>NC_087436.1:13210000-14460000 GCF_036321535.1 Camelus dromedarius | reverse complement strand
AACAATTTCAAAGAATAAGAGGCAGGTATATAAAATCCACTGACATTACACATCTTTTGATGGTGCCCATCACAGACACAGTAATAAGGTATTTATAAGATTTTGGTGGTGATCTTAGCCCTATTCTAGACATACATAAATGTTCGTTTTTAGGTGAAAAATGAAAGGAAAAGATTCCTTTGTAATGTCCTTTGTGATACAGCCACTAGCATCTTTTCCCTTCGTCTGCTTGTTAATATCCGCTATCTCATTTAAATAGCATAGACTTTTCTCTGAACCAGTGATGAATTTTAACATGCAAACACCTGCAGAGGTGACAATGACTGACATCGACAACAAGATGGAGATTTCTGCAGCAGAGAGGAGGTTTGCCTCAGAAAGATTGCGGTGGCATGACTTCTTAGGTGAGGTTTAGGGAAAGAAGCAGAATGAGGGTCCGGAAGACAAACCTCTGACTGCCTCAGTCACCGTCTAGTAATCAGTATTTCCCTGCAATGCTCTGGCTTCAGAAACTGTTTATGACGAGTGACTGCCCTCTGGATGCATTTAAGGTGACTGGCACAGGACCTCTGGTTAACCTGGAGGGAGAGCCGGTGAGTGGTATCAATCCTGCTCTGAAAGTTTATTCTGTTTATCCTGATAGGAGTGTAACATCTCAGTCATGGGCTCAGTCAAGTTCCCTGCTGGCTGGTCATCTCTGAGTCACTCCATCAACAATCCAGTGCTCACCCCCCATCCCAACCCCTCGGCCAAATCACAGAGGCGCTCTGGGGAACAAGTCCCCGACTTGCTGAATCATCTATCCTGTTTCCTGCGAGCACATCCCACGTCCTGACCAAAGAATTCTCTGATCAAAACCACTCAAACAGGGTCATTTCTATCCTCACAAAAGATTTTGGAATTTAAACTGGGTTATGGAGTGCTGAAAGACACGCCTACCCCGGGTGCACTGAAATTTTCTATCAAGCAGAGCCACCTAGTGGTGGAATGTAATATGGGTTTTTTAAATTCTCATTTAACTTCTCTCCTAGAACACTCCAATCCAGGCGGGGTTTCCTTTTGTCTTGATTTTTACATGTTCATTGTACTCATTCTTACTTACAGTTTCCCCTTTGAGACTGTCACCTTCCTCTATTTTCCTTACCAAACATCTATTCATCCAAGGTATACAAACCCAGAGTTTGTTATAATCAGAAAGTATTAGGACTGAAACAGAAGCCAACTCAACAGTGTCTCTTTAGAAGGGCAAGAAAATGTCAGTACGAATTTATTTCTAAAGATAAAGGGCCACTTGGATGTTTACTTTGTACTTTTCTATCTTCCATAACTCACACTGTTTCCTCCACACTACACCAATATACTCCCATGTAAACTGTCACATAAAATTTACAGGCACAGAGAAGGTGGGCAAAAGTCCTTGACTGTGGTCTCTGATCTCCCCCAACACACACATATAATCTGTGGTAGAAATTAGAAGTACCTTGGGTGGTTTTGGTTTGGTTCCTTTTCTTCCTCTAAGGTAGGTAAACATTCATAGTCGGCTAGGACAGAACAAAACAAGCTTACTGTTAGTTACTGAAATTCTATTTTCTATCCACAAAACTCACACAGTTGAGCATCACATTTCTCTGATCGTGTGGTTACTTGGACAGAAATGGCCTCACCAGGGAGCTCCGGAGGTTAAAAGATTAATGATGGCAAGGCTCTTGAAATGGAAAATGTACTAATAGCACAGATACAAGACTTCAACGTGTCTCTGGCTCCGTTGGAAAGGGCACAATTCATCACTGCTTGGTTATTCAGTCCCTGAAGAACCCCACTGTGGCTCCAAAGACTGGAATCTGCATGGCTCAGGGTGGATGCTGGAATAAAACAGCCTCACCTGCGGTCCTGATGTGCCTGCAGAATGACTTCGGTCAGGAGGCACGATGGGAAAGGAGCAGGCAAACTGGGGAACAATTGACCTTCTTAAGGTCATCAGAATTCTCTCTTATGACACTTCTGCTGGTTTTCTTCTTTTTTTTAATATTTTACTTATTTATTATTGTATTGCTTAAATATTTTATTTGGGTGAGGAGGGAAGGTAATTAGGTTTATTTATTTTTGAGGGAGGTACTGGGGATTGAACCCAGGACCTCGTGCATGCTAAGCATGTGCTCTACCACTTGAGCTGTACTCTCCCCCCAACTACTGCTGTTTTTAAAGGGGAAAAAAATCCATTGGATCAATCACCTATGCATCAAAACAACTCTCTGCTTTAGTTGTCAAATAGAAATGGCTTTTTCCAGATTTCTGATTTTAGTGAGTGTAACAGGATCACGATTTTGTATTACAATGACCTCAGCCACAAAAGGAAATATACCAAAATATTAAGAGAGATTGTTTCTGGGTGATGGATTTTTTTTCCTCATTCCACTTTTTTTTTTTTTTTTGCAGTTTCCAAATTCTACTGTGTTTGTATATTACTTTTATAAACTAAAAACAACAAAATGAAACTACTTTAAGGATTACCTCAATGACCCACCCCAATCTGCAAATGCTTTACAGAGCCATTCTTCCATCAATATTGGACTATGAAAAACTGTTCAAAATTGTACAAGTTAGTTAAGTGGTTCTAATATTACTAATACACAATTGTATATATTGGAATAATACAATAATTTCTAATAACAAGTATCTAGATTTGAGAATTCCATTGTAGATTGTTGAATCTGACAGACCCTGGGGTATTTTTTAAGATAAATATTAAAAATACATGTGATGTAATAATATAAATAGTGGATTGTATTAATTTAACATGAGCATTAAAATAATTTATTGATTTTTTAAAGGAATTAAAAAAAGAAAAAACAGCTATCATCATTTTAAAGTCCAAATATTGATTTAATGAAAAGTAAGGAATATATACTATAATTACTACCAGGTATCAGCTGGAAAGTAAGTAATAGTTGGATATTTATATCACTATCTCTATTAGTGCTGTCCAATAGGACTTTCTACAGTGACTGGAATGTTCTAGATCGTCACTTTATGCTAAAATAGCCGTTAGCTACAGGTGGCTACTGAGTCTTCAAAATGTGACTGGAGTGACTAAGGAACAAAATTAATTTTATTTAACTTTTAAAATTTTAAGTGAAGCAGACACATATGACTAGTGTCTATTGGACAGCACAGATCGATGTAAATTATATTTGAGGAAGTTTTATATTTGTATACAGATTAAAATCACAGATGTCTAAATTCTATAAGACACCAGGTAAAACCAGATGCTAACTTTTCCCAGATAGCTTGGTCTCAAGAGATTTCCTTGCTTGAAAAAACGACCATTTTCTTCTCGAAAAAGATCATGTGAAAAATGTGCACAAAAATAAAAACAAGTGACAATTGATACAATAATTAAAATGAATAGTTAAGGGTGGTCAGACCCAAGGTTACTGTCTGCATGTGCCTGATGTAACGCGGGTGGGTTCACCCGGTCCCACGCCAGGATTTACCGCACGGTTATAAAGCTTTTGCAGCTTTCTCTTATCAGAGAGAACAGAAAAAGCTAGATTATTACACCCCACATACCATTTCTATTCATGCTGTTCATCCACTTATCAAGCTCTTCCATTTCTATTTCCATGACAGAGGGTGTGTCTTCCTCAAAAATAGGTCTAGAGAGAGAAAGTAAAAAGCTTGTTGGAAAAAAAACCAAAAAACAAAAAAACACGAAACAAAACCAACACGTGTGGTGTGCTTAATTTCATTTGAGGAGAGCCTAGGATGTGGACAGTGGACTCTGGGGAAGATGAACTTGATTCCGTATCTGATCCTCCAGGGTAGCCTGGGTGAGCAGGGGTTTGCCTGTTCAAGTGTACCAACTCTTAACAGGAAAAAAGGTGAAAACTAAAGTAAACCTTCAACCGTCACTGATCTAAACATGTAGAGAGCACATACCAGGACCAGGCTGAAAGGGAATCCAGACTCTGCTCCCCTGAAGGTACCAGCCGAGCCTACAAGGCTTCCTCTGCGAGCCCCCTCCAGGGAGTTGCTACATTTAGCATTTTAGCCTTGCTTAATTTCACTTCCCTTTCTTTTGGGGTTTTTCATCAGTGCCCCAGGTCAAGACACCACTGTAAACAGGCTACTTTCATCACCTCTCCCTTTGTTCCTGGATTTCCTGCTTTGAAGAAATGGAACCCTTGCTTTCAGAAATCGGGGGGCTTCCCCCCTGCCAGGGCTGGGCGCGCACCATTAGGTGAAGCAGCCCCGGGCTGCCGGAGAGGGAGGTGGGGGCGGGGACCCCCAGCTCTGAAGGGCTGCCTATGCGCTAGCCTGTGCGGAGGAAGCCAGTTTGGTGTCCAAACAAGCAAGGGCGGGGCTGACTTGGTGGTGACATCACCCCAGACCACCCCTCTGGGCGGAATCCTCTCTCCCTCTCTCCCCTCCACCCCGCTTCCTGCCCCCAGCCCCTATGATGCACTGCTTCTCAACCTACAGACTTCAGTCTTCTCGCTCTCCTCCCTTAATACCAGACAAAGTATCTTCCCTGGTGATAAAAAATTTTAACAAGACATTACTGTACATAAAATAAGCAACAAGGACCTACTGTATAACACAGGGAACTATATTCAATTTCTTGTAATGATCCGTAATGGAAAAGAAACAAAATATATGTATGTATTATGTATGTATATGTATAACTGAACTGATTTGCTGTACACCTGACACTAACATTGTAAATCGACTACACTTCAATAAAAAATAAGAATAAAAAATTTTTTAAATCAGAATAAATGAATCAATGTCCTTGAAATATGCCCAGGGTCAGAAATATTTAACCAACCATGCATTTGGAATTGGCCGCAGTCAGAAAAAGGTTCTTTTCTGAACAGAGGATCTTCTCTTCTACTCAGATCCCCTGCTGGGCTGAGGTGGGGGCTCTCGCATATCCTCCGGCACATGTCCTGGGGCCGGGGAAGCGGGAGGTCCCCACGAGGAGTGTCTGAACCAAAACTGTTGAAAAGCTGGTTCTCTAATCTGCTTATCCCCGGACATCCTCGACACCATCGTCCACCCTGAGCTGGAATGGATGCAGTAGGGGAACTTACACTTTCAAGTTTTCATTTCCCAGTTCACCTAAGAGAGAGTAAACATAAAAGTCACGTTAGCTTGCGTAGTCTGTAACAACTTTTCATTTCAACAATAGCTGAAATCTCTACAGAGAGAGGCAATGACTTTAAGTAGATGAGGTTTTTAAAGGAACCATAATTAACCTCTAAGTTAACAACTGCAGATTGCTATGTTGAAATGAGGTGCCATCACCATGAAATCTGTTTCTTTTAGATATCGGGGTCCTCTGAGAGCACACACTTCACATCAGATGTCCATCCCTCTGGGCAGTCTTTATCCATATGAAGAGGAAAACAGTGGTAAGGGGGACAAAGGAGGAGTTGACAAGAATGCTTGTTCCTGGACCCCCAGGTATCCCGGTTCAAACCACTGCTGCTTCATCTGCTTGTGACACTCCAAACCAAACAGCGTGACACTGTCCCTTTGTCCCAGAGTAGGATGTGGGGTATCTGTCACAGGCTCCACTCGGACCACTCCTCTAACCCCTACTCTTTGCGTGGCTGAATCCCTCACACCTTCCAGTCTCAGTGAAAGCGAGTCCCTCTAAAACCGAATTCCCCTACCGAGGTTATGATTCATCTCTCTATCCAAAACTTTATTCTCTTTCTTGTCCCGTCTGACCTCAATCCTAACTGAACACTCACTAACCAGAATCGGAGGACTAAAATTGCTGTTGTCGATAACATCGTTCGTGTACTAAAATTGCTGCTGTAGGTATCACTATTACACAAACTCAAGTTGTCTCTCCGGGGCAAGATGCGCTCACAGACCCCCAGCCATGGACCACCTGGCCAGGGAATCATAAACCAGAGACATCCCGACTCACCAAACCATGATTAAGAAATGTCACACAAATGTCACAAGATGATTAATCCCAGCTTCTCTGTTCTTCTCTGTTAAGAACATCCCCAACTCAAAGACCAAGTTGGAGTGGATCTGAGGCTTGTCTCCCACTCCCTTGTGTGGCGCCCTGCAACAAACCTTTCCTTTGCTGCAAACCCACTCTCAGAGTTTGACTTCCTGTACTGCGGGCACACAGCCCTTTGCCTGGTTACATCACCTTAAACTCAGAGAGGCCTCCCCCACCTCCTCTGTTTGATGTAGGGCTCATCTTTCCTGCTGTTTCCGGCTCAGTACCTTGCTTGCTTCTTCATAGCATCTGCCACCACCTGTCATTGATCAGTTCCTCTGTGTCATTCTTTTTTATCTGTCTCTTCCACTGGGCCACAGCTCCCAAAGTGCGGGGATCATATCTGCCTTGTTCAACGTGGTATTCCCCCCTCCCATCCCACTTGCACGATACCTGGTAAACACCCTGTACATATTTATTGAATAAATGACTAGGTCTTACTCTGGATTGCCCAGTCCTGGGGTTAAATTCATGCCCAGTGTTCTGGATTTCACATTATCAAAGTAGTGAAGCTTTCAACAAGCCTGCTGTTAGTCAAGATGAGCCAGGTAACAGTTTGCAAAATGGCTCTAACGCTGATCAGACTCCAAATGAACATGTGGCAAGAATTAGGGCCCAATGCCCCAGCTCAAGCTCTGTTTTGTTTGGCAGGGAGTCCAATGCACCCAGAGAAAGGAGGCAATAATGTCCAGCGAATGGAGAGCGCAGCCCCATTGCACCTTTTTCAATGGGAAAACCACTGAGCAGCAAACCACTGTGTAGAGGTCCGCTGCATAGTCAGATGGTCCTGATTCTTGGCAATCAGAGGCCTCCTTTTGTCTGGCAGGCAGAAATGCAGGTCCCCAGCGAGGGAACACAACCAGCAGGCACCTGGAACTGAGCTCCTGGCAGCCGGGAGCCGCTGTCATTTCCTGTGGGTTGGCGTGCTTTCATGCACCGCTAATCCAGGAAAGCTGGGCACAGATGTCAGTTTCATGCCATCACTACTTCCCTTCGAGGAGCGGTAAGTTATGTCCTTCTGCCCCCTGGGGTAGGAATGTGAAGCCCCCTGCAGATGTCTGACTCCTCAGACACTTAGATGGGGGAGAGAGGAGTGTGTACATCTTATTTTATGTATGCATTTTTCATCTAGAATTTATCAGCTACTTCCTTAAAGGATTTTACTATAAATAAAGCCCCCATACAACTGAACCTCCCTTACAGGTGGACCCATAAAAATCCCCCTGTTTTGTCACTCCCGCCTCCTCCCTCTCCCTCTTTCCCTGCTTCATAAACAACCCCTTGCTAATTTCTTGCAGAACAAGTGGCCCCACAGACCCCCTGTTGAGGGGGTGGATTTATCTTTCTAATCTGGGTGCCCGCAGGCTTCGGGGGGAGCAAAAGCTAGCCCCGCATGCAGATGATGAAGTTTAAAAACCCATTACACAAGTGCTCCAGAGGTTACCGAGTGTGAAGCTCGGGTTATCAGTATTCAAACAGAGCAAAAAGCCTTCCACAGCCCGTCTCCCCACCGGCCGTTACCCCTGCCCCAGGCACCATGGCAACAGAAAGACACCTGGGAGAGCTCAGCACAGCCGAGCATTAAACCAAGAGGGACACCAATTACCCGTCCTCAGCAATCAGGCCCTGCCCGCTCCACTCCACCTGGCTTGTATCTCTTTATTAATAGCCGCCTGCTACTCCCTCTGCACCCGGGAGGCTCTCACGCAGCCCGCCACCCGCACTCGATGCCATTTTCCCTCCCACCGCCCTTCCATTTCCTGTCCGCCTCCCCAGCGGGTCCTGCAGTCCCCACATGACACCCACTTAGCCTGAAGAGGCCCCGCTCCCAGCTACTCTCCTCTGTGCACTTGGCCGTGGGCTGGCCGGGGTGGGGGCTGGCGGCAGGAGCCCAGCGGGAGGCTGGCTTGCTTATCTGGTTTCCATGCTGAGCAGCGAGCAGTGACTCTCTTTCTGAAGACTGAGCAGAGCCAGGTGTCAGGCAGCCTGTTCAAAGGGATGGTTTACTGCCAGCTGTTTTCCCTGCAGCTCTTTCTGAGAGACACAGCACCTCAAGACACCTCGTACGTGTTAAATAATAACAACTGCAAGTGTAATGTAATGCCTGGAAGTCTCCGGACAATGACATTAGCACAAGTCGCTACACAGCCTTCCCTTTTCCTGGGCATGAAAAGGACAGGACCAAAGGAAAAAGGGCAATTTCCATGCAAGTGAAGTGTCCTTTCTAAAAACGTTGGCCAAATACTCCCCAGTTGTTGAATTTAAAGACATTTCCTGGTATAGGGCAATACACCAGGGTCTATTCCTGTGAGCAAAGAAACAATGCGTCTATTCCTGACCTAATGAGGGGACATCCTCCTGTTCGCTCACAAAGCATTCCTTTAAGAGCTTTCCAACCAAAATGCTAGTCTGATCCAGAATGACAGTTTTATTTTTCCTGGAAAGAATATATTTAAATCAAATTCCATTAATTTAAATATTCTGGGGAAGAGGGTATAGCTCAGTGGTAGAGCACTGGCTTAGCATGCACAAGGTCCTGGGTTCAATCCCCAGTACTTCCATTAACAAATACATAAACCTAAATTACCTCCCCCAACAGAAAGAAAAAAAAAAAAAACCTAAAAAAAAAAAAAAAAGAACTAGGCTCTTCAAATAAAAACAAAACTAAATTAAAAAAAATTTCTCCTTTTATTGACTTGCATTGTAATGTTAAATATTGGTGGGTGAACTTCTGTGGACAGTGGTTGAGAACCTTTTAGCTATCAGCTTGCCCCGCAGAGATTTATCTGTTAAGCAGTTAACCATCTGTACCTATATTAAAGGAGTGGCCAGTAAAAAAATATCCAAATAAAACTCTCTATAACAAAAAATTTTGTGATAAGCAATTGTTTTGAAATCCTTAGTTTTCCATTTGTGTTTTCTTAAATCTTTAAACAAAATTTTTTTTATTTTTTAGTTTGTTTTGGGGAGGGAGGTAATTAGGTTTATTTATTTATTTTTAATGGAAGTACTGAGGACTGAACCCAGGACCTCGTGCATGCTAGTCATGCACTCTACCACTGAGCTAGACCCTCCCCTATCTTTTCTGTTTTCTTAAAATGAGACACATTTAAATGAAAAACAATGTGCCAGTTTGTATTATGGATAATGTACACAGTTATTTTTACCTCTAAGAACAAGTGTTCTCTAAAAAAAGAGTTCTAGCATTCTTTCATCAACTCATCATTCAACAGACATTTATTGAGCAGGTAACATATGTGTTGGACTAGGCATTCTGTCAGATAAAAGGGATAATAATAATTAGCTAACAATTACAACATGCCAGGTACTGTTTTTTCTAAGCGCTTTAAGTAGATGAATCCACTTAATTCTCACAACAACTCTATAAGGTAGGTACTGAATCTTCCCATTTTACAGAAGAGGAGACTAACTGAACCAGAGGTCACAGAGCTGAGAAGTGCAAAAGCCAGCTAGCAGAATGTTCCAGAATCTGTCCCCTCAACCTTCACCCTACACCATTCAACAAGATAAATTAGACAAGTTCTTGGTTCTCTTGGACCCTACAGAGAACCTAGTAAAAAAGAGAGACAAGACAAAAAAAAAAAAAAAAAAAAAAAAAGAAAGACCAAAAACAGGCAAGTCACCAACTTATGCCAATGTAAATACAGTGAGCAGTGGTGATGAATTTTGCCTGGGGTGTGATTACTCAAGGCTCCAGAAAAACTTTAGAGCAGGACGTTGAAGAACAGGGTGGGAATTTGCCAAGCAAACAAAAAGGAATTTCCAGACAGAAGAAATAGCATCAACTAGGAATGGAGGCATCAGGAAAGGGCAAGCCATGCTCCGGGAACAGCAAATACTATCTGGGCCGTGTCTGAAGATGAGGCCAGTTCTCACTTGTAAATGGCTTTTGAATTTTGAGATTCTCAAAATAAAGTTCAGTGAAAAATCCTTTTCTGGATTTAGAACCTCAGAGCATGACCATTTGACTGGCCAATCCCATCCTTTCCCCCACCGCATGACTCTGTTAGGTAAGACCAGCCATAGGCTATGGTTCTAGCAGGAAGTTCTTACTTTCCCTACTTAAAAAAAACAAAAACAAAAAAAACTGGATCTACATACACCCCAATGTTCATAGGAGCCCTATTTACAATAACCAAGACCTGGAATCAACCTTAATGTCCAACAGATGACTGGATAAAGAAGATGTTGTGTACACACACACACACACACACACATATATATACACAATGGAATACTACTCAGCCATAAAAAAGAATGAATAATGCCATTTACAGCAATATGGATAGACCTAGAGAAGATCATATTAAGTGAAATATGTCAGATAGAAAAAGACAAATATCACATATCACTTTTATGTAGAATCCAAAAAAAATGATACAAATTATATTTACAAACCAAAAACAAGACTCATGGAAATAGAAAACAAACTATGGTTACCAGTGGGGAAAGGAGAGGAAGGATAAATTAGGAGTTTGGGGTTAACAGATATACATTAATGTATATAAAATAAACAACTAGGATCAACCATATAGCACAGGGAACTATATTTTTTGTAATAACTTATAATGGAAAAGAATCTGAAAAGAAAAAAAATATATATGTATAACTGAATTGCTTTTCTGTACACCTGAAACTAACATTGTAAATCAACTACACTTCAATAAAAACATTAAAAAAAAAACTGGGTTCAGGCAGCTCTGTTTGCTTTTTCTTTTTCTCTAGCTTACAAAGGAACACCCATGTGACCACTGTTATCAGGTCACTCTGAAATTGCCAACAGTAGAGAAACATGTGTATTTCCTGGTTTCTTGGAATCTATGACACCAGCCTCTGCCATGAGGGGTAATGCACTTCAGGGCTTCTTTCCCAGCTCACATTTGCCCTACCTGCTGGCATCATGGAAAATGAATATTTACAGCTCCGGGGGAGCTTAAAGGCTCTCCTAGTGCAAGGACAGTGAGCAGCCCGCAGACCCAGGGCCTGATCTCACAGCCAGAGGTGCCCTGTTAGTGGAGGTGAGGGCCACAGAGGGCCAGGATGTACATGTAAATCTATATCTTATCACCCTTGAGTGATTTTTGGAATGCCTAGAGGCTTCAACTTAAAATTCTAATCAGTCATCTTTAACCAGCACAAGTCAAAAGAATCCAAGTCTGCTTTGGACCTAGAATTGCCCTGAAACCTAGTATTTGCTAGTCCTGGAATTGGAACTAAATGCTCTCAGACTGTATCTCTGACGCAGGGAATTTTCTATCAGATTGGTTTTATAGTGATGATAGTCATTTTTAGCCAATCAGAAATTTTATTCTAAAAGTTAGCATAGATTTATCTTTAAAAAAATTTTTTTAAATGGAGGTACTGGGGATCGAACCCAGGACCTCATGCAGGCTAAGCATGCACTCTACCACTAAGCTGTTTCTCTCCCCCAGCATAGCTTTAATAGGAATAAGACCAATGCTTCACCCAGGCCTTTTCAAGATCCAGGTGGGACATAGCACCGGGGAGAATACAGTATCTGTGACAAAATACAGAGGGAAGAATCCTTTTGTTGTGGAGATGACCCCAAGGACTCCAGCTGTCCCACCCCTGACCCCGGTCTGACCCACTGCCTCATCAGACGTACCTTTTCCCCCCAACAGTCAGGAAATGTTGCATGAACTAATTAGCCAAAATTAAACAGGGCCCTCATCCAAATTAGGTCCAGAGTGTTTTTTTTTTTTTTTTTTTTTTTAAAGAAAGGAACATGGCATTTCTAAACTCTGGAAAACTTCATTGAAATAGCCATTCATCAACTACTATTTTCTGTAATCCTCATTGCTTAACTTTAAAAGCTCTCCGTTCCTCCTCCCGCCCCACCCCCAACTCCAGGCAGGTGTCAGGATAATACTCACATGTCTGTAAAATGTTCTGAGATCCTTGGCTAGAGGGCTCTGTGCAGAAGCAAAAAGCATTGTGTTTTATTGATCATTCATTAACACATGAAGCAACTGTATGGAAATGGGGACAGGCAAAATACTTACCTGGTTTATTCTTTTTTCTTTTACGGTATGTTGCAAGGAGTATCACCGATAAAAGTAGGAGGGCCAGTAAAATCAATGGGATCAACACCATGAGTATAAACTCTAGCTGATCTGTATCCTCACCATTAAGGGTGGAGTTCATATTTGTGGTGAATGATTCTGTGGTCACCATAGCAAACGTGCTCAGAGAGACAGTCTCTTCATCTGGCACGGCCACTTCTTGGGGCATTTCTCCTGACTGTTCTGTTTCCGCCAAGAAATCTGTGGGAACACACACAAAATTGAAATTGTCACGAAGACAGAGCTAGCATGTTACGTCCTCAGTGATTTGAAATTTACCCTACACGCATCCAGTGATAAACTTGATCCACTGGATTTGGTCTTCCAGTTCAGCTGAGCCAGAGTATTGATCGAACATAAATGGAGCTAGGGCTGGGAGTATCTTGAAAACAGAATCAGAGCCCAGGGATTAAACCTCCCACAAATGCAGGCAGTTTAGCACCCTTCAGACACTTTAGATGCACTTAAGCAAAGGGCATTGAGAAGCTTTGTCATGTTGAGGGTGGTATTCCAGGGTAGCCTATAGAATATTTTAATACCATTTCTGAAAAAACCTGAATTCCCGTTTATTGAAAGTTAAGCACTTGCCACGTAACACTCTTAGAAATAAAGGAATGCACTGAATCCTAACTTTTACTCAAAGGTTACCTACCAGTGGAAAAGAAGTCTTCGAGACTGGGGTGACTGATCAGATGTCAGTGTCAGGCCTCAGTTCTGCAGAGAACTGAGTCTGCCTCTGAAATGATCCAACAGAAATTCTCCTGGATTCTACATAAACATGCAACATGTATTTCATTTGTAAAATGAAATTCTCAAAGGGAAATGCCCTTAGAAACTAAGGAAACTGCACCAGTATTTAAATGTATTGAATAACATGCATCTTTAGAGCTTTCCCGACTAGTAAGCTATAAGCAGGTTTATTCTGTTGGGACTTCAGATTGTGTTGGAAAATTGTTCTGTGGCTCATCACAGGACAGGAAAGGACTAGTAGCTGGATGATTCTTCAGAAAATCCTTCCTTACCGGGCTCCATAGTGACCATGGTCAGGAGAGCCACAGGTTTTCCTCCCTTTGTGGTACGAGGTTGCCAATTGCTCAGGAGGGGCCCACTGAGAAAAACAGCACATGAGCTGAGGCTACAGAAGACTTGTCCAGGGAGATGATTTGTGTGACAGTGCTTCCCAAGGTAGAAGGTGCCCTGCCAATGGAGACGTTGGCTGCTTGAAGCCACGTTCTGTACATCAGGTTAGACCACCACCTACAGGATGACTGACAGGCCAAGGCAGAGCCAATGCATCCTTAGCTCTCTGCACGGCTGTGACAGGGTTTATAAAAATATTCGCTGGATCACAGTCTATTTTTGGGGGGGTTATGTAAACACTTCAGTTTTCATGAAGACCAGGGAATCAACTTGATAATGACATTGGTCAATGCCACACCAAACCATCAAAATCAATTACAAACAGCAGAGTCTAAGTAACTAGTATTCCTCACATGTATATACTAAAAGCAGGATTTAAAAAATCTACCATTTATTGATCTCTGCCTTCAGGGTTACATGACTTTGCTCTGTACTTAGGTCTTTGGAAATGTTGCAGCAAAGTGTGTTACAGCTCAGTGTTATAGCTCAGTTGTGACAGCAACCTCGATCCAGGCGAGAGACCAAGAAGCATTCAGAGGGTTAGAGAACTCAGATTTATCACGCCAGTGGGCCTAGAGGAGTTAACACTCCAAGCTCTAGACTGTGTCTGTAGGTTTACACAGGCTTTTATAAGCTGCCAGTCTAGATTTTGCAACATCATATGCAAATAAGGTATAACAAATGGACCAATCAGGAGTGATGGAAATGGACCAATCAGGAGTGATAGAAATGGACCAGTCAGGAGTGAGCTTAGGGAACCAATAGAATCTTAGGGGTAATTTCCGCTTTCCTAGAAGTAAGCCGTTTCAGAGTAAAAAAGTGAGATAATGCCGCTGGGCCAGGGAACCAAATGGTGCTGGCAGAAGGGTAGTGGCCCTGCCTGGGGGTCTTGCCATCTTTTTCGTGGGGCTTCCCACCTCAAAATAAGGTGAGTCAATAATGTATTCACACATTTGTTAAAGCTTTGGTATATCCTGTATCACCCTGGACTAGGAAAAGATACTATCCACCAAGACAACCTCCTCCTTGAAGTTATCCTGCTTGCAGAACTACTGGGACCAAACAGCTTTCTGCATTGATAACCGAGACCAGTAAAAACTGGACATATGGTTAGGGGTGGGCGACTGGGCAGTGGTACACGCACAAACGCAGTTGGTGTTTGTGCACCTTCCTCTAATACCCAGACCTCCCTTTTACGTCTTTTGTGTGTTTATTTCTCCCACTGCTGTAGCTGCTACCACTATTTCAAGCTAATCTTTACAGATAATTTTCTAAGAGCCTAGTGCTGTGCTCTGCCTTTTTCCTGGATTATTGCATTTTGTCCATACCATTTTTCTCAGACAGAAACTGGGGCAGAGAGGCTCCACGATTTGCCCACGATCACAAAACTATCACAAAGGAGTGAGGACTTGAACCCAGGAGGGCTGGCTGCAGAACGTGAGCTTTGAAATCCACATAACACTTTCCCTCCGATCAGGCAGGAATGGAACAATTCCAAATCAAGAAATGGGGACGGAGAGAGGGAACCCTGGGTTCTTGCCCCTCAGCCTACAAGGAGGTGGTTTTCCAGCACAAAGGCAAAGGAAGGGGAGGAGCTTTCAGAAACCTGGGCTTTGCTGGGCTTACCCCAAGCTCCCCAGCCCAGGTGGCTGTGAGCAGAGCTGCCCAGAACAATGGGATATTTCCAGCCTCCTTGTGGAAGGCGGACAAGTTCCCAGTAGAACAGTAGCACTCTGAGTCACACTTGACCTGTTGCCCCAGAAGAAGAGAAAATAGGAAAGGAAACAAGCTAGCACGACTAATGAGGGCGTTTGGATGATCAGGCATGAAGAGAAACAGAGAGAATTGCACAGATGGTCCTGGGTTGTCCACGTGTGTTTCTTAGCACGAGGGACAATGCTGCTCACAGGTGGCCCTCAGTGGCACTTTGGAGGGAAAAGGGCTGGAGATTCTCTCCACAATATCCTTCTCACACACACTCAAACGTATGTTTTCCATGTTAACCATCATTTACTCTCTCTGATTCTCTAGTGACTGTTGAAATAAATGAGAATCAAGGGTTCTCTCTGTGTTTTATTTTTCTTTACCCTGCAAGCCTTCATCTCCAGACACTCCTGTGACAGCCCTCCCTCCCCAACCAATACCATCATAGCCTCAAAATAATAAATAATGGTCATGCATCAGATGCTCACAGTATAAGTTAGGTACTAGGATAAACTAAACATGCATCGTCTAACAACCTTCACAACAACTTTATCGTTCACACTGCAGATAAAGAAACTGAGTCTCAAATTGTTAGGTAGTCAGATAAGTGAGGGCACCGGGCAGATAAGGTGGTGGAGGGGGAGGATGGTTGGGAAGATGGCAATATGCCTGCCTTTAGCATACAGGGGCTTTACTTCCTGTAAATGAGTGCCAACAAGAAATCGGTCAGAACTCAACAGCCTCAGCTGCGAGGTAGCGACAAGGACCTAACCAGACATGAGGACATGACCCAGCGCTTGTTGTAATATAATTAACATTTTGGCTTAGGTGCCCCCATGGGCCTTTCTGTGTGCATCATGGGTAAGGACATGCGCAAAAGGGGACGAGCATGACTAAGCACTCCAGGGGCAAGAGCTGTCAATCAATCAAGAGACCACCTCTGAGCGAGGGTATAAGGAGAAGGTGCAAAAAAGACCACCTCCCAATCTTGGAGGTGTGCTTTCCCTTTGCTAATAAAACCTTTAAAATCATTCACTACACAACACTTCTGCCTCCCATCTGAATTCTTCTCTTTTGGGTATGACAAGAATTGGGGTCCTTTCTCTTCCCCTTTGGGGTAACAAAATATCTTATCAAGGTACAACCTTATTTATGCTGTCAGTTCAACTGATCCCTATGGGTTTTGAAGCTGTGTTCCCTTGAACGTAGGTGCCAATGACAGTGAGGTTCTAGTCACAGCTGTGTTGCTTAGTGGTTGAGGGAATTTGGACAAATTATTTACCCCCTAGTGGCTAAATGTTCTAATCTGTACAATTAAGGAATTATTTCCAGAGTCCCATCTATTTCTACATCCCTGTTGATTCTAAAACGTTTATCTTGTTTTTAATTAGGCTTTTTGAACAGGTACTATGCACGTTTACATGGTCCTAAGCTCAGAAAGGATTTCACTACCACCCTTTTCCTCAGCCACTCAATTTCCCTCCAAAGTGGTAACCACTGTTTCTGATGCCTTCCAGAGAATTCTATGCATATACAAGTATATCATTTCTGGTTTTCTTTTTTTTTTTTTAACACCAATGGCAGCAAAATTTATAGACTGCTCCTTGCTTTTTTCACTTAAAATTGGATCTTGAAAATTATTCCATGTCTGTGTACAGAGAGATGTCTTTCCCTCCCATTATTTGGATATATGACAATCTATTCCTACTGATGGAGATGTGGGCTGTTTCTCTTGTATTTCCCATGATGCTGCTGCAGTCGGCCCTGCACACCCTGACTTTACACACGTGCAGGTATATTCTGCTGCAGATCTCCAGAGTGGGGACAGGGTATTGAGTGCGGCACCAAACCACTGTTGGGGCCAGGGGTCCGTCCTCACAGCTGTATCAAGACAACTCCAGCCCAGTCCTCAGACAGTGAGAATTGGCAGAAACTAAGTAGAGAGCTGGGCACGTAGGGGTCAGCGAGGGGAAAGCTGAAAACATTGGGGATCAGCCCAAGGGTTTGTGTCAGGAGCATCAAATTGTCATCAAAGGGGGAGCTGGAAAACCAGGGAGGGCCACAAAGCAGATCTGTACCCAGGACTGGGTCGGCAGAGGGCAGAGGGCAGAGGTGGGAGCTATGAAGAAATGCAGAGGTGGATGAAACCAAGATGGAAACCAGAGAGAAGCCGGAGGTCACATGAGCTGGGGTGGGTGTGGAGCGCAGAGGGCAGCTCTGGGGAATTTCCCTGGAGTGTGACAGTGGTTCCTCCGTGGGCGGTGGGCTGACAGCAATTCAACCTAATGGCCACTGTGCGGCGCAGACACTGGGCCTGGCCTTATCTAAGAAACCGTGCAGGGCCAGTTCTCGCGTTGAGCGAGGACTTGGGGGACATCTCCATGGCATCCTGGAAGGAAGACCGGGCTTCGGTTCCAAAAAGTAGGCCTTGAGACTTGGCACTGCCCTCTCGAGCCATGGTGCCTGGGAAGAACCCCTCTCTCCTCCAAACCTCTTTCTCCTAAAAGACCCCAAGAGGAGCTGTCAGCCCCGCCCATCCTACAGTGTGCATACGAAGAGCAGAGGAAATCCCAGCTGTGAAGACGCTGTCTGTTCCACAAAGGGCCACACACAGGCCAGGTGTGGGCCGTCTGCTGTTTCGTTCATCCTGTGCCCATTCGGTTGTCCCGTCTCTAGACTGAACTGTTTCTCTGTTCCCCAGGAGACTAATCGGCCCAGCGTTAACTTCTTCATTTTATTGTTGTCTCTTCTCATCTGAATGTGGACATCTTACAGGGGAAAAGGGGTGTGGCCCGGAGGTGGGGGTGAGGATAGACTGTAAAACTGAAGAAGCTGCAGATATAAAGGTATAGAGGACCCAGCGTGAGGGTGGGGAGAGAGAGGCAGCAGCCAGCAAAGTACGGAAGAGAAGCAGCCGAGGAAAGGACGAGGAAGCAGGAGGGCTGTGTGATGTGCATGGATGTGGCTTTGAACCTTGCCCGTGATGGCCAGTAGTGAAGTCACCAGTGCGGTCAAGGGCGGACCTGGCAAGACTTTTCTTCCCTTCCGGTGACCCAGTCCTGGTTCTCTCGAGTGACCCCAATGCAAACCTCCCTGAGATTCTCCTTTTCACCACCTCTCTCTCTCTGCCCAGATGATGGAACATTATTAGGAGATACTGGGAGTGGTCACGTGACTCGTGAAATTAAGCTGCAGTATTTCATTTTACTTTTAATCTGAAAATTACTGAAGAAACTGTATGGTGCACCGAGTTACAATATCCATGCGAAGACACCTGGGGTGGGTATTTCACTCACCTGGCATCGACCCCAGGAGGGATCCTTGTAAGTGGGAAAAGGGGGGAAATGCTTGAGGTGAGCCCAGCAGCTCAGCAGCCCAGTGGGCACCTCGCCCTTTGTCACCACTCCGAGCATTGTCCCTAAGAGGAAGTGACTCTGCTTCTCGGGGAAATGAACTAGATAACTTCCCTTTTTTGATAGTGGAACAAATACGCAATCAAGCTCGTTTTTAAAGTTTAAAAAAAAAGTATTATATAGCAACTGAAAGGTTGCCACACTGACATTATGATGTAAAATAAAACAATGACAAGAGAAGGCTGTTAAACTCAGGATATTGTGAAGTATGTTGGAACTCAATTCGCTGTCCCATTCTTTCACTTGTCTTGTAGACTCCATGGAGAGATTGTTGAAACCGTCTTGCAATTCAGGTAGTGAAACGAAAGAAAACACGCGGGTGTCAGGCACTCAAGCGCTGCCATGCTCTGTGGAGGAACTGCAGCATGTGGATTCCAGGACGCTCAAGAAATTAAACCCAAGAAGCCTTCCCACACCTTCTATACCTCTGTCTACAGCAAAGAGCCAGATCATGTTAGAAGGACGAGATAAAACCAAGCCAGAAGTCCTCCGGTGCTTTTCAGCCTTGGCCACACGTTAGAATCACCGGGGGACCTATTAACCTTCTTGATGCTCAGGTCACACGCTCAAACCATTACATCAGAACACCTGGGGTGAACCCAAGCCCCAGTAGTTTTTACAGATTCCAGTGTGCAGCAAGGTTGAGAACCAGGTCTCCAGACTCTACCCACTCCTGGCCCACCCCTGGCCACCCCTCGTTCCCTGTGCTCCTCCTTGGGGAACTGGAGTAGAATCAGCTCTGGGAGTTGGCTCCCAATTCGGAGCAGCTGCCCAATTTATTATCAGAATGCAACTGCTTCACTGAAGCCTAGAGCTCCTGAGAACCTCTGGCTAGGATATATTGATTTTTTTTTTCAGAGGAAGGTAATTAGGTTTACTTATTTATTTATAATTTTGATGGAGGTACTGGGAATTGAACCCAGGACCTCGTGCATGCTAGGCATGCACTCTACCACTGAGCTATACCCTCCCCCACATGTGTTTTTGATTTGTTTTGTTTTGTTTAGCCAGGAAATATTGAGAGAGAGCTGTGAGAGTCATGCTTATTATTTGAATAAGTCTGAGTAAGAGAGATTGGGCTGGAGCTTAAAACCACATCTACAGTAAACGTCACTGCTGGCAAAGTGGCTTTGGTTGGAACCATCAGTCTGCCCCGCTGGCATGCGCCAGAATCACCGGGAGGGCTTCCCACAAACACATGGCTGGGTAATGCCCCCAGAGCTTCTGATTTAGAAGGTCGAGATGGGGCCAAAAACTTTCACTTCTAACAAAATGCTGATTCTGCTGGACTAGAGCCACACCTTGAGAACCATGGGTTTGAGTGTCCCAAACAATGTCATGTAGTTGTGTTTAATTATTGGTCACACCTGTTGTCCATGGCATTTACTGTGCACAAACACCAACCTGGTGGTTTTTAAGCTCCACCCAAGTCAGTTACTTGAGGCATCTGACGCTGTGGTCTGGGTAACAGTATGTTTTAAAAGCTCCCTAGATGAGTCCATTAAGTAAGTACTCTGGGTTGGAAATTACTGAGTTAAATCAGAATTCAATTGACTTTAATTTGTTGTAATTCATGGAGACAGTCCTTACTAGCTTTAAAGATGACTGGAGAATCCTTTCTACACAGAAAGAAGCCTTTGGGAGCAAAATTAATAGATGTATGCTGACTTCCAAATTGGAAAGAAAGAGTAAAACTGTCACTATTTGCAGATGACATGGTACTTTATATAGAAAACCCTAAAGTCTCCACCCAAAAGCTATTAGAATTAATAAATGAATTCAGCAAAGTTTCAAGATACAAGATGAATATACAGAAATCTGTTCCATTTTTATACACTAATAATGAACTATTAGAAGGAGAAAGTAAAAAAAAAAAATCCCATTTAAGATGGCATCAAAAAGAATAAAATACCTAGGAATAAACTTAACCAAGGAGGTGAAAGATCTATACTCTGAAAACTATAAAACACTGATGAAGGAAATTTAAGATGGTACAAAGAAATGGAAAGATAGCTCATGCTGTTGGATTGGAAGAATTAATATTGTTAAAATTAAGATCATACTACCCAAAGCAATCTACAGATATACTGCAGTCCCTATCAAAACACCCATATTTTCCACACAACTAAAACAAATAATCCTAAAGTTCATATGGAAACACAAAAGACCCCTAATTTCCAAAATAATCTTGAGAAAGAAGAACAAAGCTGGAGGTATCATGCTCCCAGACTTTGGACTATACTACAAAGCACAAGTAATCAGAACAGCATGATAGACACAGAGATCAATGCAACAGAACAGACTGCCCAGAAATAATCAATTAGAGTGCCCAGTTACCGTCAATTAATCTACAACAAAGGAGGCAAGGATATACAATGGAGAAAAGATAATCCCTTCAATAAGTGATACTGGGAAAACTGGACAGTTACATGTAAAAGAATAGATTAGAACATTCTCTCATACCATATACAAAAATAAACTCAGAATGGTTTCAAGGCCTAAATATAAGACCTGAAACCATAAAACTCCCAGAAAAGAACAGAGACAGAACACTCTTCTAAATCATAGCAATACATTTTTAGATCTGTCCCCTAAGGCAAAAGAAATAAAAGCAAAACTAAACAAATGGGATCTAATCAAACTGAAAAGCTCTTGCAGAGCAAAAGAAACCATTGACAAAATGAAAAGATAACCTATGGAATGGGAGAAAATATTTGCAAATGATATGACTGACAAGTGGTTAATATTCAAAATTTATAAACATCTCACACAACTCATCATCAAAAACAAACAAACAAAAACAATCAAAAAATGGGCAGAAGACCTGAATAGACATTTTTCCAAAAAAGACATACAAATGGCCAATAGGCACATGAAAAGATGTTCAACATTACTAATTAGAGAAATGCAAATCAGAACAATGAGCTATCACCTCACACCATCTTTTTTTTTTTTTTTTCACACCATCTTCTTAATCTAGTTGCAACCCAAATGCCCATAAACAGACAACTGGATTAAGAAGTTTGCAACAACCAACCACACCTCCTCCTCTTTTCCATATAAAGGAAGCCTGAATTCTGACTTGGGTAAGATGGTTCTCCAGGACAATAGCCCTCCATCTTCTCAGTCTGCTGGCTTTCTGAATGAGGTCATTTCTCCTTGCTCCAACACCTCATGTCCCGATTTATTGGCCTGTCCTGAGGTGAGCAGAACAAGTTTGGACTCGGTAACACTATCAGATCAAAATGTGCCCCACAATGGGGCCCACAATGCTTGGATGCCTTTTTCATTTTAAACTTTTTATTTGGTATCTTTTTAGAGAAAGCTTGCTCATCTTTAACCAGACTTGCCCAGTCCCTAAGCTGTCTCTGGTTTTAAGTTACTCACCTGGGGAAGCTGCACTTGTGACTATCTGAGTCCCTTTTCATACATTAGAATCCTATCCTGGCCCGTCAGTACCCGGCAGTTTAAAGGAATGTATGTATTTTATGACACAGAAGATATATACACTTTTAACATTTAAAATTTCCTCCTACCATCCGTGGGATAATAGATACCAAAATACATTAAAATGAAAAAAAAATTAGTAAGTGATAGAAAAGTATTCATGTTAGTGGTGGTAATAGCTATTTTTATTATACTTCTACCACTCTTTTGAATAGCCAAGTTCAAAATTCCAGTGTGAAAGAGTAACGGGAAAACGAATGTTCCTCGCCACGCCCTGCCCCCTCCCTGGCTGGCTGGGTCAGCCTCCGTCTGGGTGGATAAATGAGGCTGGCGTTTGTGTGGGTCACAAAGACCTCCGTGCTGGCCTGGCCTCCTTGCTCGGATCAGCACAGGCTAAGCGTTGCCAGAGAGCCACTGCGGGACGGGGACAAACCAAAACAGAAGTGTTAGATGCATGCTTTTGATCATCAGAGAACAGGAAGGCAGGGAAAGGAGATGTGGGCGACCAGCTCAGTAGCTAATGCCCCTTGGCGGAGCTGCCAGAGAAATGGGCAGAAGGTGTAACCGAAAGTTCCCCAGCCAGCCTGCGGGGGCAGCAGAGAGCAAGAGTGTGTTTGTTGCTGGATGTATCCTTAACCGGAAGCTCAAGCAGGAGGCAGACACAGAGAACAAACTTACGGTTACCAGCGGGTAAAGGGGGTGGGAAGGGATAAGGTGGGAGTTCAAAATTTGCACCTCTTGGGGAGTGATAGAACTGTTAGGTATCTTAATTATAGTGGTGGTTTCACAGGTGAATACATCTATCAGAATTCATCAAGTTATACATCTGAACTATGTGGTTTACTGTACAGAAATTATACCACAATTAAGTTGTTTTAAAAAAAAAAAAGGAGGCAAGTTCCTGAGGTCTTCTAAGTGGCGTCTGCGGGGAGAAAATGGTGGGTTAGATTTTCTAGGGTCAGCAAAGCCCATTAGCAGGTCTGTAAGGCTGGCTTGGCTTCTGATACTCTTCTACCTGGAAAGAGAATCAATCCTGCCCTTCCAGCCGGGACAGTCTAACAGGCCTCAGGTCCTCAGAATTTTAGTACTGCTGCTTGAGCGACTAGTGCGCTATTCCCACTCTCTTTTGTCAGCCTCTTTTCTGTGTTTATTACTGTAATCCTATGGGGTTTTTTTCTCATTTTGTTTTTAATGTGGTGAATTACATTAATAGATTCTCTAAAGTCGATCCCCTCTTGGATTCCTGGTTTTAGTCTACTTATCCACCAGGGTGGTGGTGTTGTTGTTGTTGTTGTTGTTGTTGTTGTTGTTGTTTGGTTTCTTTAGTGATAATTCCTTAACTTGTTATTTCAATGATTGATCTGGGACTCAGCCTAAATATTCTTCTAATATTTGTTAACTGGCTACATAGCCAATATGTTTCTGGTCTTAGTGATGCATCAATATAGGGATGGCCTTGGCTTGACAAAAGATCACCATGATCATAAATAGAGTTACTAGATAAAACACGGGACACATTTAAATTTGAACATCGGATAAACAACAAATAATTTTTTAGTATAAATATGTCCCATGCAATGTTTGTAAGTCCTCTACTTGCATTAAATTGCATGGGATGTACTTATACTAGAAAAGTTTTGTTTATTTGAAATTTACATTTAACTAAGTCCTTCCTATTACTTGCTAAATCTGGCAGTCTTAATCATAAACAAATAAATAAGCGTAATTTTTAGAAAAGAATAAACAGATTTTTAAACTAATAAACAATGTCTTCGGGGGAAAAAATAATGCCAGCAAACCCAAGTAATCACTGGGCTCCTGTTTCTGAAAACCACAATGGGGTGGAGAAGCAGGAAATAATAAAGATGGTTTTAATTCATATAAAACAAAGAAACAGAGAAAAAAAATTCAAATTTCAAAACCAAACTCTTTCATTGGTTTTGTTTTAAGAAAAACAAGCAGGCCCTGCTCTGGTGGGTACCTCTCCTTCCCAACCAGCTTCTTTAATTTCTCGGGAAAAGCTTCTGAGCCGTCCTCAGCACCCGAGGCAGATTTTCCTATTCGTTTTACTTTTTACATAAATTTGATTTATTTTTCAAGTTTTCGAATCATCTTTTAAGGGCTTGAAACTTCATGTCTATGAGACTTCTGTTCCTCTCCCCCTGCCCTTTTTTTCCCAAAAGTCTTCCCCAAAATGTTTGTAACAGCCTGGCTTTTCTGCAAATTGTCCAGCTGCCCAGTGCATACTTTCTGGATGCGAACTTCCCTCCCTAACCTGAGAGGAGGATGGACAGAAGGTTTTCCTGGAACTACTCAGAGATGCAGCCAGGTAACCCTCCCTACAGGAAGGGGAGCAAGAGCTGTTGCCTGTTTGGTTTGAGGACCCAGAAGGGAACTCTTCATAAACAGATTTGAGTTACTTAACATTTCAGAATAAAATAAAACTGGATTAACTAAAAATCATACTTATCCAGGTATCACCATAGTTTCATTGCATTATTCAAATGATTATAATTTCATTACAAATACAAGCAAGGTTTGGGCTACAGGATAAATTTCATGTCATCATTCATTTGGTCAGTGAGTTTTGTGCCTATTAAGTACCAGGCACCACTCCAGGTTCTGGGACACAAAAGTGAATGAGTCCAGGTCCCAGCCTCCTTGGGAAGTGACTGCTAAGTAGGGTCAAATCAATAATCATATTATAGTTTCATAAAAGCCGTAAGGTGTCTGTGTACGGAATGTCATGAAGACATGAGAGAGGAAGGTATTCATCACATCTGAGGGGTGGAGGATTTGGGAAATCTTCATAGAGGAGGTGACCAATGAGTTGAATCTCAGGAGTTTGTCAAGCAAAGATGGCACGGAAGGCATTATGGCTGAAGCAGAGATACAGAAATTCTTGGGGGCCACAGAGCTTGGCACATTCAAGTACTTGAATTACAGGACATGTGGTGAGAAGTGTCCAGTAGGAAAGGAACTCAGGACAAGCTTATAGGGGGCCTTGTAATGATGCCAAGGGGGTTGGATTCTATCAGAAGGAAATGACAAACCACTGAAGGGGTAAGTACAAGAGGAAAATAATTACTTTTTTGTTAGAGAACCATCACTCTGGAGGCTATGTGAAACTGCGTTGGAGAGGAGACTAGGAAACTAGTTAAGAAGTTAGTGAAGTAACCTAGGTGAGAGCTAAGAAGGGTCTAAACTAGCAAGGAGCAGATAAAGAGTTCTGATTTTGCCATGCGGAGCCCAAGGTCCCGGTGACATTTCCAAGGAGAAGAGATGGTGACAGTGCAGGTCTAGAGCTGGGCAGAGAGAGCTGACTGGAGGTGATCTGGGGGGAGTCCTCAGCCAAGGGGTGAGATGGAAGCCTGGAAGGTGGGAGCCATGGCCCTTAAGTGATGTAAGGAGCGAGAAAAGAAAAGATGCACATGAAAGGAGCAGGAGGAAGAGAATGTTTCACAACCAAACACTGGAAGGAACAGTCAGAGTCATAGGAGACCAAGAAGAAAACAGCACCATAAGACCTCAGGAAGAGGAGAGATTCAACAATTGATTAGTTATGTGAAGTGCTGCAGAGAAAACCGCAAGATAAAGACAGAAACGGGTCCTCTGGGTTCAGCTCTTAGGGGGCACTGGTGACCGGGACAGAGCAATTTGAGTGCTGCACTGACATGGGGGACAAATCGCAGGGGGTGGTGAGAAATGAGGGGCAGAGTGAGAAAACGAAGGTGTGTTGACTATCAAAGAGGTTGAGAGCTCCGGAAAGGTTGGGAGTGGGCGAGAGCTGGCAGGGTCTGGGGAGAGCTGGACAGCAACTCACAGGCTCCCTCACTGTTTACTGTGCATGTATACCTACCAGAGAGAATTGACACTAATGTCACCCATCACTATAATGGAAAAGAATCTAAAAGTGTATGTGTGTATATATATATAGGTATAGGTATAGCTGAATTGCTTTGCTGCACACCTGAAACTAACATTGTAAATCAACTACACTTCAATAAAAAAATTTTTTTTTAAATTAATACAAAATAAATAAATAAAAATAGAAAAAATAGTCTTAGCTCAGGGTTGGAAAAAACAGGAAGATGACTGAGTTTGGCCCATGAGCCTTAGTTTGCTGGCCCTGGGCTGCCATGTGTGTTTCTGTAAGAAACACAATGTTTCAGACACAGCTGAAGCCCGGCCTCTGCCCCTCCTGGATCTCATGCCCCCTCACCCCACTCCCAAAGGTCTTGCTCTCCTAAAGTTCGCATGTATCCATCCCACACTTTGCAAATAGGTCTATGTCCCTAAGCATAATTTGGAGTGTTTTTAAAACTTTAACTAATTGTAACTATTCTGTGCATAGTAATCTTCAACTGGCTTTTTTTGAACGTTTGAGACTGATTTATCTTGATACATTTGGCTGAAGTTCTTTGAATTTACCTGCTTGATGAGATCTCATTCTAAGACTATACCAAGTTTCATGTATTTTTCTTTTGTTAATAAATATTTAGATTGTTTCTATTTCTTCCATTTTTACAAACAGTGCTACACTCAGCATTCTTGGCCATGACTCTGCTGTACATTTGTGAGTGATCTGGAGTAAATACTTGGTAGTGAATTGTTGGAGTTGTAGGATCTGAACGTCTCAAGTTGACTAAATATTTCCAAGTTGTTCTCCAAAATGGTTGTATAGAAAAATTTCCTTTTCCAATAATCTTGTACAGTCTGTCACCTGAAAAATTCTCTCAATATGAAACACCTAGAAATGCTGGATGCAATGTAAGAAACAACTTCTTAAATGTATAAAGAAATCACAAGAAAGCAAGGAAATCCCCAGGGCCCAGAAGATGTGGAGAAAATAAAAATAAAAGCTTGCAGAGGAAATTTAAATTCAAAGCCATATCTGCCTATGGGGATTTTCCAGAGCCCCACAGGGATGTGAGAGGCTATGTGATGCTTTCAGATGCATCTACTGGGTCGAAAGTTAAAACTAAAACACCAGTTCATGGTTTTAAAGAAATAAAGAAAAACAAAAAGCAGCTGCAATGATTTTGGCAAAGTTCAAAGTCAGGTGCTCTTCCCCCAGGCTGACCTCACCATCATTCCGACACTGTGGACCCCAGCCCACTGTCTGATTTTGAATTTGGTTTTGTCTCCTTTCTCCTTGGCAGTCGCGTTGGTGTCCTTGGTTATCTGCTTCTGGTTACTGACTTGATTCTGCTGGCTTGCACCTTGAATGAGGTTTGGCACCTCACGCAACTCTTAGCAGCTGACCCCTGAGGTCTACCCACTCTGCATCCCAAAGCTGGGGTTTAAACCTGAGGTCCAAGCACCAGCTCTTCCCCAAGCCCAGAGCACAGCCCTGTCTGAGTTTCTTCCAAACTCTATTTTGTGGTGACAGGACTGAGGTTGTACTGGGGATGTATTTATAGTAGCTTGGTGATGTGCTCAGAAAAGGTGGGGTTCTATTAAATAGGGTAAGCCAGCCTCTGTGTGCCAGGCTTTGCCCTCAGTGCCCCCAAGATTTTTATCATGAATGGGAGTTGATAGATACAACAAGCAACAAGATTAGAGCTAAACTTCAGATAAAGATGATCAAATGGACAATAATGTTTAAAGGCATAAAAAAGGAATAAATAACATAAGGAAAAAAATAAAACCAAGACACCACACACACACACACACACACACACACACACACACACACACACACACACACACATACACAAAGGATGTTCTAGAAATGAGAACAAAGATTTTCTAGAGATGAAAAATATAATAACTGAAATTAAAAGCCCAGTGGATGGGTTCAGCAGCAGGAGACACTAGGTTATTGCGCTAATCCACTCTCCAACCAGCAACACAGAGTTCCTGTTTCTCCACATCTTTGCCAACAGTTGAGGGTGGTGCAAACTATACACAGGTAGGCAAATTGCAGGTTGCATTGTTTCTTTCCAGAATTGAGCCTATCCCAGCCAAGATCCTTCCTCTTCTAGTTTCCTGGGTCTGCCTTTTTGATACAGAAGGACTTGAAGTCTCAGTATATCCCTCTCTGCCTTTTTTTTTTTTCCTTTGCCCTTGAGAGCTGTTAGGTGCTTGGGGTCAGTTCTCAGCAGGGCTCTCCCACCGTGACTCTGCCTGACTGAGGGCTGTGCTTTCTCTCCCTGGTTCCCACACCCCAAAGCCTCTTACACAGTGACTTCAATGTTCTGTTTATCCTGCTCCTGGTCTTAACTATGCTAATCCTCAGATAAAACTCAGATTCTCATTTGCTCACTCAGTACCTTTCAGCCCCTCCCTTCTCTTCTGCAGGCCAAAATTTAACCCAACTCTACCATCCCTTTTCTTGCCAGCCAGTCCCTGACCCAATCAAACAAATACAGCTCCTTTTTAACATGTGGTAAGCTCAGAGCCCAGACAAGAGTTTATGTGATACACCTACGTAGTTGGAAAGGCACCAGAGACATATTTTTCCAAACCTGAAACTAGACAAAGCGTGGCAGAGCCTGAAAACCCAAAGATTACAAAGTGTATTGTTACAGCATGGACGCCAGAGACTGAATCTTACTTAGATCCATTAAGTGGCTGTGTGTCCTTGGGCAAGTCACTTAACCTCTCTGTGCCTCAGTTTTCTCATCTATAAAACAGGAATAATAGTATCCACTGTATAAAGTTTGTTATGAGAGTGAAATGACTTGGTATATGTAAAGTGTTCAGAACAGTGCCTGGCATATATTGAACACTATCACCATTGTAATTATTACTGCTTGAAATTGGGACTGTCCCTGAAAATAGACGGCAGTCACATTCACTAAAATGAGAACAAGATTAGAAAGCACAGCTTCATTTATGCAACTAGTATTTTCTTCTATTCTTTCCCTCCTTTTCAAGGTTCATCTAGTAATTATATGGTCCTTACTCTTCTGAAACAGCTCAGAAAATCTCCCTGTCCTCTCTGTAAACCCATTGTTGAACTCTGGCCACTAAAATGGTTACAGCTCCTTATTTCTGCTTCATGCTTTTTAAGCTCTTTTTCTACAGATTGTTCTGCTTTTAGCAGCTAATAAATCCCAGGCTTTTGGTATCTGGGAAGTTGCTCTTAGCTTCCTGATAGTGCTAAGCTGACACTGACAGGGTGCAGGGTAAGGAATGAGGTGGCCCTTGTTTCCATGGGCAGAATGTTGCCTTGAGTCTAAACTTTCTTAGCAACCTACACTGGCCAAGACACCTGGGCCCAGAGCTTTCCTTTAACTATTCTCATCTGTTTGGTCAAAATCCTAGAAATTTCTCATTTCTCTCCTGGTGACTTCTAAGTAGATTGTTCCACTTGGGATAGTAATCAATTCTGCATCAGTCTCTCTAACTACAGAAAGTGAAAAGATGTGGACTCGGCAGTAACGGTGCTGGTCTCAGGTAGGTATTAGAAAGTGTTGCCTGTTTGCAAAGCCTTGATTTGAGATAAACCTGGAATATGCTTGCAAAGGAGAATCAGGTTGTTCCATAGATTGGATTCTTTTACCAAATATCTCCAGGATATTTTTGGAAGAATTCAAAGAAATAAACACAAGTGTGATGTCTATAAACAAACTCACATCCTAAAGACTTAAGCAACCATTAGCTCAAAAGGTTATACTTTAATTTTACAATATATATTCAGTCTTTAATTTAGAATAGCCTTTCCCTTGACTAATCTCAAAGTAATAAGCTTTGATCATACAGCAGTTTGCAAGTGGGCATCTTTGCATTTTCAGGCCCTGAGATAGGAGTCAGGACTCAGTAAGCATGAGGGATGATCTGGATAATTCCTGCACTCTCCTGAAACACAGCTTTTCATCTTCTGTGTCTCCTGGCATCCCAGCATTACCTGCTTTCAGGAGCTCATCAGTTTTTAATGATCAGCCTCATATCCACCCTAGGATGATTTTAGTGTTTATCAACAATTATTGAGTTCCTGCGGGGGAAGATATAGCTCAGTGGTAGACTGTGTGCTTGGCATGTACGAGGTCCTGGGTTCAATCCCCAGTACCTCCATTAAAACAGACAAACAAACAAATAAATGTAATTATCCCCTCCTCAAAAAGAATTTAAAAAATTATTGAGTTCCTAATGTATGCTGACCCCTTACAAGATTTGGGGAAATCACAGATGAATGAAAGAGGATTTTCCTTTCCTTGGAGGTGCTCACAGCCTGGTGGAAGATACAGACATAGACACAGTTGTGATTCGAAGCAGCTAGCTATGTTTACAGAAGTGTAGGTCTATAAGGACATAATAGGCAGGGTGCCAGGGAAAGGGCAGTGAGACACCAGGGAGGAGGGAACATTCAGTCTGAGCCTTTTAAGGTTACATAGGAGTCCACTCAGTAGGAAAAAGGAGAACTTGTTCTCAGTGTGGCAAGAGCCACAGAGGCCTGGAGCACACACTCCTTTCAGCCTGACTGAGGGGCTGTGGCTGGGGAGCAGGAAGGAGATGCTGTGGAAAGGAGACTGGAGGGTCCAAGGGGCATAAATGAAGAGCAACCGGAACTCTTTAAGTTGAAGAGTCACTGATCAGATATAAGCCTCAGAGTAAGAACTTTTACAAAGTCTTTTCAAGGTGGTCCTTTTGCATCTCCTGGATTGCAGACACATTGATCCAATCATTTTCAGAAGCTCAAGAAACTACTCAGGCAAGGTTAAATATCATCCCCAGGAGTGTGTTTAAGGCACACGTGGTAGCGGTGGTAGTTACCAGGGGTGAAGAGGGGTAGCTGGGCTCTGCTCCTGTGGGAGCTGAGGGACGCCCACCAGGGAAAGGAGTCTGCTCCAGAGGTCCTGGTGGGGGGGGCGTGGTTGGTCCCCGGGTGGGAGAAGAGAGACCCTGGAGGCCACGTCAGGAGAGCTGACTTGGGATGGGTCTCGGACATCTCTCCTTCTTCCGTCTCCGTGCACCCCCAGCACAGCTGCACCCCCAGTACGGCTTAAACTGCATCATCTTTAAGCTCCCTTCCCGCTCCAAAACTTTGTGCATTAAAAAACACAAGGTCCCCCAAACTCATTTCGAACACTAACCTCAATCTCAGCGGAGAACATCTTTCCAGTTGGAATGGTCGGCCTTTCACTTCCCATTTTCCACCTCAGCCGCCTGGAGAGACCATGTGGAAAGCACCCAAGGAAAGGGAGGTTGGGGGGTGGCGGGGAGCTGCTGACTGCTAATCTCCCGGAGGCTGCCTGTCTGTGAGGTCAGGCCAGATGCCCCCATCCTCTTTAAAGAACCGCAGCTTGAGACCTTTCCTCCTGCGTTCAGTACTGCCCTACACCAGCAGCAGGCAGTGTCCACTGGCAGGAACCATGGGCAACTAGTTTATTTACCCACAAGCAAATCCACACAACTGTAAGAGGCAGTGGAGGCTGATTGTGCTTGTAGCAACTGCCAGGCTGTAACTCAACTGCTGCTCTTAGTTCAAAATTATGAGGTTTAATATGTTGTCTTTTCTGATACCTTTGATTCACTATCACATCACTTTTTAAAGCAAAGCTTCATTAGTAACAATCAACGCAAAGAAAATCTCTCCCCAAGTAACAAGATCAAAGAAAAACAGATGAAAGGCTTTATAAGAGTGGATGCCTGGTAATTTCTCTGATAATTTCCTGTTTACTTCCTCTTTCTTTTTTTAACTTATGGTGTTTCATTAGTATACTTTCCAGTAGTAAATTTCCATACCCCAAATTTCCCAGGAGTTTTTGGAACCAGCAGACTTCTCAGCCCACGTTATTAAAGTTAATCTATTATTTCTCTATTTCAGCTGATTGAAACTTTCTTTTACAGGAACTGCCAACGAGTTGATAATTTTCTTAATATGCCCATTAAAGTCGCTGAATGACTGGGACCCACACATCTTAGAAAACAAAGATTGCGGGAAAGTTCAATTCAGTGAGGGAGCTGGAGCTGGATTAACCAGCGGCAGACGAAGCCAAATGCCCCCTCCCCCTCCTCCCCGCTCCAAAAAAAAAAAAAAAAGAAAAAGAAAAAGACAGTTCTACTTTTCTCCACTTTTTTTCGCAGAGTGGATTAGGTTTTTCAGGGTGTTACCCTCCCCGGCAGAGTTCTGTAGCCTCGGGCACCAAACAAGCCTTCATTATCCTCGGTGCCTGGAGAGGAAAGCCCTGCGGTGCTTACCCGGAGCCTGGCCGCTGGGGAGGGACGCGATCGCCAGCGCGAAGACGAGGGCGGCGCGGGGAGCCGCGGTGTCCGCGCGCCCCGGCATGATGCTGATGCTGTGCGGAGTTTCAGCCCGGCTGAAACGTGAACATTTCCTGTTTCCTGCTTGTTTGGGTCGGTGCTCACTTGAAGGAGAGGTGTTTGCCTGTTTTTTAGGAAGTGATGTAATTCTACAGGAGCCTGTCAGACCAGCAAGAATTGCAAAAGAGAAGTTGCTCTTCGAGCACTGATTCAGTTACACGCCTCTCAAGCCCTTTCTCCCTCCCGGCCCTGCGTGGGCCTCCCTCTTTTGAAATTGTCCCTGTGGAAGCAGTGACCGTTGCTCAGATGTCATTCAGGATCTGGGACCGAGGGGGTCCTGCACCACACGCATTCTCGATTTGTGATTTTATTCAACCCCGGGGTCAGCCTCCTTGGCTGCCTCGAGTCCAGAGCCGCGCTAACCAGTAGAACTTTCTGAGATGATGGGCATGGGCTGAATCTCCCGTGTCCAATACGGTAGCCATCAGCCACATAGGCTACGGAGCCCTTGAAATAAGGCTAGCGCGAACTGGTTTGTTAGTTTGAGTTTTTATTGAATTTAAATAATGTCATGTGGCTACCACATTAGACAGCACAGGCCCTGACAGTAGGGCCACTTGTGCCGTCAGGAAATGCCAACCCACTTCTCTCTGGCCAGACACGTCGTCCTCCTTGGGCCCTAAATGCCCCGCCCACCAAGGCTCCTGGCGAGGAAGGGACAACGCTATACCCATGCCTGGAGGCTGTGCTCGGCTTCTCCAGAGAGAACTCATCTTTTTATGTTTGTTTTTTGTTTTTCCCTTGTAAAGACTAGTTTTTAGAACCAGTGTTAGATTCGCAGCAAAATTAAGAGGAAAGTACAGAGATTTTCCATAGAGCCCCAGCCCCACATCTGCAAGCCTCCCCCATTAGCAACCTCCCACTGACCCTGCAGAGTGGGACATTTGTTACAGTTGACACACTCACATTGATAGGTCATAACCAGCATAGTTTACATGAGGGTTCACTCCTGCTGTTGTATATCTGTGGTTTTGGACAGATGTATAATAATGACATGCATCCGTCTTAGAGGTCCACCCTGAGTAGTTTCACTGCTGAAAAAATCCTCTGCTCCCCCTGTTCATCCCTCCCTCACGATACCCCCACCCCCCCGAACCCCAGCAACTACTGATCATTTTACTGTCGCCATAGTTTTGTCTTTTCCAAAATGGCAGAAAATTGGACTCATAAAGTATGCAGCCTTTTCAGGTTGGCTCCTTTCACTTAATACTATGCATTTAAGTTTCCTCTATGTCTTTTCATGGCTTGAGAGCTCATTTGTTTTTAGTGCTGAATAATATTCCATTGTCTGGATGTGCCACAGTGAATTTATCCATTCACCTACTGAAGGATATATTGGTTGCCTCCGAGTTTTGACAATTATGAATAAAGCTGCTAGAAACTTCTGCGTGCAGCTCTTTCTGTGGATGTAAATTTTCACCTCCTTTGGGAAAATACCAAGGATTTGATTGCTGAATATATGATTAGAGAGAAATGACCTTTTAAAGGGCCCATTTCCAAAGCAGAATATGTTCTTAGGGGGAAAAAAAATCTGTGTTTTATCTTTCTTTCTTTTTGAATGACAGTTTTCTCAGAGGTTGTTAACAATGAACAAATTAGGACTGAGCTGGATTAGAATGGGGGGCGGAAATCCTACCCAACTGGAACAATGCAGGGAAGAGGTGACAGTTTATAGCAGTGTGTGGGGAGATTAGGGTAGGTTACTTTTTTTTTTTTTCTGTTCTATTGCAGTCCTTCCCTTGATTTAGGTCTAGGGCCTAACTACTACAGAATGGAATTTCACAATCATGTTTGTTGTAGTGCCAAGAGAGACAGGCAGATAGGAAGAGGCATCAGACACCCAACTCATCTCATCAACCTTTGCCTGGTTACTGTGAGTCACCAACTTCCGGTGCGTTCCATCTTCAGTGATCTGGCTGGTGGAAGCCCACGAGGTGACTGAGTCCTTGGCCCCTTGCTTTGCCATTCATTTTTTGTTGAGGGCATTGCTTCTGTTCATGGTCACTGGCTACAGTTTATCTCAGTTCTTATTCACAGAAATAGGTTGACGATTCATGTCATGCTCAGTGATGATTCAGGTAATATTAAATCTACGTAATAGATTTACAGTATGCATTTATATATTTTAACCAGGCAATTGAGTCAGTTCTGGGTAAAATAGGCTTTGCACTTTAGGTGACAATACAGGACGAACGGCAGAAGGAAATAGAGTTCAAAACTGGATGATTGATTTGAAGACAGCAGGGAAAGACCTATGAATCTAGCTCTTGATGAGCAAGTGAATAGAGCGCTGGATTTGAGGGCAATCATTCCTGTACTCGTGGCATTCTCCCGCTGCGACGCAAATGTGCAAGAGAAAAGGCCCCCCAGGGGAGGTGGGGGCTTAGGAGTTCTCGTTATTCACGCCCTATTCAAACCTTCTTGGCTTGAGGCGTGTATTTGGCAAAGGACTTGGTGTGAGCCTTCGTTTCTTTGATTTTAAAACTAGGGCTTGCTGGAGGCTTTGCAGAGTCAAGTGTCTGTGGCTGGAGCACAGTCCTACGCGGAGCCCGGTCACCGCCAGCCAGTGCCTCATGGTTTCTCCAAGGGTGCCCTGCGTTCCTTTGCAGCAACACTGCATCACTTAGAATGATGTGCGAAATAAACCAAGGCCCCAGAGAAACCCTGTAATTTTCTTTTGACCCCAGTGCTCTCTAAAACCCTACGAGTGATTAAGCTGATCTTAAGCGGAAGAAAATTACCATCGTTGATCAGAAAATTGTAGTGCCTCAGTGATCTCTTTGCTGCAGTTGAAAAATCACAGGGAGACTGCGTGCTAGGTAAAGGGCTATTTACCTCTGTTTGTTCTAATTTTCCCAACCATTAATTTTGGCAGTAGCTGCCTGGCCTCAGATTAAATCATGATACACTCGTGGCAGGGAAGTCAGGGCCCCAGTCAGAGCCTCGAGGAAGCGGGGAGCCTCAGAGCCCATGGCAGGCTCACAGACAGGGGTGAGATGAGCAGGGCCTGTCTTTGGCTTTCAGCAGTGGGAGGAAGAAGGCAGGTAAGGAAGTAGGGGGCCCAGGAGATGCCCCCGAGAGCCCCTCTTGCTCAGAATGGCAGGAAGAGAAGCCTGTTCCTGGTTGGAGCGACTCTATTACTTTGCATAAGAGTCTGCCTTCTACAATCAACTCTCTGTATTACAGAAATAACTCTCATTTCTGATTCCTCCTCCCTTCCCTCCTGGCCCTCCCCTCAGCCATAAAAGAGGAGGGACTCCAAGGCAACAGCCCAGAAGCGATAAGCTCTGGCAGGGAATGTGGGGACCCCCCCCCCAGTATTCCTCCTCCACCCCCCTAACCTCGCCATTTCCAACACACACAGCCAGGCACACACACACTCACTCACGCATGCACGTACACACAGCTTGCTCTCACATACACGTACTGGTGCCCCCTGCAGAGATACAGGAAGACCCACCAAATGAGACAGGCCAAGGCTGCTTAACTGAGAGCTTGCTGCAGCAGGGGAGTCAGCACCACCGCCTGCATGAGGCAGAGACTCAAGGGCAGGCAGAGGAGCGGGCAAGACCTACAGTGGGAAAAGCAGGAGGCTTCATGGCGCACCGGTGGAGGTGCTGGGGTAGGGAATCTGCTGAGTTCTGGGGACTGATTCCAGGGATTGGTTAGAGGTGTGATCTGCCTTCTCCTAGATCAGAATCAGATAGAAAATTAGGGTCGATTGATACAGAGATTATTTTATTTTTTGAATTTTAATTGGCTTTTTATTAAGTCAAAGAACAAATAGTAGGCCAGTGACAAAGTTGGTGGCTGTTTCATGTGAAACCTTCCTTAAGCAAGTCTTATCTGATTGAAATAAAAGCTAAAACAAACATAAAATGAGAGTTCACTTTCCTAGCAGAAACTGGCAAAATCTTTTGGACAAATGAGACTCGACATCAACATTCATAGGTTTACATGTGAATGCATACTTACATAACCCAGAATTATTCCATTATCACTCAGGTTTGTAAATCATATTCTGATTACTACTCTGTGATTGGTGACATAGGGATTATTGTTCGTCTTCTCGGACCAGTTCCTAGAGGGAGGGTCTGAGTTCTGTTTTGATGTATGTGTCTATATGCTCTGGCCGTTGTATCCTCAGTCTTCAACATCCAGACGCACACTCACATACTCATAGATGTACCTACAGGCTCACACACCCACAAACTTACAACAAAACATTGTTTGCTTAACGAGGGGCGGGCCCTCAGACACAGTAATATGGACATCAGGTGGGGCCTCCAAGATCACTCCGAGGCCACTTAGGAGGGGGCAGGGAGGAGGCAGCTTAGGGTCCTGGGTTCTAAAGGAGCGCCCAGAGAGGTAGGTGGGCAGGGTGGGGGCGGGGACAAGAGCAGAACTCCATCACGGCCGTAGAAGCCCAGCCAGGAGAGTGGCTGACAGGAGGTTCCCTGCATCCTAGCCTGCTCAGGCTGCCATACAAAATGCCATAGATCAGGCAGCTTAAACAACAGGCACTTATTTTCTCATCGTTCTGGAGGCTGGACTTCTGAGATGGGGTTGCCCTCACGGTCGGGTTCTGGGGAGGACCCCCTCCCTGGGTCTAGACGGCCACCTTCTTGCTGGGTCCTCACACAGCGCTGAGACGGAGTAAGCTCCCTAGAATCTTTTCTTACGAGGACACCCATCTCATCGTGAGGACCTCACCCCCACGACCCCATCTAACCTGAATCACCTCCCAAAGGCCGCATCCCCGCACACCATCATATTGGAGGGTAGGGCTTCAACATCTGAATCTGGGGCACCACCAGCGTTAGGTCCGTAGCACACAGCCTTTGGAGCTGGGAGCCCACCCAGCCAGGGTCAGCCTGACCCGGCCCTCTGACTTGTCAGAACCCTCAGCGGTTCTGTCCCTCGGTCGTGACTGCCCACCTCGGTCATTCACCCTTCAGCTGGTCACTCAGAAAAGCTATTCCAGGGTTTGGGGAACCCACCCCAGGCCTCTGCCTGGACAACCTACACGACAGCGTCTCCAGGATCTAGGCAGAAAATCGGATCACTAAAATCGAACTGAGAAGAATGCAGTTAGGAGCTGAAGTGGCACGTGGGACAGGCGCAGGGCTCTGGTCGGCAGGGACCTCCAGGGAGCGCTCAAGAAGAGGCTCAGTGCTCCTCCCCTCGGTGATCTGCGTCCCCCTGAGGACAGGGGCTTCTCTGTCTTGTTCCTCAGTCTATCCCCAGCATTTAGGACAGTGCTTCATATTTTTCTTTGAATTAACAAATAAGTGAATGAGGAAATGAATAAAAAACTCCTTTTACATATACGATGGAACACTACTCACCCATAAAAAAAATGCGGTTTGCAGGAACACAGATGGACCCAAAGACTGTCATTCTAAGTGAAGCAAGAAAGAGAAAGAAAAATATCATATGTTATCACTAACGTGGCATCTAAAAAAAAGGACACAAATGAACTTATTTACAAAACAGAAACAGACTCACTGACGTAGAAGACAAGCTTATGGTTACAAGGGAGGAAAGGAGATGGGAAGGGATAAATTTAGAGTTCAAGATTTGCAGATACTACTATATATAAAATAGATAAACAACAAGTTTATGCTGTAGAGCACAGGGAACTATGTACAATATCTTGTAGTAACCTATAATGAGAAATAATCTGAAAAGGAATACATGTATGTATATGTATGACTGAAACAGTATGCTGTACACCAGAAATTGACACAACATTGTAAACTGACTATACTTCAATAAAAGAAAAAAATGTATCTCAAAACAAACAAACAAGTTTATGGTTATGGAGGGGACGGGTAGGGAGGGATAAATTGGGTGTTTGACATTTGTAGATACTCACTACTGTATATAAAATAGGTAAACAACAAGATCTTACTGTACAGTACAGAGAACTATATTCAGAATCTTATAATAGCCTATAATGAAAAAGAATATGAAAAGGAATAATATGTATAAATAAATCACTTTGCTGTGCACCAGAAATTAACACAACATTGTAAATCAACTATACTTCAATCCAAAAAAAATTTCTTTTACAGCAGTATTTTTCAGGTGCACTGGGGGTGGGGCTACTTACATCAGAATTATTTGGAGAGTTTGTTAAAAAGCAGAGTCTTGGACCCCACCCCTGCACTACTGAGTCAGAGTCTCTGAAGCGGAGGCCCAGAATTCTGCATTTTTAATGATATTTGGGGACATTTTCATACACGATAAAACTGGAGAATTCTAGAGTTTCATTTTTGGTTCCTAGAAAGGTATGCTCCTTTTCTCATACAGTAAGAAGTATTTTCCACTTTTGTCTTCTTGGCCAAAAGCCTGGAACTTAAAGTAAAGCCTGGGTGTGGAACTTTCATTAGCAGGTTTTCTTACCACTTTTAGGAATTCACCGTTTCTTTCCCTGGCTAACTCTAACTCATCCTTCAGGACTTAGTGCAGGAGACATCTCTGCCAGGGAGCTTTTTCAGAAGCCTCCCCCGGCCCTCAGGCTTGTCTCAGGGCCCTTCCCCCAGCACCCGTCAGACTATACCAAGAAGATCCGGTCTGGCCTCTCACTTGACTGCCCTGGCTTCACTCATCTGTGGCCTCCCACACTTGCTAAAAGGAACTAAACTCCCTTCCCCTGCTGTTTTGGTTTTGATCAAGTCATATCTTGATAACTTTTTTTTCTAAGTCCCTTCAAGTATTTTTGAAGTAGGACATACATCATTAATAAATACGGAGTATCTGCATCAAAGGGCACTTGAGAATGAGAAATGCAGATGAGTGGGCTCGGCGTTTGTTCTTTGATTTGTTTTTCTATTTATCTTGACTTTCCAGATTCACAGTTGGTGATGTGCCGGCCAACTAAGTCCTCAACACCAATGAAACCAGGGAATACAAAGGTCCAATGGTTTGGGGGAAATAGCAAATTAGAACAAGGAAAGATGTTAGTAGGAGCAACTTCAGTGCCAAGGTATATGGGTAGTGCCAAAAATAAGTAAAAATTGAGAGGATTTGTATCAGATAGGAGAGAGGAGGGGAGGCTGGGAGGTGATTTTTTAAAATTAAAATAATATATTTTTCTTGTTACAAAAACGGTACGTGTTTATTGGGAAACAATTTTAAATGCATATAAACAAAACGAAATTATTCCACATTTAAATCCTTCCAGATCTTTTTCTGTGCATATTAGCTAGCAGTATTTCTCCTGCCTCCACTTGTGGTACTAGCCCTTGGTATCAATCTCTTGCTAATAGGCTGTAGGTACAAAAGTCACAGGTCACAAAGTCAGTTTCAGAAAAATGGTAATTTACCCTATTTTTCTATTATAGCATCAATTTTGAATTTCAATCTTGGTGGTGGTAAACTGAATACAGTCACTTACAAATACAGCCTGTCATCGTCAGGTCAGTGATTTCGCGGTCTCTCAGGATTAACTTTCAGGGTCCCTCCCCCTTTCCCCCTCCATCCCCCAGGCTTCTTTCAGATTGCCTTGGGAATGCCAGAGTTGATGGAGGGGTGGGGTCGTCTCTAAAATGCAACTCGGGTCCTTGGGCCCTTAGGAGATCAAAAGCAAAGAATTAAACTCTTTATATTTCTCTTTGCATTTAATTGAGTCCTCCTTTTCCTAGACCAAAGAGTAGCCTGATTTGTTAGTTAAGGGGTCTTTAGATGGGTATGTAAACAGGGTCCACAGCCCCCAAATCCACCTATTTTTAGGCTTTCATCTAGTATCCTGCCACTCATGTTCACAATAATTTCAGTAACAATGAAACTGACTCCCCTGGGGGAAGGGTGAATGTGGTGAGACACTGCGGGTCCCCTGGATTGAGAATCGCGAGTCCAAGGCCCTGGTCTTAGTTCTTTCATGAACAAGATTCTCTGCACTTGGTTGCTTTATCTGTGAAACAGCAGGCTGACTAGATGCTCTGCAAAGCCCCAGAGCTCGTATTCTATGAGCCTATGAGATTCTTGTGGGGACAGGTTCATTTCAAAGTTTTCAGTGGAGACCAGCCTTCTAAAATTTTTTAATCAGCTTCTTTTTAAAATTACTTAAATTCTTATTTTTTATTGAAGTGTAGTCAATTTACAATGTTAATTCTAGGTGCACAGCAAAGCAATTCAGTTATACATATACATACATACATATATATGTATTTTTTTCAGATTCTTTTCCATTACAGCTCATTGCAAGAAACTGAATATAGTTCCCTGTGCTATACAATAGGTCCTTGTTGTTTATCTATTTTATATATAGTAGTTAGTATCTGTAAATCTCAGAATCCCAATTTACCCCTCCCCACCCCCTTTTCCCCCTGGTAACCAGTTTGTTTTCTATGTCCATGAGTCTACTTCTGGTTTGTAAATAAAATCTGTATATATTTTTTTTAGATTCCACATATAAGAGACATCATATGATATTGCAGACCTCAGCTTCTAAAGACAGGAACTGTTACAAACCACGCAGCCTGGTCCTCAAGCCCATCCTTCATGGCTGAAATCCAGAAATGTAGGCAGGTCTTTCCAGCCACGGTGAGCCCTGGTGGAGGACTTCCAGAATTGCCAAACAGCTGAGTAGGATGGAGTTGAAATGGGGCAGCCATTAATGTAGGGGCTGGAGAAGCGTGACAGTTGTGGAATTAGGGCAGGAGGAAGGAAATAAACAGGAAAGTACACAGAGAAGAAAGATGAAGTGTTTCCTTCGCTGTGAAGCAGCAGGCGCAGAGCTTATCTGAAGCCAGGAACGAAAAACTCTTCAAATCTACAGTGATGATCATTCCAGCTCCAACCACACAGGGACTTTGTCACTGGTTTCTCAGTACCCATAGGTCAGCAGCAACTCCACTACACAGAAGAGGTCCATTACTTATATATCTCATTGGGAGGTTTCCTTTTCATGAAAAATGACATCCCTTATAGTAGATTAGATCATCATTCCCAGTTCTTTCTGCTTTCTCTGAAGGACATGAATTACACCCATGCCCTGTGATTTGGCACTTTCTTCCACTCACATAGGCAGCATGTACTCCCCTGCCTTACTGATCTTGGGCCAGGCCATGTAGGACTTGCTCTGACCGAAAAAAATATGGGTGGAAGAGACAGTGTGGGTAAAGGTCTATAAGAGCCATCTCACAGCCTGGCTCGCCACCTTGTGTTCCTGGGATCTGACATTTCTGTGATCTGAGATCACGAGCCCCATAATGTGAAGCAGATCTCAACCAGATCAGCAACCTGGAATCCAGCCCAGCTCAGCCTGGATCAGCCAGTTCTCAGCTGACCGACAGACCTACGAGTGAGCGTGAACATAAACTGTTATGATTATAAACTATGGGGAGAGGGCTGGGTTTTTTTACATAGCATCAGTGCAGCAATAGCTGGCTAGTATCTCTCTTAAGAGTCTTCATCCACAAATTGCAAACCTGAAGAAAAAAAGTCAGAGAAGAAAATAAAGGGGGGAGGGTATAGTTCAGTGGAGTTCAGAGGCAGGGCCCGTGCTTGGAATGCATGAGGTCCTGGGTTCAATCCCCAGTACTTCCATGAAAATAAATAAATAAACCTAATTACCTCTCCCCTCAAAAAAACCCCAATATATAAATAAATAATTTTAAAAAGAAAAGAAGAGCTGATTTTGGCAAAGCTTTGGCAGTCACACCATCCTGTTGACAGTTGAGATAAGGCTCGTGAAGATAGGGCTGTTCACACTTAACTGACCACTGTCATCTTCCTCCCCCAACCTGCAGGCACCAGTGTTCAGTCCAGAGCCAGCAAATACATATGTGATTGAGTCATGCTGCGCAATCACCCATGGCCTTCCTGGATTTCTCGGTCCCTGGAAGTTGTGCTGGAAACACTGTTCATGGCAGTGTTGATTGGAGATGAAGTATCTTGGTAGCATCTGCAGCATCTTAGCTGTCCTCAATGCCTTTATCACATTATATTTGGAGTATAAAATTTAGCTGGTCTCTTCCTGCCCTAAATGACCACGTGTTTCCAGAGAGCAGAATTCTTGTCGGAGTCAACTTTACGAATTCCTCCTCCTCAAAACTCTGCCCCACGAGCCTAAAACCAATTAATGCATGTTGAATGAACAAAAGAATTCGAGAAAGAATCTAAAAATGGTCCTTATTCAAATGGGATTTGAAAAAAAAATCTCTTCTTTGCACATGGACACCTGCGTTTGTAAATCGTCACAAGTTACTGAATCAGAAACAAAATCAGTCTCACCGTCTCCCGGGTAGGAATTTAATCCGTGAGCCCTTTCAAAGGAGAACAGTCACTGGAATAAGCCCCAGTCACACCCTGCCTGTATTCTCCTCCGCTGGTGGAGTTATTTTTTGCCGTTGCATAAACCTGTCCAACCTCTCTCTTGAGGGTCCTTTGCAAAACACGTTCCTTCTTTAAAAAAAAAAAAATTATCCTTCTCCAAAAACCTAATAAGTAAGATAATTGATTTAAAACAGCAAGAATATGCTAACAATAGGGAATCATATGAAATTCTCACCATTCTTAAAGTCACAAAACTGAAGTATTCCCCAGTGGTGAAAGGCTCAGAAAGGAGTTAGGAAATGATTTTGGACAGTGTGTGTCATTCTGATACTAGATAATTATCAATGTGTTCACTTATGGGTCCTTTTTCTTTAAAAAAAATGTATTTTTTAAAAAAGTGCCTTATACTGTGATAAACAATAAAACACTATGATCATAAAATAATAATCATCATCATCAAATACAGTGGAATGGATGGGTTGGTGTATGAATACCTGCAGAGGGGAGATTCTCCCTGCCTTGTTGGGGTGCACATGGCACTCTGGTGGGGCTTTGGCAGGAGGGAAGTGCATTTTCTTTTTCTTTTTTTGCCTTGTTTTATTGTTATTATTGTATTTGGGGGAGTCTGTTTTCAATAGCTGCAGAACACTACTAAAAACCTTCTCAAAAAGGGAACCCTCCTGTGCTGTTGGTGGGAAAGTAATTTGATGCAGCCATTATGGAAAACAGTATGGAGATTCCTTTAAAAACTAAAAATAGACTTACCATATGATCCAGCAATCTCATTCGTGGGCATATATCTGGAAGGAAATCTAATTTGAAAAAATACATGCACCAGAATTTTTATAGCAGCACTATTTACAATATCCAGGACATGGAAATAGCCTAAATGTCCACTGACAGATGAATGAATAAAGAAGTTGTGGTGTATATATATATATATATATATATATATATATATATATATATATAAAATAAATACTACTCAGCCATAAAAAAGAATAAAATAATGCCATTTGCAGCAACATGGATGGACCTGGAGATTGTCATTCTAAGTGAAGTTAGCCAGAAACAGAAAGAAAAATACCATATAATATCATTCATATGTGGAATCTTAAAAAAAGAAGACACAAGTGAACTTATTTACAAAACAGAAACAGACTCAGACATAGAAAACAAACTTATGGTTACCTGGGGGAAAGGGGGTGGGAAGGGATAAATTGGGAGTTCAAGATTTGCAGATACTAACTATTATATATAAAATAGATAAACAACAAGGTCCTATTGTATAGCACAGGGAACACTATTCAATATCTTTTAGTAACCTATAATAGAAAAGACTATGAAAACGAATATATGTATATATGTATGTACATATTTGACTGAAACATTATACTGTACACCAGAAATTGACACAACATTGTAAACTGACTATACTTCAGTGAAAAAAATTTATTTAAATAAAAATAAAAAACCTCTTCTTTGACCGTCTTTAAGGATGGAGAATTATTCTGGCCAGGAACAGAGTAAGAGAAAACTCACTGTTGTCACATACAAACATTAGCATGCTGAAAAAGCAGTGAGAAAAAAAATGTGCTTGCATCTGTGTGGAAAACTGGCAGGACAGGCTCCAGGAATGAAAAGCTACCTCTGGAGAGGGACAGTGAAAACTGGGTTGGAATGGGGGTGGGGGGTGAGGAGGAGGAGGGGAAGTAAAGATCTCCTTTAATGCACTTCGATGCTACTGGGAAAAACGTAATATGTGTATTACCTTCTTTATATGAAAAACCAGAAACAAAAAGATGTTGGGAAAAAGAGATCTACAATTATGGAATGCCTTTCAGGCCAGGTAGGTTGGTGATGCCTGCAGAGAAGACAGACAACTCAATGGGAAAGCTTGAGTTTTTAAGAGAAATTGTATATCAGAATAGGAGTCTCTAGTCAGCAAAGATGGCAGGAGGAGTCAGAAAAGAGGAAGTGTTTTTGAGTTCAATGCCCAGGAAATGAAGTTTTCTTCTAGCAGCTTCTGTGGACAGAATCCAGAGACGCTACTAAGTCTGCACATGGATGGCTGCAAAAACATCTTTTATAAAAGGTGGGCTGAGAGTGGGGAAAGGCATCAGACATGGAACTTTAAAAAGCCTTGCTTATTCGGTGACCAGAAAAGCCTGTGAATGGGGCTAGAGGGAAGAGTTGGAGAGAAGACAGGGAATGGTGACTGGAATACAGTTCTAAGCTCAGACTAAAGCAGAGGCTCTCACCAGGGGCATGTTTCTCCCCAGGGACATTTGGAAACGTCTAGAGACATTTTTGGTTGTCGTGACCTGGTAGTGCTAGTGGCATCTAGTGGGTAGACATTCTGCCACACACAAGCCAGCCCCTCCCTCCACCAACAAAGAATTATCCAGCCACCCTAAATGTCAATAGCACTGATGCTGAGAATCCTGTGCTAAAGTGAAAAGTGAAATTTATTGAAACGTTAACACCTCCCACCAGTTGTGCTTTATAGTTTACAAGGTGTTTTTACAGCCATTTGCTCCTCATCCCAAAGCCTGAGGTAGGGAGGCAGGCAGGCATCCTTATTTCCCTGGGGCAGCTGAGGAAGCAGAAGTCCAGGGACTGAGCCAAGGCCACACGGCTTGGAATCCAAGTCCTGGGTCCCGGCTCCATGCTCTGCTGATTCTCGTGGAACCCACGTGACGAAAACACACCCCTTTGAACCAAATGTCTGAGTGAAGACGTGCTAAACTCCAGAAAAGGGGGTTCCACTGAAACACAAAGTAGGAGGGCCCCAATTCTAAGATGGAGTGATTGGAAGAAACCGATGGAAAATTATTCAAGTGTCAGTGAAATAGCTGCAGAGTTTTCTCCTTGATGGCGGCTCTTGGTCACCTTTGCTGTACACCTGCAGGAGGGATTTTTGATATATAGAGATCTGCAAGTGCTTGCCTTGCTCAGGGAAAGGCAGTCTCACATGGTTACAAAGTGGGGCCTGTAAAGAGATATCTGGTGGGCAATACGGTTGGAGAAGAAGCAGGGACAAGGGCCTGGAGATTGAGAAGGGAACTGGGTTCAATCCTCAGTACCTCCATTAAAAAAATAATAAATTAAATAAAAACCTAATTATCTGCCCTCCCTAAAAAAAAGACTGATTTAAAAAATAAATAAATAAATTTAAAAAAATAAGATACATCGTTTTAAAAAGTAAAAATAAAATAAAAGCATTGCACTTGATGCTGGTGGGTTTTCACCGAGGACCGGGTACTTTGCTACAATCTGGGTGAAACAACTTACTGAGAGGTTGGAGGCGGATGAAAATAGCATCTCACACGGCTGCCCATGTGGGTGCCTCGTGAAGTACATCGTGGTGAAGTCATAGCACAAACACTCACATGACCAGCCATCATCTGACACTAACCCAAATAGGTTTATTACTACAATTCTAAATTCAAATCAACCGAAATAGGCTACTGTGTGTTCCTAGGGTAGCTGGTGTCATTTACACTTGCTGACTCTGGAATGGAGATCATCGCCCTCAAAGGCTTTAAAAAGGAAAGCCCTAATTTACTTACAGCACCATGCTGGGTACTACGGCAAGTAAGTTGCTGTCTTTTCCTCTTACAATTCATATTTTAATATGACATTTTAATATTTCTCAGGTGATTCATGCTCACTGTAGAAACATTAGAAGACGCAAATAAGCTAATGGCAGAAAATAAAAGTGTTGCCCACTATTTCTTTCCAGAGGTATTTTTTTCAAATTAATAAAGATAAATTATCACTTTCCCAAAGAATAATTCTGAAATCACACTTGTGTTTTCCTGTCTAAAAATTAAAATTTTCTGAATGTAAATTGGTGCAGCCACTATGGAGGACAGTATGGAGGTTCCTTAAAAAAATGAAAATAGACTTACCATATGATCCAGCAATCCTACTTCTGGGCATATATTTGGAGAAAAATATAATTCAAAAAGATGCATGCACCCCAGTGTTCATAGCAGCACTATTTACAACAGCCAAGACATGGAAGCAACCTAAATGTCCATCAACAGATGACTGGATAAAGAAGATGTGTGTATGTGTGTGTACACGTACACACAACAGAATACTACTCAGCCATAAAAGAGAATAAAATAATGCCATTTGCAGCAACATGGATGGGCCTGGAGATTGTCATTCTAAGTTAAGTAAGCCAGAAACAGAAAGAAAAATGTGATATAACTTATCTGTGGAATCTAAAAAAAAAAGACACAAATGAATTACTTATTATTTATAACTTAGATGACTGATTTCTTGAATATGTGTAAGCACATTTGACTGTCCTTTATGATTGGATTACTGCATTCTGTTGATTCTTACTTTGTGGTTGGCTTTATTCCTTTGATAACTATGCAAGTTCAAAAAGCTAAAGCTCTAAACTTTTCTTAGAAACAATGAATATAATATATATGTAAATTTTAAAAAATATGTCCAGTATATTGTATATTCGGATTTACATGCAATATATTGTATATGAGTAGTCAAATTGTATCAATTTTACCTAATAAAACTGAAAAATGAAAGAAATAAAAATTAATAAAAATTAAAATTTTCCATTTATGTAAGTACATGAACCTAATCTATCCTCCAGGTAATTCTTTTTATTCTTGGTGAAGTTGATGTCAATGTGATAACCTCTTGCTTACTTGGGGAATATATTTACATGTAGAAGATTATTTGACTTAAAAAAAAAACTCTACGGCATTACCTCATTAACTGGTTTTATCTTACCTGGTTAATTTATTATTTCTAAATATTCTTAGCCATTTAGAAATTATAACATTGTGTATTATTTGTTCCTATAGAGCACATTTTTATTTCAGCCCTAATAACTTAGTTTTCACTTCTTTTCCTCAAAACAGGTTAAGAATCATTTCTGATTCTAAAGGAGAAACTTTGATTCTAATTTACTTCATTCTTTAAATTTGAGGCAGTGGAAATCAGTGTGTGTCACTCATTCGGAGCTCTCCAGGACACGGAAGTACAAGTGGCACAGAGATGGTATTATGACTGAAGATCCTGGTTCTAGAGTTACTTTCTAAATCATCCTTTTAAACATGCAAGTCACTGTGCCTTTCAATTCCCAACTTCCTCTTACAGTTTCAGTGAAGACGCATCAGGATATTGTATTGTCTTGAAGTTGGCATCAGTTGGACTCAAAAGGGCACTGGATCCAACATTGTGCAGTGATCCACTAGGGAGAGGGCCTGTGGGCTTTTGCCCTATAAAGATGATAATGAACTAATCAAAATCTGTCCCTCTGAAATCAGGACTAAAGGACCTGTAGCTCTTTGGCCAGTCGGGAGTGAAAGGAGAAGGCAGAATTCACAAGCATAGAAAGAGAGGCCTGTGAGAGAGACCGCGTGGGGCAGACAAGCTGGAGGCAAGGAGAGGTTGGACCAGAGCTGTGAGCATCCGTCCACACGCATCCTTTCTCTTAAGGCGGTCAGATGTCCTGGTTTTGTTTTGAACAATGAAAAGTGCTCTATGCTTATTTTCATCCTAGAGTTCCCAGTAATTAGCATAAGCTAGACACAAAGTGAGTCTTAACATTTATGGAAGTAAGTAATTCATTTGTCCCTCAAACAATATTTTATTCAAGAGCTTAGAAAAAACTCCATGTGAAATATCATGATTCTGAAAGACAATACCAAGAGAATTAGAAAACAAGACCCAGACTGAGAGGAAATACTTGCAAAAGACACATCTGATAAAGAACAGCTATCCAAAACATACAAAGAACCCATAAAACTCAACCATAAGAAAACAAACAATTCAATTAAAAAGTGGGCCGAAGATCTTAACAGACACCTCACCAAAGAAGATACACAGATGGCAAATAAGCATGTGAAATGATGTGCCACATCATATGTTATCAGGGAAATGGAAATTAAGACAACAATGAGATACCACTATACACCTATCAGAATGGCCAAAATCCAGAACACTGACAGCGCCGAATGCTGGCGAGGATGTGGAGCAACTGGAATTTTCATTTATTGCTGGTGGGAACACAGAATGGTACAGCCACTTTGGAAGACAGTCTGCCAGTTTCTTACAAAATGAAACAAACTCTTACCAAAGGACTCATCAATCATGCTTCTTGGTATTTACCCAGAAGAGCTGAAAATTTTACGTCCGCACAAAAACCTGCACTGGATATTTCTGGCAGCTTTATTCATAATTGCCAAATCTTGGAAGCAACCAAGATGTCCTTCAGCTGGTGAATGGATAAATAAACTATGATACATCCAGACAATGGATTATTTGGAACTAAAAAGAAATGAGCTCGCAAGTCATGAAAAAATATGGTGAAATCTTAAATGCATATTAATAAGTGAAAGAAGCCAATCTGAAAAGGCTATAAGTACTGTCTGATTCCAACTATACGGCATTCTGGAAAAGGCAAAACTATGGAGACAGTAAAAAAAATTGGTAGTGGCCAAGGACTGGGTCGGGGAGGGATGAACAGGCAGAGCAGAGAGGATTTTTAAGTCAGTGAAACTGCTTTGCATGATATTATCATGGTGGACTCACATCATTATACATTTGTCTAACTCCATAAAATGTACACCACCAAGAGTGAACCCTAATGTAAACCGTGGTCTTTGGGTGATAATGATGTATCAATGTAGGTTCCTCAGTTGTAACAAATGTACCACTCTGGTGGGGGACTTTTCTGGGGGGCTATACATGTATGGGGCAGGGAGTGTATGGGAAAGCTCTGTACCTTCTTAATTTTGTTGTGAACCTAAAACTACTCTTAAAAAATATTTTTTTAAATACAGAAAAAAAAACAATTCCCAGTCTCAGGAAATTTATGAGATATACACACATACCCACAGACAAATAAAAATATAGTAATTTTAAGATGGCTAAAATAATATGTATCATTTAGGATGCTTTTGGCTTCAACAAACAGAAGACCTAACTTAAATGGCTTAAACAAAGAGAAGCTCACATAACAGGAAGTCCAGAAAGAAGACAGATCCAGGGTTTGTTGGTTTGGTGGCCCGAGGACATCATCAAGAAAGGACTTGGATTCATCCCACCTTTGAGCTCAGCTATCTTCAAGGTATTGACAGTGGTCCTGAGGCTTGTTCCCTCATAGATGCCAGATGGCTCTTCCTCCGCCAAGGCTGAAACCTCACGCAGCAGTCTGAAGTCTGGCACAGAGAATATTCCTGAGAGCTGTTAACAAGGACAGAGTTCCCAGAGACCCACCAGCAGGCTTTCCTGCACGTTTCATTACCATTTTTGTACTAGTCACTGGCAGGGAAAATAGAATTACCTTTATTGGTTTAGCCTAATCCAAAGTCAGCTCCGATTACACAATACTGTATAACTGAAGTTTCCAAGAGAAGAGAAGTTAAATGTTCTCTCTCTCACACACACACGATAAATACATAAAATGATGGATATGATAATTAACCAGATGGGAATATTTTCACGATGTATATGTATATCAAACCATCACAAAGTACACTTTAAGTATCAATTAGTTAAGTGACAATTTTTTTTGTCAATTATATCTCAATAAAGCTGAAAAAAAACCTTTAAAGGGGCCCACAAAGCACATGACTTCCCAAAGCCTCAACCTAATAAGGGTCTGGTTACCAGAAAAGGGGTGTGCAGAAGATGACTCACTCTGAGTGGGTAACTAATGTGTCAAAAGGGCAAATAAAAAAATACTGATAAAATAAAAGAGTATAAATTAGAATTAAAGGTGGTAAGAAAAATCTAGATAAAAGGTTAACTAAGATGAAAGATTAAATATACCATAATTTAATGAGGAGAGGAAAACAAAAGCTGAGGAAAATTAAGATCTCACTGAAACATTAAACCTGGAAAACTAAAATACTGAAAGGATAAAATGATAAAATAAGTTAGGACCAGCAGTTCTCAAAGTATGGTTCTTGGAAGGCAGCAGCAGCATCACCTGGGAGCTTGTTAGGGAGGCAAAGGCCTGCCCCCCACCCCCACCCCAGGGCCACTGAATCAGAAACTCTGGGGGTGGGGCCCAGCCTCCACTTTAACAAGCTCTCCTGGTGATTCTGATGCAGCCAAAATCTGAGGACCTCAAAGGAAAACAGACGCTGTAAAACACGAAGAATTAATTGTACCACTGAAAAAGATCAATAGGCAAAAAGGGCAAAATAAAAACCAGCACGTGGACCAATTCCAGGGTTAGCGGTCCTCTGATCCCCGTTACCCTCCCCCTTCATCCCCTTCCCAACTGACCACCTATTTGGTTGCACGGCCAAAGCTAAAATCAGTGGTTCTCACCCTGGCTATGCTTTAGAATCACCTGGAGAATATTTAAATAATGTTCAGATCTCGGATGCCACCTCAGACTAACTGATCGGAATCCCTAGGGCTGGGGACCTGGCGTCTGTATTTTTAAGAAGCCTTTAGGTGACTCTGTTGGACAACTATAGCTTTGAACAGAGCCTCTGGGCTGAGAGCTGAGGGTCAGAGAGGCCTCCTGCTCTCGGCCTCACATTTGCTGCTCATAGCCCCAACAGCCAGGCTATGAACATTTAGGAAAAGATGAAGCAAGCACATGTGCAGCTCATTTCTTTTCTCCAGCAGATCTGCACGTACCTGCCCTAGCAAGACACATCTGATCCTCAAATAACGCCATCTGAATCCCGGATTTTCCAGCATGGGAAAGCACAGGCTGATGCTGAAACCCTTGATGTCCCTTCCATTGTCTAAACACCCGCTGCAATCACAACGTCCTCCAGCTAAGCAGCGCCCCATCAGTGCGGCTGCTCTGGACGGGCACAGCTTGGCCCCCACGGAGGCTGGGCCTGGCAGTGAAAAGCAAACCACAGTGGTCAACACCTCCTCTAAGCACCCCTCGAAGAGTGACCCTGGCCAGGCTGATCTGGTACTTTGCTCTCTCACCAAGAATGGGGCAGTCCTTTAGCTCGACCTTGGGCAGGTGTACGAGCCGGTTTCCCTCTCCGGTTCACTTTCAGCCCCTCTCTAACATTGGCGCTTGCTTGATCCTTTAACTTAGTGCACTGGACTCCAGGGGCCCATGGTCCGCACCACTGCCCGCTCATTGAATCAGCAGCGCCTACAAGGTAAGGCGCTTCCTGTTCATTTGGAGGAAGACCTCTGGAGTCCTGACCATTAAAGGACCAGATTGTAGGCCCCTGGTCCACTCTTCATTTCCCTGAACTTCATTTTTTTACAGAGTCCTCCCCTGCACCCCTGACTGCCTGTCTGCCCTTATCCACTCTGCTGATGGGACCTGCTGACTCACTGCCCCAGGTGTCCTTCAGTCAGCTTCCTGGACACACGCCGTCCCCTTATCACTCATATTCAGTGTCTGAGCCAATGATTCCCAAGCACAGCTAGACTCCCCTGAGAAGACGATATATACACATATCGATAGGGCTTTGTGGTGGTATCGCAACTCAAGAGAATGAGAGCAGAGAGGGAATAGAGAAGGGCCTAAGGGAGGTGCCTAAAGGAACCTAAGGTATTTGCGTGTGTATATATATATATATATATAACATAGTATATAATTACATATAAGACAATATACTATAATTAGACACAATATATTATTTATTATAATTACATACATTATGTAATGTTTAGAGAAATTTATATATGTTATCATAACATATAGGTAAATTCATATATAAATGAATTTGCCTATATAATATAATGAAATACAATATACAATCATATATAACTAATATAGTATACATTATATTGATTATAATATGTAAAATTCCTTTAATATCATTTATTATATGTAATTATATTATACATATATGAGTTTCTAAGAAATTCTATTTTATATAATTATTTATATGTAATATATAATAATTAATATATGATACATTAATTATATGTGCATATAAAATTACATGTTATATGTAATTATACGTGAATTCCTTTATATATTATATGTAGTTATATTATACATTTACACATATAAATTCCTTAGGAATTCATAGATATGCATAATATTTTAATTAATACAATATATAATATCTAAAGGAATTTTTATATAATATTAAAATTAATTACATATGATTATATATTATATGTAATTATTATATATAAATTATTTATATAAATTCACATAGTGTATGAAATAATATATTATGTATAAATTTCTTTGGGTATTATATATTCTGTATAATTATTTTATCTTATATATAAACTATATAAATTCACATATTATATGTAATGATAATATATTATATATGTGTGTAATTATTTTATATATTATACATAAATTATTTTATATGTATATTATATATATTTTCCCTAGGGTCCCTTCTAATTTAGATTAGACCATTTTAAGTGTTCTAGGGAGGGGCCTGAGCATTTTAGAAGCTTTTCAAGCGACTGTGTGCAGCTGGGATTGAGAACCACCGATTTCGAATGAAATCTTGATAAACTCAGATGTCTAGTAAATATAACATATTTAAGGCAAAAAGAAGAAATAAAGCTAACAGAAGTTCACAGGTAATTCACGTCCAAGGGAAGGAGGCCCGGCAGGTCGGCTCCTCCCCGCCCTCACCCTCTCCAGAAGCGTTATGACAAAACACTCTCAGTGACTTCTGCAGCACTGAACCTCCAGCTTCCACGATGTCCCACAGGATTTGCCCACACTGCCCCTCCCGGAGGGGGCTCAGTTCAGTCGCCTCTTCACATCTGCCCTCTGGTCTGCCCTCATCACATCTGCCCTCAGCCTCCCTCGAACCAACCACACAGCGGATGCTCCTGCGGCGTCTTCTTGTCTTCAAGGCCAGCTGAGCTGAGCCTCCCCAGCAGTGGCAAAGCAAGACACGTGAGAGGAGCGCCCTGCAGAGACCCGGCGGCGGCCACTGCGGTCAGCGGAGAAGACGGCTGCAGGTAGGTGACCAGCTGTCCTGCTTGCTTATTTCAGTGCTAAAACCGGGATGGTCTTGGACAGATCAGGTCGGTTAGTCACCCTACAGCCAAGCACAGCTTTGTATCCTTCCTGAATGGAAACTCAGTGAGGCAGTGAGACCTTCCTTAATATAAGCATTTTCTGTTCTTTTTGTTGTCCTGCACCCATGCAGGGAGCTAGTTTTCCAATTTTATTTTATATTTTTTTAAATTAAGCAATTGATATGTCAATCATAGAAATATTTAAATATTCAGAGAAGCAAGAGGAAAACAAAAGAAATAGCTTGTGATCTCACTCCCCAGGGAAAACACTTTTTAAAATTTTATTATTTATTTATTACTTTTTTACTTATTATTTAATGGAGGTACTTGGGATCAAACCCAGGACCTCATCCCAGGACCTCATGCATGCTAAGCATGTCCTTTACCACTGAGCTATACCCTCCTCTCAAAAAAACACTTTTGAGATTCTGGCATTTCTCCATTCGATCTTTTTCTGCACTAAACTTTCTTTTTCTAAACTTCTATGCAGATATAAACATGTTACAATTATTTTTCTATTAGAGAAATCAAAGATGATGGGAGAAGAGAAAAGAGAATTATGCACAAATAAAAGATGGCATACAAAGGGACATGAAAAATAAAACATGAATGACGAGGTAAGTTAGAGTAAAACTGGAAAGTATTTGAGAATTGCTGGAGCCACAGCCTGGCTCGGAGACATCAGGGTCGTGCTTTGTCCGTGGAGGGAAATGGGTGGAACCTCAATGTCATGCTCCCAACAACTCTGCTGGTGACCTGTGTTCTGTGCATGTTCTAAGCTCCAGAGCTCAAGGGGACTGGACAACACTTTCATGAGAGGCCATTGCTCTAGCACATGGAAAGGGCTCGGGAAAAGAAACAGATAACTCAGGGGAGCACAATGAGGCCTTTGAGCAGAGGTGAAAAACCAGAAGTATTCAGCCTGAAAAGAAAGGAAATGAGGGACAACTTAATAGCACTCTTCATGCAGATGAAGGGTTTGCTCCACAGGGTGGTGACCTGCTATTCCCCATCTTCACTAAGGGCTGAAAAAGGAGGACAAACAACAAATGGACCTCTTGTGTGTAAGTGCTTTTTACTCTGCCCAAAGACTTTCCTTCCCATTGGTTGATATCATCCTCAGAACACCTTTGAGATGCTGAAGGCACTACACAAGGGATTTAGGTTCCGCAGGAGAAACTGCCGTGAGGGTTGTTAAGGCATCCAGTGAGCTCTTCCATGGAGGTCACAGACTATTCCTGGTCAATAAAAATAGAACCAACTATATTCAATGTCTTGTAGTAACTTATAATGAAAAAGAATATGAAAATTAATATGTATATGTACATGCATGACTGGGACATTATGCTGTACGCCAGAAACTGACATTGTAACTGACTATATGTCAATTTAAAAATATAGAACCATTTTCATCAAAAGAGATGCTTTATACATCACCCCACCTAATTACAGGGAATAATAAATATGCCTGCCCTTTATATAATATATTATTTGAATACCTTTCACTTTCCTAAACTCATTCAGCTTGTAAAACAGTCATTTGAGGTTGCAAGAAGGTATGATTTTCCCATTTTCCAGATGAGAAAATGGAGGTGTAAATAAGGGAAGTGACCTGCCCCAGGTCCCACAGTGAACTGGAGAGGTAGAGTATATTCTAGAGCTAGTGGTTCTTGGCTTCCAGACCCCTCGCCACACTGGTTGCTCTCAGCCTTTAGCACACATCGGAATCCCCTGCAAGGCTTGTTAACACACAGGTCACTGGGCCCACTTGCAGAGTTTCTGATTCAGTAAGTCTGAGAATTTGCATTTCTAACAAGTTCCCAGGCAGTGCTGATGCTATGATCTGGAAACCACACTCATGCATGTCGACCGACTAGATTAGCAATGGAAAAAAATTTCATAAAGGCCTTAGACCCATAGAAGTTGTATTTAACATGAAAAATCTCCATGAAACTCACTAATTTCTGACCACCTTTATAGCTGGCCACTGTGTCCCCAGAGCAAAGTAGCACGTGTCTGCTCACAATGGAGGGGGTCCCACTCTCCGTCCCAGAATACAACCCAACAACTAGAAGCAGAGAAGGAAGGCAAAGAATTTTTTTTAATTTATGTATTTATTTTACAATATCATATTTTTAAAATTGAAGTAGAGTTGATGTACAATATTATATGTCACAGAAATTAAGAAATTTTGAGCACCTACTCTATTTTATGACAGGCATTCTTCAGGGTCTCTTTATTAATAACTTACTTTATGTTTGTAGTTATTCTTTGCTACAGAAACAAGTATTTCCATTTTATAGATTAAGAAACTGAGGCTCAAAAAATGGTTATGCAACTTGCCTAAGAATTAGACTATCCGGCTTCAAAGTCTGTTTTTCTTTGACATCATAGATTAAATCACTTTAGATCCATTACCTGATTTCCTTTAGACTCCCCCTAATTTTGGTGAGGTCCTCAGCATATCAGATATTGGTTCTTTCCCCTCCTCTACGAGGTTAGTTTCCCCGGCCTATGGTATTATACATAATTTCTTTCTAGTTCATAAATTTCTTTTCTGGACTTTAGTGACGGAATCATTTAGGACTTGTTAATTAACTGATTAGTTTGATGCAAAAGAGGGAAGGAATTAGGAAATTGTGGTATTCATTTCACGATGTTTTATTTAGTACATATTGACAGGAAAAGATTGTCGTGATAAATTTTATTTTTTTTTAAGGCAAGTTACAAAACATGCAGGGAATGCCGTTTTTGTAAAAAAAAAATTGTATGTAAACACACACATATATGCATATGCAAATGCACATACACTCCAACAGACACACTCAGGAGTGTGCATCAGAGCGTTTATAGTGATTAACTCAGAATGGGAGGGTGGTGGGTGGTGACTGATCTTCAATTTGCTTTTCTGAATTTTCTGATGCCTCTTCCGTGGGCATATATTATTTCATGTAAGAAGGCCCTCCTTGTCCATTCTTAAAATTTCCCTCTCCTCTCCCCACCCTACGTCCTTTACATGTCCCTGGTATTTGTTCTCCTAATCAAATATTTAGCTCTATGTTATTCTTGTTACCCAAAATAAGAGTTCTTTGGGAGCAGAAAGAAAAAAAGAAAAAAACCCAGCCTCCCAGCTAAGTCCGGTTCAAGGAGAAAACAAGGCAGTTGCTAAATCTCCCCTCAGACTCCCGTTTTGCATGCATAGTGAGAGTGCTATTCGAGGGCATCCAAGAACAGAACACGGGTAATAATTATTTCTTCAGGATTCTTGGGCTCTGCGGGGTGTGCATAAGAATGGAATACACCAACTCGTAAATCTAAATGATTAATAACAACAGCAAGCACGCCGTAATAAATACTTACAGGAATCAATGAAAAAAAACTTTTATGTTGCAGCCATGGGCTTCAAAGAGCAGCTATTGATTTTTGCCCTCTACAGAGGAATAAACTCTCTCGCAGTTCTCTGCCCAAGTGACTCCTGCTCGAGACCCCAGTACCCTGGGGACCCAAAGCCGTGCAGGTCTGAAGAAGGAAGATTCTGCAGTGTGAAGCCAGAGTCCCTTGAGGACCATGCCTTAGGTCTGGGTCTCTTCCAGAAAAGATCATCCTTCAGTGAAACAGGATGCAAGTGATGCTCTGGGTCAGTCCACCCACCCAGTTAAAGGGAGTGGATAGCCAAGAACAGAACCGCCTTTGACCTCTAATGTCTTGGAACCAGAAAGGGAAGGAATGTGTCTTCTTTCATGTGAGTTTATAAAAAGGATAGGGTCAGGAAGTTGGGGGTGGTGAGGGGGAACCATTCACTAAGCAGAGAGAAATGTTGGAAACTAGGACATAAAAACTTAGAAATCTTCAGAACAGGATCAGGAGAGTGAAAGCAATTTCTGGCCCAGGCCTTAACCCCTGGGTGCTTCACCCTTAAAACCCTCCAGAGGGAAACAAACCAGTGACCCTCCAGGTCTGTGGGGCCTGGCCAGGGTCCTGGTTGCTTAAAGCGTGATTGTCTGCTATCTGGGATGGGCCTCTGGCATTCTCCGCACTCCTCCCGAGCCTCAACTATCCTGTTATGGCAAAACAGCAGTGTGGGCAAAAGGTACCCGCGGGTTAGGAGCGCGGGCCAAGAGGGAGGCGCCACATCGTTGCATCTCCACCTGGCAGGCGGAAGGTATTTCTTCTGCATGCTACCTTGGTCCTCTTGCTGGATGGAGTGTATCCCAGAATCGTTTCCTCTTTGGAACAATCTGTTGGGACAGATGTGCATGCGAGGCGTCTGCTGCTGGCCCACTCTGCCTTCCTACCGTGCGTTAAATCCACGTTTCGGTCCACGCCTCGGCAAGGTCGCAGGCTGCCCAGGGCTTCTTCCCCACCTCCGCTCCCAGCACTTAGATAGTCTGTTCAGACCGAGGCCCCGCAAAATTGGACAGGGTAGGACAGCAGGGAAATGGTTAACCTGATGGTACCTCACATTCCCAGTCCTCGGCACAAATAACATTGAGAACATTTCTTGACCAATCTAAGTCAAGAGGAAGATATACAGTGATTGTATGAACGCCTCTGCTCCAGCAGAGAAGCAAAACTGTCATGTCATATCCACAAAGGGGAAGAGAAGTCTTGGAAAGATGCTCTAGAAACCTTGGCAAGAAGCTAAATACCACGAGGCACAAAGTCACTTTCTAGCCACATTCTCAAACTTTGCAGTTCCCCATTTCATGTTTAAAACTGCCAACCACACATATCATCACTCTGCCTCCTACTTCTCCTCCAGAAAGGCCCAAGGAAGCAGCATCTCACTGCATTGTCTTCCAGAACAGCAGAATGTTTCTCATCTCGGGCAGACTAGCTTTGCTCCAGCTGTCACAGAACCAGGGCTCCTCTCCCCTTCTTGTCCTCCTCCGTCCTGTAGAGCCACTGGGAACACATTCACTCTGCCTTTTGACGTTGTAACTAAACACCATTACACTGATCTTTCTTATCCACTTCCCATCTCCCCACCAGTTTCTCAGGTGCACTGTTTTACTTTGTGTTTCTGAAACAGCTTGTGTAGGCAGGTACAAGAGGAAAAAACCCTACCATGTAGAGAGCCTCAACCTCAGCAACTAAGAATGAAGCTACAGCAAAATGCTTGAACGGGTCACTTAAAAGCTAGATGGATGACAAACAAGCACATGAAAAGATGCTCAGTATTATATGTCATAAGAGGAATGCAAATTAAAGCCACACTGAATGGCTATCATTAAAAAGTCTACAAATAATAAGTGCTGGAAAGGGTGTGGAGAAAAGGGAACCCTCCTACACTGTTGGTGGGAACATAATTTGGTGCGGCTACTATGGAGGACAGCATGGAGGTTCCTTAAAAAACTAAAAACAGAGTTACCATATGATCTAACAATCCCACTCCTGGGCATATATCCAGAGAAAACTGTAATTCAAAAAGACACATGCACCCCGCTGTTCACAGCAGCACTATTTACAAAAGCCAAGACATGGAAGCAACCTAAATGTCCATCAACAGATGACTGGATAAAGATGTAGTGTATATATACAATGGAATATTACTCAGCCATAAAAAAGAATGAAATAATGCCATTTACAACAACATGGATGGACCTAGAGTTTATCATATTGAGTGAAGTAAGTCAGAGAAAGGCAAATATCATATGATATCACTTACATGCAGAATCTTTAGAAAAATGATACAAATTCTATTTATAAACCAAAAACAGACTAACAGACATAGAAAACATACTATGGTTACCAAAGGGAAAAGGGTGGGGAGGGATAAATTAGGGGTTGGGGATTTACAAACACACATTACTATCTATTAAATAGATAAATAACAAGGAAGGACCTACTGTATAACACAGGAAACTATATTCAATTTCTTGTAATAACATATAATGGAAAAGAATTGAAAAAAGTATATATATATATATGTATATGTATAACTGAATCACTCTGCTATACACTTGAACTAACATTGTAAATCAACTACACTTCAAAAAATTTAAGAAAAAAGCCACACTGAGATACTACCACCCATTAGAATAGCTAAAAAAAACAAAACAACACTAACAATACCAAGTGCTGGTGAGAATGTGAAGCAAGTAGAGTGTTCATACAGTGCTGATGGGAATGTGATGTGGTCCAACAACTTTGGAAAACAGTTTGCCAGTTTCTTCCAAAGTTGAATGCATATCTTACCATATGACCCAACCATCCCGCTCCTAACAGAAATAGAAACCTGTGTTCAGATAACAAATTTTATGTGAGTGTCTATGGTAGCCTTATTCAAAACCACCCAAAGTTGAAAACAACCCAAATGTCCTTCCACTGGGAATGGATAAACAAACTGTGCTACATCCATATGATGGAATATTACTTAGCAATGAAAAGTAAGGAACTACTAATACAAGCCACAACCTGGACGATGCTCAAAAACCTACGTTAAACGAAAGGTACCAGACTCAGAGGTCAATATGTTTCCTTTTATATGATATTTTTGTGAGATTCCTGCAAAGGCAAAACTTTAGGAACAGAAAAAGACCAGTGATAGCCAGGGACTGGGGCAGGGGTGGTGGAGAGAGGCGTTGAGGACATAGAGTCATGGGGGAATTATGGGAGTGGTGAAGCTGTTCTAGATCTTAGTTATGGTGGTGGTTACACTACTGTACACATTTATCAAAATTCCCTGAACTATACACTGAGGCTGAGTTTTACCATATGTAAACTCTACCTTAATTTAAAAACTATGACACCAAAGTTGGACTGTCTCCAAGCAAACAGTGTAAATGCCCGTGATGTCACATCTTTAGTCAGCCTTTCCCGAAGGGCCATGGCACTGCTTCTCTCCTCCCACTGCTGTATGAGAAATGTCACCTCAGAACCACTGGAAATAAATGCGGTGTTCCCATAGCCTCCAGCCCTGGAGGACACTGGTACTGCTGCTTCAGTGACAGAGGTGGCACTGGTAAAGAAGGTCAGCCTTTGTGATTGGTTAAATCCAACTGGGAGGGACTCTGTCAGAGTCAGGGGTCATGTAGGAAGTGGCAGCCAGTGATGCTGAACACGGTTACCATAAGCCATTGGGCACCTAGGATGACCTTGAGGGTGAACGTGACTGAAGGCAGCCCTGCCTACTGTGCGGTCAGTACATGACCAACTCGGGAAGGTCCCCAAACCAGGCTACCCTCCACCCCTCCCTTCCCCACACACAGTGCCAAATGCCATGGGGCCACGGTCCTGGTCTTAGTCTGCAACCAGCAAGCCATCTGACTCTGGCTTAGAAAACAGAGAGCCAAGCATGGCTCAAAACAGACAGGTCCCCCTGTCCCTGGTTACTCTGATGAGTGAGGTCTATTTCTCAGCCAGTTTGGGACTGTGTGTTCCCTCCACACGGAAAGCACATGTTCCTGGGAGCCAGCCGATCGCTGGTTCTGAAAAGAATCCTTTGTGCCCGAGATGAACTGGGCTGGGTGACTGTCCCAGGCGGGTTCCCCTCCAGCCTGCTGAGCCTGGGGAGGGGCCCTAACAGGGCAGCCAGCTTCCCGCAGCCAGTGGCACGGAGACAAGTGTGCAGGACTCACCTTGCCCTGGTTTCTGCCTCGCCCTGGCTTCAGGCCTCTCTCCGTTGTTCATTCTCCTCATTGTTCTTTCCTGGCCCTGGGTTATTCTGACCAGCAGCTTCTCTCTCTAACAACTTCGTTGAGGTATAATTGATACATGGTAAGGTGCACATTTTAAAGTGCACGATTTAATCAACTTTGACATGTACATATATCCAGGAAACCATCACCAGAATCAAAATAGAGAACTTGGTGGGGAGGGTGTAGCTCAGTGGTAGAGTGCGTGCTTCCCGCGCAAGAGGTCTTGGGTTCAATCCCCAGTGCCTCCATTAAAAATAATAATAAAATTAAAAGTATATCATTCTTAAAAAAAACCAAGAATTATCACTCCCAAAAGTTTCTTTGTGCCCGCTTGGTAATCCCCTCTCCTGCCCTTGTCTGTCCCTCCCAAGACCCACTAACCTGCTCTCACTACAGGTTAGTTTGCATGTCTAGAGTTTTACATAAATGCTTTCACACAGTATTGATTTTTTTGGTGTGGGTGTGGTCTGGCTGCTCTCAGAGAAATTATTTTAAGATTTATCCATGTTGCCACACATGTCTGTAATTCATTTCTTTTTACTGCTGAGTTGTATCCCACCAAATGGCCACGCCACAATCCGTTTATCCATTCATCTCTGGGTGGACATTTCAACTGTTTCAAGGTTGGGGGCGGCCTTTCTCTTAAATGATTCAGACTGGCGGTTCCTTAGGAAACACCCAGTGCTCCTCACCGTGGCTTCTTGCTCTGACCTCTGTTGACCTGTCCCAGTGGGAGCAGCAGGAGTCAGTCCACAGAGAATGTGAATAGCTGTGGGGAGAACTGGCATCTCCTTCCCCTCCCACCTCCCTTTCAGTGGTCTCTCCACATACAACTGCCCCCCTGATTTGAGCCAGGCAATCCTATGAGGACTGGGAGGAACAGGGCCATTTAATAGTGACAACTTCTCCCCAGTTTGCCTTTGAGAAGAAGGCAAGTCTCTGCAGAGAGGTTGGTTGCTGACAGTTTTTATAGTACTGGATCTTGGAACACGTTTTTAAAAGCCCAGTAGAGAATGTCAATGGCAGTGCTTCTTAAACATTGATGCGGACACATGTTATCACAGGAGCATGCTAAATTGCCGATTCTGATTCACTGGGATCAAGACCCCAAATTCTGGATTTCTAGCAAGATCCTAGATGATCTGATGCTGCTAGTCTTCAGATCACCTCCTGGAAGGGGTCAGTTACAGGCATTTAATCATTTAATAATTGCTTTTTAACAAGTGTTTAATCACTACGTATAAAACTCCACTAAATACAGGCTAATTCAAGTCTTCCTCTCTCCTGGAGATCCCTGAAGCTATTCTAAACTGGCCAGGGTTCTACTGAACACCTCCAGTGCTCCTTAGAAGCAAGGCCTGGCAGTAGGGCTACATGGTGTCAGAGTTTAGGGGTTCAAGAAGAGTATCTCTTGTTGGTGCAACATCTACTGCTTCTCTTGTCCTCTGTCTTTTTTTTTTTTTCTTTTTTCTTTTTCCTTTTTTTTTTTTTTTTTGGTGGGGGGAGGTAATTAGGTTTATTTATTTATTCTCAGAGGAGGTACCGGAGATTGAACTCAGGACCTCATGCATGATAAGCATGCACTTTACCACTTGAGCTGTACCCTCCCCCCTTCTTGTCTTCTGTCTTATACATTAGTCCCTGGGAAATATTAAGTTCTGGAACTAAGACTGCAGAAATGGGTTATGGGATCGGCTGAGAGATTGTAAAGGGGAAAGGAAACAAGGGTACTCCTAGGAAAGGGAGGAGAGACTCCTAATTGTGTTCCCAGGGCTGATCCAGCTTAAAGCCCAATGGTGAGTGATGAATCTGATATGTGTTGTAAGTTTAAAACCTGGATCTCCTGGAAAACTTTCCAAATAGGCCTCAGTTGCTGCACTGTTCCCATTAAATGTCCCTCCCCTCCCTTTCACTGGCCCTCAATAACTCTCATGTTTGAGAAACAGCTGCTGTAATCGGGTTCACTCTTGAGGCTGTATACACTTGGCCTAGAGCCTGACTCTGATGGAATCTCTTTTCTGTAGGGGCCAACCATGGCAGAACTATCTTGGGTAGAAATGAGTTGGTAATGGTAACTGTGGAAATCACAGATCTCTGGGTGAAAGTTTCCATAAAGTGAGTCACTCAGTGATGCAAAAGAATGTTCACCTCCTATGATGTTCCAGACGTGTGGATACAGCCTTTCTCTCAAGGGAGGACAAGACAAACTTGTACATCTATACTTACGCATGTTGAGAGGTACAAACGGAACATTTTAGGAGATCAGAAAAGAGAAAGGAGTTTTCGAGCCGTGGTCCACAGGGAAGGCAGCCTGAAGCTGGAAGCACTTACCCGAGTGACAGCTAGGAGCTGGTCAGGGGACAGTCAGGGAGAGGATACGCCAAGACAAAGGTACAAAGGCCAGAATGCCCACTGTCACCCACCTGAGAAAGGAAGCCACCCAGTTTTTGTGTCCAGAGGGATGGAACAGCAAGATGTGAAGCAAAGCCAGAGGCCTAACTCGACTATCCTACTACCTGAACTCTATTTGGTGTCTAACTGAGGATACAGGAGTGACAGGACCAAAACGATTCTTTAAGGTTGATTGGCCCTGATGTGCCTGGATCAGAGAGGGGATGAGACCCGAGATAAGGAGAACGGTTAGGAGGTCGCTGTGCCCATTGGGGCGGGAGGGTCTCGGCCAGGGTTGGGTCTGGGAATGGAACAGGGGTGTGAGTGAGAGGAGGGGAGGGGAAGGAAGAGGCCCCAGGATTGGGTGGCTGTATGTCAGAGGTGATGGAGAGCGGGCAGTGATCAGGCTGCGACTTTGAGTCTTTCTGGGAGAATGACAGTTCCAAGCCGTGAGTTTGGTTTTCGTTAAGTTGAGACATGTATGTGAAAATGTCCGGCAGGCAGTTAGAAACACAAATCTTTGTAGCTTTGGAAGCAAGGGCCTCCTGGAGACACACACTTAGGTTGCTCACACTGAGGGCAAACAAAGATGAGAGCATCTCCAGGATCCCACATGGTGCTGCTCACGGGGCTGGAAGTGAGAAAGCGAGGCCTTCCCTCGTGGAGTTCTCACGTTTGTAAAGGAAACAAGCCCTCCTGCAGCAGCAGATCCCAGTGCCCTGGGCAGGCTGTGCAGACGTGTGTGCGGAGCTGCAGGAAAACAGCTGGCCGTGGGGGCAGGCTCTTTCTCATAGGCCTACATTTTTCCAGTGCTCACAAGGTGCCAGGCCCCGGACCAAGCACAGCAAAGCACAGACCCATGCCCACTGCGCGATACCGTCCCACGAAGTCATGTCTGCATTCTGTCAGCAGAGGGGAGGAACTAGTCAAAGAAGGAAATGACTGACACTGTGCCATACACCAGAAATGGACACATCGTAACTGACTATACTTAATGATAAAAAAAAAAAAAAACTAAGGAAAAAAAAAAGAAGGAAATGAATGGAAGGACAAAGTCCCAGGGGTAGGAAATCAAGACACTGAGATGCCCCTGAAGTCAAAAAGGAAACAATTTCAACTGACAGCCGTGCTCATCGGTGTCAAATGCTACCAAAGAGTCAAGAAGGATAAGAACTCAGGGGAGATGACTGAATTGGGGACTTAGAGGTCATGGTGACCTTTGGTAGCAATTTCAGTTTAAGAAGCATCAGAGAAAGTCATATTCTAAGGAATGAAATAATGTGGAGGAATACTGAGTGTAGATGTTCTTTTGGAAAATGCTGGTAATAAAAGGCAAGATGAGTGCAGGTCATTCAAGACGAGAGCAATTCAGGATTCTTTTTAAGAGAAGAGATCCTGGGATGGGTGGCTATTCACAGGTAGAAGGTACCCGTAGAGTGGGAATGTTTAAAGATGAAGGAGATAATGAATGCACCGATTCCAAGAGCGTACAGGCCTCCTGGGCTGTCCACGTCTCCGGCCCTGCCCTCCACTCGGCAGACATGAGGCCCTCACATGTGGCTGCAGCCTCGGGGGGGAGGTGGGACCCCAGGCAGCAGCACTCTGACTGGGCTCCTTCTGGAGCCGTGCTGCCCCGATCAGTGGTTTCTCTCTCTTGCTCCATTTCTCTGACGGTGAATCATTGGCCTGAAGCCCAGTTTCCTCATGGCATGACTTCTGCATGTTCTCACCTGTAAATAAACTCTTGATCAGACCCAAAGATCTCAAGAAACGGGTTTTCCTAGTCCCAGGTACCAGGATCCCCTGATACCCAGTGACAGCTCTGTTAAGTGTTGACCATTCATCTGCCTAGATTTCTATGAACCCCAGCTCTGTGAACCTTGACACCCAGGATTTGGGATCCAGTTTGGAAATTTTGTTAGTTTTTGCTAGTTAATTTTGTTAGTCTCTTCTCCCAAGAGACTTCACTCAGAAAACGCCTTTCTAACCCAGGGCTATCAAATAATCTGTCTTATTTACACCAAGTAACCAGGTTCTGCTTTCTCCAGTTTAGTCAGCCTGCTGTTGCTTCAGCCTCAGGTTGAGAACAGGAGAAACTGTGATCAAAGGTGGAGGTAGGGGGTGGGGGTTGCCCTCCAGGAAGTTTAAAGGAGGGAAAGATTAGGGAGGTCCAGCAGGTCAGCCTTGAGCTCCCCAGTCTCCAGCTAGTCAGCCATCCACGTATCCATTCTTTTATTCATCCTCTCAATCATTCATTTCCCTGTTTGCCAGTCAACAACATCAGTGAAACACCCAAAATCTGCCAGGCTCCAGAAACAAGAGACAAAAACACTGAGAAAGCCTCAGGAAAGACTGAAACTGACCCATCAGTGACTCAGACCTAGACACACCCGAATCTCTCTTGCTTTCAGCCAAAGAGAAAGGGGAAAACCTGTTTTATTCGAGACTCAGTGCTGGGGCTTCCCTTAACCAATTAGGACCTCAGGCCTCCCTCAGCCTCCAGTCCTCTCCCAGGAGGTGAAACCAAATCATCGTTTGGCAATCGTGGGCAGGACGGCAAGCACTGGGTGCCAGGCATTTAAAGATCTCGCCCAGATTGTCAAATCTGGAGCTGAGGGGTGAACGCTACCTGCTGGATAACTCTTGCTTGTCATCATGGCAAGAGGAATATGAGTATTTTTAATATTTGAAACTCAAATCTAAGTCCTGCTCCAGCAGAAGCCTCATTACTGGCCTCTCAACTTTTCACGGCTTAGCAGTTGGAGACCAGCACACATCCCGGTCCCACCTGGAGATGCCTGCTTCCGTCCTGTCTCTGCTTCCTTCCCTAATAGGACTCATGAGACTCAGAATCCCTCCCGCTTCATCTGTTCCTCCAGACCCAGGGAAAGGAAGATGCAGGGATATCAACTAAAAGGAAGAGTGAAATGAAAGACTAACAAACAAGCAGGAAGCACGTTCCACCTCACCTGGCCACCGTCAGACAAGGGAATCGACAGGTCTATATCTAGGTGACGCTCATTTAAAAATAGATTCACATTTTTTACATTTCTGATTAAAAGCAAAAATATTGTTATGGTGGAAATTTATAAAACATGAAAAAGGATTAAAAAGAAATAAAAGTCACCCAGAAATAAACACTGTTAACATTTGGTCTGTTGCCAGCATTTTTTTCTTTACCTATATATATATTTACAAAGTTGTTATCTCTTTTGTTTGTTTGCTTTATTTTATTTTATTTTATGTTTGGGGGGAAAGTAATTAGGTTTATTTATTATTTATTTACCTTTTTTTTTAATGGAGGTACTGGGGATTTACTGGGGATTTAACCCTGGACTCCGTGCATGCTAAGCATGCACTCTACCACTGAGCTACACCCTCCCCTCTATTATTTCTTTTATAATCTGCTTTTTTCCTCCCATTTCATATATCCTGTCCATTTCCTCACATTTTGAGATGTTCTTCTACAACATATTTAATAGCTGTGTTGTAGCCACAGAAAGAATAAGAATAATGACAGAGTTAACACTTAGAATATCGCAGGCGCTGTATGAAGAGTAACTCAGTTCTCACAATGACTTAATGAGGCAGATGCAATAAAATTAGCTTCCTTTTACGTAAGAGGACACTGAAGCACAGAGAAGCCACACAGCTAGTAAGTAAAGAGCCCGAACCTGAACCCAGGAAGTGTCAGTGTCCATGCTCTTAACCACTTACTCATAGAATTTACTGAAATACAAAATCGAATTTACTGAACCTATTTCCTCTTCACGGGTATTGCTCCAAGTCAGGGGCTTTTTTACTACCGTAAGCAATACTGAATTGAACATTGTTGAAGGCACACTTTTGTACACATGCTTAATTATTTCTTTACAACAATTCCTAGGCCAAAGGGAAACTTACATTTAAGATTTTTGATACATACTGCCAAATTTCAGAAACATACCAAATTTTATTCTGCATATATTACTTTTTAAAGAATGCTTACTGAGGCTGGTTTTTTTTTTTTTTTTTGGCAACTTCTTTGGAGAAACTGATTCCTCATGATGGTTTTCATGTGCATTTCCTTGTATACTAGTTTTCTAGACATTTTTTTCATAAAAATATTGGCTATTTGCCAATTTTTCCTTATTTATTTATAAGAAAATATTTCTTAGTTTTCTTATTTGCTTATAAATAATCATTTTGTTTGTTAACATTTTTTCTGTTAAGGTATTCTGTTTTATTTTAATTAGAAGAGTTCCTTGTATAGTAAGATTTTAAATCTCTGTCTGCTATGTATGTTGGAAACATCCTTCAAGGTTGTTATTTGACTTTTTAATGTTGTTTACAGTGGTTTTTAAAAATATACATTTTTAACTTTTGACTGTGCCCAATTCACTGATTCTTCTCCCTCATGTTCTATCTTTAATGCCATTTTTAGGAAGATTTCCTCACTAATGAACTCGTATACAAAATAGAAACAGACTCACAGACATAGTAAACAAGCTCATGGATATTGGGGAAGTGGGTGGGAAGAGATAAATTTGGGAGTTTGAGTTTTGCAGATGTTAACCACTGTATATAAAGATAAAGAAAAAATTTCTTCTGTATAGCACAAGGAACTGTACTCAATATCTTGCAATAACCTTTAATGGAAAAGAATGAATGCATGACTGGGACATTGTGCTGTACACAAGAAACTGACACATTGCAATTGTGCTTCAATTAAAAAAAAAAAGATTTCCCCACCTCAAGATATTAATATATATTATATATTTTTATATATTTTCTTAATATTTTCTTGCAGTTCTTCTCAGACAGTATCATGTAATAGCTTTATGATCCAGTGAGGAAAACTGCAGAAAATCAGAACAACTTGTCCAGTGACTTGATTGATTGCTCAGCTCAATATCTATTCTGCTGCCATTGAAAAAGTGACCCTTTTGGGAAAGGACGGGACTCAGTACCACTTTGTGGGTCTCCTGGGAGCCACCTGTCATTCTGACTCTGGGACTTTCATCCCCCACGAGGCTTAATTTCCTACCTCAGAGGTTGCATGCTTGAGTCAAGATGATTTCTTAGCTGCTATTGATGGGAGCTGTGGGTTTACCATCTGTGTGCCCTTGGACCACTTTTCTTTCCTCTCCAGACTTCTCCAAAGAATACTTTTAGGAAAAATAAACACCTAGGGCTTCCAAAGATGTTGAAAAATTAGTCCAAGGACTCCAACATTTCCTTTCTTTTAAAAAAAGCTCATTGTCTTTGTAGATGCTCGCTAACCCTTGTCCCTGTGGGAACAGCCCCACCCAGGGGACCACCTCGCCCAGGCTCTGATCCTAACACAGTAAAGTTGTTTTCCAAACTCCATGAGGCATTCTTGCTGAGTGCCTGGGGGTATCGAGCTGCATTCTCTCAGCAGTCATCAGAAAGAAGAACGAGATCATTTAAGTGCATGAGAGTCACACACTGCAAAGTATCTTTCTAGACAAACTTTACCAGGTAGAGAAGGAGTGAGCTACATCCTAATGCCTGAGCAAGAAGCTGGCAGTCAAGCACATGGAATCATTCGTGAGTGAGCAGCCTACGAATTCATGATTCTTATAATGTTTCTCCCTCCCCATGAGGAATAAAAGTAAAGAAAAATGTCTTCTCTGCATCACTTAGCTTCATCCCCTAACCTCACAATCTTTTCTCCCTGGATTACAATCACTACTGAGTTCTTTCAAGAGTTCTCCTGTTCCTAACCCTCGACAGTGTTGGAAAAGTCAGTGTTTGAAAGATTTCTGAAATCATAAACTTTACATCGATGCATTTCAGTATATTTTTATTGTACACAGATGTAAACATAAAAAGAAAGAGTTAAGAAAAAATTACCATTAGACAATAATGGAGAAAATGACATTTTAGTTACAACCCTGTCCTCTGGCAACCTCCCTACTCCCCACTGACACTGACCAGATAACTGACCAATCCAGGATGTCAGTTGCTGGTTGGGTTCCAGGTGGAATGTTGGGGTGTCCCCTGGGGCTTATTGTGGCTGGTGGATCCACGGTAACTGGGCAGAGCCCTGGGTGGGTCAGTGCCATGGAGGGGCTGCCATCCTCTGTGGAGCTTGGCTTTGGGCAGATCCTTAGGAAGCTGAGTGCGGTCCTGGTGTTGCTGCTGCCCAATGGCCTGTGTTCTCAGCTCATGTTCCAGAGCCTCCACTGGGAGACAGCGTTAAGGTCTGTCCTCACCTTGTTGGTGGGTGTGTTATTTACTTGCAGACTTATCAGTCTGTTAGAAGTGAACTTAACAGAAGACATGAAAAGCAACTGGCAAAAACACTGGCTGCACAGATTTAGGAGAAATGCCACCTCATCGACAAGCTCTGTGTGGCTAAAAAGGAGTGCACCAGGATGGAGACAACTGTAAAGAAGGCCAGGCTAGAGGAAGAGCCAGTAAACATACCCAGCCTCACTGACACTTCCAGAAAGTTGATGACGGTTAACCTGAGTTCAAGGAAGGAAATCAATTTTCTCGTCCAAGAACTGAAGAGAGAGAGATCCCTGCAGTCTATACAAGAAGAGATGGTGGAGATGCTAACAGTGCTTAAGTTCCTGGAGGAAGTCATGAGAATCAGCACATCACAAGGGGCTTTTACAAATCAGCCAGGGGACCAAGCACCAAGTCCTGATGGTCCCTTTCCCAGGAGTGGGCCCTCGTGTTAAAGCTGTGCTGTCCCTTCCCCTCCACTCAGGCCTCCCAAACTGCCTGGCTGCACTCACTCACTCAGTCAGATCTCCACCTGAGCTGCACTGAGGCCAGTGGTTGGAGGGCAATCCCCTCCTTTGGACCAGAGTTCCTCCAACTTTACAAGTGAGTACAGCAGTGAACTCCTTCAGGGTCAACATTTCTCATCTAAAATATGTTGAAATTTCTGGAACACACCACGAAGCAGGGGACTTTTTTTATTGAAGGGGCAAAACGCACAAAGGGGCCAGCAAGACCTCCCAGGCAGGGCCATTCCCTTCCCGCTTTTGCACTTCTGTAAAACAGCTTGCTTCTAGGAAAATGAAATTTACCCCTAAAATTCCATTGGTTCCTAAAAGCTCACTCCTGATTGGTCCATTTCTAACACCTCATTTGCATACGGTGCAAACTTAATCAAAACCTAAAACTCTATAATAGCCTGTGTAAACCTACAGACAGGGTCCAGAGCTTGGAGTGTTAACTCCTCTGGGCCTGCTGGCATAATAAAACCTGAGTTCTCCAGTTCTCCGAGTGTCGCTTGGTCTCTGAACGGGATTCAGGTTTCTGTAACATTAAATTCAGCAAATGTTTGGATTATATCTTATTATGTGTGAAAGAAATGTTGTAATTGAGACTGATCTCCTCAGTTTGAATCTATATTAAGCCTCATTTCTCAAGACAGTTTGGGTAACTATTCTATATCAGCAATGTGAGTGAAGTGTGTATATAATTATTCTGTGTACAAATATTGCATTATAATTTGAAAAGGTATGCAATTTGTCAACATAAACTTTTAGATGGCCATAACATTTATTTCTAGAGTTTAATTCTGAAGTCATAAGTTTAAGTCAAAGAGCCTTTTTTTTACCTGAGTATGTATAGTTTTAAAAAAAAAAAAGATGACTTTTTTAAGATGAAGTTAAATTGTACTCTTAGAAGAAACTTTTATCATTTAATTTTTATATTCTGCTATAACAATATCCATAATAAAAATAATAAATTTGATGAATTTTTAAAAAAAGAAAAAAGAAAAAAAGAGTTCTACTGGAGATTTGTCTTTACAAGGACAAAGGTATAAATGAAAGGAGGCTTTGCTGAGACAGGAGTGGAGGGACCAGACCTAAACTGATGGAGTTTTTAGAAAACAGCATCATTGTGTGAATCACACAGTTTTCTCCCTCTCCTCCCCCACACCACCCCACCCAGAGGAGATGCAGACCTGCCACTGTGTCTGCAACCCTGAGATAGAAACTCACAGTGAGTCTGAAGTTAGCAGCAACCTGTTCCTTTTCCTGAAACAGGGGTGCTTCAAGCTCAGAAGAAGAGAAATAAACGTCTATGAACTATCAGCTTTCAGTCTCTTGCAATTTCTTCTCTTAAAACAGTCTTTAGGTAAGGAGTGCAGGATGGCTGGGGGCAAAAGAACATTTAAAAGTAGAAATGAGGAATTCAGAGAACCTCAGTCCAGCAACTATCCTACTAAACCCAATAACCAATAATTTTGTTTTTTTAACACACTTTCCTTTTTAGATTTGCAGAATGTACAGTTTCAGATTTACGAATTATCGTCCAGAAAGGGTTCCTACGTACCTAGTTTCTCCTATGTTAGCACCTTACATTATTAGCATGGGACATTTTTTACAGTGAAAGGACCAATATTGATACATTATTATTGAAGTCCATACATTGTTCACATTTTCTTAGTTTTTCCCTAATATTCTAGGATCCCACCAAGGACATCGCAATACGTGTATTAGTCCCGTCTCCTCAGGGTCCTCTTGGCTGGGACAGTTTCTCAGACTTTACTTTGGGTTTACTTTTCTCCAGACTAGATGAATATGTTTTTAGGAGGAAGATCACAGAGGCAAAGGGCATTTCTCGTCACATCACATCAGGGGCACGCACTGTCAATATGCCCTATTGTTGCTGTTGACCTTAACTTTGATCACCTGGTAGCATTGGACAGGTTTCTCCGCTGTACGGTTGCTCTTTTTCCCGCCCTTTCCGTCATGCTCTCAGGAAGAACGTCGCTCTGCCGAGGCTACACATAAGGAGCAGGGAGCTATCCTTCAGCTCCTTGAGGGCAGGGTATCCACATTAATGACTTGGAGTTCTGCATTTCTCTCTTCTCCCACATGTATTTATTTATTACTCCAATCATTTATTTACATCACTATTGATTCATGGACATTTATATTATTATAATATGTAAGTTATATTTATATGTTATATATGTTATAATTTTAGTATAACTTTAGGTTATAATTCAATACTACCTTAATCAATAGTTGGTTTTTTTTTTTACTTTTTATTACACAATATTTTGAGTATATAAAATAGTAGACAAAATAATATAGTGAGCCCTCATGTCTCAGTCACCAGCCCTAATACCCATGAAGCCATGGGCAGTTTTGCCCCCTAAATACCATATTATTTCATCCTTAAGTATTTCTATATGTATCAAGAATTAAAAAAAAAATAGCTACAATACAATGAGCACAGCTAAAACAATTAACAATAAATCCTGAAGAGCAAATAGTCCAGGTTCAAATTTCAAATTGTTTCATGAGGGTATATTTTACAGTTTTTCTCTTAAACCAGATTTGGAGTAAGCCTTTATTTACTTTGGGATTGATGGATGTAAAATTTAAGTCTTTTTTAATCTATAAGTTCCCTTTTTATCTTTACCTCTCTCTCCTTTTTTTTTTTTTAAGTTTTGCAGTATATTTAATGAAAGAATCAACTGTACATCCAGAGTTTTCCAGGCTGCATTTTGCTGATGGCATTGCTGGGATGTAGTTCAGGATGCCTCTGGCCTCTGTATTTCCTTCAAGTTGGTAGTGAGATCTGGCGCCAAGGCTGGATTTTAGGGCATATTGTCAATGAATAATGAAACAGAAGTTTTCTGTCCTTGTTAGTGTGACCAAGGACGCGGAAGCTGGTGTGGGCGAGGCCACATTCGAGCCATGGACCAGTGTGGCCCGGAGGTGGGTGAGTGCTGGGTGCCTCGGAGTCACACCCTCACTGAAGCAGCCTGAAGGATGCCCGCCAGCGGGCTGTGGAAATGATAGCACATGAACTCGGCATGCTCTGCAGCGGGATCCCCACAGAGTTCAGGTTCAAAGCGGTCTGCGCAAATCTCAATCTCCTATTTCTATTAATTTTTAAATGTCTCTGACATTCTTTATAAGCAGCTGCTGATGCTATAAGTCTCTTAACTGTTAAAATTCCTGTGCCCTGTGATCAGACATGGCTATATAATAAGTATGAAGCTTAGGTATGACGAGGTGGGGGTCCCTTGTTCAAAATTATTAAGAATTTCTAGATAACAACAGCAGAACATTAAACCAAGCACTGGGCACTGTTACGTGTAGGACCCTGTGTGCCTGGGCACCCGGGAAGCCCATCTGCCTGTGATACCCCATGGGAGTTGAACGGGGAGATAGATACTCATTATCTTCACCCCTTACACAGAGCACCTCCAACCCAGAGCTCACTGAAGTTTTGGTGGAACACCGGGACCCTGCGATGTCACATCCCTCCATGACAAATCCGTCCTTATCTAACTCAGGAACACCCGGAGGTAAAGGCCTCAGCCCTGCAGCATGGGCACGAGGGAACTGTTTTGTTTTGTTTTGTTTTGTTTAACATTTTTTATTGATTTATAATCATTTTACAATGTTGTGTCAAATTCCAGTGTAGAGCACAATTTTTCAGTTGTACATGAACATACATATATATTCATTGTCACATTTTTTTCTCTGTGAGCTACCATAAGATCTTGTATATATTTCCCTGTGCTATACTGTATAATCTTGTTTATCTATTCTACAATTTTGAAATCCCAGTCTATCCCTTCCCACCCTCTGCCCCCTTGGCAACCACAAGTTTGTATTCTATGTCTATGAGTCTATTTCTGTTTTGTATTTACACTTTGTGTGTGTGTTTTTTTTAGATTCCACATATGAGCAATCTCATATGGTATTTTTCTCTCTCTTTCTGGCTTAATTCACTTAGAATGACATTCTCCAGGAACATCCACGTTGCTGCAGACAGCGTTATGTTGTCGCTTTTTATGGTTGAGTAGTATTCCATTGTATAAATATACCACATCTTCTTTATCCAGTCATCTGTTGATGGACATTTAGGCTGTCTCCATGTCTTGGCTATTGTAAATAGTGCTGCTATGAACATTGGGGTGCAGGTGTCATCCTGAAGTAGGGTTCCTTCTGGATTTATGCCCAGGAGCGGGATTCCTGGGTCATATGGTAAGTCTATTCCTAGTCTTTTGAGGAATCTCCATACTGTTTTTCATAATGGCTGCACCAAACTGCATTCCCACCAGCAGTGTAGGAGGGCTCCCCTTTCTCCACAGTCTCTCCAGCATTTGTCATTTGTGGATTACGACGGAACTGTTTCACAGCAGGTTACACTGCCTGGCACCAGAGGAGTTCAGAGCCTGAGAGCCCTCTCTCCAGTACTGTGGTTATGTAGGACATGTCTCTTGTTCTTGAGGGATACACGCTTATGTGTTTCAGGGTGGAGCGTCAGAATGCCTGCAACTAATTTTCAGATGGTTCAAAACATGGGCGCACGCACACACACACACACACAACATATATAATATATATGTAGTGGGAAGGGAAGGCCCTTCTAAGCATTTGCCATGTGGAAATCTGGGGAAAGAAGTTTCCAGAACAGGGAAACGCAGGAGCAAAGCCTTGAACCAAGGTGCCCTAGCCAGGCAACCAATGTGGCAGAGCTAAATAAAAGCCTGAATTTGGAGATTCTTTTTTTTTTCTTTTTTAATGGAGGTACTGGAGATTGAACCCAAGACCTGGTGCATGCTAAACCCACACTCTGCTACTGAGCTATTACTCTCCCCACCAATTTCTTCCTTCCTTCCTTCCTTTCTCCCTTTCTTTCTTTCTCTCTCTTTCTCTCTTTCTTTTGTTTAAGTTTGGGCTTCCAAAACCAGACAGGCATCCCTCACAGATCCCACTGTATTCCATCACAGCATTTAACACTACAGGAACTCGTCCTGCTCTGTGATCTGTTTGTTTCTCTCCCCACTAGGATGTGAGCCAGTTAGAGGAGGAACCTGGTTTTCCTTCCTCACCCTGTAGCACTGTATCCCGGCGCCTGGAGCAGGGCTGCAGCGGGAGGAACTCCGTAAGTATTTGTTACCTGGGTGGCAGTGTGTGAATAAGTGATCAAAGTGATCATTCAACCAAGGGCGAGAAGGAGTCCGGGATGTCAATCACACTGAGTGGTCAGATCTGGGGAGTATGAGACATTTCAAAGAAAGCTGAGGGAGAAGAGTGTGTTTTTCCAGAACAGCAAACACCTGAGGAAGACATGGTTGGGGTAGGTGGAAGGGGAGGCTTAAAGGGGGAGCTTTATTGCTGTTCAGATCATTCCCTCCCTTTCTCTTAGTGGACCCTTTTAAATGTGTGCAAGGAGGGTGGAGGCATTGGTGTGGCTGTTGTTTCCGCCTCGTTTCTCTCTTATCAGAAACAGGAACTCAAAGGTCCAAGGGTTGAAACACCACTCAGCCCCCTCCCCAGGCTCTCCCGTGGGCTTCCCGACCCGCTGGACTTCATCTCCTGAGGTTTAGGCGTAAACCACCAACTGCTATGAGTATCATTTTTCAATCTGGGAAAACCGAGTAGCCAGCCTATTTAACAGGGAGATTGACATGGACCTGCTTAGAATGTGGGTGATCTGGCAGAATGAAAGCAGGATCAGGGTCACGTTTTAAAACTCATTCTTAGCAGACAGGCCTCTTCTGGTGCCGAGAAGAAAAAGAAAACAACTGTCTGGGAGATCAAATAAAATGATCATTCCAGACCATGGAAATCGGAGGTGGATCTACGCCCCAGGGCTAGGTACTCTTGTTGAACGTGTTTGGAGAACAGCAGGTGTCTTAAGTACAGCTCCACGTGAGGCTGCCTCCCCGCCTCGTGAAAAAGTGCACGTTTATTCATCCTCAAACACCTTGAGACTGTCAAATATTAGAAAGCAAAAATAGGACTTGTCATGTCACACAGACAGAATATAGGAACCAAATATGACTTGTATGTCAGAGACGAAACAATCGAAGCATCTAAAGAGCTTGCAGCTTGAAAATCTAAAGGTTTTTTTTCTTTTCTATCATTCTCCAAAGCCAAGAAATCAAAACAAAAGTGATGCCAAATTTTTCCAATGTTTCTCCCTGCTAGTGAGTTTAAAATCTTCGTAGGGAACAGTCCATCTGTTTAGACAAAAAAACAAGAGTCCCTTGGCCTCGACACAGGTAAAATTTCTTAAGAGCCTTGGCCCTTTGCCTTCAGTAAGAGCCAGACGCGCCAAGTCCACAGACGTATCAGAAATGAACTCATCTACAAAACAGAAACAGACTCACAGACATAGTAAACAATCTTATGGTTACTAGGGGAAAGGGGGTGTGGAAGGGATAAATTTGGGAGTTTGAGATTTACAAGTGATAACTACTATATATAAAAATAGATTTTAAAAAACCCAAGTTTTTCCTGTATAGCACAGGAAACTATATTTAATATCTTGTGATGACCTTTAATGAAAAAGAATACGAAAACAAAGATATGTGTATATATGCATGACTGAGACTGTACTGTTTATCCTGTACACCAGAAATCTACACATTGTAACTGACTATGCTTCAATTAAAAAAAAAGAAGAAATGAAAGTGATTCCCTTCCAGGAAGACAAATTAGTTCAGCTATTTGGCAAATGAATAGATAAGGGTCCTGTTGGCAGACAGGTAAAACTGAAGCAAATAGCGGCCTGAAAGTTTCTGTTGCTTCTCTTCGCTATCAAGGAAATAGAAAACTGATTATATCAACCAGCCCCTTATGGACGAGTAAAACTGGCATTAAGTATTTGGTTGCAGCAGAGCTCAGATCATACAAATAACTAATCTAACCAATCTAAATGCATCTAACAATAAACAGATGTCTGCTCCAAAACTGTTATCTAAGTTTTCATCCTAAGTTGTCTTAAGTTTTAAGAACAAACTTAAAACTGCTAGCAAGATCAAGCAAATTCCTTTAGATGGTAAGCAAGAGTCTGAAGAGGACCTAGGAAATAAATGTTAAGGAAAGGCTAAGTTCATTGTCTTATTTTTTCTTTGGGTTTTTACTTCTGCTTCTTTTGCTTTCAGGCTGGGGCAAGTCCTTTTTTTAACCATATCCAGTTAAGAATGAAATAATGTCATTTGCAGCAACATGGATGGACCTAGAGATGATCATACTAAGTGAAGTAAGCCAGAGAAAGACAAATATCATATGATAGCACTTATATGTGGAATCTAAAAAAAAAAAAAGATGACACAAACGAACTTATCTACAAAACAGAAAGAGGCTCATAGACATAGAAAACAAACTTATAGTTACCAAAAGGGAAGGAGGGAGGGAGGGAGGGATAAATTGGGAGTTTGAGATTGGCTGATACAAACTACTGTGTGCAGAATGAACAACAAGGTCCTATTGTGTAGCACAGAGAACTGTATTCAATGGCTTCTAGTAACCTGTAATAAAAAATATGAAAAAGAATATATATATGTAAAAAATAGAAACATATTCCTTTGTAATTTATGTCCACATAAAAACTTATTTTTATATTAAAAAAAAAAAAACCCAGTATCCAGCTAATGTCTTAGAAACTAAACAGATAAGAACTGATCTGGGGACGTATGCTGTTGAGTTAACCTCCAAACACACTTCTTAAATGATAACTGTTTTTAAAAATAGTTTGAAGTCTGAAACTATTTTTCTAAGACCTATGTCTAAATATTAGTCAGAAAACTTTTTAAAGGACCAGGCTTTCATGAATTTACCTGGAAAAAAATATTTATTATATATGTATGTTGGAACCAAAACAACACCTTTAATTCTTTGATCTCCTTTTCTTTATTCATATAAATGAAATAAATAGTTGCTAACTTATGATTGCTGATAGATAGAAAAATGCCCTCATACTAAGATTCTCAGCAAAGAGGGCTGATCATGTGTACAGCTTTGGTCTCTCTTGCCTATAAGAATATACACCACTCAACCTCTATTTTTTGAGACCCACTATGAGAAAAGTGATGAACTAAAGACCTTGTTGCATACAGAGATGGCTCAGCTGTAGATCATTTTTCAGGGGGTGTCTAGGGTAAGGAACACCCAGCATTAAGAATTGAGAGACTGAGTTCTAGTCCTGAATCTGCCACTAACTATGTGACTCTTGGCAAATCACTTAATCCCTGAAAGCCTCGCTCTTTTCATCTATAAAAAGGGAAGAAACTAGGTCAGCAGTTCCTAACCTGAGGTCCACAACACCCACGGTGTTCAAGGATGATATTCAGGATCAATAAGCTTATATGTGGAAAATTGCATTTTATTTCCACTAACCTCTAACTGAAAATGGGCATTTCCTTCCATTGTGAATGTAGGCAACAAATCACAGTCATATTAGCTGTGTATTAGCTGTGCTTTGTCACCAATAGAAATCACAGTTCTCTTCATTTTATAGAGCCATTTTTACAGACATCTTGAAATATTGTTCAGGCTCATTGTTACTTTGAAATTATGGTAGTTATTAGATCTGCTGCTGGAGGTTTTTTAAACTAACATTCTAATAAAAAAAGTATATAAATCTCTTACTGTATTACAAATCTGTTTTTAAAAATATGTTGGATGGCTACTATTAAAAAAAAACAAAATAACAAGTGTTGATGAGGATGGAAAGAAATTGGAACACATATACACTGTTGGTGGGAATGTAAAATGGTGCAGCCAATATGGAAAACAGTATGATAGGTGTCCCCAAAATTAAATATAGAATTACCAAATGATACAGTAATTCCCCTTCTGGGTAGATACCCAAAAGAGTTGACAGGAAGAGTCAAACAGGTATTTGTACAGCAATAGTCATAGCAGCATTATTCACAATAGCTAAGAAATGAAACAGATCAAATGTTCATCCATGGATGAATGGAGAAATAAAGTGGGGCATATAATACAATGGAATATTATTCAGCTGTGAAAAGGAAGGCAATTCTGACACATGGATGAAACTTGAGGAGATTATGCTAAGTGAAAGAAGCTAGTCACAAAAGGGAAAATACTGTAAGATTCCCCTTTTTACCAGGTACTTAGAGTAGTCAAGTTTATAGAGATAGAAGGTAGAATGGTGGTTGCCAGGGGCAGGGCTGGGGTGGGTAGAGAATGGAGAGCTATTGTTTAATTGGAGATGGCTGGTGTTAATGGTTGCACAACAATGTGAATGTACTTAATGCCACTAAACAGTACATTAAAAAATGGTAAAGATGGCAAATTTTACATTATGGGTATGTTTTCAAAATTTTGTAAAATAATAATAAATATATATTGATAACTACATTTTAAGATGGTTTACATTTCTGGAATCTCATACATTTTATTTTATGCATTTAAAGTGTTATTCTGAAAAGGGTCAGTAGGCATCACAAGAATGCCAAAGGGGTCCATGACACAAAAAGATTAAAAATTCCGTAAAACCCTCAAAAGCGGTTGCCAGATTTGATACTCCAGAATTCTCTGAAATGGAAAGGGAAGCGAGAGAAAAGATAGTTGTTTTATAAAATAGAAGAATGCAGCTTTACATAGGAATATTTAAACCTTCACTATAAAGTATTATCTTTTTTCCTAATAAAAATTTTAAGCGGGAATTCAGAAATATTTTAAATGTTCTTTAAATCCCAAGAAAGAACAACCATATTATAAGCTGCCTTTTCCTTCAAAATGCTCATCTTGGGAGTCAGATCAGGTGCTCTGTGAATGATTTTAATTATTGATGGTAACTAATCAAGTCAGATTTTTTTTTTCTCAGCATTTACCAAGATACTGCAGCAGGCTAAGGACTTCAACATCATTTGGCGTGTAGGAAAAAAACAGAAAAGATCTCCTTGCACTTTTTTAATAAGTTGACTTCAAATGGGGAGTGGAAAGTACCTCCAATCTTTAAGGCAGTTTATCTGCTCTGATGCTATTGAATATAGGAGCGGGCTGTGCTGGACCAGCCTCCGCAGTCTGCCCCCAGTTGGGCCCACTGCAGAAAGCAGGGCCGTCTGGGCAAAGGTCAAAAGGAATTTCCTTCCTCAAGGAGAAGCAAAGTCTTCTTTATCAGTTCTATTTTTCCTACCTGATCCCCACAGTTTTGTCTAATTACTTAAGCTGCAAGCAGGTCATTTTCAGTTGTAAAGATTTTTATATAAATTGCTAAATAGCGTGTCATTTGTACTGGCCGCCTGTCCTGCAGAATGTCTTCGTGTTCCTTATCTCAGTGGTCCTTAACCAGACCAACTTCGTCCCCCAGGGACATGTGGCCATCTCTGGAGGCATCGTTGGTTTGCAGGACTAGGGAGCAATGGCAGGTACCAGCACTGAGTGGAGAGATCAGGACCAGGGATGGTGCTACCCTTGATACACAGGACAGCCTCCACCCCCACCCCGGCCAACAAAAATTATCCCATGCAAAGTGTTCCTAATGTTAAGGTTGAGAAACCCTGCTTTATCTGGTTTTGTTAAAAAGAAAATGATTCTCAAATATCTCTTGAGAGCCATCTCGGGAGAGGGGCAGCAGACAAGAGAGGAGAGCAGAAAGTCACACAGAGCACTTTAGGTTTTACTTAACACCTGTTGTGCTCACTGCAACCATGTGTTTTAGTATTTTCTCCATTTGTGCAAATGAAGGAATAGGCTCCATGAACACGTCACTTGTTTGGGTTGGAAAGTGACAAATCTGGAATGAACCCAGGCCAGTCTGGCCTGAAAGCCTTTGGTGCTCTCAATTATGTGTTACATGTGCTGAAAACTCAGCTGGAGTGTAATAGAATGAACCTCAAAAACCTGGGTCCCTAGTCTTTATTAAGTCCTTCCCATGCCATGGACAGAGACCCAGGTTCTCATACGAGATTCCATCTAGCCTAACTCTTTGTTGCTAAAGTGGCATACCAAAGAAGTATTAGGTTGTTCTAGGGGAGCAGAAATGAACTGAGGAGAGAAAAATGAATCTGTATGAAGATACTAAATAATAGCACAGTATATTGTAGCAAAGTGTATTGAATTGAAATAAGAACACGGTATGTTGAGAAGCGTTGAATTATTTGGCATCAACAGTAAGTGCTCTGGCTATGTACAGTAGCCAAGACGTGGAGATAACCTAAATGTCCTTTGACAGATGACTGAATAAAGAAGCTGTGGTATGTTTATACAATGGAATACTACTCAGCCATAAAAAAGAATAAATTAATGCCATTTGCAACAACATGGATGGACCTGGAGATCATCATTCTAAGTGAAGTAAGTCAGAAAGAGAAAGAAAAATACCATATGAAATCACTTATATGTGGAATCTAAAAGAAAAAAGACACATATGAACTTACTTACAGAACAGAAATAGACTCATAGACATAGAAAACAAATAGATGGTTAAGGGAGTAAAGGGGGTGGGAAGGGATAAATTGGAAGTTCAAAATCTGCACCTCCTGGGGAGTGATGGAAATGTAAGCTATCTTGATTGTGGTGGTGGTTTCATAGGTGTATACATCTATAAAATTCATCAAATTGTACATCTGAAATATGTGTAGCTTATTGTACAGAAATTATACCATAATAAAATTGTTTTTAAAAATCTAAAAAAATATAAAAGATAAAAAATATTCTGAAGTCAAGACTTGCATTCTAAAAAATATATATAAAGAGGAGTTTGCAACAAGTAGGAGAGGCAGACAGGAGGAGGAGAAAATCAGACTCAGACAGTGGGCAGAAAATATATAAAGACATACAATATGAATAATGGAGCTCCTAGTAGAAATATGTATAAGAAAGAGAGACAGCACAAAAGAAGCAGAAATGAATTCTGCATGGGAGGAGATATCAGTCTGAAGAGGGTTTTAAAGGATGACTAGGAGCTGACCAGGCAGAGAGCAGGGAAGGGCCTTCCAGGCAGGGGAAGACACCACCTTGTGAAACAGCAGGGTGTGTCGGGTGATGTAAGTGGAAGGGAGGAAGTGGAGAGGAGACAAGGTGATCTGACTCAAATATTGGCCCCTTTGTCTGTCATATAAGTGCTGGGACTTTATCTGAAAGCAGTGGGGAGTCACCAAAAAGTTTTGTAACAGGGGAATGAGAGGATCAAATCTGTCTTCAAGGAACATAAGTGTGGAAGCAGGGGGTGGGTCTCGAGGAGGCAAAAGCCGTGACCGGAGGAGAACTTTTGAGACAAGTGGGATAGTCTAGGCAAGAGACAGTGAGAGCCTGAGATGGGGAAACTGCCCTGGGAGTGGGGAGGATGGGTCAATACAGTAGCAATGAAGGAGGTGATGATAATCACAACAATAAAAATTCTAGTTAAAATTAAGAGAACTATTGCTATATACTAAACACTGTTCTAAGGCTGTTAAGTGAATTATTTCATTTTATTAATTCACTGAATAAATATTTGTTGGCCAGATACAGAACCATGCAATAGGATACAGCAGTGGATAAAACCAACAAAAAGTCCTTGCCTTCATAGCACTAATATTCTATTAGGAGAGACAGACAATGAACAAGACAACAAATAAAATTTGGTAGCATGTTAGATGGTGCTAACTGCTCTTAAGGAGAAAAAAATAATGCAGGAAAGGGGAAACAAATATTGTGGAGCAGGGTAAAATTTTTAAATAGCAGAGCCAGGCAAGGCCTCAGTAAAAGGTGAGACTTGAACAGACTTGAAGAAATGAGGGAAGTAGGCACAAAGGTATCTCGCACAGGCGACCTCCATGCAGAGTGAGTAGCATGTGCAAAAGAGGCAGGGGGAAGCTGTAGCTCAGTGGTAGAGCGCATGCTTAGCGTGCATGAGGTCCTGGATTCAATCCCCAGTACCTCCACTTAAATAAATAAACAAACCTAATTACCTCCTCCCCTTAAGAAAAAAAAAGGCAGATAAAAAAGAGAGGCAGGAATGTACCTGGTAAGTTCCAGTAACACTGGGAAGAAGAGTTTGGCTCTTAGTGAATGAGGGGAAGAGAAATTGGAGATAGGCTAGAAGCAGTAATGGGTCCTGATCTCGCTGGATCTTGAAAGTCATAATAAGGACTCCAGCTTTTACTCTGAGTAAAACGGGAACTGGAGCAAACTGAGCAGAAGAGTGACATGACGTGACTTAAATTTTAACAGGGTCACTCCAGCTGATTTTTGAGAATAGATTGCAGGACAAGGAAGGGCAGAATCAGAGAAACCGATGTAGGGCTGTCATCCAGGAGAGAAATGATGGTGGCTCAGAACAAAATGGGTGCGGTGGGGGTGGTGAGAAGGGATCCTTTTCTGATGAGAATTTGAAGGTAGAGTCAATAAAATTCGCTGATGGATCAGATACAGCATGTGTGTGTGTATGAGAGAGAGAGAAAGAGACAGAGACAGAGACAGAGAAGAGAGAAACCAGGGCTATGCCTCAGGATTTTGGCTGAGCAACTGGGAGAAATGGGATGCCCTTTAACCGATATGGGGAAGACTGCAGGGGGTCTTGTAGGGAGCTGTTTTTGGAGGGAGGTGGGTATCAGGAGTAGGTATCAGGAGTTCACTTTGGGACCTGTTAAATTAGACATGTCAAGTTGGCAGTTGGATATACTGACCTGAACTTCAGGGGTGCAGTCTGTATGGGAAATAAAAACGTAAGAATGATCAGCATATAGGTGATGCGTAAAGCCAGATGCGATCAACTAGGGAGTGAATAAATAAAAGAAGGGGTCCAAAGACTAAGCCCCTAGCATTCTGACACTCAGAGGTTGAGGAGTTGAGGAAGAAGGAACCACTACAGGAGATGAAGATGGAGCAGTCAGATGGGGGAGGAAATCCAGGAAGGGTGCTGTCCCGGAAGCCAAATGAAGAAAGAGTTTCATGGAGGGCGGTGTTGGAAAGATCATCCGTGTGTAACTTAAAATTGCTGAGACTTAAGACGGGGTAACAGTGGAGAGAGAGAAGGTGAGATGGGTATTGAAATCATCAAAAAATGATACGAATGACTGGAGACCAAGTGTTACAGGCTGGTGACAAGATTGTCACAGCTGAAGCAGCAAGGAGCAGCCCCAGGGGCCCCGTCCCACCGTCGGTCCCTGTGAGAGGGCATCCTGCCCCACTGCAGAGGATGCAGGGGAAGCCGTGTCCCCAGGGGACAGAGCCAAGTTTCAGTCAGGGAGAGGAAAGAAACACTCAGGGGAGGCAGACGGGAAGGAGGACTTTACTGATGATTGACCCAAGTTCCAGAGGGATGGCGAAACGGTTTCAGGAGATGGGGAAGGGTGCCAAATGAGGTCAGCAAAGGGGATGGGGATTAGACTCCCAGGCTCGAAAGATGACCTGCAAGTCCTGGGTCTTGTGGGGATGGACATCAGTGGGGACAAGGGACTCGAGGGGTCAGAAGGCAAAAAGCAAAGGATCTGGGGGTCTTGACAGGAGCTGGACAGGGTCTGGGCTCCACCTTGGTGGCTGTTGGGAGAGGGGCAGTCTTACTTGGAGCCGCACCCTCTCTTGGGCCTTACTTAACCCACACAACACTGTGAAGTTGGTGCTGTGGTTATTCTCATTTTACGAAAGAAGAGACATTCAAAAAACAATGAGCACGTAAAATCAACAGGACTTGGTGAATGGAGGCTTACACTGCAGGCTGAATCCAGTCTCAATCACCAGTAAGGAAGCTGAGAAGGAGGCTTTTGGGGTTGTGAAAGAGGAGTGAAGACAGGACTGGGAAGTGGATTCCTGCTTAACAGGTTTTGAGTTGAAGTTGCAGGCAGAGGGGATTGACAAGTGGAAATAGGTTGAAGATGATGAGAAATATAGAAGTAGGCTTGGTTTATGTGTCAGAGCAGGAGCGGTTGATTTGGAAGTCAGCAGTCCCAGCCAGAAGAGAGTTTTCAGCCCCAAATCTTCCCCGGGTAGAGGTCTTACTACCACAGGAAAAACAGAATTGTTTCCTAGGGGTGAGAAACAAGAGGAGATTAGAAGTGGATTTCAATTTAGGAACTTGATAAAATCCCAGCTGTTGCCCTCAAACCACCCATATAATGCCTTTTCACTTGGCGTGTTCTGAAAGATCCTCTCTCAATTTTACTGCTGGTGTAAGGCTCATGCTTTTGAAATATTGCTTTAACAGTGACCTCTAGTGTTACAAAGCGATCTCTGCTAACCGATGAGACAGTCTGAAAAATGAAATTTCCCTCAACCTTAGAGTCATTGCATAGATTTGTACTGCCAGGAGGTACCTTAATAAATTATTCAGTCCATCTCTCTGCCTTCAGGGAGGACATCATTTGAACAATTCCAGGTCACTTCCCTTCAAGGCAGATGTAATGGAGCTTCAGAAAGTTCAGAGAATGGCAACTAGAGTAAACAAGGAGAGAAATGTACTTTCCTGTGAGAACAGTTTCTCTCTTTTTTTTTTTATTAAGAAAAATACACCACAGACTAGAACGCTGATATGTACGAAACACTGAGCTAATAGAACAAACCTCCAAGTGTAAGATCTCTTTGAAACCATGAAGAGATAGTGTAATACTGGCTACAACTTTTGAGCCTTTGGTCCATGCCAAGTATGCCTAACCACCCTTGAGGTAAGAACCATTATATCTCCATTTTACAGATGAGGAAACCGAGGTATAGCAATCAGTTAGTTAACCAGGGTGACACAGCTGGAAGGGGGCAAAGTCGGGATTGGAACCAGGCTTCCTGACCCCCAAGTCTGTGCTCCTACCCTGCAGAAGCGGCAACCCCGGAATAAACAGGAATTCTAACTTAGATATAGGATACGCATGAATCAGTAAATTGGCAAAGGCTAAAAATATAAATTTGTCCAAGTAAAGGGTGGATGTGCGCATGGCAGTCTGGGAACGACTGGGATGTTCAGGCAGTGTTTCTCAGTCCTAGCAAACCTCAGATCGATGGACCCTCAGAGAAGAAACCCCACACAGACTGAGACATCTATTTCCATCTTTTAAAATCCTCACTAGCAGATGAATCCTTCATGTTTAATCTAAATCCTTCCTGTTGATGCCCATTTTCTTTTCTTCTGTCATCAGTGAAGGTAGAAAACAGGTGGCCATAATCCTCCCTCACCTTTTCCTTTCCAGCGCTGTCAAGCTCCAGCCTTCTGGGCTACCCACCTTCACACTACCCAGCCCTCCATCCTTTCAGTATTGCCGTTGGTCTCGTGGTCCATCCTGAGGCTATAATGTGTCTAATGGGAGCATTTTCAATCCTAAAGAGAAGTTTGTGCCTATGTAATTAATAAATCATAAAAATGTCTTCCTTCATAGTATTTACACAGTGTTTCTCATTTTCAAAGGACTTCTGCACACCTTATCCTGCTTGATTCTCACGAATTTATCCCTGTTTAACAGGAAAGAAAGTGAGGCTATGGGAAGTGGAATGATTTGCCTAAGTTCCCATAAGGGACTAGTGGGAAGAATAACAAGGTTGACAAGAAAAGAGGCTGCGTGGTATTTGATGACTCAGAGAATCAGAGAGAATGTTTTTAGGAGTCGTGTAAGGGTTGGAAAATAATCCTCTTTGCCTTTTCTGTTTGTTTTGGTAGCTGTCCCCAACTGGTCAGAGAAATACCTAGCAAACAAAACAAGTACGGCTTCCCTTTCTGGTCACCTTTGGGGGTTTCCTTTTCATAGCTGGAGCCCAGAGCCACTCCTTCAACTTGTGGGACTTAGGTAGCTGCCAACTCAGTGCCACCTAATTATTATTATGGTGCCAGGCTCTGTTCCAGCCACCCTATAGGTATCCACTCTTGGAATCTTCACAACAACCCCGTGAGGTGGGGGTTATTTTTAACTCTCATGTTACAGTTGCGGAAAGAAGCACAGATAAGCAATTTGCTCAGGGTCTTACGGGTAGTCCTGGTCAATACGAAGGTAAAGTTTAAGAAAAAGCCGTCTCCATCCTGCTGTCAAGCAGTAAGTATCCATCACAGACTATGACCCACTTTGATGCTGTGGTGGCAGGACGAGCATGCATCCTGTGACGCATGAGGAGTTGGGGTCTCAGCGAGATTAAGCTGTTCGGTGTTCAGAGTGAGGCAGGGCTGATACTGGCTCACATCCTCCAATGGTCATACCAGTTGTTAAAATGGTAAAATTTTCTGTACAGGTTGGCAATGCCGTTGCCTCAAGCCCCACAAGAATTCCCATTCTTCTTGCTGCCCAGGCTTCTCCCCTGCAAGCCCTCCAGATCGTCCTTTAGCCTGGTGACTCCAGGGGTCCCTGCTCCAGCGATGGTTTCACCCGACCCTGGTAGGCTCCCTCTGGAAACTGGTGTCAGGGACATGGTTGGGGGCGGGGTGGCAGGTAGGGGAGGGGGCTGTAGGAGAGAGGGCAGCCAGGACAGGAGACTTTGAGGGATGTCTGCTGCATAGCTGGTTTTGCTTCTTCTCGGCAGTATTACCTAAAGGACAAAAATAGGGCTCAGAACAGCAGAGGAAGTACCTTCTCTGGTTTCACACCACTGGGAGAAACTCTAGGTGTCTGAGCAAGGAGCCAAGGCTATCTGTGCTGCTGGAGGACTTAGCAGAGGGAGACCCGCATCTGGGGAGAGCCAGAGGGCTGGAAATGAAGACTGAGATCTCTCTCCTTTCTGTTTGGTGGATCCATGGCGATACTTACGCATGAAACCCTCCCATGCCATGCCACGCCCTTACCTGGGGCTCCAGAAAGATGTGTGTACTTTTTTGACTAAGTTATGATGTGAGTTGTTTAAAAAAACGAACAGTGAGTCTCCTTTCAGCCTTGAATTTAGTAGGGGATTACTCCAGCTCCAGAGCAGACATGCAGGGGTCAGGGAGGGGTTACCAAGTAAGTAGGCATTGTCTCGGTAAGAAAGAGAGTCTCTGAGATGGGCCAGTAGTTATAAATACCAGCGGCCAGTGCCTGTAGGCTGATGTAAGAAGATGAACAGTAGAAAGAAAGACGGTCTTAGAAAAGACCTGAGAATGACCGATGCTTCCAGGTGTAAAACCTCTGAGTGAGTTCTGAGCCTCAGGTGTTACGTGGGAAAGGGGGCAGCAGACGAGGCACCCGTCCGCCTGTGCAAACACTCCCCGGGTACAGGAAGCAACCAGAAGCAAAACCAGGCTAAGCGGCACAGGGTGAGGCGTCGAGATGATGACAGATGACCAACAGACGGAGCCTGAAAACTAGCAAGGAGTTTGCGAAGGAGTGTTACTTAGTCCACAAAGCGATCCCACAAAGATTCGCTTGTTGAGTTTAATAACCTCATTCTTGCCAAGGGTATAGCAGACAGAGAATTGAGTCATAAAAAGCAAAAGATGTTTTTGATTACTTTCCTAGGGCCACTAACTCGGTGGCTTAAAACACAAAAATGTATTCTCTCACGGTTCCAGAGGCCAGAAGTCAAAAGTGAAGGTGCCGGCAGGGGGCAATCTTGTTTATTCCAGCTTCTGGTGGCTCCTGGCTCGCTGTGGCTTGTGGCAACGCCACTTCAGTCTCTGCCTCTGTCTTCACCTGGTCTTCTTCCTTGCGTGTCTCTTTGTGTCCTCTCTTCTTCTGATTTTTATTAATTTTTTGTGTCAACTTTGTTCTTCCAATTTTTTTCCATTTCTTTTTCTTTTTTGGGGGGTAATTAGGTTTATTTATTTTTATGTTTTATTATTATTTTCTTTTAATGGAGGTACTGAGGACCTCATGCGTGCTAAACACACCCCCTACCACTGAGCTACATCCTCCCTCTCCTCCAGTTTCATTGTGCTGTAACTGACACAGAGCATTTAAGGTGGACAGACTCATGATTTGACTTACATACATCATGAAACAGTTACCACAATAAGTTGAGTGAACATCCATCATCTCCTATAGATACAAGATTAAAGAAAAAGAAAATAATCTTTTTTCTTTGTGATGAGAACTCAGGATTTATTCTAACAACATTCATAGATAACATACGGTGGCATTAATTACATTTCTCATGTTGGACATAACACACTAGTCCTTAGGTATCTTGTAACTAGAAATTTGTACCTCATGACTGCCCTCATCCAGTTTCCCCTCCCTCCACCTCCTGCCTCTGGTAACCACATATCTGATCTCTTGTACTGTGAGTTTTTTGTGGAAGGCCAATTGACCTGCAACACTGTGTCAGTCCCCAATGTACAGTCTTTCCTCCTCTGATGAGAACACGAGTCATGGAATTGAGGGCCTGCCCTCAATCCAGGATGATTTCATCTCAAGATCCTTAACTAATTACAGCTGCAAAGATTTTCTTTCCAAATAAGTCCACATTCTGAGGTTCTGCGTGGACATGAATTTTGAAGGGACATTACTCAACCCACTGCAATGTGTGACCCACTGCAGAAAATGGACAAGGGGGGAGACAATGCATTGACAAGATGGGAAATTTATTTACTCTTTGTGATTCCTTTTTTATTCCTGCTACAGCTAATTATCTAACGGTTGTCGACAATTAAAAGCAAACTTGTTTCGGAAACTGGGAGTCTTGTGCGTAATGAGTTTTCTTGTCCTGACCCTCTAGCCCTGAAGGTGCTATGTGCTTCTGTGCTGACTACCTCAGATAACATCAAGGACTATTAAACCACTATTTTCACATTAAAAAAAAAAAACTTGACCTTCATCCATATCCTGTAGGACAGTGTTTCCCAGATGCACTGGTCCAAGGGAAATTTTCATCTTTCGCCATAAACCCTGCGGGCCCTGAGCCTCCAGCCGCCCAACCTCAGCCAAGAGGAATCACTGAGCAGGACCTTCTTATGGGAACCTGCGTCGCACCCCCTAGATTCTTCAGAACCCAGTAAGGATAAGTGTAGCAGCAGCGCTGTCAGTGAACTTGCTTCAGCTTACACAGAATATTCCATATTGAGAGAAATGCCATGAGGAGGGTTGCTTCCATTTTTGTCAGAAACAGAGAAACAGAGTTTAACAGTGAATGATGAGGCAAAATGTGAGAATATATTGAAAATTTTAAGCTCTATTTCATGATATCTCATTGAAAATATAACCCTAAGCTGATAAATGTGTATCAAATTAACAATTATATAAATATAATATTGTAAAATGAAATTTCATACCACAATTCTTCTAAATTCAAACACTATGTATGTATTTGTAAAATTATATTTCATCGCTGTTTGTTGTCAGCCTACCAACTGACTTTTATGCTGTGTCCTTTTTACTTCTTGGATGTCAAATTATTATTTCCTTTATGAAGTAACAGTACAAATAGATTTCTGCCTCACACAATTTGAAGAGAGCAACTTTTTCTTGGTTCTGTACCTTAAAAAAATTTACCAAATGTATTTCATGTTTCAATGATTTATTAATCTATTGCTTTGGAACACAAAATGATTACAGAAATAGACTGCAGAATATAAAGGTAATTCACCATAGGAAAACCTGTCATTTAAAAGTCAAAATTAAAGGGTATATTGGTTAAAATATTATTATCTGTATTGTTTCGCTTTAAAGTAAGAGTTTGCACTTGAGAGAAGGTGCACAAGGGATGTCCTTTACACAATAAATTCCTGAAGTGCACTTATAATATGATTTCATTTTATATTTAAATCCAAAATTTCAAGAGTATAGCTGCTTTGCAAATCAAATTGCTTTGCTGCTGGTAGGCAAAGTATTCCATCTGCAGCACTCTCCTGTGCCGCCCACCCGACCTCTCCCCGGGCACCTTGAGATCGGGCAGGAAGAACTGCAGAGTGGGGAGCCACACCCACACTGGACATAGTCATTCTGCTCAGGACGTCACCTTTTCTTCTCCCAGGGCGTCTTCTGTGATTGACCACCTCGTGACAACTGACAGCCACGGCAGGGCCGCTGGATGGTTACCACCATCACTTTCGGATGTCAGAAGACTTCAGTCCTCCTTCAGAAGGAAACCCTCACCCCTCCCATTGAAAGGAAGTGTTGGATACCTACTCTGTCCAAGGTGCCCAAGGGGAGTGGCTTACAGTCTAAGCATGTTTTATCCTCGTTACCTCTTTGATGTTTCTTCTGTGGAACTGCTTCTGTGCTTCTCTCCCTGTATACTTAGGGAGAAATTTGAAACTTTCAGTTGCTTTACTAGGAATTGTTTCTGTCAGCTGCTTGTCATTAGAAGAGCACTAAATCAAATCGTCGGCTAGTCTTTCTGAATATTTCACGCTTTTAGAAACCAAGGTCCTATTCATTGCATTTTATATGTTTTTGAATTACAACCAGAGTATTTACTCCTCTCTAGTACAAAGTCATATTGTAAGAGATATGTGTGTACCATGGTTGACTGGCTTTCTGATTGACTTTCATAGAAAGTTAACCATGTACTTACATATGCCGCTATAGGTATATGCATATCTCTGGCCGATTCCCCGTGAAATCTTTTATTCATCCCATGAAGACACATAGTTTAACTTGATGCATCAAACTGCTTGAGCCCTGTGTTCTGAAGAAGGAGCTGACATAGATACAAGGAGGGCAGGGGTCTAAAAAAGATGAAAAACACTTAGTTTCTTCCTGGTTTTTCTTTTGCTTCTGCAATTCATACATAAAATATATTATGCCCTTGGAAGTGGCCTCTTTTTTTTTCTCTCTCTCTCTCCCCTCCTACCATCATGTCAGAGCCTCATATATATCATAGCGTGAGCCGGATATAAGCATCCTTCTGGGTTGAGCTGGCCGGTAAATTAACTTATGCTAAATGGATGTCTGCCCAAGACTGTCAGCTCTGTCAGCCTTGTCAGCCTCCTCCACAGACATTTCATTTCACTGTGGATGACATTTCATTTCATTCTCAATACCATTTCATCTCCTTGCAATGCATGAAATTTTTCAGTGAACAGCAGACTCACTGGCCCTTCTGAAGCTGACAAGGATACTTGTACGCCCCAGACAAGTCCAATAATTCAACACTGCTTGGCGTCCCTTCCAGTCTCTTCCAAGCTTGTCTGCACTTCAGAGGCTGAGTTCTTAAGAAGGAGCACCTCTCCCACCTGTGCTCCCAAACCTGGACTTAAGGCTTCATTATAGACACACACCGTCAAGGATAAGCTGTCACATGAAGGTCCTTAACAGGCTAGTCGCACAAAGGTCATCTGGGAATCAGAAATCAATAGACATTTTCTGAGCACGTATAATGTGATCAGGGTGTTGGCCTGATCTCAGAGTCACCTTAGGAGCACATGATCACTATGTGCTTTATGATAAGAAGTCTTCGACCTAGAGTCCTAACATGGCAGCTTTCTGGAAGTCTTCTAGAAATATACCAGGGGTCTAAGTTCTCCCGACCTCTTCAGTCCAGATACAGAATCACCTTTGCACACAAGTATGTCTTGAGGTCCCACTACGTGCCAGAATTAGATGTTGTTAAATGCTGAGAATACAATGTGGAAAAAGATGGGCGTGGCTTAACTCCTCATTGAGATTATGGTCTGGTTGAGGAGCTAGACAAGAAAACTATGAAGAAAAGGGGCTGGGGAGTAGAGAATGCTGTGGGAGCACACAGGAAAATAATCCCTTACATAGGTCTTGGGAATCAGGAGGGCTTCCAAGAGGAAACAATATTAAGCTGAGACCTGAAAGGTGAGTAGAATTTAGATGGGGCGGTGGGGGGGGCAGTCTCCTGTGGATTAAACACTGGCTAGGTTTAATGCAGTAATCACCCACCCACAGACACACACCCCGTTCTAGATTGACTGTGACTGACACCATCCTGTTCGTGCTCTTCTGATAGCTGAGGCACAGTTCCTGGTTCTGTCGCCCAGCCTGGTCTCTACAGCTGGGCTTGACCGTGTCCACTCCCAGCATCAGAGCTCAGGAGCTCCTCGGAGAAGAAACATCTACCTCTTTTGTAGAGCCATAATTACCGAAAGGACAATAGTTAATGTCTGTTGGTCTCTGAAGCACTGGCATGTGACTCATTTCATTCGATTCCTGTGATTTGTGAGATTTAATTACTCTCGTTTAACAGATAAAGAAACTGAGGCTCGGGGAAGTTAATTGATTTGACCATAATCATACAGTGTGTAAGGGGCAAATTGGGACTCACAGCAAGATCTAAGAGCAATTAGGATTTGTAAATAAGTTTGTTAAATAAATAACACAGTAATAAATGGGCTTTATGATTCCCCCAAGTGAAGCTTTTCCCTTGATCACAGTGGTTTCTCTTGTGTCCTGAGGAGCAGGAGAGTTCTTTGGGATTTATGGGAGGTCGTCTTAGGGACTCTAGGAGAAGGAAGGGCTACTGGGGCTCAAAGCCCAGCCCACCCCTACCCCTTGTCATCATCCAAAGCAACCCTACTCCCCACACCCCTGAATAGTTACTTGAAGACATTCCTGGGGTGGGGGTGGGGGGCAGGCATCGCTGGGGGAACAGCCTCACCAATGACATGGCATGCATAGTCTTTAAACACCGTTTGAGGATGATGGCGATGTTATTGGGAAGCTGCAACCTAAAAGTGAGAAAGAGAAACAAATGCTTCCTATTCTCCAAATGCATTGTGTCCCATGGGGGAGAATAGTTTATATCAAGTGGATGACAGGCAGAAGCAGCATTATCTTCTGGGTGGAGATGTGGAGGGGAGACCCAGAACTTTCCCTTTTTTTTTTTTTAATTGAAGTATAGTCAATTTACAATTTGCATCAGTTTCTGGTGTACAGCATCATATTTCAATCATACATATACATACATATATTTGTTTTCATATTTTTTTATTATAGGTTACTACGAGATATTGAATATAGTTCTCTGTGCTATGCAGTAGGACCTTGTTTATCTATTTTATATATAGTAGTGTGTATCTGTTAATCTGAAATTCCTAATTTATCCCTCCCCCTTCTTTCCCCTTTAGTAACCATAAGTTTGTTTTCTATGTCTGTGAATCTGTTTCCATTTTGTAAGTAAGTCCATTTGTGTCTTTTTTAAAGATTCCACATATAAGTGATATCATATGGTATTTTTCTTTCTCTTTCTGGCTTACTTCACTTAGAATGACAATCTCCACGTCCATCCATGTTGCTGGAAATAGCATTATTTCACTCTTTTTTATGGTTGAGTATAAATATCCCACATCTTCTTTATCCAGTCATCCGTTGATCTGTCAATGAACATTTAGGTTGTTTCCATGTCCTGGCTATTGTAAATAGTGCTGCTATGATAAATCAATAAATCAATAAATAAAATTTTAAAAACTTTAAAAAACAACATTGTAAACTGTACTTCAATAAAAATATATAAAAAATAAAATAAAGTTTTACAATCTTAAAAAAAATAGTGCTGCTATGAACATTGGGGTGCATGTATCTTTTCGAATTAGAGCTTTCTCCAGACACATGCTCATGAGTCAGATTACTGGATCATAGGGAAACCCTATTTTTAGTTTTTAAAGGAATCTCCATGCTGTTTTCCATAATGACTGCATCAAACTACACTCTCACCAACAATGCAGAAGGATTCCCCTTTCTCCACACATTTTCCAGCATTCATCACTTGTGAACATTTTAATAATGGCCATTCTGATCAGTGTGAGGTGATACCTCATTATAGTTTTGATTTGCATTTCTCTGGAGACCCAGAACTTTTGAGAGATTTTTATTTAAACCCCAAGCCTTCAACTGGTTAGCATGAGCCTCAGGTTTCACCACTTGTAATAGTGATCTTAATAAACTTCCTTTATAGAATTATCATGAAAATCACCTTTTGTTTTGTCTTGTTGTCATATCCTGATGCCTAGAACAGAACCTGGCACATGGTAGGTGTTCAATAAATAGTCATTGAATGAATGAAATGAAATGACAATTATGAAAACTTTCTACCTAACCCAGTATCTGACTCACTGAAGATGCATTTTTTTCTTCCAGGGAAAATGAGTCAACTGACTGAAGACAGAGAATGTTTTTGGAGAGGAAGTAGAATGAAATAGTAATAGTAGCTAAATACTATTAGAATACTCTGTGCCCCAGACACTGCGCTACGTGCTCGCACATATTAACTCCTGTGCCCCTAGGAAAGTTATTTAACCCCTCAGACTTAGTTTTCCCATTTATAAAGTAGAAACAATAGCACTGACCTCATAGCCTTACTATGAGAGTAAAGTCACTTAATCCACATATAATTCTTAGAACAATTCCTCACATATGGTAAGTTCTCAATATGCTTTAACTCTGCTTAGGTTATGAAATCTCCTCCACTCCATGTTTTACCAAGGTGCTGTTCTGAGGTCAGTGAATAAATGCTTTACAAATTTTGAAATGAGATCTATGTAGTGTCAACTGAAATAAAATGCACAGCCTTAAAGTTGAGGGTTATATTTTACTCAGTGGACTTTCTGAGGACTTGGGCCTGGGAGGCAGCCTCCCAGATCCTTTTAAGAGACTGTTCCACCCAGGCAAGGGCGAAGCCAGAACAGAACTGTGAATTAAAAATGGTGCCTTTCGTATCAGTAAACAAAGGATGCTGTCGTCATCAAGTCATCAGCCGCTACGGCCCCCTGCCCCTGCCCTGACAGTGAGCGGAGGGAACTCAGGATGGAGACAAGCAGGCAGCCCGGCCTCTGCTGCCACCCCCAACGGTGCCCCTGAGGGAACTCAGGATGGGAAAGCACAGGACACCGGCCCTAGAGAGCCAGGTGCATATCAAAGGAATGATTTCAATGAGCCCAGACCTTTGCACCTTGCCATATATATACAAAAGCACAAAATTCCTTGAGATATCTGGTTTCCTTTAACGGTAAACTTTTGATGTTCCGACTACCTGGTCTTTGTTGCAAAAACTCCTATATATCCTGCCTCCTCCCTTACCTGGGTGGAACAGTCTCTTAGAGAGATCTGAGAGGCTGCCTCCCAGGCTCAAGTCCTCAGAAAGTCTACTAAATAAAACAAAACTCTCAATTTTTAGGCTGTGCATTTTATTTCAGTTGACAGTTTGCAGTAGGAGCATTTACCAGAGGACACAGGATTTCAGCTGGGCCTTCACTAAATTTGGATGGAGAGAATAGAGTGGGAAAAGCATTCCAGAAGGAGGGAGGATGTAAGGGATGGAGTTAGACCACTTACTAGTTTCCCTGTGTGTAAAACTGGGATCATACCTTCCTCACAGGGTTATTGCTATTAGGGTGTTATATGAAGTAATGAATGTAAAATTCTTAACATAGTGCCAGGCACATAAGCATCCAATACGGGCAGCTAGTGTTACCATCATCACAGAAGAAACAGATGGGCAGAAATGAAAGTTTGTGAGACAAAGAGACACTAGCCACTTCCATAGAAGAACTGAGCTAGCCTTAGGTTCCCAGAATATAACATTAACTTAGTGATTTTTTTCAGCTACATACGACCTTCTTAGTAGCACAAACCTGGTTTAAGTGGATACTTAAGTGTTAATGGTTGGAACTGGGGGGTGGGAAGTGGGACCTGACTTTGAATAGACTGCTTAGAATAATTTTCATACTTAAATTGAAAGTTCAAGTGAAAGTTACTGAGAAACTGAGTCACTGGAAAGTAAAGTAAGTTCAGTGAGGAGGTGGTTTATTCTTTCTTCACAGCCTTGCAGGCAGGCAGAGTTGTGCTCCTTGAAAGTCACCCTGCCGTGGCTGGAGCAGGAAGAAGTCGTAATGTGAGCCAGATGACTTTCCAGCCACTCCTTAACATACTTGATAGAAACTTCGAGCTCCCAAAATAATTTCCCTGACCTCAGCGCTCTTTGGGACGCTGGTATTCCCTGCTGGACCCTTCACCAACCCTACCCCAAATATCTTACAGAGGCATGGCCTTAGGCCTAACTTTTCCTGTCGTATCTGTGGCAGGAATTGCTATTTTAGTTGTTTTTTAGTTTACATGTGAAGATTCTGTGCACCTACAGAATGGAAGGGCATTTTCTCGTTGGAGCTTTATGGACTCAAGCGTGGAGTTTTGTGGATTTACCTACAGTATGTACAAAGCCCCAGGTGACTCAGCAGCCGTGTCTTCTGCAATCTATGTTTGGAGATACTGTAAACATATACTCTTTCTTCCTTCTGTATGGTACCGAATTAAAAACCTCCGAATTTTTCCAGCCTGGGTTGATTACCCGACACTTCACGTGCCCAGGTCGGGGTGGGGGGGTGCACTCTGCAGGGAAGCTTCCTGTCCGTAGCAGCTCACACCAGCTCGTCTCTGCCCTCTGGGGATTCTTTCACCACGCTGATCTGAAACTTAGCATCTAATGGCTTTTTATTACCCAGTGCGTTTATTCTGTCTTCCCAACCAGGTGACAGGGACCAGGTGGGGACTAGGTCTTACTTTAACTTTTAACTACTCTTCATCCCCTCTCACTACCTAACAAAATGCACCGGCAGAGAAGGCTCTTGAAGAAACAATATTTTACCCCTCGATGACAGTCCTCCTCCCAGTTCAGAAATAGCTCAACTGAAAATGAGTCTATGATTGAATCGTTATTTTCTTTGGTCTGAAAACAGAAAACACGTCATTCCTAAGAAGTTAGCATGGGGTCTGTAATGTTCGTTTGTTTGTTTTATTGGAGGTACTGGGGATTGAACCCAGGACCTCATGCATACTAAACATGCTCTGTAATGTTCAGTTTTTAAACACTGTGTTTCAGATGCTTCACCAGGGGACAATATCAGAGTGTGTGGAAATGAACATGTCCTGGTTGTGAAGATTCAGCTTGGGACTAATTCTGGACTCTGTGTTCTGCTTCTAGAAAGCCAAGGTCTCAGACAGTTCTATTTATTAATTGGATTTGGCAAGGGGAATTCATTCCTTATAAAAATACACAAGCAAGCTATTAAAAATAACGTTCAAAGGGGAAAGTTAAAAATAATGTGCAAAAGGCCGAATTGCTTAACTCAAATACAAGTTTACGAAAATAATTCTATTAAAATTTCCATAGGCATTTATTGGTAACATTGAAGTGTCTGAAGAAGACGAGTCAGATGTGGGGTGTTAGTTCAAGCTCCTCAGAAACTGAGAGTTTTTTTCCCTCTTCAACATTTTGTATAGTTTTTAATAATAAAGACTTTCTACATGGTGGAAAGATGGAGCAGAGTTTTAAAAAGTGAATCTCCTAAAACCTTAAGCAAATTTTATGTACTTGTCCTTTTTCTAGAAAAAATCCAAAGCTTTATTTGGATTCTCAAAAGAAGTCGTTAATCAGATTTAAAAACACAGGTCATCTTCCTACCCACTACCTTGAACTTAACAGGAGAGATGTAGACACTTCTAAATCACTTTTATTCCAAGTATCTCAAATTTCAATGCATTTTTCACTTATATCAAAGTAAACAAACACAAAAACCCTGTACCTTTAACAATCTCAAAATTAGAAAGAAAAAAAAAGCCCCACTGGTGGCATTTATTCCCAGGCTGAGCTTCTGTAACGACCCCATGGGCCTGTGGAACTTGACAAGGATTTCTAGACTTGCTCTTAAGTTGCTCTTTGAACATCTGGAGTCCTCATACGAGTGAGGCTGCTAAGTCATTAAGAAGTGTCAGCTTTTTAGTTTGCCTGATTAAAAACGTAGTACCGTCTCCCTCAGGTCCCATAAAAACCACTAGATGTGCTTAACCGATTCCCACACACTGAAACCATTCTCTGGGAGTTAATTAGGAACTGTGCTTTTCCCAGACTCAGAAGTTTTTGAACTGATCGGCACAGTGGGTCTATTACACACATTATTGAAAGTTGAAAAAAAAAAAAGTTGCCTGAGCTTGTGGGAAAGGTTCTTACAGAAAATAAAAATCAAAAAAGGAGGAAGCTTTATGTGAAATAAAGTTTGTTTTTAAGAAGTCTGCCTTCTTGTTAATTCAATAGGTTGGAGGTGGAGCAGTGTGGGAAGCAAAACAGGTTTTCAGGGGATAATTTTAAAGACTCCTGCTTCTGTTGGTGGGGACATCACAAAGCAGTGAATGACACTCCAGCTGAGAACAGAGGTCACCCAAGTGACAACAGAACTTGAAAAGGACAGCAAATAGCTCTAAAAATATATATTCTATCTTTATGCTAAGGAAAGCTATAGAATATGATTCAAATACCAAAAGAAAGATCCAAAATAAAAAATTAGAGAATGAATCATATCTGTTGTGCTTTACACATCTTAAAATATACTTTTTTTTTTTTTAATGGAGGTACTGGGGATTGAACCCAAGACTACATGCATGCTAAGCACATGCTCTACCACTGAGCTATACCTTCCCTCCACCCTGTAAGGTATTTCATTCTTCCTTCTCAAGGACACCTGAGCCCCAGCCAGTTATATGGGACAACACATCTTGTTACTACACTAGAGAAGGAAAAAAAAAAAAGAGGAAATCATTTAATAGAGAATCATTTGTTCTTTAAACATTACTTTTGCCTTTTGTCATTTTTTTTTTCTCTTCAAATCATTTCCTTTTCAAATCTTCCTTTTGCAGCTTGGAACTTGAAATCCATAGCTTTCACATGGATTATTTACTTCTTTTCCAAAAGCATCAAAAATGTTTCATTCCAAGCAAGAAGTTAATTTTCAATGAGGCCATTTGAGAGCATTGGTCTAACATAATTCAAGCCTATCTGGAAAAACCACACCTCCAAACAGAATCAGAACCCTGGTTACTGTTCAACCTGTGCTTCCTTGTTACGCACAACAGTCATAATATTTACAGAGAAGTGGTAGATAGGGAATTAAGAATGTTCATATGAGACCGTTGAAATCTATTGTTTTTGTAAAGATGTCTTAGAGTACGGCCTTGTCTGTTTGTTCCATATACATGCTCTTTTCTCCCAGGTGATCTTTTTTATCAGCATAAAGGAAATGGTTTCACCGCTGTGGGAAAGCGTTCTGGGAGGAGCAGGGAACAGTTTACAGGTGTCTCAAATGAGTTCACTTTAGGTCCTATTCCAAGTTCAGGAACGGGAAAATTTCTCTTTCTCACCCTCGCTATCTCAGAGGTGTCCAAGATCCACCCGCCCTCCCCTTGGGCAGCTGAAAGGTAAGTTGGTCACATAGGGAAGTTGACAAGACCTACCATGGTCTTGGGGCTAAGTCTGGAATCATTTCCACAAGGTGGTCATCAAGCAAAGTGCTGGCTACCGTCCAAGGAAGACTTCCCCGGCATGCTGTGAGGAGAGAGGGTCACTGCTGCAGAGCCCAGGCCCAGGCAACGGACATGGCCGATTCCAGTGGGCACTGGGTATCTGCAGAGCCAACTCAGCTCCCACAGTCCCAAGACCTCCAGACAGTGTCCCTCTCCATGGCCTTAGCTGCACTCTTCCTCACTCTTGTGTGGCTCTCAGGGCCTCTCTCTCCTCCCCACACCTGGAGGGAGTCTTTTTTCATCTTGAGAGGAGACTCCACTTTCCTCATATCCTTTCTCTTTAATGTTCTTCCCATGTTCCAAGTCTCATTATTCTGTACGGTTCAGGCTTTGGAAAGCAAAGAAGGGAAGACTTCTTTTCCTCCTGCATTTTTTCCTATAAAGAAGAGAGTTAATGCTGACCCAGGCCTGACTGTAGGCCAGTTCCTGCAAAGCATGGCCTCTACCTGCCTTGCCACACTTTTCTTCACTTGAGATGCTTTCTTCCAGTTCCTTAACCCATTCAGGCTCCTTCCCTCCCAGGGTGTTTGTTTGCCCAGAATGTCTTTCTCCTTTCATCTCCTTTGCCTGGTTGACCTTTATGTATCAGTCAAATCTCAAGTCTCAGCTCCTGACACTTCTCAGTGACTTCCTTCCTGACCTTGAGACTAGGACAGATTCCCATATTATATCATTTTATAGAAGCATACTACTCCTTCAGTATTTAGTACAGTTGCAATTTTATATTTGCCTATGTCATTATTCAGTACCATCTGTCTCTCCCATTAGACGGCCAATTCCACAATGACGGGTTTTTGTCACTTTCACTGTTAACGCCTCAGCGCCTAGCATAATAAGCATGATAGTCTCTTGTGGAATAGTCATTTTTTTTCCTCTCTATAATCTTTGGGTCACTAGGCTTGAATCAATTCTATATGGAAAACTCTGAGTAACTAAATAAATTAGGCAATATCAATCTGGACTTCCTAGGATTTTGTATGATTTATCTAACAGAATAATTGAACATGGCAGATAATGATCAAATTTAGGGGGAAAAGAGATTCAAAGTTGAAATTCCACAGCCTAAGTATAAGTAGCTGTTGCAAAAGGTTATTAGCCTTGTAGTAGACTTAAATTTTGCAACTACTGTTCAGAAATGCAAAAATACACTTAAAAAATTAAACTCTAATTGCCCACAAAACCCCTTTCCATTAGGTAGCAGAAAAACAACGAACAAGCTTTCCACTTAAATATTAACTGTCTTCTGGTTTAAAATTTAATTTCTCCTTAGAAATTACTCAGACTTTGTAGGATTTATATATATTTATATATATACATATATTATACATATACACATATTATTTATATGTATATAAATATACATTCCCCGCATGACATCTCAGTGCCAGTGCAGGAAATTATTATAAATAGAAAAGATGTTACAAAAGAGTAAACTAGTCAATTTGTGGTGATAACTTTCCCATTAGGAAAAACAAGATTATATCCTTGCCTCTATCACACACAAAATAAATCTAAATACAGAAACAAAGCTTGTAATCTACTAGAAGAAAATACAGAGGAAAATTACATGGCCTTTAGGTAGGGACAAGAAAAATCAAATTAGTATAAATAAGAGAAAGAGATTAAGTGATCTCAATTTTAAATGATAATGAAATGAGTTGACTTGAAAACATACTTGAAGTAATAAGAAACTTTGGTGATGTGACTAGGTATGAAACAAATAATCAAACATCATTCACTATTCCCTATACTAATAATAATCAGAAAATTGAAAAGAGAAGATATTACATTCACAGTAGCAACTAAACTATAAAACACTTAGGAATAAATTAAGAAAATAAAGGATTATATATGGTAATCTGAAGCAAACATCATGATATATAAATTGGTAGATACATATTTGCATTGTATATACTTTCCCATACTTTTACATTAAAAATTATTTAATTTCAAATTAATGTCAAATTAATGATTATTCTCTCGTGATATTGTACGTGAGTCTTCTTTTACCAAGTTAATTATTATTTTGGTTTCTTTCTTTTTGGTAACTAATTTATGATGTCTAATTTAATCTGGTAACTTACTGTTCATTGCATGAACAGTATGAAGTTCCCCTGGATACTTAGACTATAGGCGTGGGGCAAATACCTCTCTGCGAACCACTCCAAGTGTTGAGAGATGCAATTCTGGATCTTTTCTGGGGAGTGGTTGCTCGTGGGGCAGGCAGTAACATGAAAATGACTCTTATCTCCGTGCTGAGTTGTCTGTTTTGCAATACAGAAAAGAAGGTGTGGCACCAGCCAACAACGCTGGTGTGACTTTGCATTGACAACAGGAGAGTTTAGTGGTGTACAAAGAGGAAGTTAGGGGAAAACAAAACAAAATAAAGCCTGGTCTTTATTCCTAATGCAGGAAACAAGACTGTCTGTACCCTCATTGAATTCTCCAACTGAGCAAATATTTAATCATATTAACAAGCTGCTGATGTTTAATACATACTACTGGGGAGATATAAAGGGATTGTCTAACAGTCTAACTTAAAAAAAGAGTCATGATCTTGTTGGGATTTGATGACTCAGAAAAAATAAGTAAAAGTGGAGTGAAAGGGGGCCCCTATTCTGCTGGCTTTTCTGCCTGACACGTTGGCTAAGATTCTCCAATCAAGGAGGCTGACTTCTTTAGACTTAAATTAGGCTAACGTATGAAGATGAACATGTAATTTATACTGCATTAAACCAGCAAGTTTTCACCAATCCAATACTGTGTATAGTTTCTGTTTTATTTGGCCAGGAATTTCCTAAACAGGAAGATGTTTAACAGGGAGAATCAGAAGGAGATGTTAGTTTCAGAATTTGCAGATCAAAGTTAGAAAAAATTCACTTCAGTTCAGGCAAGGAAATTTGCATATACACTCAAGTAAAAAGTTAAAAAGTTTTGACCTTGATGTTTTATTCACTATAAACATATACTTAATCAATTATCTATTAAAAAACATTTAAATAGTTTCCAGTCTTTCATTGTTTTAAGCTATTATAGGACTGCAATTTGTTATCAGCATTCCAAAACAAAAAGCTCTGAAAACCTTTTTATAACCTACATGGTGGTAAAAAGCTGACCTGACTTGAACTTTTTTGGCAAAAACAAACTATGCGGCTATTAAGTTATTTATACTCCTTACATATCTGACTTCATGTGAACGTGTTTCACTGCGAAATTATTAATGTCTGATTGTGGGATCTGCTCTAGTATTCCCAGGGGTGTCATGTAATATGGAGTATATCCATGTTTTAACTTTTTCAAAACTGAAAAATTCTGACTTCTGAAACATATATCCCCCCATGGTTTTGGATAGGGAACTATGGACCTGTATTCACTGCAACAAATATCTTTAATATCTTTGTTTCATTAGGAGAAATTTATATTACGTACAACATATTTCTCATTCAGATTTTCTGGGTTTGAGTCCTCGTTCTGTTACTGTTTATTAACTGTAGCTATATTTAAATTTTCTCAGCAGTAAAATGGGAATGATACTAGTTGCAGTTATTCTGAGGATGGAGTGAGGGAACACAAGAAAAACATTCAGAACAGTTGGGTAATTAGTAAGCATTTAATACATGTCAGCTATAATTATAATAAGAGTGTACCAATTTATATTTCTGACAACAGTGCACTCATTTTTTATGCTCTTACCTACATTTGGTATAACTATTGTTTATAATCTTGTCTAATAGACCCTCCCCTGAAAGATATCCCATTTTTGCTTGCATTTCTTTTAGTGATATTGAAAATATTTTCATGCTTTATTAGTATTTCAATACTCCATGTTTTTTGAATGTCATACTTTTCAAAGACCTTCTCTATTAAAATATAAAAAAAATTTACATTTACCTATAGTTTCCCCTGTATTTGCAAGTTTCTTTCCTTTTTTTCCTCTCTTCCTTTCTGTTCTTTTTCCTCTTCTCCTGTCTTTCCTTTCTTCCTTTTTTTCTTTCTTTCCTTTCTTCCTTCCTTTTAAGAGCTTAATCCTTCTAGATTATTCTAACATATCATTTAAAGAATCCTATATTGTTAGCCAGTTTCCCCAATACCAGTTACCGAATAATCCATCTTTTTCACCACTGATTAAAAACCATTTTTATCATACGCAAATTATCTTTTTCCAGACATCATATATTATTCCTTTGATTGACCTATTGTTTCTCTTGCCCACCCCATATTGTTTAAGCTTCTGGTGTAGGTCAAACACTATTTTTATTTTTCACAAATTTCCTAGATATTGATACATATTTATTCTTCCAGACAAAAATCAGAATTATCTTACAAAATTTTCAACAAAACTGCATTGGGATTTTTGACTGAAATTAACTTAGAGGAAACAGACATATTTCAATATTGATTCTTCCCATTTGTTCAAGGACATGAAATATGTCCCCAATTCTTTTTAAAGTTTCATAAACTTCAAAGTCTTTGCCAATAGCTACAGCTAATTAACGAGTTCTGAAATATGAATGCCCTTTTGATTTACAGCAGATTGAAAACTAAATTGATTAATATGCGAATACAGTTAACCCTTGAACAACTTGGAGGTCAGGGGCACTGACTCTCCACGAAATTGAAAATATGCATATAACTGTACAGTCAGTCCTCTGTATCCCTGCATTCAACCGAGGACAAGTGTAGTCCTGTAGTATGTATTCAGTGAAAGAAATCCGTATCTTAGTGGATCCTTGCAGTTCAAACCTGTGTTTTTCAAGGGTCAACTGTACCTTTATCTGTACTAGGTGGTTGTTATGGACTGAATGAATGACTCAAAACTCATAGTTGAAGCCCTAACCCCCCAGTGCGATGGTATTTGGAGATGGGGCTTTGTAGAGGTAATTAGGATTAGATGAGGTTATGAAGAGGGGCCCTTATGATGGGACAGAACTCTTATAAGAAGAGACACTGGAGAGCTAGTGCTTGCTCTCTCTCTGTCCCTGTGCTGGTACAAAGAGGAGGTCATGTGAGCATCAGAAAGAAGGTGACTGTTTGCGAGAGCCCTCACCATAAATTGACCATGTTGGCACCCTGATTTCGAGGCTCAAATTCAGCAGAATGAATTTCTGTTGTTTAAGCCACACAGTCAACGGTATTTTGTTATGGCAGCCCCAGCAGACTACAATAGTAGTGTGCGTCTCAGTCTTCCCCTGGACTCGGGGTTACCCCCAGCTACACAAGTTAATCACAGCCCAAGGAAATAGCACAACTGAATCAGCTAATGTGGTGACAGAAAGGGCTACTTGGTTATGAGTACTTATTTTACTGAATTGCTTTCTATGAGGATCAATTTAGGAAAAAGGAAGGTTTCTAAGTCGCCTTATTCTCTCATTCAAAAGGAAAATTAATTCTACAGATAAATTGTGTAATTTTAGAAACGTTGGCTTCCCTATTTTATTGCATAGAAGAATCTCTATGAGAAAATTGTCATTGGTGTTTACCACCCACGATGTTGATACACGAGCATATCTGGGAGTGGTGACTCAGAGGGACCTTCCTAATCATTCCTTACAGTTGTGGAACACTTGAGAGTGTGCTAACTGCATTCACATGCAAATTTTTCTTTCATCCTCAAAATAAATTCAAATGAAGTGTCAGTCTCATTTTATGGAAGCTGAGATTCAGAGAAATGAAATGCCTTTTGCAAGGTAGCGCAGAACCAGGGCTAGATTTAATTTACTCCATCAAATGAATTTTTTTCTGAGAACTTCATTGTATGCATATTATGGCCCCTAACCCAGGCCTTTCTCTCCTAGGATCTCCTCTCCGCACTGGGGTAGCTGCGTGGCTGCCTTATACCTTGTACTTCGCTCAGGTAGCTTCTGGTGCCGCCCAGTATCCAGCCACCACTGGACTCGGAACCTGCGGGCAGACGTGTGGTGCTGCCTTTCCTAGGGGCAAACCTCTCTCAGCCAGTCTCCTCCGAGCCCCTGCTGGGCCAGTGATTGAAAAGGCCTCTCTTGACATCTGAGGGGTTTGCCTGGAAAGCTCTCCTTCAACTCCTCCTCTCCTACTTTCCTTTCCCTCCCAATTATTCTGCTTTGTATACACTTAAAGTGAGGTTTAACATTTGATCTTAGGTTCAAATGAGGAGCCAGGCAGGTAATGAAACCCACAGGCTTTGACTTACTCATTGTCCTACTTTATCCTGAACCAAACCTTTCACTAGTGGAGTGAAACAATGTCCAAAACTCAGTGTAGAATTTGTTGCTTGGTGAAGCAGAAAGAAGCAAAAACATAGTTGAAACAGTAGGAATTTATAAGGCAAGATAATGAAAATAATGCCACATTTAATTGAAAAACAAGTTAATTGTAAGAAGTTCTTTTTTCAAAAAGACAAGTGATACTTGTATTGACTGTGTTCAGAGACGACAAATCAGGAGGGAGGTATGCAGTGGTGATTGCTTTAGGAAAAATGAATTAAAAATTTTTGTTCTGAAAATGATTTAAATCTATGTATCTTGGAAACTACACAGAAGAATGCACATTAACAGTTTATTTTTCAACTTAAATCTGCAGGCATTTTTTTCTTATTCTTTACAGGAGACTTGTCTTATTTTATCATCTTTAGATTTATTATGCCCCAGAAGTGAAAAATGGATCCTGTCATATAGAGAGGAAAAAAGCAGTACTTTCAACACTTTGGGAATATTAAAGTTGTTTTGAACATTTGCACTAGAACTCTGTGGAACCTGGAACCTCTGTGTTAAAGCAGTACAGAATTACCCAGTCAGAAGGTCCCAGTATTTCGTTAGCAACAATGTTCTCAGGAGAGATGTTATGAATACAGCTATCAGCATAGAGCCAGGATATTCTCTTAAAATACTCTGACCTCAGGCCCTAAACTCAAGGGAAAGAAACAACAGAATTTTCTTTTACAGAGTATAGAGAAGAAGTATTATAGTATGTAGTTAGAGGAACACAGGGCTAGGTGACAGGGAACAACTGCATTTTAGTTCTGGCCCTGAAATTTTAACCAAATCATCTTTCTAGGTTTTAATTTCCTCATCTGTAAAATTGGAGATCACAATTCTTATGTCATAGAGTATCTGGAATGATTAAATAAAAATATTCTATATCAAAATGGTGGAGAAAGAAAGAGAAAAGAATTATTGAGGGCTCAATGTACGCCAGGTACTTTAGTTACAAGTTGGGCTTTTTAAGAGAGATCAAGGATGATTTAAGTTCATGATTATACCACACTGAAATTTTAAATCAAATCATTAATAAAAATACTTTTAATTAAAGTTAAGTAATCTGTATTTCACTCTAAAAGAAACTTTTTTAATTTTAATACATTTTTAAGGCCTAGTATTACTAAAGCTCAAAGGCAAACTAAATTAGTGGAAAATAAAAATACTTTCTATAAATATTTCCTTCCAAATGTGTCTTGTGTTGTAGACTAATAATAATTCAGAATAAAAATAATCTGTATTAATGTTTTACATTTTTTCAAAATACTTTTCAAAGGGAACACTAAATTAGATGTATTAAGTTAAATAAACATAGTATTTAAAATTTAACACCAGAAAAATCTGACACATTGTTATATTCTTCTACTGGTTAAAGACTGTTTTATGGATGGAGTGTAAATAATTTCACACAACATTTTAAAACATTCTGTAGACAAAACTTCCTCAAACAGAAATTTAATCTAAAATGTTACCCACTGAATTTTTTAAAAAATTAAATACATCAAAATATGCTGAAAGAACAATTTTTCCTGAAAATAAAATTCAGTAAAATCAAAAAATAATTCTATGTTATTGATTAAAAGTTTCAGCTGTTAAAATAAAACTAACTAAGAACCACATACTTTCTTAAGTAACTGCATATGTATTTTCATATTTACTTTTTAAGAGCAATCTTATTAAAAATAAATATCAGAGTTTAAAAATGTTTCAGTTGTGTACTTTTCTATTAAACACACACATATACATACAAATAGGAAGAATCCATATCATCTTCTGGTTATAGATAATTTGAAAATCTGACAAGGTCATAGTCTCTCTTGACCTTATATAGAAATAATGTAAAAGTTAGACATATATTTTTAATCATTTTGGTGTATAACTGGGTCAGATTTTATTTTCAGTAGTTTTTCATAATTTTTATTAGGAAGATTAGCTAGTAATGAGAAAAAAAGTAATTTAAACTTAACACTTGATACTTAAGAGTATAGTTAGAGTATATACGTTTATAAAAATAAACATCTAAGCAATAGATATTTTGTTTCTTAGATGAGGTAGATAAATTAAAATATTCTAGAACATGATCTGAACTTAAAAAAAAAAACAAAAACAGAAATTAGCAATCACCAATTCAACCAGCATGACTCAAATAGCTGGAGAGTTCTTTTTATTTTCGACATATATGTCATGTATTTTAAGTACAAAGCCTATGAAATCCATTTTCTACTCCCTAAAACCTTCTTAAGTTGAAATTTATATTTTTCATTGACTTACTCATTATTTAATCGACGTAGAGGACTTTGCATTTAATTTAATTTAATCTACCTAGAGACTAAAGACATTTGCAATTAAACCAAAGATTCTAGCTTTTCATTTTTTATGTTTAAGTGATATTTTCCTTTTAACCACCTAATATAGTAAAATACATTAGAAAAAGCTATCACTCTTCAGATGTTGCACAATAAATAATTACTTAGATGATAAAGAGTTAACAAAAATTTCAATGTCTGCTAAAGAATTATGAAGCCCATCATTCATATCTTGACTTCTAAGAAAACTTTTCAGAGTATCTAAAGCAGTTATTGCCTCATTTTTGGACGGTAAAGGGAGTTCGGTTCCCAGAGATCCACCTTCATCCTCTTCGTCAGAAGTATAAAATCCAGTTTCATCTGGTTTACTTTCTTTGGTCCATTCAGCATCACCACTGGGTGCTGCGTCACATGTCTCTAAATCATCATCCAGGGCAGCATACTCTTCGATCGATAAGCCTTCAGGAAATTCCACTCCTGCCGCCTGGGCGGGGGCAACCAAATCAAGACCAGTGTCCGTCTCTGCATCTGTCTTGTCGCTTTCTTCCTGTTGCGATTTGAACCCTGCCTCTTCATAGCTCTTCACAATAGTCTGTGGGGTTACAGCCCTCCAGCAGAGATGCAATGTGTCAACTGCATCTAGCAGGGAGAAGGTAAATTCTTTGCTGCCTTCAACAGAGCTTAAAAATTTCTTAATAAGACAGTGTCGGTACTTGATTTTAAGGCTTTTAATGACACCTTGTTTCATAGCTATAAATTTGGAAGATAAACATGATGGAAAAAACGCTAACTCGATGGACTTTAGGTTTTTTACCTCTGGGTGTGCTGGAAAAGATTCGACAAAAATCACCACTCTTCTATGCTCAGCTTGAAATTTCTCATCAAGCTTCCGCATCCATTGTTCAAATACATCTGAGGTCATCCATGCCATTTTGTTAGCTTCATAATACACAGGCAAGGACTTTATGCCTTTGAAACAATGTGGATTTTTGTTTTTTCCAATGACAAGCAAAGGAAGTTTCTCTGAGCCGTCCATGTTTGTCCCAACCACCAGAGTTATTCTGTCTTTGCATAACTTTCCAATAGAGCAAGTTTCCCCTTTAAATGCAAATGTTTTTGTAGGTAACATTCGATAAAGCAGCGCAGTCTCTTTTACATTAAAAACATTTTTAGGATGATAATCATTTAAATAATAAGGAAGTATGTTTTGGTGCCAGACAGTTGAAGGGTCTACTGATACACCAGTAGCTTCGGCAGGTTGAGCTCTGAACACTAAACCGTACCTGGATTTAAAGCGATCCAACCAACCGTTACTGCACTTGAAATCATTATGTCCCAGTTTCTGGGCAAAATCATTAGCCTTTAGACGCAACATTGGACCATTAACTGGTACATTCAGACACTGAGCAATTCGATACCACCTCATTAATGCCTCTTCCAGATCTGTGTAAAAAGCAGTTCTCAGTCTTTTTCTCTTTGGATCAAACCTCAGAGATTCAAAGGCTTCTAGAACTTTGTCTTTATTCTTCATAATAGAAGACAATGAATTTTTCTTTATTCCATATTCAGCTGCAATCTCTGCTTTTTTCTTGCCGCTTTCTACTGCATTTATGATATCGATCTTTTCTTCAATGGATAGACTTTTCTTTTTCTTCCCGGTTACAGGCAGAGTTGTGGCATCCACAGATGCTTCAGCCATCTCACCCTGTGCTTATGCAGAGATTTCTCCTCTCTCTGGGTCTGTTTCTTTAACTAAACTTCTTTGCCAGTATGATACAACTTGCTGCTTTCTATCTTACTTCATATATTACAAGTTTGTAAGTGTCTAATTGCCTTATTCTTCAGGAAATGGATGAGTAAATATATTTTTTCAAAGGATCTGAATAAGAAAAAGGTTAGATGCAGGCAGAATATTTTAGAAGAGAAACTTCCTCTCCAGGACCTTGTGTAGCTCGGTTTATAGTTTATTCAGAGTTCCAGAAGTCAAGCTAAAATAGAAACCTCATTATGTCAAACCTGTCCAGTCCTGCTGATGTATTTTTGGAACTTCAATCCTTTAAGATGATCCATTTTATCCATGCGTGCATTCAACCTCCTATTAATTCTCCACAGAAGGCCTCAGAGATAAGAAGAAAAGCATCCAGTAATTTCACGCAAAATGTTACCCATTAATTTCCAAGTCTCTTCAGGGCGGAGAAGAAATGGTAGAATTCCTCTAGGACTTGACAGTATATATCCCGTCTCTTTAAGTGTTAAAAGAGAAAAAAAGAAATCCAGCAATTTTAATGATATGTCAATTGAATATCAAAAATAATATTTATACTAATTGGTTGTGCTTTTAATAATAATAATGAAAATAATGGAAGCATGTTTCTGAAAATACAGTAACTAAAGCTTCCAGGAGAAATGCTTACCTTCCAAAGGGCGTCTCTGTAAAAAGCTCTCTAGCTCTGCTCTGAGCCTTTGAATTCTCTCTTGCCTTCGAGCACTTTGTAATATATACTTCTGAAATAAATCAGACAAATTTAATCTGTTTTGAAAATGTGCGCTTACCAAAATTAAAGACCTAAAAATGATGCTGGATAGATCTTTGGCGGCTGTTTCTCACATGAAGTCACAGACTGCCCCCTCTGACTTCTCTAAAAGAAACACATAGTCAGACAGTAGTCACAAGGTCCAACTTTTAATAGCACACGGGAGACAGTGCCTCCTTTGCGGGAATCTGGTAGAAAATGCTTCACTAAAAATCAAATCAAGTGATCCCATTATGAGTTTTAAAAATTGAAATCTTTTTCTATTTCAGTGCTTAAAAATCTAGTAAAACTGTTAATCCACCTGACACATTAGCCAAATGCACAGAGGTCAGAAATACTTTACAGAATGCATTGCAATAAACAAATCACTAAGAAGATATAATGCAGAAAAAGACCTAGGCTAAGAGTGAGAAGGAGAGTGACCATGGTCTTAACAGCTCATGAACTACACTTCTTTATCTGTGAAATAAAAGGGCTTATCATAGTGTAAGGACATCAGCTTCGGTGCCAGACACACCTGAACTGACAAGTGACTCTGCCATTTTGTGCCTAATGTGATCCTGGGTAGTTTAAAATATTTGAAGCCTTAGCATCCATATTTGTGAAATAAGGGTACCTACAGCATGTACCTCGTAGGTAACTGCACAGTCAGTGAGATGCAAGGATAGAGCGTAGAGCACTGAGCCCAGTATTTAACACCTTACAAAGTAAAGTGTTCAATACGTGTTTGATGATCTCATCATCATTATCTTCTCCTAATGTCTCTGTCAGCTGTGTCAAACTATAAAATTCAGAGATTTTATGAAATCCTACTTCAAATAGAAGCAAGAATCTCACCTTTAAAAAAATACTAAAAGCAGAGCTCTTCCTAAGCCAAACAGTACTACGGGAACAGTCACAGGGCCCCAGATGGGCTCACCCCCAGCTTCCCAGGTAGCATCTCCCCACCAGAATCTCCAGGCTTCAGGCCTCCTGCAGGCCAAGGTAACAAGCTAATGTGATGAACAGGTGTTCACTACTGTATCAGTGTCGAAACTCCCTTCCTCTAGTTCTTCTCTCTGTCCTCTGAGATATCAAGATGACACATGAACTTTTTTTTTTGGACAAAACTTTGTCAAAATTCCTCTGCCTTTGTTGTCCAAATCAAAGAATTAGTTTTTATAATAGGAAATAGAAGCACTAGAGGAGTTTTTTTGTTATTGCTTTTATTACAAAAATTAAAATGTCTTAATAATAGTAATGACAGCCTAGGGCATCAGTTTCCAAATTGCTTCACTTCCTGTCCAGACAATTCAGGAGGAAGTTAAAACTGGACTTCAAAGCTCATACGGTTATAATGTGGTTGAATGCAGTCCCGGAATCCAGGCTTTCTGACATCAAGTCTACCATTCTTTTCACCGTATTACAGTGTCCTTGAATCACGTGTTGTGGCTCCTCTGACAGTTACACATTCTATGCCCCAGCACCAAGCCAACTCAGTATTTCCAAGGCCTATCCAAACCTACCTCCCTCTCAAAAAAAACAAAGGTAATATCAGGCCTCCATGGGAGAAGAGTCGTTATGAATTCTGTGAACACAAAGAGCAACCATTTCCCATATTCAACTGTTATAAACGGTTGACCTTTCTAAATAAGATCTGATCAACTTAAAAAAAAAATCTTGTTCATATACAGGATCTCCTGGGATATTTTTCTACAATTTCCTGTAAATCTACCATTATTTCAAAATAAAAATTTAAAAATATCTCGCTTATTAGGAAGATACCAACATTTAGAAATTTAGGTAGCAAGAACCAATTTTACAAGAAAAGTCAAAACCAAGCGAAACTACTCTCCAAAAGAAAAAGGGAATCTCTTCCTTCTTTTTGTTTTCCTTTCTTCCTCTTTTTCTTCTTTCCTTCCTTTTTCCCTTCTGCCTTGTTTCATTTGTCAGAAATATCATCTCAAACAACAAGGATTACAGAAAAAGTAACTTGAAATTTCCTCTATTACCCTATCCTAAATAAAGCAATAAAATATACACAATCAGATTTTTATTATCTTGATCAAACTGAAAATAGTGATTTTTTTTTTTTAGGAAGATTTTTTTTCTGAGAGCTAACAGAATATATTTCCTTCTAGAACAGTAGTCAATGCTACAATTTTCCATGGTAAGATGCAATATATCTTTATTCCTAAAACAACCACATTTCTAATGCCAAACCAGACAAGATAGACTTTTTCCCTAGCAAAGAATAAGGGACCAATACTGCCTCATCAATGAAGCAGACATTTTGCATTCTCCCACAGTACAACGGCTGGGATAACTTTTTGCAGGGAGTAATGGCAGCAGATAATATTTCTTTGAAGTACTTATTCTCTCAATTAAGCTCATTAATCATTCTACCCCTTGAAAATATTACAGGAGAGAAATGCTGTTAAGAACTATTTTCTCTATGTCAACAGTAAAGCTAACTGAAGAAAGAGAATCGGCAATTCACTAAAAAAGACTTTACCAACTGAACCACAAATAAAGAAAACAATTCTACTGTAATAACAGAAATGTAAATCTTCTTTCAAAACAGGAGCTACCTTTCTATTTTTGCAGTATCTAGTGTTTCCCAAGATGCAGTAACATAGGTTGTTAGGGGGCCCATAAATTGCCACAAAGCTTATGGAGGGCAAATTAGCAATATGATATGAAAACCTTAAAAATGTACATAATTTTTATCCAGAAAGTCCGTACCTAGGACTTTATCCCCCCAAAATAATAATAGATGTAAAAATAATCTAGCTTACAAATATATTCATTTTGCTATTGTTGTGTAACAAATGAACACACATTTAGTGGCTTAAAACAACACCCATTTATTATCTCACAGTTCTGTAGGTCAAGAGTCCAGGTGGGCTCAACTGGGTCTTCTGCTTAGGGTCTTACAGGGCAGAAATCAAGATGACGGTCAGGTGGAGCTCTTCTCTGGAGGCTCTGGGAGAGAATTTGCTTCCAAGCTTATTCAGGTTATTTGCAGAATTCACCTCCTATGGCTGTAGGACTGAGGTCCCTTGGATTTTGTTGGCTGTCAGCAGACACTGCTCTCAGTTCTTGGAGGCCTCCCTCAGGTACTTGCCTGTGGTCTTCTTTATTTCAGCAACAGAGAACTTTCCTCATGTCAAAACTCTCCTACGCTTCAAACCTCTCTGATTTTCTCTGCTGCCACCATCAGGAGAAAACTCTGTTTTTGAAAAGTTCATGTAACCTAATTAACCTTAAAAGCTTTGCACAGCAAAGGAAATCAGCAACAAAACAAAAAGACAATCTACTGAATGGCAGAAAATATTGGCAAACGATATGACTGATAAGGGATTAATATCTAAAATGTATGAACAGCTTATACAACTCAAAATCAAAAAAAGCCAAATAACTTGATTTAAAAATGGGCAGAAGATCTGAATAGACATTCTTTCAAAGAAGATAAACAGATGATCAACAGGCACATGAACAGATCCTTAACATTCATTACTAATCATCAGAGAAATGCAAATCAAAACAAGATTATCACTTCAGACCTGTCAGAATGGCTATTATTGAAAAGTCTACAAACAAATGTTGGCGAGGATGTTGAGAAAAAGGAACCCTAGTATGCTGTTGGTGGGACTATAAATTGGTGTAGCCACTTTAGAAAGCAGTATGGAAGGTCCTCAAAACACTAAAAATAGAACTACCATATGATCCAGCGATTCCACTGCTGGGTATATATTCAAAGAAAATGAAAACACTAATTTGAAAAGATACGTATATCCCAACGTTCATAGCAGTATTATTTACAATAGCCAGGATACAGAAGCAACTTAAGTATCCCTCAACAGATGAATGGATAAAGATCTGGTGTAAATATACAATGGAATATTAGTCATGAAAAAGAATGAAATTCTGCCATTCGCAACAATGTGGATGGACCTAGAGGGTATTATGCTTAGTGAAATAAGTCAGAGAATGACAAATACTCCATGTTATCACTTTTATGTGGAATCTAAAAAATAAAAGAAACCAATGTATATAACAAAACAGAAGCAGATTCAGATATCTAGAGAAGAACCTACTGAATACCAGTAGAAGACAGAAGGGGAGAGGGGAAAAATAGGGGTTTGGGATTAAGAGATATAAACTACTATGTACAAAATAAATAAGGAACAAGGATATTTTGTACAGCACAGGGAAATATAACCACTGTTTTGTAATAACTTTAAATGGAGTATAAGCTATAGAAATATAGAATCACTATGTTGTAATCTGAAAATAATATAATATTGTAAATCAATTATACTTCAATAAAATAAAATAAATAAAAGGCTCATGTAACCAGTTTAGGACAACCCAGATTATCTTCCTTTGATTAACTCAAAGTCAACTGATTAGTAATCTCAATTACATCTGCAAAATCCCTTTTACATATAATATAATCATAGGAATGATATCCTATCATGTTCACAGGGAAAGAAATTATGCAAAGTGAAGGTCATTGGACATCATTTTAGAATTCTAACATACAAAAATATACCTCATACTGTTGTTTTATAATTATAGACAAAACTAAAAATAACCCAAATGTGTAATAAAAGGGATTAGATAAATAAATTAAGAAACAGCTGCATGTTAAGTACTATTTAGCTATTAAAGGAGAATATTTAATGATAGGAGGAAATTCCATGATATATTAAGTGAAAAAAGCAAAATACAGAAGTGTACGCCAACAAACACAGCATATACTGAAAGTTACATGAGAGCAGAGGCTCATGGCTATTCCAAAGTACTTAGTGCTCTGTAGGTTCTCAATAACAATTTGTAAAATAAATGAAGAAAAAATATTCATACAAAAAAAGATATTGGCCAAAATGTTGAATGCTAACTCCAGATAATGGAATTATAGGTTAAGTGTTTTCTCTTTGAAGCTAAAACAATTTCTACCCTTATATTCCATTCATTCTACTATTCATGGGCTTGTTTAAATGTTCCAGTAATCAGTATCCTCTAATAAAGGGTTTGTTTCCAGAGAATTACAGTGTCCAATCAGTAATCAAATATCTCTCCATGAAAAGGAAGCTATTGATGAGTGATGAAATTATTGTGACATTACCAGAATTCACCTAGAGAAGATCTGAAGGTAGCACCTTTTTTTTTTTTAAGGAAATAATAAATAGTATTCAGTATTCAACATCTAAAGCAAAGAGAAAAGGTCGCGTGCACATTTAATTCATTCTGAAAGGAACAATAACAATAGCCTTTAACCTGCTGCCTCCTTTCCTTCCTGGTCAATAAATAAAAGGCTACCAGAGTTTCCCACAAGCCACGTGAATAAATGGCACCTGGTTTTCCTAAACTGCATAATAGCCAGTAGCAGTGCAAAGGTAAACGAGCAGATAAGCCTCATGTCATCAGCATATATGGCAGGCAGCTATCCCCCTTCTTCTTACCTCTCCAAACATAATGCCAATTGAGAGAAAAGTAGTAATCTTCTCTTCTTCCTAAGGAGAACCGGCAGGCAGAATTCCCCAAGCTGCAGGGAGAAAGAGAGACAGCAAGCTGAAAAAAAAGGTTTCCAACTAAGCAGGGTTAGGTTTAAAACAGTCTTCGAGTTAGTACAAAAAATTTCCCCCAAATCCAAAGAATACCGGCTATTGCCTCCTTTTTTGCCAAAAAAAGTGCATAGAACTTGACTGTCTTCCATCATCGCTGAAGTAGCTTCCAGTGTTTCTTTCCAGCCAACCTACTTTCTAATTTCCCTTGGGGCAGCAGAATCATAGGAAGACTAATCCTAGGTACAGCCTTGCACAGCGTAACGCTATGTATAAGGACTAATCATGCACAATACCAGAATCACACTGGACCAGAGAGTACCTAAAATGATTAACAATGCAGAAGTTAGCATTAATTCCAAGTACTTCCAAGTCCATCAGAATCTCTTTCAAAACTATCAGCTGCTGCCAAGGAAACAATCCAGCTAAGGACAGCTATTTAGTTTAATAACTAAAGCAAGTGTCCACCTTTCTAATATAAGAAATAACTCTGAGCCTAACAGTCTAACAGATAACTGCAGTGCAGTTAAGTGTTTCCAAACTTAAGAGACAGCTAGCAGGAATCCTTATGGCACCAGCCAGCTCAATTAAGTATACATCATTCAAGCACCAATGATGCACCTTTTCCTAATGACCCTTCTGAAACTCTAAGAATAGCCTTTGTACTTGGCTACTAAGTTCCATTCTCTTCCTATGTAATAAAAGCAGTAATAGTTCTATATTGGGATCCTTTTGTTACAGTTGAGAAGACTAATGGCATGGCTTTGAACAGGAAAATCCACAGTAAACTGTAGAACTGAAGTTAAATGAATTGGCATATATATTCACCCTTTTCTTTTAAGGACAGAGCCATTTAAGATAAAGACACTTTATACACAGCTTTATGTTTAGGGATTTCATTACGGTTTTTGTCAGAGAAGGTGTTGGGGAGATCTCAGACAATAAATATTATTTACTTTTGAAACCTTTGTAGTGTCATGGGTATTTACTCCTCACATACATGGGGAAAATATCTGTATACGGATATTCACAGGGATGTTCACTATGCTGAAACTCCCTACAGATTTGTAGAGGCAGATTTCTGCCTCTGGGTACTTAGTCGTTAAAAATGTCTTGTCAACTAATGAGACAAGACAGATTGGAAGTACGGTCTAAAGAGGGGTAGATGTCACGGAGTGCACTGTTACCTTTCTCATTTCTGCAAGTGTAAAAACAGTACCCAAGTCTGTCAAAGGAAAAGCAGTTCAGAACCTTGAAGGGAGATGTGCGTGGCTGGGTCACCGGTATGTACTGTATGTAAATGAGTTCCAGGTTTGTCTAGTACCACTGCAGAGTCATACATTCCCTGCACTCAGTGCTGGGGACAGGGAGAGTATCCGAAGTACAAGGTGGGGCCTCCACTTAAGTAACTACAAGAGCTCTGGGAGAAGGATTGTTCAGCTGTTTCCGTAGACAGGGCAGTGATCTACTTAAGTAACAGGGCGAGCAAACAAAGCTGAAATCGGTCATCTGGATAAAGACAGAGGAGCAGGAAAGAAAAGTGTCATGGATCCACTGTGTGCCAGGGAGCAGAGCAAAAAGTGATCACAAAGCCAGAGCAAGTAATAGGAACTCAGGGATGCTGGGTGAAGGGTCTGGTCTTCCTGAAGTGGGTGGGCGCGAGTGACGTGGCCAGAAAGCGCGCGCGCGGGGTGGGGGGTTGTTCCAGGCACTGGGGAAGGAGAGTGAGATGCCCGCATCCCGTCTGCTCCCGAAACCCCCACATTCCCTCCACCCTCCCACTCCCCGAGGGGCTGGAATAACCTTCTACGTGGTCTCCGGCAGCTGAGAAAGAAGCTTTGGCTCTCCAGTGACATGCGAGGCAGTGAGCTACGTCCACTTCCACCCTCCCGCCACCGGCTCACCGTCTGTTGGGGGGACGCCTAACGCGTGAGGCTGGGGTGTGTGACTGAGAAAGAAGGGATGCTGAGGGCTCCTGGAGACCTCCGACCACTCAAGAACAGGCCAGCGCGCTCTTCGGGAAGCTCCCAGCTCTGACAGGTGTATCTGGACCCGCGCTCACACCCTTCTATGATCCGGCCGCAACCAGAAAATTACCCGGGCAACGGCGCCGGCGGAGTCCCGGATGTGGTTGCTAGGGCCGCAGCGGGAGGGGCGGGGCCCGCCTCCTGGAGCGGGGCGGAGGGGGCCTCCGGGAAGGCGTGCTGGCACCATCGAGATGTGGCTGGGCCGGCCAGACTGAGGGAGAGAGAGGCCGTCCAGGGCCACGGACAACGCTACTTCCGGTCTCCTCACTTCCGGCTCCGCTGCTCTGGGTGTTGGAGCTTTAGGCCGGGTGGAGAGGCGGCCGGTGTGGGTGTCCTCGGCGGTTGGTCAGTGTGTGGCTGTGACAGCTGTAGTTGCTCCCCGCCCCCGAGGAGCCGAGGTGCGTGGGGGGAGGGGAAGAAGGAAAAGGCCCAGGTCGCGTTTCCGCTCACTTCTTGCCCGGGCTGAGGCGACGCCGGAGAGCAGAGGCAAGCATAATCCTCGACGTGAGAGCTGCCGGCTTCCCCGCAGACAGGTGAGGGCGGAGCTGGCCGGCTGGAAAAGAGGCGGGGGAAGGCTGCTCGGAGGTGGCTGGCGGGGCGGGACACGTTGCCTCTAGGGTTCGCAGTTCCGGACTTTCACAGGGCACTTCTGTCCTTAGCCTATGCCATCTACATCTTCCCAGGTATTCGGCCTTTGGTTTCTGCCCCTTCGTTCCTCCTGTCCCCCTGAGTGTGCCCCTTCCCCCCGCCCCCGAAACAGCCAGGTGAAGAGGTAGGACTGGCCCTCCCAGGGCGGCACCCTCTAGGTTTTGCATGCCTTGAGTTGGGAAAGGGGTTGCAGGATTCAGGTTTTTCTCGACTGAGTCTCAGAATTGGCCACCTTCAGGTTTAGTGTCCGGTCTTTATTTCTCTCCTCCTCTCCCTGCATCCCCCACGTCCTCTCTTCCGCAGTGAGAGGAAGGGAGATAGCAAGAGTCCCTGCGAGAGGTTCCTTAGGCAGTGGTGGAGGGAGGAGCCTTGCCTATGAAATGTCCCAAGCCTGACTGCTTGCGAGGACGTCCAAGGAATGCTGGAGTTTGGGAAGGAAGTTGGGCTTTCGTCTCGTCCGTTCCTTTTTGCCAAGTTACTACTGTTTACGTGTCTAGGAAAAAGGAAGGAGCTTTTTTTTTTTTTTTTCTTACGAACAGTTTTCTAGACGCTTTTCCCTTTTATTTTATTACTTCCTTTGTTTTGTTCTTATCTCCGTCTTGAGCCCTTTGATCCCAAAAAAGTTTGTATTTTACACTTCCTGCAGATCCTTTAGCTACCTCCTTTTAGGATTTCTGTCCCCCGCTCCCTTCATTTTCTCCTAGATTAAATAAAGCATGTAATTGCTCTGACTGGGTTCTTAAGGAAAAAAATGGAAGATTTGCAGGACTTTTCATAAACTTGTTCTTTCACTTGCAAGTGTGGCAGGTGTGTGTGTTCACACTTGCCATTTAATTGACTTCCCTGGCATGGGAATGTGCATCCAAATTCGTTATGTTAAATCATTCCTGTGTTAAGGCTGCAGCAATTGGCCATTTTATTGCTGCAGAGTGAATCTCAGAGTGAACGACCCACTGTGTGTCAGTACTGTATGAATTCTGCTTTTTTTGTTCTTGTTAGTCCTGTTTTTTTGTTTGTTTTTTTGTTTGTTTGTTTTCCTTGCTCAACATGGCCAACACTCTCTCCCAGGCACCATGTCTAACATTTATCAGCTGAGAAAACAGAAAATATTCCTTATCTTATTTTATTTTCTGGATTAAAATCTCCACCTCAGTTGCTTTCCTCCTTGTTCGAACTGATGAATTAGTTTGCCTTAATCCCGGTTTATGCCTTGGAGGTCCGTGGTCTGGTGGTCAGTGACTTTCAGGAGACTTCTTCATCCGCACCCCTGAAATTATGTGCAAAGTTTTGTTTGAGTGCATTTTCTACCTCCCCCACACCCCCCAGGAAAATGTCCTCTCTTTCTCAGACTCTCAAAAGAGATATATAAACTCCAGGTAGATTAAAAACCACTCCTTGGACAGCGTCTTCTTAAAGTTAATGAAACTTTTTCAAACTGTGCATAGCTAGTTTGGGCACCAAAGAGAGTAGAATGCAGAGATTGTACTGTGTGCTGATGAAATCTCTAGCTACTTCAAAACTTTAGCGTTTCTAAATTTCTTCCTGGACCTAGAGAAGGAAGTAAGACTGTCTCCTTATTTAGCTCCTGAATTGTGGTTTTGAGGTTTCTTTTTAGGGATAGCTGTTTGTGGCCAGTGCTCTGGAGATCCAGTGGATTCATAAATTAATATGTTTATTATTATTTAATACGTGTTAAACATCACCGGCCCACTGGGTACAGTTCAGAGTAAAATACTTAAATTTCTGGTAATTTTGTTTTCATTTTCTTGTTTTTCACTTGAGGCATCTACTTTGGGCTGTGGCTTTGTTAGGAAGGGCAAATAAGATGTTTCAGTGGTGTGGTCCACAAGCCTTCGGCACATTGCTGCTTATCTTGACATCGCCTTTCCCTACATATTACTGCTGTGATAGATATTTTAATGATCATTCCCTTTTGTGAATAAGTTTGTATTCTTTCAAACTTAATATCAGTTTTGAGTGCATTTTGAACTTAACTGATTTGATAGTGAAGTGTTTGTTGATGAAGGGTTGAAGTTCTAAATGTTAGACACCTGTTTAATGGAATGTTAGAACTTGAAGAGACCTATTGAGCTCACCACAGTCCGTATAGAATAACCAGCTGCTTCTGCTTACAGAGTAATTTTCCCTGTGTCTAGCATCCTCACTTTGGGTGACAGAAAACATAACTTTATATCAACTCTTTATAGAGTCGATTATGCTAAATTGGTTTCCTTCTAAGGTAATGAGAAAGTCAGAAGATAGATTGTATCTGACACCATAACAACAATTAACATGTGTTTGCTTACTGTGTGCCAGGCGTTATGCTAAGTGCTTTACATGATTATCTCATCCAATCCTCACAGCAACCTTATAACATGGCTACAGTTTTCATTTTTATAGAGGAAGAAATTGAAACTAAATGATTAACTGGGGCTAAAGTAATCTGCTCAGAATTACACTGATGGAGCCAGCATTGAACCTAGGTTATCTGAATCCAGACTTGAGCTCTTAACTACGACTCTGGACTGCTTCTGCCATATTTAATTTATGTCTTTTTTTTTTTTTTGCCTTGAGTTGAGGGTATCTTACCTGATTTTCTATCAGACAATAAGTAAAGAAGGCCTCTTCCTTTATCAATCTGCAGTAACTGAACATCTGTTTGAATATTATACCCAAAAGTATGACAAACAGAAATTAATTTGAAGAAGGTTTATGGAGTGTTACTTGATCATTTTCCCATGGGGTGGATATAAATCTGTGTATTTGTAGGTGTGTATGATGACATATGAGGAATGACAAATATAAAAATAAAAGATTTTAAGTAATAAACTTGGTATTGTAAGAGTCTGGAGGTATAAATACATTCCAGAGTGATACATTTGGGTTGGGATAAGGAATGAATTCAGGATGGAGGAAGGAGTAAATTTATTAGGAATTTAAGGTAATGTGGCTATGGATGAAAAACTAACAATATATGTACAGACTGGAAAGAGTACTTCCACATGATATGGAAATTGATGACTTAGGGACCATGACAGTCTAAAAGTCAGATATACACCAGCATTAATTCTAGGAAGTATGAAAAAGGCAATGAAACAAAGGAAACTGAAAATAATCTTGTTACCTTCAGCCTCTCCTAGCTTTAGGCAATCATGGAAGCTGCTGAATAGCTCTTGCCCATTCTCAGCTCTTCTCTACAAAAGTATACATTTTGTTTTTCCTTTGTTCCTTTTCTCTTTCTTCCCTTCATCCCTTATTTCCCTCTCCTCCATTACTTCTAGACTTTTGTCTTAAGATGGTTGTAGGCAGATTTTGCTGGAAATAGCTCAAGCCTTTTGTGAAAGTAACCTTTAAGTTTTTATTTTGTTTCATTTTTTGACTATCTGTGATGGCATTGGACTAGCAGCTCTTTGATGTTCAGGTCTGATCCTTTTTGATCCTTTGGGGAACTGTGACACTGTCTTTGAAGCAGAGTCATAAGAATAACAGTTATCTGTGAGACCTGAATCATCCAGAGGAGGGAGTCAGTTGACCAACTCCAGTTTCTGCTAACATGAGATCGTGTTTTAGAGCAAAGTTTCCAAACTTTTCTGCATCATGGCACACATAAAAATGATTATATTTGTATGACAGACTCCCTGGCTCCCTGAAAGGTGAGGGGGCTGTGAGGGGTGTCAGTATTTCAGCACATCTGTAATCCATTCTTGGCACATTGGTTGGAAAGCTTTGTCCAAGAGGAGAGGAATATGACACTCTTTAATACCTTCTGTTTATTTAGCATATAATATTGTACAAAGCACTTTTACATGTCTTCTCATTTTATTTTTACTTCAACCATCTCAAGTAGATAAGAGTAGATAACATTACCATGTTGAAAATGAAGAAATTGAGAATTTAGATAAAGTGCTTTGTATAAAATTACATACCTAGTAAGAGATGGATCAGAAATTCACATCCCAGGTGTAAAGAGTCCCTGAGGGTTAAGCGGGTGGAATGTAACCCCCAGGATGGCTGGGACTCTTATCTGTTTTGTTTCAAAGCACTGCCTTCAGAATCTAGGGCAGCACCAGGGACAGAGAAGTCCATGGTGGTTGTCATTTATTGAGTGCTACCCTGGGTAGGCATCATGTTTTATAGATGTTATCTGTGTGTTTCGTATTTTTATTTTCTATTAAGAAATGAAGATACAGGCATGGGAACCAGCAGTAGTAGTTAGTCTAAGGTCATCCAGACAGTAAAAGGAGAACCTCAAGACTCATAACCAAAGTTGCTTGTTCTTTTTTTCACTATGATGATTTGATGACATTGTGAGGTAGAGACTGGGTTCTAGTTTAAGTGTCACACTGGTGGCAGAGGGCAGAGGGTGATGGTGGTGAAAGGGAGATAAGCAAGAGGACTATTAAGTATTTATTTTTGGCAGTCTTGAGGTAGAGTTCTAGAGATGATGGCTTTTTAATAGGATTTGAGGGTGTTTGGGGTGGGGATGGTGTAGAAGAGAAATGTGATAAAATTCGGAGAGAGTAACTTGGGCCATTGGTGCTCCAGGTACTTCTGGCAAAAGGGTTAAAAATGTAGATCCTCTTCATATATGGCTAAATGTTAATTGTAGATTATCTCTTAAAGATAGGTTTACAGATCATTTTCCTCTTTCTGTATTTCCTAATTTTTCTGTATGGCATAGTATTTACTTTTAAAATTAAAAATATTTTAATTATGCAAGTAAATATATTCTTGAAATAAATATTCAAATAATATAATAAGCAGATGGAATGAAAATTTCTACTCCAGTCCCTGTATCCCTCACATCCGCACTCAGTTAGTTCACAAGATAGTTATTGGGCATTATAGGAAATATATGAGGAAAGTCTAACCCACTGCTGTCCAATAAAGTAGCCGCTAGCCACATGTGGCTATTCAAATTAGTTAAGATAAAAAAGAATAAAAAGTCAAGTCCTCAGTCACACCAGTCACACATCAAGTGCTCAGCAGCCACACATGCCTAGTGGCTACTTTATTGGACAGCACTGGTAGAGAACATTTCCAGTGACATTGGCCAGCCCTGCTAAAACTTAAAAGTAATATATGATTAGTGACATAATAAATATACTGTTGAACCAAGATTTTAAAAGTCTCCGTGTTCCTCATGATGCCTAGCAGTTTTTGGTTTAGCTGATGAAATATTATTGTCGTATTCTCTCTCAGCTTTTTGTTTTAACTAAATCCAGATGGTCGAAGTCTCGTGTTTTTCTGGGATGTTTGGGGATTATTGTTAACTGCTTTTCTAGGATAAAGATCCCAGCTTTTCTAAGCATGTGAATGTTTTCTATCTCCTCTGAGCTCTAGATCTGTGTATCTTGCTTGCTAGTTGGCACCTCTCTTGAATATATTAAAGATATCTCACATACGAGGCCTGAAACTAAACTGATTTCTCCCTCACTCCTCCAAGACCCCAAATGTTAGTCCTCTTTCTTTGTTTTTTATTTCAGTGAATGACTCCATTATCTTTCCAGTGGAAGTCCAGTAAAGTAGGAGTGATCCTCAATAACTTCCTCTCTCTGATATGTCCAGTCTGTCAACAAGGTTTATTAATCTTGCTTTCTTATTATCTCTTGAATTTGTCTACTACTTCCCATTTCTACTACCACCACTTCAGTGTGTTACCATCATCTTTCCTGAAATTTCTACAGCAGCCTTCATTCTTGTCTACCGACTTACTTCAACCCCTCTCTAATTTGTTATCCATCCTAAAGGCACAGTGATTTATTCTGAAACACAGATCTGATTGTCACTCTTCCTTCCTCCTCAGTCCTTTTATGGCTTCTCATTGCTTTTAGGATAAGAATAAAACTCTTTAGCAATCCTTAGCACTCCAGCCTTATCTTTTATCATTTTCTCCTTAACTTTCCACTTCACGGGTACAGGCCCTCTTTAGTCCCATGTGCTTGTCTTCTGCCTTCCATGACAAGGCCTGTGTGCGTGCTTTTCCTCCTGTCTGGACCACTCTTTCTGTACTTTGATTTGACTTGTTGGCTCCCAGCTATTCCTCACACTTCAACTGAAGTTTTACTTCTTTAGAAAATATTCTAACCTCCCAGATTAGGTAGTAACATCATATATTTACTACACTTAAACAGTTTGCATTTATACGTGTGGTTATGATTGTCTTTCTTTTCCACTACTTCCATACTCCGTGAAGATGGGGACCACATCTTACTTTCTTTTTTGGCTCATTATTGACTCCCTAGAACCTCGTTCAGTGCCTGACAGCTAAATGTTGATTGAATATCCAAGTTGATGGTATTAAAGATGTCAATTCGTGGAGTTTTGTAATACAAGATTTTGAATATAAATATTTATAAATATAATAGTTGAATTGCCAGTTATACTGTTTTTTTAAGTGCATGAAAATAAATTATTTTAATAAGTTTATATTATTATTAAAACAGTCATTATTATAAAATATTGCGCAGTATTCTTAGCTTATTTTGTAATAAACCCTTATTTTAGAATAGTTTTAGATTTACAGAATTACTGTAGTGTACAGAGTTTCCCGCATTATTAATGTTTAACAGTATAGTACACTTGTCACAATTCATTAAGCAGTATTTATACATTATTAACTAATGCATGTTCAGTTTTTTGGGGGTTTTTTTCTGGTTGCCTCAGTTTTCTCCTGATGTCCTGTTTCTATCCTAGAATTCCATCCAGGATACTACATTACATTTAGTTGTCATGCATCCTCTTAGTTTTAACAGATTCTTGGACTCCTCATTTTTTATGACAATTTGGTAGTTTTGAGGATTACTGGCCAGGTGTTTTGTAGGCTGTCCGTCAGTTGGGATCTGCCTGATGCTTTTCTCGTGATTAGACTGGGTAACGTGTCTTGGGGAGAGATACCATGGAGGATATCATTCTCATCATATCCTGTCAAGAGTAAATGCTATCAGTACGTCTTACCGTTGTTGATGTTACCTTGATCACCGGGCTTTAGGCAGTGTTTGTCAAGTTTGTACATTGAACATTGTAATGTTACTTTTTCTCCCCTCCCTTTGCATGTGGTACTTTTTAGAAGAAAGTCCTTATGTGAAGTACACACTTAAAGTGTGGGGAGTTATGGTCTACCTCCTGAACTGTGGAGTATGTACATAAATTTTTTTGGAATTCTGCAAAGGAGATTTGCTTCTTTCTCATTTATTAATTTATTCAATCATTTATTTGTATCAATATTGACTCATGGATAATTATTTTATACTTTGCATTATAATCCATTATTACTTTATTCTGTTGCTCAAATTGTTCTGCCTTTGGCCATTGGGAGCTCTTTCAGTTGGTTCCTGTATTCTTTTGAGATTTTTGTTGTTGTTTTGTTATGGTTTTTTTTTGCTTTGTTTTGAAGCACTTTCTTACTTTGCAGCACTACAAGATATTCCAGGCTCATCTTGTATATATGCTGCCCTAGTCCTAGAATCAGCCATTTCTCCAAGGAACACTGGTTCCCTTTATTGGAGAATGGTATTAGAAGCTGAGATCTGGGCTCTATATGTGCTCATTATTGCAGGAGTTGCTTCTGGAAAATACACACTAACTCATGTATATACACATATCTATAAATATTTCTGTATGTAACCATCTGTATCTATATTAAGCTATATTCTTAAATCATTTACTCTGAGCTTTTTCCCATTAAAAAAATTACCTGTGAATATTGAGGGGTTTATTTTATATAGTTTCGGGAATTTAGCCACAGAATTAAAGTTACTCTTTAATTCTCCTGGTTGGCTTCATTGCTAATATTCTGGAACTTAGCTAGCCAAGAATAAGGCCACAGTATGCTGATTAATTTAGGGTTTATTTACAGCTCATTTTCAAGGAGTAATTTAATTTTGAGAGTCATACCATTTTACTTCTCATTAGTTTTTCTGTAATACAATCTGAATAGGAAAATAAAAAGACTTTCCCAAACAGTTAATTTTGTTACTTGGTTGGAAGTTGGTAATAATGATTAGGATGAGAATAGTTGAATATCTTTTAAGTTGATTTTTAAATTGTTTCTCATTATTACTTATAGTTGAGGATTAACTATATTTTGTCAAAGCTTTCTACTTTTGAATTATCTAGACTGATGTGTTTATCTTAATGAGCATCCTGAACTTAATTATCAGTATCTAAAAGGACTTATGATTGTCTAGCAAAATAGCTTTTACAGATACCAGATAGTTATTGCCATAAGATAGCAGCATAATGTAAATGATTCTTTATCTTATTTCTTTTTATTTTATTATTCTACATATGAAAGAAAATGTAATATACTTTGAGCATATTTGTGGTAAACCACTTTCAGTTCAATATCATTTGCATTGACAGTAGGGGAAAAGATTTTTTTCCCCATGTTAAGGAAACTACCATCATGAAGAAATATTTTAAGTTGTTTTGACTAAAATAGAAAACTAATGTATTTTGGGTATCATTTTTCAACTCGAAACATATGTAGCTATCTAATGTAGTCACTATATATTTTAACTAAATTTTTTTATTGTAAACAGTTCAGTTCAACTTGAAAATTAATATCGATTTATGAAATTAAAACAAATCTTACCATTCTCTCCTTGTTTATCCATCAGCGAGAAAAGATAGACATATTCCAGTAAATTCTATCTAGAGTGAAAGAAATAGAGCCACTTTCTTTAGTCTTTAGCTTGGTAACCAGTCTCTGAAATAAGTAATATGCCAGACTAGAGAAACTAAGCAAGTTCAGATCAAAGCCAGCCCAGGTTTTGCTACCTTTTTGCCCTTAGTTTGCTGTATTTACCTCCCTAGCATTGTCCTTGAGTTCCACTCCTTGGTCCCATGTATCATAATTATTTATAGTACTTCTCCAACTTTTTTTTACTGAAATACCCCTGGAAAGAGTAACTTTAGATGTTTCTTTGGAGACTCATATTTCATCATAAAAATTCAAGGAATTTCTTAGAAGGCTTATGTGTATTTTATTCAAGTGAATTTTGTTGTAGATACCATAATAACATACTTATTTTCATTAAAAAAAGTATAAATTCTCATTTCAGTATGATGTGCTGTGTTTATCCTGTTTATTTTCCTAATTGGTGCTACTATTTAATACAGAAGAGTAAATGATAACTCCTATTTCACAAGAAAGTTGGAGGCAGCAAAAATGAACTGCCTTAACTTTCCTCCGTTTTCCGTTCCATTCTTCACTATGTCCATAGGTTTCTTCTTTCTTTCACTCTTCCTTTAGAGGAGATTTCCTTCTATATAAGGGTGGTTCCTCTGTCTTTGCTAGAATTCCTTACTGTTTTTAAAACCTTTCATTTGATCTAATTTTAGACATGCAAAAATAGTACAGTTTCCTTATATTTTTTACCCTACTTCCCCTAGTGATAACATCCTATATAACTATAATATAATTACCAAGAATAGGAAAGTATGTTGGTACAATATTATTACTAAACTACAGACCTTATTAGAATTTCACCAAATTTTCAACTAACGGATCTTTTTCTGTTGCAAGACCCCATCTAGGAACCCACATTGAATTTAGTTATTTCTCCATAGTCTCTTTTTAATCTGTATTTTCCTCACACTTACCTTGTCTTTCATGGCTATGACACTTTTTAAAGAGTACTGGTCATTTAATGTGTAGAAAGTTCTCAGTTGGGTTTGTCCAGTATTTTCTCATGATTGGGCTGAGTTTATGCATTTTTGGCAAGAATGCCACAAAAATGATGTGTGTCCTTCTCAGTGCGGTGTGTTAAGGAATTACGCTGTTGATACATTTTACTACTGGTGATTACTTAGTCACTTGGTTAAGTTAGGTCTATGAGTTTCTTCACTGTCAGCTGTGTTTCTCCACATACTATCTTTCCCTTTTCAGTTAAGTACTTTGTGTAAGTCCTGTTTCGCCTCAAACTTTTGCCCTCTATTTTAGGATACATCAGTGAATCTTTCTGCAACATTTACTACTATGATGTTTGCCAGATGGAGATTCTGTTTTTCTATTTCTTTTCTATGTTTGTTAATTGAGATTCTGTTGTGAGAAAGAATTGTCTCTCTACCCCAGTTATTTATTTGGTTAGTTATTTATATCAGTATGGGCCCATTAATATTTGTTGTATTCTATGAGTTTAAATCCAGTACTATCATTATTGTTGCTGAAGATGTCCTAGCATTGGCCATTAGGGGCACCTTCAGGTTAGGTCCTTTCTTCTTTTGACAAGCCCTTGTCTTTTTTTTTTTTTTTTTTTCCTTTAACTTTTTCTTATTTTCTGACATAAATGTTCCAGGCTTATCTTGTATTTTCCTTGCCCCGTATTAGAATCAACCATTTTTCCTTAAAAGCTGTGGCTCCCTGGTGTTTAGAGACCAAGATCGGAGCACCAGGTGTACTCATTATTCCCAGGTATCACTGCTTCTAGGCCCTCTCGGTGGGCAGAGCTAGGAACCTGTACATACGTGCATATGTATGTGCGCATGACAAACATATATATATACGTGAATACTAACACACACGTATTAAACACCATGTGCTTGTACTAAATAACTCTGATTCAAATCCAATACCACAGGATTTATTTAGCAGTTCTCCTTTTTTTTTTTTTTAAACTTTTTTTCACAACAGTGAGAAACCAAGCTCTCAGTATCTACATTCCATTTACATATTTGTTCAGTTCTGTTACACACATAAAATAATTCCAAAATTAGTAACCCATAACTCTGTTTTTACTAACTCTATTAACAGAATTTGTGTATAATTCTTTTGCTAACTATATTAACAGAATTTGTGTATAATTCTTTTTGTCTTCAGCCTTATGGTGTCTACTCAAGCAACTCCCTTCTCCTTCCTGTCCTTTCCCTCCCTTTCCCCTTCCTTCTCTCTCTCTCCTTCCCTTTCTCCCTTTGCCCTTCCTTCTCTTTCCCCTCCATTTCCCTTCCCTTTCCTGGCTTAATCATTTATAAAAACAGTTTCATTTATTGGTGATTTTATACCATTTGAATTCCTCTCAAATTCTGGTTGGTTTTAATAATTTTTTATGAAGTATATGTGAAAATTACTATGATTCTAAGAGTCAGAATTATTTAAAACTATATATTCATAGAATTGTCACTTCTTCCTTATTCTTGCTGCCTTGTTCCCTTTTCCTACTTTTTCCCACTCCTTTCCCACCTGTCCCCTGAAGGTAACCCATCTCCTTAGTTTCTGGTTTATTCTTCTTGTTTTTCTTTCGTTCCAATGAGTAGAAACATGTATTTTCACATATTCTCTTTGCTCTTCCATGGAGACAGCATACCTAAAGGTATTTTTGGACTTTGCTTTTTTCATTTATCATTATGTCTTGGAAATTACTCTATATCATAGAGATCTTCCTCATTTTTTTTAACAGTTGCACAGTACTCCATTGTTTGGATGTATCGTAGTTTATTAAGTCACTTTCCTATGTTTAGACGTTTTAACTGTTCCTAGTATTGTACAATTATGAAGAATGCTGCAATGTGTATATATTTTTGTTTTATTGGAGATGTGTTCCCAGGATAGATTTCTAGAAATGGGATTGCTGGGTCCAAGGTAAGTGCACGTGTGATTTTGTGTTGGGCATTACTGAAGCTCCCTCCAGAATGGATGTACAAATTTGTATTCCTATCAGCAATCTGTGAGTGCCTGTTTCCTTACATCCTCAGTAACAGAATGATTTGTTATATTTTAAAATTTTTTGCCAGTCTAAAAGACGAGAAATGGTATCTCACTGTTGTATTAACTTGAATTTCTCTAATTATAAGTGAATTTGATCATTTTTTATATTTTGGAGGCCATTTTAATCTTTTTTTTGTGCATTGTCTGTTCATGTCTTTTTCCTGCTTTCTGTCTGATTTTGGTCTTTTTTCCCTTTGTTTTTAAGCGTTCTTTATATATTAGGGATATTAACCTGTTGTAGCACATGTTATGAATATGTTATCCTAGTTTTTTAGTTTTCTTTTGTCTTTGTTTATAGTGTTTGTATTATATAATCTTTAAAACATTTTTATTAGTCAAATTTATCAATTTTTAAAATTTTCTCTGGATTCTCACTCAGAATTAGAAAGGCTTTCCATACACCAAGTTTAAAGCATAATTCATCCAAGTTTTACTACTTTCTATGTTTTCATTTTTACATTTAGATTACTAATCCATTTAGAGTTTATTCTTACGTGTTGTGGTGTGAGATATGGATCTAATTTTGTATTTTTCCAAATGGCTATCTAGTTTTTCTGGCACCATTTATTAAGAAGTCCATCTGTAATTAAGTGATTTGAGATGCCACCTTTGTTATATACTAAATTTTTGTATATATTTGGTCTAACTCTAGACTTTTATTCTGGTCTCTTTATTCATGTCTAGTACCTTAATGCTTATAGATACTTTACAGCATGTTTTAACATCTGACAAAGCTTAATCGCCTTATGATTTTCTTTTTCAGTGTTTTCCTGGCTATTCTTACATGTTTGATTTTTCCATATAAACTTTAGTATAACTTGTCTAACTGTATAAAATAGCTTGTTATATTCTTCCTATATTGCATTGAATTTATAAATTAACTAAGGGAGAAATGACATCTTTATAATGTCATCATAGCCAAGAACAGGATATGTCTTTTCATTTGCACAGTCTTTAGTGTCTCTCAGTTGAGTTTAAACATTGTTCTCATAGATTTTACACATTGTTCCCAGGTGTTTAATCTTCTTTGTTGTTATTGTAAATGGGATTTTCTCTGCCATTATGTCCTCTGATTGTTAATTTTTCAATAACAGTTCAAGAATTGTTGAATTTTATATATGAATTTTTGTATCCTGCTTTTTCACTGAATTCTTTTAACTTTTTAGTTAGTTTTACCTTTGATTCTTTATAGTTTTTCAGGTATACTGTCATATCATCTGCAAATAGAGATAGTTTTACCTGTTATTCTTCTAATTGACTTATCTACTTGGATTGGTTAAGACCTCTAGGTCAGTGTTGAATAGTAGCAGAGATGATGGATATCTTCTGCAGCAGAAATGCCTTTGTTATTTCTTTATTAAATAAGATAGATAATGGTTGTAGGATTAAAGTATGTGTATTACATATTTTTGATCATGTTGAAGATGTCTCCCTTAATTCCTTTTTGCTTGAGTATTGAGTTATGAATAGGTGTTAAATCTCATTAAGGAATTTCTCAATGGCTATGTAGAAAACCATGCTTTTTCCCTTTAGATTTATGAATGTATTATATATTAATAGATTTCCTAATTGAACAGCCTTTTATTCCTGGGATAACTTCCTTTGTTCATGTTGCATTATTTTCTTAATGTGGTATTAGATTCAATTTGTGAATAGTAAAATTGTTCCCTCCATTGTATTTCATGAGAAAAAATTTGTTTCGGTGCATTATTGTACCTAATATGGTGTCTGGTAATTATTTGTTTATCTGTCTCCCTGATCAGATTCAGAGTACAGTCTTCCTAGGTGTCCACGGGGGATTGGTTCTAGTACTTCTACAGATAACAAAATCTGCAGATGCTCAAGTCCCTTATATAAAATAGTGTAGTACTTGCATATAAGCTGTGCACATCCTCCTGTACACTTTAAATCATCTCTTTGTTGCTTGTAATACATAATACAGTGTGCATACTATGTAAATAGTTACTGGTGCACAGCAATTTCAAGTTTTGCTTTTTGGACTTCCTGGATTTTTTTTTTTTTCAAATGTTTTCAATCTTCGTTTAGACCTGCGGATATGGAGGGCCAACTGTACTTTTATAACCTGAATTAGATTTTACTTTTCTTTCTCCTTAGTTCCTAGCAGAGTTCTTCATATGTAGTTGGCATTCTCTAAATGTTCTTGAATAAGTTAGAAGCAGAAATAGTTCATTAAGAGTTTTACTGAATGAAACCTGGGTGTAAGTGTTTCACTTTGGCAATGAGCAGTCACATCTGTTATCAGTACTACAGAGTACTGGCGAGGGGAATGGAGGATGTCCAAGTCCTGTTCTGAGACTCTGGCTTTATGTAGGCCATGAATGACTAATATTTTGGCTTCAACACTCTAATCTTTTAAATTGTTTCATTATCCAAAATGATTTTATGAAATTATTTTTTAGTCATTGAGGTATGTATTTTTACGTTCTGCATAAAAACTTTTCCTGAATTTTTGTTTGTTTTTAGAATTGCTTACCTGTTATAATCAGTAGATACTCATGATTATAGATAGTTTTGCAAAGCCTGTTCTGACTGCAAAAAGTGATTTATTTTGTGGAATATTTGTAAGAATGTCAGTGAGGTGATACAGTTCTTTTAACTAAATTATTTAATGTGTGGTTAACACATTTTACTTTTAGGTATGTCTGACTACAGCAATAATACTACAACTCTTGATACAACTAAACCAGCCACAGAAGAAGCCAAGTCTAATTCTGAGGTGACTGGGTGGTATTTATATTGTTTTTTAAAGTCAACCCATCTCAGTCAAACTTAGACCATCCAAATTGACGTGTTTGTCTAAACATGTGCCATTCTAAATAAACTCTTCAACACACATAGACACGGGAAAGGGGTGGGAGGAGAGAGAGAGCTTTCTTAATAATTAGAAGTTAGTTACCATTTGCCTCTAAAGTTTACCTGTCCCATAAAAATGAACATAAATGTTGGGGTCTAACTATAGTTTTAAATTTACATTTGAAATAAAGTTCCTGTTGAAATAATATTAGTAGTAGGTTCACATTTGAGTTCATCTCCTTCCATATGCTCTCTCTAGTTAAGTAGGCATGAGAATCCAAGTGTAGAGTTTTAAAAAAAAAAAATACTGAGTTCTGGACTTCACTTAAAACTCACTAAATCTGAATCTGTTTCAGGTAGACACTGGGCTATGTGTGTTTTCTTTTTTCTTTTTGAAAGTTCTACAGGTGTTTCTAATACATGCCACCTAAAAACAGTTCTGGTTCATTAGAGAGGAAGATATTAAGAAGTTAATTTTATATTGAATTCAAGTCATCAGATTTTTTTGGAATACCTAATCCTAATAACATCTATCAGATTTATGGTGCTTAAAGATTTACAGAGTAAATCTTACATATCGTCTCACCTTGATCCTTAGACAGATTTGATATAATTCAGTTAGGTAAGTAGAGCAACTGTTATTCCCCCCATTTATCTGTTGAACATACTTAATTTTCAGAGAGGTAGGGACTGACTTTAAGTAACCTACAAGGCTGGAGCACAACATGGATTCTTCTGACTCCAGTTGCCAGTATTCTGAACCAGTTTGTCATCTGTGTATGTGGTACAGTGCTAGCCACAGTGTTCCATCATCAAGCCAAGACACTGAGTCTGTGAGACAAGCTTTAATGTAGGATTTAGAGCTAGAACTTACTTTTTGCCCAAAAGTCAAAGATGAGTTCTGGTTGGCAAAATATGTATTGTCTGTGGAGAACTCAGGATTCTTTTGTGATTTAAAATAGTTTGGCTGTTTCCCATTTGTCAAGGCAGTGTTGTATGTAGTTCTGAGAACCTAGAGAATTATGTATACTGTATTTGCCATAACTCATGGATTTGATTTTTTTATGATGAGATCTCTGAATCCATACTGTTGAGAGATGATCAGAGGATGTTTTTGATGCATGTGAACTACAGGAAGGATTGGGCAGTCCAGCCAATGATGGGACTCCTAGTAATAAATGAAAGTATTCTCTTTGTGGTTTACCACTGTGAGTTTGATCTGTGTGATTGTCACTGCAATAGCTGCTAAACTAGAAATTTCCTGCTCAGTAGAGAGTTAAGCCTAGATGACAGTGATCTTAAAGAATCCACTGCCAGGTAATTGATTGTTCAGATTTGTGTGTAAATTAACATTAAAATTCATAGTAGGTGTTCCCTGTGTTTTTAGCCATGCTCAAATGTGCAGCATCCACCGGGAATACTGCAATTTAAAAAAAAAGACCAGGAATGTGAGTATAATCTGAATTTATATGCAAATTTAAAAGTATTGTATGAGTTTATTTAGGAGCATTTTGTGACTTAAAAATTCCCCATTTATTAGTATTATACTAACTTAAATCTTCTTTTTTCTGTATCCTTGATGGAAACATTTTTGGGATCAGATTTGCTTATAAGAGTTCTTTTTTTAATATATTATAACTATGTATTATGGCCTTTAACTCTTAATTAAATGTTCTATACATCAGACTTACCAGTAATTGAGACTAATCCTTCGAGGGCTTGGCTCATCACTGATGGTCAGTTTGATGAATGAATTCTCACTCTACTAGTGTAAACGATATGTGGATATTGGTTTCTTAGGAATAGGATTTGATGATCTGAGTGATAGTTTTCATTTATTTAAAAGCAAACCAGAACAACAACAAAAACCTCCAGCACTTTGAACTGAATCAAAAACATTATCAACCTGAATATGAAGAGACTTAAAGTTCATTTAGGTTCTAATTGCCTTTGCTCATGAGCACTCAACTGGTTAACTGTAGAACCCAGTTGATTTCCTCTCAGTCAAATGATGTTTTCATTAAGATGTCTGTCCCAATATTGACCATAAAAAATGCTTTCTTCTTCTCGTGTTTTTTCTTCTTTAATGACAATTGTTTTTTTTTTCTTTTTGAATTAAAAAAAGAAGAAAGCATGAACTTGGCTTGCCTTGTACTCTGTTCTAGTCTTGATTAGAGCAGATAAAGATGGATTTTGTTTTTATATTTTTGATATTCAAACTTTATACCTTGAAATGTGTTTAAACTGCTGCTTCTGTATCTATAGAAGAAATAATAGCCTAATAGGCACCATTCACTGAGAGCCTGTTAAGTGCCAGACACTGTGCTGGGTTTTACATATATTATCTCATTTAATATTATAATAACCTGTTCATAGGTGAGGTTTTCTCCCTCATTTTATAGGTTAGGCAACAGAGACCTGGAAGAGTTAACATAGCTACTGAGGAACAGAGCTGTGATTTGAACCCAAAGAAAAGTGGGAAAGATGGGTAAGGGTAGGCAACTTAATAGGAAGAAATTATTTAAAGATAGAAGCAAGGAAGTTGGGAAAACAAGTGTATTTTCAACAACAACAAAAAAGGAAAGGAAGTGAAGTAGTTGTGTTAGATGTTTATTAGTCTATCCTGGGATTATTGCATGAATTCTTTTCTGCCTTCCCTTCAATATAGTAACATTAATACTTATATTAATTTCTAATATCCAAGAAAAATATACAGATATTTGCATTTCTCTTTTATGTAAGTAACCCGGAGGGCTAAAAGTGAATAGTACAGATGTTTATTAATATAGGAAATTTTAAAATAAATAAATAAAATGTGGAATAATAATTCCTTTAGAGTGGTACAGGTGAAGAATTGTGGCAGTTCAGAGGAGTATCAGTAAAGGTGGTGTTTAAACTGAGCCTTACAGTGTGGGTAGAATTTGAGCTTGTGAATGATGATGGTCACTGCTTGGGCAAAGTCATAGAGAAAGGAAATTGAAAGATGTGTATGGGGAAGTATGAGTAATTAAATTTGATTTAATAGAGTATCTGAAGAGGCATAACTGATAGAAAGAAGGTAGTTCAGGTCATGGAAGGGTTTTGAGTGTCAGGAGGAGTTGGCTTTTGTGTTGTAAACATCTTGGGGAGGGAGACAGATGTGCTAAACATATACATAAGTTATATAATACAATAATAATATATAATATCCTTACTGCTGTAAAGCAGGGTAAGGGGCTCAAGAGTGAAGAAGAGTGCTGATTTACAGCAGTTTCTCAGGGAAGGCTCTTCTTAGATGATGTTTGAGCAGAAACCTGAATGAGATGAGGGAGGGTCATGTGGAAATCTGGGAGTAAGAACCTTCCAGAGAGGAAACAGCAAGAGCAAAAATAAGATTGGCGTATTTGAGGAACAGTGGTGAGGGCTCTGGCTGGAACTGAGGGTCAGTGAGGAAAGAATGGGAGGATATATGGTTCCAGGGGGAGCTGGTGGCTACGGTTGGCTTGCCCCAGAAACGAGAATGACAGGAAGGAGATGAGAAACTTGGGGGATCTGAAATGCAGTATTCAAGTAGCAAGTGGTTGAAAATATAAGACAAGTAGATATTAATACTAGTAGATTAAAACGTTTGTGTAGAAAAATTTGCAGCAGATGAAATAAAGGTTAAATAGTAAATAATTTCCCATATAATCATTGTCCAGATTCAGTAATTATTTAGGCTTGACCACATTTGCTTTATCCATTCTTATATAATAGGTTTAAGGATTGTCTTCCTTTTAAAACCATGAAATTGCCAAGAGAGAAATAAAAAAAAAAAAGAACTTGGCAACAATAACATTTGTAACCATATTCAGCTCTGTCTTGATACTGGTCTGTTTTAGAGACGTGTGGTTAGGGTACCCATGGTGACAAAGTTCGGAGGAGTAGTTGTGCTGGTAAATACTAGTGTTGACGGGACTACTCCAACATTTGTGCTGTTGGTCCTGAATTATAACATCTTTATATAGCATTTTCAGTTTTCCCAGCAATTTCACATTTGATTCTTCTAATTGCTGTGTAATATATAGGCAAGGTTAGTAATCTCATTTTATAAATGAAGAAGTTGAAACTTAGCGAAGTACAGTGACTTTTATAAAGTTATAAAAAGGAGCAGTGCTGATCCTTAAATCTATGTCTCCCAATACCTTGGTTAGTTCTTCTGAGACCTCATGCATGGGCTTATTCACTTAATATGTTTGAACCATGATAAATTAACTTTGTCAGAAATACATTAACCATTTTTTAAAGGTTATATTTTTACTAATAAAAAGGGAAACTTCAAAGACTGTGAATTATGAGTTTAATAGAAATGCTTTCTCTTTTTGTAGGCAAACAAAAATCTAAATAATTTCATCTGACACAGAAGGCATTTGTGCTTTTTGGTATTGAAACAAAATATGGTCTCTGTTGACATGCATAATTAGTTCACTGAGCACTGCGACCTTCATTGTCTGAAGCCATAACCAGAACAATTAGAGTTAAATATTTGTGGCTTCTCTTCTTTCTTTTCTTCTTTCACACTATTTGCTTTATTCACTGCTCTTTTGTCTAGGTTTGACTGAAATTAAGAATTCAGTCCTTTAAATTGGAAGAAAATGCAACTACTTGAAAGCAGAACAAAATACCTATTGAGTATATGCAGCCAATGAATGAGCATTGAAAATATTTCACAGTGCTTTTTAATGAATTTTCAAAACTTAAAAAAATTTGGAAAAACTTTAAGCTTTTTATTATACCATTTTATTTTTGCCTACTCAGTCATAAATAGAATTAAAGAACAATGTTAAATGAGTGTGTTTTAGAAGATCTGATACCTTGTATTGTTGCAAAAGTCTGACTAAGCCTAAGACAAATTCTTTTACATCCTTTCTAGAAAGTTTCTATCTTGTTTCTAAGCATTTCAGAAATTAGATTTTACCGTTAATAATGTAACATATTGATAACATCAAGAAACTTACTTCCAATATGCCTTCTCTTGCATTATTAAGATAGATTTTTAGTCTTTGGGTGAATTTTTGTTAATGTTACATCTTTTATTTTGCATGAAGTATTTCCTATAAATGCTGATTGTCAGATGTAAAGTCTTTTATGATGCTAATGTCAAGGTATATTTTCAAGATTAGAAAAACAAGTAGTGCCAGAAAAAATTACATGAGCTTTTTCCCTTTAGCTTTGGACTTGGGCAGCTACAGAAAAGGCTATAGACTCAGAGTTGAACTTAAAGAGGGAAGAGTTACTGTGCACCGTGAGCGTGAGGGTGAAGTGAGCAGACATTTGTCTGGCCGGAATAGAGAAAGTTAAGGGAGAATATTATGGTGTGGGAAGCAACTGGAGTAGATAGGGGTCAGACTGCCTGCAGTTTTATGAGCCACGTTATAGCTGTTGTAGTGTTGAGAAGGTTCCCTGGAGTGATGGATAGTGTCGAGTGGTTCACCAAAGGGACGGGTGGGGGAGGTATTCTCCCCCAGTGCAGTTGGTCTCATGCTTTGAAATGCGTTACATTCATGAATTAAAGTGAGTAAGCATTTAGACCCATCAGGCCTGCTAGTGTAAGAAGCAGTTTATAGCATCAGGTTATTTACAGGGATTTTCAGCCTTGACATATTTGACTATATGATTTTTTATCATGGGGGATTATCCTGTGCATTGTAGGACTTCTGGCAACATCCCTGGCCTGTACTGTACCTTCAAGATGCCAGTAGCACAGCACCCCACTATAACAACCAGAAATGTTTCTAGACATTGCTAAATGTTTGGGGGGATGGATGCTAAAATCAACCCCAGTTGAGGACCACTGAGTTACCAGGATCAATAATAACACATGTGGCTGATAGCACTTGCAATAACAAGCTTGTTTGATAGCTTCATGGTTTCCTAATCTAAGACCCCAATAATAACTAAAAAACTGACCTTTATTAATGCCTTCTACATGCCAGGCACTGTGCTAATAACAGTCTGAAAAGTTTCTAGACTATTTCATATTTATCACTTGATATTCAAAAGCAATCACAAAGATATTATAAGACCTTTTCCCATTTACCCACTTCTTGCAGGTCTGCTGTCAGGGTCTTACATTGGAAGCAAATGAAACAACTTCAGCTCCTTACACAGAAAAGACATTTACTAAGAGGATATGAGGTAGCTTACAGGAAGGTTGGGAAACCAGAATCCAGGCTATGTATCTAGGAGGATGCCCTCAAATCATGGTCCAGCACTATTTGGGATGCTGTGCTGCCGTTGCTTAGCACCAGATGTAGCAGCTCACACTGCCGGTGCTCTGGTGACTGGATGCTGCCCCTGGTGCTGTGGCCATTGCTGAAGGCATTTGACCTCACTGCAGTTATCGCTGCCCCAGAGTGAGTTCCTTGTCATTCCTCTTGTTAGCACTAGTTTCTGATTCCAGGTCTGGGGCAAGTGCCTCTGATTTGGTGGAGGGTAAGTCATATGGCAGTGTCTCCAGAGCTCAGGAAACAAATAATGGTGACATAACCTGTATAGCACTCACTATATGCCAGGTACTTTTCTGAGTACTTTAAATGTATTTTGTCCTCACAACAGTGTTACAAGGTTGGTACTATTATCATTTTACTGACAAGGAAAGAGAATTTTAGGATCTTGCTTAAGTTTACATGGCTAGTATATGGAGGAGCCAGGGATTGAACCCAGGTAATCTGGCTCCAGATATTTGCTTGATTATCTGGTATTTTGAGCTTTTATATAATGAGAAGCAGACCCTGCCTTTCCCCAGCCTTATGGAGAGGTTTTCCCCAACACTGGCAGGGGCTGTGGCTGGGCAGCCAAAAGAAAGAGAAATGCACAATACTTGGCTAAGATCTGACTTGGCAAGCCAGCCATTGCCTCTGTTGCTGTTTTAAAAGATCCAGGATGAAGGACACTGGATCTGTGGGACAGAGGGATTTCTTTAATGCTCTGCCATTTTCAGATACTCTCTTAGAGGCAAGTGCATATGATTTTTCAGACTGGATCAAACAGGGAATATATATCTATAAATGGCACTTAGGATTCTGCAGTATTTTATAGTGAGAAGGTATTGGCTAATTTATTTTTGTCATGGAGACATATTTGAGAAAATGACAAACTGTATTTGCTACTGGGTTGTAGGGCTGCAAGTCAGTCCCTCCTTGTAGGCGGGCACTGTGATCGGGGCCATATGCCTACCCACCAGCAGACTGGTATGGTCTCCCTGTGGGTGGATTTTGGGCTTTCAGGAAAAATAGATCTCTGCCGTTAAAGATGGTAGAATGGAATTTTACCCTAAAAAAAATTAATAGTTTATTGAGGTTAATTTTACATAGGATACAGTGCATCCATTTTAAATGTACAGCCCAGTGAGTTTTGACAAACATATAAACTTGGGAAACCACGTTCACAATCAAGATACAGGTAAAGTTTCTTATGTCCCTTTGCAGTCAGTCCTCCCCTCTCCCACCCCTCTCCCCAGGCAACAACTGATCTCTCATGATGGATTAGTTTTATGTGTTCTAGAGTTCTGTATAAATGAAATTGTATGATATGTATTCTTTTTGTGTCTGGCTTTTTGGCTCAGCCATGACTCCTTGTATTTTCCTGTCTCTCCAGTTTTGGGAGTAGCAGGGTGCCTTATGTCCTCCCCTCTCTTATGAATCCAGGAATAGTTGTTGATTTTTCAGTCTGTTCAGTTTTTTACTTGTTATTAGAATGGAACAGTGAATCCCAAGTGCCTTATATGCAGAAGCAGAAACCAAAAGTCCTGCCCTGAAGATCGTGACTCAGTACTTCCCCCTCAGCCCCCAAAAGGAACCACTGTTGTGCCTACAGTCATTGCACTTTAATGGTTTTCTTTTTGAATTGAATCATATAGTGTGTATTCTTTGGGACTGGCTTCATTTGTTCAACACTGTGAGATTTTTTTGTTTTATATAGCAGTAGTTTTATTTTATTGCTACTTGGTGTTCCCTTTTATGACTATACTAAAGTTTCTATCTTTTCTATTGTTGATGGACATTTGGGTTGTTTCAAGTTTTTAGCTATTATGGACAAAGCTGCTGTGAATATTCTTGTATTTATTTTCTGATGGACATGTGCACTATATTTCTTAAGTATATTTCCTAGGAGTGGAATTGCTGGGTCATAGGATAAGCATATGTTTAACTCTAGGAGTATTGCCAAATAGTTTTCCATAGTGATTTTATCATTTACCAGTAACGTATGAGTGTCTACATACTTGCTGACACTTGATTTTGTCAGTCTTTCTAATTTTGGTCATTCTAATGGGTGTATAATAACAGTATCTGATTTGTGGTTTTAATCTGCATGACAATTGAACTGAATGATTTATAGACCCTTCTCAATACCAGAGTTTTATATTTGTTTGTTTAAAGGGTCTAGGACATGCATATAGCAGTGGTTCTCAATTGGCTGCACATTGGTTAGCTTTAGAAACTTTTTAAAACTTACTGGACATTCATATGGGAACTTACTGGAGCCCGTCATTAAGTCATTGATCTTTGTCAGGTGTGGTATTCTTTTAAATGTTCCCTAGATAGTTCTAAGATGCAGAGAAGGTTGAAAATCATTGGCATTTGTGAATGAAACATTCCATGCCTCTCAGGGCTTTGCTTCATCCTTTAGGAATGAAGCACCAACTATAAAATCTTTATTAGGTATATGCCATGTTAATTTATCTCTGATTGACCCATTAAAAGGATTCAGGAAGCTAGTATCCAACTCTCACCTTTTTCATTATAGAATATATTAACTCTTGAGGTCAGTTCCAGGCTCATTTTTGTTTGTTCTCTTCACATTACAAGACTAATTCTTCTTGTAAAATGCGTGCTAGTGTATATGAATCAAGAAAATCACGTACTATAAAATAAATACACTTTTTCTGTTAGCACAGAAAACAGTGTGGCAGTCCTGTACAGTGTTTGCTCAGCTTTGATCTTTGCCTTACACATGACTGAATTTAGAATGTGTTTGGAATTAACAAGGAACAAACAAAAAGGGACAAGATTTAGTTGTTGCTTTGTGAAATAAAAAGTAAGTAAAATGTGTTCACTTTTTTTGTTCATGAGTATAGTAGCAAATCTGGCCTCCTACTGATACATAGTTCTGCCGTATGAGGATGATTTTAGATCATCCCCAAACAAGTAACATCGTCGTCTGAAATGTGATATCCATATCCTGGATTTTTAAAGATTCTTTTAAGTTTAGATCTCAGCATTGTTTCCAGAGATTCAACTATATAATGTGGGTGCCCAGTACTTATTTTCTGACATGAAAATAATTCTGTGCTAGCTGGAGCTGGCTCATACTGACCTGCAAGAGCTGTTTGTTAAATTTGCAAGAACTTTATAAGCCAGATGTTAAACACAGACATTGTTTTACAATTAAACTGTATAAAGTATAATTAAATACGTATATTTAAAACAAAGATGATAAATACTTAAACTTGTCAGTTTCTAAATATTTTACTATATTTCACTATTATCTGTCCTCTTGTGTCTATGGTATTTCTCTGGTGGAAATACTGAGTAGTGATTTGGCACTATTGTCATCTCTTCCCACCTCTTGAATTCAGTGAGGTTGTGTTGGCAGCTTGAAGTTGGCCATAGTGAACCAATGACACCATGGAAATGGGCAAAGTAGGGCTTATCATTATTATTATTATTTCAACTTGGTGAACCCGTTGTCAAACATTTACTGGCACATCACTGAAAGCATCGTTCTTTTATTCAGTGAATGTGTGCTGGGTACTCTTTATAAGTGCTTTGAACATATCTTCCCTCAAATATTAATCTGAGATGTGTATATTTCTTAATTTTATAGATGAGAAAAATAAGAAATAAAGATCACAAAGCAGCTACTGTATTGCAGGGCTTGGATTTTTTGTTTCTCGTATTTCAAACTCTAATTATATCACGCAGTCTCTCAGAGGCTGTGAAATAAGTTTTATAGTAGAGGTCATGTTTGAGTTGAATGCTAAATTATGGACAGAATTTTACTAAATATGAAGATGAAGGAATATTTTAAACATTGGAAACTGTTTGAGCAAGTGTTCAGGTACCAAAGTGCATTTCTCCAGAAATAACAAGTAAGTAGATGCAGTAGTAGAGGGTCTTTAGAAGGGTAAAGAGCAGTAAAGCCTGAAAAATTGGTTGGACCCTATTGTGAGGTCCGTTCCAGCTGCTGTAACAAAGTACCACAAACTGGGTGGCTAATAAGCAAAGAAAAACATTTCCCAAAGTTCTGGAAGCTGGAAGTGCAAGATCAGGGTGCCAGCACGGTCAGGGTCTGCTGAAGGCCCTCTTCCCGGTTGTGCACTGTTAACTTCTTACTGTGTCCTCACTTGGTGGCAGGGGCTGGGGAGCTCTGTGGGATCTCTTTTATAAGAACATCAATCCCATCCATGAGGGCTCTCCCTCCCAAAGGCCTCCCCTCATACCATCGCACTGGGCATTAGGATTTCAACTTAGGATTTTTCAGGGGAATACAAACATTGAGACCATAGCAGACCTTAAATAACATGAATTGTGAAACTAAAGAGATTCTATTTTTATTTCCAAAGAACATTATTATTCCCCAAAGCCTTTTTTGTAATTATTTTGAGTGTCTAATTTAAATTCAAATCCAATTTCAATTTCAGTTTAAAGCATCGGTTCAGTACCATGAATGGTTTTTGTCCAGGGAGATGACATGGAGTTTTTTGTTTTGCACACCATTCTACCAATTTGTGTGTTGGCTATTAACTTCCATTACTGTAATTAATTTTTAGTAAATGATGTTCCTAAAAGTAGATCTTTCTTTGTGGGTAAGGAAATTAATAGGTAATAGCTGGAATGTTTGTACTACCTACCTTATGGCATGAAGGATTGTTAGTTTATTATTATACTTCTCATTTTCAGAACAGTTGTTTCCTCCGTAAAGTTACAAACTAAAACAACACATAGTTCCACTGCTGTAATTTTCTCAGCTGTATATGCGTCATGAACCTGTTTACTCCTCACCTCCTCCAATCTACTGAATCTTTTTTGCAATATTCTCTGCCTTTTAATATTCCACTGAATGCTTCTCTTCAGCTTTTCCTCTCTTATCTTTCATGCCATTGCATCCCTACAATGATAACTCCTAGATTTATGTCTTCAGCTTGGAGCTCTACACCTGCATTTTTGAAATTACTAATGTACTGGTGGACATGGATACCCTACAAACATTCTCAAATTCAGAATGTCCGTGAACTTGTCCTCTGACCTTTTCCCACCAAATAAATCTCCCACTTTTCCCACTTTGGCAAGAGTCATGTTCATCTTTCTAGTTGCCCAAACACAAATTGGGCAGAAGGCAGGTAAGGGACGTAGGTCATCAGCCTGCATGCCTCCTCAGTTTTAATCCTGCACAACCCAGTCACTGTCAAGTCTCACACTTCTACCTCCTAAATAACTCTTGAATCTACCTTCTTCCATTTCCACAACTTTAATTTAGATCTTTATTTTTCCTTACTTGGACTGTAAAATAGCCTCCTAAATAGTTTTTCTACTTCTCGTCTTTCCTTCCTTCCCTTCAGTCTAACCTCCTACCAGACTGTTTTCTGAAAAAATTAATTGGTCAGATTCTTCGACTTCTTTCTCTCTATCCCTTTCAGGGGAAGTTCACGCTTTGGGGCTGGCATTTATAAAGATTATTCATCATAATAATCTCCTGCATACTTTTCTAGCCTCCTTGGTGTTTTTATTTTTAAAACTTTAAATTTTTATAAAGTTTCATACAGACAACTTAATCTCTTTACCCAGATTCACCAATCATTGTTCTGTCCCATTTACTTTAACATTTTCTCTCTATGTATAGTTTCTTCTTTTTTGAACCATTTGAGAGTGATTTGCAGACATCAGGTCCTTTTATACCTAAGAACAAGGACTTTGTCTTATATAACCTCAGCACATTTATCAGAATTACAAAATGTATTTAGGAAATTGGTACAATACTGTTATTTAATCCAGTTGTTCCAGTAATAACCTTTACAGCTAGTTTTTTCCTACTTTGTGATCTAGGCCATATTGTGCATTGTGTTTAGCTGTCATTTATCTTGTCCTTTTATGCTGCAGTAATTCATCTACTTTTGTTTTTTTATGAGCTTAACCTTTTTGAAATATGCAGGCCAGTTTTTCTGCTATTTCTGTAATCTTTGGTCTTTATTATTATTTCCTTCCTATAGCTTACTTTTAGTTTAATTTGCTTGTTTTCGACACCCGGGAGAAGATGGCGGAGTAGAAGGACGCTCGCAGGTCACGCTCTCCCACAAATACACCAAGACCCACATCTACAGACCCACTCAGCCAACCAGAGCACCTGTGGAACTCCGACAGAACATCGCCCTCTTCAAAAGATAAAGACGCCAAAAATCTGGTAGGAGAAAAGGAAAAAAGAAAAAACAAAAGGCAAAGCAGCGCGGGACAGGTCCCGCGGGGAGGGAGCGGCAAAGGAGGACTGGCGCTCGCTCGCTGGGTCTCCCCTCTCCAACTGAGAGGCCAGCGGGACGGAGGGGGAGCCTCCGAGGCTCGGATCTGTACAGAGCAGCCCTTGACTAACAGAACTAAGTTAAACGGGCACAGAGCGTCCCCCCGACACCCAGCCTGAGACGCGGGCCGGCAGCCGCGGGCAGGGCCAGGCTGCACAAGCCAGGTGGAGGACAGAAGTGGCTGCACGGAGGCAGCCCCGGGGGAATGCAAGGGGCTGCGTGCCATGGCTGTGGGTGCACAGGGCAGAACAACCTGGGCCCTCCATAAAACAGCAAGGTTGATGTGCTCTCGGGGGAAGGGTGCACACCCCCATCTCTGAAAACCCGCGGAAAGTTTTCGGGGGAAGAGAGGCGGGGCTCAGGCACAGCCGCCATATCCTCGGCGGTGAGCACTCAGGCGGGGGCGGGGGCGAAACCTGCATCCACACCGAAGGGCTTAGCATCCTCAAAGGCCAGACTGAGACTGGCCTGCAGCCCGGGGCAGATAGGATCCTTCCGTCCTGGTCCCTCAGAGAACTTGCTCCACAAAGACAAACAAGGAGCTGGGTTTTGACTCGGAGCAGGGACAGGGCTGTCCCTCGGTCTTCCCCGAGCGCACCCGCGGAGCGCCACCAGGGCGGAGCACCGACCAGGGCGGAGCATGCAGCCGCACAGAGCAGCGGAGCTACGGCGGCGGCGCAGGTAGAGTGAGAGCAGCACCCCGCCTTTCGGGCAGGAACACAGCCCCTGACCGAGGTGCTGAGAGGGGGCACGACCCGCCCTCCTACCCGGCCAGTCTGCAACATCTGACTGCGGCATCCGGAGGGGCAGCGACCCGCCCGCCCACAGCAGAGAGCTGCACCTGACCCAGTGTTAGGAGGAGGCGCGATCTGCTTGCCGACAGGTGCTGGGAGCAGCACAGAAGAGGGCGCCAACGGAGGGCCTCTGAAAACAGCAAGCTGAGCTTCCAAAACAGGACGAAGACAGAAAGACTTCACATTAAAAGCACACAGACTCCAGGAGAACACCAACAACCCCCCCCCCTTTTTTTTAAATCTGTTTTTACCTGTTCTATTTTCTATTACTCTCTTAATCTTTACTTCTTAATTCATTTCTATTTCTCTTGGGTTTTGATGTCCTGCTATTGATTAGACACAGTTTTCAAATACATCTATTCATCTCCCCCCCCTTTTTTTGTAAAGGTTTCAAAAGGACGTCTCAACCCGATTAATATTCTGCTTCAACTCACTCTTCTATTATTCATTATACACTGTTTTCAAACCCTCTTTCTCCCTTCTTTTAAAATTCTTTCTCTCTCTCTCTTATTTTTTTTCTTTTTTTTTCCTAAGTTCTATTCCTAAATAGGCATCAGATAGATAAAATCCTTAAGGACCAAAATAAACAACTGATACTCCATAAACCACAGTGCCAAAGAGGTATGAGCAAGATGAAGAAGCATAAAAACCTTTCCCAATTAAAAGAACAAGAGAAATCCCCTGAAAGAAAGATCAACAAAATAGACATCGATAGCGTACTAGACCAAGATTTCAAAAAAGGAGTGATCGAATTGCTGAAGGAATTAAAAGAGATAGTGTTTAGAGATATAAAATATGTCAAAAATGAAATTGAAGCTATAAAGAAGAGCCAAATAGAATGGGTAAACTCATTGACAGAGATGAGGAATGATCGAATAGCTGTGCAAAGCCGACTAGATAATGCAGAGGAACGAATTAGTGATCTAGAAGACAGGGCAATAGAAAGCACCCATTCAGAAGAACTACAAGAGAAGCAAATAAAAAATAATGAAAATAGCATAAGGGATCTATGGGATAATATAAAGCGTCCCAATCTTCGCATAATAGGGGTCCCAGAAGGAGAAGAAAGATCAAAGGGGATTGAAAAGGTTTTTGAAGAAATCATGACTGAAAACTTCCCAAACTTAAAGAAGGAATCAGATATCCAAGTACAGGAAGCTCAGAGGGTCCCAAACAGGAAGAACCCAAATAGACCCACACCAAGACATATCATAATCAAGATGGCCAGAGTCAAGGATAAAGAAATGATTCTAAAGGCAGCAAGAGAAAAGCAAAGAGTAAGTTACAAGGGAACCCCCATAAGGCTCTCAGCTGATTAATTTGCTTGTTTTCTGTTTTCTTAGGGTGCAATCTTAGATTGTCGGTTTAAGATCTTTTTTTTTTTTTTTTACTTTTTTTATTGAATAATAGTCGTTTTACAATGTTGTGTCAAATTCTAATGTAGAGCACAATTTTTCAGTTATACATGAACATATATATATTCATTGTCACATTTTTTTTTTTCGCTATGAGCTACCACAAGATCTTGTATATATTTCCCTGTGCTCTACAGTATAATCTTGTTTATCTATTCTTCATTTTAAAATCCCAGTCTGTCCCTTACCACCCCCTGCCCGCTTGGCAACCACAAGTTTGTATTCTATGTCTATGAGTCTGTTTCTGTTTTGTATTTGTTTTTTTGTTTGTTTTTTTGTTTTTTTTTTTCTAGATGCCTCATATAAGCAATCTCATATGGTATTTTTCTTTCTCTTTCTGGCTTACTTCACTTAGAATGACATTCTGCAGGAACATTCATGTTGCGGCAAATGGTGTTATGTTGTCGGTTTTTGTGGTTGAATAGTATTCCATCGTATAAATATACCACAGCTTCTTTATTCAGTCATCTGTTGATGGACATATAGGCTGTTTCCATGTCTTGAATATTGTAAATAGTGCTGCTGTGAACATTGGGGTGCAGGTGTCTTTTTGCAGTAGGGTTCCTTCTGGATATATGCCCAGGAGCGGGATTCCTGGGTCATATGGTAAGTCTATTCCTAGTCTTTTGAGGAATCTCCATACTGTTTTCAACAGTGGCTTTCCTTGCTTCCCTCTCTCACTCTTAATGATTTAGATGTCTTCTTTTACAATTTTGTCTTTATTCTTTTTGTAATTCATGGCAGTTATCTCCTTTCCAGTTATGAGTTTCTCATTTTTGTAGCATCCTGCTGCTTTTCTACTTAGAGTAGACCTGTCAATATTTCTTTTAGCATGGGTTTAGTGTTGCTAAACTCTTTTAGTTTTTGCTTGTCTGTGAAGTTTTTTTGTCTCTCCTTCTATTCTAAAGGATAGCCTTGCTGGATAGAGTATCCTAGGCTGCATCTTTTTTTCATTCAGGACTTTGAATATATCTTGCCACTCCCTTCTGGCCTGTAGTGTTTGTGTAGAAAAATCAGCTGAAAACCTTATTGGGGTTCCCTTGTAACTCATTCTTTGCTTTTCTCTTGCTGCCTTTGGAATCATTTCTTTATCCTTGACTCTGGCCATCTTGATTATGATATGTCTTAGTGTGGGTGTATTTGAGTTCTTCCTGTTTGGGACCCTCTGAGCCTCCTGTAGTGGATTTCTGATTCCTTTAGGTTTGGGAAGTTTTCATTCATGATTTCTTCCAATACCTTTTCAATCCCCTTTGTTCTTTCTTCCCTTTCTGGAACCCCTATTATGCATAGATTGGCACGCTTTATATTATCCCATAGGTCCCTTATATTGTTTTCATTGTTTTTCATTTGTTTTTCTCTCAGCTGTTCTGATTAGGTGCTTTCTGTTGTCCTGTCTTCTAGGTCACTTATTCGTTCCTCTGCATTATCTAGTCTGCTTTGTATAGCTTTTAGGTCAGCTCTCATCTCAGCAAATGAGTTTACTAATTCTACTTGGTTCTTCTTTATAGCTTCTGTTTCATTTTTGACATATTTTATATCTCAAAACTCTTTTAGTTCCTTCAGTACTTTGATTACTCCTTTTTTGAAATCTTGATCTAGTAGGCCATCAATGTCTATTTCCTTGATTGTGCTGTTAGGGGATTTCTCTTGATCTTTTAATTGGGAGTGGTTCCTCTGCTTCTTATTGCTCATATCTCTCTGGCACTACGACTTAAGGAGTATCAGTTATCTAGTTCTGGAGACGGTGTGCTCTTAATGATTTTTTCAAGAGGTCTTTGTGTCTTCACCCTGTTTTGCGAACTCAGCTTGCTGTTTCCAGAGGCCCTCTGTTGGCGCCCTCGTCTGTGCTGCTCCCAGTGGCTGTCGGCTAGCAGATCGTGCCCCCTCCCAACACTGGGTCAGGTGCTGAGCTCTTACCTGGTGGGCGGGTGGGTCACTCCCCCTCCCGATGCTGCAGTCAGATGCTAAGCTCTGGCGAGGCAGGTGGGCAGATCTCGTCCCCTCCCAGCATCGTGGTCAGGTGCTATGTTCCTCGGGGTCGGTGCTCTGAGGAGGCCTCGGGGAAGACCGCGAAACAGCCCTGCTCCTGCTCCTTACCGAATCTCAGCACCTTGTTTGTCTTGGTGGTGTGAGTTCTCTGAGGTGCCAGCGCAGAAAGATCCTATCTGCCTCAGGCTGTAAACAAGTCTCAGTCCTGCCTAGGAGGTTGCGGAGCCCCTGGGTGTGGATTCAGGTCTTGGCCCCTCCCCTGCCTGGGCACTGCGCATAGGAGGAGATGGCGGCTGTGGCTGCGCCCCACCTCTCTTCTCTCAAGAAGCGCCAGTCATGGCGGCGCAGGTCTGAGGAGACAAAGGCTATGGCGCCCCTTCCCCCAGGGCACAGCAGCCATGTTGCTTTGCTTTTTTCGCAGTTTATAGGGGACCGAGGTGGTTCTGCTCCATATCCCCTCCCAGCCATGGTGCGCAGCACCCTGCAGTTGCCCAGGGCTGCCTCAGTGCAGCTGCCCCAGTCCTCTGCCCAACTTGGGCAGCCTGTCCTGGCCCCCAGCTGTCAGCTCACATCTTGGGCTGGGTGTTGTGGGGACCCTTTGTGCCCATTTAACTCAGTTCTGTCGGTCAAGGGGTGCTCGAGGCAGATCTGAGCCTCGAAGCCTCCCCCTCCGTCCCGCTGGCCTCTCCATTGGAGAGGGGAGACCCAGTGAACGCGCGCCAGTCCTCCTTTGCCGCTCCCTCCCTGCAGGATTGGTCCTGCACTGTTTTGCTTTTTCTTCTTTCTTTTTTCCTTTTCTCCTACCAGATTTTTGGCATCTTTGTGTTTTGAAGAGGGCGATGTTCTGTCGGAGTTTGGCAGGTGCTCTTGGTTGGCTGAGTATGTCCATAGATGTGAGTTTTGGTGTGTATTTGTGGGAGAGGGTGAGCTACAAGCATCCTTCTACTCCGCCATTTTGCTTCTCTAAGATCTTTCTTCTATTTGAATACAAGCATTTAAAGTTATAAGTTTCTTTTCTAAGCATTTTGGGTGCATCCCACAAATATCGATACATTGTATTTTCATTATCATTCAGTTCAAAATATTTTCTTCCTAGTGATTTTTTTCTTTTTTCCATTAATTATTTAGATGTGTTGTTCAGTTTCTAAATGGGGTGAGAGGAGGTTCTGCATATCTTCTTGTGATTAATTGTAATTAAATTCCACTGTGGTCAGATAACATACTCTGTGGTTGCATTTTTTAAAATTTATTGAGTTTTGTTGAGCCCATGATATGATCTGTTTTGCTAAACATGTCATGTTCATATGAAAGTAATGTGTATTCTGCCATTATTAAGTTTATTGTTCTGTAAATATCAGACGAAAGTGGCTGATAGGGTTCAGAACTTCTGTGTCTCTGCCAGTTTTCTTTGTCTAGTTGTTCTTTCAATTGCACTGAGCTTTGTGGCAAAGTCTCCAAGTATGAATGTGGACTTCTCTATTTCTCCTTTTAATTCTGTAAGTGTTTGTTTCATTTGTTTTGAAGCTCTGTTATTGGGACCAACATACACATTTATGATTGTTACATATTCCTGATGAATTGATCATTTTATCATTATGAAACGTCCCTGGTAATTATCTCTGGTAATAGTTTATTAAAAACTTTCATCAGGTATTAATAAAGCCATGCCGACGTTCTTACAGCTGCTCTTTGCATAGTTTACCTTTCTTAATCCATTTATTTTCAGTCTATTTATATCTTTGTTATTAAAGTGCATCTCACTTATATGGCATATAGTATGGTCATTAAAAAAAATACATTCTGACTGTCTCTGCCTTTTAACTGAAATGCTTACTCCAATAGTATTTAATGCAGTTATTGATATGGTTGATTTTGTATCCACCCCTTTAGTTTCTTTGTTTTTTACTTTTCTATGTTTTCCTTCTCCTCTTCTTTTACTGCCTTCTTATTATTTGAATATGTTAAAGAATGCCATATTCATTTTCCTGATAATTTTTTAGCTTTACTTTGCATTATACTTTTAGTGGTTGCTGTAACAGTTATAGTATATATCTTAAACTTCATGTTTCACTGACAATTACTAACACACTGCTGCACTTAAGACAAAAATTTAGCAACCTTTTAAGGCCATATATCCTTACCCTCCCACCTTGTTCTTTGATATAGGTATTTTATATATATTACATTTAGATACATTATAAACCACAGAAATGATGTTATAACATTTGCTTCAAGCAGTTGTGTGGTTTATAAAGAAACTGAGGAAGAGGCAAAAAGAAAAAGAGTGGTCTTTTGCATTTACCCAAGTAGTTAATATTTTATTTCCTTCTCATTCTTTTCTGAATATCCATGTTCCTATCTGGTTTTATTTCCTTTCAGCCTGAAGAACTTCCTTTAGCATTTCTTGGGGTACAGGTCTGCTGGTGATGAGTTCTTTTAGTTTTATCTGAAAATACCCTTAATATTCTTTTCTAGTTCTTCAAAGGTATTTTCACTGGATATGGAATGCTGGGTAGATGGTTTTCTTCTTTTTTCTGCAATGTTCCACTCTCTTCTGGCCTTTATAGTATCTGATAAGAAATCAGCCATTAGTTGGATTGTCGTTTCCTGATAGTAATATATTGTTTTTCTCTTGCTGCTCTAGAAGTTAGCTCTTTATCTTCGGTTTTAAATAATTTGACTGTGTGATGTCCCTTGGCATGGATTTGGTGTTTATTCTGCATCATGTTCATTAAGCATCTTAAATCTATAAATTTTTGTCCTTCATCAAGTTTGGGAAAAGTTTGGCCATTAATTCTTAAAATACATTTTCTGTACAATTTTTCTCTCTCCTTCTTCTGGTATTTTAATTACACATAAATTGGAATAGTTAATATTGGCTTATAGGTCTCTGAAGCTCTTTTTCTTCAGTGTTCTTTTCTCTTTGTTCTTTAGCTTGGATAATTTATATTGATTTAATTTAGTTTTACTTTTTACCCTGTTATCTTTTTCTGGCTAAGTCCATCCAGTGATTTTTTTTCTTTGAAAAATTATAGTTTTCAGTTCTAGAGTCCATTTGCCTCATTTTTACTGTTTCTTTTTCTGTGCTGAGATTTTCTATTTTTTCACTGAGATTTGATTCATTAAAAATATTTTGCTTTACTTAATTGAAGGTGTTTTTAAAATCCATATCTGTTTCTTCCAATCTCTGGTTCATCTCAGATTAGATGGATTTTCTTTTCCCTTGGAAATATGTTTTATCTTCTTGGTTCATCATATGTCTGGTAATTTTAGATTGCATTTTGAACTTGAGATGTGGAAGTCTTAGATTCTGTTATTTTTCTCGAAAGAATATTGCTTCCTTTGTTTTGGCTGATAATTTTCTTGGCTGGACTTACATTAGAGATATTGTTTGTTGGATGGCAGCTCTGGTCTCAATTCAGATCTTTTGTCATTAGCTGCATTCAGTGGAGTCTGTTCTGTGCAGGTGCATTTAGGGGTTAGATAAGAGTAAAAAGAGTGTGAGGATCCTCTTTCTGGATCTTTCCTTGTTAGGATTCCTCCATTCCCTTTATTGCTTCTTCTTTTTTTCTTTTTTTTTAATTGAAGTATAATTGGTTTACAATGTTGTGTTAGTTTCTAGGATACAGCGTAGTGATTCAGTTACACACATATATATACACGGTCTTTTTCATATTTTTTTCATTATAGGTTATTATAAGATATTGAATATAGTTCCCTGTGCTATACAGTAGGGCCTTATTGTTCATCTATTCTGTATATACTAGTTTGTATCTGCTAATTCCAAACTCCCAGTTTATCCCTTGCTGCCCCACCCTTTCTCCTTTGGTAACCATAGTTTGTTTTCTGTATCTGTGAGTCTGTTTCTGTTTTATAAATAAGTTCATTTGTGTCTTTTTTTTAGATTCCACATATAAGTGATATCATGATATTTATTTTTCTCTGACTTACTTCACTTAGTATGATAATCTCTAGGTCCATCTATGTTGCTGCAAATGGCATTATTTTGTTCTTTTTATGGCTGAGTAGTATTCCATTGTGTGTGTGTGTTTATCACATCTTCTTTATCCAGTCATCTGTCAGTGGACATTCAGGTTGCTTCCATGTCTTGGCTATTGTAAATAGTGTTGCTGTAAACATTGACAGTGCATGTATCTTTTCTAATTGGAGATACATGTCCAGGAGTGGGGTTACTGGGTCATATGGTAAGTCTATTTTTAGTTTTTTAAGGAATCTCTATACTGTTTTCCATAGTGGCTACACCAATTTACATTCCCACTAACAGTGTAGGAGTGTTCCTTTTTCTCCATACCCTCTCCAGCATTTATGGTGGACATTTTAATGATGGACATTCTGACCAGTATGAGGTGATACTTTATTGTAGTTTTGATTTGTATTTCTCTGATAATTAGCAATACTGTGCATCTTTTCATGTGCCTGTTGGCCATCTGTATGTCTTCTGTGGAGAAATGTCTGTTTAGATCTTCTGCCCATTTTGTGATTGGATTGTTTGGTTTTTTGATACTGAGTTGTATGAGCTGTTTGTATATTCTGAAAGTTAAACCCTTGTCATTTGCAAATATTTTCTCCCAGTCCGTAGGTTGTCTTTTTGTTTTGTTTATGGTTTCCTTTGCTGTGCAAAAGCCTATGTTTAATTAGGTGCCATTTGTTTATTTTTGCTTTTATTTCTATTGCCTTTGTAGACTGGCCTAGGAAAATGTTGCTACAACTTATGTCAGAATATTTTGCCTGTGTTCTCTTCTAGGAGATTTGTGATGTCCTGTCTCATGTTTAAGTCTTTAAGCCATTTTGGGTTTATTTTTGTGGTAGTGTGAGGGAATGTTCTAACTTTATTAATTTATACATGGCTGTTCAGCTTTCCCGACATCACATGCTGAAGAAACTGTATTTTCTCCATTGCATATTCTTGCCTTCTTTGTCGAAGATTGACCATAAATCTGTGGGTTCATTTCTAAGCTCTCTTTTCTGATCCGTTGATCCATATGTGTGTTTTTGTGCTATACCATACTGTTTTAATTGCTGTAACTTTGTAGTACTGTCTGAATTCTTGGTGGGTTATGCCTCCAGCTTCATTCTTTTTCTTCAGTATTGCTTTGGCAATTCTGAGTCTTTTGTGAGTCCATGTAAATTTTAGGATTATTTGTTCTCTTTATGTGAAAAATGTCATGGGTAATTTGATAGGGATCACGTTAAATTGGTAGATTGCTTTGGGTAGTATGGCCATTTTAACAATATTAAATCTTTTAGTCCAAGAGCATGGGATAGCTTTTCATTTCTTTAAATCATCTTTAATTTCCTTTATCGATGTTTTACATTCTCAGTGTATAAGTCTTTCACCTCCTTAGTCAGGTTTATTCTTAAGTATTTGGTTTCTTGATGCAGTTTTTAAAGTTTTTTTTTTCTTTTTTACTTTCCTTTTGTGATATTTCATTGTTAGTGTTAAGAAATGCAACTGAATTCTGTATGTTAATCTTGTAACCTGCTGTTTTGCTGAATTCATTTATCAGCTCTAGTAGTTTTTGTGTGGAGTCTTTAGGATTTTCCATATATAGTATCATGTCATCTGCATATAGTGACATTTTTACCTCTTCCATTCCAATTTGGATCCCTTTTATTTCTTTTTCTTTTCTGACTGCTATGGCTAGATTTCCAGTACTGTGTTGAATAGAAGTGATGAGAGTGTCATTCCCATTAATTTTATTAGCCTAACTCTTCTCCAACTCAAAAAGACTAGTTTTCTCCTGTGTGCTGTCACAACTACTGGGTGCGCAGTATGGGTAGGACTTAGTTTTAGGCTAAAATCCAAGGAGATGGAAATTTGCTTGTATTGCTCATTTCACACATGTTCTTGCCACTGGCTGCCTCTCTGACATTTTCTTCTGTTTTCCTCTGGCTCTTCTCTCAAGCTGCATGGTCGTCTTGGCATTCCTCGAAAAGCTGAGCATGTTCCCATCTCCTCATCTTTGTATTTACTATTCCCTCTGCCTGGAATGCTGTACTCCCAGGTATCTTTATGGCTCACTCCCTCACTTTATTCAGGTCTCACAAAAATACTGTATCTCTTCAGAGGTTTTCTCTGATCACTCTCTTTAAAACAGCACATTTATGAACACGTGTAGATACATGTGCCCATTAGCACTCACAACTGTATGATGTGTGTATTTATCAGTTTGTTTTCCCCAGCTAAGATGTAAGTTCTGTGAGGGTAGGGAGTTTTGTCTGTTTTGTTCACTGCTCTATCCTGTGTGTCTGAAATTACGCCTTGTGCATTAGAGAGTTCAATAAATTAGTTGAACGATGAATATATGAATGAATAATCACCGTTCTAGCCAAGTCGCTTTACTTGCAGCTTCTAGAATATACTAGACTCTTTTTCTGCTGTGCTTTTTTTCCTTCTATTTAGAATCCCTCAACTGTTCCCATCTGTCATCCTATAAGATACATCTTAAATATCACCTCTGATTAACACATTGATTGCCCACTGTGGATCAGGTGTGTTTCCTGCGGGCCCAAATTCACACTTCACTGTAGTGTAATGCATTAACAGTGTATATGTTCATCATTAATCTGTTTTTCCAATATAATTGGAATTGTTTTCAAAAAACAATTGCTTTTCTTATTTTCAATTTTCAACCTCTTTACAGTTTTATTTCTTCTTGGAATGTCATTATTCTGCACAAAATAAATCAGGTAATGGGATAGTCTTGGATGCTGTGGCGTTACTTTGATATTCATTAGCTCAGAGTGATACACGATCCGATTAGTGGAACCGATAGATAAGCAGTTGTTTAGAATGGTACTCCATTCGCCTGCTCTGTTCGACACCGCTCGGCAGTTTTATTCTGTGTCTCAAAGTCTCTGTGTCCTTGAAGTATTGTCTCCACTCATTTTAGTGGAGAACTAACTCCACAGAAAGTTTTCTGCATGCAAACTTCATTTCAGAGACTCTTTCCCCAGAATCCAGACTAAAGCAGAGGAGTTTTTGTTTTCCTTTCTTGAATTTTTTAAGTCTTCTGTCTGAAATTTTTTCTTTTTTTAGTTTTCAAGGTTTACATGGAATGTTAACTGTATTAATTTCCTCACTAGTTTCAGGCTTGTGGTAAGAGGAACTCTGAACTACGACTTTTTAAATAAGATATTGAGGAATACAAGGAAATAAGTAAATTTTCTGGGAAATGTTGTAAGTAATAATAGCAGAATTTTGCATTATTCTGAAAGTTCTTTTTTCATTGGCTTAACCAATTAGGATTTCAATTTGACATTTTAGTCTTTTCTCAAAACTGTTTCCAAATAATTCAAGTACACTGATTTTTGAGGTACTTGATAATTCACTTTTTTTTTGGCTGTTTCAGATATTTCCCCTTGGTTTGTTTTACTGCAATGATACCCATGAGAAGAAATGAATGTGTTATCACATGCTCCATGGGTGGGACAAGGGAGAGAGTGAATGTGGAGCACAAATGTATAATGGTCATTTTAACACCTTCGTAACTACAGATCGGACTTTTGTTTTAGCTCATATCCTTTCCAGTCAGTAGACATTCATTGAGAAATTCTTGTTTGCCAAACCCTGGGCTAATTTCCAATGATAAAGAGATGGCTCGGGCTGTCTCTGTCCTTAAAGGCCCTGACTTTACTAAAAGGAAAAGTATTTATTTATTTACTTAGATCTTCATTCTGTTGCCCTGGGAATACAAAGATATAGAGATGGTCTATTCATTTTTGTGTCAGAAAATAGAAACTTTATTATGTATAAAATTTGTCGTGGTAAAGAAAAAGAAGTTTGTATAAGAAGTAGAAGTGTTGTATATATGAGATTCTGTGAGAAGCAGAACATTTCTACAATTGCCAAGAAATAGAAATCTAGCCCAGGAAGACCCTAGGATTTATACAATCTGTAACCATTCCAAAGAATTTGGTTTTAGAGGATCCTAAAGAAAGAGAGGCAGATACTTACTGAAGAGTACAGTCAGCCTCCCAAACTGAATCAGTGGTACCTTCCGCCAGATCAGTGACACACATTATTTGTTTTTTATATTCTATAGAATCTAATAGAATCCCTTGCACATAACAAGTTTCACTAAATACTGGTTAAATTTTGTTTTTTAAAGTGTGGTCTGTAGGTCCAAGAATCTTTCTGGCAATCTACAAGGTCAAAACTGTTTTTAATAATACTCAGACATTATTTGCATTTTTGATTTCTGTGTCATTTGCACCATTTATAAGGTAAGGATATTACCCCCTGGTATCTACAGCAAGATCAAGAAATCTAAGTTGAATGCAATTTTAAAAGCCAGTTGTATTTTGTATTATTTCAGTATGATGATTATTATATAAGGATAGGTATGTTATAATTATTTAAAAAGGGGCTATAAAAGTGGCTTTTAAGTGCTATAAATATGAATATAGTCTTTTGAATATTTGCCTTCTATGATTTGGTGTTATTTATAACTGTTTCTTACCTCCTTTTTTTTAGGAGTCTACCATGGCTCAAGAATCTCCAAAAAATTCAGCAGCAGAAATTCCAGTGACTAGCAATGGAGAAGTTGATGACTCTCATGAACATGGCTTTAATAGGGTAAGAACACTTTTCTCTCTCTTAATACAGAGAATCATGATACGCTCCTTAAATATTGAGATGAAAGAAATAGAATTTAATATAGGAGTATTTTCTTACATTGGCTGAAATGCCAAGAATCTCATGTTACTATGTAGGGATGACGAGGTGTGTCATGCTCGTGATTTTTCAAGATAAAGCTCTAGACTAGTAAAGCATTTAGACTTTGATGTTACTGTCAGTGATTTTCTTATATGACCAGAACAAGGGTGTGTCTGATGATTTTAGTATATAACTTTATTAAAAACTTTATTTCATTCTATTTGTGATAAGAAAAAATATTAACTCTAGACTATCCTGTAAAAAATTGGCATTGTCTGATCTCTTTTCTGTGTGTCCTTAATACATAATTCCTAAGTAGGCTTCTCCTGACTTTGCTGTTCACTTTCTAAAGTGACATACTTGACTCAGTGGAAAATGAAACTTGGAGTGTGTTTAATTTTGATCTGCCTCTCATTTGAAATTGAAATATAATGTATTTTAGTGGGAGTACCATGGATTTGGAAATAATGTGGGTTCATCTATGCCATTTCTAACAGTGTAACCCTGATATTTATTTAATCTCTTCTAGTTTTTTTTCGTAATCTCTATAAATGAGCACCTTATTTCTTTTCGTGGGGGATATTAATTTTAAATGGGATTAAAATAAGTAATATGCCTAACACAGTCCTAGAAATGATAGGTTATTTCTGGAGACATTTGCATCAAACATCCCTTTTAATGACATTTGATACATGTGTACAACTGTAAATAACTTTAAAACGATAGTTTTCATATTTTTGAAAAAGCGATGGTTGAAAGATACTTGAATTCATTTTACAGTTTAAATAGGAGTCGTTTTACTTCATATATTTAAGAATAAAATTCTGTGTTTTAGTGTAACAGAAGGTGATAGTTTAGATCAGGATTTCTCAGTCTCAGTGTTACCGACATTTTGGGCCAGACAGACTCCTCTGTGGTGTGTTGGCATATGTGTGTAGGATGGTTAGCAGAATGCCTGGCCCCTTCCTAGTAGATGCCAGAAGTACCGTACCCTCCAGTTGTGACAAGCAGCATTGTCTTCAGACATTGCCAAATGTGTCCCCGCGGGAAGGGAAAAACTTGCCTCTGGTTGAGAACCACTGTTTTAGATAGATCATTTTAATTGATTTTAGAAAATTACACTGAGTTTCACTTATTTTTGCCTCAGTAGTCCTTTGGAAGAAACAAATGTATTTTCAAGCTTGGGATGTGTTTGTTTTAATTGCAAGTGTTTTAACTTGATTTCTAAGCACCCATGGACCAGTACAGAGTGACTGACAGAAGAAGGAGACTTAAATTCTGAGCACACAAAGGAAATTTTCATAGCAGGTTTTAGTTTTCTGATATTTGGAAACACTAAGGTACACTTGCATATCAAAGAAACTCAAGTTACCATCATTAGACTCTACCAGTTACTTTATAAACTTCTATTAATTCAAATAACTCATTGTACCAGGATTTTAATTAATGATTGCTTCATCTCATTTTTGATAACAGCTCCTTTTTGCAAATTTATTCCGCAAATATTTTTTGAGATCTGCTGTGTACCAGGCACTGGAGATATCCTAGTGAACAAAAAATGACAAAAATACCTGCCATCAGGGATTTAATAGACAGTCTAAGGAAACCTTTGTCTAACAAAAATGCATTGCATACAAAATGCTGCATTGTTTTGGAGATTCACCTGCCATCTTAAACCTATCATTTTTCTTGTTGTTGTTTATTTTTTGATCTATAGCTTATACTTTTACATAGCAAAAAGCACAAATGTTAAGTGTAAAGCTCGATGGAAACACCACCTATATCAAGATGTAGAACTTTTCCAGGACGTTACCTGGCTCCATCTTGCCCTCTTCTAGGCAGTACGCCTCCCTCCCTTCCAGTGTCATCGCTATTGCCATAATTCTGACACCATTGATTGCTTTTGACTCTTCCTGGACTGGATGTAAATGGAATCATACAGTATGTACTCTTTTCTGACTGGCTTTCATTCAACATCATGTCTGTGAAATTTATTCGTATTGTTACTTTGGCAGTATTTAATTCTTTTCTGTTGTAACATCGTTTTCTGTTGTGTTAATACACCACAATCTGTGTATCCATTCTTCAATTGACGGATACCTAGGTGGTTTCCCGTTCATGGCTGTTGTTAATAAAGCTGCTGTGACCATGCTTGTCCAGGTCTGGTGCACACAATCACCTGTTTATGTTGGGTATATACCCTGGAGTGGAATTGCCAGGTCACAGTACATGACTTTTGGCCTTGGTAGATACTGTCAACTAGTTTGCTAGAGTGATTGAACCAGTTGACAGTCCTGTCAGCAGTGAATGAATGTTGTGGTTGTTCCACATCATTACCAATTTTTGATATTGTGATACTTTTTAATTTTAACCATTCTAATAGCATCATAATGGTGTCTCCTTGTGGTTTTAATATGCATCTCCCTGATGATTAATGATGTTGAGCATATTTTCATATTCTTACTGACCACTTGGATATTATCTTTTATGAAGTGCATTTTCAAGTCCTTTGTCCATTTTTCTTTTGAGTGTATGCCCTTTTCTAATTCATTTGTAGGAATTCTTTATATATTTGAGGTACAAGTCATTTGTTTGTGTGTATTGCAGATGTTTTCTATTAATGGTATCTTTAGATAGCAAAAGTTAATTTTATTGAAATCTGATTTTTCAGTGTTTATAATTTTTGTGACCCTTCTAAGAAAATTGGCCTATTCCAGTATCATGAAGATACTCTGTTTTCTTCTAAGAAATTTTACTGTTTTGATTCTCACGTGGAGATTCATCTTGAATTTTGTGTATGGCGTGATGTAGGGGTCAAGGTTTATTTATTTTCCCATATGAATATCATCTGATATTCATCATTTATTGAAAAGACTCTCCACAGGGGCCCTTTGCTGTTAATCAGGTGATCATATACATGTGGGTCTACTACTGGGCTCTGTGTTTTATTTCTTTGTCTTTTTGTCTGTCCTTGCAATAATACCAAATTATCTTACCTACTTACTTATTAGAGTAATTAAGTCTGGAACAGATACTAGCTTCAGCCTTGATACCTGGTAGTTAATTCCTCCAGCTTTGTTCTTCAGGATTGCCTTATACCTTAAATCTATTATGAGTCTTTTGTTAAGAACCTTTATTTGCCTTTGAGTAGCACTGAAAAAAGTTTTCCTTTATCCTTGCAAATTTTAACTTTAGAATGAAGTCTTACTAGAGTAAAGTGAATTAAATCATAATATATCTGTATGAGTTTTTTTTTGCTTATGCAAAGCCAGTTAACTTGTAGCTTTGTAAGTTTACTTCTTGTTTAATATCTGATTCTCTTTTTGGAGATTACCTTTTAATGTTTTTTCATTTTCTATGGGAAGGTAGAGAAGGGAAAAAGAAGGGGTTGTCCTGGAGGTCCCCTCTCATTGGATGTGAACTTTACCAATGGGCAAGTTTCCTTAGAAACAATAATCCACTTCAACCAGTACACCCCACTTAATCTCCCTAAAGAAATTCAACATCATAAAAATTGTTTCTGTTTATATCTGCTCTTATGAAAAATATATGCATCATGAGCCTCTTACATATTTAATATTCTTTTTTTTAAAAGAAAGGCTATGTGTTTTCTTTTACCATGAATGAAAACAAGATTTCAAAAGCATCTTTTGACTGTTGAATAAATTACACGCAAGATCTATTAGTCATGTACTTACTTATATTTTTGGCATGCTCCTTTATTTTCCTTAGCAATGAAAGGGAAATTGTATTTAACCTGAAATCCATGTTTCTATTTTACTATAGATAAAAGTTCATAGGGAAAAAAGTGTGAATAATATATTGCTTAGCATTAGATTGTATTTTATAGACTAGTAGAGAGGTCTCATACAAAACTAGACCATAACCAGAGTTTTCTGAGGTATTTTATTAACATACATCTTCCTTTTATACATATTTGATGTTTAAAATCATATAATGACTTTTATTTAATGCATACTGCAGAATACACTTTAAAACAGTAGTCTTATATAAATTAAGATGGTGCCTAATTAAGTTGTCATTACTTGTCTGGCCAGTTGGTGTCACTATGGCCCAGGCAGTGAAATTGTGAGTGAGTGAGTGTGTTCTTGTTTCTGTCTCATTGCTGATGTTTCATTTTTCTTTTGATTTCCCTTCTAAATCTGTCCTACTAGGAGAGGCCCTGGGTAGTTTCTAAGTCAACATTCACATTGAAATAGAGAATGTAATGGGAGAACTTGTCCTGGAAATTCCCTGACAGCAGCTTAACATATATTAATGTTTCAAGGTTTGTTATTCTTTTTATTAAGATAAGGGGCAACAACTGTATGTTGAGAGGATAGGATAGTAATACTTACTGCAGTTTTTACAGCAAAAATATTTTTGCTTCTAAATAAAAAATAATTATTATTTTTTGAAGTGTAGTAAAGTTTAACCTCTAAAGAATACTTTTACTTGTAAACTGCATATTATTTATAGTTTATTCTGTTATAGTGCTGGTCAAAATACTAGATTAGAAATGTGCGATGTATGCCATGAGTTAAAATGAAGAAGCACGTATTAGCTCCATATGGTTGAAGCTTCTTGTGAATTAAGTTATATTTGGCAGATTTAGAGAAATCATCGTAATAGATACAGCTAAAATAGAACTTTCCCTGTGGAAGTCCCAAAGCTAAAATTCACAATTTAGGTTTTTCCACCTATGTACCTTTTCTCTATGAAAAGGCATATATACACAAAACTACCAAATCTTGTGTCCAGTTTGAATGAGTTTAGGATCCCTTAAACTCTGTCTGTGGATCCTTAGGTTCCCTGTGTCTTAAATACTCCTGGTCTACAAGTTTTGAGTTAAGTGACAGGATTTTAGTTCAGTAGGAGTACCTTAAAGGTCTGTGAGTCTCACTACTTTATTTTACACCTGAGGTAAGGGCCCCTGAGGTTGTGATAAAATTACCCATGTTAACTAACAGTACCAAAGGCTTTCATGGTAAGCACAGTGCGGGCAAGAGTGCTCATTCGTTACCTCATCTGCGGGGCTTGGCAGCAGTGCTGGCACAGAATAGATAATTGGGGCCTTCATTAAATGTTTGTTGAATGAGTGAATAGATGTTAGAATCAGGACTAGAAACAAGGTTTCCAGAGTGCTGAGGAAGACAGGGAAGAGATACTGTACTCTGAGACTTGATACATCTTTTGTTCTTAATTTCCCAACATGCATCACAGTCATCTTTGTTGTATTTGTTGGTTGTTGGAAGTTTTCTTGTTTTGGACATTTTTGTTGTTATTTTTCTTTTATTCTTTAATGATTTTGTTAAACTAAATAGTTTCTCAATTCCCCTGTACTCATCAGTCTGAATAACCTACTTTAGCAGTCTAAGGAAGACTTGGGAAAGAATATAAGAATAGAAATTGTAAGAACATTGTGTGGGACATGTTTCTTTCTCTCACCTTAATGATGTAACTGTCCATTTATTTATCTGCTTTTCCCGAGAGATTAGAATCACATTGAAGGCAGAGAGTGTGTGCACACTGTACAGTTTATGGTTTACAGTAGAGCTGTTCAGTGAAAGAATGGATTTCAATGTAAGGATTTAAATTTGACATTTTCTACTTCAGTCATCCTGCCCTAGAATTTGGATACCACGTGATCATGGTTTTTCCACATACTGTATGGTGATAACAGTGTAATGTTTCTGCATTATTCATATCTGAAAAATTTAGTAGTTCAGACAGTGGCAGCATTGATTTCATGGGAACTTTTTCTTATGGCCAGTTTTTACCAAATGTATGTCTTGGACCCTTTTAAAGGTATGGCAAATGTTTTTCGAGGGTTGTTTAATCCGTGCAAAATCTGATTCATTTTAGTAATTACTTTCCAAGTATAGAATATATTCTTAGTACTATTACCACAAATTAAGTTCTAAAATATGTGTATTATATATACATCTATTAAATTAACTCTGGATTGGGATTCCTGTTGAAATTGTGAATAAATATGATTCTAATGAAAGACTGAAGCCATATGTATCTTAATTATAATTTGTAGATTGTGCCTTTATTTATAAACAAATGCAATCATGGATAAGTTTTTTTTTATATCTAGGAGAAATTTTTTTGGGTGTAGTTACATACTAGTATTTCCACAGCGATAGTCTTTGAGTGAATTCAGCATTTCCTTGATGCAAGTTTGTACATGATTTCATTCTTATCAAACTTCAGTACTAGTTAGAATCTAGACCTTAGTCTGAATGCAGGAGTTGGAGTGAGGCCAAAAGAGTAGGCAGTAAACTGCCAGAAGGTAACGATACTGTAAGGTATTAAATGTTTGTTGAATGAATGAGAGGGAGGTGGGGGGAGAGAGAGAGAAATGAGATTGAGTTTGAGATTGTGTGTGTGTGTATGTGTGTTGATAAAGAAAATAGAACATAAAACAGAGAATAAGTCAGGAGGTTTGCTATCTTCATCAAGTGAAGTTACAGATATGGAAGGAGATTGTGATCTTAAAGTGAATCACTAGAATTAAAATTTTTCTAAAAGTATTACTTTCTGAGCAATGATAAGGTCCAAAGAGTGGCCATGGGAATTCCAGTTGCTTAAGTAGAATTGGGCAAGAAAGGTGAAAGGCATTAGAGATGAAGAAGTTAATGAAATCTGAGACTAACTTGTAGGTTGGGATGTACTGTGTTACTTGAATATATCTTTTATCTGCCCTCACATTTTTTGGCCCCTTGTCCAAATACAAACGATCAAATCTGAATCAAACTACCAAATTAAGGCTTCCTACGAGTATACTGAGGGGGGAAAAATCATACGTCTTTACACATTGTTTTACTATAACCCATCAATCTGCATCAGCATAGGTAGGCAGGCTCATGCAATAGCTCTTGTTTTAGTTTAAGTATTTTGCTATTTGTATTTAAAAAAAAATAAAACAGCATACTACATACTGTGCCATTAGTAGTCTGTGTCTTTGATGAGCCATGAAATCTCAGCTTAGACACCTTATATACTACTCGAAGGAACTGTAAACTGAACCTAGAATCAATCCCTGAGGTGGACCCAATGGCAGGCAAAGGGTTGGGAACACCGAGGGTCATGATAAGAGATGGGGACAGAGCAGAAGACCTGGATACAGCACCCTCAGTAATTTGGTACTGACTGGAAAGAAGGCAGATGACGGTGTTAAGGTGGGGAAGAGGGCAGTGCTGTGGGGTGGCCTGCAAAGAAATGGGGTTGGGAGTCAGCATTGCAGGACCAAAAGCAGTTCTGAACTGCAGAGTTCCTCCAGGTGTACACAGAGGACAGAGGACACCTGCATCAGAATCACCTCGCTTACTTGTTAGAAATTGTCTCCTGGGCTCCATGCCCCAGCTTACTGAAAGTTACAACAGGCAGCTGAGAAGAATCTGCCTGTTCAGTAGATTTCTCAGGTGGTTCTTACCCAAACTCAAGTTTGAGAATGGGTAGTTTAGAAGTGGAGAGCTGAGAAATTGCTGACCCTCCCTCTACCCACTTGATAAACAGAATGTGGGAGAATAATCAGCTTTGACTCAGGATAATTGTAGAGTGGCAGAGAGGCCACCGCGAGGAGGTTAAGGATGTTGCAATATGTTTACAGTCAAACTGGGAATGTGGAGATCTGCTCGAACAACAGCTTTGCTTCTGGCAGATATTCCTTAGAAGCAGCTAACTTAAAACAACAAAGGGGTTTTTTAAACTACCAAAATTCATAGAACATTTAACAATACTTTCAGTTTGTTTCTTTAAAAAGTATATGAGGTAAATGCTTTGGGAGGTTTTATCCATTTTGAAAAATGAGATAAGGTGTTGAAATTGAGAAAACTTAGTATTCATATTATATCGGCTAGATGCTAGGTCTGCCAGAGAGGAGCAGGTTAGATGGTCTTAGGGAGCTTCCAGTCTGCAGCAGAAGAGCGTATAGACAGTGTTAATACCATGTGAGAAGCGGTATGCTGGGCCAGGTACAGGGTGGTCTGGGAGCAGGTGGGAGGAGTATGGAATGATTCCCTGAGGAGTTTCTCTCCACACTGAATCGGAAGGATGAGCTAGCCAGATGAGGAAGGGCAGAGAATGTTCCCACCTGTGGCAAGACCATAGCGTTGAAAATTCACTATTGTTGGAGTGGAGAATGTGTGGGCAGATGTGTGAGAAAGGAGACTGGAGAAATAGGGATGAGATCCTGCAAAACCTCAAAAATATGTGGAGGAGTTTGGACTTTACCTAGAAGGCAATGGAGGGCCGCTAAATGTCATAAAAAATGAAATGTCTCATCAGATTTGCATTTAGAAATTTGTCTCTGCCTATTGTTGGAAGAATGCATTTCAGGGCCGATATGACTAGAGAGGGAGACAAAGTCAGTTGGGTCACCAAGGGAAGAAGGGAAGGAAGACTTCGGACTTTGCTCTTGTAGAGAAGCTAGAACCAATAAAGAACACCAAGCCATTTTTTAAAATGTAGATAGGGGGGAAACTGGGAGAATGTAGTGTAAGGAAACTAGAGAGAAGAGAGTTCATGTAAGTTATAGAATACTTGGGGAATCCTGACAGATTGTCGGTGGTTACAATGTGAACTTTGGGAATCACTGCTGTTTTAAGATTTCTCCTCCCCTCCCTGAGTGAAAGAGAATTCATTAATAAAACTCTAGTTCTGCTTACAAATGAAAGTGTTGTGCATCTGATTAAGGGTGTGTATTTTAAAGCAAATTTGCTGAACATTTAAGTATTGATATTGCACCAACTTTAGTGCTAAATTATAAAGTTACACATTTAACCTCATTCTTTTTTTACCTCGGTTAAAATGTAAATGGAGGCAAGTTATTTTGGTTGAAAATGAGCACCCCTTCACAGCCTACGAAGCTGTAACTATAAGTATTATTTTGTATCCTTTGAAAAGGACTTAAACTATACATGAAACTTTTTTGCCAAAAGCATTATATTTTGTTTCATTTTAATTGTTTGAAGATTTATTTTTAAAACTATTAAATACTCCAGCATTATCCTAGTAGCTTGAATAGAAAGTTAACTATAGGTTTATTCCATTTTATTGTACAATTGTGAAGCACAACTTTGCAGAGTCTTAAACGTTGAGGCGAATGTCAGCGACATAAAAATGCAAATTAGGGATTTTATGTTGTTGGTTATAAATGGGCTCATTGTCTCTGAAATACATTCTGGAAACTATAGGCGTAAGTGCAGTAGCAGATATTGTAAAAGTTACTAAGCTAAGCACAACCTTGTAACAGACACTTTAGAAATTCATGAGGGTTATGTAAAGACACATTTTAGATTTCTGTGAATTATGAGGCCAAATTATATTATTTAGAGAATGTGTATTTTACAAAAAACAGTCAACAAGCTCATAAAATACTGAGTGTTTTCTCACAAGTCATGCATTCCTCTCTCCTAGCCCGTGTCCTTTTGTGTTGCAGCAACTTAGCTGCCAGACCACTATCAAAATGATAATTCTGTTCAGAATATGAATAGACCTATTTGTACCACTTTTGGTTAGGTTCCTTCTATTAGTAACAGTTTAGGCAAAGAAGGCCTTAGTGCTTTTCAGATTTTACAGCTGTTTTACGTAAAGGACATGAGGTTTTTTTCTGGAAGCACTTTTGTTCGTTGAGTAGAGGATCCTTGGGAGACCACTGGGGGGTCTGAGTGAAACGTAACATCCTCAGACGGCTAGAAGTTGTTTCTTCCAGAGGCCGTGCATGACAGGATGGGAGCACCTTTTAAATTCTTGAAAGCTTAGGTAATGAGACATGTCCACCATATTTACTATTTAACCTGGTACTCGCTCCCCTCTCCCCAGCTACTACTACTGGATCTCTTTTCTGGGAATTTACACAATATTTTGTGACAGGACAGATGATTCAAAATGAATAATGTTCTTTCAGCTAAGTTCTAAGAGCACAGCAAACACGACTCTTCTGAACCTCTCTGTCACGTGTATGTCTGTGGTTTTTTTAATCCCTCATTTTGAGAGATATCTTTGATACTTTTTATCTTAAGGAGAGCTAAAAAGCTCTCAAGGCTTGAACAAAGCAATAACCAGGGAAATCACTCTATAAATAATTGAGCTTAATGACCAAACTTGCAAAGTTTAAGAAATATTTTGGTGGTTTGACATTATTTATTTTGTAAGTGGTGTATTTGTCTTTCAGAGAGAAAACATTATCTGGTTTTAATGTAAATATGAATAAAAGGATCACTAATATTTAAAACTGGAAACCGTTTGATTTAATGTATTAGTGTACTAAAAAAATAAACTGGAACGGTAAAGATCATTTATTCAACCAAATGAACAGACTCAGAGATTTGGTAGAAATAAGAAGTAAATAAAACTGGATGTAAAGAATTTTCTTTTTAATTCTAAGTGTTCTCCAAAACAATACTCAGATGAAAAGGATATTGTGACAAAAGGTTATAAGTGATGTTAGGAAGTAAGTGAAATGGAAAGAAAGTTACTCATGTTTTAAACTAGTTGAAAATCACAAAATGAGAATGTATTTGCATTAGTGTGTGTTTAAACTTCAGCAGATTCTGAAATAATGATTTTTTAAAAGGTATTTTTTAAATAATTTTTTTAGTACACATACTAACCAAAATAAATTCTAAGACTAATAAGTTGCTTGTAGCTATTTACATTACAGTTAATTTTGTTTCTTGAAGCTTGGTAACTAAGTGCCATTTTTCAGTGTTCCAGTTTTCTCATCTGTAAAAGAGTAGTGAAAATACCAATTAAACTATTATTGTCAAGATTAAATGAGATAATACAAGGCAGTTCCTGCTCTGTATAGTTCCAAAATGCATTAATTTCAGTTACCATGGTTTAATTGAAGAATACCAGTCTCCAATAACACAGCTCAAACTTCTGTCACCACAGTGTGTGAACTGTAATTGTATAAAGTACAAACTTCCCTGCTAACACTCAAGTCCATAAATCAACATGTAAGTAACAGATGCATATCGTGATTATTGACTAATCATGTCATTTCTTCCAAAGTCTCTTGGCAGTTGGTCACTGTGTATCTGTTATTCATTTCACAAACAGACAGCAAATCATGTGGCTGTGTTACCACCTTGTCTCCTGGTCATAAATTCATGTGACGTTTTCCAGAAATAGATAATCCAAAGGGAATGGGTGAACAAAGATAGAAGTGCAGCAAAGAAATGAAAAGTGGTAACAATGGAAGAAGTGAAGTTCAAGTCAAACCTAAATGAAGTGATAGAAGAAACAGCTGACCATAAGCTTGTTGACACTGCCGCTGTTTGAGAGACTCTAGATTTGAGCCAGAAAAACTTATTGAAGCCCAGCTTAACAACATAAACAAGGAAGGACTTTTTACATTTTGACGAGAATTTTTAAAGGTCATGGAATAATCACTTGTTCCCTTTAATCAGTCTGCGTGGTTTCCACATGCTTGGTCGTTTTTACAGTCTTGATCTTGCACTGTCATGCAAGGTGAGGACTGCCTGTACGTAAAGTGCTTAGAACAATCCTGGCACATAGTAAGTGCTCGAGAAACGTTTACTATTCTAATTAATAGTAATAGCACTAATTAGTTGTAAAGATGATTGTAATAGGGGAGAGGGATAGCTAATATTAAGTGAGTGCCTAGAAATATGTACAGGGTACCTTGCCCATATTACCTCATCTAATTTTCATAATACTCTGGAGTAATTTTAGCCTCTTTTTACAGCTGAGCTAACAGGGGCCAAGAAAGTTTTTAAGTACTTGCCCAGGATCACATAGCCAACTAGATAAGAAAGCTAGTATTCAGATGAGGTCATCTGAATTACCTTTCCAGGTCTTTCATGTTTCTAGTAATAGCTGATACTTGATGAGACTGTCACAAACTTTAAAAAGTGATTTGAGAGTCGTTGCTATTGATTAACATTTTTAAAGTATGCCATACAGAATTCAAGAGGTGATTTCATGAGGGACTCTAATTAAGGTAAAGAAAGCAAGAATAAATCTTTGCAGCTTGTTTGTATGTTATTATGTTGTTGTGGTGTTACTTTATGTTTATTAAATTTTATTTGGATTGGATTGGATAATCTCCATTGATTATCTAACAAAGAGTTCGCTTTTGGTCTTTTTGGTCTTGCTAATGAAAAACTCTAGATGTTAAGTGTACATTGGTTTTACCACTACTCTTTTTTTTCAAAAAAGCTTTTATCAAATACTGGATATAAAAGAGTGTTGATAACATATATAAGGTATAAAAAATAAGAATACATATAAAAGACATACAGATTGGAAAGGAAGAGGTAAAACTATCTCTGTTTGTGGGCAACGTGACCTTGTATATAGAAAATCCTAAAGAATCCACACACCAAAAAAACCTATTAAAACTAATAAGTTCAGCATAGTTGTAGGATATAAGAGCAATATGCAAAGTTCAATTTTATTTCCCTGCTCTAGGAATAAATAATCTGAAAACAAATTTAAGAAAATAGTTCCATTTACAATAGCATCAAAAATAAGAAAATACTCAGGAATATGTGCTAATCTTGTACCCTAAAAACTATAGAACATGTGGAGAGAAGTTAAAGAAGATCTAAATAAATGGAAGGACATCTCATGTTCATGAATCAGAAGGCTTAATTTGTTTAGATGGCAGTGCTCCTCACATCAATCAGATTCAACACAATCTCTGTTAAAATCCAAGCTAGCTTTTTTTGTAGAAATTGACTAACATTATATGTAAATGCAAAGGATGCAGAATACCCAGAGCGTTTTGAAAAAGGACAGAGTTGTAGGACTCACTACTTCTAATTTCAAAACCTACCACAAAGCTACAGTAATCAACACAGTCACAGTATGGTGCTGGCATAAGGAAGACATACAGATAGTGAAACAGAATTGAGAGTACAGAAATAGACCCTTATATTTATGGTTAGTTGAGGTTCAACAAGGTTGTCAAGACATATTTCAGTGTCGAAAGAATAGCCTTTAACAAATGGTGCTCGGACAACTGGATATCCATGTGCAAAAAATGAAGTTGAACCCAGCCCTCACACCATACTCTAAAATTAACTCAAAATGGAGCAAAGACTTAAACGTAAGAGCTAAAACTATAAAACTCTTAGAAGAAAATCATAATTGTGAATCTTTATGACCTCAGATTAGGCACTTTAGTTTCTTAGATATGAAACCAGAAGCATGAAAAACAACAAAATAAATAAATTAGACTTTGTCAAAATTTAAAACTTTTGTGTTTTAAAGAACACCATGAAGGAAGTGAAAAGGCAGTTGACAGAATGGGAAAAAATATTTATAAATCATGTCTGATAAGTGATTTTTCTCTTAACAACTCAACAGTAAAATGGTAAATGACCCACTTAAAAATGGGTCAGAAAATCGAAATAGACGTTTCTCCAAAGAAGATATACAAATGCCAATAAGCATATGAAAAGATGTTCAACGTCATTAGTCATTAAGGAACTATATATCAACACTTTAGTGAGATACTAGTTCCTACCTGCTAGGATGGCTGTTATCAAAAAGACAGATACTAACAAGTATTGATGAGGATGTGGAGAAATTGGAACCCTCATACTTTGCTTTTGGGAATGTAAGATGGTGTAGCCCTTTTGGAAGACAGTCTGACAATTCCTGAAAAAGTTAAACATACAGTTACTATATGACCTAGCCAAAAACATATACAATAATGTCCATAGCAACATGATTCATAATAGTGAAAAAGTGGAAACAGTCCAAATAGCTATCAGCTAATGAATGGATATACAAATTGTAAATAAACAACGGCATAGTATTCTACCATGAAAAGAAATGAACTACTGATATATGCTACAATATGAATGAATGAACCTTAAAAATAGTATACTATAAGACACATAGTATATGATTCCATTTATATGACTATCCAAAGTAAGCAAATTCATAGAAACAGAAAGTAGATTAGTAGTTGTCAGGGGCTGGTGAAGGGTAGTAATGGAAAGTGACTTCTCATGGGTGCAGAGTTTGTTTTTGGGGTGATAAAGATGTTCTATAATTAGATAGTAGTGATGGCTATATAACTGTAAATATACCAAAAGCCACTGAATTATGTACTTTAAAAGTACATAGTTATATTTTAGTGAAGTGAATTCACAGTGCAGTGAATACCTATATGTCTACCATTCAATTAAGAGCTAGAACATCGTTTTACATTTTAAGTCGTTGTTTCCCTACTTAGCCACATGGCTCATTCCCTCACTTTGTTCAGAATTCTGCCCACATTTTACCTCTTCAGAGTGACCTTCCCTGAGTATCCCATCTAAAGAAGCACCCTTTGCCTGTCACTCTGTATCCCTCTTTATCCTGCATTAAACAAACAAGCTTACTACTTACTACAGTTTACCCCTGAACCATGGGTTGAGACACGCACCCTCCCTGCTGTTGAATTTTCATATAACTTTACCTTCAGCCCTTCATATCTGCAATTCAGCATCGGAGGAATCAGCCACCTGGGATTATGTAGCACTGTTGTACAAACATATTTATTAAAAAAAGCATAAAAGGAGACGCAGTTCAAACCTGTGTTGTTCAAGGATCAGCTGTGCTTGTTACAGCACTTACTATTACCTGTGATGCAGTTACTCGCTCTCAGTCTCCTCCTTCCCCGATGCCTCCTGTGAGTCTAATGGGCAGACTTGGTCTGTTTCCTGCACTGCTGTATCTGTAGTGTCTAGAGCAGTGGCTGTCTTGAACTGGGTGCTCATTAAATGTTGACTCAGTGAGTAAATGCTTTATGTTCCAGAGCTCAAGCAGTACTTTCTCCTTTCCTGTTCGGTTCTCATGAACTTAGTCCCTGTTCTGAATGCTGCTGATACTGTCTTTACTTTGGCACCAAGTTCAACTTTTATATTAATGTTTGTGTATCTTGTCTCTCCAGGGAGGCAAGGACTGTACCTTATCTTTTTCCTTGCCCAGAAAGTTCAACATAGTAAGAATAAGCAGATAACTCATTAAATTTAAAGCAATCCTATTTTTTTAACATTTTTTATTGAGTTATAGTCATTTTACAATGTTGTGTCAATTTCGAGTGTAGAGCACAGTTTTTCAGTTATACGTGAACATACATATATTCATTGTCACATTTTTTTTTTGCTGTGAGCTACCACAAGATCTTGTATATATTTCCCTGTGCTATACAGTATAATCTTGTTTATCTATTCTGCATATGCCTGTCAGTATCTACAAAAGCAATCCTATTGTTATAGCAACTTTTTAGTCTGTATGGTGTTTGACATGAAGTCAAACCATGTAATCCTTTGAGAACATTTAATAGTCTGGATTTTACTTCTAGTGAGACTGGAGAGTTTTGTCTAGGGAATAACTTTGATTGATGTGTGGAGTTAGAGGTCTGTGTCACGGATAGAAAGAGGGAAACAATTGGAAGGCACTTTGAATAATCCGGGTGAAATATGATGCTGGCTTAGACCGGGGTGGAAGCAGTGGAGGTGGTGAGAGTTGTTTTGATCCTGGATATATTTTGAGGGTAAATCTAATAGGATCTGCTGCTGATGGTTTGGATATGGGTATAAGAGAGGAAGAAGAGTCAAAGGTAACTTCTAAGATTTTTTGGTAATATTTTGGTAGTAGAGATGCCATTAACTGAAAAGAGTAGAAACTATAGGTAGTAGTATTTTGTTCTGTCTGTTGAGAGTGGGGATTTACTGTGGAATCAGTCTGTTTGGGACATACTAAGTTTGAGGTGCCTATGTGATATCCAAGTAGAAATAACAAGTGTGAAGTATGTAATTAGATATTACTATAGAAGGAGGCCCAGGTAAGACATGAATTTTGGAGTTGTCAATGTATAGGTGATTTTTAAAGCCGGAGGGAATAAATAAGATCATCCAAGACATGAGGACAGGAGAAAAAATCCTCTGACTGAAGCCCAGGCACTCCAGGATTTGGAAGTTGGGGAGATGAGGAGGAATCAGCAAAGGAGACAATAGCACATATCAAATGACATAAGAGGAAAATAGGAGTGTCCTGAAGCTGGGGGTTGAAAATGTAATAAGGAGAGAACAGTCACCTGTGTCAAATGCTCTTTGATAAATCACGTAAAATGAGAATTAACTTCATTAGTCATTAATTCAGGGTCCACCATACCAATCAAGTAATTTACCTAGGCAAAATGAATGAGCTTCTCAAGAAAAGCCCTTCTCAACACTTGTCAATTATGAGAGATTGTATCTCTTAAGTTTTGACTTTGCAAATTGGAAAACTCAAAATGTTAACTCTGAGTTTTCAGATTATAACTGTACATTGTATGTGGTGGGATAGAGTATTAAGAAAGGATTTCAAAGGCATTTATATTTTAATGCATCACTAACGTGTCATTGTTGTAAAAAAAACAATAGGATCTATTCATAGACTCTGATTATGAAAATTGGGTAATTCCTCATACCTAAGCCAGAGGAAAGAAAAGACTTCTAACTGGAAATCTGTGTGTTTTGGCTTCCTCTCTTTTCTGTTACTATAAGACTGAATGTCAGATATTACTCCATTTATTACAGTTACAAGCTAACTTGCAATTAGTTTGGCTAACATCCATGTTTAATGTAAATCTAAGTTGCAGACAATTTCCTTTACCTCACTCTGTTTGAAGTGAGAGAAGCCCTGTTTACCTAACTAGCCTTGAAATCAAAGGGAAATTTAATATTGCAAGTTAATGATTTATTTATACTGAACATTAGCCAGACTCATCATGATTATATTAGATATCAGTTTTTTAATATTAGACATGACATTTTAGCCATCTTACTTCTGTTCTTTAAAATGATTTTCCTGGTGTATCAGTAGATTAGAAATTTGAAATTGAATCTTAATATCTGTCTGATGCTTAGTTCTAAAATGATGAAAGTATTTTGTATTTGGTATACACTACACCTCTTAATAGCAAATCTTGCTGAGTTTGCTGCTGATTATACATCATTACAGAGTGCCATGACAGCATAAGGATATGCTACATAGAAGAGAGAAAAATAGTTAAAGGTGTTATTAAAAGGACACAATTAAGCTGAACAATTAAGTTATGGAATATGAGAGTTTTTACAAGATTTTCTTTTTTATTCAAATGCTGCTAAGGATTTGAAGTGCTCATTACCAGCTGGACTTGGTCTCTCAGAAACCCAGATCACATCTCACGGCTTTGACAGTACCAAAGAGGGAGTTATTGAAGCAGGAGCATTTCAAGGTAAGGAACTCATTATTTTTAAAGATGGCTTGTGTGGAGGGTGGGAGAAGTTCACTAAGTGCTACCTTTATTAATAAAATACAAGAATTGACCCCTTTAATGCCATGATAAAACACTGACTATAAACATAATCCTTTTTCTCTTCAATTTAAATAATTTAGGAATTCTTTTTAGTAGTCATCTTTATGTAAATAGATCATTGTTCATAATTTTGCTGGTTATTATTTAATAATTGAATTTAAAATACTGAAATAAAAACTCAAAAATTACATAAGGAATGCAGATTTAAATTATTTTAACTGTAACCACAAAATGTGTAACTATAAGCCAGTATTGGTTTGTATAAATACATATTTCCTATTTCAAAGCAATTAGGAAAATGAAACTTTTCTTTTTCTTACTATACTTTCTGTGTAGGAGGTCTCCAAGACCACCCTCAGATTCAATAATTTGCCGAGAGGACTCGCTGGACTCAGTCTGTAGTCATACTCCAGGCTGTGATTAGTACAGTTAGCAAAGGCAAAGGATGCCTGAGCAAAAGTCTGGGAAAACAAGGCATAAGCCTGCACGGGTCTGTTGCTAGTACAGTCACATGGAACATACCTAATTCTCCCTGCAGAGTTGTGATAACAAATATGAAATGTTGCTAACCAGGGAAGGCCATTAGAGACTCGATGCCCAGGATTTTTGCTGGAAACTGCTCACTTAGGCACCCTCTGCCTAGCGTGTACAAAGATTCCAGACTCCCAGAAGGAAAGCATAAACCACACGGTTAGTATAAACAGTTGAAGCATAGTGAGCGAGGCTTAACCATTCTGGGAATGGAGGCAATCAACCCAAAATTAAAGTTCTCAGATGCCAACCGAGGGCTAGTTTTTTGTAAGCTGGTCTGTTTAAGGATAAGTAGTTAGACCTGCTATTTTAGCTCTTTTCTGCACACATTCCATATATATATATATATATATATGTCTACTTTTAATATAAAGAAAAACACCTCTTTTTTTTTTAATGCTCTTGCCTATAATAACCTTGTTTAGGTGTTTTTTCATTTCACACAAGTGAAGTGAAAATAAAATCATGTGCACAATTGGATGCAAAATGGATTGTTTTCTTGATGGAGCTATAAAAGTGGCAGCTGTGGTTCATGCTTAGTGAAGTGTAACAATCTTAATACTACATTATAATTTTGCTAAATGAAAAAAATATCTCCATGCCTTTGTAATCCTTAGCCCTCTTGCGGATGATGGTATTCTATATTTTTATTACACCAATGGCCAGTACTTCAATCAAAAACAATTTATATTTTGAAATGTATTCTTTGCTAAACAGATCCTGAAACTAGGCATTTAAGATAACCCGGTATAATACCTTCTACTCTGGGCTGTAAAATGAATGGGCTGTCTAGTGACATCATTTTTTTCCCCTTTTCATTCTTAAAATTTTTTTTTAAGTGGAGGTACTGGGGATTGAATGCAGGACCTCCTGCATGCTAAACTTGTGCTCCACCACTGAGTTGTACCCATGCCCCTACTTTTCGTTCTTAGGTTCGGAAAAATAAAGGTATAGAAAGGAACATACATGTCAATATATCAGTAGTCATTGTGTAGCGTTGTGGTGTCCTTATTTAGGGGTTAACTTTGAATTTGAAAAGGTTAACTGATTGCCTAAAATGAATACTTAAAGATATAAGGCTGGCTTTGCATAATGTGACAACATTTTTGGACCAATCACCAATTTCCAAATTTAAATGTCAATATAGAATTAAAAAGTACTTTTACTATTAACATATTTTAAGTGTTTTCAGTGAAATTATTTAGATGACATTTGGTGTTATCCTTTTGCCCTTAAGTGGAATAATATTATACAGTAATCGAAATCAGCTGGCCATTATCACCTGCTGTGCATAAGCATGAAAATGCCAGTCAGTTTCACTTGCTTATAAATGCATCCTAATCCTTTAAATTGGAATAAAAAATACGTTTTATGATAATGGCAGTAATTTATGTCTCTTTGTTTTAAAGTTACTACAAAATAATGGCTTTATTTCCCTATGCTGTACAATTTATCTTTGTAGTTTATTTAGTTTATACATAGTAGTTTGTTCCTCTTAATCCTAGACCTTTGCACCCCTCTCCTCCTCTCCCTCTCTCCCCTGGTAACCACTAGTTTGTTCTCTGTATCTGTGAGTCTGTTTCAGTTTTGTTATATACATTGGTTTATTTTATTTTTTAGATTCCTCAAGTAAGTGATAACAAGAATATTTGTCTTTGACTTATTCTACCAGGTATAATACCCTCTAGGTCCATCCGTGTTGTTGCAAATGGCAGAATCTCATTCTTACGGCTGAGTAATATTCCATTGTATATATATATATATATATATTCCACATCTTCTTTATGTATTCATCTGTTGAGAGAACTGACACTTAGGTTGCTTCCATATCTGGGCTATTGTAAATAATGCTTCTATGAACATTGAGGTGCATATGTTATAAAATATTTTTTAACCTAAACTACATTGTTAATCAGTGTATAAAAGGATAATCATTCTGCCATACTTAGATTATTTAAGCATTTATTGGAAAGTTGTAGTTAAGTGCCCTTGTTTTAAGACATATATAGATAAATTGGAATGAACATGAGAAAAAGTAGCATGATTAAAATGTAGGAAATGGGTTTTATGAAAAAATGTTAGGAGTTGGGGCTATGTTAGCTCTCTGGAAAAGTAACTGAATGAGAATATAATAACTCTATTACTTGAACAATTACTACAGTAAGAGTACTAACCGTTTGCTTTTCCATTTCTAGAGCAAATTTAGAAGAAATTATACTTAAATTTAGCCTAATGACAACAAATGTTGAAATCTGCCCAACAAATACATTGAAGAATCAATAATAATGTAAATCATGAATAAATTAAAACTCATAAAAGTGAAGTGTACCTAGCCCCTGAGTTTTGTTTTAATGGAGTTTTGATCATTGCATACACATACTCATATTCCCAAATTTCTACTTTTGAGATGAAACAGAGCTAAATTCTCAGATTTAGTCAGTCAGCAAAAGCCTAGAGTTCTAAGAATTATTTTTGCTGGAATGATTTAGTTATTTATTGTGAATGATTTTAGTAACTAATTTAGATTAGTGGTTTAAAGGGTTGAAGTTACAGAGAATAATTACCCTTGAAAGTAAAGCAAACAGTTGAAGTACCCAGTTACCCCAGCACCATGTCTTTTGCTACTTTAGTTTGGAAAGTTCTGTGTCATTTGTTACATATATTCAACATATCTCATGTTGTGTCATGGGATTATTTCTCATGCAAGATTAATAAACAGTAATAACTAGAACAACGGAGCTCTGTTCCTGGGATCATCAAGAAATGAAACTACGGCAGTCATTTTTTATTTATATAATATAGAATATTATATAAGGGTTTCCTTATATAATAGAAACCCTTGTGCCTTGGATGTTAGAGATACAGTCTTTGCTTAAAATGGTCATTGGATTGGGTAACTTATTAAATGCCTTCCAACTTAGCAAGTAATTTATGGATTAGTGTTTTCTGTATTGAAAAATGGAGATGCTATGGTGTGGGTTCAGAACATCTGAGTCTCTAATAAGAAGCTGTTTTTACCTCTCTGGGCCCCATTTCTTCTGTAGTTTAATGTTAGACTAGTTGATTTCCATTGTCCTTCCCAGTTTTTAATTTTATGGTTCAACAGTTGTTTTTTTTTAAAGCAGATATCTTTCACTTTGAAAGATATCATTGATCTACTAGATCTATTGCATGTTTGGATTTTAATGTTAGATTCAATCTATAGGTTTTCATGTTAGAACTGGTGACTGTTTCTGATCAGAACTCATATCTGTGATATGAGGAAGTTGATTCTGATTCTGTCTTACTAGAAAATTTTAACTATTAATTTGACACATTATATGTTTTCTAGAGACTGGGAAAGAATGTAGTTGAAATAAAATTATCTTACAAACATTAAAATATACTCAGCCAACAGAGAACCTATATTCAATATCTTGTAGTAACCTGTAATGAAAAAGAATATGAAAAGAAATATATGATTGTATATGTATGACTGAAACATTATGCTGAATACCAGAAATTGATACAGCATAGTAAACTGACTATACTTCAATTTAAAAGAAGAAAGATACACACTCAGCTAAATGTGAAAGAATGTTAATAATTTTTTCAACTTGGTTTTAATTATCACTTCCCTAAAAATATGTAGCCTTTAGAATTTAAAATAAAGAAATTAATGGAAATAGCAGTTTTCTTTAAGTTTAATGCTGGACATTAGCAACAATGTTGGGTAGCTAGTTTTTCTTTGTAGATAACTAAGGCTCAGAGATGGTAAGTAATTTGCTGGGGTATTCCTGATACTGTATGGTAAACAGAGCCAGAATTTCAAACCCAGAGTTAGAACTTAAAACTCAGTTGTGTTTGAGAATAATCTAAGTAGCTTTTAAAAAACTATAGTTTCATAATGTACAGCATGGTGACTATAGTTAATAATAATGTATTATGTACTTAAAATTGCTAAGAGAATAGATCTGAAGTGTTTTCAGCACACACACACAAAAGGTAACTATGTGAAGTGATGGATGTAATCATTTCACAGTGTATACATATATGTCAAAACATCACTTTGTACACCTTAAATAGATCCAGTTTTTATTTGTCTAATAAATAATTAATGGAAACCAAAAAACAATCGAATAATGAAGCTAAAAGTGTCATCCCCCCAAAAAAGCCCTACAGATACTTGCTTCACTGACGATCAGATCTTGTGGAGTGTCCCAGGTATGTTTTAAAAGCTGCAGAAGTGATTCTTATGATCAGAATAGCACTCTATTTTAGCACTTCTCAAACTTCAAATACATAAAAATCATGTGAGGACCATGTGAAATGCAGATTCTGGTCCACTAGTTCTGGGACAGGGTCTGAGTTTTGCATTTCTAATGAGCTCCCAGGTGACAACTAATGGAGGCTCCTCGCATCCATACTGTGAGCAGCAATGATCTACACTATGTGATATTTAATTTATGATTGGAAAATTTCAGCTACAATTTCTGTGAAGGCCATGATTCATTCACATTTCTGTGAATTTTAATTATGAATTTGATACAGCGTTACATGCCTTTGGATTTCTACTTGAAGAGCATTCTTTCTTATGTTAGGATAGCATGTTATAAAATATTTACTTGAGCTTTAAATCATTCAGCTATGGAACTTTAATCACATTGTTTTAATTGATTTGGAAATAGCAAAGCCTAGGTGAAGTCCTGTTTAGAAGTAATCTTGCCCAGTTTCTTCTTAAGAGTTATGTGTGATGTTTGGTTTTAATAATTCGATGAAAAGTTTATACAAGAACTCAGCCTAGTGGCATCCATTTATTATTAGTCCATTCCTGCAAGAAAGCAGATATATTAACTGCAGCTTTTAATCCTAGTTTTTGAATATTTTAAAGGAAATGTTGGTAAACCTGTATTCAAAATGTACAGTATGTGGAGGAAGAAAAGGATTTTCACAGTTAAATGTCTGCCCTTTTCAGGTTCCCCAGCACCACCATTGCCATCTGTTATGTCTCCTAGCAGGGTGGCAGCTAGTCGACTGGCTCAACAAGGAAGTGATTTAATTGTTCCTGCAGGTATTCACTGCACTGATTGGATAAAGCCCTTCTTGCTACAGGCTGAAGCTAAACTAATTCACTCAGTTTCGTAATCACTTGCTTATATTCTTAGGTGTGTGTTACTCTGGCTTTTTTGGTGGCTGCTGCTGTTTTTTTTTAACAATAAGGGAAATCATCTGTCTAGCCATAGCCTATCTTTCTGGCTTTTCAGTTATTAGGCTGTATTTCAAACCTGAAATTTAACTCACTTTAAGATTTAAAAACATTGTAAAATGTGATTCATTTTGAATCATCCTTTCTTTGTCCTGGAAAATGTATTTACTTATTTGATCCTAAACTCTCGGCTTTGCAGCTCTTAACTCTTTTTTCAATTAAACAAAAAAAGGAGCCTTCAACAGTTGGAGTGTTCATTATTTGGAATGAGTCAAGTAGAAAAGGTTGTGTCTTCTTTTTTTTCAATTTCAGCTTACTGATAGCTGTCAGATTGCAACACAATACTATGTAATTTACCAGTTACACTCAGTGGAAAATACTTGTGAAAAATCCATTTCTTTACATTGAATATGCTCTGTATTTTAATATTGCTGGACTGTAAAAATGGGGGAAGCTGAATTCTATATTTCTTTTTATATGAAATGTTAATATTTTATATTTTGTTTCTATGAGAATTTTGTAAATTCTTAAATGTGTTTGATTTTATATACTGACTCAATCTTAGATTGTAGTAAAGATGTGATGAAGGCTGGTCTGGCTATAGGAGCAAGAAAAGAAATTCTTGCTGATGCTAACTTTTTGAAACCATTTTGTAAAATGTCTTCTCTTGTCTTTATGTTATTGTTTTTTTTAAAATTACTGTAAGGTGTCTATCCCAAGTCATTAGCATCATAGATGTTTATTAGATATTTTCTTCTATGAAAGGTACTTTACTATTAGGAACTATATAGTTATAGAGTTGCTTTTATGTAATAATTTCTTAATTGTTGGAGCAGCACATGGTCAGGGCTTTATACTGCCTTTATTAATTATGGCTTTTTTCGAAGGGGAGACTCGAGAAAAAACGAGGTACAATGTAGGTCTTGTTTTAACACAGCCTCTCAGACTGGTGGTAAGATATTTTTAATGACTATTTAAAATTACAGTATTTTTAAAATCCTCCAAAGTTCTAGTAACAATCTGTTGTTGCTCTGTTCTACGTAGTACAGTGAAAAATCACTGTGAAGAGTACTTGGCCTTTCAGATTTTTACTGACAGTTTTTTCTAGGGTCATTAGGTTATAAGAGTAATTGTGGAAACTTTGTTTTTCTTAAAGCAAACAGCAACTTATTTAGAAAAGAAGGCTGATTGCAGCATTTTTTTTAAGAAGGCAGGCAAACCACATAGTATTTGAGTTTAATGGACAAAAATTTGTTTTAAGTGTTAGGAAATTATTCTCAAAATGATTCCAGGAATTCCTAGTCATTTACCTTGTGGAAACATTATTTCTTTAAATGAATAAGTAGTTTAATTTGAACAGCATCAGTGTTCTGTTTTCTTTCTCTACTTGTCTTTATCTGATTTACATTTGTATCTTTTGTTACGATCATGCAGGTGGCCAGAGAACACAGACAAAAAGTGGGCCAGTTATTCTAGCAGATGAAACTAAAAATCCTGCAATGGAAAAGTTAGAGCTTGTTAGAAAGTGGAGTCTAAACACCTACAAGGTTTGTGATTGCTTTTTAATGTTTCCACCCTAACTAACTCTAAGAATTGTCATTTGTATGTTATTCAAATTATTATTTTCCAACTATATGAATATATAGAAGAGAGTAATCCCATTTAAACGTAAAAATACAATTAGAAAATGAAGTATTTATTGATCTTTGCATAAATGTAATTTAAAAAATCAGTAGCAAAAGATTAAAAAAGCTACTAAAGTTCTTACTAATTGACAACACAATTAAAGAAGAAATATATTGCCTGGGGATACCTTTAGCTGTAGAAATGCTATAGCTATGTTTGCCCCCACCTCCATCTTTTTGATACTTTATAGCAACTGAATGTCAGGAGGGGTGTATTAGTTTTCCAAAGTTTGGGATTCTCTGATGTTATTGTGATAACTAAGCACTAACTGTACAGACAGCAAATGAGTTGGATTTCAGAGTTTCATAGTAGTTAGTTGTATTACTTCGGAGTAATTGGTGGTTATTTTTCTTATGTTCTCCATAAAACAAATAAGCAAATTATTTAATCTATACTATATTTGATATATTACAAATAGTTCAAGCCCCAAATCCGCTTAGTTACCTATATGTGTGTGTTTATCATCTATTCCTCTTCTTCTGTCTCTCACCTGTATAATAATCTGAGTTGAATCGTTTTTAAGATTTCGTAGTTATCTCTATATTAACATACTGCATTCAGACATTCTTAAAACTTCTGTTAATGAAAATGACCAGTCTTCATAATGTTGTACACATGGCATAATACTATGTGAAGGAGTTATCATTCTCTCTGAGTTTTATTTTTAACTAAAAATTTTTTTCATCGGACTAGTTTAGATAACTCAGTCTAAGTCAAAAGAGAAAGTTCTAGCTTACGTGATTTTATTGAGTTTGTAGCCCAGTGTGCGTGGGCTGACATATGACTCTCTGATCTTGTGGCTTTTTGACCTTTTTGGTCCAAATTGTGAGCTAATGTAGGATATTCATTGTCATATGATAATCCTTCAAGTACGATTCTGATTTGGGTGATTTAGGACTGTGCTTTTTTGTCCATTTTACTCTTGAGGAACTTGGTTCTGGCCATGACTTTGATCTTCTCTTTCTTGGACTTCAGTTCCTTCATGATTCCTACCTTTAACGTCTTCTGTCTGGTTTTATTCTCTAACAAATGCTTAAGGCTTTTCCTCAAAGAGGATATTAGCACTTCCTGTATTGTTTGTTAATTTTGGCTCCAAGACGAACCTGGTGATTAATACCAAATATGTAATAGGACTGCTTTTAAGTTTAGGCCTTGCGTCTATCGTCTGAAATATTATTTTAATCTACTTGATTTTGTTCACAAAATGTGAGTCCAGAATATATTCATTTTCTTAATTATTCTCGTCTGCAGGAATAATTGTGAATGGTGAACTCTGGTTTATTATTGTTTTCGTTTGGCTTTGAATTTTGCTAGTGTAGAATAGGGTACTTTTAGAAGTCCTGTTATTTTTTAAGAATAATCTCAGTTTCAGCATTTAGCGCTGTTATCTTTCCTAAACATTCAGTGCTTTTTTTTAGATGTTTAAGAATTTACCATCAGTATTCACACCTTTATCAAATTAATAATTGTGGTCTTTAAGCTAGTGTCTTTTAAACTTTCATTCTTGTTTTTCTTATCCTATTGCCTTATGTATTTACTGATTGACCTATTTCTCCTGTTCAGTTTCTTATATTTCCCTTTATGCTCCCTTCTTCCCTATCCTTCACTCTTAACAACTCTTTTAATATCTGTCAGTTGTTGCCATGAAATTACTCTTTTCTTTGTACTTAAATGGTTTAATTCTTTTTTTTTCTGCATTATAGATAAAGCTTTGGCGGTATTTAAATACTGAGAGTACACAGTGACTGTCTTAAATTCATGGTGTGCGCGATGATGATTCATGTTTCGTACACTGTTTATCTGCCCTCCCCCAAGTAGGAGGTCCATGTAGGGCAATCATTTCCTTTGCTTTTTCCCCCCTTTAACTTTGGTCTATTTGGCCTGATGGCTTCAAAATGAATTCTTAATTTATAAGTATGGAAAACTGAGTAGGACCACCAGCTCATTGGAAGTCATCTACATTTTAAGGAATTTTGAAGAAGGGTAAAGAACTGAGATTCTTAATTCTCTTCTGTTTTGAACTTGCTTTATTATATATACCGATCTCTAATTTTGTATTTTAATTTCAGTATTTACTAGGAAGCAACTTAAATAAAAATCTATCCTTCAGTGGTCATATGAGAAACTTGCTCTGGGACCTTAATGAGTGGAGAAATGACTAGCAATTTTGTATTTTCTCACTACAGTTTTCTTTACAAAGCTCCACATAGGCTCTCTGTGGCACTCTTATTTCCTTAAGAGTGATTAGTTACCTATATTGGATTACAAGCTCTGTAAGTTCAGTTTCAAAACTTGTTTCAAGTGTCCAGATTTATCTTATTATGCCTCATATTCACTGTTGCCTTACTTCTTCCACTGCCATAGCTTCCAGGAAACAAAAAGCATTTCCTCGTTAAACCTTTGACCCTACTGTCTGCTTGTAACCGTTACTTCTGTGGAAAAAAGTGACCATTCAGACAACAGTAGACGTTTCTTTCGTTTTGCCCAATCTACCAAGTCCCTTCAATGAGTTCTGGCCCCTGACTTTCAACAGACTATTATATCTGGGTTGCTATGGAAGGGACCACATGCTTTGGCTTGCGAGTAGAGTAAATGTCTCTGGTAATATTATGTTGCATAGGGAAAGTCCTGGTGTGGATGAAAAGTGAGATTGAGTGGCTTATCTCCTTTTATCTTGTTACCATTTCAGATATTATTTCTTGCTGATGTTTCTCTCATGAAGATCACAAAATCTGCAGTTAAACTTTCCTCCTGTTGTGATTTTCATCTCCCAGAAGTGTCTGTATGTTTTCCGTAGAAATAGTTTTGTCTCCCTTTTGTGAGTTTGGCCTCTCACCATTCCTATCATTTTCTATGTAGTTATTTCTCTATTAAAAGAAAACTCCTTTATAAAAAATGTTTATTCATAAAGATCATTAATTGGTGATAATAGAGAATGTGTGAAGAAATCCATTTCAATCTTAAGTAGAAAAAATATGGGTAACATGTAATATGCTAACATTAAAAGGATAAATATAGACTTATGCATATTGATGGGGAGAAGTCTTAAGAGATTTGTTTTTAGACGAGAAATGCTCAGGATATTATGTGTAGCATAGCATAGTTTCATGTTTACTTTAAAAATATTATATATGTGATTATATAGATTTTAAGGAGCATCTAGACTATACCCATCAAGCTGTTAATAGTTTTCTACTATTTAGTCAGATTAAAGGAAGGAAGAGGAAATTCACCTTTTATTTCGTTCATTATTTTAATTTCTTCAACAAACAGTAATTCTGTAACCAAAACTTTGAAAGAGGTGATAAAAGAGCAAGTTTGTAAATTTAAAAAACTGTAATACTTATTTACTACTTTTTAGAATATTTTTGTTAACTTTAAATGATGAGGAGTATATTAATGCCCTATGTAGTTACCCTTAAAGTGTATTATTAAGTAGTGAATTTGCTTATAATTTTTTATTTCTAACAAAAATTATTGGAAAACTTATTTCCATGTGCTCTGAAATTAGGTACTTTAAAAAAAATTACAAGTTCCTGTATCATTTCTAGGACAGAAAAGAGTAACATAATTTAATATTACTCTATCTGGGCAAAAGTAGAAGAATAATTCAGGAATCTCTGTTCTCTTTCTCTGTCCCTCCCCATCTCCCCTCCCTCCCCACCTCTTCTTCTTCTTTCTTCTCCCTTTCTTCCCTTCATTCTTCCTACTCACACACATATACACAGCTATTTAAGGGGGAGATAGAAAGGAAAAAAGCTTTTGAAACCAATAGGAGAGTGGAATTTTGGTATTCTTATTATACCTATATTAATAGTCCAGTGTTGTTCATAAATCAATGCCAAGTATCTCAGTTGCTTTAAATAATCTCTAAAACAGCTGAGATACTTGTGCACAAAGCTTGAATGATGGTTATGTGAGAGAGCTCACCTGGCAGGATATAAATTAGCTAGATAAGTCTTAAAACTTCCTCTGATTAGTAATAGTTATTTGACATGTCTGGTAAATTTACCTTCTGAGTTCTGATGGACTTCTAAGGGGGCTGACAATTTTCAGTTTGTTGGGCTGGTTTGTTTGAAGCCAGAAATGGTGTATGTCATGTGCTCTAGCATTTGTACTTTGGCTGCTGTATTACTATTTTTTCTTTTGTTCTTTTTTTCTTCCTAAACAAAGTACATCTTTCCACTTTCAGTGCACTCGGCAGATTATCTCTGAGAAGCTAGGCCGTGGATCAAGAACTGTGGACCTTGAACTTGAAGCTCAGATTGATATATTAAGAGATAACAAGAAGAAATATGAAAATATTCTAAAACTGGCTCAGACATTGTCAACCCAGCTTTTCCAGATGGTGCATACCCAAAGGCAACTCGGAGATGCATTTGCTGACCTGAGTTTGAAGTCACTAGAACTCCATGTAAGATTATTTGAAATAACTCCTGGGGAGTGAGGGGGATGAAAATGGCAGTAGGAGAATTCTGAGAGGTAATTTATTACATTTCTTATTTGCTGAACTCTTAATAAGCTTGGACTCTTGAGGTGTTCTTTTAGATATTTCATATAATTTTCAAGAAGGCCCAACTGACTTTTGTCAACATAGTGATCCAGTTGTACCCTAAAGAAGATGTCAGCTAGAGGTTTCAGGCGAAGGGAACTTGGATAGAGGAAGGAAAAGGAGTCCTCAGCCTGCCTGAGCCTAGGAAGGATCATACTGTGCACAACTGGGCGTGAGTAATAAGTAAATTCAGGCACCTGCTGGAAGTCTCTTACCTAGTCTCTAAGTGTCCTGAACAAACAGTAACTTGCTTGACCGGATTTGTGATATACTTCTACTGAAATCAATAATACAAATTACGAATTTCAGAATGAAATTATTTTTCTGCATATATTCAGCTAAGCATTCCTAACAATTTCTTACAATAACTTACGTGACTCCTTCTATGTCTTTTTTTCTCGCCGAGAGCCAAAAGGTGCAGAAATCCCTTGCCTACAGACTAGAAGCTGGAACAGATAATTTAGAGCATTAAATCATTTGGTAATATCTAGACTCTTGGACAAAGAAAATTTGACTAGAGATGACAGTATACATCATAATAGAGAAAAATACTGAGATTCAGTTCTAAATGAGTCATTAAACATACAAAAAGAAGAACAAAGCTAATATTTAGGAAGCTGAGTTGCAATTGTTGAGTATCCACAATTTCAATGTAATGGGCTAGGTGCTTTATAGCCATTATATCATGTAACTTATCTGACAACACTGCAAGAAATGTTATCCCCATTTTATAGATGAGGAAATTGAGGCCAACAGACATTAGGTAGTTTTTACAAGATCACAAAACAAACAAAAGATAGAACTGGAATATACACCCAGGCCTTTCTGTTTCTGCATGGTCTCCTGCTGTCTCTTTAAGTGGAATCTGTAGAGGATCTCTGACCCAGAGAAAAGCTCCCACAGTATGGAAAGAGGTAACCAGAGTATAGGGTCTAGGGAAGTGTTGGAGCAGTGTTACCAGTGACGCTACCTTCACTAGACCCTGTTAATTATAATTGTTAACACAGATTGGGGGTTACTACACACCAGGTACAATTCTGTCGTTTATATGTGTATTTGCTCATCTAACGCTCAGCTGTAGCTAGCAGTACTTTTATTATCCTTCTTTTCTGGATGTGAAATTCCCCCCCCCCCTTTTTTTTTAAACAAAACTGAGAGATTAATCCTCAGTATTTTAAGCCTATTGGACCCAGTTTTAATTTTTGAGTTTCTTATTTGAGCATTTCTAACCCTTCATAAGGATTGATATTTCATGACTCTTTTAATTTTTTCTTAGAGGTCTTCCAATGAGAAAATTTACTTTTTTTTTTAATTGAATTAAACTTTGTCTTGCAACTACCATATGGGTCCATTGGGAATCAAAGACACAGTATGGGATCTTAGTAATCTTATTTTCCTACATCTTAAAACATTTTGCTGTTTCATCATCCTAGGAATTATTTCATCATTACTCATCAGTTTTTCCCTACCATGTTAAAAATGACTAATATAATAAAACAAAAGAATGAGAGCATTACCTAGAAGAATGATTCACTTGTGAAATAAATACTTCTTGTTTGTTTGCATTTTCAAAAAGAATCTGGAGAAACTATTTCTGTAGTCTTTTTTTTTTAATGTTCATGCAGCATAGCTAAGAATTCAAAATTTTTCATTTTTGCACATAATGGAAAGAGAATACAATAGCAGATGATGACATTTCACAAATATTACACAAATCAAAAGATGACTACAAAAGACCATAGTATTGACTCTTAACAGTGATGGCAAAATTGATTATATCAGTGAAATCTCAGGCTATAAGTGTTCCAGTGATGATATCCTGGATGAATTTTCTTAAAGAGTCACTGAATAACAATATATTTTTAAGGACAAAAAGGAAATATGGTATTGTATCAGACAAGATTCTCAAAAGAAATAATCAATAGGATATATAGCTATATAGAGTTTTATTTTAAGAAATTGGTTCATGTGTTTGTGGAGGCTGGTATATCCAAAATCTGCAGGGTAGACTGGCAGCTGGAGACCCACAGAAGAGTTGCAGTATGAGTACAAAGGCAGTCTGCTAGCAGAATTCCTTCTAGCCCAGGAGATGTCAGACTTTGTTCTATTAAGGTCTTCAACTGATTGTAGGAGACCCACTCACATTGTGGAGGGCAGTCTGCTCTACAGATTATACACTGATCAAAATATAAGTCTCATCTACAAAAACACTCTCACAGAAACATTCAGAATAATGTTTGACCAGATATCTGGACACTGTGGCCCAGCCAAGTTGACACATAAACCATCACAAATGTTTTCATCTAGTTAGTTGTTCAACAGGAATGACCCCAACATGTAACATTTTTTGACAGAAATGCATCTGGACCATCCTATTTTGCTAAAAAGACATGATATATTCTTCTTTTATGATATTTATGCACCAAAATGTACTTTGTATGTTTGTTAGTGAACAGATACTGAGAGTAAGTGTGTATACAAAAATGATTTCAAGGAAATGGATAATATAGAAATTTTTTAAAATTCATTGGATTCGATATTCTAATTGCTGTTTATAAGTGTAAAAATAATGGTAAACTAGTACCTATTGGAGATGAATTTGAAATCTGAAATCAATAGTTATAGGATGGATGTTTTGTATCAGTCAGGGTTTTCCACAGAAATAGAATCAATACGAGATATGTACCTAATACACGCACACTCACACATACACACACACACACATTTTGAGGTTTATTTTAAGGAATTGGCTCTCACTATTCTAGGGATTGGCAAGTCTGAAATCTGTAGGATAGACCAGCAGGCTAGAAACTCAGACAGGATTTCTGTATTACAATTTTAAAACAATTCCTTCTTCGGTAAACCTCAATCAGTCTTTTGCTCTTAAGGCCTTCAGCTGATTGGATGAGGCCCACTCACACTATGGAGGATAATCTCCTTGAAGTCAACTTGAAATCACATCTACAATGTTTATCAGTATAAATGTTAATGTTAATCACATCAACAAAATCTGTACCTTCATAGCAACATCTGGACTAAAGTTTGACCAAACAACTGGACACCATTGTCAAATCAAGTTGGCTCATAAAATTCACCATCACAGTCTACCCTTTGTCAGCTTACCAGCACTTAATACACATCTCTTTAAACCACACTTGATCTCCAAATCAAGAGAATAAAGTCGTACTTCCACCTAACATGATACAACTATCCTGTGTATTATTAAACATACACTAACCCTTTCCCCAGAAGAAGATACGAAGTCCTTGAGTGAGGGTCACTTTTTCCCTTGATCTTCTGAACCTTAAATACGATGATATAAAGTTAACAGTAGTTAAATACTATGATATAAAGTTAGTTGATGTATCTTATATGATAAGGTGATAAGGAAAGAAAACAAAGATATTCACTTATACACATACAGACATTCATGACAAAGTAAGGAAGCAATGCTTATGAGAATTATAGTCCTCATTTCTACGAATGGTCACATGGTTGTAACTTCTTCCATTACCCATTCCATGTTGCATTTGCCCTCAGGTAGCACCTCAGCCTGTGACGGTTCTTTGCCTGGTTGGGCAACCCAAACCTTCATTCCTGAAAGGTCCAGGCCATTAGTAGTCCTTCCTGAAATGGATTGTTGTAGTTTTCCATTGACATTAGTCACAGGGCATGGTAGTGCTAAGAGACGCCCTAAAGGATCGCCTGTATTCCAGGCATACCTTCCTTACCACCATTGTGGAGTAGCTGTCCAGTTTCCCCTCAGTAATCAGGATCAACCACACCTGCCAGAGTCACTCCCTTCTTTGCCTTTTGGTTCTTTCTGAGGGAAAGCTTACAGAGTACAGTAGTGAAGAGCTGGTGTCCCCTTCCTTCCACCTGGTGCCATAGTAACTGAGATTCCTGGAAAATGCATGGCCCAGGGCCTGGCACATAGCAGCACTGAATAAATTGTGATGGTTATGATAGCTGTTGTTGAGATTGTGGCCTTTGGGGGCTGAGGAAGATTTTAAAGATGAGGTTAATTTCTTCATTTTCTAGAGGAACAACCAGTATCCAAACATAAAAATGTCAAATCTCCTGAAGGGGATAGGAAATAATCCTTTAATAAATGCTTCTCATCTCTCAGAACTTTATACAGGTTATCTCATTACACGTCCTACAGGCTTATAAGGGAATTATCTTCATTTTATTAGTAAGGAAATTGAGACCCAAAGAATTTGAGTTATTCATGAAAGACACAAATCCAGCCAGTGGCAGAATGAAGATATGAATTCCCAAAAGGACTGAATTCCCAAACTAGACTTTTGCCATTTTATCACGTGCCTTCTAACTCCTAGTTCTGTTATACCACGGTACCTCATTAAATTATATTTTCTCAGTTTAGAGGGTAACACCTACATTGAGGTTAGGAAAGTTTCCACAATCCATATTACTGTCTTAGTACTTGTGATTCTAGTTTTTTATTGCTCTATGTATTTGTTTAAAATAACTCATCTGTTACTATTTAGGTAGTAATACGTTACTAAAACGTGATGTTTTAGATCCAATCAGATGCTTCTATTATTTGGTCCTAATGTAGAAATTGAATGGAAAGTGGTGGTCATTTACATCTAGTAAATGTTGTAAATAATGTAAGAGGAAAAAATTCAAATATTGTGAAACTTCATTCTCTAAGTACAAAGCAAGTAGATTTTTAGATCAAGGGATTATTTTCTTCTTCAGTGACAGATAGGAACTGCAGCCCTGTTCTTGATGTGTGTACCCTTTGACTATTACAGTGATGTGTAAAATACCCCGTCCAGTTGAGAACGCTGAAATCACTTATCAACTAAATGAAGTTTAGGAGTCATGCTTTATTTTATTTTCATTGCCAAGAAAGCATATTTAATTATATATGTGTGTGTTTATAATGCATGTACATGTGTCTTAATTATTTTATATCTTTTACTACCATGTCTCTTGTACCTTACTTTAAAAAAGCTTTTTTATTCTATCCAGTTAAGGTTTCATATTACACAGTAAAATCTTAAGGTTTATACATATTTTCTTCACAGGGTGGGATTTACGTTCATGAAACAAGTATCCGTTTACTCCTCCTGTCTGCTTTGAATTTAAGCCTGTTTTCCTTCTCTGTAAATATAGGATTCCAAATTCTGCTACATAACATTTCAGTCTGCTGTGATTTCACCTTACTACACTCTAGTTTTTTTGTTTATTTGTTGTTAGTAAAAGCAAAGCTTCCTAGGTTGTATAGCTCTCCCTGTGGCTAAATTAGAACTCATGGCATTTTCAAAGTTAGTAATGTGGAATTGTGGATATTGAGAACTTTTAGAAATGAACAATGTTACCAGGGGTATGATGCAATGATACATACTTTATGATACAGTGAGTAGTAAAGGTTTTTGTTTTTAATAATTATGATATTTATATCCAATTCAGTGTTTATAGTTTTATTCCTCTTATTTGGTAATTTTTTTATTTTGCTTTTTACCTCTTAATGAATATCGAAGACAGTAAGAATAGTTATAATATGTTGTGTGAATTTTTTCTAAAATTTGTAAAAAATATTTTCTCTTGTATTCTGTTTGTAGTAACATTTATTTAGTCTTCTGTATTGTAACTTAGCTTGCAAAAATGGTGCCAAAAAACTTCAGCTATTCTGCCTTTCATTTTAGTTTTTACATACATTTATTGATAGTTGTTTTATATAATCCTTATCTGCCAATATTTGCAAAACTACAGTTTTGAAGACTGAGTTCAAAACTTACATGAGTTAAGAGTTACATAGACCTCTCTTGAATGGGAAATGCTTTTAGAATAATAAAGATAATTTTATTTTCCTGCTATTTATTAATGATTGAATATTCTATCTAGAAATTTAATTATAGCTATAGCACTAACATGAAATTTGCATCTGCTAAGATTCTAGTTAATTTAATATTACATTATTGCATTATTGTTTTCAGCTGAAATTTTTAAAAGTATTATATAATAAACTCAGAATTCTCAACTTAAATGATATATCTTACAATAAGATATGAGCAGTTTTTTAATTTGGTCAGATGTGTTCCTGATAACCTGTTAATTAACCAAACTTAGACTAGAAAGCTTTCATTGCTGAAAATTTAGAGTTAGTCCCTGCCATCCATATGTGAAGGAGTCACGTGTAATCTTTGCTAAGCCAAGACTCAGTTTGTTCAGAGAATGAACTAAAACTGGTGTTGAGTGATCTTTCCTGAGCTGTTTGTCTAGATGGATCTGAGCTTGGGAGTCAACTGGTCACTAAGTTTACAAAGAAATGTGTATTGTTAATATTTATACTTTGAGGAGATTCAGTCAAAACATAAAATTTGCAGTCAATTTTATGTCTGAAAGTTTTAGCCGATTGTTACCTAATTTGGTTGTGAAAGTTAAAGTTTCTCTGATTAATAATCTGCTATATTTTTCTTCTTCGCAGCTGTGCTTACAGTATAATAGAAACAAAACGTAGAAATGAAAATATTCTTTCTAGTACAAAGTAGTTTAACTTTTTAAGATTATTTGATTTTAGCTATGCATCTGAGCTGATGATAATTTTGGTTTATTAGACTTTTTCTGTACTTGTATGGCTAGTTGGGATTTAGATTCCTATTTATTTATTTAAACATTGAAAGAAAAAACTTCTGTAGCTAGATTTCTAAATCAGGTATTTTCCCAGTAGGGATATGTTTGAGGTTTTTTTTAGTCACATTTACTCATTTATAACTGGATAAGTTAAGGTGACTTCTTTTGTTTTAGGAAGAATTTGGCTATAACGCAGATACCCAGAAGCTTCTGGCTAAAAATGGAGAGACTCTTCTAGGAGCCATTAATTTTTTCATCGCCAGTGTGAACACTTTGGTGAATAAAACAATAGAAGATACTTTAATGACTGTGAAACAGTATGAAAGTGCCAGGTAGGTATAGATTTTTACTATATTATCTGTTTTACAAATGGTTTTACATTGCAAACAAGAGGCCGATATGGACAGAAAAATAATGTATTAGAAGGTTATAGGATAGCCCACAGAGCTAACAGAAAGGCAGAAGAAGAGATTCTAGAAATAGGCAAGAACCAAAGCCAAGATAATGTTTCAGAAGAATCGAATTAGGATCCTGATGCCAGGTACCTCTGGTACTTGATGCTACTACAGCTCCCATAAATAATAATTTCCAAAAGGCTCCTGCATACTTTCCTTCATTTCCTTGAGAGTATCTGGTTGAGCTTGGTCATGTACCCAAACCCTGCCCGCTAGAGAATAAGGAGATGGAAGAGCTCCCAGCTCCAGCTTCCTTAGAAGAAGACGGCCTTGTGTTTTACCAGGCAGGTACCAGATGCCCTCTCCAATCTGCCCTAAACCTACCTTGTCAACCTCATTACTGCTGCTTCCCAATGGAAGCACTTATGCTGCTTCCGCAACAGCCAGACTCCAAGTTTCAGTTTCTCTTGAATGTGCAACTCATTTCTGCCTCCTCTGTATATGCCCTAATGCTTTCTATACGTATCCTTATCCTGTACTTTTACAAGTAAAAGTTCAAACCACTTGGAAAGTTAACTTTTGTTTTTAATTGTCTTACAATTTTTTGGTGGTAGTTGTTCAAAACATTTCTGTACCTTATAAACAAAAACATTTCTGTACCTTATAAACACACAGTTCCAATTCAAGGAAGAAAGTTATTACTGTGTTCTCTCTATAGTTTGTCTTTTTGCGCACACCCTCTCTAATCCCCTGAAAATGTTTTTTCTTTCTATTGAACCATAGTTGATTTACAGTATTGTGCTAGTTTCAGGTATACAGCAAAGTGATTCAGTTATACATATATATTCCTTTTCAGATTCTTTTCCATTATAGGTTATTAGAAGATATTGAATATAATTCCCTGTGCTATAATAATAAATCTTTGTTGTTTATCTATTTTATATATATCGGTGTGTATTTGTTAATGTTATACTCCTAATTTATCCCTCCCCCCACATCCCCATTTGGTAACTGTAAGTTTGTTTTCTATGTCTGTGACTCTGTTTCTTTTTTGTAGATAAGTTTATTTGTATTATTTTTTAGATTCCACACATAAATGATATCGTGTAGTATTTGTCGTTCTCTATTTGACTTAACTTCACTTGTGTAATAATCTCTAAGTCCATCCATGTTACTGCAGATAGCAATATCTCATTCTTTTTTGTGGCTGAGTAATATTCCGTTATGTATTTGTCTACATATACACACCACATGTTCTTTATCCATTCATCTGTTGGTGGACACTTAGGTTGCTTCCATGACTTGGCTATTATAAATAGTGCTGCTGTGAACATTGAGGTGCATGTATCTTTTCCAATTAAAGTTTTCATGTTTTCCAGATAAATGCCCAGAAATTAGATTGCTGGGTCTTGGTAACTCTATTTTTAGTTTTTTTAAGGAACTTCCATACTGTTCTCCATAGTGACTGCACCAGTTTACATTCCCACCAACAGAGTAGCAGGATTCCCTTTTCTCCACACCCTCTCCAGCATTTATTATTTGTAGACTTTTTGATGATGGCCATTCTGACAATTGTGAGGTAACACCTCATTGTAGTTTTGATTTGCATTTCTCCAATAATTATCAATGTTAAGTATCTTTTCATGTATCTGTTGGCCATCTCCATGTCTTCTTTGGAGAAATGTATGTTTAGATCTTTTGCCCATTTTTGATTGGATTGTTTTTTTGTTTTTGTTTTTGTTTTTCTGATACTGAGTTGTATGAGCTGTTTGTATATTTTGGAAATTAATCCCTAGTCGGTTACATCATTTGCAAATATTTCCTCCCATTCTGTGTGTTGTCTGTTTGTTTTGTTTATGGTTTTCTTTGCTGTGCAGAAGCTTATAAATTTAATTAGGTCCCATTTGTTTATTTTTACTTTTATTTCTTTTGCATTGGGAGACTGAGCTAAGAAAATACTGCTACGATTTATGTAGAATATTTTGCCTGTTTTCTTTTTCAGGAGTTTTATCATGTCATGTCTTATATTTAAATCTTTAAACCATTTTGAGTTTATTTTTGTGTGTGTTGTGAGGGAGTGCTGTAATGTAAGAGCCACAGCTCTTACGTGCAGCTGTCCAGTTTTCCTGACATCACTTGCTAAAGCAACTGTCTTTCTCCATTGTATATTCATGCCTCCTTTGTTGAAGATTAATTGACCGTAGGTGTGTGGCTTTATTTCTGGGCTCTCTGTTCTGTTCCATCGATCCATATGTCTGTTTTTGTGCCAACCCCATGCTGTTTTGGTTACTGTAGCTTTGCAGTATTGTCTAAAGTCTGGGACGGCTATCCCTCCAGCTTTGTGTTTTTTTTTCCCCTCAGGATTGTTTTGGCAATTCTGGGTCTTTTGCGATTCAATATAAATTTTAGGATTTCGTCTTCTAGTTCTGTGGAAAATGTCATTGGTAATTTGATAGGGATCACATTAAATCTGCAAATTGCTTTGGGTAATATTGCCATTTTAACAACAGTAATTCTTCTAGTCCAAGAGCATGCGATATCTTTCAATTTCTTTGAATCACCTTCAGCTTCCTTTATCAGTGTTTTATAGTTCTCAGCAGATAGGTCTTTGATCTCCTTGGTTAGGTTTGTTCCTAGGTATTTTATTTATTTTTAATGCAATTTTAAGGGATTGCTTTTTTATGGAAAGTTAACTTTTGATTTCTGCACAAGAAGAGATGTTTCTGTCCTATGCTGTGTTTATAATTTTCTGTTTAGTATCATTAACATATGAGATTCTTGGTGACTTGGAAAGGAAGGTCAAGACAAATAGCTGTGGTTGTCTGGTAGGAGATATGGAGCTTGTACCTTATTTAGGTTTTGGACTCGGTTTTTAACTTTTCTTTATTGTTGGAAGTGTTTACTAACATAATATTAAAATCAGAAGTTGGCAAAAAAGAAACAGAAGAAATCTATCAATATCGTTTCCTTCAATAACTTTGAAGCAATCTCTCAATAAGATATACTTCAGTAGGAATTCAGTAACATTCCCAGTAATTGGTTCTCCAGTCTTTATTTAAATCCTTCCATGGGCATTGCCTATATTTTTCAAAGGATTTATTATGTATATTTTTCATTTCTATAAACTTTATTTGGTTCTTTTCCAAATTTGTTTATTCCTTATTCATAATATCCTAATTTGTTCATAATGAATACTTTCTTTGATCTCTCTAATCATTTTAAGCATTTGTATTTTCTAGTCTTTAAGATTATTTTAATATTTGTGTCTTTGAAGATGAAACTTCTTTTGTTCCAAAAGTATCTCCTACCACTTCCCAGTTAAGAACTGTGTGAATCTAGTTTTTGTCTCTCTACTTTGTCCACTTATTTTAGCAACTAAAATATATTTCAGCTTAGTATATTTTAAAATATAAAATATATTTCATTTGAAGCATATAATGTCTTTCTCTTCAGCCTTCATTTCTTACACGCTTTTAAAAATATTAACCCATGTTAAAGAAGGGCAAATATATTAGATGTGACTGTTCATACACAAAACATTGTATATTTAATCTGCAAAGGAGAAAAGTAAGCCTCTAGAGGTTAAATGGTTTGCTCACTAGGAACCAGTTTTAAAGCCAAAATGAAAACCCATGGGCCCCCTATGTTCTGCTTTTGATCGTTAGGCCTCAAGCTTGAACTAGACTAATCTCAGATTTTCACATCGAATTATAAAAATAATTTTCACATATTGCAGTGAGGAATCACTCAATGTACAATGTGATACAAAATCTCAATTTATCCAATATAATTGATCTGTTTGAAACTTTTGAACAAAATTATAAACCAGTCTATATGTACTCAGTAGCTGGTTGTCAGGAAACTTTTAGACAACTGTGTGTACTTTAAAATCCAACAATAATAACCAACCTCACCCCATAATTTATTCTGTTTTATTGAAATTACAGTTATGATTTTATTGAGCTTAGCTTAGCTTGGTGATTGAATTTTCTGTGCTGTTTATGAAGTAGCTGAGACATGGACTAGTTGTAACTGTAAAACATTGCCCACTGAGGGATGACATTCAAAAAAATCCCAGATTAAGGTTTCTCAGTAGCTGATTTTTTTTCTGTCAAAACCAGAATTTATTGACTTTTAGGGCAAGGGTTGGCTATTTGATCAGCCCAGAAAGTGGCGATTTAGGCAAATGTCCGGGTGGCCTTTTAATGCTCCCTATTATGCATTGTACAAGTATTTCCTTGCCCTCTGGTGCTTCGTGTATAGAAAATCGTAAAACAGCCCATTCAGCACTTCTCCAGAGTGGCACCAACAAGGGAGTCGGTTGTGGTTAAAACTTTTCAGATGTGGACACCTGTTCTCTTGAGGTTTTATATAAGCCGTAAAGTAACCAACTATCACTAACTTTATTGATATGGACTCAGTTCAGACTGACAACCCTGAAGTGAAGGGTTGTATTTTGAAAACTTAATATACTTCTCTTTCCGGTGGTAATGAGCCCTATTAGATAAGCTCTTATGGAAAGTTTTACTTTAACACCATCTACAAAGTAGATGTAAAAATTAAGGGATATAAGGACAGTATTATAACTTTGACTGTGTTTAATCACTGTTATTTAAAAGTATGCCCTGAGGCTATTGAAGGATATTCGTCTTCACGTTAAATGACTACACATTACTGTTCATTTTTGCTCTAATTTTTTTCATTTCTTATTGCTTTTAGTATGTTTGCTTCTGGCCATCCCTCTTCTAATTTGGCCAAAATAATAAGCACCCCAAAGATATTAGTTTTTTATATATTTTTGTGTGTGTGGAGATTATTATTCCTATTTATAGGTGGAAAAACTAAGCAGAAAGAGGGAAAATAACTAGCTCAAGACATTCAAGCCAGTGAAGGGCAGAGTGGTCATGCAATTTAGCCATAGAGCCAGTGGAAGTTAACTAGTTATTACTGTGTCAGTCTTGCCTCCAAAATCTTTAGTAACCGTCTCCTCCTCCTTAGCTCTACTGTCATTGTCCTGATTCAGTGACTCATTTCTCTTTTGCTCAAAGTCTTCTAATTGGTTTCCTTGCTTCTAATTTCATAATCTACTCCAGTCCGTCTTCCATGCTTTATATTACCCCTGGAGTGATCTTTCTACCCTGAGCAAATAGAACATGTCACTTTCTACATCAGAGTTCTCGGACGGCTTTCCCTCAAGTGTCCTACTGGATTAAATCTGATCCCTTGTAGAATGGCCTGTCAGGCCCTGCTTAATCTCAGTCCTGCCTTCCTGTCTGATTTTAATTCCTTGTCTTGTTCCAACTTCAAGTTTTAAATTACTGAATTACTTCCCAAATGTGTCATGGTATCTTATAAATCTATCTCTGCCTGGAATGGTCTACCAATTTCCCTGCCCTGATCCACCTCATAATCTCTTATCATCCTTTAAATTTTAATTGTTTTCAATTCTATTCTGGGATGCCTTTTCAGACACCTGATTTAGTCATTCTTCCTCTTGATTCCCGCTGTTCCTTATCTGCCCTCCCCGTGGCAGTGTCCATTATCCCCTTTGTTGTGGTTGCCTACAGTCTCACCCTCTAGACAGTAAGCTTCTCAAAGATGAGCTGTGAAGATGAGCAGATAAAGCTTTAGTTTCTTGCACAGTGCCTGAAACATAGAAAGTGCTCACTTAATATTTGCTGAATGAATCATTGTATCAGTGAATGAATGAATGATAAGGTTTTGGCCCTGAAAGGTCAAGTTTATTAAATTCAGTACCAGGTAAGACTAGACTAGGCTCGGTGTGAGGGACTGATGTATTCTTTATCAGGTCAAATATACAATATTTATGCCACTTATTAATTCCCAGAATAGGAGACATGAATTGTACTATAGATATTTCAATAAAGAGCTTTAGTTTTAGAGCATAAACTTTGTGATGCTGATTTTGACTAAATTAGAGGTCACTTTGCCTCTTAGTTGAGTACTTGAATAGTTGACACTGCTGGATAAGTCACTAATAAGTAGCATTATACTTACACAAGTGCTGTGACAGAGGTTTTATGAGGTGCTGTGGGACCACGGATGATGGTGCTGGGGTAACTTTCAGTTAGTGGTGGGAGAATGTTAGGAAGCGGCATCTCAGGGAACACAAGGTGACAAGTGCTGTATAATAGATGCCATTGTCATATTCTAAATACTAATGTTACGGAAATCCATCTGGAGGTGTACAGTCCCATACAGTAGCCACTAGGCACGTGTGTCTGTTGCGCACTTGAAGTGGGGTCAGCCTGAATTGAGGTGTGATGGAAGCATAAAGTCCGCAGTGGATTTCAAAGACTCAGTACCTCTCCCCTCTAGCCCTGGCAAAAGTAAAAGGATTCATTAATAGTTTTTTACATTGATTACATGTTGCGGTGATAATATTTTGGATACAGTGAGTACCATAAAATATGCTGTTTAAACAGGTGAAATTAGTTTTTATTATTTTAATATGACTGCTAGAAAATTTAAGTTGCACATGTGGCTTACATTTTCTAGTGTGCATTGCTGGCCTAGACTGGACTTTAAGGAGCACTGGCCCTCAGTTAACTCCCTTTTAACAGTTAAAGTATGTTATTCTAAAGTCTGCTGTCCTCACCTGCTTTTTGCCTTATCAGTATTAACCAGTTCTCACGGGGAATTAATCACTACCCTTGATCTTGCTAGCATTAGGTTTAACATCTTTTTTTTTTAACTGGTTTTTAAATTTTAGAAATTTTTCTTGTCAATTTATACTGTATTTGGAGAGGAACTATTAATAAGATTAAGAAGCAGCTTCCCCCTGCCCGCCCCCATGCTTATATTAATAGCTCTTTGTATTAAATACATGGTTTTAAAAGCATAATGTGTAAAATATGTATGAGAATTATCATATAGTAGTGTATAATATGGGACTATTATGTCATTCCCCTCACCTCCTGGACATGTTTCACACTGGTTTTGTAGTTTGCTTCACTTGTTCTCTTCTTTCCAGAATTGAATATGATGCATATCGCACCGATTTGGAAGAGCTGAATCTTGGACCACGTGATGCAAACACTCTGCCAAAGATAGAGCAATCACAACATCTGTTCCAAGCACATAAGGAAAAATACGATAAAATGCGCAATGATGTTTCTGTCAAGTTGAAATTTCTAGAAGAAAATAAGGTAAATTTACTCTTCACCTTTTGAGATCTTTCTGTGGACTTTAAAATAAAATCACCCTAAAGAGAGATAAATAGAAAGCTTTTTTGTTACTGTTAACTGTTTTTCGTTATAGAGTTGACCCTTGAACAACTCAGAGGTTAGGGGCACTGACCCTCCATGTAGTCGAAAATCCGCATGTAACTTACAGTCCGTCCTCCGAATCTAGGGTTCCTGTCTGGGATTCAACCAACCGCAGATCATGCAGTACTGTAGTATTTACTATTGTTCTTCACTTCTCACCTGGTGGAACTCTGTCTCCCTGATCTGTTCTGTGTAGAAATGCTCTTCGCTCACTGGGAAGAGGTGTGTGACATTGCTAGGCTCTTCCTTTTCTTGTGCCCAGGAGAAGTTCTCCTAGGTCCTGGGAACATCAAAATCAGTATTTGAGCTCTGGGAATTGGACTGCAAAAACTGATATAGGGCCTGTCTAAATCTAGGGTCATTACTGCCTGAAGTAGCCCCGTGTTGTATCTGGAAGTCAGCTGTAGTTCCAGTGTGGACAGGAAGGAGGAACAGAGGTGACAGGAAGAAGAGGAATTGTGTCCTCTCTTCTCTACCCTAACTTGGCCAACTTGACCTTTGTTGTCCTCTGCTGTGCTCTAGAGTTGAGCAGTGTAGTCAGATAGATAGGCAAGTTGGACTATGTCTTTTGCAAAAATATCCTGAATTAAGAATATGAAAACCTAGGTTCCACACCCACTTCTACCACCTGCTAGCTTTTTGGGCTTGGACAAGATGCAGAGTCCCCAAACTTTTGTATTTTCCTCCGAAAATTGAGGATAAATCATACCTTGTGGTGAGCACATGAATAAAATACAGTGTCTTCTGTACCATGTCCTGTTCACAAATCTTTGTGGGGTTCCTACTGTGAGCCCGGCACTTGCTGAGTGAAGGGATGAAGGAGAAGGAAGACAAAGTTCATGGTCTTAACGGAGTTACAAAAACCCGAAATGGTGGTATTTTCTAGAAGTCATCATCTTCACACCTTCTCCTGGTGGCTTTCAACCTAACCAGTGTCCCTACTGCTTTGTGTCTATTTTGCTGGTACAAACAGAAATCAGCATTAGAAAGATGGAACAGAAGACATGAACTGTATTTGTTTGATATGTTAAATCATATAATTTGGCTTTACAGAATCAGTACTGTCTCGGTGGTAAGGATGATGAATTGTCTGAGGTACATTCAGCAGTCTGCCTGGCCAGCTCTCCTACCTAAAATAACTTAACCTAGTTGCTGAAGACATACGTTGATCATTTGACAGTGGAAATAGTTTTTTTGGCCATAATATTTCAGGCTTAAAATTCACAATCATTTCTTACTCCTTTGTCATTGTTCAGGATAACTTTTTATGTTCCTTCTAGTGATCCCTTGTCTAACATTGTATTATTTATTTTCATAGGTTGAGAGGTAAATTATACTATTTTAGTATCTGTAGTATCCTCTGGTCATAGCAATAAGCAAATAGCTATTACGCAGACATATATTAAGCCTCTGCTGTTTCAGGTACACCGGTGGTGGTACTGAGGCATTAGCATGTGCTGGATGGCTAAAGCCTCCCTGTCCAGGAGAGCTGTCTACAGTAATGGGGCTACTCTGTAGCCACATTTCCCTGCTGGCAGCCACTAGCCGAGCGTGGCTTTGGTCACCTGAAAAGTTGCTAGTGCAGTGAACCTTTATTTTATCTTGAAATTTAAATAAATTTAAAGTTATTTTAATTAAAATTTAAGTAGCCACATGTGGCTAATGGCTATCGTATTGGACAGCACAAATTCCAATTCTTAAAATTCCTCCAATTTGAGAAACCTTGCTTACCCCTTTGAGCCTGATTCCTTACAGATAACAAAGGAGATAGTAATGTCTACTTTACAAGGTTGATTTGAGTGGTAGTGATAATATGTAAAGCTCCCAGTAAGCACCTTGACAACAGCATAAGAACTTAATAAAAATGGTAGCTGCTTTAAGTGATTATGGACGTCATCGTGTTTTTATTGTAATTCTGTTGGGGAGAAGACGTGTACAACTTGCCTGTTCATTTGTTAACAAGTAATCCAAAGACGAATGTGCAGAGTTCCAGATTACAGGCGACAAGTTCAGAAGTAGTGTGGGCTTGGCCATTCGGGGAAATCTTCAAGATCTGCAAAAGGAAGAGGGCTTCAGCCTAACCCTGAGAGATCGAGATGGGTCTAAAAGAATTGGAAGGAGAATCTGCGCCGTCAGGGGGAATGGCCTGCTTGTAAGAATAGAGGGATAATACGTGTATGATGGAGAAGTAGACTGCCACGGTGGGACATGACCTTCAATGCTTTAAAGGAAGAGGGAATCAGAAAGGTAGTTGGAAGCTGGTTGGTATTGACCCTTGATCACGTAAAGATTGAATTGTGGCTGCAAAAAGAGGACACACTGGGCAGTGAAGGAAGAAGAGAGCACGCTTATGAAGAGCCAGCTCATCTCTGTACATTGTAAATGTCTGTCAAATGGCTCTCACGTTCAGTTTTATCTTGTTGGCATTGAAGAATTTTAAAAGTTGGGAGCAATAGAAAATTATGTCTTAAAAACACTCTTTGAGCAGTAGAGTCTGGACTAGGATCAGTGCATTAGCACTAAAAGGAAAGAACAGTGGTTTCAAGGCTGCATGACAGCAATTGAGAAATCAACATAGGAAGCTGGTTTGGCTTGAAGGTTATGAGGGATGAAGGTTGGGAATTTGTTTTATTTAACCCAGTATTTAGTTTGAAATGATGAGGCGATATTCACATGGAAACAGTTGGTAGGAAGTTTATGATGTGGGTTTGCAGTTTGAATGTACAGGATCAGGGTTCCAGAGGTAGAGGTTTAGAAGTCATTACTTTGGGAATAATGTTGCTATTGTCACATCTTCTCTTCTTTTTGACCTTTCTTACTATAAAATAAAATAATAAAATTGCCTTTATTCTCATGGATTTTATGTTCTTAGAGAGCCTAGAGATACTCTTTGTTTTGGGTTTTCCACAATTGTCATCAAGCTGAGTTTCAGTTTCAACTCAGTAATCGTTAATCAGCTTTGTCTAAAAGTTTATAAAGAAACTCTGATCTTTTCATCTTTTTATTTAATTTCTTAAAACTATAAAGAGATGTTGGTCTCTGTTATTTTAAGCAATAAACAACTATAATTTGGGTGAAGACTTGGATCCATGAGAAAACTTTTGTTTTTTGTTATTATTGTTGAGCAACTTTTACCCTTTTCTTTTATTTTTAATAGCTCTAACAAAGGAAGGAAAAAGCAAGCCTTCAGGCCTAGGAATTGCCTGTCATCCCTGTTTGCTTTCTTGACAGTTTAAAATGCCTCAGATCTGGTGGTCTTCTTCTTTTGTTAAACCACAGCTGAATTTGTCCCTTACTATTCTTTTATACACAGTTATCAGGGAATCTACTTAGCACTTGAAGCTTAACAAAATATACTCTTTCTATTTCTTAAATGTCATTTATTGAATTTTTTAAAACCTAAATTATCTGAAACATCAGATAAGTGAGTGTGCTATTTTGTAATTTGATGATGTCCTGAAGATTACTGCTTTTTTCTAGAGCTGTTTTTGCAGTTGTTTTTGTTGTTGTTTGTTTGTTTGTTGTTTTTGCTAGGTGTAGAGGAGTTGGGGGGGCTTTCTTTTGGTTCTCATATCCTGGCTTTTGGAGTGTCCTCCCATAGCAACACTTCTTTTCTAAAATGACAGGCCAGAAAATCAAACAGCTAGAATAGTGCAAAAGTAAAAGCAAATAGTCATTGAGTAAAGGACTGAAGACCATCCTGTGACTATAGTAATACATTCTATTGTCCAAACATTATGACAATATTTTTGTTTATTTTTAGAATTTAAAGAAAAAATTTTTGAGAGGAATTGGGAAGTGGATTCTTTGCTGTATTTTAGAAAATTGAGGTGTTTATGTATACTTAGTCTAGCCTGCCTTCTCTCCGGCAGAACAAAGGGAATAGGTGTGTAAAATATGTGTGTGCAGACTTGTGTGTGTATGTACATGCATTAATGCTGAGAGATGTGTGCACAAATCCATATTTGTCATGTACCCTTAGTGGAAAATGTGAATTCTTCTACCGCTTGCAGTCTTACTCTGTTCACCCCCCAAACCTCCCCACTCCACCCCATACACTGTGTTTGCCTTTAACTTAAACAACCCTCTGATAGTCTCATCCTTGTTTACTAAACAGCATTGAGTTGCGTAACAGTAAGGACACAGTTAATTAGGCTCTTCTAAGGTTTCTCCTTTCATCAGTATTTCTGCTTTTCTAGACCTTTAAATAATGTAACGTGAGCTGTTTTCTTACTTAAGGCAGTTTATTTACCTTTTATTGTTCCCTTCAAGGCGCAAAACAAAACATAGGCTACTTTAGTAAAGAGTAATAAAATAGATAACTTCTGGTGCTTTGTCGACTTTGTGAGAGTAGGTACTGTGCCTTCTGTTACAGCTGTCATGATGCCTAGCAGTGGTGATAAATGTGCGGTCGTCACTTAGCCATTGCCTGTTTACATTTCTTCCCAGAATTAGAGGCACACAGCAGGGAACGGAGGAGATGGAAGTGAATGAGAGTCAACTAGAATGGGATAGAAGGGTGACTCCTGGTTACCTCACTCTGATTTAGTGAGGGCAAAACACGCTCTCTGAAATGCTTCTGTTGTCTGCAGTGTATACTGTTTTTGTGGGAGGAAGCAGCAAAAAATTAGAGTAAAATATGCAGCTCAATGTGAGCAACCCATGTTTACCATTTTTAAAAACTTTTGTTATGGTTTGGAAGCACATAGAATGTGAAAAAAGCAATTTAAAATTAACATTTCCCTTAAAAGTAATTTAAAATTAACATTTCCCTTAATAACTATCATTTAACTTGGGAGTGGAAGTAAAATATCTTTTCAGGGCTACTAATATATTACGGGGAAAAAACCCTGAGTTTATCAAAAGATTCAACAAGCAGTTGAGGATATAAATAAAAATTAAGGAGCCCATTAATTTTGTTATATTCTTATTTTAAGAAAGATAAAATATACTCTTACTTTAAGGTAATGTCAGTTAATTAGCTGTAACCATTAAATGCATGATTTTTTCTATTATCATCGGTGACTCAAAGGATGACACAGGGTACGGAAAAAGATGAGCCAGACATGGTATCTACCATGGACATTTATTTGATTAATGTAGTTACTTAATTTTAAAAAATTATTTTTCTTAAAAATTATAGTCTTTCTTGATATTAGGTTCATGGAAAAATGTTTCACTCATATGTTTCATATATAATTATATGATATCCTGTGTATTAGGACTTCTTTTCAAATATATTGCAGACTTATTTCATAGACAAATCCAGTGAACTAAAGCAGCAAGGCAGAGAAAGAGGAAAATACACAGAGAATAAAAAACCAGCAAGAAGTAACATACTCATGCAATACAAGATAGCCATATATGTAGCACTGATGACCTAGTGGCTTTATACAAATATGTACTATAATAGGAAATACTCAAATCTTAGTACATTTTTGTAAAAATATGCTGTAAATGTTTGGAAAAGCTTGGAGGACAAAGATATTCTTCTCTTTGAGAGGAAAAATATAAACCTCTGATTTTAAAAAATGGATCTTTGTTGCCAAATTTTAAGGAGTATGTTAATCATTACTTAATATGTATGAGCAGGTGCACTCTTGAAATCTTTTTCCCCATTGTCAAAAGAAACCTAACTTTTTACTTTTGATATTTTAAAAAATATTCATGCCAGTGATTTACTGTCATCTTTATTTCTATAGCTAGAGGCATAAAGAGTATTCTTGCTATTTGCCCATAGGTCAAGTAAAATTAAGTTCTGTAGGTTAAAGAACCCTACCTGATTCTAAATAAAAAATAAGTATTTATGGATTGAAATGTGTAAGTATAGTAAGCAACCTTAACACTGCACCAGATATGATTACCTACACTTGGATCCTGTGAAAGAGTCCCTTATTCCTGCAACTTTACTTCCAGACTTAATTCTTGAATGTATTTGATCATGTAATTTGTATAATTTCATGTTGTTACTGTTCTTTTTTTATTCATTTAACAAACATATATCAAGTATATAATGGATATTGGTGATACCCAGTGAGCAAAAGTAAAAAAAAAAAAAAAAAAAAAAATTCTATCCTCAGAGTTTATAGCCCAGTAAAAGAAACAACATTGATCAAATCACATCAAAATATATATATAAAATTTTGGCTGTGATGGAGAAGTGCATGGTCAGTTATGAGTGACCAGGGCAGACTTTCATGAGAACGTAATGTTGAGCATTATCCAGGTAAAGTGAAAAGCAGAGAGTATTCCAGGTAGAAAGAACAGCATGTGTAATAGCCCTGTGGCAGGAAGAGGTGTGGCAAGTTCAAAGAACACTAGAGCATAGAGAGAAGACTGGGAGGTAAACGGGGACCAGACCATGCAAACCTTATAAACCACATTAGGGGGAGGTTTATTTTAGTATCAGCGGAAAGCCATTGAAAGAATTTTAGGCAAATGATTGGTCTGAAGTGTGGTGTGTAGATTTTAGAAGAACTTAAGAGTGAATATAGGAGGTGGGACAAGGAGATGGTGGGAGTTTGGATTAGGGTGGTGGTAGTGGAAGTGGAGTGTATTGAAGGTTTCAAGAGATATTTAAAAGATAAAACAGAAATACATGTAAAATACAGCAGATTGATGTATAGTTGGCACATTTGACATTTTATTCCTAAAGGAATACTCAGCAAGTACTTATTAATTGCTTTTTATGTGCCAGTCACTGGGTTAAGGAGTAGAAATACATGGTCTTACAGTCATAGAGCTTATAGTCAAGTAAGAGAAATGGTCATTAATCAAACAATGACAGAAATTCAGGTGTGATAAGTACAATAAAGGGAAAATAGAGGGGTCTTCTGAGTCTACAAAGGGGACTTGGCTTGGTGTGGTAGAGGAAGTAACATTGGGGCTGAGACCCAAAGGGCAGGAGAAGAGTTCCCTAAAGGTGTGGAGGAAGGAATAGAACATGCAAAAGCCAGTTGAAGGTCAGTGAGGCCAGAGCATAAGGAGGACTGGGGGAGAGTAGCTCTGGATGAAGCTGGGCTGGTAGATAGAGCTAACACAAGGATGAAATGACAGACGTACACGGTTATTCGTTGCAGGATCACTTGTAATATTAAAAGATGAGAAACACCCGAAACAGTTCAGCAGTAAAGGACTAGCTGAATAAACTATGTTTCATTTATACAATGGAATGCTTTTCAGCTGTTGGGGAAAAAAAAAAAGAATGGGAATGCTATTGATAGAAAGATCCTCAGAACATACTATTAAATGAAAAGAGCAAGGTGCAAAGCAGTGTATATGGTACAATACCTTTTGTGTAAAAAAAAAAGAAGAAGGAAATAATGCTGTATAGTTACATTTTATTGTATTTGCATAAAGAAAAATCAAAGGAATTAACTAATTAAAATCGTTTACCTAGAAGGGGACCCAGAGTAGTTGGAGACAGGACTGAAAATGAGACTTCTCGTCATTATATTCTTTTTCTGTCATTTCTGTTTTGATCCTACCTATTCAAAGAGTAAGATTTAATTTTTAAAAGAAAGGAAAATAAGTATAGCTAGAAAATGTTTGTTTTTTAAATAGTATACCTTCTTTTTTCAGAATGAGACTCAAATAGATTTCTACTTTTCAAACATAGCCTAATATACATATTTATATAGCCTGTAATTTTCCTGTTGGCTTAAAATCAAATGATTGATTCTGTCCTCAAAAGAATAGAAAAACAGTTTAACCTTTTTTGTTGTTGAATTTTGTTTGCTTTGTTTTTTATATACTTTTTAAATTTTGTTTTTTATTCAAGTATAGTTGATTTACAGTATTAGTTTCAGGTGTACAGCTAAGTGATACTTTTTTTTTCAGATTCTTTTCCATTATATGTTATTACAAGAAATTGAATATAGTTCCCTGTGCTATACAGTAGGTCCTTGTTGTTTATCTAAAAACAGTTTAATCTTAAGTGATAGATTAGAAATGGTGTGATACAGTGCCTTACATTTACATCAGAAAATATCATGTACAGTACCATGTTTGCTGCTGTTAGTGGTTTGACTCCCAGGTCCCTTTAAAACTTTTTCTGTATCCACATGGAGCAGGAAGCATTTGCCTATGATTTGCATTGCATCCTCTCTCTCTTTAGAAAAGAGGAAGAATTTAACTATCTTTATATAAGTCATGCAACTAAAAAGAATAGTGAGTTCTGGGTTGATTTTGAAATTAGTATCACCCAAGCCACACCTACCCAGAATCAGTTGGTAATTTGCAGTCATCAAGTGGTAAATGCAGGAGAGAGAGCATGCCTTGCTGACCAGTTCATACAGTCTCTCTGTTGGTTGTACTAAGATTTCTAGCATGCAATTTTTGTGAAGGAGAGGTATTTTGTACCATAGATCTAAAAGCCTTCCAGAGGGATAGGTGTTTGGTTCTTTTTTTTTTTTTTTTTTTTTTTTTTTTTTGGCAATTATGTTTAAAGTACTTGTGTTTTCTGACCTCTTTTGGTCAAAAGTGATCAACTCATTTGGAGGATAGCTCATTTTTTTGTTGTTTATGTTGGAGGGGAGGGGAAGTATTCAGTCCTTTCACTTTGAGTGAATAGGATTCACTCATTAAAATTTACTTCTTGACCATTACTACTGCAGTGTCTCTTTTCTGTAGAACCGTTGGTACCTGTGTGTGTGTCTGATCCACATTTCATTTGTTTTGCCGGCCTTCAGTATCACCCAAGTCTGTTTGCCAGGTTTTGTGATAAAGATGAGTTTTTAAGTGATCACCCTGAGATTGGAACAGATCACTGATAATCTGCATTGGTTTTGATGGCAGGAGCATTATTGCACTTTTGTTTTTAGTTCTTAGTAGTTAGTCTCTGTGATTTACTTGAAAGTTCAACCTTTAGTTAGTATCTCTGAGTAAAATCTGAGACGATACTAGCAGTGTTTAAGAACCTGACTTTGCATTGTTCTTTTTCACCTTTCCTTGAAGTCCTCTCAGTAATGACTCAGTGCTTTCCTGTTGACCATATATGTGTATTCCTTCCATGACTCATCTACACTTTGCTTGTTAGATTTAAAAAAAAGAAATCATTTGATAACTATGTTTTTTTTCTTTATTCCTCTTAAACCTTATAACATTCTGGTTTTCTATCCATATTCCTTTAATTTTTCAAAAGATCCTTTTTTAAAATTATTCAGTAAGTTGTTTAAGGTGCTTACTTTGAGCTGTTACAATACCTAATCCTAAAGAAATACTGTGTAATGGTATTATGACAAACTCCCTGCTGACAAGTGACTTAACAGTCTAATGGAGAACATATAGTTAATTATTTACAACGTGCTGAGTGGAGCATGAGAAAGAAGAAATCTAGAATTTGATGAAGAAAACATGAGTGTGGGCTGGAAGTACCTGCTGGTGTAGGTGGCAGTATTACTCAAGCAGGACCACACAGCATGAGGACCATGAGCACTGGTGGACACAGGTCAGAAAAAAGTCTTCAAGAAATCTTGGATCATATGTTTAAATGATTTGTAAGCTTTTGTTGTACTTTCTGTTCTCTTCCTAAAGCACAGCATAGTATTACTGCGCATGGATTTTTTTTTCCCAAGAAAAATAATGGTTTTATTTTAACAAATTTTGGTAACTCTTTTCCATTAAGTTTATAAACAGCTGTTAGGTACATGGGATCGGAATTTTTTAAGCTGTGTAAGAGAAGAAAAAAAGTTAGCTTTCCAAGATAAAATACACAGCCATACTTATGAAGGAAAACTATTTTGTGAATATAAAGATGAGTTTGAATGGGCCATTGGTATATCTATAAGTGCCTGTTGCCAGTGTTCAAAGGCCAGTGAGAACAGGCTCACCTAACTAATGAAATACCCGGTTCCTTAACTACTCTTCTGGACCTAAGTTAATTTTAAACTAGGACCTCAAGTGCTAACCGGAATGATTTATGCACTTAATATTTCCTTCAGCAACTTGAAAGTTTCTTTCTTCCTGTATGTATTGCCATAGTGCCCAGGGCTTTCTCCAGTTAAAGCACAAATCACTGTGCTCTGAAAGCCTGCTGGTTTATTTCTTCCCCTAGAGGTCAGGTCCATGGATGCATCTTTAGGGCATTCCCTTCCTACAGTAAGTGAATTGATGGGCATTGATCTGTGAGTAAGCTGCATATGGAGGCAGCGCTCTATAAGTATTTTGTATAATATCTGTATGTACATTTATAATCTGTGATCTAGATGATCATATACTGGTGTACAGATGGTGGTACTGAGGTTCAGAGAGGTTAAGTAACTTGCCCAAAGTTTCACAGCCAGACCAGGATTCAAATCTAGATCTGTTTGACTCCATGGCCCTGCTTTTAGGTAAATGTGATGTTATAAACCTGCTCCAAGTAAGGGACTTAAAGCAGCAGAGGAAGAAGTTTGGAGATAACCTCGGAAAACAGAAGCCATTATCAGTCTCATCTAAACCTGGAACTCTTGGGAGGAAGGGTTAGGACAGGGAGTTAGCTAACACAGTAAACCATAGAACAGAGGGCAATAGACATTTCTGCTAAGGGGGAGAAAACCTGTGCACTGAGAAGTTTAATGTACCACTGGATAAAGAATTATAAGGCATAGTTTTGCAACAGTGTTACTGCAGTTTACAGATTGTGTTTCATCAGTTATCTTCTTTTCAAAACAGGACTGCCCTTTTTTCCCTCATAGCATGCTTTTTTTTTTAAACCTACTTGTCAGTGATTTGTTGAAACCCATCCCAGTGAGTCAGAAAAATAAAGTCTATTCTTCCACCTCCACTTACTTTCGTGTTTGTCTTTCCTTCTCTCACTCCCTCCCCAGTGCCCACGCCCGTATTTCTGATAGTGCTTCTCTTTCTCAGCTGGTAGTTGCTTTCATGACAAGCATTTCCAAGCTATTACAAAGTCATAAAATTATACTTCACAAGCCTAGTGAAAGGCCAAGACAGGTATACTTTCCTGCTTGTTACTCTTCTGGCTTTTTACTTACTGGAAAAAAAATCCGTGATGGGCAGGGAAAGCATATCATTATACCTTTTTAAATAGTTGGGAGTAAAGAAAGTAGTTAGTGCTTTACATACTAGTGGTGGGAGGCATCTTACCAGGGAATGATTTTGTTCCAGCTTTTCATTACATGTTTAAGGCAAGCCACTGCCCCAGTGTTGTTGGACACTTAAACCTCTATTTTATAGAATTACTGGGAGAGCCAATAATTACTTTGAAAGACTTAACAACTGTAAATATATTAAAACTAATAACTTATTTTAACTAGAAATTACCTCATTAAAAAAAATTACCTCAGTGTTTCTGGTAAAAAGATACGTAATCTAAATTTGATTTGGAAAAAAGTTCATTTGGTAGAAATGAGGTACTTTTTTATCATTTTGATGCCTATGAAGTAATACTTTAAAGTTATGAAGTAATACTTCAAAGTTTTTCAGTCAGTAACTTTGTGAGTAGTATTTATCTTCTATTGATACATGCTGTGTCCGCAGGAGAAAGTTTTCAGTGTCATCCACTTGGCATTATCTATCAGTCCTGCTCTTAAATTTCTCTTACCCAGTTTCTATTTAAAACCCCAGCGTGACTCTCTGTGTTAGTAGTCAGTACTGAAGTTTGCTTTTGCCCTTTAACAATTAAAGCATTGTGTGGCATATTTTGGGTCACTCACCAGATGCTGCTGTAGTGGTTTTGCTTGTGTCTGATCTGGGTTGCTCATTATTTGGCAGATCTTTATGAAAGTTCTCTGTAACTGAGTTCATGGTGATTTGGTATGTTTCTAAATTACTGTAATTGTTTCTGATGTTAGGTTCTGAAAATTTGTCAGATTTGTTGTCATCCCATGGCAGGAAATGTTACCTCTGTCTTCTGTTGCTCCTGTTTTAAATCTGCTTTTCTATTGTATTTTATTTATCCTTAGAGCCACTTTAAATCTTTTTTCAGTTAGGAGATACATGCATAAATAGTTCAGTATAGATTTTTTTCCTGCTCTGTAATTATGGAAAGATTATGTGAAAGTTTTTTTATTGTATGAGTTTAATATTGCATTATTCTTCATAATTTTAGAAAGAATTAATTTGTATTTCTTTCATCTGTTCCTATCTTTGTGTTAGATCCTTGCTCTGAGATATTTAAATGCAGCTTCAGGGCCAGAGACAAAAATAGGAGGCTAAAGTATTTCTCTTCTACTCTTCCTTTAAATGATCTGTTACGCCTTTTTTTTTGTTTGTTTCAAACTTTGTTTGAAAGCTTTGTAAAATGTTTATTGCCTTATGAGTAAAGGCAGATTAGAACAGGTGAAAGAACGTGGACTAGTCTTAGAAAAGACGTTCCCGAGTTCCCCAAATCCCAGCCTATCTGCTTCCTAGCTGTCTAAAACTTCGGCGAGTTGCTTAACTTTGAGTGTGTGTGTGTTTCTTTGTTTTTTTTTTTTTTTTTAACTATAACTTGAAGAGAACAGAAGACTGCACAGAGCAGATACAAAGGTAACATATTATGTGTCACATCACAAAAGTGAGTGTCACCCACCGTATCGAAGAATAGTCTGCCAAAAATGCTTAACTGTGCCTTTGATTCTGTATGCTCATCACTTACGACTTCGTAGCATAAATGTAGAAGTACACTGAAAAAGTGTAATGACCCTAAAATATTTCCTTCAACATTTTGGCTTTGTGCCCCTTCTTCTAAAAGTGGGGTTTGACCTTTTCCCCCGTGTAACTTTCTTCATCTCTCTCCCTAAGCCACTTCTAGTTGAGAAACCAGAGTCTTTCCTAGACCTACCTTTCTAAAGCCAGACAGCCTGGTAAAAGTGAACCTGATAAACAAGCCAAATAACTTAAAATAATTTTCAAGCCTTGTTAAAACTGCTATATATAGTGACAACAGCATAGTCATTACCAAGATTGCAAAAGTTAGTTATCTTTAAAATTGTATTGCAACTGCTTCTCTAATATTACTTAAATTTTCCCTCTATTGGTAATGATTTGTATTTATTTCTATCTTCAGGTAACCAAAGCCTCCTGAAGATTCTTTGTAGCCTATCAGTCAGAGCCGCACTGAACATACTACATGAGCACATATCCTAGGACAAATTCACACTACTCAAAAATAGGTAGAAAATAAAATATTCTAAATCTTTAGTTCATTTAATTTAGAAAGTATATTCATACTGCAATTGATTTATTCATTAATTTTAATTTAGCTTTATTTTTGATTTAGTAATGGTTTGATTGGATGAAAGAGTCGACTTACCATTCTTATTTAAATTTGTGTCTGATTTTGAGGCTGTACTACCAGAGCTAAAACTTGTACTAGAATTACACTTATTTGTCAGTGCTAATAGAAAAACGAGGTAAGGTACCTTTGTTGGTATAAAACAACTTCTGAGACAAAAATGACAATGAAATTTTATACTTTATTTCCATAATTATAATTGAAAAGCTGTGACTCCCCAGAGGCTTTCTTTATACCAGGAACTTCTCTGAAGTGTGGGTACTTTAAAAGGCTTTGCACATCAACCTTCTCACAATTACCAAGAGAATGTTTTTGTGAAAATGAGTATTGTATCATTTTGTTGTGAAAACTAGAATTCAGTCCTAAAAAGCATCCTCCTTCCTTTATTTCCCATGGATTAAGTTTCACTCGGGGGTGGGGGACCATTTTAAATACAGCTAATGCCCCCGTTCTGAGGCTTGTTAGTGAGCTCCCAAGCTTCCCTCAGTGACAGGAAGAGCTGTGTGTCTGTGTTAGGTGTGTCAGTTGTCAGGGAGTGGGGAATGCAGACCTGTGTTGACATTAGTAGGGTTAGCTAAAAACGGTCTGATGCCCTTCCTTCCCACTTTCCTCCTGATTCTCCAGCTTTCTGAGCTTTGTAACAGCTCTCTGCAGTTCCAGTACATGACTCAAATCCTGGGCTCTTTTATTGTTTCCTCTAATTCTAAAACATTGAGAATTCAAATTCAAATTCAAATTTTTTTGTGGCCCAAAGAACAGTAATTAGCTAGAACCTATTTCTGAAAATTAGAATTTCACACTAGAAATACAGAAGCCCTTTAGTTGCTCTGTAATTCCAGGAGTGAAGGATCATCTGAAATTGGAAAATAAGAAAGACCAAGTAATACTAGTAGAACAAGGTGGAAAATTACTTTGTGACTCAAGTGTGAAAGCCTTAAAAAAAAAACAAAACTCAAAATCGGGAAGAGTATTCATAAACTGGTACCTAAACTTTCAGCTGAATTTATTACATCTCTATGGAAGTGCCAGTTTCTGTCCTTATAAATAAACAGAAATCATGTTTTTCTATCAAAAGAAAACCTTTCAACAGAAAGGCTTTTTGAGAACCATTTGAGTTTCCAAATATGTGTATACTTCTATTTAGAAAGCAGTTTCCTCAGAAAATTTTAGTAGAAAGGAACCATAAAAATTATCTTAATCTCAGTTTCTTCATTATGCAAGTGCGAAAAGAGTTCACCTAGTAAACTGGGGGCAGAAATGGGAATTGGGCCCAGTTTTCCTGAATCTTTCATTCTCCTCTAGCTAATCAGCCTCCTCCTGCAGTTAACAAGCGTCTTTACAGGCAGAGAAAAAGATTATCTATTTAATGGACAGAGAAAGTAGAAAATTAATAAATGGTGTATTTGTGGTAGATTTGCTTTCTTCCTAATTTGGAAAATGCCATTTTAGAGAAGGAAATTTTACTTAAGTGAAACTTTGCAAAACTTCAAAATGCTTCACATACCAGTTCGTAAGGATTTGTGACATCCTGTTTTAGGGACAGGAGTTTTCCTTGAATTCTCTGAGGTCTGTTCCTTTAGACTCTTCAAGCAAAGGTGCATGTCTTAATTATAAGCAGAAGTAATTTATGGCTTTAGAGAGAATTAGAAACTAGAAAGATTATTTGAAATTTTCTAATTTAGTTTTATTTTTAAATTTATCATTTCATTTATAGTCTTTATTTTTATACTACATTTGAAATGAGTCATGAAGCTTTATTATTTTCCTCTTTTTTGTGTTTTTTTAAAAAAATGACATTGATATACACACAAAATAATATATATAATGCATATGTAAGTTGAGCATAATAATATATACAATGAGTATCTGTGACCCCACCACCCAACCCAAGAACTAGATCGTGACCAAAATTTGTTTCCATCTTTCTGTTCCTTCCCTAACCCATCCTCTTACTTCCCTCTTACCTTACATTTTATTTATTCGTTCTACTGTTAAAGGACATTCGCGTCGTTTCTGTGTTTGCTGTGAGTGTTCCTGATCATGCCTTATAGCGCATTGTGAGTTTCAACTTGATAAGATTAAGCCGAATTGTTTTCCAAATTGTTTTCCAGTATGAATGTAGCAATTTACATTCCCACCAGCAATGTATGCAAGTTCCCTTTGATTTGCATTCTCTGTAAATGAAGTGAGTTAAATGGTATTTTTGTTCTTTTATTTTCTTCATTATTTATGGTCACATGTGTTTCTTCTAGTGTAAAATGCCAATTTGAGCCTTAGCCCATACTTCTACTGGGTTAATTTGTTTTTTTCTTAATGATTTGTAGGAATTCTTTATATATTTTTATACTAATCCTTTTTTTGGTTATTCATTACAGATATATTCTGCCATTTGTGGTTTATGATATTACCCTCTTTACAATGGTTTTTGACAAACCAAATCTCTTAAATTTCAATTAAATTATCAATCTTTTATTCTATTGTTAATACCTTTTGTGTCCTATTTAAGAAATCTTTTCCAATCCAACATTTTAAGATATTGGATATATAATATTTTCTTTTAAAATTTTTAGGGGTTTTTGGGGGGTTGGAGGTTTTTTGGTTTTTGTTTTTGTTGTTTTGTTTTGTTTTGTTATTTGCTTTTCACAATTCCAAATCTACCTGGAGCTGGTTTATTGTATTGCACTTGGCCCTTGACATCTGCGGGTTCCAAATCCACAGGTTCCACATCCACAGATTCAGCCAGCTGTACATCAGAATTCTCTGTTGGTTGAACACGTGGATGTGGAACCTTTGGCTACAGAGGACCGACTGTACTGAGCCGTTTTATGTTAGGGACTTGAGCATCCTCAGGTTTTGGTATCTGCAGGGGTCCTGGAACCTGAACCAATTGTATGTGAATTAGGAATCCAGTTTTCCCCCCAGGTAGATAACCGGTTTCCCAGCACCACTGTTCTCCCCCCACAGCTTTATTGAGGTATAATTTGATGAATAATAGCTGCACATATTTAAGGTGTACAATTTGACAAGTTTTGACACATGTAGATGCTTATGAAATCATCACCAAAACAAGATAGTATGTGTGTTCATCACCTCCCCAAATTTCCTCAAGCCCCTTTGTAACCCAAACCCTCATTTCCAGACAACCACTGATTTGCTTTCTGTTACTATAGATTTGTTTGCATGTTCTAAATTTTATATAAATGGAACCAAATAGTTTATACTCCTTGTTTTCTGCTTACTTTCACTGCACAAGTTTTGTGATTCATCCATGCTGTGTTTATCAGTTGTTCATTTGTTTTGTTGCTGAGTAGTGCTCCATTGTATGGAAATACCACAGTTTACCTGTTCACCTACTGATAGACATTTGGGTTGTAGGCTGTTAATACAAGTAAATTACTGTGAACATCTGTGTACAAGTCTTTGTGTGGACATACACTTTGATTCCACTCCACTCACTACTCAGGTGTGGAATAGTGGGTTGTATGTATACCTACACATGGGAACAGTAGGTGCATGCTTAACTTTTTAAGAAACTGAAAAACTTTTCCAAGATGGTTGTACCATTTGACATCCCCACCAATAGTATATGAGAGGTCAGTCTGTTTCACATCCTCACCAATAAGGTATGGTGAATCTTTAATTTTAGCCATTCTGGTGAATGTGTTGTGGTGTCTCATGGTTTAAATTGGAATTTCCCTAATAACTAAAGATGTTGGTCATCTTTCCACATGCTTATTTGCCTACCATCTGTACGTATGTGTATATATATATATCACATATATATATATATATATATATAAAATACTTTTTTTATGAAATGCCTGTTCAGATTTTTTTCTCCATTTTTTTTGGTTGGGCTGTTTGTCGTCATCTTCTTATTTTGTAAGAATTTTTCATATATTCTGGCATCAGGTTCTTTGTCTGTTTTGCAAATCTTTTCTCCCAATATGTGGCTTGCCTATTCATTTTTATAACTGTGCTTTGAAGAGAAAAGTATTTTAATCTTGATGAAGTCCTATTTATTAACTTTTTTATAATGTATTCTTTGTGTGAATTATTTAAAAATTTTTGCCAAGCTCAAGATTGTTGAGACTTTCTCCTGTGTTTTCCTCTAGAAGGTTTATGGCTTTTAGCCATGTAAATGTAGATATTTAGGCCTGTGATCCCTTTCAGGCTAAGTTCTGTATAAATTGTGAAGTATTAAGGGTCATAACTTAATCCTTGGGTGTCTTTTCTGTCTCCTCTCTTGATGAGCTCTTTCTAGTCCTGTGGCTTTGACTGTCAGCTGCATGTTGTTGTGTGTTGACCCCTAGTTTACATTTCCAGCCTAGACTGCCACACTGAATGATCCAATCTCAGAAATACTGTGACCTGTTCAGCACTTCCATGTGCGTGCCTGAAAGGCATCTCAGACTTCACTTGTCCAAAGCTGAGCTCCTGATACCCACCTTTCCCCTCTCACACTCTTTGCCACATCAGTATATGGCAGCTTCATTCTTTCAGTTGCTCGGGGCCAGAGTCTTGGCATCCTGTTTGTTCTCTTTCTCTCACATCTTGCATCTTGATCCATCTGTCAGCACATCCCATACACAAGAATCCCACCTCTTCTCCCTGCTTCCTCTGTTAGCACCGGAGTCGGGCCACCATTGCCTCACCTGGTGGGTTGCTGCTGAGGTATCCTGACAGGTCTCCATCTTTCCCCCTCTTGCATGTTTATAGCTTAAGTTAGTTACTGTCAGTTTTCTGCTCAGGATCTTCTAGTACCTTCTCATCTCACTCAGCAAAGTAGCCAGAGTCTTTCTGATGACCTCCGAGTTCCTACACCGTCTAGTCCCCATTACCCATCTGACCACATCTCCCACCAGACCCTTACTCAGAGTGTTCCACGCACACTGCCCACTCAGGACCTTAGTGCTTGCTGTTTCCTGTCTGGGACGTTCCTCTTCTAAGTGTCTTAAAGTTCATTTCCTCACTTCCTTCAGGTCTTTATTCAGATGTCACCTTAATGAGACCTCGTCTAGCCTTCCTATTTACATTGCATCCGCTCTTCTGTGCAGACATCTCCTATTCCCCATTGCTGCTTTGTTTTTCTCTGTAACAAATGTCATCATCTGACATACTGTATAGTTTATTTATCTTGTTTCTCTTTATCCCCTCAGTAGAATATAAGGTTCTTGACAGCAGAGTTGTCTTTTTTGTTGATTGCTTGCATTCCAGCCCCTAGAGTAGTGCCTTACACCAGACCCAGGGTAATATTTACTGAATGAATGCAAGTAACATTTTAGGTGTTTTTTTTTTTTTTTTCTCTGAATCTGCAGTGGGGTTGCCTGTGGTTCATCAGAATACTGAAAAATGCAGAGCTTCAGCGAAGTTGTGATATAGACAAGACTTTTATCTTTCATAACCTTTCCCTTTTTTAATAATGAAAAAATACATTAAGCACATTCAAAAGAATGTTTAACATACAGGCAAAATATAAAGAGTAACAACAACAAAAACCAGCAACCACGTTCCTACCACCCAGGTTAAGAAACAAAACTATCAATACTTCTGAAGCCTCCTCTGTGCTTTCCCTTACCTCATTTTCCCCCTTCTGCTCTGTCCATAACCCCTATTCTGAGTTTTACTTATTGTTTCTACTGGTTTTCTTTATAATTTCACCACATATGACTGTATCATTCAGTTACATGTGTTTTTGAACTTTATATAAATGGGATCCTACTGCGGGTGTTTGTTTCCTCTTTTGCTCTGTCTGGTCTTCCTGAGGTTCTTCCATGATGACACATGGAGGTGCCATTCATTTATCTTCACTCCTATACCGCATCCCTATCACATGAAGAGACCACAGTTTATTTATCGATTCTCCTGTAAATACAAATTTTGGTTAGTTTTTTTGTTTTCTTGATGCTAAAAGCAGTACTGCTGTGAACATAATTGTACATGTCTCATGGGACACGTGCAAGCTTCTCTAGGGCACATTGTTATGAGCTAATTTGCTGTTCCATAGGATACATGCATCTTTCATTTTACTAGCTAATGTACAACAAAGATAGTTGTACAAATGTATGCACCAATCAGCAGTGTACAAGAGTTCTCATTGTTTTAAGTTTTCCTAATGTAGCGGGCATAAAATAGCATGCCACATCAGTTTTCATTTGCATTTTCCTGTTTCCTGTTGAGGCTGGGTGTCTTTTCAAATTTAATTGGTCACTCCTGTTTCCTGCTGTGTAAAATGCCCACCCATGTTATTTGCTCTTTTTTAATTAGGTAGTTGGTTTGCAGGAGTTCGTCACATTTTCTAAACACAGACTTTTAGTCAGTACCTGTAATGCAGATACCTTTATCCAGTTTGTAACTTGTCTTTTCACTATCCTTGTGTGAATAGAAATTCTAAGTTAAAAAAATATTTATTTACTTATTTATTTTTATTATTTGGGGGGGTAATTAGGTTTATTTATTTATTTATGTTTAGAGGGAGTACTGGGGCATGAACCCAGCACCTCCTGCATGCTAAGCATGCACTCTACCATTGAGCTATGCCCTCCCCAGAAATTCTATATTTTAAAGTAATTTAATTTGCCGATCTTTTCCTTATAGTTTATGATTTTTTTATTTTTAAGAAATTCTTTCATAGCTAGGGTCATCTGAAAACTTTTCCATCTTTCTGTCAAAACATACTGTCCTCAGAGCTCTCCTTTGACCAGTCCCTGACAGTGTGTACTCTGGAAGAGATCTGAAACTCAGTCACGCTGGCAGAGGTGCGACTGAGAACAGATCAAGTTCAGAAAATATTCTTATGTAAATAAGAATCAAGTGAGAGCTAGCCTGTAATGTTTTATTTTATTTTACTTTTTTTTTTGCTAGCTATTACTTTAATTGACTCTAGTGTCTTACAAGAAAGAGATTTGGTCCTAAAATCAAACTCCACTCATGTAAGGAGAGCCCTGGTTAAACCTTAATTAGCATAATCTGACCTTTCCTTAGTAGATGCTGATATAAAAAATCAGTTTATCATTTAAAAGCTTGTTTTAAAAGTGATTGCAATGCAAAACTTTCATGTCTAGACATAAAGAAGTCAATATGAATTAATGAAATTCTGTGTTAAGAATGTTTAAACAAATTTTTTTGTAATATTATTAACTTGAATGGTGCTAACCAATGCATAATTTGGAAGAAATTAAGTGCTGTCTTAGTGCTTGAAAAATGTGTTCATTTTAGAAGCACAAAATCATGGGGTTGTAAAGGGACCCTTAAAGGTTCTTCTGAGGTGATCTGTCAGGCAGAGGAATTCCTTCTGCAGCATCTCTGTCCTTGGATTGAAGACCATATCAAGGCAGGCAGTGTTGATAAACCAACTGTGCCCATGCAATCTTGTCAGCAGAATTTATTTGCTTAGCACAAACCTTTTTTTCATTGTTCTAAGGTAAACTTCACATTAGTTTCTATCTTTGAAAAGGAAAAAACCCTGTTTCTTGTTTCACTCACAACACGTCTCACTTTGACATCAGATGTGTAGGGTTTTTTCCCACACAGACCAGTTCCCTGATTTTCCAGACACTGGCTGGATGTTCTGCAGTTGGTTCAATTCTGACACTGTGGGCCTCCCTCACCACCACCTTCAGACACCATTCGAAAGTCCAGGTTGCCACCTAAGCTTCCGACCAACTGCGAATAAACCGAAGTTTCCCACGACCCCCTCCTTGGGTTCAGTCATTTGCTGGAGCACTCATAGAGCTCTGGAAACAGCTTACTCATTAGATTACAGGTTTATTACAAAAAATATTAAAGGATACAGATGAAGAGGTCATAGGGCAAGGTCAGAAGGGTCCTAAACGCAAAAGCTTCTGTCCCTGTGGGGTTTGGGGTGCACCACCCTCCTGGCTTGTGGATACGTTAACCAACCCAAAAGCTGCCCAAACCCCATACTTAAGGGATTTTTATGGAGGCTTCATTGTGTAGGCATGGTTGATTAAATGACTGTCCAGAGGTTGGGTCGTGAGGGTGAAAATTTCCACCTTCCAATCACAATTTAGTTCCCCTGGCAACCAGCCCCCAAGCTATGGTTATCTAGGGGCTTTCCAAATATCCCCTCACTAGCATAAAGTCCGATGTGGTAGAAGAGGACTTGCTGTGAATAACAAAAGACAATCCTTCCACCTTTATAGCTCTGGGACTATTTCAGGAACAGAACCAGAGACCCAATATTATAACAAAAGATACTACCTTGGCTCTTATCACTTAGGAAATTAACAAGGGTTTTGGGAGCTCTGTGCCTGGACCAAGTGTATATTTATTATAAATCACAGTCTTACTTCTTCCAAGTTCCAAATCAGTGGGTTATAAATAAATGAGAGTTTATTTTACTGAGAAAAGTCAATGTCATCTGAAAGTTTAACAAATAGGTAAACTTAGATTCATTGAAATCTAATGAGTCCTTAGTCTGTATCAGTGTTCTAGGTAGTACCTCGTTCCATTTAACCCTGACAGCGGCACTGCAAATTCAGTTTGGTAATGTCATCCTTGATGCCAATGAAATTAGAAGTAGCCTGTGCCTGGTGTGGAGACAGAAAGAGAAGGGGGTAAGGGCACAGCCATTAAACGAATGACATAGCCATTGAGAGTATGATGTAAACTGGTTAGAACCAACTCAGCCCAAGATGGCAGAAGATTCACTTCCAGCAGACCTTGAGCCTCATAGGCTCATTGTAGTACATTAGTTGCTAAGGACATGTCAGGTGCCATGACAGTTCCTAACCATAAAAGGCCAAGAATGGGGTGGGGACAATTCCTGGAAATCCCTGCCCCTTCCCCAAAATAGTTGGAATAACCCTCCCACTTATTAGCATATGAAATTACCCAGCGCATGAAAATCTAACCACACCCACACCCCAGGCCTTCTGAGACAGACCTGCTATCTGCCTATGGAATGTGTATCTCGCCAAATAAACCTGCTTTTACTGTACTGTGGCTCACTCTTGATTTCTTTCCTTTGCAAGCCAAGGACCCTCACTTGGTGGCCCATTCCAGGGACTCTCTGGAGACCTGGGACATGACGATCCTCTCATGCCCCATTCTCCTGCAGCAGTATCACAAAGAAAACTAGGAAGGGGTAACTAAGACTGGCATGCAGACCTCCTGATTCCAGTGTCTTTCTGGTAATTTCTATAAAGAAAGTACTAACAATCGGAATACTTTACTAATGCCCTAGATTAATAACAAATAACAGATTTGGGGAGGCTGTGACCAGTATCAAACTCTGTCTAATGCAACTCTTCCCAGAAAATTGGAGGTAAAAGTTCTCAAAGATACTATATTACATTTATTCCTAACCTGCAGTTAGGTCTTGGGGCTGGTTAGTAGCAGTTTTGCCTGGCTTGTGTGAGTCTCTGTTCCCTAGCTGCTTTCCATCTCAATTTCTCTCATGTATCTGAACCTTGTCCTCCCCACCTTGATTTTCCTCCTTTTCACTGCTCACTGAACCCTCGTTCATTCCTAGGAAACTGCATTCTTGACCTTTTTCATAGATGTACCTCATCTTCTGCTGCATAACAAAACACTGACAGCTTTAGGAGCCTGGAACAACAATGCTTTATTTCCCACAAGTGCGTAGGTCAGGTAGGTTGGGTTCTTCCAGTTTCACTTTGATGCTGGGCACTGAGAGCAGCTGGAATGGCTGGGCCTCTGCCCCTGGAGACTTTAAGCCCAAAGGAGGCCAGATGGGGCTTCTTCACAAGATGGCAGCAGTAGTCCCCCAGGGCAGGCACTTGCTTATCAAGCCTCATTTTTTAATAGTACAGGCCAAGCTCGTTTTCATTGTGGAAGGCTCCCCTAAGGGTATGGATATGGAAAGGGGTAACTGGGGCCATTATTGTAACAGTCATTATAATAGAATACTGTGCTCACCTCCTGTTTGCCTTCTAGAAACCTGCTTGACCTGTGATTATCCTGTTTTAATAATTGCCCCTGGGTGGAGGTTCACCATCCTTTGAAATACTCCCCTCATCTCAGAACTAGATGGCAGGGGAGTTAGAGTTCTCCCATCCCAGTGTTCTCCTTCATGCTTTCTTGAGAAAATTCTCTCCTCCCCTACCTACCCATTTATCACATTAATCATCATTTCTGCTGGCCTCTGCCTTACTTATCTTTGTATTCCTGTATCCCAGGTGCAGTGCCTAACACATCGGTTGCATGTTTGTTGTCCTTGGACCTGGCACCAGAGGTTTTCATTTAGGAAGGTTGCAGGCCTTAAATGTCTGAGCAGATAAGTTCAAGATAATTCTTTTTAGTTTTTACAGACACTTTTTAGTTGTCGTCATTTCATGCTATCTGTTCCTCTTAAACTATATCCCTGCCAGAAACATTCTGATCTTTGTCAGAGAAAGAGGAAAGAATCCTTTTTATTTTTCAAACAACTAGGTGAATCTGGCAGCTCCAGATGCCCTAAATGTTAACCCAGCTTCTTCTCTAGGCTTGAGTTATTCATTCCCTGGGGTCAATACTTAGTTTCTGGCTTACCTCTCTCCTTCCTTTTCCATCCCCTAAGAATGTGAGCTCATGAGGAGACACCTAGAACAGTGCCTGGCATGCAGAAGGTACTTCATGAATATCTACTGAATGAATAAATGAATGGAATTAAAAGTTATCTGAGATACTTTAAGTAAAAATCTGTTACTGGAAGTGTACATAGTGCAATCCATTTATGTTTTAAAATTTTGTATATAAACCTAGAAACTTTGTCAAAGGATACACGAGAAAATGTTAACAGTGATTCTCTCGGGTCAGAGGAGAATAAATGCATGAATCAGGAGATTTTACTTGCAATCTTGAGCATGTGCTGTTTTTATAATATTTTAATTTTAAAAATAAAAGACTTTACAAATCAAGAATATCCAATATAAATATTAGTGTTATTTCCTTTATAGAGGTCGATGAACGGAGAAATGGCCAGAGAGACTGCGTGTGTGTTTACAGTGAATACAGATTTCATACCCTGTATAAAATGTTATATCCTATTTTTTCACTTAGCATCATGTATCAGATGTCTTTACATCATTAAAAATTATTAAAGCTCAGTTTTAATGAATATTGCATTGGATGGCTATATAAGAGTTTATTTTATACTTTATTATTGAACATTTTGCAGTTACAAATAACACCGCAGGAAACATTTCAATATTCGTAAAATCTTTGTGATGCTTTGCTGATTTCTTTAAAAGAGTCATAGATACAGTGTTACTTGGTTAAAACATACTCTTGATATCATTCAAAGTAATAAGCAATTGAAAATAACTGAGGGGAATTTGAGTAAATTGGCTTTCTGGGCAACACTTGCCACCACTCCTTCAGTCTTTGCAGAGAACTGCAGTGCTTTAAAGTATCCCGCCTACTTAGTTTTACATAAAGTGTAGCCTGAATGATGTCCATACTTGCTGTATAGCATAGATCATGTAGTTATTATTTAGATATAATTTTCCTCTCTTCAACATTTGATTTTGAATTCACTTCGTTTGAAGGGAGACCTAATGATATTCTTAATTAAGGTATGCTCAGTAATGTCTGAAAAGGGTTAAGAGAGTACATATTTAGCTTCTTAAACTGATCTATTCCCTCAGAGAAGTTAAAAACTCAACAAAGACTCAGTGACTGCAAAGCAATGTACAACTGGTGTGTGTGCAATACTTTGTCAGAACAGCTTTTCCTGAGGAGAGAGACGCTCTTTCATGAAGACATGTAATAAATCACCTTATGTTTCATTGTCGTCGGTGTTAACGCTTGGTCTTGTAACTCTGCCCTGTTCACAGGTTAAAGTATTGCACAATCAGCTGGTCCTTTTCCACAATGCCATTGCCGCCTACTTTGCTGGGAATCAGAAGCAGCTTGAACAGACACTTAAACAGTTCCATATCAAATTGAAAACCCCTGGAGTGGATGCCCCATCTTGGCTTGAAGAACAGTAAAATCACACCTGGGGGAACAAAGAAAGTCAGATTGTTATATTTCCAGATAAACCTAGTAAGAATTAAGCAGAAGCGGGGGAAGAGGAAAAGGGTGACAACCATTGTAGTGATTCTTGCACAAACAGCTTTAATTTTTCCCTTTTCATACTTTAACAATTGAACTGTTAAATTTGATGGGAATGTGGGTAGTTTTAATGTAAACATAATTTCTATAATCTGAACACAGTAATTTTCCTTTTTGAGATATCTTTTTGTATTGTGAGGGTTGATGGCTATTTCTGTAGTTTGAAAACACCTAATATAGATTTGCACTGACAAGACAAAAATTCAAGGTTTTTGGTCCTGCAACCGAGGACCTGTTGTAACTTTTCCAAAGGGAGGTTTACACGATTTGTATCAACATCAGATATTTTATATATGAATATATTAAACATCTTTAAGAGATTCATTTTCATGTATTATCTTAAAGAAAAAAGAAACTATTTTGCAGAGTAAAATTATATGGTGTTCCTGCAACATCCGCACAGAGGCGGCAGCTCTAATGAATGACTGACTGGCTTGTGGAGTTGTGGCAAATACCTTTTTAAAAGTGAATCTGTACCATTGTAATTTTGCTGAGACTTTTCCTTAAAGACGCAGGAATCACACTGTCATTTCTGAGGCTCCTGAGCTTATGAATTTGCGTCACCCAGAGTCATGGAATGGTTATGTTAGCAATTTCTTTTGATTCATAATGAAACGTGCTTAAAGAATTTTTTTTTGACAGGTAGACTTGAGAATAGAAATTCCTGATGGTTTCTAGAGTAGAAATCTGTGCTTAGAAAGCTAGTTTTTTGGGTAAATTCCATTTTGACAGAAGTGAATTCCTAGATAGCTTTCATTGACTTCCATATGTAACAATACCGGTTAAGCCTTAAATCACAGATATGTGCCTTCTCAGATGCAGTAATTCTCATTCAACCAGTGTACATAAGTCCATAAAGAAAGCCCCTTTCAGATAATGTTCGATGCGTCTGTTCCTTCCTTGGAAAGGAGCACTGTGCATAAGTGTTGAGTTTCTTTGTATTTGTTAAACCACATTGAAGGTTTATGGAGAAATCAACTTTTGAATTTGCTGTTTGTTTTTTCTTCATTCCTTTTGCGGAGTGAGGACTCCTGTTCGTCTGAGTAAAGGAAAGGTGACGTGGGTCCGTGTGGTGGTAGCAAGAAGGAAGGGGCTGGGGAAGCCAATACTGTTTCAGTTGCTCAGCACCATTGGTTTTGTGTTCTGTGGTTGGCCTGTCTGCTGTGAGGTTTTATCACTAATGTAATCCTTTTAAAATATAAGTTCTCTTGATTTTTGTCATAGACATAAATTAATATTTTGAGAGGTATCGCTTCACCTGTTCATTTCTTTTGTGTTGAAATGAAGTACTTAAAATTACTGTTAATACATGAACTTTGTGGACTGTAAGATTTGTTATATATGTTCAAATGCCATTTAGCTGGCTTTTTAATTAATATGCCTGTTTTCAGTGCTTAATACAATGTATGTGACTGTAAATCATAAAGCTATTTTAAATCATTCCCTCCTGTATATTTGTACTCTGAGAGAGCCTTATTTTATTCTTCCAGCAGAATTACTACTTGTGATAGTTCATTTACATTCCCCAGAATGTGCCTCTGGTGTGAATTTTGTATTCTTATTAAAAGTGTTTGCTGCAGTACCTCCTTTCCCTGGCTCTTCATGATTTAAAGTAAGAAGTAACTAGTTGGAAAAACATGTGATTTGTCATTAAAAACAATGACAAAAAATGGTGCACTGAGAACACTGAGACTGTTACTGAAGCTTATCCCATAGAGTGAAACTAGAAGTTTCCTTAGAGACTTTTTTTTAGTCTCTGAGTTTAAGGCCCCTTTTTTTTTTTTTATACAGATGAAGACACAAAGGACCAAAAACCTATTAAACTGTCTTAGTCAACCCCCGTCTCCAAATGTAATGCCAAATGGGAATTTGCAACTAAATGTATGAATTCCCCTTTAAATCCTGCCATTTCAACTGCATGATTAATCAATGTGTCAAGAGTATCATTTCTTCTCTAAAGCACTATGTCTAAATGCCTTCTCAATTGAAAAACACAGTCCACCCCCAAATAGAGTCATATTAGATATATTTCAAAGTATATACAATCCACTGATCTTAATGTGTTCTGAAAAAGAAATCATGTAAACCCAAAAAGGACTATATAAAGTAAAATTATGCATATTGAAAAGCTAAAGATAAATCTTTTAATCATGGGATTGTTAATTTGAAGAATAAAGGGTCTACCTTTTGTGCTCAGTCTCCTTTACCCTCCACTGAAGATGACTGTAGGTGTGAAAAATAAAAGCAAATTATCTAAATTGCAAGTTCAGTGCAACATTTGTGTATAATTTGTACTCATTTTTGTGAAGTACTAAGAATTCCTGCATTTTGTCATAATATTCCTTAATATCTTTTGCCACTAGCTCTTTTCTTGAACCTTCCGGTTGCCTACGAGAGTTGAGACCATCCAAGATCCTTCATCACTCAATTCTAACCAAAGGCTTTTTTTTTTTTTTTAATTATTCACCCTGTAAGATTGCAAATTTTTATTTGGCTAAGACTATTCAGTTGTAAATAGGCTATTTTCTGATCAGAAGTCCAGTTATATTTTTCATTAGTTCAAAGCTTTTCCAAGGGCCATAGTTCCTAGACTATTTTTACAACATAGTAAGACCTGTTAAAATAGAATGACAGTGCAAACAACTTTCCTCCTTTAAGGACTTTCATTAAATTCTATTCTGTGTTCCCACTTGAAGGTTTCCTGACATAAATGAGTCTTTATAATCAAGTGCCAAGTGTTTCTCCTAATGTACAGAAAACTATGACATTCAGCTTTGTTTTTATGAAATGAAGGTTGGCTCTTAGCAGTTTATGTGTGTTAAGTGAGAACTATTTGTTATTCTGGTCCTAACTCTGCTGCGGAAAGAGGAGACTCCAGATGAGCAAGGGAAGTTAGACCCAGTCTGACAACCATCACTGTTCCTTAATTGACTGACAATTGATATGCCATCAGAGCTGGTGAATGTCAGTGACATTTTTACAAATGAAACTTCCAGTAAAAATAATAATAGTAATTAAGCCAAAGTTTGTTTTGTTTGGGCTCAAGCTAGGCTTTGCCATAAGCATCCTCTGGCAAAGATTGTAAGCTTTCTGCAACCGTGGGTTTATCACGAGTTATTGATTCATTGGAAAGATGAAAGAACAAGATACCACTTCATTGATGTTAGACACAAAAGTAACTTTCCTTAACAGACTTTTGCTTTGCTACAAGTGTATGTTTGTATAAATATCTTAGGGGTCAAATGTACACCACACTGGCACAGGGGGTAGGAGGGAAGAGGGTGGGAGGTGGGAGGGGTTGGGGTGAGGGGTGAGGGGTACATATAGGGAAGTAAAATGTAACCCGTACTAGTCTTCACTATATCTTAGAGCTTTGATTATCGAAGTTTTAAAGAAAAAGCAAACTCACTGTTAAAAAAAAAAAAGGAGTGGAAGATACTACAGGGTAGGGTGAGGGAAGGTAACTTTAATCCTGTTGGCTTTGCTGAAAAGTTTTAAAATTATGAAATTTTTAGAATAATGACTTAAGTCCTCAAATTATTTTTATATATGTGACTTGATTTTGATTCTCCCCCTAAATGACTTATAATTCCATATTAGGAAGCTTTTTATGAAAAACTACCTAAAGTTTTAGGCAGATAATTATACCTCTTTCCTTTGACGAGTATATATGTACTTATTATGGCTAGACTCTAAGCTCTTGAGAAGGGCACAGTGTATGCTTTTGATTCACCCTGAATCCTCAACTCTTTGCATAGTTCTTCGCTCACAAGAGCTATGTAATAAAAATGTGTCCGGTTTTTGATAGAAAGTTAAAATGCAGAAAAGCATTTGATGATTGCACCACCATTTCATTTGAGTTACAAAGGAGTCGGTACATTTGTAACTTATTCTAAATCTATGTCAGAGTGCTACCCAAGTTACTAGGATGTTTACAGATGAATCACCATTTTTTTTTAACCTAGAGATATTGGCAAACAGAAAAATTACCATTTTGCAGTCCCTACTGAAATATTGATTCACATAGGGATCTCCAGTGGATGCTAAAGTCATTAGTGATTGAAAGAAAACAGATTATGTCCATAATACAAAGTATTACCCCACAGATGACTCAGTGTGAACGAGAAGATGCCATTCATCAGAGTTTTGTGCTTACCATCTAACTCGAGTGATCAAAGTTAGCATCGCTAATAACCTGACAATCATGTACCTCCAGAAATGATGCAGTAGAAATTATGCAACATCACTTGTGAGATATTCCTGCTGGGAAGATTGTTATCAGGCCTTTTGCCTTAAATTCCAGTGAACAGAAAATACCGGGGCAGGCAGGTAAAGAACAAATTAAATGAAAACATGAGGAATTAATTGGACAAACCCAGAATCTTGGACAGTCTGCAAGATAATTGGTGTGGTTTCTTCAAAAAGTCACAAAAGAAAAAAAATATTTTAGAAATTTGTTATAAAATAAAAGAGACTTTATAATTCAAAAAATAGCTGTATAAAAATTTTGGGAAACAACTGAGTAATTTGTGTATTTGATACAACTAGGGGCTTCTCGTTAATTTTTTTAGGTGTGATTGTGGTATTGTAGAGGAATAGCCTAGGAGATGCATGCTTAAAAAATATTTAAAAGTGAAGTGGTGTGATGTCTGCAGTTTACTTTTAAATGGTTCAGCAAAAAATATATACATTCATATATTTGCTCACATGTTTGGAGAGAAAGCTGGGGGCAAGAGAAAAGGAAGGAGAGAGGGATCTTCAGGTAAACATGGCCATATGTTAGCAATTCAAATAGGTAGTGGATGCGTGGGGTTTCATTGTGCAAGTCTTTTAACTTTTCCTTTTTTGAAATTTTTCATAATAAAAATGAGAAAGGAAATAACTAGGATATTTGGTCCAGAAATGCAGGTAGGATCCTGCTGTCTTCCCTCTTGCACAGGGTGGCAATCAGGGACTGCTTTTGTTTACGGTGACATCACCTGCTTCAGCCCTGCAGCTATCAGAACCCCTCCACCAGCATGTGAAAGAATCTGCTTTGCACTTGGAAGCACAGAAATTCAAGAAAGTGTAAAGTTGAACAGTTTTCTGTTTGTCAGTGAAGATCACAGAAACAGGACATTTGAAGAAGCAGAAATAACTGGTCTCAGGATATGAGACCAGTTAGAAAAAGTCATGTAGGAAAACATACATCCACTAAGCTAGATTTTTCTTTCTCCTTTTTCTCCTCAACTTTCTAAATGGCTATTTGAAACTATACAGGAAGTTAAAACCCCAAATCAAACTCTAACTTTGTGTTAGCGTACTACCAATTATTCTTGTCTCAATTTTTTCTCCTTTTCATTTAGTCATAAATAAGCATACGTGCTACTCTGTACTACTTCCTAGATTTCTTAAAACTTAGCTGCTTATAGCTTCACTTACTATAACAACTTAGACTGTTTAAAATAAGTTATATTTGTACACTGGTAATTTTTAATAACTTACTTTCAATCTGAAAAGATATTTTAAGAACTGGACAAATTGTCCCTAATTCACACTTGTAAAATTGATAAAATAACTTAACTCTTTAAAGAACTCCCCAAATAAATAATGGATGTTTACATTGTTCTCCAAGTCTCTATTTCCAGTTCCCTCACCCCTACCTTAGGTCAGAACAAGGAAAATCCTGTGGATTAAAATTTTCCAAATAGTTTACATCAGTCATAGAAGCAGGGAAAGAAAAAAAAAAAAAAAAGCCCAGATGATGTTTTGAGAATTGAGTTTTTACCATGGCAACGGTTACTATATAATCACTGGTAATACTAGGTGAGTTGGAAAAAAAACAAATCTGTGTAGGTTTGAAAGGTCATGAGTATTTGCTGAACACACCGGTCAACATGCCTTTCTTCACCTGACTCCACTAACACCCTCAAGAGGGTCAGAGAGTCCCTGAAGTGGCTCCAGCAATTCCTCCTTGGGCTGGTGTTGGCTACCAGAGAAGGCCTGGCCTTTAATTTGTCATTTAAATTTTCCCCATGGTATGTATGGCCTTTTGGAAAAAAAAAAAAAATCTGTCTTCGGATTCTCTAAACTTTGAAACAGCTCACTACATTGTCTTTGTGAAGTTCAGCATTTTCCTCCCATTAAGCCAACCATAAAAGAAGAGAAATCAGTTAGAAATTGCACACCAAGAGCTGTAAGTCTAATGATAAAACTTTTATATATGTATACGGAGGACCTTGCCTAAACTGACAAGGGAAAGTAAGATATTAAAGCTTTACAGCAGGCTGTGGTCCTAACTTGCCTCTTTGTCCTTAAAAAAAAAAAAAGAAGTGACATAATAAGAGTCTGTTGTTCCTCTTCGGGTTTTCAAGCTTTGGAGCCCCCATTTATGCTCAAGGCTAGAGCAGTGAAAACAAGCCTTTTTCCCCGAGACACAGTAGCTTCAGTCCAAGCCACCCCCGACTTCCTTGCCAGTGACCTCGACACTGACCTTGACCTCTTCGAGGAAGAACTCTGCCTGTTTAGTCCGTTTAGCTCAATTTTATGTGAATTTCTGTTCCCAAGTGGTGAGCTGGGCCCGCCCAACTCATTAGGAAAAATTTCCTTCATGAATTGACTTAATTTCTAGTGTGCCGACTTTTCGTTATTATAATATCTTATTTCCTCGCAGTAGCCTCTTTGGAATCTTGTGCACCTCACCTGCGGGAGCAGTTTGCCTGAGCAGACAGTCTCTCCAAGGGTGGGCTTGTCTCTCCTCGTTTGAAATCAGGAATCCCTGTCTCTTTGGTGCAGCCCTAAAGAAGAGGATCCAAGCTGCATACTTCAATTCTCAATCCTCTGTATCAAATTTCAGAAGGAAGAACTCAGTTCCAATCACTCTTCTTCCCAAGCTGTGTCCAAGCTGGAGGTGTTTTCAGTCCAGCGCCAGGTGGCGTGGCTCTGGCTTGGATAGCAGTATGTCTTCTGAAATGTTTCATGTGACTGGCCTGTGCATGCCTGCATTTCTTCAGCATTTATATGTACACTTTTTCTGCCTTTTAATGTTTTTTTAATCATTAAGATTGTCTTAAAATGGGAGGGCAGGGGATAGCTCAGTGGTAGAGTGTGTGCCTAGCATGCATGAGGTCCTGGATTCAATCCCTAATACCTCTATTTAAATAAATGGATAAATAAATAAACAAATAAGTAACCTAATCTCCACCCTAAAATAAAATAAAATAAAATAAAATAAAATAAATTTTTTTATTTTAATTAAAAAAAAATTTTAAACCATAAAATATTTTCTTTGTGTGCTTTTATATCCTACCTCAAAGAGCTTGAGTCTCCTCTGGTGAATTCCCTGCTGGATTATAGATGCCTCTTGAGGACAGAACTGTTCTGAATATTTGTGTAGCCCTCCCTGGGCCTTGCACACCAAAGGCACTCAGTTCTGTCAATGACGATGATTTTAAAAATAACAATAATGGTTGAATTTCCTGGAGCCGTGCAAATCCTGGGAGTGTATGGTGTGGGGAATACATGCTATTAGTGGTTGAACATGGAAGCAGCCAGCCTTCAGCTCCAAATTGGAATGTTTTGTGCAAACGTGTGTGTTGGGTGCAGAAGGGTGATTTTACCCTCCTACCATGGCGGCTCCGTCCATTGAAACAGTTCTATCCACGTGGTCAAATGAAAACTCACATAAATCAAATCTCATAGTATAGTCTTATTTCTTAGTAGGCTTTGAATCTTAACACTTTTCCCCCCAATACCATTCAGTCCAACAGAATGTTTGATTCCTTTTTACCAAGTAGCACTAGAGTATTTGGACAAAGAGACAGAATTTGTCTGTAGCTTCTAGGTTTTGAGGGGAGAATTGTTGGCCCAAATATATGACTTAGTTTCCATCTGGAGGTTAACCTGAGCTCTCCGATTTTTGAGAAGGAAAAGAAACTAACTAGTTGCCTAGCTGCTCACATGTGTGTATTAAACGAGGCATACGAGGACTGGGGTACCTAGAGTTTCAAGGTTCCCCAGGTAAGGCTTAGCATCTGCAAAAATGGCTTTTGGGAATTTGAAGACAATTCTGGTAGAAGTCTTTTACTGTGAGTTCGATGATTGTAGCCTAATGCAGAATCAATCAGCTTACTCTGACAGGGAAGACACATGCAAACAATGTCATTGGTGGTTATCTCCAGAGCTCTGGCCAAAGTAGAGAAACATGTGACTTGTGTTAACAATCTGGATGCTAATAAAAATTAGGGGGTGAGTCATTATCTGCATGGCTCCCCTGCTCCCACTTATGCCCCTGTTCCCCCCAGTTAGCCCCTCTGATTTCTTTATGGTGCCTCAACCCAGCCTGTCACACAGGACAAAGGTCTTTGAACCATCAAGTGACTTCTGTAGACTCTGTACCATGGACCTGGGATCACAAGGGCCCCCTTTTTTATGAGCTCCTGTGCAGTGGAGCTGCCAGGAAAATTCCTTCCTCTGACCTCCCTCTCTGCCCCAGGAGACAAAGTTTAACCTGATTCTGCCCAGCAGGCAAGCAGGGCTCTTGGATATTAGTCTCCTTATTGAGATCAACCATGAAGACGGCACGCTTATAAAGGAAAAAATGCAAAACTAGAAAATACGTTCCAATCTTTGATAATGGGGAGGAGGAAGAGGGAAATGAGCTGTGGGAACATTTAGCATTTTCTGTGCTTTTCTGGCGCAGGGAGAGTATAGCTCAGTGGCAGAGTGCATGCTTAGCGCACAGGAGGTCCCAGGTTCGATCCCCAGTACCTCCATTAAATAAATAATTAAATAAACCTGATTACTTCCCCCTAAAAAGGAAATTACAAGTCTGATGTATCTCTGTGACCTCAAATATTAAAGTAAATAAGAATCCACAGTGAGAGTGTATTCAGTTTCCCTGGGAAGAGAAGTTACCTTTTTGTTGTTGTTGTTGAAGCTATTGACAACAGTAAAAAAAAAAAAAAAAAAAAAAAAAAAATTCCACCGTGCAGTGTAAATTCAAGTCCTGTGTTTAACTGTGTGTTTGCCTCCAGCATCCCCTGCCCCCCTGCCTCATACAAACCAGACACCTGGAGCAACACTCCCCATCAATTATCCCACAGAAAGCACAACACAGTTCAAAAGTCAAAAATTCAGAAATCCGTCCACCTGTGCCTTTAACAGAGGGATGCAGTGGGCGGTGAGTCCAGAGTTTTCTTTAGAAAACCAAACAAGAAAAATGAAAAATAAAGTCATTTGCTCTTTTCCCTAGCCTCATCCTGAGAAATCACCACCAACAGAGAAATACTTTGTGTAGGTCAACTTTGCTCTTATTTTATGAAATGACATACAATTTAACTCACAAAAGTTGATCAGAGGCACAAAAACACTAGATAAAACAAACTTAGAAATGTGAGGGGAAATTTTTTCATCCATTTAAAACTACAAATGACTGAACGTGTAGCACCACACAGATTAAATCGAGGAGCCTCTTGGGTCAGGAGGAAACCAGCAAGCTAGGAGTAAAGTGTTTCAAGGTTCCCAAGGGAAGTCCTAGGTTCCACTCCAATGCACCCTCTTCAGTTTTAGCCTGGTCAGCCCACTGACGATACATATGTGACCTAATGTTGATGCTGAGTGTTTTGATAGGGGTCCTCTTTGTGGCCAAAGTTGGTCAAACCCTGAATCATGGTGTTCCCACCGGAAAGCTCACTCTCTTCACTTTCTCCAAAAATGCTCCTTTTTCATTATTTTTATAAATCTGGCTTGAGGAATATTAAGATACTAATTGCTGTGGACTGGCTTTATTCTTTGCTATCATATCCAGAGTATTTACCTTCTGATTAAAATGGAAGCTTAGTGCAGAGAGATTGTTTATAACTGGTCCACTAGACTTAAGTACAGACTCAGTTTCCAAGGTGAGTAAAAATGGCTTTATAAATTGCTAAGTCACCAGCATGTCCTTTCTCCCACCTTCATATGCCCTACCAAGTCTTGCACCGGACATGCACATAGTATTTCCCCAGGGACACACACACACACACACACACACACACACACACCATCACATCTCAATATTGTTTGTTCGTTGGGTTTCTGTTTGTGGACAGCTTCTACTGTGTGTGTTATGGTTTCAAATTACTGTTTGCCTTTCTAACTTCTTAGAAGGTAAACAACTTGGAAACAGTTGGAACCTGTAGCGGAAGAAATTGGCATCTGACATATACTCTTTAATTCCTTTTAGTGAAACTCACAGACTTGTTTTTGATGATGGATAATGGAAAAAAGTGATACGCTTTCATGTTACATTTTAAAGCTCTTTTTCTCCTCAAAAATTGAATGTCATAACAGCCAGATGTTACGTTTATAATTAATACCAACCAGGTTTCTAACCACTGTACCAACTGTAAGCTAAGAAAAAGCCCAGCTAAAGGTTTTCTGGGTGAAAACTCAGTGGTACAGACACCTTTTCTCTTACTTTAGTCTCCTCTTCCATCCCTGTCTACACACACACACACATACACACCCCTTAAAAAGGAGAAAACGGACCATTTGCTCTAAAAAAAAACAGACAGATGGGGAAAGGGTCATGGGAACCAGGGTCATAATTACCTCAGTCCTATACATTGGGCAAGGATTGTCTGTAATCCCTCCTATCCTCAAACAAACCAGGCATTGTTATTGACAAACTACCTGTATTTATTTCCAGCAAAGGAAATGCCGTAACTGCCTCCACGGATATCAGCACCGCGTGTGGAAACATTTTCTATTTCAAACTTTCAGAAATCACTACTTAGCATCCAGACACAAAGTGTCTACCTCTTAACAATCAGAACCTAGTCATTATTTACTATATTTAAAGGCCACTTGCTATTTAAATTTCTTAGCCTACAAAAATAAAGCATTGTTTTCTCAGCTCAAAGCTGTTTGAAAAATTCTAGTAATGCAGTCAGCATTTGGCCAATAAGATACTGGCTGCAAATTTGCATTCACAGTGACAGTAAAAATTCTACTGATTTTATTTGTTTTACACTTTCCATCCTCTGAAGTAAACAAGGCCTAGCAATTTCTCTTTGAAATGGCTGGTGCTGGAAGTGTTTTTGAGTCTTTGCATTTGTCTGCAAGTCTGTCCAACTACAGAGTTGGTAGCATTTGTTTGTTTCTTTTGCAGTTTCCAGTTTTAAGAGCAAAGACATAGCCTATAATCTACTGAACAGCTGATCTCATCAGATATCTGTTTTAAGAAGAGTAAAAATTAAATAAAGCTCAGTCTGTATCAGAGAGAGAGAGGTTTAAAAATCAGTGTAATGTCTCAACCCTTTGCCCGAGGGGACTCATTTCTTTGTGTCCATTCTGGCCCCATGGCTCCAAGAAGTCAGCTGATGGATTAGACTTACTCCTTGAGCAAACGAGCCTTTTTTAGAGCTGTAAGGTATTCTTTAGAACGGATCCTGACATTTGTTTCATTTTAGTTGGAAGGCTTTGTCTAGTGGCTCCTAATGACAGATTCAAGTCTGATGACAGAGAAAATGAAAACCTCTCAGGGCTGAGGAGGAGAAGATAGAAGAAAGAAAATGAACTGGGTAATGGAAATGGAGCAATCCGGAAGGAACAGCCTGGGAGAGGGAAGGAAAGGCTGCAAACAGAATTCTATAGTAGGGCTTAGAGCTGGCACCTGGGAGGCCACTCTAAGCACCTGCCATGCATCCTGAGAGGTCTGGCCACACTGCCCCCTGCTTAAGAGCCTGGCAGTGGCAGCAATAAACTCCAAGCCACAAATTCCAGGGGCTGCTTGGACTTTGGGCAGCCTGACTCCAGGCATCTTTCCAGCCTTCCTTGCAGATAGAGGGGCAGGCATATTTCTGGGATACAACTGAATGGCAGATCTTAACTCCCGAGCACAAACTTAGCTGAGATGAAGGCGTGGCTAACAATTAATAAATGAAGAATAAATTATCCGCTAGATTGGCAGTCTCAGATCCAATCAATGGGAAATTAACTGTATTTGAGAGTTGCACTCTGCTCTATTCAAGTATTTTTGCCACCTAATATGCACAACACAGAAAATAAGAGTCAAAATGAGTGCATCACATTCCAGGGAAGCACACAATGCTGCTTGAGCAAAATGGGATGCTTCAGATTGTGGAAGCAAGGTGGAGGCAGGGTGCTACCCAAGTGTCAGACTGAAGACTGCCGCCTCTTCCCTGGAGGCAACTATGTGGACCTATATGGAGGTTTGGAACAGGTAAGTAACATGATGCCATCAGATTTTAAAAGCACTGACCTGAAAGCAGAGTCAGGAGAAGAGAAGAGGGGCAGAAGGAATGCTCAGGCAGTGGGAAGGCAGGAGTCCAGTTTAACTTGTCTAAGCTGGAAAAGACAGAAAGTGGGGTTTTTAAGATGGTTGTGAGAAGCAAGTGCGATGCCTGACACATAGCAAAAAAATCTTGGTTCCCCCTTCCTCTGATCGGGGCTAGTGTAGTGGCTGTGGACATAAAGCACAGATGCAAGAGATCTTACTTGAGAAAGAGCAACAATTGGGTGTAATTAGATATAAGGAATTTAAAACAGAAAAAGAACCCAGAGGAAAGCTGGGATTTTGAATTTTAAAAATCAGGTCTTAAGAAAGGGGTGCAGGCAGGAAGAATACTAGTTTTGAGAGACAGCTGAGTTGACTTTTCGACAATTAACTTGGACTTGAGCTTTGACAGGGGCAATATGGATTCAAGAATCTCTGATATAGAGGTAAAATTGGAAATGGGTTTACCTTGGAGCTCAAGTTCTCATGCCCCTCGCTTTTCCCAGACACTTCCAAGGACATATCGCTGGTGTTGTGTTTGTAAGATTTGTTTTGTTTTTGTTTTTGTTTTTTGGGGAGGGGTAATTAGGTTTTATTTAATTTTTTTTTTTAAATTGAGGGACTGGAGATTGAACCCAGGACCTCCTGCATGATAAACACACACTCTACCATTGAGCTATACCCTCCCCTGTGTTTGTAAGTTTTTATTGTTTTTCTTTTAAAATCTCCCTCATGAGTTATACAAGCAAATTCTGGACCCCTCCAGGTTGAAGTCGGAAGGCAGTCCCCATGGGATAATGGGAAAGAAAAAGTTGGAAAGATTCAATCACTGTCCTCAAAGGAAGAAGGGCCAGCAGAGGATGCCGGAGAGGCAGAGAGAGGCTGATGGGCCAGGATGCTGTGGAAAGATCAAAGGGCCCAGGGGCTGAGGATGGGTCACTGGACTTGACCCTTCAAAAAAGTAACTGGTTTGAGAGTGCACACTCACTACCCGATGGGGAGGCCCAGGTTGGAGGGGGGCTGGAAGAGCAGGAAGTGTGCAGGGGGTATCGACTCCTCATCTGGCCAGGGTGACTGAAAATGCGAGGGTGCCATTAGCTCCTCACTTTCCATGTTCTTTGATCTGACCTTTGCCTGCACGGTCACTATTCCTTTGGGGTCAATGTCAACTTCCTGAGCAGAGGGCCTTCTCTTTTATTACCCTTCCCACTTTGTGAGATTTTCTGTGGTCTAACTTGGATCTACTTCCTTCATGTTTTGTTTTAAGGCTGGTTCACGGCTAAGAAATGGGCTACTGATGGGCACGATTTTGTTTTTTGTTTTTTCATTTGTTTGCGGTTTTACCCTAATCGCTTCTCTTTCTTCTATCCCTGTGGAGATTGGGAATTCTAACCTGGGAGTTCAGGGGCTGAGGACCAGGGTGGGGAAAGGGGAAGTCATCAGGCACCAGAAGCTGGCAAAGCCCTGGTCTGTTATCTGGGATCACAGAGCCAAAGGTAGCTATGACTTCATCCCCGCAGAGGGCGCCTCCCCACCCCTGCAGCTGACTTCCGACCAGCCGGTTTGCCTGGGATAGGTTTTCTTTGATTACTCGTTTCTCACTGCCTAGCGTCGCAAGTCACTTTGAAAAAAAAGATGCGATTAAACCATCCCCCCGTTTCCTCCTTTGAGGAGCTTTTCCCAGACAGCGTCTGTTCAAGCGATCAGGCCTGGAGTGGACTTTTTCTTCTCTTCTTTTCTCTTCTTTTCTCTCTCTCTTCTCTCTCTCTTTTGCTTAAATATAACTGAAAGGCTTCTGTTACCATCATCACTGAATCACTGAGGAAATTAAAAAGGAAAAAAAAAAACAGATTTACATTTGGCAGGTACCAGGGAGGAGCTGACCTTTGGGAAGCTCAAGTCCGACTGGGAGTCGGCCACGCGGTTGGGGAGGTGGGGGCAGAGGGTGGCCCGGCCCGCGTTTGTGTATGCGCACTCGGGGTTTGAGCGTGCATGAATGTGCGTGTGCGCACATGTGTGTGCGCGCGCGTGTGCGCAGGGGAGGGTGTCCGGGAGGCTGCCGCAGAGGCTCCTTTGTGGAAGGTACTTGCCGGTGAAGAGCCAGCTTGGCGCCTTCCCTTGCAGGTTCCACGAGGACACCTGGCCTTACTTCGCGGTCCGTATATCTCTGTCCCCTGCCTCCCCTACTTTCCTCAGTGGCGGGCCGTCCCGCCCCGCGCCAGGCTTCGGGTACCGTCAGCCGCTTGCCGGGTGGCGGCTTCCAGGCCCCCGGGGTCCCACGCAGGTGGAGGTGAGAGCCGCAGCGCCGACGTTGGTGCTCGAGGGTGGGAGGGAGGAAGGGCTGAGCAGAAAAGCGCGTGCTGCCCTTTGCAGCTGGCACTAGGAGCAGCCCCGTCTGCAGCATTGTTACCTGAAGCAGCGGCTGCGCCCCGCCCCGCGCCGCCCTGCCCCCTTGTGGTCCCGGGCAGCCCAGGCTGCAGTGACCCGGGAGGAGGTGGCGGCGCTGGGAGACTGCGGGCGGCGGGCAGAGAGGAGCGCGCACGGGGAGCGCCGGCTGCGGGTGAGTGTGAGCCGCGCGGCCCAGGCAGGGTCATCGCCGCTCAGGGGCACCGTGAAACCGAGACGCCTCGGCTCTAGAGGGCCGGGGGCGAGGATCTGCCAGGACCTGGGCTGCGACGCTCAGTCTCGGCTGCCTTTCAGCCTCACTGGGAAGGCTGGGGAGGGTTGGGCTCCTCCAACTTTGGCGGCTGCACTCCCCGGGCCGCAGAGGACAGTGATCGGTCTCTTGAGGCGAAGACGCGCGGATCTGGACGGAGAACGAGCTAGGTCGCGGGCCGCCTCCGTGTTAAACCCGGGCCGGCTGATTTAGCTTTGGCTGCCAGGACTTTTGGATAAACTGAGCCTCTACTTGATCCCCGCCCGTCCAAGAACGCGCTACTGGGGGTGCCGCGCCGGGTCCCTGGCCAGCAGGGAGCCACGACTTGCCCCTCCTGGCAGTGGGTGCGGGGCTGGCCAGGACCGCGTCCGGGTGATGCAGACCGAGGACAAGGTGGCTCTCGCTCGGGCACGCTCGCTCTGGCTATGCGAAGTTCAGGTTAGAAGTTGAGCCCTGCGCTTGTGGAAGTTTAGGGAAGGAAGCAGGTAGGCTGGCGGGTCACCTCCAGCCGCTGCGGTGCCCCAGCTCGGGGACAGCGAGCTCTCGGTTTAATCCTACGACCAAACAGCAGGAGTCTCCCCTCTGTGTTCTCGCTGGCTCTTCCCTTTGGCTGATCCGCACTGCGGCCATGAGGCTGTCTCCCCCGCGCCCTGGACCCCGACCCCGAACCTTGGGAGGTGTCGCCGCGGAGGTTCGAGGAGGAGGAGGAACGCGCAAACCAGGAGACCCCACTTTTGCTTCAAGCACAGTGGCACCTTCCCTAGTGAATCCCCCACTCCGCTTGGGGGAGCCTGGTACGGCCCCACCACCCCCACGGAGGGGGCGGGCCCCGGGGATCGGCGAGTGAGGAGGCGGGGCTCTAAGGCGGGGGCCCTCGGGGCGAGGGGCGGGGCCAGCGACCTCCGCGGGGGCCGGGGTGGGGCGAGCTGGTGCGGCGGACTCACCAGTCGCTTCTGCTCGAAGACGCGCGCACGCTCGGCGCTCCCGGGAGGCGGAGGGTCCGACGGTGCGCCGCCGTGGGCCAGCGTGTCCCCGCGAGGCGGGCTGCGGCCTCTCCCCCGTGCTCGCCCCGGCCCCACCGCAGAGCCTGCGCTGTGCGTGTGGGCGTCTACCTGGGCCGCGCACCGCGGCCGCCGTCCAGATAAGGACGTGCTAAGGCTGGCACGGGCCGCGGGGACCGCCACTCGCGTCCCTCTGCTGCCACCGCATGCGGACCGAGGCTCCCCGGGGATTCGGCGGGCGCGGTGCCCTCAGAACCTTTTGTGCGGCCGAGCCGGTGGCGCTTTGGTAAGTGGCGGTGCGGAACGGGGACCAGGGGTTGGGGGCAGGAGGACGCAGTGGCCCGCTCGCCAGTGCAGAGCCTTAGGAGACTGCTGGGCGTCCAGACTTTGTGAAAGAGATCATGATCCTGGCGTCCCCCACGCCGAATTTCTTCAGGACCTAGGAGTCCGTTTTCAAACGTCTGTTAGCACAGAGACCGCCCCTAGTGTTCCGCCGTCTGTGACCCCCTCCACGGACCCACTGTTGTCTTCCTGGAATGAGAAGCGAGCGCTTCCTTCCCTCTCTCTAGAGCATCCTTTGGCGCTCGTTTGCACCCCCCCTCCCCGGGTTTGGGGATACTGAAAGAAACTGAAAATGCACATTCAGAAACGGGCGTTCTTCCTCTGCTCACAGGGAGTTGCGCTCGCTCAGGGGCATCTGTGAACTGTTTATGTTGTGCTGCAGATTAAACGCGCTGACTGGAAACAGGCTTGGGTTCTTTCACTGCCGGCAGGAGTGCCATGGTGAGGAGTTGGATGTTGTCAGCTCTAGTGCGACTGTGCGGTTGACATTCTGTGTTTGAAAATCAGGAAAGGTTTTGAAAATAGGCGGTGGGGGGGAGGAGCCTGTTCCCAGTGAGTTGGTGGAGAGCAGAAATTCCGTATTTTCGAATCGCCTGTCTTTTCTTTCCCCACCTTCCCTTCTCCCTCAAATAAAATAAGGCCGTGTGATCCTCCTGTCTCTTCTCTTCACACCCGGCTTGCTCTGCCCCCGTTTGTCAGCAAAAGGGTGTGGGCCAGCCGTTCCTGCTCCCACCTCATCGGTGACACACGTCAGGAATCAAGGGGAAAGGTTTTTCTGGCAGGTTTTCCTTTGCGTTTACTTTTGATTATTATTGACCTAGGGGGTGGGTGACCAGCTGAGCAACAAGGCCCCACTAACCTTCTTTCAGGAAAGCTCTCAGCTCTGAATAGCCTTTCAGGAATGTGTTTTCCTCCTAAATACACCGTGAAATGAAGCATGCAGTCTCTTTTCTTCCTTCCCACCCACTCCCTTCAAGAGAATGGAGCTTCAGCAATGTTTCTGACACTAAGAGCAGAGTAATGCTGGCTAATTTAGACAGGAGAGTTTAGGAGGGGCCAGAGGGCTTCTTTGACAACCCTTATAAACATTCTCACTCTAAGATTTTTGCTGGCTGATCAGCTAAACGCTGGGGACGTGGTCACAGCATCCCCTTATTAAAAGTTGTTCACGTAGTTGCCAGATGCTCAGCTGAGCTACAGCCTTCCCTGCCCCCAGGAAGGTCCTTCACTGAGACTCATATCTGATGGGTTATGATTAGCACCTAGAGGACTTGAAGAGGAAGTTCCCATCTTCAACGACTTGTGGCAGCTCTACAATTTACTCCAAGGCCAGGCATTTGTCAACCTTAGCACCCATCCTCCTTGCCGCTGAGGTCCCCAACCTGTAGGTGAGATGTTAAATACTAGCCTGTCTCCTTTTGCCCTGGGGAGACTGATGGGACCCTTGACATTTTGCAGATAGAGCCTAAGGCTAATTCCATTGTCCTTGCCGGCAGCTGCCCACGCGCGGTGAGAAACAGCCATCTCTAGGGCTGCTGCATCACCTGTGTTCTCCCAGCAGACTCGGGGAGTTTGCATCTTTATTGTGGACAGTACCATAGTAAATCAAATGCTCTTTGTGTATCCCCTGTTTTAATATCTCATGAGACTGGAAAGGGTTTAGAAGGTCTGTCTGCACTCTCTTTTTCTTGCCATCTCTTTGACATTGGAAATCCTGGCCCAAGGGGGAAGCCCTGTCAAAGCCCTATTGAGGCTTGTAGTAAAAGCATTAGCATCTTAGCTAATCATTGCTGGAGAACTTATTCATTAGAATCTGTGGGGGGCCTAGGATTCTTGTATGTTGCCCTGGGAAAAAAAATTAGCCAGACAACATACCAGGAACAATGTTGTAAATTTTCTTTTGTTCCTTTAACTTTCTAAAATAACATTCTTTCTCAAGATGGGGCAGTGGTTAGAATCCTACGGATGCACAGCTAACGCGTGTTACTGTTTCCTTTGACAAGCTTTAATCTGGTACTTCCTCTGTGAAACAGACTATACTCAAAAGGACTTATTTGCTTTGGGGCTCTGGTGTTAGAAGGTGGTGGTGTTGCAGGACCTCCAAGGGGATAGACTTTCTCACTCTTTGTTAGCGTCTCTACATTTGTTATGTGAGAGTTAACGGCCCAGCTGTGTCATTAAACTTACACAGCACTGAATGAGTTATTGCCTTCTAAAATGGAGACTTTTTTAGCTTATCACCATTCTTAACAGGGATAATCTATAAACAAGTCAGCATATCTGGAATTGGAGGTGAATTGGAGGATTAGCAATTCTTCTATACATGAGATGTTTTATGTACAGAAATATTTTAAAATATGTAAGGATAAACTGCCAAGACTACCTGTACAGTCTTGAGAAAAGAAGAGTTCAAATATAACTATAAACTGTAATTGACAGTGAGTCATTTGCTTTAGGGGTGCCAACTATGAAAACAGCCTAGTTATGCTCCTAATGATAATTATGAAAACTCCTTTTAAAAGCTGGTTGCATCTAAAGTGAGCTGTAAGTTGGCTTGAGTAAATATTTTCAGTTTTACTTTCTAAAATACTATCCCATGGTGATAACAGCACAACACGGTGAATGTACTTAATGCCACTGATGTACACATAAAAATGGTTAAAATGGTAAAAATAAAACAAGTTATCCAGTTAACAGTAATCATAATACTAGGTATCCAGTTGATTGGAAATGCTGTTTTCTCCCTATATATAATTTTCAGAACTTAAGTATTTATGTTTCATGAAAACGTTTGTTCTTGTAATATAGAGATAATTTAATATACAATGTTAAATATTGAAATAGGACAAAACTCACAAACCTGGTGACTTAGAAAGCAGAGAGTGGAAATATTAAAGGTGTGTTTCTAGTAGCCAGGGGGACTTAGCGTTTTCTCTATAAACCCAATACATATTTTAAAGCAAATGTAGTGTCTGTGAAAAAAAAGAGAAATCATTTTCACATATGATACCAGTTGTTAATGATGGCTAACCACACACCAGGTGTCTTGGTAAGGGCTGTATGTGTACCAGCTCATTTATTCTTATACAAACCGATGAGATGGTATGTCCTTATATTATAGATGCAGATGCTGAGATGAAGGTTAAAAAGCCTACCTCCCCTCAGGTTGCACATCTAGAGAAGTAGCAGAACAGATCTGAGGAAAAGCAGCCTCTTTTTTGGAGTCTCTACTCTCATTCCCAAGGCAATTAGTGATATCAGACCATTTACTCCTGTAGAATCCTGTACTGCTTGATGAATGTAAGTGTGAGCTTTGAACAATAACGCTGTAAAGGGATAATTACCCTCAGAAATCCAGTCTAAAAAACCCCTCCCTGTGACCCTTAATGACCTGGAGGACAAGTCCCCACAGAGTCGGGGTGCTCACTCCACAGCCTGCATGGGTCCTGTCTTCTCTGTCCCTACTTACCTGCCCTCAGATCAGATCTGAAGAAATGCAGTTGTTTTGCCCCTGTTTTCACATCAGGTCCGCAGGAACCCAACTACCAAAACCAAACATTTAAAAGTGAATAAAAACACAAGCCACCAGGATAAGTCAGCGACTGAGTGGGTGAGGGCAGACGTGTGGCAGGGTGATTCGGGCAGCATACCCTCGTGTACCTGTGCCTTCTCCACTAGTAGTGCCACCGAAGAAGCAGAAGAGGCAGTGAGAAGTTCTGATGGTCTCCAGAGAGTGACTTAACTAGAAATCCAAAATGATCGTGTTGGAAGCCATGGTGGAGGTCAGTCCCAACCTCCTAATTTTACAAATGAGAAAGCCGGTCTAGTGAGGTGAAGGGACTTCTCTAAAACCGTGAGCAGTAAAGCTTGATTTAGAGTCGTAACCTTCTGCCTTCATGCCTGCTGTTCTCTTCTCTGTTTGTCGGGAAGTGGCGTGGCATCCTCAAGTGTGGGGGGACCCCAGGTGGCCCTGACCCCAGCAGAGTGGGTTTGGCCATGACTTTATCGTCCCCAAATGCCCTGCCTATTATGTGCAAGGTGGAGGATGCCCTTTGACCCACTGATTTGTAGGGGACATGTCCGAACTGGAGAAAGGCAGAGTCACTAACGCCTTAGCCATTTGGGTAATTTCCCTAGGGGTTGGTGGCAGGGGGCGGTCCACTGCCCAGAGAAAATGAGCCAGTTAGTGAACAAGTAGCTTATTCATTAAGTGAGCAATACTTGCTGAACCTATTGCAGGTTCTCAATAAATATGTGTTTTATTGATGAATGGAAGGTTTCCAAGTTGAATTTATTGCTGCTGCTCTGGCAGCATTTCCAGGTAGTAAAATCTGGTTCACATTTAGAGTATTATCAGTCCCTTTGAAAGCTCTCGTGGATGTGTGGCCCCTCATTGAGTTTAAGCTCCAGCTGCTCTGGGGGGACTGGCACTGGCCTTGGAAGGGAAGAGCTAGGATTGCAATGTTTTCCTGCACTGTTTTTAAAGCTGTTTTCTCTTTGTAGGTTTTGAAGATGACACACCACCCAGTTGCTTTTCCTCTGGCGGCAGACTAGCGGGTGGCAGAGTATGACACAAGTTTGATGTTTGTGTCTGCTTCCCCAAGGTCGAGAAATTATCTCCTTAGAAGGCAACAGTACTATGCATGTTATGAATTGTGTCTCCTTGGTCGGTGATAAAGAAAATGGGACTCTTGCCCCGGCAGCTGGATTCATGATCGGGCAAACACCACCACCACCCCCTCCACCTCCACCCCCTCCGCCTCCACCATGTCCATTCTTGGGGGAAGGGTTTCCTCCCTCTCCTCCTCCTCCCCCTCCCCCTCCACTGCCTGGGGGGCCTCCGGTCCCCCCTCCCCCCCCAGGACTACCCCCCACTAATCACCTGAATGGCTTCAGCCACCTTGGTAAGAAAAAACGGATGAGAAGCTTTTTTTGGAAAACCATCCCAGAGGAACAAGTTCGTGGCAAAACCAACATCTGGACCCTGGCAGCCAGGCAGCAGCATCACTACCAAATCGATACAAAGACCATCGAGGAGTTATTTGGGCAGCAAGAAGATACCACCAAGTCTCCCCTTTCTAAGAGAGGGGGGACTTCAAATGCATCCTTCAGGGAGGCGAGAGAAGAGGTAAGAATGGACTGCAGAGGGATAACCCTCTGGGGGCTGCATGGTTTTGTGTTTGGGGATGTGTCTACGTTTCCAAACCTGCTAGAATCACTAAGAAAGAAGACAGTGCAAGTGAATGTGCTCTGGAAGTGGTAGAAAGGGCTTTCTATGATGAGCTCGAGCTGAGTAGCCAAAAAGTGTAAGGCTGCATCCTCCCAGACATCCCAGAGGATTATGACCTCATGCGGAGAGCATGCTATCTGGGGGCCTTGCTCTCCGGCCTCCCAGCACCGCCCTGCCTCCAGCACATCTGCTGTTCCCCGTGGCGGAGCAGTTCTGCTGAAGTCCAGCATTATCAGTCTCCACTGAAACAAAAAATTGGGTTTCTGAACTCCATTATCTGAGATTAACTAGAGCTTCCAGAGACAAAATGTTCTTTATTAAATAACATCATTAAATCATGCACATCCTTAGAATTTTCTCTTGATTTTTCCCTCCAGTTTTCCTTCCACAAATGTTTGGAGGTGTGGCCTGCATTCCTCAGATCTCTGAATTAAATTTTGGCCTGTGTGGAGCAGAGGTTTCCAGAGGGCCAAAGCATAAAGCTGTTTTCAGATAGACTTTCTAGGAAGCACATCTCCAATTAACGCTAAATGTGTTACTTTGAAGAAAATATAAAGCTTGCGAATTGTAAGCAGTTAGATGAAAGTGTGGCCTCAGAGCGACAGGTCACCATACATGATAGAAACTGAGTCAAAAATTGCATTTTTTAAGTACTCTCTGTTTAGAAACATGCAAGTAAATTAAGAAACCTCTACTTGCTAGAAGAGATCATTGGGAAGCCAGGGGTTAAAAAAAAAGAATTCTGCCCACTTAAAAAAAAAAACATCACTTTTTTAATCTGTTGTAAAGTAGCAGAGAAACTGGGTCAAAGATGGAGCGTTGTAGATAAGAGAGCGGGCAGGGCTCTGGAGTGAAGTAGCAGCCTTCTGCATTATTGAGTTCTGGAGCTGACAGTATTGACCTCTTTTCCCTGTTTGGCTCAGGAACGTGTTAACATCTCTCTGTGAATTCACCTGGGGGCCCTTGGACCTGGCGGTGTGGTCCCCTGTTGAAATAGCCAGGAGTCTATTTATGATGAAGAGCAGAGAACCTCAGACTAGAACCAGGCCTAAGGTGTGTGGTGCTTTGAGAGGCAGTCTTCAGGACATCCTTCGTGCCCTGCTGTGCTGAACAGGGCCTTCCCCGCGCTTTCCTTTATGCAAAGACCTTTTACTTCTTAGCACATCCTTTCAGTATTGGAAGGAGCCAGAAATCACTTCCTGAGTACCCTGGCCTCTGCCCCAGCTTCCAGCAGAGGCTCCCGGCTGTACAGGAGGCCGTTTCTCACCATTGTCGCCCAGCTCTGCTTACTGGCCTTCAAGCACTTTGAAGGGAAGCGTGGATGGGCACGTGGAAGCGGAGCACGTATCTTAGGAAAGCTGCATAACAGACAGAAGGGGGTCTGGCTCCCCCGGCTCCAGGGGGTGCGGGGCGGGGGCAGCTGGCCAGATTAGAGTGGGTAGTGTCCTTTGTCAACTGGGACATTTATTTTGCCAGTGATAGTTAAAGGGGCTATGTGGAGCTTGCTGCTTTGTGCTCGTGACTTCCAGAGAGGTTAAGAGCCACTCAGGGAGGAAGTGGCAGGAAGTGTGGCATCTTTTCCCGACAGAAATGTCCATCTCTATGCCAGATCGAAAATTCAGGAAGGAAGAGCCTTTGTCCCCGCCTCCCTCCACCTCTATGCCCTAGGCACATCTCTGCTTTTCTTTTTTCTTTAACTTAAAAAAAGACCTGAGGTTGAATATTTAAAAAAATTTTTTAATGTATTTATTTTTATTTTGGGGGGAGGAAATTCGGTTTATTTATTCATTTATTTTAATGGAGGCACTGGGTATTGAACCCAGGACCTCTTGCATGCTAAGCACACACTCTACCATTGAGCTATACCCTCCCCACCTTGAATAATTATTTTTTTAAATTGTGGTAAAATGTACGTAACACAACATTTACCCTCTTACCCGTTTTTAAGTATCCAGTTCAGTGCACAAGACCATTCACATTGTTGTACAACCACCATCACCGTCCATCCACAGAAGTCTTTGCATCTTGCAAAACTGAAACTCTGTTCTCATTTTTTTCTTTTTCTTTTCTTAAAATTTTTAAATGTTTTTTTTATTGAGTTATAGTCATTTTACAGTGTTATGTCAAATTCCAGGGTAGAGCACAATTTTTCAGTTATGCATGAACATACACATATTCATTGTCAATGCTTTTTTTTTTTGGTGTGAGCTACCACAAGATCTTGAAACTGTGTTCTCATTAAACAAGCACTCCTCACTCCTCCCCTCCCTCTGGCCCCAGGCAGCCCCCCCTTCTTTCTACCTCTATGAACCTGACTACTCCAGGGACCTCACACAGTATTTGCCTTTTTGTGACTGGACTGTTTCACTTCACATAATATACTCAAGGTTCGTCCGTGTTGTAGCATGTGCCAGAATTTTAAGGCTGAATAATATTCCCTTGAATGTATAGACCACAATTCGTTTATCCGGTCATCTGTTGATGGACACTTAGGTTGCTTCCACCTTTTGGCTCCTGTGGATACAGCTGCTATGAATGTGAGTGTGCAGATATCTTTACTTTTAACACATGTGGGTCCTAATCTGAGAGACAGCATAACTAGAAAGGAAAATTAAACCATCATGACTGTGTAACATAAGATAATCTAGCTCTTCATCTCTTTAGTACTCAGGTAGGGCAAGTATTATAAGCAGAGAGTTATCCAGAATTAGGTTCCATTTTTCATGCCATCTCCAACAGGGCTAGAAGTATTATATATGCTTTTTATCAGTGAAAGAATACAGTCCATGCTGTTTTCTTCCCTTATTAGATTTTCTTCTAAAGAAGTCACAGCCCAGTAGAGTGACAGTCTAACACAGACTGAAATTTACAAGTGGCTGAATTTAGGAAGAACGACACTTAAAATAGTAAATTAGAACATTTAGTAAGGGGAGAAAAGGTTACAAAATACTACTGTCCTTGTATCTTTGCTGGCTTAAAGTTAACTTGAAGAGGCTACAGATGTTACAGTAGTAACTAAACTGTAATAAAGTAATTAGAAATAACAAAGAATATTGCCTGGGATAATAGTAAAGAGATTGAACTCAACCTCCACCTCCTTTTCTGAGTTCACTGCTCTCAGCTCTGAGGAGTTCCCCACCCATCTGTTACCACTGCCCCCCCAGCCTGCAGAGCTCGTTGGCTGGGGCTACACTTTACTCCCTATAGAATCTGAGCCGCTCTTTAGGGGAGGACGGTCTTAGCCGTTTGGTGTCCTCCAAGGAAATTAAAGGTCACTGAGAGGATGGAACTAAACTGAGAGAATGAAGGGACTATCTTACAAGGCATCAACATGATAAATAAAAATTGAAGTCCACAGTGGAAATACAGTAAGATGAATAAGGTCTGAGGATGGAATGTGAAACATGGTGACTGTAGTTGACAACATTGTATTCTATAATTGAAATTTGCCAAGAGAGTAGAACTTCACTGTTCTCACCAAAAAAAAAAAAAAAAAGAAAAAAAAAGTTAAATAAGTGAGGTGATGAGCTAGGTGGGGGGAGTCCTTTCACAATGTATACATAGATCAGATCACCATGCTGTGCACCTTAAATATCTTAATAGTTTCAATTAACTTATAGCCCCATAAAACTAAAATTAAAAAATGAAAAAGAAAACATAAATGTTGAAACACTTGAGGTCATGCACTATGCTGTCTGTAGTAATATTACAATTAACGTTGATTAACTAACCACATAAGAAATAATTAAAATTGTTTATGAGAAAAAGAGAGGAAAGGAAAGAGGAAGGAAAAATGGAAGGAAGACTGGTTTTTCTAAACTTATGGGAAGTAATGTTATTCTCCCATACTGTAATTCAGGTATCAGTCATTCTTTCTCAACTTTTGTAATGACTCCAGGATGTTCAGAATTCTGAGACATGCTCAATCCAGAACTCTAGAACTAGGTAGAGTGTTTGCAATATGTTTGGGGAAAAGAAAAAAAAGCTTCAACTGGGTTTTCATTTTTTATCCCTCAGAGCAGGGGGATGAACATTTCCAAATGCATAGCCAACCAAAAAAAAAAAAAAAAAAAAAAGAATGGAAATCCATCAAAACCCAAAAGCTAGTAAGTCTATATTAGAGGATACAGGATGATTTTTTAAATTTTGCTTTTTAGATTTGACATAGGAATGAAATAACTACTATTTAGTGTTGCTTAAGTAGATAAGGAAGCCTTCTTTGACAAATTGAAACAAAAGTGGTTTAAAAATCTCTTCTGTCACTTGGAGGATATTACGCTACATGAAATAAACCAGTCACAAAAGGACAAATCCTGTAGGATTTCACTTACATGAGGTACCCAGAGTAGTCACATTCACTGGGACTGAAAGTAGAATGGTGGCTGCTCGGGGTGGAGAGGGGACATGGGGAGTTAGTGTTCAACAGGGACAGAGTTGCAGTTTTGCAAGATGAAGGGTTCTGGGGGTGGATGGTGGTGATGGTTACACAACAATGTGAATGTACTTAACATCCCCAAACTGTATATTTAAACGGTTAAGATGCAAAATGTTATTTTACTACAACTAAAATAGAAAAGTTTCTTCTTCCTTAATGAAGATGGCAGACAGACTTTGCAGTGGATTGATGGTAGATGAATTGTAGAAGAAAGTAGGAGAGCTTATTTGGAGGTTTTGGTGGGGGGAGGGGTAGCCATTCACACCCTTCTTCAGGGGGTCAGAACAACCCACCCTGGCAGCCTGGGGGGGACTGTCACTGTAGCAGGTAGGACCTCTCTGGAGGTGCTGAGGGGAGCTCCCTGCCTTCCGTTTTCACTCCCCTGTTCTCCAGGGATGGCATAACCCCTCTGTGGGCCTTTAATGAGAAAGGTCAAGAGCTCTGTACATGCCAAGTGTACTTGCCTCGGCAGGCCTGCCGTCCCGCGCGGTAGATGTGGACTGATTGAACTTATGGGGAGGGCGGGGGCCAGGTCAGCTCATCCCTGTTCTTGGGGCCGTTTGTCTCAGCCTGTGCAGCCAGCGAGTCCCTGCGGAGTCCGTCGCTGGGAGTGACTCAAAGCATCACCAGTCCCACACGCTTGGGTTTCTGAACTGCTGGTCCTGAACCGGCGGCAAGCCTTTGGGAAGTAAGATAAGCTAATTTACACGCGTAGCGATAACCCTCTTTCAAGGACTGTTTTGTAACAGTGCTTTAGAAGGTTCAGGCGGGATGACCTATGAGGAGGAGACGGTCCGCGCACCTGGCAGAGTGGAGGATGCCAGAGAGGAGGGCACTGTCCCCGCTGCCTTATCAGCGGTCTCACTTTCCTGCTGTTCACAGGAGGCGCTGGGATTTGTCCTGCCCTTCAGGTGCTCAGCGATGGCCAGCCTGGGTTCTTCCTTAGGAGTACTGCTGGATTCTCTTAAATTAGTGAGCAGTTTCTGAAGCCTTGCTTCAGGCTGCGGAGACAGCGGCTGCCCCAAGTGTGGCGCCCCCACCCTCCTGGGGCTGAGCGTGGAGGGCTGTCCCTGGTGGCCCAAAGCTGCACGGCTGGTGGCCGTCTGAGCTGGAGGGAACGTGCGTTCTGCCCTTCGTCTCAGAGATACAGCTCTGGGGTCCCCAGGGGACTTGGCCAGGCCCTGCGGATGGCTCCCTACAGATCTGCCCCAGTTCCTGGAGAAATGCCCCAGTGTGAATCCTGGGCTGGGGGATTCACAGCTTGTCTGTGTTCCTATATCCTCAGCGATGTTGGAAGCCACAAGAGCTAGAGTGAACAGGAACCAGAGAGACCCAGGAGACTTTCAGTTCTAGTACTGCTTTGGGGAAGGTATAAAATGACACCTCTGAGGCTCAGTGTCCTTATCTGTCAAATAGGGACAATACAAGTAACTTCTCCATCACTTTTTCGGCAACAATAGCGGTGGGTCTAGGCTGTGTGTACAGAGTCCCAGAGGGTGAGGGGTGAAGAGGGTGAAGGTGGGGCTTGGGGTGTAGGGGCGGGGAGGAGAGTGCTGCCATCAAGGGCTAACTACAGCAGGAAGTGGTAATTTAGTGAAAGCAATATAAAAAAAGTTTCTTTTTTTTTTTCCATTCCAAGTAGAAGGGAGGGCAGAGAAAGCTCTTCGGATGTGTATATAGCCAGGTCAATATACAAGCTCTTACTTGTGGCTTTTAATTTGTGGATTATGATAAGCACATCGTTTTCTGTCTTAAATTTAGATTCCTCTTTTTGGTATGAGCTTTCTTCTTAAAGGATGTTGAGTTTGACAGGTTTTATTCTCACCCTTTCTTTCCCCCCTCCTCTCCCCTCCCTTCACACCGAACTTGAACTGTAATCCAAGAAGGAGCCTGTTCTTTTAGCTTGGGAGTTTATTTTATGGCTGGCAGGTGATTGTGTTAACATGAAATAAACCCCTAGGATAGTAAATAATGTGATTGTTTAAGATTAGTCTTCAAAAGAAGGCAACCATACTCTTGCAAAAATTTAACCTTGTAGCCAGGAAGTCCCATTAACTTTGGTTAACAGTCTTTGCTGCTTCTTATAAACTTAGAAGCAGGCCCAGAGATCAGGAATTTAATCTGAAACCTGATTCTTTTTTGCTCACAATGAATCACATACTTTTGGAAGGGAAGAACATTATGACAACATCCCCATTTTAGCTAGGCTCCCTTTTCCAAAAAACAAATGGGAAAAATTGCAGGCTTTTAAAGTTATCTTTCCTCCATGTATCTTGGATATTTACTTTCAAAGAAATGACTTCTGTATGTAACACCACCCACCTCCCCAAAGAAAGTTTCTGTCTTATTTCTAGTCTGATAAAGCCCTTCCAGGTTATCACAGTGGTTTTCCCTTATCTGTGGGGGGCTACGTTCCAAGACCCCCAGTGGATGCCTAAAACCGTGGATAGTACCAAACCCTGTATCTACAGACTGTCCCGTGATGGTTCGACTTGAGATTTTTCAACTTTACGATGGTGTGAAAGCAGCAGGCATTCAGTAGAAACTGTGCTTGGAATTTTGAGTTTTGATCCTTTCCCAGGCTAACCATAGGCAGTCCAGTCCGCTGTCGTGATGCTGGGCAGGGGCAGCCCGGCAGCTCCCAAGCAGCCACGTGATCATGAGGATAAACAGCCAATTCACTGGCAACCTGTTTTCCACTTTCAGTACAGTATTCAGTCGATTACATGAGCCATTCAACACTTTGTTATACAGTATGCTTTATGTTAGATGGTTCTGCCCAACAGCAGGCTAATGTAAACATTCTGAGTTGGCTGGGCCAAGCTGTGACGTTAGGTGTCTTAAGTCCATTTTCCACATTTTCAATTTATGATGGGTTTATCAGGACATAAATTGAGGAGGATCTGTACTGTGTTCTTTCCTATAGATATGTAACTATGATAAAGCTTAATTTATCACTTGGGCACAGTAGGAGATTAACAACAATAAGGAATAGTAAAATAGAACAGTTATAATGTCGATGACCAGACATTAATCAGTCCATCTAAGAAAGAAATTGAAAATTTTATTCGAGCCAAACTGAGGACTATCACCCGGAAACAGCCTTTCAGAAAGCTCTGAGAACTGTTTTGCCCATTTGAGATGAAAGCACAGTTATATAAATTTTGAGACAGAGGGCTGTGCATTAAATGACATGTTGACAGTTTACAGAATCCAGATCTGCCCATACCAAGCGAGAGTGGGTCATCGGTCATGGTGGCCTCTTACAAGATTAAGAAGAAGGTTATCTCCTAAGAAGTTATCTTGTTGATGACAGGAAAATGTTGCTCTTAATGGCTGAGCAGGTATTTCTGCCGATGGGGAGGTTTGGTTGATGCACAAGGCAGATACATGGTGCTTAGGAAAGGGAAGAGAGGAGGCCAAAGGTCAGAGAATGTTTAAATTTTCCTTGATTTGCCTTAGAATGTGAATTTTTATTTCATCAATAACAATATACTGCAATGAAAGTTAAATGAATGTGGTCTCTCTCTCAAAATACCTTATTGTACAAACTGAATGCCTGTTCCATCTTAACGAAGCACTCATCATGCACGGTGGCTGTAACTTTTGCAGTTTGAGGTTCACCTGCAAAACTAGCATGAATTTCTTTTTCCTTCCTCACAATTTCATGGATAGAGGATTTGTTCTTACTGTAGATCTTGGCAGCCTCAGCATACAATTTTTTTCCTTTCCTAATTAAGTCGAGAACTCCAACCTTTTCACTTAAAGGAAGCGCTTTACAGCCTCTCTTTGGCACATCTGAATTGCCGGCATCACTGTTCTCATGCTTTGTGGCCATTATTAGTAAAATAAGGGTCATTTGAACACAAGCACTGTGATACCACGACAATAGCCCAATAACCAGGATGGCCAATAAGTGACTAAGGGACACCATATGCAGGATACACTCTCATCACGAAACGTGAGCTTTCATCACTCCACTCAAAAGGCACACAATTTAAAAGTTAGGAAGTGTTTATTTCTGGAATTTTCCATTTCATGTTTTTGGACTTCAGCTGACCGGGGTAAATAAACTGTTTCACTCACGTGAAACTGTGGAAACGGTGGAACTACTGTAATTTTAAACAGCCCAAATCTATTGCAGCAAAAACCTGGGTTTAGCGGGTACCTTAGACTAGCCACCATATTTCATTAAATCAAAGATGATGCATGTATTGCAAGACGCATCCTGATTGCAGAGATGTTCACATGCCAAAAAAAAAAAAATGCTTCTTAGACTTGGGGAAATACAGCACAAGAGTTTTCCTTTTTAAATTCTGAGTAAATAAAGTGTAGGGCACTGTCTTACCTCCTCCTAAAAGGGCTGTAGGACATACATATTCTTTTTCAATGAAAATAAAATTTTCCTTTAGAAAAATATCAAGAATGTTATTACATCTTTAAAAGTAACAGTGTTGGTCCTTTTACATTCCTAAATCAGGGTTGGGATTCATTCTGCAACATCTTCAGAGTTCAAATCTCATATGATTCTTGCTATGCTGAGACATCGATTTCCAAATTGGAGTGTTTAATTGTGGGGTGTATAATTCTAAGAGGAAATTGCAAAATTTAGAAAATTTTAATATAATTTATGTAAACTATACAATATTAAATTAGATATGTGTAAGTATTACAGTTAACAAAATATGTCATTGCAGAAAGTTGGGTAGATGATAATATTTTGATGTTCATAAAACTATATTAGGTATATCAGTTAATCTCTAGATATACATAGTGGGAATTATTCTCTTATACATTAAAATCAGTGTTGTATTTTGATAAATTTTAATTCTCTTCTTCCCTCCAACTCTTTTTATTTGTGTTTTAATAATCTTACGTGTCTCTATTTTTTTCCAGATTACCATCTTGGATGCAAAACGGAACATGAACATTGGGATATTTCTTAAGCAGTTTAAGAAGTAAGATTTTTGCACACATTTGAAACTTTTGTCACGTCCTTGCTGTCAGCATCAGAGGCTGTGGGTGTGAGCTGAAATGCAGATTCTAACGAGTGAAAGTCATTCCTCATACCTTCAAGCTGTTTTTAGACGCATGGCTTGATGAGTCCCCAAGTGTGTGGCACTTTCTGCTGTTTACTGTCATAAAAACACAATCTTGTGGCTTGGAGTCCAGGGAGAATTGCCCTGGGGTGTCTACTCAAGTCCAGTATGTCAGGGAATTTATAAATTCATCTGTGGCGTTGTCCCGTGAGTGGAGGCTGGACCGCTGAGTCAAACAGTGGTTAAATTCAGGTGTTCTAAAGCGGAAAAGAGCAGGCCCTGGCTCCAGGGGTTCCACAGAGCTGCTTTTCTTCTCCCAAAGAAGCCTCCAGGGGCGGTTACCACCTGGACCTCTCTAGGAGGCCCAAGGATGGTTTTCTAGGGGAAGGGACCTCTGGTATACCAGGGTTCTCGCTTTCCCTGGCAGTGAGGCTGTTACGATCGCTGACACAAGACCGCCCATCAGACTGGGGAGGAGGCGGGATGGGAAGGAGGGTGGAGGTGATTTGTTTTAATTTCCACTGGCTTGTGTTTCTGGCACTCCAGCACATGTGACCTGGAATCTGATCACTGTCTTTTCAAGGTCTCCTCCGTCCATTGTAGAAGATATTCATCAAGGAAAGAGTGAGCATTATGGATCAGAGACATTGCGGGAGTTTCTGAAGCTTTTGCCAGAGTCAGAGGAGGTAAGGAATTTGGGGCATGAGTTTCAGATGTTAGGAGTGATGATGAAAGTTTAATAGTTTTAGGAATGCCAGAACTCACATGGGAAGGGCACTCTCCTATTCAGAGCCAGAGTTTTCTCTCATAACAGCAAACAGTTACCCAGTAGAAAGAGTATGGGTTATGGAATTAGAGAACCTAGGTTTAAAGTGGAGCTCTTCCCTTACTTGAGAAAGTTGGGCAAGATTCTTAAGTCCTGTGAACTTTAATTTCCTCACCTGTAAAGTGAGGCTAATGATGCTTACCTCATTGGATTGTCGAGGTGATTAAACCCTAGTCATGCATCCAACCTGGTACTTGGCACATGGGAGCTCAATAAATTTTAGTTCCCTTTTCTGTCATCTAAGGATGATCTTTGCCTAGGGTGTACCCAGGCTTGTTTCATAACATGTAAACTTTAAGAAAAGAAAAGAAAAAGCAACCACTTTGGAATAAAGATGCTCTAAAAACTGGAGAGGTAGGTAAACTTTTAATAAATGTTGTCTATATAATTGACTAAAAGGTGGAGAATGCTGTGATAACAATAGAGTACCACAATATAAATAAATAGAGTTATGGATTTTGGTGGGGGGCTGATTTAACTGAGTTTCTGAATGATTAGTAGTATGACAGAATGAAAAATAGAAAAACAGTTCTGTAAAAGCTTCCAGAAATGTGATACTGTCTATTTATGAAGAAGTGACCTGTGGAAAAATTCAGTAAGAAGTTACGTGAACACATAGGCTCGTACATAGGCTTGTAAACATTTGAATAATGCAGAATCTTATAAAGTAAAATGCATAAGTGACCCTTTTACACGTACTGCTGGTTCTTCCCTCCCTGCTCCTCTTCCCAGACATAATTTATGGATCTTGCCTTTAGTGTCATTAATAACAACAAGAGAAATATATTTCTGCTTTTTCTTTCCCATCACTGATAAACGCACAATGTCAGATTGAGGATCTTAGTGGGTAACTGGATATTCCGGGTACATCTAATAACCTGAGCTGCTCTCTCCACCTCGGGTTTTCTGTTTGCAAATTAATTGTAAGTTACCAAAGCCCAGATTAATTAATGGTGTGTATTAATGTCAGTAAAGGGTCTTAAAGAGTTGAGGGAAAGGTACATTAGATCATAATTTACCCTGGATCCTATATACAGAACACTCTTTAATCTTTTATGTGAAGAATGGGTGTTCCAAACATTTTTTCTTAATTGAAGTATAGTTGATTTACAATATTGTGCTTGTTTCAGGTGTACTCAGAGTCTTTTATTAGGATGGGTAGGGTTTAATGAACTGAGTTGCTCTAGAAACCTTATTCCTGCTTGGGTGCTTTCATGCCTCCTCCTGGTACCCAGTCCTAACAGAGCCCTCAATTTCCAATTATAAGTGGAAGTCAGGCATGAGGGAGGCTGCCGGCTTCCTGCCATGAGAGGGAGGAGGCTAAATGTGGTTTCCTTTATATCTTCATTTCTAACTTAAAAATCAGAGGCAATTAGAGAATGCAAAGGCAGTGGAAGGCTCACAGGTCTTTCAGAGAAGCCAGTTAGCTGTCACATTGCTCCTGTTTTAAAGACCCCCATTTTCTGAGTTGTGTGTGGGGTGTAATTCAAAGGGAAGACACGGTTAAGGGAATGATGACTATAACCCACCCCAGCACTGCCCAGGACCCTGGGGCTCTTTCTGCCCCAGACAGTTAGCTGAGCCCGGACACGGTGTCCTACAGAGATGGAACCCTGCCCTGGGACCCTGCACTGCTTTCCTGGCCCCTGGAGCAGTCCATCAGCCTCCTGCTGCAGGGCCATCCTCGTCTGACTGTCTAACCAGCTGGGTCACACTCCTGCTGGTTTACATCACTGACGCCTGGCTCTGGCTCACCACACCCTCCAAACTCCACTGGGAGCTTCCCTCGGCAGAAACACCCTGACAGTCCCCAGGGCCGCTTGGCGCCCCTCCCTACACCACCCTGGGGTGTGTGTGCTGGCAGAGGGAGCCACCTCATGACCACAGCCACTGCCGGCACGGACTGGCTTTGCTGCGAGTGCAGGGCGCCCACTGGCCCCACCCGGAACCAAGGCTGACCCTGCAGTCCTGGGTGGAGAGTAGAGGCTGGAGATGAGGCCAAGGAGGAGGTAGGGCCAAGTGAGAGAGTTTTAGGAATGTGGCAGAAATACGCTGCTAAATGCAGCAATGTCCGTGTAACTGCACGTTGCTACACCTGTAGGGTAACGTTCTGCGCTCATTTTTAGCACACGGAGGGACTGAACATTGCTTGAGTGCCCCGTGTTCCAGACTCTGGACTGAGCTGGAGGCCAGCAAGTGCTTGGCCCAGTGCCTGGCCCACACAAAGTCAATAAATAAGAAACAGAGGCTCATCCAGGTTAGCCAACGCTTGTCTAGTGTCATGTGATTCGAGAGGCCTGGAGGACGGTGGTTTTGAACCCTGGGCTGTCCGACTCCAGAGCTGTTCCTTGGGCTGCAGTCCACTGCTCCCTTCAAGGAAGGAAGGCCAAGGGTTCTCAGAGCCCCGCCCCCGTGGCCTCCCCGCCCCGCATCCCCTCCCACGTGCACAGCGCACTGGCGAGGAGAGTGTCACTCAGGATTGCAGCGTCATCTCATCAGCACGCTGGAATTACGATTGGAAATGGTCCTTTCTCTCCTGCTGGCTCAGCTGGCAGGCTCACCCCATGGGAAATTGTTTTCAGGATTTCTCTGCCCTTCACCACAAAGCTTTTATGTGGTGTCTTTGTTCATCTTGCTTCAAACTCGCAGAGGGAGAAGGTGAACCCAGAAATCAAAGCACCAGGGCCGGAGAGGGGGCTTGACAGGGAGCAGGCGGTCGTGGGAAGGAGCCCTTCCCTCCATTGGCGCTGGTCCACTGTCGCAGGCTCAGTGTCTGTTGGGGACACAGGGCTGGAAGGTGGAACTTCTGTTCTCTGGAAGCAGGTTGCGTTGCCTCCTCTGGCATGTCTCTCACCTCACTCTTCCCTTCCTTGTCTGCCCTGTTCCTGGGAGAGGAGGAAGCCCCAGAGTCTCCTCTTGGCTGGGTCTGTCGGCGGGAATGCCTGCTGTTTCAAGGCCATGTGAGTGGAATTAGACTGCATGACGGAGGCCTGCCCTTTGGAATGTGTGAGTCTTAAGAAGCGTGCCATTTGCTGTTAGGACAGAAACCGGGCACAGCCAGGTTGTAATGAGAGTCGGCTGGCCCAGCCAAGAAAATGATGCCTGACATCGTTTGATAAATGCTTTTTGATGATGATGAGAATGCATAATAATTACAGGGTTTGTCCACCTCTCTTTTTTACCTCCCTCACTGTGAAGGCACAGTAATCCCTCTTAATGAACATAAATCTCATTTTGAAATGGAATTAAGAACCGTATACACGGCATTGAAGTCACAGACTATCTTTAGTATCACCGTCCTCTTGAACTCCATAAACATTTTTCACTCTTTATATAAGTGAAGGCGATTAATCATTGTTCATTTACAGTTCAGCACATGTTTAATAGAAATATCTACCAAGTGTACTTAACATGACCTGTTGTTACGCTTCAGACAGGAAACCGTGCCGCGGTTCTCAGAAGTCCTGCCCGTGCTACATATGTGGTCTTCTGCAAGGCACAGCCCTTCTCTCCCCCTGCCCATATATGGTGAATCGTTCAACTCTGGTTCAGAAAGGATCAGACTTCATTCTGTGGCTTTCTCAGTCCAGCAACTAGGCACTGATTTGGGTTTAGCTAATCCAGAAGTTCCATCTGCCCTTAAATGTAGTAAGGCTGAAACCAGAAAATTCACTTCGGGGCCCTACAGGGAGAGGAAATAGTGCATTTCTATAAATGGCTGTTTTCTGCTGACGTGGGGGGAAATGTCATCGTAAGGCCCAGACTTACTACCAGGCTGTGCGTCTGCACGCTCACATGGCGGTATTTTCAGATAACCGATGCAGATATGTCAGTTTGTGGATCTTTGCAAATACCCCGTCCTCCTTGTTTTTGCACTGTTATCTCCTATTTTTCAAGAGGTTTAAAAATCATGTTATTTGTAAGGGCACCTAACATAATCCAGGGCATGGGAGAGAGAAAGCTTTATTAAAAATAACAGAAAATGTAAGTGTGAGGGTAGGCTGTCAGCTTTACGCGGGTAGTCTGAAGATGCTGCTTACCATACAGGGTTTTTGTTGGAAGACTGTACTACAGTGAACAGGAGATGTGTTTTTGCCATCAGGTTGGTCCCAGCTTCTGTGTGGGGAAGTCACATCTTGCTCTCTGATGCAGTTTGAGAACTTTCTCTTTGCCTCCATCCCTACCTGCTGGCTGTTTGGCTAGATTCCTATGTCAGAACTCTTTTCTTTCCCTTTACTACAGCTGAAAGAATATTTGTGAGTTTAAGAACTTTAGTGTCATTTTTTTACAATAGTAGTACCTATTCACTGGGGAAAATTTGGGAAATAAAAAGGAGCTGCAGAAGCAAATGATCATAACTGTGCTCCAACAGCTTGTGTAGACACCTGGCTCGTCTTGTTCCTGTGTTTGAAGAGTGATTTATTTATTTAGGCTTTTTTTTTTGGTGGGGGAGGGAGGTAATTGGGTTTATTTACTTCTTTATTTTTAGAAGAGGCACTGGGGATTGAATCCAGGACCTCATGCATGCTAAGTATGCGCTCTCCCACTTGAGCTATACCCTCCCCCCTTGTTCCTGGGTTTGCAGAGGGTACGTGGAGGGTCGGGGCATAGCAGACACCTCTTTTCTGAATTTGTAGGTGTGGGAGCCTATTGTACACGGTGTTTTATTCCCTGATTTTTTTCTTAGGGGAAAATCTTGACATTGATCTTTGAATTATTTAAGCGGTTTTCCTTTTTATCTTCCTGCTGGAGAGCCGCTGTGTCCTCACCTCAGCACAAGTGGCCCCTTCCTGTAAAGCTGCTGCATGGGAAGCGGGACTTGACCTCAGAGAATTAAGGTCTCTGTTAGACAGCCCAGCATCCACCCCTGTCTAAGTCTCGTATCCAAAATACTCCAAATAATAAGATTGTTCATTTATGACTCAGACTTTGCTGTAGTGACTGTCCAGTTGCTTCTTTTTCCAAACAGGAATCTCCCTTCCAGATTGTAACTCAGAAAAAATTTCCATCCTTAGAACCGACCCTTTTTCAGCCTGCCGTTAGTGCCTGCCCCGAGGAGTCCAGTGGCTCCAGCTCTCTGGCTTGTTTGCGATTGTTTTATCCCCACATAAGTGACACAGCTCTCCTCTCCCTAACTTGCTTGTTTAGTTTTTTTTTTTTTCTTTTAAAAAACAAAGTAGTGGATGTAATGATTCCCTTTTCCGTCTTTTCTTAGGTCCACTCTCATATCAACTTGAACTTAGCACTGAAATCCTTATTTTCTTAAAGGAATTCGAAGATGAAGTTTAGAGTTCTGTTACATTTTAATTATTTGTCCTTTTTCACTTGACCCTCTTTCCCTCTGTCTTTTAGATCAAGAAACTAAAAGCATTTAGTGGCGACGTCGCCAAGCTGTCCCTGGCAGACTCCTTTCTGCACTGCTTAATTCAGGTGCCAAAGTAAGGATCATTGATTACTGTTCTTTGCAGAATAAGGTTTTTAAATTGGTGACATCAAATTCGACAATTTTACTTTTTATTTTTCAGCTATTCACTTCGAATTGAAGCCATGGTGCTAAAGAAAGAATTTTTACCTTCCTGTTCCACTCTATACACAGATATAACTATTCTTAGAACTGCTATACAAGGTCAGTAAATATATGATGCGTCATGTGATTTGTTTTTATTTTAGGGGCAGTTTATTTTTTTCTTTTTTAAAATTAATTTTTATTTTTTTATTTTTGGGGGAAGTAGTTAGGTTTATTTATTTGTTTGTTTTTCAACGGAGGTACTGGGGATTGAACCCAGGACCTCATGTATGCTAAGCACATGCTCTACCACTGAGCTAGACCCTTCCCGCAAGCAATTTATTTTTTAAAAAATTATTCAGTTGAAAAATTAGATATGGAAAGTTCTGTTTCTGATATAAAGGGAAATGAGATATTACCAGGGATAGCATTTAAGGTTTATATCCGTTTGCTTCCTCCTCCCCTGATTAATTAGTTTAATTAATTGACCAATCAATCAATTAATTAGCATATTATCTTCCCATAAAAGGTTTCTTTCAACTGAAGCTTAGGAGTAAACCTTGCTGGAGCTCGCTCTTGTTCCTCTCCTGGATTAGCTTTCTGTGTGTGTGTCTGGTGTGTGTCTGGTGTGTGATGTGTCTGTAGTTGTGTGTGTGGTGTGTGTGCATGGAGGTGCATGCTCCAGACAGGGCCCCTGGGCCAGCTGCATGTCTCTGCCCCTGCTCTGGCCTCTGTTGGTGGCTGGGACCCTGCTTTAGGGAAAGCCGATCTCATTCCCCCTTGACTTCTCCCCGGGCACCTCAGTGACTCTTCTGCGCGGGGTTCCTGATGTTTCTGTCCAGTGGTGTCTTCTCCCACCGCTGCCCCTCCAGACTCTAATATCTGGTGGACTAGTTAACATTTGAGAGGGGCGAGTCCGCCATTTCCGGTTCTTTGAACAACTGGCCAAATTTCTGCTTGCCCCCTTGGGTGGACTGCTCAGCCTGCCCAGTGTCTCATGGTGTGCGCTGGGACCTTGCGTTCTGGCGTCCGTGGCACTGAGAATGCCCGCCCAGTGCCTTCACCTCCTTCTGTCTCCGAGGCAGAGTCTCTGGCACTCCCTGACCCTCAGATTTTTAGCATTCATCAGTTGGAATCACCGGCCTGATTTCTTCTTTGTCATTTTCTGTCATTGTGGTAGAATGTTTATTCCTATTTGGTTTTCCTGTTGAGTTGCTCTGACCTGTGTTGAAATTAAGTATTTTTTTCTTCAGCTCATCATATTTTCTTTAAGAGACCAAGAATTAAGAAACATTTTCTTCTTTCAGTGTAGAGGCCTTTATAAATTTCTTCCTATACCAAGCCTGAAGCAACAGCTTTGAAAGGACTGTTTCTCCTGTTCAAATAAAGGTGGAAGAATATGTTTTCATACTGAGCAATACAAATTTGTGGGCATGGTGGAAACATTTCTTATCTGGTTACCCTTCAAAACCTGGCCTTCTTAGATAGCACCTATCAGCAGTGATCCAAGTATAATTTTTTTAAAGTAATACCAGACTTAATGGAGAATATTAACTTAAAAATACCATAGGGGACATTTTATTATCTGTATATACTGTAATTTTAATAATTAAAAAAATTTTTTTAGCTTTTCAAATATATTAACAATTTTCAGTATTGTTTATTTGCATAGGAGTATGTACAAAAGATTTTTTGTTTAAAGAACTAGTTTACCAATATATGACAATAATAAGTTCCTTTTTAAACCTTTAGGTCAATCCAAATGAAATGCAGTTTTGAATAAAATGGAAAGAGTCTCTGGGTACCTGCCTCTAAGGGTTGGGGTTTTGCAAGTTATTTACATGTCATCCCAGCCTGTTTTTTGTTTTTTGTTTTTGTGTTTGGTTTTTTTTTGTTTTTTTTGTTTGTTTGTTTTGTTTTGTTTTTGGTGGGGGAGGTAATTAGGCTTACTTACTTATTTATTAGAGGAAGTACTGGGGATTGAACCCAGGACCTCATGCCTGCTAAGAATGCGCTCTACAACTTGAACTATACCCTCCCCCCACCCCCAGCCTGTTAATTTTTTATCTCCTCATAGCTCATTGGCTAAGCAAAATGTCTCTCACTATTCATTTTCATAGTTCATAAATAAAGCCTCAAAGGATATAAAGGAAAAAATTAAAAAATAACTGCTGAGAAATTATTCCTGTTAACACAGTGTGCTGCTTTTCATAAGGCTTTTGTAGTTGCCACTACTTGAAAATTTTCGTTATCAGAGTACTTTGTGATTCTTAAGTGTCACACGTATTTGATTCCCCATTAAACGCTAGGGCATGCCTCAGCCAGTAGCCAGGGGTACGCTAGGTATACTATAGAATATGCTACTTTGTGTCAATCTCTTACACAGTTTAGGGTCAGAGCTAGTGTCAGACACACTAGAATTTGGGTGTGGTCACTGTCTTTTGTGTGTTTAAGCTGAAGGCTTCTCTGAGGTGGTGTGTTCTTTCTGACAGAGCTGCTGTCATGTGAAGAGCTACATTCGATCTTACACTTGGTGCTGCAGGCAGGAAACATCATGAATGCAGTAAGTAAAGTTCAAAGCGTTGAAAAATGTTGAATTTCCAACTCTATTTGTCTGTCTAAAGGTATATGCCTATTTTTTTTCTTCCGATTTGTCTTCTTCAGGGAGGGTACGCTGGCAATGCGGTAGGATTTAAACTGTCTTCTTTGCTCAAATTGGCAGACACAAAAGCAAACAAACCCGGGATGAATCTCCTGCACTTTGTCGCGCAGGTATGTGGAAGGGAGTCGTACAGAGAGAGAACAGATGTGAGATCCCCTGGAGGCAGTGAGGGCTTTCGCAGGGGGAAGGCGGCATCAGACAGAGTCAGGGAAGGGCATCAGTAGGAAGGTTTCTATTCGCAGATTCCTGAGCTGAGCTGCCCCTGGCGTTACAGGCCTGGAGGGGCATGGAGCGGGGGCTCAGGGAAGGGAGGCAGAGTGGTTGGTGAAGCCAGGTTATGAAGGATTCAAATCCTAAAGCTGGGGAATTTGGATTTCATGCTTTAGCAGTGGGGAGCCAACAGAAGTTTGTATATAGCATCGTGGCAGGACCAGGTGGGTTTTTGCTTCTAGGAAAATGAGGCAACGTGGAGGACGGCTAAGAGTGGGGAGAGAACAACAGGGCTACCTCCTGGTGGAAGTTGGTGCAAATTGCTGGGTGAGATTAAGTATTTTTTTCAGAGTAATGGCCACCGGGATGGAGCATAGAGCCCAAAGGTTGACACATCCCTGGTGTTGAACTGGGTAGATTTCTGACCAGTTATATGTAAAGGGTGACGGAGTCAGGGCCAGGAGAGGCTCACTTCCACTCTTGCCTCTGTGAACTGTGGGTTAGGGTGCCCTGCTGTTCACATGGGTTTGGGTTCATCACTTCCACCTTTGACTGGGTCTGCGTGACACCAAAATAACTAGTGACAAAGTGAAAGATCAGCCGAGGACAGTTCTCTCTCTCTTGTTAAATTGTCTCACATAGAGAGTCGTGCTGATTTGTTTTTCCCTTCCCTGAATCTCCTGGCTGTTTTGACAGCGATCACGTAGCCAGAACTTAACCTGGGAAGAAAGTCGTGTTGCCTGCGTGTTTCAGGTGTGAGCTTCAGAATGGATCAGAACAGGGAGATTTTGACTTGTCCTTTACAGGCTGTACTTCCTCAGACACGTTACTTAATCCTTAAGATCCTCAATTTCTCCATCTAATGATGAGGGCTAGTGAGACCTCAAAACTAGGTAATTAAGAGGGCGGAGGGAGATAAATCCATAAAGTGCTCATTAGCTCAGTGTTCAGAATCTAGTAAGCACTCCATAAATAATCCACACTGTTATCACTGGATTCTTCAGAAAACAGAGGGCACATTGAACTCAGTGCAAGTTTAAGAGTTAGTTTTCAGGATGTTAAAACCAGAAAATGTGTTGCTCACTGCGCATGGCCTGCACCACCTCCCAGCTGCCCCTTTAGGTCCCTGCATCACAGTGCTCTGTGTAACTTGGTCTCTGCCTGTGTGGGGAGGTTTCCCAAGTTCGTAATTGCTCCCTTCATACCTGCCTTCCTTGCACCCTCTGAACCAGCGAAGAATTCCAGCACCTCTGTGGCCTGTGTACCTTCTGATTAAACTCACTTTGCAAACTGGTTTAACAGCTGAAGGGATCTTGGTCACAGGAGAGCGTACTCGTAGGTATGGGTGGTGTCTAAGCAGGATATATTGGTTTCTCTTAGGAACCCAGGGCCCTGCTGAGCCCCACCTCCTTCCACTGAGTTTTCTTGCACATGAATAGTATTTCATGTCAGGATCAGTTGCTCAGTGTTTCTTCAGAGTAGAAGAGTTCAGGTAAATCTGGTAAATCTTACTAAGAATATGAGAATAAGAGTCCATGCCTCCAGGAATTGCTTTGAATGTATCAAGCGTAAGCATGGGAACAGTGATTTCATGGTTCCTTTAAGCCCTGAGGAAATTTTATTATCTGTAATAGTGGATGAAATTCCAGTTCTATCCCCACATAGTGAGAGAAAATTCTGTTTTTGTTCCAGGAAGCCCAAAAGAAAGATGCTGTTCTTCTAAACTTTTCTAAAAAATTGTATCACGTTCAGGAGGCTGCTAGGTAAGCAAGAGAATTGTGAAATCAAGGGTTTTGTTTGTTTGTTTTTTAAACTGCCTTCTTCTGAAAACTGATGAATATTTTACAACTTCTGGACTCAAGTTTGAACTTTAAAAAGTGTTGTCTTGTTGAACTCTCAGACCTTCCTTTCAGTTGCTTACAGAGGTGTGTATGCACCTTTGGAGTTTGGGAGTTTTGAAAAATTAATCTTTATTTTTAATCTAAAAAACCCTATTGTAGTCTATTCTAATAAATATCATCCCTGAAAAAAATATATATATGGATTAAGAACTTCAAATACTGCCACACCCAAAGATAGAGCTCAAAGAACACAGCCTGTTACCTTGGGAGTTGGTGTCTATCAGTCAGACTTCAGGGCCATACATCACTGATGCCTTTCAAAGAGAACATGGTTCGTTTATTTTCTATAGCATTAAAAGAAGTTGGAACCATACCAAGGGCTGTGGGAGGATTTTGGTTTAAGTTAGTCACTCAACTTTGCAGAGAAAGCATCTCCCAAACATAAAGCTCTATTTACATCACTTTAATTTGCTTATCCTAATATAAATGTGTATTTTGATGTAGCTATAATCTGTGTATATGTGCTGTTTTGAGTTCTGTGTTCTTAATATCCAGGCATCAGTGGTAAATGTTCAGTAACTAGCTTTTCAAAGCAAAAAGTCCTGATTCACAGCAGCTGTTGATTTCCGTGGCGTAAATACCGTTGCCATGGCTGATCTCAAGCTCCCACGTGACGTGGCATTACTGATGAGGAGCTGGGGAGAGATACCCACACCCACAGCCACCTCCCGTGAGCTGGCTCCAGCGCCCACGTCACGTATCAGCCCAGCTCATGTCATCCACTCGTTATCTGAGGGACTCTATCCAGTAGGGCCAGCTGTGAACCATATGCATAAACACATGGACTGTAGCTTTTCGAGCCAAGCCCCGTCATCAGCCAGTGTCTCAGTGTTACTGACTGTAAACATCTAACCACAGAAAACATGTCTTTCCCAAAGTGAGGTTATCAGTGCAAAGGTATGAACAGTTCATAGTTCATATTTACAGATTACCCGTTCGCCCCCGAAAGAATGAGCCTCTTATAAGATGTAAACCGTGTTGGTTTTGCATTACTAGAAGAAACGTGTGGGAATATATTTTCCTCTTTGTAGGATGGAAATGTTTCTAAGCTATGGACACAGAAATAACACTTTCCATTTCTGATCAGAGTTAGACAGGTCACTTTAGCTAGATTTTGTCTTAGCAAAAAACTTCTTTAGTGAAGTTTATTTGTTTGAAAGGAAAAGAGGTATAAAGAGATCATAGATGGATGCCAGTGACCAGTGAAGGTGGAAGACTTTACTGCATAAAGAAAAGTTAGAATCAACAATGGAAGCGTGAAAGCATCTTGACTTATGAATTTGCTAATTGAATGCCACCTGGACTTAGGTTTCACCTCTTCGCTTTACCAGGCGACAGAAAATCATTCATGCCCTATTAATCTTGGCTTGACGTATGTAACAAAAGCCTGGCCGTCAGTCCTACCGTTTCTCAGAAGAATTGGGAGCTGTGTGTCAGTTCTCTCTAAGACACAGCGCACTGACTCTGGTTGTCTGAGCCATGTCTCCGTGTTGATGTCACGGTTATCAGCACGCGCTGCCTTGCTTTCGTGAGTTAGAGCTTTTGCGTTTGCGTTTAGTGGCCCGAGGAAAGCATCAGCGTCCGAGTGCTGCCGGACTTCAGTGCTGATGGCACACAGGTGTTCAGACCTAGTTTATGACAAGCTTTACAGGTCCCCTGCTTTTAGTTATCTCACCAGCAAGACCAAAATTACAGCCTGCCTTCTATGGACCAGCGTGGGTCTTAAGGAAGGAATCGCCTCTTGAAAAAACATAGGAAGAGGCTCTAAACACAGAAGTGGGTAAACGTCACTGCAGGAGCTCTCTCCTGTTTTTCGGGTCTCCTTTGATGTACTTGCAGGACACATGGCCACCCTGTGCCAGCTGCGCACTCTCCCCTTTCTTCTTGCAGATTATCTCTGGATAACACCGAGGCGGAGCTGCACTCGCTCTTTGTCAGGACGCGATCTCTCAAGGACAACATCCAGCCAGACGGGGAGCTTTGTCAGCAGATGGAAGAATTCCTCCAGGTGTGTGTGTGTGTCAGGGCCATCCCTGTGATCTCCAGCAGCCTGGCCGAGGCTGGTTCTGCTCGCAGGGGTGTGTTCGTGGGAGCAGCAAGCTCCCAGGCGTAGTTTCCCCCTCGGTCAGTAAAAGGAGCTTGATATTTCAGTGCCCATTCTTTGCTGGATCAGTTTTTGGCAGGATGTTGAATATGGTCTATCCCCGAGGCTTTGGTTAGGACCTGGGTCTCTCTTTATCACTGCTCTGTCTGCCTGATGGCGCTGGTAGCGAACTGGTATCACGGATGGTGCATACACTTGGCAGCTTACTCCTGGCCACTCGGGTTTTGGTTCTCAAGCCCAGTTTAGGAGTTCCTGGCTCCCAGTCAAACTTTTGGACACCAGAACGAAGTTCCATCGAAATCCTGAAAGACACCTGAGTACTTGGGTGGTTGTTCCTTCCCCCGTTTTGCTGAAGACACAAGCTACGTTGTGGCATGTTTTAGAGCGAGAGCAGGAGGACACGCGAGAGCTGGGGCCTGTCACCACCCAAAGTGCATCAGCCCCGCAGGGCGTGTCAGGAGCTATTCCCAATAACATCAACAAACCCAGCAGCGTGGACGTGTTTGTGACAGCTCATTATGACTCACTAGTCACAGAGCCTGACATATATCTTTTATCTTCCTTGTTTAAAAAAAAAAAAGTGGCACCTTTTCGTGCTTCCAGTCTTCAGTGAAATGGTGTGCCGTTACCTGCCAGTGCTTTGAGACTGGTGAGCTGGAACTCATGAGGCCAGGCGCCCTCGGTGGCAGGAAGGGACGGTGCTCAGAAGGCCGGTCCAAAACCTAAGCCTGTCCTCGCTGCCTTGTAATGAAGCCTCATCAAATACCGTGAGCTTCAGGTCCCTTCAGCGAACTTTGATTTTGTTTGGCTCTGCTGGGAGTTTATTTTTCTTGTTAAACACGAGTTCTGTATTTTCTTTCAAATATTGCCAGCCTCTCACTTTCCCTTAAAAGTGCACAGATTTTTCTTTTTTTTTCCTCAAAGGGACACAAATCAAATGCCATTACAGAAACACCTAACAGGATCTAGGAAAACACTCAGCAGTAAGTAAGCACCTTGAGACAAATGGAGCAAATCCAGAAAATCAGGAAGGCTCATCCTACGGCAAGAGGCGGATTCTGAGTGTCTCATTTTCCAGTTCTTATATGAAATGTTAGTACCTTACGCTCAACAGTCGTACAGAAAGGCTCATGATGCAAAGCAGCTCTGTCTTAGCCACACCCCTAGACCGCTCTTCACAGACAATCTTGTTTTCACTCTCAGCTCGTCTTGCTGGTAGTCATTTTTGTCATGAAAGTAAAATGCTCCACACAGCTATTTAGTTTTCTCTTTGGAATTCGCTTTCTTTTTAAATAGGGAAGATACAATTTTTTAAGGTAAGTTAGACTTCTTTTTTTTATATTATTTTTTTTTAGTGGAGGTCCTCGGAATTGAACCTAGGGTGCTAGGAGGTACTAGGAACTGACGTCATGCATGCTAAGCACACACGCTACCACTGAGCTCTACCCACCCCCTCCACCTTACCCTACCCCCCCGTAGGGTCAGGCCCTGAAGGGCTGTGAATACCAGGGGGAAGCCTTCGTGCTCCAAGCCGTGGGTAACTGCCGTGGGTTTCCCAGCGGAACAATGACAGGAACACATTTTACAGCCCTGTTTCGGTATTTTGTCCCTTTGGGGAGAAGAACCAAGTGAATTGGTTTGGAACTTCAGTCTGGGGCAGACAGGTGTGAGAGGGAAAGTTGAATCTGCTGCCACAACTAGCGATCTGTGATTCAGGCTTTGCCACTGTAGCTTTGGGCTTCTTCGCCTGTGGCCCTAATCGTGAAAGAAGGGTTCAGAAACTAACTCCGGGCAAATAACTCCGGGTGCAGTGGTCTTTTTCAGACCCTATTCAGAATATTTCCCTTTCCCAAGTCCTCAGGTGACTGCAAAGCGCACATGTGGGCACCGTCTCTGTCCCCACGGCGTCCAGCGATGAGACACAGAGGTGGAGCGAGCTCCCATGAAGATTCTTGTCAAAGTCCTGTTTTTCTGCAGTTGAGCTGTTCTTGGCTGGGATCCACCTTTCCCCCCGAGCAGGAATGACAGGCAGAGATTTATCCTGTAGTTAATGCCCTTCTCTCCATAAAGAAAAACACAGCGTGAACGCAAACGCTGCCTTGGGCCTCTGACTCAGATGGTTACTTTCTTTGGTATTTGATTTCCCAAATAGTTTTGGTTTCCTGCTACCTCTCAAATGTGTTTGGTGTAAGAAAGGGGCTTTTAAGGGGGATAGTGTGTGGAGTGGGTGGGAGGGGACGCGGTTTCTCGGAATTTCTCTGTAGCTCTGTGGTGGGTTCCCGCAGCCGCTCCTCTCGGCCAGGGTGGGCCGCCTGCAGCTTCACTGTGGCCCAGGCACATCCCCCACCCAAAGAGAAGTTTCTCAAATATAAGCCTTTTAAAAATTATCATCATGTGATTTCGTAGGGGCACATACTCCATACATTCTTTCTTCATATAAGCCCGTTATCCAGTGTAAAGAAAGCATCCCGAGACTTCAGTGTGACCCCAAAGACTGTCTCTACAGGGCTGAGACTCCTCCAGCCCGTGGCTTCCTCACTTCAGCTCGACACTCCTGTCACTGAGCTGCCGTCAGGGGCGTGTGCCTGTGCCCCTGGGCCTGGGTACCCCACCCCCAAAGGGTTTGAAAGAGCAGGCCTCTTCCAGCCCCACTGTGTTGCCCCAGTCATTGAGTCTGCAGTGGCCTGGGAAGCTGTGTCATAGAAGAATTAGGAGAAAACCAGGATGTTGAGAGGATGGATTTGTATAAGGCAGGAGTTCCAAACCGTGGGTACCCACCAGAATCTCCCAGGGAGTTTTAATAGAAAAGTGGCGGGTCCACCCCAGACTACTGAAGGGCCTGGGTGGGGGGCAGGCATGGGCTGGAGACTGCACTGACTCGGACAAGAAGCCCTGGCTGGGCATTTGCCCAGCATGAGGGCTTCAGGCCTGTGAGGGAGAGAGGACGACCCGGACAGAGCTCGTTTGGGGTTAAGTTTAGACTCCCTCTCAACGAGGCAGACCTCGGAATCAGACAACTCATCAATCCAAGTGGCTTCCGGGACCCTGAAGTAGGCTCTTGGCCAGTGTAAGACTTGGTTGTGAGAGAAGGAAGAACGGGGCAGACAAGGTTTCCTTACTGAGACCAACTGCACGCCTGTGTCTCGCTTCCAGTGACATTACAGGGGAACGTTAGGTTGGTGGTCTTCTCCAGGTCTCCTGTGGCTCCCAGGCCTCACCCAGGAGTTCACCTCACTTCCTTGAGGTTTTGTTTGGGGTGAATTATTCTCCTTTTAGCCCTGAGGGATCGGATGTGCAGGGAGCCTTCCCTTTTCTGAGACCTGAGATTGACCCCGGGCAGCAGGTGGCCGACCGTTCACACCTGCCGTCTGTGTCCTCTCCCGCAGTTCGCCCTGGAAAAGCTGACAGAGCTGCAGCGCTGGAAGCAGGAGCTCCAGGACGAGGCCCACACCCTCATCGACTTTTTCTGTGAAGACAAGGAGACCATGAAACTGGACGAGTGCCTTCAGATTTTCAGAGACTTCTGTGTCAAATTCAACAAAGCAGTTAAGGTACGGCTGATGGCAGCTCTGCGTCTTCTGTGTTTTGGGGATTTTTCTTTTTCTTCTTCCTGACCCAGCCCCCTGCCCGCGGTGGAAAGGTGGTTCAGCAGCTGCGCGGGGTCAGGGAGTCTGGCCCCGGCGGCACGGCTGGCTGGAGGTCGGGATGGCGGGAAGGCGCTCTGCCAGCTCAGCCCCGAGAGTCCCGTCCCATCAGGGGTCTAGCACTTGGCTGCCTCTGCTACTTTGCCACTCGGTCTGATGTCCTGAAAGCATTCTGTTTGTCGAGTTTATTTATGATGGCAGTCACGACATTAAGACATCTCTTTGAGGATCCTTCCCTGCTCCCAGCAGACAGTTTCCTCCTTTTTTGGGAGGCCTTTTTTGCAGTGGGGTGATCGGAAGGCCCACTCTCACCTGTTTTGAGCACCGTGGCCACTGCCAAGGGTTGGCAGCCTGGGCCCCTTGCTGTCCTCAGCCCATGCAGGCTCGAAATGCCCAAATAGTGAGGGAGCTGCTGCCGTCTGAGCACAGCAGCTACATTTCCTGCCCCTCAGCTTCCAATTCCAATTATTCCTGAGTTCACACAGAAGCCGGAAAACTCTCTGGGTGGCTTGGCTTTGCAAACAAAACTTTCATCTGTCAATTAAAAACAGAACAGCATCCCTTCATTTCAGGTGCTCACAGGGAACCAAATACCTGTGTATCTTAAGTGCTCATTTGTCCATAGCAGACTTTCCTGGAGAGGCTGGTCAAATGCCTCTCCAGCCCTGAGTGAGGAGCCCACAGTCAGTTGAATTCTCAAGCCTCCTTTCTCTGTCCAGTGAAGAGAAGGGGGCCTAGCCCGTGGCCACGTTTCATCTCGCTTGTCCAAGCAGTGAGGTCAGCAGGGGGAGGCGCAGTGGGTGGTAGAGGCCAAATTGGCTCTTTCTGAGGCTTTCACTCCCAGTCAGAGTTCTGTAGGCCCGTGAGGCCACCTGTGTGATGCTCTCAGCCCAGCTGTCCTGAGAGCCAGGAGCTGGCCCCACGCCCTCTGCAGGCAGCCATGAAAGGAGACGACCCAGGGTCCTTGGGGAGGCTGAGGCCAGAGCTGCAGGAGGGGCCCAGAGTTCTCTGCCAGATCCAGAGCCTCACAGAAACTTGGAAGGGAAAGTCCACTGTTTGAGGAAATTGATTTTCAAGCAAAAAGTGCTAATGATAACAGATGTGGGTTGTGCAATCCACACATTTATGTGTCACATGTATATTTATAGTGCAGGCAGCAAAATGTGCTTTGGTGTGTGCATTTTTTCTAGCTGGATTTTGTTGGGGGAGGCTGGGTTCTTGGAGCTGGGTGAAAGTCAGGAGGATTTGTAAAGCAAATCCTCTTCTCCAATTGTGGGAAGTGGATAGGGCACAAGGGACAGAGCCACCGTGGCATTTCTGGTGTTTACCAGGGAGCATTCAAAGAACACAAATTTGAAAGGCATCTCTTAATATCCCGAGTCTTTGCTGGTGCATCCAAATCATTGCTAAGTAGAATGTGCCGCATATGAGTGTGTGTGTGTGTGTGTGTGTGTGTGTGTGTGTGTGTGTGTGTGTGTAGATGTATCCATGCAACACAGATTCAGGCTCCCTCTTTTAACACCCATAGTATTTTTCCCTCTGCTGCTGCCCCAATAGCACTTTCCTGGAAGTCCTTTCTGTCTTGCCCTGCTTAAAAACCAAGTTGGGTTCCTCGGAGTTGAGGTTCCAAGCATGTGTGGAATCACAGCCCACACTGAGGGCACAATGCCTTACTGGACAGCTGGAAGGTGGGCTCAGGGATCTGATGACAACCTTAGGCAGACAGTTGGGGCCAGGCCTAGGGAGCACCACCGGTCATCCCCACCTAGTTTTTGGGAGAATTGCACCCTGCAGAGCTCTGCACCACCCGCATGGATAAACACATATGGTCTCAGTGAAGATCGTGACCCAGGTCTCTCCTCCAGGCATGTATCTCAGTGGGGTCTTAGGGAAGCTGGCTCTGGACCTGCACTTGGGTCCCATGTGTCTCATGCCTTTTCCGGCCTCTCTCTACCCCTCCTTCAGGACAACCAGGAACGCCAGGTGCAGGAGCTGAGGCAGCTGCAGCGTCGGAAGGAGCTGGAGCAGAAGCGGCGTAGCTGGGCAGCTGGGGATCTTGGGTTTGGCCGGAGCAGCAGTGAGAATGATGTGGAGCTGCTGACCAAGAGGGGCGCCGAGGACCTGCCCCCTTTCCTGCACCCGAGGCCCATCAGCCCCTCTTACCGACCCCCCAACACACGCCGCTCCCGCCTCTCCCTGGGCATCTCTGCTGACAGGGAGCTGCTGACTTTCTTGGAGAACTCCACTGGCAGCCCCGAGGAGCTCAAGTTCAACAGCTTGCTCGGGAGCTGCCCCTGGCAGGCCCCGTCCCCAGCAGCCTGGATGGAGCCTGGAGAACTGAGGGACCAGGACTCCAGCCAAGCACACAGACCTCTGGCCTCGGAGGGTGAGGAGGTAGCCCGCGACCCACCTTCGGCTTGGCAGAACCAGATCCTGCCCTCCCGGCCTGAGGCAGCTGCCTTCGCCTTACCACGAGTTCGACACAGCGTCCTCCGAAAGAGGAACAGTGAGCCGGTGGGCCTGGGTCCGAAGCGGTCCCCTCCACTCTCGCCATTGGCTCTAGGGATTAAGGAGCATGAGCTGGTGACGGGGCTGGCCCAGTTCGACCTCCAGGCTCCCAAGGGCCCGGAGGAGACGCCTCGGCTGACAGTGAATGACTTGAGCCCAATGGAGCTGGCACCTCTAAGGTTTGGAAGCCCGCAGTCTCTGGGTGACGGCAATGGCAGCCTGATGCCCGTGGACAGAGGTGCCCAGGAGGGTCCCAGTCCAGCCCTGGAGGTTGGCGGGGCTGCCTCTGATGAGCCCAGCAGTGCGGCTCAGGTGTCTGTGGGCAGCAGCGATCCTGAGAACAAAGATCCTGTGCCTCTGCTCTACATCTCGGACACCACCGACTGCTCCCTGACCCTGGACTGCTCCGAGGGCACTGACTCCAGGCCGGAAGTGGGGGACCCGGGGGAGGGGGCCGACGGGGAGGGTTCTGTGTCCTCTGGGGCTGGGGAGGCGGGCGGCAGCCAGGTCTCCTCTAACCCCACTTGCAGCCCGCCCGGGGTGGCCCCGGCTCCCTGCTCCCTCTCTGGGAAGAGCGAGCCCGGCTGCAAGGGGGGCCTTGCCAGGGACAGGCCCGCCAGAGGGAAGGATGTGATGGCACCGAAGAGGAACTCGCTCAAAGGGGCGTCGGCGTCCCCGTCCTCAGGAGCCTCCAAGGCCGGGGCTGCCCCGCGGGGTGCCGGGGCGATCAAGCCGGTGCGGGTGCTGACGGCCTCGGAGAACGAGAGCATGCGCAAGGTCGTGCCCATCTCGCGGGCCAGCCGCGCCCCCAGCTCTGGGAAGCAAGCCCCTCGCGAGACCCCCGGCGGCCTGGACGCACCTGCGCCCTTGTCGCGGCGCAGCGCCTCCAGGGGCACCTCGGACGCTTCGCCTGGGAGGCCCTCTACGGGGGCCCGGCCTGGGAGGGAGCCCTCCTTGCTGCACAGGAGCTCCCTCAGGAAGCCCAGCGCCAAGCCTCTCCGCAGCGTCCTCCGGCCGAAGCCCGAGGAGGACAAGATCTGCCGCTCGAGCTCGCAGGTCCCCGAGAGCCCCGAAGAAGGGCCCCGGTCCCCGCCTGCCCCCAGGGTGCCCCGCAGCCCGGCCAGGGTCCCCAGCTTCGCCCGGAACACTGTCGCCTCCTCGTCTAGGTGCCTGAGGACTGGTTCCCCCACTGTGGCCAGAGCCCCTGGCCTCACCCGGACGATGTCGCAGCGGCAGCTGAGGGTGAAGAGTGGCCCTGAGGATGCCACCCCCAAGGACAGTAGCACCTTGCGGCGGGCCGGCAGCGCCCGCGGCCCCCGGAAGGGTCCAGAGTCAGACGAGGGCCCCGCGGCCAGCACCGAGGCCCGGCTGAAGGGCCGGGGGGCCGGGGAACGGGCCTCCCTCCGGCTCAAGGACGCCAACCGGGCAGCCCTGGGGAAAGTGCTCCATCCTGCAAGGAAGTGATGGGCATCTGTCCTCCCCTCTTGCTTCCTGGGGTTCAGATGACGAAGACTGAGTTCTGTGAAAGGCCAACACCGAATGTCTGTTCCACATGTCATCCACTGGGACCACCTGCAAATGCTGTGTCACCAAAGGTGCAGCCCTAGAGGCCAGGGCCCAACGCCCGTGGCACTGACTCCTGCTGCACCGACGTTCCCCAAGATGATGGACTGGCATGTCTGCACCCGGCCCACAGGTGGACCCAGAGAGCCCCGTCCCCTAAACAGACCACAGAGACCCATGAACGACTCAGACGAGGAAGATGACATGCCTATGTAACGAGTGAAGATTTTGGGCCAGTTTTTATACATCAAAGACATTTTTTATATTATAAAATCAAATGTTTTGTTTTAGTTGGTTCTTTTTGCGGCGTGAAATGCCTCCCAGGGGAAAAATGATGAAGGTGTTTTTATCTTCTTGTGTTCCCTGGCCTCAGGGTTCCACCTGCCCACACACCGTCCATTGCTGGCAGCTGGACTTCTGCAAGCCCTTGGGTGTTCTGAGGTTGGCTCCATCTTATTGAAGTCTCTCTGCCTTGCTCGCCTCTCCCTGCTGACTTTGGTGAAGGTTTGCGTGTGAACAGGAGGGAGAATGAGACTGGTGGACAGAAATGGGGTGCTCCCGTGTTTTAGAGAGGCTCCCTGGGCAGTGGGACAGGCCTCCTCTGCAGATGAGTGGCAGCCCCTGGGAGAATGCTGGAGCTTCCAGAATTTAGAGGTGCCATGTTTTGATGGAAGATCATCAGACTGTTCAGCTGAGCACATCTTTCCGGTTCTGTGTTTTCTCACTTGAGTGTCTGTTGTGAAACTGAGTGAAGGCTGCTATGACTTGTGTTCACTCTAGTTAAGGGAATAACAAGCCCTTCAATCTCCCAGTCTTTCTCCTTTACTAATGTGACCTGGAGCCTGGAGACAGTCTCTCTCTCTTTCTCAATAATACTGTTTAATGTTGATGCCTGTTCTTTGGTACAGTGGTTTTAAATCCTGAGAAAACCAGATCAAGTTTTCAAAAACAGACAGAGAAGAAAAGAAAAAGAAGTTGCTTTCAGAAGATTTTATATTCTCAGGAAAATTTTGAAAAGCAGTTAGGCTTCATTCAAAAGAAAGGGGAAAACGTGCCATTTCTACCCAGTGCTGATTTCACTATTTCCCTCTGACTAATTGGGAAGTGGGGGAATTCTTGGCACTTTTTTGTTATTAAAAAATTTCTCCTCCCCCACTTTTCTTTTTCCACTTTTGGTCACTTATCAGTGAAACTTTGTTTCAGATCTGATAGTGATAGATGGATTTCGGCAAATATAATGTATTTGTGATGAATCCATACGGTTGATGTTACAGTCTCCCTCCTGTAGAGTGTTTGTTGCCTTCCATCCCAATTAATTGGAAACTCTGAGCTTCCATAAATCTGCTCAAGTGAAAAGATAAACTTTATGGTTGAAGAAGTAAGGCACCTAACCACAAAACCTCTTGTAAAAATAGCCCTGAGAGGTATTTCCAGGGCTTCACAAAGCTGGTTATGAGAATCCTGAGCCATTTTTCATCATCTCAAAAAGCCTAAAATATCGTGTATTTAATCATACAGACAACAACATTAAAAACATAGGGCCTGCAAAAAAAAAAAAAGGTCAAAATGTGTGGATTTGTGGGTAGTGCCAGGGTTGAGACCCCTTGATGGGACCCTAGAAACCAGGGTCCTAGTCCCTGTTCCATCACTGATGCTGTGTGGCTTTGGCAAGTCACTCCCTCTCCTTTAATCCTGTTTCCTAGTCTGCAGAGGTGGGGGCATGGCCCTGATGATGGCCTTCAAGAGTCCTGCTGACTCCAGGAATCCAAGTCATCATAAACACCCGAGGACCCATCTCTGCCTGGGATCAGCTTCCAGAACTAACCTCCAGCATCTCCACGGTAGAGGTCTCACACAAAGGCCTGCTTAGAAGAAAGCACCTTCAGAATGAGTTGTTGCTTTGAAATCTAATAAGCTGAGGTTCCTGAGAAGTGGTGTTTTGCTTAGCCCTGTGGACAACTTGTATGCATCTGTGTGAGCAGGTGATCATTCTATTACCTTTTATTGGTAGTAAGCTTGGAAAAATAATTTAAGTGTATAATGCAGAAATGTAAATAAGTTTCTATATAAATTTAAGATGAACTGAATGTATTTAAAGGTCCATTTATATGTTCTTTTATGTAACGTGTAGTTTAATAAAGTTCCTGTTTATGGGATTGGTGTCTTATCCTCGCTGCTTCTGTTGGGGTGTGCGCGTGATCCTGGCGGGTGAGGATGTCATCTCCTGCACAGCGAGAAGGCGGGATGCAGGAGTTGCCATTGGGTTGGGACAGAGCAGTCCTATCGTCAAAAGGCTCACGAGCCAAAATTAGGCTGTTGATGTGTGTCTTCTTGGTAGCGCAGTACCTGCAGTTAACTGAGGGCCTGGGGAGCTGGCCTCGCGCCAGACCTGCGGGGATGCGGGCATGCACCAGGCACGCAGGCCGCGGATGGAATGTTCAGCACCCGTACTCGCTCACGTTATTCCATGTTGTGGGCCAAGCTTTGCGTAATCTCCGTGGGGCCGGCAAGTCTGGATCTGCTCCTGGGTGTCCTCATGTGTTTTGGCTCAGGACACTGTTGGGAAATCACAGCTCACCTCTGTGGTTGCCTCAGGAATGAGCAGAGAGGGAGGGAGGCAGGCTCTGATTTGAAACCCACTGTTGGTGCTTCTTTGAAAAGAAAGACCTCATATCCTGGGGTTTCTTATCAAGTTTTAGTCCTAGCTGCTCTCTCAATCTGTCTGACAGTAGATTAGAGGAAGATCCTGGGCTCAGGCACCCACGGATGAGAGAGTAGATGGTGTTGTGAGTTGCTGCCCTGGGGACATTTGTAGCCTGGTTTTGCCTGGGTTGTAAGCAGTTTGGGATGCTGGACCCCCTCCCTATGTCGTCAACTCTGTAGTACTAGGGGTTACAGACATAAACCAAAGCAAGGCTTTTTATTTTCACACTGGGTCTCAAGGAGTTTTATTTTTACCCTCTTATTTTATGGCTTTCACAAGGAGCCTGTGTTCTAGTCTTCCTCCTGAAAATACACGTTGGATTTAAAAGGGCCACAGTTTCTTAATTGTTCATTCAAGAGCCTGCAAATTTATGTATTCCAGAAAGAGGCTCCAGAATGGTTCAGTGAAACTATTCATTCAGGCTTCCAAGGTGCACAGGTTCACCAACTTCTGCCTCTACCTCTTCTTATCTGGCAATGATGATATTTTGCAATTTCACAGAATTTTCTATTGAAACTTAAACTTTATTCTTAATTCTTCATTGTACCTTTGCTTCATGCTTCAGTCCTACTAAAAAAAAATGTTTTCAGTATGTGTTCTTGAACACATACAAGCATTAAACATATAAACCAAATTTGAATGAGACATTGCATCTGGTCACTCGCTGAGTACTTCTTAAAATTCTCTGGGCTGTGAGCACAAACAAAATGGGTGACTGTGGGTCTGCAGTCATCCTACTCAGCATCCAAGGAGCAACTGTGCATAGCTTAGACCGAATCCGGGACAGACTTGAAAACATAACCCAGAGCAAGCTCTCCAGGGGGTGTTTTCATCTGCAGATACCTTCCAGTAAAATGTCCTATGGCTCACTGGGTTGCCTCAATGAAGATAAAGGTAACATTACTATGGTTTAAGAAAGTGGCTTTTCTTCTAGGCCAGAGCCCGCAATCAGGTTTTGGCTCCCTGGCTGACAGCTGGGAGAATTGGACCCCACTGCAGTGGGGGTCACTGCCCCAAGCAGCACTCACAATCTCCTTATTCACGATTCCTTGACCGAGAGCCCACCAGGAGTCTGGCACGACCTGACCATCAGCCTATGGACTGAAGGTGGCTCAGCCTGTCGATGGGACGCTGCTTGAGGGACTCTGAAGTGCATTCATACCAGGCCTCTGGAATCAGGGCTTGGGCTTTGTCCACAGCCTCTTTGGAAACATTCAAAGGCTGAGTCATACAGGCAGTCCCTACCTCATAAGCAGGTGATGCGCCCCATGTTTGCTCACAGCTATATTCGAGGAATTCAGAATACACATCCCCAGAGCAGCCATGTCATGCATTGTAGCTAGGTTTCTAGGACAGCCCGTTAGAAACCTCTTTAACCCTTCTATGTGCAGACTGTGGCACTGACATTTCTATAGAAGAGAACCTCACCTGTAGCAGTGCTCCGCAAGGAAAACACCAGGGTGCCAAGAACATGCCTCCCCTACTTCGTGGCATCGAGTAGAAGTTAAGGCACCACCACTGAGGTCAGGGGTCGTGTTCACTCTACACTGCCAGCGAGGAGAAATCCTCTCCACTCTTGGGTCAGACACAGGAGCTCCATCTCCTAGGCCAACACCAGTAAATATGATATGGGCCCTTTCTCTTTGGGAGACGACCTTATCTTCCTGACAGCACACTGGCCCAGAAAGGTGAGAGCCCTGCGCTTTCAAGGCTGGATTCAGCCACACTCCCCTTCATCCTGATAGCCAGTGAAAGGGGGGCGGGGCTAGTGGGGAGGCCAACTGCATGGCCAGGGCCAGGTCTTCTGAGGCAAGGGCAGCCAGCAGTGGGGCCAGTGGGCCACTTCCGTGATAGCCCAGTGTTTGCTGTGGGTGGTGAGCTCTCCATGACAGTGACAGTGTCAGAGCACCAGTGGCACCCACTTTCCATGGGGTTGAGTGCTTCAGTATGCAACAGGACACCCAGGGCTGGTGGGGGATGCTGGGTCCCACCCCAGACCTACAAGTCGGAATCTTTCTGCTGGGACCCCCAGATTTGCATGAAACAACTCCCCAGTGATTCATTTTTCACCCTGCTGTTGAGAACCAGTGGGCTGGAGAGAGGGCAGAGGCTAGGTTCTGATGCAGGGCTCATGAGTTGTCTTCTGGGCTGGCCTCCTCTCCGAGCCTCCACCAGCCAATGCAGGTATTTCTCCCCCAGGCAGATGATGCAGAAGCATTCACTCTGAGCTCAGTGCCTGGCTGGGGGGAGAGCTGCCTCTGGGCCCGAGGAAGTGGTCAAATTTGGATCTTGCTACAGAAGCACCTCCACTGGCATGCTTGGCTCCTCCTTTGAGTCTGGAGCTCTCAGTAACGCAGCACCCAAGCATCTGGAACAGTGGCTCCAGGGGAAAAGAGGCTGTGACACTTCACTCAAGTCTCGCAATGGCTACCTTTCAGGTCAGTGAAGTAATTCGCGAGAAGTGCTGAGCAATGCCACACCCATCTGAGTGCCCGGGGTGATTTTTGTCAGCAAAACTGCTCTTTGGAGCCCTGCTCCCTGGGCCTCTTGGGTTCTGGAGTTTTCCACCGGCTTCACGAGCGTCACTTCAACTCTGTTCTTGGGAGCTTTGCCTAGTGGCCGCCGCGGTTCCCTCTCCCGCTGAGCGCTGGGGCCGGGCGGGCGCGTCTGCGCTGACCTCACCGGTTAGAAAGGGGGTGGGGCAGCTCTCCAGGGTGCTGACTCAGTGCGGGCGGGAGCCGGCGCCCTCACGCGAGGCCTGCAGAGCTCCGGCACTCAGCCCCCTTCATCCTGTTTTAGGATGTAGAAGCCCTCCCTGGAAGGAGCACTGCGCCTGGGGTTCTTTCCAAACCTGTCAGCCCAGAATAATTTACTTTTCACCACTCAGTGATGTAAACAGCTTCCCATCGGACCGGGGAAACTGCTGAGGATCTGGACAGTCTGACCACTTCCAGGGGCACCATTCTGCCAGGTGGAGGAGTGCAGGAGAGGGGACTGAACTATATTTGGATTAAAATGATGGTTCAGCTTTGGAAAGAACAGTGCCTCTATTCAGCTGTGGCTGAGTGGAGACGTCAGCCTCACTGGTCAGCTGTATTTTCTTCTTTCCCAAGGCACCAGCGGTTCCCACCAGCTGATTCATCTCCAGGGAGGAGAGGGAAGAGGTGGGCTGCCTGCAGGGCAGGCTTCTTGCCACTGCTGAGAGACAGCAGAACAGCCTCTCCACCCCCACAGGGCCTCCTACTCCCAGTTAAGGTTTGAATACAATAGAAATAGGAGTCACCAGATAGGCACCTGGATAAGGTGTCTGCAGCTCTCAGCCCTTTCCCGAGCTTTTCATAACCAGATCATAACGGGCTGAACTCTGACTGGTGCTTTTCTCCCAAGAACCTTGCAGCTTTGCAGACAGTTACTCACTACACACCCACTGTCCCAGCGACCCAGTGGGAGAAGAAATTTGTCATTTCCACTCTTTGGTGGAAGAATTCCTTCTGGGAGAGAGGTAGAAGGAGAGCCCATGAGCAGTAGTGCCACACGGCTACCCAAGGCACCATCTTTGGCCACATTCATGGGGTAACAATACGCGACGTGATATCCAGCTGGTTGGTCCACATTTGAACACTGCTGCCAGCCCTGGGACACCTTTCAGGAGGAAACTTGATGAGCTGGAGTATGATGGAGGAGAATGACAGAGACAGCTGAGGTTTTGGGTGCCAGGCTTGAGGATGAGGACATCCAGACTTTAAACTGAAAAAAAGCAACACTAAGAACCTGGTGGTGGAATCAATCTTATTCTGTGTCATTTCAAAGCAAAATGAAGATGAGTCTTCATTCAAGTACAGGAGGAGCTCACACTGAAGCTGCTTGTCCCCCTTCCTGGGCTGGAGGCCCCTCAAGTCCCTTCCACCTGGAAGACTCCAAGCATGTGAAATGGCTTCCCCAGATTCAGTTGCTGAGTTGACCCAGTAACCCCTGAAAGCCACTTTTCCCTCAAAGGTGTCACCTCCTGGGAGGACCAGCTGTACCTTAATAGGTTACAAGAAGAAGCTTCATGACAGTCATCCTTGTCCTTGAACCAAAAACCACTTGTGGAGGGTCTTCTGGGGGTGGGGTCTCCTGGGGATGGGGCCCTCTGTTGCCATGGGCAGCCTCTGCTCTTTCCTCTTGGATTTGTCCGTAGGGCAGCTCTCAGAAATGCAAGGACAGTCACCTTATGACAGATGCTCAGTGAGAGTTCAAGGAAAGCTTGTGATTCTGGAAAGTTCTGAGTCTTGCAGGGATTCTAAAACAGAGCACTCAAGCCTTTGTCGTCCAGTGGCTCCTCAGAAGCCCAGCCACCTCCAAGTCCAGATCACATACTTCTCTCCTCCTCTGATCCTTTTCTTAGGAAATCGATCGTTCCCTCCCCTGAACTCTCAGAGCACTTGGAGCTAGAACACTGATCCCCACCTGCCTTGTAGAACAGTTGGTTGTGTTTGACTCCTGAACTAGGGGTGAGTGCATGTCAAGTGGAGATTAGGGTGAGTCTTCACCCGTGGAGCCCTCCGGGACCTGGCTTGGGCCGGCACTAAGTATGTGCTCAGTGCGCATGCGTGGGTAGATGAACTCGAATGGGTGATGGGAAGACTCATGGTCCCGCGATTAAGGACCACTGCCGGGATCGCTCCCTCACTGGGAAGGTCTTTGCTTTTGCCTGGTAAGGCACCCAGGACCCCCAGCTGAAGGACCCATGGAGGGAGCAAAGGGCTTCTGGGAGAGGAGGGCCATGAGAGGCCAGAGAAGGGACAAGAACAAAGATAAAGACAGTGCTGGGTGCCCCAGGCACTGGGTCTACGCTTCACATTAAGAGCAAGGGAACCTCGTGGCCACCTCACAAACCCTCAGGCCTGTTGGAAGAAGCTGGACACCCCTCAGCCACCGGGCATTTCACATATGACCCTCACATCCTTGATTTGCGCAGGTGCTGGCACATTTCCAGGGATGCTGGGGAGATAGACACAGCTAGGAGCCTGCCCTCCACCAGCAACTAGGCTATTGCCACTGGGTCATTTTATTAGCTGTGTGACTTTGGGCAAATGGCTTAACACCTCTGCTTGGAAATCACAGCCCTATGTAACTTAAGAGCAGTTAAGAGAGTTAAATGACTGAATATGTTGGACCGTATAAGTGTTTACCATCATCACTGTTCTGGGTCAGAGCCCACACCTGGCAGCTTCTCGGGGGCCCAGTGATGGGAGATAGCTCACTTGAAGGCCTAGAGACCTACGGGCCTCAGGCAGGGGGTCCAGCAGGTTCCACGGCTACCTGCTGTCTTGGTGCACTGGGTCCTCCCCTGGACTCTGTCCCTATCTGGCTGTGTGACCTTCGGCAGGTCTATGAACCCAGCTTTGCATCTACTCCTGCTTCCTCCTGCAGCAGAGTAGGCAGGGCAGGGCTCCATGACACATGCTTGCACATAACTAGGCAGGTTCCGTCTAATTTATTGGATCTATAAAATGCATCTGCTTCCAAGACCCATGATCTCATCCTCCAGGCCAAAGTCTTCAGGGGATTCCCTCCAACCCAGGACTCCTGGTGTCCTTCTTCCGGGAAAATGTTCACCCAACATGTATATGGAGGGAAGATGCTCTTGACAGCAGGAGGCTCCTTGTTGCTTCAGGGAGAAGCCAGGGGAACACACTGTGCCTGGAGTCTCCCTCAAGGTCAATGAAACTCAGCAGGAACATGAGGAATGGCAGGCTCTGTCTCCAAGGCCCAGCACACCCCTTCCTTCCTGACTCTGCTGTGGGACCACCTGAGACCCCGTCTGCCTAAGAGGGTGTGTCCTTTGCCCACTGACACCTGCCACCCTGGCTGCAAGGAGAACAGTCAGACAAAGGAGGTCACCCAGTTCTGGGGAAAGAGCAGAGGCCTGGACTTCCTGAGTCCTCCTCGTCCTGCCTTAGGTGACCCAGCTTACACATCCTCTCTATATGTCTGTTTCCTCATTCCTCCAGGGAAGCAGGGGGGTCATGCCCTCCCACTTCCCATCAAGGTTGATGTTCGTTCTATGTTTATAATGGTAGGGTTCTTGGCAAGTGTGTGAGGGATGCTGAGGCCACACTGTAGCCCAGCCCTTCTGCTCCACTCACATCTTGCACTAGGGGCCTCACCCATCCTCCCAGAAGGGGCTCAAAGAGCACACCCATTGCTGGCCTTTCTGGGGACCTGTGACAGTGTGGGTTATGAAGATGAACAGACCTGGTTCAAATCCCAACTCTGCTAACTGATCACCATGGGGAAATCAAGTTACCATCTGGGTCTCAGTTTCTCATCTGTAAAAGGGAGAAATCATGCCCACTTCTTGAGGTTGTTATTAAAATGGGTGATATATTCTGGTGCATAAAAGGGGCTTAAAAAATAGTAATCAGGATTACTAGGGAAGTCTGTTCTGTGAATGTTTTCCTGTTTGCTTAATGACAGTTGGCCTGGGCCCTATTTTCTGATGGGCACTCGTGTGACAAAAACAATGGGTGGTCCCATAGGCTTTTAACCATCTTTCATCACAAACATACAACCACAAGGTAAAAGAACTGCACCTTATCATCTGGCTCCAAAGGAATTTCTAAAAGAGGAATTCTAAGAGTGAATGGAGCATACCAGACCACTGTTTCTCAGGTGTGGCTCCAGAATTCGATTGTTTCCCACAATCCCATTCATCTTTAAGGCTCAGAGGTTTGTCACCACTGGGACCTCTTAGAGGAAAATGCCGGCATCTCATCCCAGGTGCCTCAAACCTGGGTCATCCCAACAGGGCACAGGTGACTCAGCAAAGAGCCGCAGCCCGTTGCATGAGGCCTGTGGATGTCAGATGGTGCGGGACAAGCCGGGAGCCAGCCGGGGCCCTGGACGAGCAGCCGGGTTTCTGCTGACACTCTGTGAGACTCCAAGACAAAGCAATTGCTTAGTTCTCTTGGTGCCTCAGTAGCCCCCAGGCTGGGAATATTGCCTGTCACCCGCCTCTCTCTCTAGAGAACAGTGAGGGTAAACACACTAATATTTTAAAGGGGCTATCTTTAAAAAAAAAAAGGTGGGGGAAGCGGGTATAGCTCAGTGGTAGAGTGGGTTCAATACCCAGTACCTCCTGGAATCAATATCCAGTACCTCCGTTAAAAAAGTAAATATAAATACATAGAATTTTTTAAAAGTAAATAAATAAAAATAAACCTAATTACTCCCCCCCAAAAGACAATGTAAAGTGAAAAAAATAACTTAAAAAATAAAATAAAGGGGTTTAATCAACTAGCACATGGTTTCTTGCCTGCTGACACTTGACCCTGACACTGACGAGGAGGACACGGGCTGCACACTCATCTATGCTGTTAGAAGTCAGCTGAGTGCTGACCCCCTAGGAGGTGGGCGGGGACCCGAAAGGGACACGCCTAGCTTCTGCAGTCTGAGAATGTTCTGAAATTTGATCAGGGTGTTGACCATATGGGTACGTGGAGTTCGTGAATATTCATCCTTACGATATATGCAGTTTTCCTTGTGTATGTATATGGTGCTTTGATCATAAAAAGCCGGGCTACACAGGATTTGGGGGCATTAATGGTATACGCCCACCTCGAAGGCGGCTCCTTGGAGAAGCTCCCCGACAGTCAGCGTTCATCCCCCTCTCTCAGGACAGTTATCATCAGAAACCTCCACCAACCACCCACGTTAATACCCTGTTCAGTTTTCCTGTCAGCAGGTTTACGGGTCTGTGGGTTCCAGCAAATTTGTTAATATCAACACAGTGTACCCATACTGTGTGGGGCTTCTAGCCGTGCCATGGGCAAGGTGAAGGCTGAACGGGCTGTGGGAGAGGCAGGTCCTTTAAAGGCTCGCTCCTCCCGCCTTCAGCACTACGATGATATCATTTCCTCCAAACAGGATTCACTCCTATTAAAACCCTGTCCAGGTTCTGCACTTACCTGCCCAGGTGAGTCGATGAGCTCATCTGCGCTTTGAGACAGTTGTCCTGGAAAGAGGAAAACAACACTAAACAACAAAGATAAAGCAGTACATGAGCCTCCCATCTCCCTAGGAGGTTTTCACCTTGAACTCCACACAGGGAGGCCCATTCACGCCAGGGCATTACTTCAGACTGGGCGCCCCTGTGCTAAGACAAACACAGCCAAGCCCTTTAAACAAACACTCTGGGAGGCTGGGTTGAGCGGTCAGAACATGGAATTGGACAGAGTGGGACACGGGGTGCCAGCCAGGGGCTAGAACCTGCTTCAAATCTTTCTCTTGCCATCTAAGTGCTGTGCAGCTGGGGCAGCTCCAATGCCCTCTCTGGGCCTTGGATCCCTCAACCCTGAAGTGGGAAATTGAATTGGGATTAATTCCTATGGCCCCTGGAAAAAATGAAATGAAATCACCCCGCCCATGTGAAGCATCCTTAGTCAGGGTTTTTACTGGTTGGTTGGTTGGTTTTATACTGACTTGCTCTGTGTTGGACCTCAGGAGCGGAGGATAAAGCTGACCATACTCAGTCTTGGAGCACAATTATCATCAGTCTGCAAAGCCCTTTCATGCTGGATACTATTTTGGCCCCTCAACTGTAATCTCCACTCCCACTCTGTCTTCTCAGTAGCCCACCCCATGATGTATTTGACGTCTGTTCTTAGATGTGTGTGTTTATGTGTGTGTTTATGTGTGTGTGTGTATCTATATGTCTGTCTACACATAGATTCCATGGCTTTGGACATGTATTTTTAATTGACATAAGTGACTTTGAATCTCATCCTGTTTTTACTCTGCTCTCTGTTTTTATTTTCCTTCCACGTTGCCATGTGTACATCTAGGTTGCTAATTCTTACTGATGCACGGAAGTCCCTAGGATGTGGCTGCCTCATTGTTCTGGTCCGGCCCCCTACTGATGGACACCCATGTCACCGCAAGCAGCACCACAGTGAACATTTCCACAAACAGCCCCTTAAAGCCCTAGGAGAGCATTTCTCGGGACTGCCCTGCACAGAGTCGGTGTATAGTCACTGCCGTAGGTCCTGCCAGATTGCTCTGGGGTGGGACAGGAGGCAGCTGCACAGGGCTGGCGGGGGAGGGTGGGGGTGGCCTGGAGAAGGGCCTGTGAACAAGGGCGTCGTTCTGCTGAGTTGTCTGGTGCTGACTCTGGATTCCCGTCTCTGGGGAAGGCGCATCTTTCATTGATTGACTCCGATTTTCAGAGCCACGTGTCCCTTCCCTTCACAGCCCGCACCATGGTTTGTAATTCAATATGATTTGATTTACAGTTTGATTGTCTCCTCTCTTCCTACACTGCAGTTCTCCAAGGGAAGGCACCCGTCGGTCTGGGGTGAGGGGAGAGAGGCGTCTAGGGCACAAAAGTTAAGGAGGCCTCACCCTCTGGTGCTGGCCTGCACGTGTCTGACCTGAGACCGGGTCTTCCTTACCTTATCCTAGACCCTGCCCTGACCATAGTTACTTTTGCCTTAGAAAAGCTTTTGACTTCAAGTTTAGCAACTAACCTGGTCTCTTCCTGGCTCTTCTCCCCACCCCTCCTTTCCTTTCACTGGGTGCCCGACCCTGTGTTAGGACCTGGCTGGGAGAAGCTAGCAAGGTCACTGTCCACCGGGGAGGGGACAGGAAAATAACCATTATGATGCATGGAGGTAAGTTTAAGAAAGCAAGAACAAGTCAGCACCCAGGACGTCAGAGGCAGGGAAGAGTGGCGGGTTAACTCCCACAGGGTGGAGGAGGCGACGGCTGGGCTTGAATTTTGTCGAGAAGGCGGTGGGTAGAGGGGGTCTGAGCATGAGCGCTGGGTCAGAGGCTGGGTCCGAACTACACTTGTGGTCAGGGCTGGTGGGGCTTTGTTCCTGGAGCCTGAGGTCCAAGGCGGGGAGGCGGGTGCCAGGTCTGGGGAGCAGGGAGGCGACACTGGAGGAGGAGGGGGCTATGAGGGAGACTGGAGGGGTAAAAGTGGGGTGCAGCTCAGAGGGCCCGCAGGGACTGTATCTGGGGACAACGATTTATGGAAGGATTGTAAGCAGGGCAGCAGCAGGAACAAATGTGCCCTTTAGAAGATGACACATTTGTGTAAAAGAGTGTAAATTCATGGCCCTGGGTGTCCAGAAGGGAAACAAGGCAGCTGGGGAGCCAGTGGGTAGGGTCTCACCAGGTTAAATAGAAAGGGAACCTCGTAAAGCAAACAACCGTTGGCAAAATGGTTTTCCAGAAGCAAGGCCACTGGGCAAACGGTCAGCCTTGCCCGGAAGATGAAGGCCCTGCCAGCCCCTCAGTCTAGGTCGTGTAGGCCTGGCTGGCTGTCACCACTCTCAGAAGCGAGGGGGCCGGGCTGGGTCCCCAGGGGGGCGTCTCCCCCACCTGGAGGGGACTTCAGTTTCCACTTGAGCTCACAGGCCCCAAGGCTGGGACTGTCCCTTTTCTCTGCTGAGACTGAACCCTAAAAAGTTTAAATGAGGAGGACCCTCTGGCCGAGGCCATTCTGAGGCAGCCTCCCGACTGGAGGGAGAAGTCATGATCTATCTGCCGACTTCACAGGGCGCTTTGCTGAAGAGAAACCCTCTCCACCCCTTTACCAAACTGGACTTTCAGGCTGGGCTGCTCTCCGGGAAAGCGTTTGGGGGTTCCCGAGCCTTCAGGCCTTTCTTCTGCTCCTCCCATTTGCCCCTTCCCTGCCACTGCCACCCGCCCCGGGCCTCGCTCAGTTGGTTTGCTTCCTTTGAATCTCTCCATTGTCCCCTGACCTCAGATCTCTTGCCAGGTGGCCAAGCAGCCTCTGCTGTCCTCCTTTCCCTCAGCCGTCCCAGCTTCCGGAAGTAGCGGCAGGTAGTGCCCTGCCAGGCCCCTCAAAGTCCTGTGCAATCTGCTGTCGGCACAGCCCTGTCCGACCAGGAAAACCCCAGGCTACAGCCAGCGTCCTGGCAGAAGTGAGCTCCCCACGCTTAGAAACGGTGCCAAAAATTGGGCTCTAATGTCTTTTCATCGTTGGTGACACTCGCTTCCTGGCTGCAGCCCTCTGTCCAAGGAGGCGCCAAGCTTTCAGTCTCATCGTGGAAGCAGGATTTGGGGGTATGTTTCAGCCCAGCCCGGTTAGAGTGGCACAGAGCTGCGGGCCTCCCTTTAGGGAGATTCCAAGTCCCCTGGGAGCTTTTTTTTTTTTAATTAAAAAAAATAAATTTAGTTGCAATTTTTTTTTTAAAGATGTATAACCTGTGACAGCTATGCTGTCCCCACTCCTCTCCTCACCTCCTTCTTCCCTTCTCTCACTTCCTACCCTCCCTGGGCTGTAGGTGGACCTCAGGAGTGTCAGCAGAATACAAATCCTTGCAAAATTCCCCCGGGGGATTCCATGCAACCCTAAGTTTGGAAAGTGCTGTTCGCATATTATTAGGAGACTGCACTAGGAGAGGAGGGGTCATTTAGATGCTAAATCCAGATCCGTGTCTCCGTGTCTCCAGGAGTGAAGGTCTGGGAAAGTGGGTAGAGAAAAGGAGGTGGTTGCTGGGGGTCAGAGGGGCAATTTGTGTCCAGGGAACTCAGTGAGGTATTTGGCCCCTTGGTCAATGAAACCTTTGACCTCAGTCATCAGGGGTCTCCACATTTGAAGCCTAGACCTTCTCCTGTATGTCTGAATTTGACTATTTTGCAATGGTTTTGGCCAGGTTTCTGAGTCCCCAGGTCTGCCTACGGCCCGGGTTGGATAGGAAGAGAGGAGGAGGTGAGAAAGTAGGAACACAGCTAAATTCTTAGACAGAATTTATTTCATTTGAATTATTCCTAGTTGTTTATTTCAAACACTTATGCTCTACAAATATACATGCACGAGATGAGGGTCGCCCTCCTGGAACACCGCGCCCCCGCCCATCCTCTCCTCTGGCGCCCCCTGTGGATGCTCCTCGGAATCCGTGCGTCTCTCAGGCTTCCTCCCCTCCACACGCATGCGCACACTGTGCACACGGGGTCCCGCTCCACCGACCTGCTCAACGCCGCCTTGTGCACGTTCAGGGAGAGCTTGCAGCCGGCTCCGAGCTCGCCCGCAGGTGAGTAATCCAGCAGTCCGTCCTGCCTGGCGGTGGGTGAGGTCACCTCTCTGGTGCCAAAGCAGGAGCGAAGAGAGTGACTCACAGCTGTTCTCCTGATTTGTCCAGTTCACCACCAGTCCTGTCCGCTCAGTAAAGGGTCTAGTGAGGACAAGGCGTTCTATTCACCTGAGTCTCTGCTCTGAGGTCTCTTCTTAAATACCTGGTTCACAGGGCTACTGAAGGCAGATCAGAGCTGTGGAAAGGGCTCCGAACCCATCAGTCAGTCAACAGCTATTGACTGAGATCTTGTTACATAACACTGTTTAGACACCAGGGTGTAGTAGGGATGAGAAACCAAGTCTCAAGGATCATGCAGTGCTGGCAGATGTGCAGGTGGAGGAGACAGGAAATACTTATGGGAAGGCATTTAGACGCTGGTCACCATCATCTATACGACGAGCTGATGGACCCTGAAGTGGGGACTGAGAATCAGCCAACTTTGGCGGCTCTGGTCCAGCCAAGAAGCCACTGTGTGACCCAAGATAAGGCATAACTTTCCTCCACTGCACAGTGACCATGATGGCCCAGGTCACCTCAGGTCTCCTTCTGTCCACAGAGAGAGAGCACACAGGAGGTGCCAGCACCTCCTGTTCTGTGACTGGTTCTTCCTGGAGTCTGTTTTCTGTGGTCGCAGCCTCTAGGAAGGGAGATCTTTGTTAACATCCTTTATCCAACAATGGCCAAAGCTCTAGAGAACACAGAACACAGCAAGAGGGACCCAGCCTTGAAACTAATACATCCTTTATGAGTTCAAAGTGGCTGTGTGCCCTCAGGGGAGAGCCCGGGTGGGAGGAAGTGAGAGCACTGGGCAGCTGGGCTCCAGCAGCCGGAATCCTCCAGGGCAGGGCAGGGCAGGGGCCAGACACCTGGGAAGGGAGGCGGGTGGCTCTGAAATGGACGGTGGCAGAAGCTTCAAGGGCCCAGAGCCCTCAGCTGCCCCACACCTGCTGGCTGAGGAGCCTCCCAATCCACTTGTCATATCCCAGCTCTACCGACGAGGCCTCCTTGGCCTGGCTCTGCTGCAAACAGGGCCAGCAGATCGCTGTGCTGAGTGCCCCCAGGCCCAGCCCCAAAGGGGACCGGGGTTCAGGCACCACCAAGAAAATCCTGCTTTGCAGAGAGGACCAGTTTGGCCCTTGAGAACCAGAGGTGGTAAGAAGCAGTGGAGAGGACCTCTCCCTTCTCCTCCCTCTAAGTGCAGTGACTCACGATTTCCCTCTTTTTTAATGTACAAGTTCCTGTGTCACTTAGGAAGGGGGCACAGCGTCCTGGGGTTAGGGACCCTGGGCTCTCTGGACTCCAACGGGCGTAGGACTGCGCACTTCAGTCAGTGCCGGGCTTTCCCATCTCAGCCCGCGGGAATGACACACACCTGAAAGGATGGCAGCGCAGAGCTTTTCCTTCCGGGCGTGGGAATGTCCTCTCCCCTCTGATTCACGCTCACTGAGAACGCAGCGGGCTGCGGAACCGTGAATGACATATGAGTGCAAGAAAGCAAGGCGGCCAAGCAGACTCGTATATCACTGCTCCTGTGACACGCGATTATTCACGCCGCTGGGCTTGTCACTTCCCAGGGAGCCAGGACAGCCAGCAACAGAGGCAGCTTGGGGGTGGGTTGAAATGAAGGAAGAGGTTGAAAGCTCCATGCTGCACCACGTTCGGTCTCTGAAACTTGGACGTGCCCTTGGAGAAATATTCCAGACCAGGTGGGTCTGCATACAAAGAGTGGGGCACCTGCTCAGCAGCCATGGGTGAAACGTCCTGGTTTTGTACTTTTCTAAGGAGTAGCAGGTGGGAAAAGTGGGAAGGGAGGTGGGGGCTGGGGGGCAGAAGGGGCAGTGGTGATGTCCAGACTTCTGAGGTTCTCCTGCCAGACCAGGAATCTTGGGAACTTGCCTGACCTATAAATGGCAGGTTTGACTGCCCAGCCAAACTTGCCCCCACAGAGGCTGGACCACAGTTTTTGCCCCTTGGGTTCTGCCAGATCCTGTCTCCTTCCAATGGCCAGTTCAGTGGTGGTGGCGGTACCAAGAGATGCTCTTGTACTCTGGGAGCTTGATTGTAGTTTCCAGGGACAGGAGAGAGGTGGCCCTCTTGACGCCCCCCTCTGCCTGCCATCCATTCAAACCCTCCCACTTACGGTGGTAAGATGTGTGGTGGGTGATGTTCAGTGACACAGCTCAGCTGCCTGCAGACTTACAAGGATTGGAGGTGATCTCAGAGCGGTGGGTGGTGGGCTCGGGACGCCCAGCACTTCCGTTCTGCCTCCGCTGAGTGCAGAGGCCCTGGCAGAGAGGGAAGAGGTTTACCTGTGATGCAGAGCTGCAGGTTTGATCCTTCCGGATTTCACCCTAAACCTCTGCCCCATGCCTCATCCTTGCAGTCATGCCACTTTGCGACTCTGGCTAAACCCCTTCCTGAAACTGGGGAGGGAGGGACCTGTGCCGGGGCAAAGTGCTGGGGAGGGGGGAGGAGCAGGAAGGCCCCTTCCATTTCCGTCAATAACTGCTCCCCCGTCCCCCAACCCAGGCTCCAGGCAAACCAAGTCGCCCTCCCCGCACCTCCCCACTTCCCCAGCTGCCTGCAGATCTGTCACCTTTTGGGACCCAGTTCAAGAGTCATTTGCTCTGGGAAACCTGACCTCAGACCGAAGGAGAAGTGACCCCGCCCTCTTTTGTGCTCCCCTTCCTGCAGGTGAAAACAGCTCCACATTCGCTGTCACTCAGAGACTAGACCTCTTGTACCCTGTTGGTATCTTGTACGCCTTTGTGTCCCTGCACTCAGCTCAACGGGCATCCAATGTGTACCTGCTGTGTGAGGACAGGGCTCACCTGTGAAAACAAGTCGTGGGGGAAGGAGCCTGGGCTTAGAGAGGGGGTGGGGCGCCGGCATGCAGGGTCACCTTCTGGTTGTGCGACCCTGGGCCAGTCAGTGAACCCCCAGAGCCTCACCTGTCAAGTTGAGAGATGCCCATCTCAGGGTTATGGGGAAAGGTAAGTGACATAATGTTCAGGACACCCTTACTGTGTGCCCACCACATGACCTGCAATGTGCCCAGCCTGAGGAATCAAACAGCAGATTAAATAAAAGACTGGCATGGATGGGCCTCCAGGAACACATTTGCATGGGAAGGCCCCAGGCAGGTGCTTGGTACACAGTACCGTGTTCAGCAAATGCAAGTTAACAGCCTGGGGCCTGGAGGCCAATGCTGACACAGGGCACCAGTGGGGATATATGGCTGGTGAGGGTTCCAGGTGGAAAGTTTTAAGACAATAGCAAGCCAGCAAGAGGCTCTCTCCTTTTTCTCCTCCCAACAGTACAAGGAAGTACTTCCTTGGAATGATAGAAAAAACTAGAGACTTCTCCATTTAATGACCAAAAGAAATAAAACAGTATTAAAGAAATACTTCCCTGGACTTGTAGAAAAGATTGGAGGTGTATTCACTTTGCAGCTAGAAGAGATTAAAAGATATTGTTGGGAAATTTGGGCCAGAGGTCCTGAACCATCTAGCAATGCCCTCAGTCTCTGCTGGTGACACATGTGCTCCAACCTCCCCTAAAAATTCCTACCTCAGCCAAGCACAGATGGATTCACAAAGAGAGAAAAACAGTGCTTGGCTGGGGGCACTAAGGCCTTTACTGTGACTTTCAAAGGCTCACAGGGATTTCTTACGGTCCTCAGGCTTGCTTTACTTTCAAGGGGGACCCGTTCCAGCTGCTTCCAGAGAAAAGCCTGGCTGCACAGCATGGGGCTTCTGAAAAGGTTACAAACAGCTGCCTCTGAAACATGCCACCTTCCCGGCCTGACCCCTCCCTAGGGAGGAGGTACATGAAGTGAAGTGTCGCTGGAGGAATGTTCTGAGACTTCTAGGTCTCCAAATTCAAATGAATTTGCAGAAGCTCCAGAGTGTCTTTTTCCCATTGAAGAGCCAGGCCTTCCCCAGAGGTCCTCAGCAGGGCCTGTGGGGAAGCAGGGATGTGTCAGAACCGCGTGGAGAGTGTTTTAACCCTGGCTGAGCCACCTCTCCCACTCATTCTAATTCTCTAGGCGGAGGGGGAGGGCTGGGGGGGGCAGGGAACATTCTGAAATGGCAGGGCCTGGCTGAACTGGGATTCTCAGGCCTCATTCTCCATCCCCTCCCAGACCCCACACATCCCTTTTTGATTTCTTATTTTTCAGGAAACGGGCTTTCTGGGAGTCTGCCAGACCTGGGTTTCCACCCAGATCCACCACTTGCTTGTGGCTCATTTTTCTCATTTTTTCCCGTTTGCAGTCTGGGTGGGAGGACCCTGTGAGATAACATATGTGTCTGGTATGTAACAGGCCCCAGTGAAACACGCTGCCGGGATCAGCGAGACTGTCTGCCTGAGAAGGAGTCGTGGCCTGGGTTTCCCAGGAGCTCTCTGCAGTGGTGAGGGAGCACTGAGCAAGCCCCCAGAGGGGAATCCAGTGTGACAGCCTCGGACCCCATAGATGCCTAGGGGCACCCACAGAAAAACCACGAAGCTGCTCTAACCCCTAAGGAAGCTTTAGGGTGACCAGGGACTGAGGAGTTTCCTGGGACTTTCAGTGCTCAAAACAAGACAGTCCCAGGCAGTCCGTACAAGCTGGTCACCTAGCAGCTTTCATCTTGCTGGGACAGTGGCTACAGGAGGGTCACCGTCCCATTACCACAGGGAGTGGGTCTGGGAACAGAGCAACTCAACAGTGGGATGAAGCTAAATTTGAAGGAACCTCCTCCATCTAGCCAGCCTCTGTGCTTTGTCTGTCCTGCCTCAGGAAAAGCTATTTTCTCCTCTAGAATCCTGAGAGGGGAGAAGGGAGGATTGCTAATTTAATTGAGCCCCTACCACGTGCCAAGCACTTTACATAAATTATCTCACTGATTCACAAGAATCTAGTTTGATGATATTACCTTTTTTGCACAGAATGAAATTCAATAATTCACCTAAATTCACCCCCTTGAGAAGTAAAACCAGGAGTGAACCCACCCTCTGGTCCTTAAGCCTGCGACTCTCTTTCCATTACACTATGCTGTGTGGTTGCAGGTATAGAGAAGATAAAAGAAGTCAAAGTAGAAGAGGGGAATGAGCTCTTAAAATTAGAAGGAGGTTTGTAAATATGGCTTTGCACTGGGCTTTGGGCTCAAAGCTGGCTTGTGAGATTTTAGAGCAGTTTCCACTGAACATTTTGAATTTCAGCTATCCCTCACAGCGTAATTTATATTTCATGATGGAATTGATTGATGTACACACTTCAGACCTACTTGTAATATCATCAGCCTCTATTATATCTTTGGCTAATGAATTTTTCTGTTTGTTTTTGCTTTTATTTTTCCTCCAGCTGCTTTTCCTAAGTTTCAAGGAAGTATTTGTTCATTCAAGTATTTCAAAATGTCCTCCTTCTCTGAGATGTCCATGAACTCTTCAATTTTGAGCACATTCTCTCTTACACTGTCATCTTCTGAACCAGAGGTTCCCTCCTTCTTGTCTGGCCGAGCTGATTCTCTGGACTCATCTAAATGTCACCCATCAAGTCCCCTTCAATGTGACTTTTTGTGCCAATAATATCTCAAGACAGTCTCCCTGGCATTCTGAGTGAGCCTCTGGTTAATAAAATGCTCATGTCAGCTTTGATGATTTGTTGAAGGCCAGCTGGGCATAGTTTTAATGAAAAGCCTTCTATTCCTCCTCTGTTAATCACAGGATAATCAGAAGAGAGAGCTCTAACAGGGCTGTTCTTCCTTAAAAAGCCTTGATCCTTCTCCAGAGTGTGTGAGGAAGAGGGAAGCCTCTCAGTGAGGCCTGTCCCCTGCTCAGGGATGTCAGCCCCACCAGGCAGTGCCACATTCATGCCCCAGACAAATGACAAATTCCTACCTGTCCCAGAACTTCAGATCTCCTTGAAGACTGGAAACCGTGAACACCCAGGGGCTGCTGAATAACCAAAGAGAATGGATTTTTCTTCCTTCAGTCTGGAGGACAGGTACTGTGGCTTAGCACCTCCTGCCAACAGCCAGCGCTGGGATGAGGAACAAGCAAGTCTGGATGGTTCTGTGTCTCCCCTGGGCTGGGGTGTGGACTGCCCCATCATGGAGCCCTCAGAGACTCCTCTCATCCGAGCTGACCCAGTCGCCCTTGGCAGGAGTTGCAGCCTGATGTGTAGAGTGGGGATCCCAAGGGAGTGGCGGATTCTCCAGTGACACCCAAGTTTGGGGAAGGTTCCAAGGTAGGGGCTGGTCTTTCCCACCTGGGAGTGTGTGTTCTGGTTCCCTGAAGCTATGTTGTCAACCTCTTTCCAGAACCAAGGAGTCTCAACTAGATTTGGGAAATTCTAGGGTTGTGGGTTGAGCTGTCCCCACCTCCAATGTATCTGTTGAAGTTCTAACCCACAGGACCTCAGAATGAGACCTCAGGGAAACAGGGTTGGTGCAGAGGTCGTTCACAGGAGATCATGCTGGAGTAGGGTGGGCCCCTAGTCAGATATAACTGATGCCCTTATAAAAAGGAGGAATCTGGACACAGACACACACAGGGAGACCACCATGTGAAAATGAGGCAGAGATCGGGGTGATGCTTCTGCAGGCCAGGACGGCCAAAGATGGCCAGCAAGCCACCAGGAGCCGGGACAGAGGCCTGGTATGGACTCTCCCCTTAGTCCTGAGAAGGAACCAGCCCTGCTGATGCTTTGATCTCCAATTCTCATCTCCAGAACTGGGAGAAAGTAGATTTCTATTCTTTAAGCCCCGTCCCCCCCAGTTTGTGGTGCTTTGTGACCACTGCCCTAGCAAACCAGTGTACCTGGGCTAGACCATTTTTTCTTGACTTCTGAATATCTCATTCTTTAATATAGATTAAATTTGTGTGCAGTGATTCCCCAGTTTGACCTTAGGACACTTTTTTCTGCTGGGCATCTGGGAAGGACAGTGCTAACAGGCACACGCTCTGGGAAACTCTCTTCAGACCGCTTCTTATGAGTGTGGTCTAGGTTCATCAAACTTACCCACTAGAATGAGAAGATGCTGTTTCAAAACCACCTTATCTCTTGGGTCGTGGCACCCGAATCACTTAACTTCTCTGTGGCTCTGTTTCACACACCGGGCAGCAAGGCTAGGCGGGCTGCTTAGAGCCTGGCCTTGGCAGGTGCTCTGCAGGTATCAGGGGAACATCTCTAGTGCTGTTTTCAGAAAGGGCACCGTAACCGCTGCCTAGTGAGAGGTCTGAGACCTCCCATCAGTTCTGCTGTGGAGCCCGGAACCCAGACACCGGGGTCCATGGTGTGGGAAGAAGCAGCCCTTGCAATCTGGCTTGACTCCAATAACAGCAGCGAGGGCCATGCCTCTTTCTGAGAGGCCCCGGGGTCAGCCTGAGACAGGAGTCTCCAGAAAGTGGATTCCCATGGTCCTGAGGGCTGGCCATCGGAGGTCAGCCTCCATCACCGCCCCTCAGCTTTCCAGCAGCCGGAACTGCTCACTCTTCACCCGGGGCTGTCCACTATCTGTGCTGTCCACGGCTTCCAGACAGAATCCTGGGCCAGGGAGCTCTAGGAAGGGGCCGGGGCAGGCAGCATGGAAAACGGTGGCTGGGAGCTGAAAATAACACACATACACAGCCAGGGAGGGTCACTTCCTAATTCCTACCTCAGGATGGATGTGGCAGATAAGTGGGAGGAGCAGGAGATGTGAGGGCACAAGGGTGAGGGCCACCAATTGTTATGCTGCAAATACCCCGCCTCCAAAAGCACCCAGCTGCTGGCGGGGCCCCTGAGTTCACCTCGCAAGAGTTGTGAAACTGACTTAGAGCAGTTCACATCCAGTGCAGGAGGAGAGAGGGTGGATGGCAGGGTTTGGCAGCAAATATACCCATGAGATAAGTGCAGTGACCTCAGGTTAATCATCTCCTCCCACCCTAAAGCCCCTGACAGGCACCAGGGACAGCAAAGGAAGAAATAGCAGTTTCTGGCTGGGGCCGGGTGTGCGTGAGGAGGCTGAGGAAAATCAAGCTGGAAAGGCAGGCAGAGGCCAGACTGGAAGGGTCTTCAAAGTCCCGATTTGTTTATTTGTAAAGGATTTCAGGATATTCCTAGGGCTATGGGAAGGGAGGTTCTTTGCACAAATGAGTGACATATCAGAGCAAGGCTTCTGATGCTCCAAGGGTCTGAGACTGGACCCTGAGAGTGATCAAACCCCGAGGTGCCTCGCTGAGCAGTGGGTGGGCACCACAGAAATATTATAAAGCCCAGAGCATGAGAGGCTGGCAGGTGGAAGCCAATGATCCTTGGCCCTCCTGGCACCTGCCGGAATAGCTAGACTTCAAAGGGCTGACGATACCAAGCGCTGGTGAGAACATGGAGCCACCAGAACGTTCCATTTCGGCTGGTGAGGGAAGGGGGAAGCCCTCTCCTGTCTGCTTCTATAAGATGCAAATTCAAAACTCTGATCAAGGTCTTTCTAAGAAATTGCCAGACCCTGTGGCTGTAAAACTGCTTTGGAAAGCTATCTGATAATTTCTGATAAAGTTTAATATACTTACCCTATCATTCAGCATTCCTGCTTCTAGGTATGTACAGGAAAAATAAAATATAAAATATATATGTGTGTGTGTGTGTGTGTGTGTGTGTGTGTGTGTGTGTGTGTGTATTCTCAGTAGCCAAAATGTTCACAGTAGCTTTATTCACAATAGTCAAGGTCTCCATCCACAAGAGAAGGAATAAACTGGGTAATTAATTGAGTACAGTCATACAACAAAAACTACTTAGAAATAAAAAGGAACCAGCTACTGACATACAGTACATGGAGGAATGTCACAGATGTGCACAAGGCCGGATGTAAGTGAGGACTTACTGTATGAGCCTATTTATATGAAGTTCAAGAACAGGCAAAATTAATCTAGTGTGATAGAAATCAGAGCAGCGATTGTCTCTGGGAGTAGGGGGTTCATTGGAAAAGGGCAGGAGGGAACTCACTGGCACAACGGAATTCTTCCATATTTTATTTGGGATGGTCATACCAGAGGGCCATAGAGCACTTTTTGTTTTTAATTCAGCAACTGGCAAGAATGGCATCTGTCAGAGCATCCTCTGGGAAACTTTATTCAGACCCCTTCTCCTATGTCTGGTCTAGGTTCATCAAACTTATGTACCAGAAAGAGAAGAGGACGCTGTTTCTAAACCACAGCCCAAGCCTTATGTTATGGATGCTGGAATCCAAGTCATTTAGCTTCTCCCTGACTCAGTTCCCACATCTTTACAGCCAGAATAGGGTCTAGCAAACAGTAACTTTTCTCTATAAAGAGAAGTTAATTCAAAATGTAAGCAAGATTCAACTTCCAGTTTCTGGTCCAGCGTGTAAGAAACTTGGAAGTTGCCATTTCATCCTAACAACAAGTAAAATGCTGAACAAACTGAAAGACTAAATGATACAGAGGAACTGATCAGTGAGCTAGAAGACAGGGTAGTGGAAATCATATTTAAAAAGTTGTATTTACTGAGAGCAGGCACTAAGTATATGATATTCATTTATAATTCTTTTATTTTCCCTATAAGGTAAAATGTATAATTTTTCATTTCAGATAAGAAAATTGACATTCACACATATTCAATGTGTGCTTAATTTTGACTCATTTGTTTATTTGCCCACTTGACAAACTTTGTGTGCAACTTCTTGAATGTTAAGAACAAAATCCTAGACTTTGAAATTAGGCAAAATGTGGATGGTATATTTTTCAGTATATACAGATATAGATATAGGTCACCCAGTATTAATGCATTTTAACTCACTTTATTATAAAATATAGTTAAAAAATCAACTCTTCTTAGATCCAGAAGAGAAGTGAGGTCACAGAGCAAAATGTTGCCCCAAAATTGGAGACCAGCAGGTGGACACAGAGGATCACAACTTGCTAGAGCAGAAACCCACCAGCTGAAACCTCCTTGGGAACCAGAGCCCGGGGTGGGCAAATCTGAACTGTAATTGATGAAGAGCTGGAGGCTCCGTGTGGACAACTCTGAGGGTTCAACACTCCAGGGGGACCCAGTCCTGAGGGTGGAGGCCCCCACACTTTTGTGAGACTTACCTCCTGGAGCTCTACTGGGTTCTGACAGAGACTACTGGGGGAAAAATCTCCCCTTGTGCATCCGTCAAGGGAAGGGGAACAGGAACCATTTGAAATATGCCAAAGAACTCCGTTCTTAACAAGGCCTCCTCTCAGGAGAAGCTAGTTAACGAGAGCCTAACCTGCTGGGGTTTTATCAGAGCTTAACCATCCTGGAGGAAGGGAAACACACACAACTCTAGTCATCTCTAGCCTCCCTGTCTCACCCAAAGAGGGGGACATTGAAAAGCACAGTCCAGAGGCATAGGCTATCTAAGAGACTGAGACTTAACTGCAAGACAACAGACACCTCCAGCCCCGCTCCTCATCACCACATCACTAATGACCTATTTACAGCTGTTCCTTTTACCCAGCGCATTATGCTCAGCTATTAAGAAAAACCAACAATATATACTGAAAAACACAGTTGGAACTATTTGGGGACAGAAAGACTAAGCCCAAGGGAAAGATCTGACCAAGGGCATCCAGCGATGTGTCCCAGCTCAGCCTACGACCTTGTCTTTAGATCCTCAACCTCATACCAGGAAAAGCGCCTCTCTAACATTCTGGTCTTCCCTGTTTAGTCTGTCTACTCATAGACCTTGTCAATGCCATAACATTTTAAGTTATTTATCATTACATAGCAAACAGGCTAAGATCATGCCAATATATGAAGTATTATCTAGACCAGGGGTGGGCAAATACTTTCTATAAAAGGACACCTAGTAAATATTTTTTTGGTTTGTGGGTCACAAGTCTCTGCAGCTCTGTCACTGTAGCATGAAGACGGCCATACAGGTAAGTAAGTGAGTAAGTGTGGCTGCCTTCCAGTAAAATTTTATTTATGGGCACAGACATGTGAATTTCATATGATTTTCCTATGTCACAAAATAGAATTATTCTTTTGATTTTTTTAACCATTAAAAACGAAAAACAGACTCGTTTTTGTCAACTACTAAAAAGTGAAGAACATTGGTTGAAAAAATATTCATTGACTGAAAAACATCCTTACATTTGCAAATCATACAAAAAACATGGTAGGCTGGATCTGGCTCCTGGGCTCCTTGCCAACCCCTGGGCTAGATGGTTCCGGCCTCTCAAGAGTCACCATCTCCCCAGCACAGTGTCTTTCTACAACTGAAACCAGTGTAGAGGTGGTCTCTCTGTCTCACCTCCTCTACATCCCACCTACGTGAGTAAGCCCGTAAGAACCCTTGAATTCCAGAAATCCACATAGGGGTGCCCGGGAGGCTGCAGGTGTACAAGGGAGCTGGCCCACTCTGGGGGCCGTGTGTGCAAGACTGCCAGGGAATCGGGGCTTGCTGAAACCACACCACGGGCTCCCCACGCCCAGGAACACCCCCCACGCCCAGGAACACCCCCCAGCCGCAGCCCCTCACCTGGTAATTATCCTGTCTCGGCTCTCTCTGTACTTAGTTGGGAAGGGGCTTGTCAAGAGAGAGCATTTAGACTCCTTCCTAATCTTCACCATCATGTTATTCTGAGAAGTTATATAACAAAATAAGTGAGTGCATGTGCTCTGGTCTGCCTGGGTTTGAAACCCAGCTCTGGTACTGTAAGTGCCCTTGGTTAGTTAGTGATCCTCTCTGTGCCGACTTCCTCAACTGCATTTTTTTTTCTGGGGGGGGGGGTAATTTGGATAATTAATTAATTTACTTATTTTTTAACAGAGGTACTGGGGATTGAACCCAGGACCTCGTGCATGCTAAGCACGGGCTCTGCCACTGAGCTACACCCTCGCCCCCCCGCCCCCAGCTGTACTGTGACACAGAGTGATTGAGTCAATATGCAGAAAGGATTTATAAACTAACAGCTATTAATATTCCTGTTTTGCTTCTCTCCTGTCTCTCACCTGAATCTGTCCATCTAATGTGTATGAAGTGCCTGACTGTGTGCGGGGAGGGGGATGCAGAGCCAGGGGACACTTCAGTCTATTCAAGATGAGAGTTGTTTCAGCTAGCTATTGCTAGGTAACAAAACACCCCAAAACTTAGCAACTGAGAACAACAAGAAGCATTTATTTGCTTACAAGTCTGCAATTTGAGTGGGGTTCAGTGTTGACAGCTCATCTCTGCTCCACATAGTCTTGGCTGAGTGGCTCTGCTGGGGCTGGAGGTGACAGGATAGCATCACTCACATGTCTGGCACCTCAGCTGTGGTGGCTGGACGAGCCAGGGGCTGGCTGAGCTGAACCCTTTTTCCTCCAGCACCTCTCTCTCTATGTGGCCTCTCTCTAGTCAGATAGTTGGATTTGTTTACAAGGCAGCAGGCTTCCATGAGGACAAAAACCCAAGCGGGAAGACTCTTAAGTCCCCAGATCAGAAATCACACTGGGTGATCTTCACCATATCCTATGGCAAAGCAAGTCCCAGGGCCAGCCCTGATTTAAGGGGCGATGAACCGGTCTCCATGTCTTGATGGGCGCAGCATGCACAGGAGTGAAAGAACTGTGGGCTGTCATCTTTGTAGGCAATCTAGCCCAAGGATGGAGACAGACAGTGTGAACAACTCCAGAGTAGACATCTCCAGGCGGTCACCTTTTATACACCAGAACCGAGAACAATGTTGCCGAAGACCCTCAAGAAATATTTCTTTCTTTGCTGGTTTGGAAGAATCCTCTTAATTTGGAAATTTATTGTCTTTTAAAAGCTTTGTTCATCTTACTAAAAAGAACCCTAAAATACTGCTATCAAAAAATAAAAATTTTTAGGGGGGTGGAGGGTGGGAAGGGATAGACTGGGATTTCAAAATTGTAGAATAGATAAACAAGATTACACTGTATAGCACAGGGAAATATACACAAAATGTTATGATAACTCACAGAGAAAAAAATGTGACAATGAGTGTGTATATGTCCATGAATGACTGAAAAATTGTGCTGAACACTGGAATTTGACACAACATTGTAAAATTATTATAAATCAATAAAAAATGTTAAAAAAAAAGAAATAGAAAAAAAATTTTAATCACTCATTGCATTGCAATTCAAAACATTTTGTATGTCACTTTCTACTTGTATACATTCCATTTTTATAATGATAAAAGTTATATCACATCATAGAAATGAGAGAGAAACCTTTATATAGTCTGTTCACATGTATAATTCCATATTCAGCTATTTTTATTTATCACCATATTTAACATTTTTTCCATGTCCCCTACATGGTCTTTGTAATTAATCTCTTTTAATAGCCACTATAATGTTCCATTGTGTTAATCTGTCACAGCCCATTAAATCTTTCCCCTTATGGCTATCTAGGCTGTTTCTGCTGTGAAACACTTTTTCATATTTTGACACAGCCTTCCTGACTTTTTTAAATAGCTGAATGATATTTCATTGTGTTTATCTATCGTAGTCTAGGAATACATGTTCCCTTCATGATGGCCATTGTGGCCGGGTGTACAGACTGGGTCAGAGCAAAGCTGGTCACAGAGCCACATGCTGGGACCAGGACAGGCTGAAGCCATCACTCAGAGGGAGAGGCAATGGGTGAGTCTGGGGGAACCAGGGCTTCGAGAGGTTCTGTCACAGCAGTCACCTCTACTCCTGTTTATCCATCACTCACGCCTGCCCAACTTTTGTCCTAGGATGTCTCAAAATGCCTCTTGCCTCCTCTCAGCTTCCTATTATTGTTACTTTAAAAAAATTTTTTTTATTGAAGTGTAGTTGATTTACAATGTTAGTTTCAGGTGTGCAGCAAAGTGATTCAGCTATACATATACATACCTACATATTTTTTCTTTTCAGATTCTTTTCTATTTTATGCTATTAAAAGAAACTGAATATAGTTCCCTGTGCTATACAGTAGGTCCTTGTTGTTTATATATTTTATATATAGTAATGTGTGTCTGCTAATCCCCAACCCCTAATTTATTCCTATCCCCCTTCCCCTTTATTGTTACTTTTTCAATGTTACAATAAACCTAGAGTATCTTGGTTCTTTTTTCTTCTTTTGAATGATTTTATTAAGATAACTTCCCAGGAGTGAATTACTAGGTCAAAATGCTTGAATACCTTTTTGGCTGCTGCTAGGAAATGCAAAATTGCTGTCCAAAGTTGGCACTACATCCTGGTGTTACCATTGGATGTTAACATTTAAATTCAGCCTGAATACAAATAGACATCTCCAACAGGTGTCTCTGTGGTTCTCCTCTGTGTGCTCTGATCATAACACTTATCACAGTCTTTGATTGATGGTGCATTTGTCTACCTGCTCCCCTAACTTCCGGATAACTCAAGAAAAGAAAGGAGTCTTGTTCATCTTTAAATCTCCAATCTTAGTGCCATGCCTAGTCCTACAGAGTAGAAGTAAGATAAATACTAACTTAATACGTGAATGAACGATTACCTGCAATGATAATTATTTTCTCAGACTTAGGTTCAAATTCTAACTCCCTAAGCACTGTCCATCCTCCCTTGGCCTCAGTTTACTCATCTCTAAAATGGAGATAATAACATCTACCTTTCAGGTTTGTGTAGGCATTTGAGACAGTCACAACAGGCAACTGTTTTTATTTTGACGGGACGAGCTCGTTCACTGAATTTCCCATTGTGAGGACCATTTATGTATTCCCTCCACTTACATGTTAAGGTCTAGCTATTTTTCTAATAAATTTGAATAAAGTCTTCATATATTTCAGTTTTATAGTCTTGTCACATCCGTTTAAAACATTTCAGTTTTACCATTTTTATCATAGAGGTTTTACAACTGAATATACCTAAAAAATTTTTTGGAGACTTTTTGTATGTTTTTTCAGTTAAGAGTATTATTATCTTCCTACAAATCTGACATATTTTTCATCTGTCTACTGGCTTTTCCACTTTCATTTTCTTTCAAATGTAATTCTTTAATCCCTCAGTGTATATAGTGTAAGATGTGCCTCTAACGTAATACTATCAGTTTGCTGCTGTAACCAAGCACCACAAACTAGGTGGCTTAAAACAACATACATTCATTCTGTCCCAGTTCTGGAAGCCAGAAGTCCCCAATCAAAGTGCTGGCAGGGCCATCTCCCTCTGAAGGCTCCAGGGGAGCATCTGTTCCTTTGCTCTCCCAGCTTCTGGGCCTCCAGGGGTCCCTTGGCTGTGGCCGTATCACTCCGTTCTCTGCCTGTGGCCACACTGCCTCCTCTTCTTTTTCTGTGTCTCTCAGAACTACATTTGTGATGGCTTTTGGGGCCTATGTAGGTAATCCAGGGTAATTTCATTGCAGACTCCTAATTTAATTGCATCTGCAAAGACCCTTTTTCCAAATAAGGTAACATTTCTAAGTTCCAGGGATAAAGACTTGATATCTTTGGGTAGCCACGGTTAAATCTACTACAAGTCCTTAAAAAACAAACAAATAAAACAAACCTCATTCCGTATTCTTCAGGAAAAAGGACCATATGTATCTAAGTGACTTCACTACAAGGGGGTATAGGCAGAGGACAGTTGAGGGTGGGCTCTGTTGTGTGGGTGGGGTGGGGGACAGCCAGCCTCTGAGTGCTGATTTAGACCATCAATGCCACCTGTGGGGAAGTGGCCCCATTTAAAATTCTGTTCCATTAGTGTTGAACAGAAGTTCATGCTCTCAGGGTCTGGAATGGAAGTATGCTTTGCCCTTGATGGAAGAGATGACTAGTTAGCTACCTTAGAGATAATGTCTCCAGCTAAAAGACTCTCCCTCCCTGGCATCTTGCTGTGGCCATGAGACTAAGTTCTGGTCAGAGATCTGCAAGTGGGATTTCTAGAAAATTTCCTTCAAAGTGAGACTCCCACTGCCCCTTTCCCTTTCTCTTCTTCCTGCCTGGAATACAGGTGTAATGGCTGGGGCTCTAGCAGCCATCTGGAGCCATGATGTCACCATAAAGCTAGAAGTCAGGCCTTAGAAATGGTAAAACAGGACAGAAATAGCTAGGCCCCTGAAGAGCTACCTTACTGGCCCAGGGATGCCTATCTCTGGACTTATTTTATGAGAAAGAAATAAACCTCTCACTTGTTAAGCCACTTTAGTTAGTTCTCATTAGTAACAGTTTATCTCAGTTTTTAATAGATACATTTCAAAACTTCACTTCTTATTCTTTCTTTATTGACGTTTGGCATGAGTTTATTTCACTTGTAGCTTTCAGCTCAAATGTCACTTCTTCGGTGCTGCTTTCTCTGACTGATCACCTTACCTAAGTTGCCCCTCACCCCTCACCTTGTCACTATCTACCACGTCACTTCGCTGGATGTTCCTTATTGTGCCTGGCAGACCAGCAATGATCTTATTTACTGATTTCATTACTTGCTTGTTGTCTGTTTTCCTTGATGGAGAAAGTACACTCCATGATCGCAGGGATCATGCCTGTCTTGCTCTCTGCCGTTGCCAGGAGCACGTGGTGGATACTCAGTAAGGATGTGTGGAACGGGTGAGTCTGCGTGGGCATCAAGATGAGACACTGGGAGTAAGTAGGTGGTGCTATTGACAAGTCTTCTTAGGGGAAATCCAAGAAGCTCAAGTAGAAAGCCTGTCGGTGCAAGTGGATAGGATGCCAGGGTACTGAGTGGGAGGGAGATGCTGACTTGCCCTAATCCTTCTCCTTCGGAGCGTAAAACACACCCACCCACCCACTCAGGGCCCCACTGCCTGAGCAGAAGATGAGTTGGCATTCATTGTTGTACCCTCTACCACACAGCCTCTACCTGCTGGTCTGTGCTGCAGAGACTCAAACTCCTAAACGGCATGTCAGGATCCAGCTTGGTCCCACAGGACAATAATCACCTTGAACCATCAGGATGACGGTGGTTAATTGACTGAACCCCCGACATCCTTACTGGTACAGGCCTTTTTCTCCCCAGAAGATTTTCGACAGAAATAGCTCTGGTTTCTCCCTGTGTTACTTGGTTAAGCCCCACTCAGCCTTAGCTGCCTGGCCCAGGTCTCACTCCTCCATGGAGCCTTCCCTGATTGCTCTGGTTCACCTGGGTCCTTCCTGTTCTTATTGCCGTGAGTGTCATTTTGATGTGTCATTCATTTCTCTACTCACTTGTTCATCCACCTAGGAACTCCTCTTTAGGGTCTCCCCCGAGCGGGGTACTATGTCAGCCCCTGGCTTACAATGAGAGTAAAAATAGACATGTCCCTATTGAGCGCATATTAATTATTGAACCAATGTTTCTAGTTTTCAAGGCTTTGATGATAATCAAAGAGGATAAATAAGAGCCCCCAGAGTGAAGGGACAGACACAAAGCAGATGCAAAGCAGTTTCCAGCCACCACTGCAAGTACTCAGCTCGTGACCAGCATCGTGATGGCTGCAAAAACAAAAACCTTTCCTGTAAGGAACACCTGCTTAACCCTCTGAAGTCAGCAGATCTGTACATACACATCTGTGGCCTGCCGCTTTGTAGGGCCTCCTTGGGGGCTGGAGCTAAGAGCCGACCTGCCAGGAGGTTGCCGCGGTACCCTCGGAGGGGGAGCGCAAATGCAGGAAAAAGAGAAACTCTGTTACTTCCCCCTCCCTGATCCCAACCACCCCCCAGGCAGGCGAGACTTAAGGTCTGGGCAACTAAAGAGGCAGAAGGGGTGGAAGTTTGATTCTTTCAGGGAAAGCCCAAGAGTCTGCAGCAGGGTGGTCCAAAGGCCAGTCAAAAAGTCACAGAAGAACCTTAATGGCGCCGTCAGAGGGGCAGAGGGGATGCCCTCACCCTGTGGGTGAGCAGTGGGGTCTGAGTCAGCACCGATCCTGCCTTTCCTTGTTCAGCAAGATCAAATATGCTCTAATCACAACTGGTCAATCAGTGAACTGGTGCCAGGTCCTCGAACACAAATACAATCAGATGCCCATTAGGACTCTGCGTCTTACTCTGGAAGCTAAACAACTGCAAGCTCACATAACCAGATTCTTTTCTATCCTGGACTCGAGTGACCAGGAGGCAGCTTGTCCACCATATCACAGGGCCAGCAAGATGTAGCCAGGCCCCCGCATCCTTCAAAGCACAGCACTATATCCTTGGATCGTTCACAGTCAAAATGACGTCCCTGGGGCACTGCGGTTTCCGAGGGGGTGACTGAATCAGCACGGATGAAGCATGTAGGATAGCATTTTCAAACTGGAACGTGACTTTTTGAAAATGGCACAGCCTCTTTGGCGTTTGGTTAATTAGAAGGTGGAAGCAACTAGGCCAGCCCGTGACTGACCTTGCCGGGCAGTTACTGAATGTACGTGGGCCGCCCATCCTGTGATGATCCGCCTGTTTTTCATCCCAGCCTGGCTTCTTCCTGCCACTTAGAACTCTGCGGGCTGCTCCTGCCCCTGGCGGTGTGCTCGGCAAACAAATACATTTCGAAGATTAAACAAAACGTAATTAAGAGGGCAAATTTTATAGAGGAACGAAAACTATAAACAGGGGCGCCCCCCATCCTGAATTACCGGTCGCTTCACTCGCCTGTGGCTCCGCCCCTCTCGCCGAGCCCAGTGAGCGCCGGGAAGTCGCCGAGGGGGCGCTGCGGCTGCGGGGGCGCCGGCGCGGTGGTTTGTGGGTAGATCTTCCTCCGCGGCCCTTCCCCGGGCTGTGAGCCCTCAGCGCCCGGCGGCGGTGTGCTCGCTGCGGGCGCAGGCTTCACGCACTCTCACCGGGACCGCAGGGTGGTTCTAAAGAGACCCGGAGTAGAGCTGCAGCAGCAGGGCTCAGACCCTCGGGTGTCTGGGGAGGCCCTGTCTTCTGCAGGCGGCCCGGGGAAGGAGTAGGAAGGAGTTCCCGCCCAGAGAGCCCAGTGGAGCAGCCACCGGGATGCCCCGACCCAAAGGTTCCAGAATGGCTCCAGCTGCTTCTTCAGTGTCACTACTGCTCCCCTTCCCCACCGTCTGCTACTGGTTGAACTGTGTCCCCCCAAAAGATATGTTGAAGTCCCAATCCTCAGTACCTTGGCATGTGACCTTATTTGGAAATAGGGTCACAGCAGATGTAATTGGTCATGAGTCATACTAGAGTAGAGTGGGTCCCGAATCTAACAGAACTGCTGTCCTTAGAAGGCCGGGTGAAGACAGAGACGTACAAGAAAAGTGCCACTTGACAACGAAGGCCAACGGCAAACCGAGGACCATCCAGATGGTCAGAAACTAGGGAGGAGCAGCAAGGATTCTCTGACCGGTTTCAGAGACAGCGGGGCCCGCGACACCTAGATTCTAGACTTCCAGCTTCCAGGACTGTGAGACTATACGTTTCTGTGGTTCTAACCCATCCAGTTTCTTAGGGCAGCTCTAGGGCACAAATTCCCAGCCCCTCCTCCTTATGAGGTTGTGCCAGAGGTGAATTTGTTGTGAAACTGACAAAGCATAAGGTTCAGGCCCCTTCCTGGTGTGGGTTCCTTCCAAAGCCTTGTGCCTCGTGGTGTGTTTGTAAATTTAGATTGTTTCTCTTAAAAGAGTGTCCCCCAAGTTGTATAAGAGTCAGACTCCCGGAGCCCTGGCTCTGCGCCGGCTGCTGTCACCCCACCCCACCCCCGTGTCTCTCACCCTCCCTCTGGCTCCGAGGGCAGCATCACCAGCCCAGGAGGCTTTGGAAAGAGAGGCCAATGCCATGTTGCTTTATCCATTTGTCGGGGCAGAAGGCTGAATTAGGGGACTTCTCAGAGCTTCTTCAGGCCTAGCATCTCCTGGATAACAGCAGAGAATCGCTTTCCATCAGGACCCTGGGGAGTAGAAGCTAACGTTTCCAACAGACAGCCTGGGTGTGAGCAGAGCCCAGTAGCCTGATGGACAGTCGAGCCCTGGGAGATGGAGAGCCTTGCGGCGTGGCTTCCCCACCTCCACCCAAACCTGTCTTCATTCTCCACATCCATTGGTAGAGGTGGCTGGAGATGCCCCCTCCAGCCCTACAGACACATGCCCATGGGCAACGTTCCTGATCTCATATGACTTCTTCCTCATCCTGTAGCCCCACTTCCAAGCCAACCCCAGTTCAAACCAATATCACAAATTGTCCATGGCCCTGAGTCTGTGCCAGGCGTGGGGGGAACCCTGGGTGAATGGCACGTGGGCCCTGAGATGGGGGAGACAGAACCCAAAATACGGAGAGATATTGCAGATTCAGTTCCAGATGCAGGCAATAAGGTGACTGGAGTGGCTCTTCCGGGTTTCCCAGTGCATATAAAAGTCTTGTTTACCCGATACTGCAGCCTATTAAATGTGTAATAGCATTATGTCTACAAAAGGATGAACATACCTTAATTTTAAAATACTGCTAATAGGTGCTAACCACCACCTGACAACACAGGATTGCCATACCTTCAATGTATAAAAAATAACAATATCTACAAAGGGCAATAAAACAAGGTATGCCTGTAAATGACCACGCAACACAGAAATAACACTAAGGAATGTGGTGAATGCCCAACAGTGTAAGCCACATGCTATCTGACTTCTCAAGAGGGTAATTAATTTCAATTTGGGTGGAGGGTGCATGGGGGTAGGTTTTATGAAGGAGATGCTGTGAGGTTGTGATTAAAACTATGCAACAGTTGATTCTTATTTTGTGGTTGGCTTTATACCTTTGATAACTATGTATGTATGTATGTAAGTTTAAAAAGCTGAAGCTCTACTCTGTTCTTAGAAACAATGATCAATACATATATATAAACTAAAAATATGTGCAGTACATTGTATGTATGTATTTACATGCAATATAATGCTGTATGTGCAGTCAAACTGTAATCATTCTACCTAATAAAACTGAAAAAGGAAAAAAAAATATGCAACAGTCTGAACTGACGGCACTGACCAGTGGGAGAATTCCTGGAGGGCCAGGTGGGAATCCTAGCAGCTGGGGCCTGGGCAGGGCTGGGACAGCCCGGGTACCACTCACAGCCGTGGCATTCCGAGGCTTCAACAACAGGCTGGGCCGTGCCTGAGTGCGCCAGCTGCTGTCAGCCCTGGGCTGGGTCTATCCAGGCACCAGATCAGCCCCTTCCCTCTGGAAACATATTTCTTTCCATTTCTAGAACAGCCTCTCGCGGCTGGGCCTGCCTCTTCTCACTCGATGTTGCAACCGAACCACCTGCTTCCCGTGAAAGAGGGTATTGTTTCCACCTGGGCCGCCCCCAGCTGGGTGGGGAGAAGAGCGGTACCCACTCGGGGAGCCTGCCCCGTCGGGCATCCTGCCTCTTGCTGGAGCAGGGAGGCGTCCGCCGGGGTGGGGGCTCCTGGACGCCAGAGAACCAAACAGTGGGAGCAGTTCCCATAAAATAAACAGCTTCTGGGCACTGCAGACTCAGACACAGTGCTGCCCGCTTTCCTCAGGATGTAATTATGGTTGGGAAAACGGCTCTCCTGAGAGCTCACCAACCCTGGAGGGTAGAATGTTTACAAGAGGAAAACCCGTAAAGAGATTTTGCTTTGTTTGGTTTTGTTTTGCTTTAGACACTTGAAGCCGCCCACCATCGCAGTTACGTAAAATAAAAAGTTCTCTAACTACAGGCCCCGTGGAAGGAGCAGAGGTGGGCGTCCTGAGTGTGGCAGGGGCAGGCCCAGACCCGCGGGGAGGGACTGAAGGGCTGGAAACCCAGCCTGCTTCCACCAGGGCTGATGCTGCCAGGGGAGTGGCCTCGTCTTAAAAAGGCCTATTAAGATGCGAATTATTTAGCTGAGATCTTCGCACAGGGAGGGGGTGCAGGAGTATTAGTTTTGAAGTGAGGGCAGTGTGTGTGTGTCTAGGTATGTCTGTGTGTGTGCATGTGTGTGTGCGTTTATTGGGGGGAAAGCACTAGCTACGGGCTGGTTCGTGGCGGTGGGCCCTGGGGGCACCGGCCCCCCATCTCGGCCTCAGGCCCACCCTGGCTGCCTCAGCCCCGCCAGACATGTGTGTTCTCAGTCACCTCAATGTTTCCACTCTGGCGGCAGTGAAGGGACGGCAAGCTTTATGCTCGAGGTTGTTTACTTGTGGAAGTTCTAGAAAAGCAAACACTCGGGTGCTGGGCCCATGAAGCATCCTGCCTACGTGGTGGAAACCTCCTCAGGGCCCAGGGCTGCTCCCACACTGACTGACTGTCTGACCGGTGTGGCCCCGGCAGTGCTGGCAGGTGACCTGGCTCCTCCTTCCCTTCCTTTCCTCACAGTCTCCCCTCCCCTCTTTCTCCTTCCTTGTCATTTTTAATCATCTCACTTTCCTCTCCACCTTCTCACCCTGTCTTCCTCAAGAGAGAAGCCAACTGCAGGTCAAAGGGCAGAGCTGGCCACTCACAGGAAGTTTCTGAATTCTACGTATGGTGGGAACAGATTTTACCTCAAAGCCCCTTAAAGGAGCAGCCCCTGGGACAGAACAGGAGGCCGGGGAGGGTAGAGAGCTAGGGGGCACTGTCTGAGCACCCCAGCCTGGCCCTCAGCCACTGCAGGCCAAGAGGAGCCCTTCACGCCACACTGTCCCCTCAAGGCCTGCCCAGCCACTGCCACCGGTCAGTGTCACCTTAGCCAATCAGGCCTCAGCAATCAGGAACCTGTCAATACCGGGAGTATCCCACCAAGTTGGCTGCCGTAGACCAAGAGGACTTCATGCAGTGTTTTTGGAAAACGATCCTGTAGTCCCAGGAACACCCCTTGAGGGACAGCCCAGCCAGAGCCCTGGACGCCATGCAGCTGACCCAGGGATCCTCCAACAACCTGCCAACCCAGGTACTCTTAGCGGTCATAGTCCAAGAGTTCCACTTAGTTCCACTTTCCCATTAAGTCATCAAAGTTTGTCATTTGGTTGTGGTTAAATGTATCTACCCTAGGAAACTGCACAGGGTGTGAGCACACAACAGTCATATGATTGTCACATGAAAACCTTTCCTTCAATGTTCAAGGGCGTGAGAGTAACAGATTTGGAGTCATACACGTCTTGTTTCATGGGTGTGTACCTGTGTATGAAATTTCAGTGGAAAAGCAGCAAGAGAAAGGAAGGAGCAGGGACAGCTGTGTGACCATGCCTTCCTGTCTACAAGACTGCCTCTGGGAACCTGCCAATTGGTCAATATTTTTTATGTGCTTTAGAGGACCCATTATGTGCATAACATGTGTTCCAGATGGTTTGAGATGATAAGTCATGGTCCTTCTCCTCAAGAAGCATATGGTCTTTGGGGAAAAACAGAAAATGTACAGGCATGATTCATTACAGAGCCCACTTCTCCCTGAAGGAAAAAGCTGATGTGTGAGGGGCTCGGACAGGTGTGCTGCAGGGAAGACCGGCGGGGGCTGAGGTCCCTGGGGAAGGCTCTGTGCTGGGTGCTCTCCATCATTTGGGGACTAGCAGGTGCTGGGGCACAGAGAGGCGGGAGGAACAAGCAAGGTGTGTAGGGCGGCCTCAGTGAGGCCCTGTCACTGTCTACCTATTGGTTCAGAAAAGGTCTGGGAAAGACCCAGAGAGGTTCCCAAAGTCCCTGATTGGAGATCATGAGCAGGTCACTTGTTCTCGGAGCCTGCGGTCAAAGCATTTGGCAATGGAGTGGCTTGGGCACCGTCCGGTGAGATCTGACACCAGCAGGATCCCATCTTGGCCCAGCATTCACCTTTCAGGTGCATGAACATAAGGAGGTGGGGGACAGGTGGCAGAGGATACTTGGGGGGGGGGGTCAAGGCAGCAGCTTTCACAGAAGTATTTTATTATTTTAGCAGCTGGTACAACTGTATGGGTGTGTGCCTGCTAAATGCCAGCTCTGGTCATGCTAATACTAGTTTGGCTGACCTTATATGGCTGCTGGGAGGATCACATGTCATCACGTACATGAGAGCGCTCTGTAAACTGGCTGTGCCAGTGCAAACTGATGCTCTCAGTCGTTACGGCATGGGGTGGCGCAGGGCGTGGGGAACAGGAAAGTGAGCCCCTGCAGCACTAAGATAACCAGAAGAAGATTGTATTTTACCATTTATAACTGGTGATAGCTTATTTTATTAAAAAAGTATACAGCTGAATGCAAACAGCTATATGTTAAAAACCTCAAATGGGTCACACTCACAGCAAGATTATAAACTCGAGAGCAAGGATCTATGGTTTACACATTTCATATCCTCTTAAAACAGTGGTTCACAAACTCAGGATCCTTCATGCTCTTAAATTATTGAGATTTCTGTTCCGGAAGATGGGTTAGATAAAGTTTTCCCTGTTCTTCCCACTAAGTATAACTAAAACCCCTAGACATTACATATAAACCAAACATAAGAAAGTTCTGGACTTAGCTTTTGCCTCAAATATCCCAGATTTGAAGCTGAAGAAGACAGCAACCTAGAAAACAGCTGTGGGCACAGACAAGAAAAACTCCAACAAATCTCCTCTCTTTAGATAAAGGACCAGGAAAGGGCCACCTTAACAAGACAAAACACTTTTAGACAATAACCACTCTTCTTCATCCAAAAACCATGGCCTCACTCAAGCCCATGCTGACAAAGACCAAGTGGGGAGCCTTGACTTCTACCCTCACAAGGCTATAATGAGGCACCCCAACACCCCTGCCAGGATGGCATCAGAGAAGGCCAAGAAGGAAGCTGGAATTTTTATCCCTGCCAGCTGATAATGAACACACACACACCATGTCAATGGGGACTAGGCTGGGCACCTGGGTACCTAGCCCCACCTGGCAGGAGCATCCCCTCCTGCCTCATGGGGTGATGTCAGAGGAAGCCTCATGGGAACTCAGGACTTTCACCATTTCCCAGATGGAGGGAGGCCACCTCAGAGGAGACCACATGGGGAGCTGGAACTCGCACTCCTTTCCAGGATTAATGAGGATTCCTGACCTTGGCTGCCACTAGGGGCTGAGTAGGGAACCCAGGCTTCTACTTCCTCTTGGCAGTAATGAGACAGTGCTCCCTCTTCTTTCATGCCAGAGTTGTATCAGGGAAAGCCAGTTTAAATAAAGTCTAGAGTTTCATACCACAATAAAAATGTCCAAGTTTGGTTTTCCTAATTTTTTTTTTTCTAAAACCTTAGCTCCTGTCCTTTTGAGTAGGGGAGGAGAGCTTATAGCTAGGGTAAGGCCCCACAAATCTAAATTTGCATTCATTCCTACATCTATCCACTGGTTTATCTGTTCTTTTGTTTACTTGATAAATATTTTGGGCCAAGCCCTGGACTAAATGCTGAGGAGAAAGAGCTTCAAGCATTATGTGCAGATTTGTGGGGAGGTAGGGGCAAAATGTTTAATGTTAAAACTAAAAATAAAAGGATTTTTAAAATTAGACAATTAAAAAGTCCAAGTTCAATTTAAAAAATCACTTGTCATACTAAGAACCAAGAAGATCTCAAACTGAATGAAAAACAACAATAACAACAGTCAATAGATGCCAACATCAAGAGAACAAAGATGGTAGAATTATCTGACAAAGATTTTATAGCAGCCATGATGAAAATGCTTTGGTAAGCCTTATGATTATGCTTAAAACACAGGGAAAAAATGCCTCAGCATGGAAATACAAGATATAAGGAAGAACCAAATAGAAATTTTAGAATTGAAAAATATAGTAACAGAAATAAAAAGCTCAGTAAATGATCTCAATGGAAGAATGGAGGGGACAGAGGAAAGCATCAATGAACTGGAGGACAGAAAAATAGAAATTACCCAATGTGAACAAAAGAGAGAAAATAGACTGGAAAAAAAAAAAAGGACAGATCCTCAGGGACCAATGAGGCTATAACAAAAGATTCAACATTCATATCATGGAGTTCTGAAAGGAGATAAGAGAGGGTGGCTGAAAAAGAAGCTGAAAAATAATAGCTGAAAAGGTCCCAAATCTGGTAACATACACAAACCTATAAATTTAAGAAGTTGAACAAACTCCAAATATGATAAACCCAAATAAGTCCATGCCAAGACACTCATAATTAAACTCCTGAAGACTAAAGAAAAATAATCTCAAAGTCAGCCAGAGGAAAACAACATCTTACCGACAGGGGAAAAACAATTTGAATAATAGCAGATTTCTCCTCATTAACCATGGAGGCCAGAAGGAAGTGCATAATATTTTTCAGCACTGAAAGAAACTGTCAATCCAGAGTTCTATATCCAGCAAAAGTATCTTTCAGGAATGAAAGGGAAATAGTGACATTGTCATCAACCGACCTACACTCAAAGAATGGCTAAAGGAAGTTCTCTAAAAAATAAATGACAAAACCTTGGAACATCAAGAAGAAAGAACACAGTTAACAAAAATATGGGTAAATACAATAAGCTTTCCTTCTCCCATTAAGCTTTCTAAATAATGTGTAATGATTGAAGCAAAAATCACAACACTTATAATGTGGTTCTATGTATTCAGAGGAAATATTTAAGATAATTATATTTTATAAACAGGAGAGAGTGAAGGGACATTAAAAGACATAGGATTTTTTAATTTTATTAATTTTATGAAAGTTTTTTTTAATGGAGATACTGGGGATTAAATCCAGGACCTTGCATATGCTAAGCATGTGCTCTACCACTGAGCTATACCTACCCTCTAAAGAGACTGGTAAATCACTCAAACTGGTAAGATGAAGACACAGGATTCTGTGATAAGTTTTGTATATATAATGTAATGCCTAGGGCAACCAGTTAAAAAGCTATAGAAAGAGATACAATAAAAAAACACCAGAGGTAAATAAAAATGAAATTCTAGGTGTTCAAGTACACACAGGGAGGCAGGGAAAATAAATGGAAAATACAGAGAATAAACAGGAAATAATGGTAGACTTAATAAGCACTAACATATCAATTAGTACATTAATGTAAACAGTCTAAACAACAATTAAAAGACAAAAATTGTTAGAGTGGTTTAAAAAAACATGACTCAACCATATGATGTCTGCAAGAAACTCATTTCAAATATAACAATATAGGCAGGATGGGAAAATATATGTCATGCAAACATTAGCAACAAAAAAACCCACAATGAGATATTACTATCAGACAGAGTAAACTTCAGAGCAAACAAAATCAGCAAAAATACAGAGGAATATTGTATAACAATAAAAGGATCAATTCATCAAGTAGACGTAGTAGTCCTAAACGTGGGTGCACCAACCACCAGAGCTGCAAAATATGTGAAGAAAAAACAGATATACTTGAAAAGAGAAAGAGACAAATCCCCAATTACAGCTGTAGACTTCAACATCCCTTTCTCAACAACTGGTACCAACTAGACATAAATTCAACAAGGATATAGAAGAACTCAACAATGCTATCAACCCAGAGAACTGAATCAATATTTATAGAACCCTCCACCCAACAACACAGAATACACATGTTTTTCACACACCCACGGAACATAGGCCAAGATAGACCATACCCTGGGCCATAAAAAAAGAGTGTAAGAAATTTAAATCCTATAAAGTGTATTCTCTGACCACAATGGAAACAAACTAGAAATCAATAACAGAAAGATAATATGAAAATCGCCAAACACTTGGAAACTGAACAACAAAATTTTAAAAAATAATCCATGGGTCAAAGAGGTGGTCATAGAAGAAATTGTATAAAATACAGTGAAATGAATGAAAATAAAAATACAGCATATCACAATTTGTGGGATACACATAAAGCAGTGTTGAGAAGGAAATCTGTAGCACTAAATACATATATTAGAAAAGAGGGAACATCTCAAAACAATAATTTAAAGTCTCACTTCAAGAACTTAAATAAACCCGAAGCAAGCAAAAGAAAGAAAGTAATAATGTAAGAGCAAAGATTAATAAAATTGAAACAGAGAAATGCCTGTTTCCAAATAAAGAAAATTAATTTTTAAAAAAAGAGCTGATTCTTTGAAAAGATCATAAAATTGATAAACTTCTAGTAAGACAAAAAGAGAGAAGACACAAATTACCAACATCAGGAATGAACGAAAGGATATCACTAAAGACCCTGCAGACATCAAAAGGATAAGGGAATATTACAAGCAACTGTACATTCATAACTGTGACAGCTTTGATGAAATGGACCACAACTGCCAAAACTCGCCCAAAATGAAATAAATCATTTGAAAAGTACTGTAACTATTAAGGAAATTGAATTCGTAATTTAATAACTCACAAAAAAAAAAATCTCTAGGCTTAATTTCACTGGAGAATTCCACCACTCATTTAAAAAAGAATTAATACGAATTCTAAACAATCTAGTCCAGAAAATAGAAGAGAGAGAACACTTTGCAATTTATTTCATGAAACTAGTGCTACCTTGGTAACCACAACTAACCAAAGAGAGGATAAAAAAAATTCAGACCAATGTCCGTCCTGAGTGTAGGTGCAAAAATTCTTCACAAAATATTTTCAAATAGAACTAAATAATATCTAAAAAAATTGTACACCATGACCAAGTAAGGTTTATTATTTATGCATTATTATTTATTATTATTATTAAGATTCAACATTTGAAAATCAATTAATGTAATCCATCATATTAACAGGCTAAAGAAGTACATGATCATATCAATTAATGCAGCAAAAGCATTTGACAAAATTCAACACTCATTCATGATAAAAAAAACTCTTGAAAAAATAGGCATAGAAGGGAACTTCCTCAACTTGATAAAGAGTACGTACAAAAAACCTACAGCCAATGTTATACTTAATGGTGAAAGACTGAATGTTTTCCTTCTGACATCAGGAACAAGGCAAGAACGTGTACTCTCACCACGCTCATTAAGCATACTGCTGGAAGTTCCAGCTAGTGTGACAAGGAAAGAATAGGAAATACCTGGCATACGGAATGCTCTGAGAAAGACTGCATTGAAAGGATACAACAGACCAGCTACCAAATGGGAGAAAATATTTGCAAACCACATATCCAACAAAGCATGATTATCTAGAACATATAAAGAACTCTCAAAACTCAACACTAAAAGAGCAAACAATCCAATTAGCACATGAGCCAAAGCTACGAAGAGACCTTTCACCAAGAAATATATAAAGATAGCAAACAAGCACACCCACGATTGTTCCACATCATTAACCACCAGGGAAATGCAAACCTAAACCACCATGAGGCATCACTACAAACACAACAATGCCTGAATAAAAAAATGTAACTACAACAAATGCTGGTGGTGCACAGTCAGAGAAGCTGGATCACTCATACATGGCTGGTGGGAATGTATCATGGTGCTGCCACTCTAGAAGACAATCCGGCAGTTTCTTTAAAAACCAAACATACAACTACTATATAACCCAGCAGTTATACTCCTGGGCATCTATCCCAGAGAAACAAAGACTTAAGTTCACAGAAAAACCTGTACCACAATGTGTATGGCAGATTTATTTGTCATAGCCCCAAACTGAAAGCAACCCAGATGCCCTTCAGTGAGTGAATGGCTAAACAAACTATGGTATAGGAATAAACAAAGAATGAACTATTAATACATGCAAAAACCTGGATTAATCTCCAGAGAATTATGCTGAGTGAAAAAAAACCAATTCAAAAGGTTACGTATGCTATGATTCTATTTATTATAACATCCTTGCAATGATAAAATTATAGAAATGGAGAAGAGACTAGTGGTGGCCAACGGTTAAGGAAAGGGCAGAGCATGGAAAAGCGAGGTTGTCCTAGGACAACATGAGGGATCCTAGTGGTGACGGAAACGTTCTGCATCTTAACTGTACCAACGTCAACATCCTGGCTGTGATATCGTCCTAGAGTTTTGCAGGATATTGAGTAAAAGGTACCTGATATCGCTCTGTATTACCTCTTACAACTTTATATGAGTCTCAGTCTAAAAAGTTTAATTTAAAAAGTATTAAAGATAACAAAGAACTTGCTTATATTGGTTATATCTATCGATGTTTACCATATTAAAAATGAAAACAGAGATATTTAAAAATAATTAATTCATTGAAAACAACAATATAACCAAACATGTTAATAGAAATAGCATATTTTAGGAAACATAATTATATTCTTCAAAACAAAGGAAAGTTAGTGAGAAGGTGGTATTGTTTTGCATTCTTCAGATCTCTGTAATGTTTAGCTTATTCAAAACAAAGAGTCTTTTTTTTATTACTAATAAATAATTTTTTTTAGATTTTTTCTCCTTTTTCAGTTTTATTACAAAACAGCTAGATTCTTATATATGCTTCTGCATTCCATCACTTGCAATGTTGTTTTAGTTGAAGTAAATGAAGACAAGCCAGCCCCACTTTGATATGTAGTTACAAAAGAGAAGAATATTTTAATGGCCTTTTCAAATAATGGTAGATATCCTTTTTTGATACTACACAAAAACTTGATGAGTGATAACTTTTAAAAAGTTAGTTGTGGCGGTGGGAGGGTACAGCTCAGTGGTAGAGCGCAGGCTTAGCATGCACGAGGTCTGGGGTTCAACCCCGGTACGTCCATTTTAAAATAAAAATTAGTTGTAATGTGGAATCTGAAACTATATCAATGAACTTTTTTATTCTCTGTTACTTCAAAATCCATTTATCTATCTTACACTTTGAAGGGATCCATGCTTGAATTCTTGGCCTCCTGCAGCCCTGAAAGGTGTCTAGGACCACCAGGGGCTCCTAGACCACACTTTGAGAAACATTGCTCTAGAGTTCTTAGCCTGAGACCTGCTATAAGTGCCCAATAAATGCATTAATTTGATGATGGAATATTGAAACCCTTAGTTCAAAGCCTGCCTGCAGACTGGGCAGCTGAAATGATTAGAGATGGAAGTCTTGTCTGGGAGAAATCAGATAGCAAATACACATATTACAGATCACATGGTCCTTGTCTCTGGCGCTTCCCCAAGGTGGCCCCGTGTCCATCTGTGTGCCTTGACCCGGTAGTGTGTCCTCAGAGAGGAAGGGGTCCTCTACGGTACACCAGTTGGATGGGTGATGTTTCAAGCACTTTTTAAAAGACGTTTTATTCTCTTTTTATAGATGAAGATGCTGAGTGATTGAAATGGCTTGTACAGAGAAGCGGACTGGGGACCAGGTGCCAGAACTCCTGACCCTCTTCCCTGTCCATAGCCCCAGCAGAGCCATGAATGGCCCCTTTCAGCAGCTGTTAACCAGCTTATACTTTTCAAGTAGCATAATAGTTCCCCCATGAATCTAAACCAATGAAACAAGCAGTCCTTTCCCTTTCACAGTGAATAGTAACCCAGGAGAACTCACTGCCACAAGTTATTATTATAGCAAATAACTAAACAAGGATACAAACAAGATCAGACGCTCATCCAAATAGGGAAAACCATGGCAGGCTTTTAAGTCTGCTTTGAAGCAGCCTGTGGTCACCAACTCAAATCTGGGAAGACATCTCAGTGAGAGATGATTAGGTGTGGGTTTTTTGTGTGGTTCTGTTTTTCAAGGGAAAGGTTTGCATCTTATTTTGAAACACTCTGGGAAAGTCTGAGAAGAGATTAGCTATGAAACTCTTATGAAGGCCCTGATGGATTTATAGTTACAACGACAGACAATAGGGACCTCTTTGTACGCTACAGTTTGTCCCTGAGGGACGCGGCAGTGTGTTGCAGGGGACTGTTTCCCTCAGGGAACTCCTGGGAGGGAGGGGCTGTGCCTTACTCACTGTGGCATCCGCACTGCCAGCCCCGGAAGTCGGACAGAGTTAGTGGTCAGTAAGTTGTTGAATTAACAAATCACGTTTAGCCAGCATGACGTCGAGCCCTTGTGAAGCAATTACATACAAGTCAGTCATTCCAGGCTGTTCTAGAATTCTATGGAAAATGTCCTGGGATTCCATACAGAGAAAAATTTAGTTGCATATGATGTTGCTTTTTCTGAATTTTCTAAATTATTTTAGCTAATTTACTTTCATTTATCAAGCAACAGGACTTCTGGGATCCCAATCATGTTTATAAATGCCTCTCCTCTCTCTTCCCTGAGGTCCTGGCTTCAGGCACAAGCCTGATGTGCTGCAGAGTCAGAAATAATTTGGAAGTACAGTTTCTAAAAGCAGAAATTGTCTTCTTGGTGTCATGCCATGCTAGAAGCCAAAGTTTCCAGTCCCTCGAGGCATCTTGGAAATTGCCGCATGTTCTTTGATAGAAAAACAATGACAAGAGATTATTGTCGTCTACATTTTCTTTAAATTCTCATGGGTTTTGTGAGTATATGCATGCTTTTGAAGAGCTCTAAGTTAAATTTAATTACAACACATGTAACAACAACAATAAAAACTCTCTACAATAAAGCATTCCAAGCCCCAGCCAGTGGCCTACTTACAATGGCAATGACACAGTCCTCAGGTTTGTTATAATGAGATTTGATTTATGTCTGGGAATCCCTGAATATATGAATAGAGGATATCACTATGATTTGTGGCTCTTACTGGGAGATAGATAGATAGATAGATAGATAGATAGATAATAGCAACTAATTTTTAGCTCAAGTTGACCTCATTCATTCATTTCACTAATTCGATAGTTAGCTATTATAAAATAGGTTACCAAAATAATTTTTTTCTTTTTTTTAAAGTGCAGTGTTTTATCCTTTTTTTTTTTTTTTTTTTTTGCCGGGGGGTGGGGTGGGAGGGAGGTAATTAGGTTATTTATTTATTTATTTATTTATTTATTTATTTATTTATTTATTATTATTTTAATGGAGGTACCGCGGATTGAACCCAGGATCTCATGCATGCTAAGCACACAATCTACCACTGAGCTATAGCCTCCCCACAAAGCTATAGATTGTGACTATTATTTCTTTTTTTATAATTAAATTTTTTTTGAGGGGAAGTAATTAAGTCTATTTATTAAATTATTTTTTTAAATGGAGGTACTGGGGATTGAACCCAGGACTTCCCGCATGCTAAGCATGCACTCTACCACTTGCCTTATGCCTTATTGTATGCTAGACACTATTCTAGATCCTTTACTATGTTACATCATTTAATTTCTAACAACCTTACACTGTAGATATTTTATGTGTCCCTGCTGAGAGTTTATAGTCTTCTGAGGGAAATAAACACTTAAAACAGATAAGTCTAGAACATGGTAGATGTGGTGATGGAGCCATTCCAGAGGAATTATGGGGACACAAGAGAGAGACATGACTTGATTTCCCCAAAACACCAGAGATGAGTGACAGTAAACAATACTTAAGCTAAGTCATTATTTCTTCTTTCATGTACAATTACTTAAACTTTTATGGTTTGAAAACATTCTTTAATATTTTATAAGAGATAACCATATACACACACACACACACACACTGAACCCTCTGTGTTCAGTATATTTCTAAATATTCAAGCACTAGGCTCTAAAATATATCAATTTTCTTCTAAAAATGTTTTTAGATTTGACATCTGCTATTTTGAGCAATCTGGTGGTAAATCTGTATGGAGAGCCATGAGCTTTACTCCTTGAGAAGTAAGACTATATGATGATTAGGTGAATTATTAAAAAGCAAATCTGGATAACTTAGTGTGGAACACCTTGACCAAATTTTACAAAATGGCACTCATGGTCCAAATTGACTCTCTACATGTTTGCAAAAATTTGAGTCACTGTTGAAACATTCGGGAAATTTCATGTAAAACAGGGTGGATTCCTCATTAAGACTGAGATTTCTGATTTCCCTTTGGAAAAATTGAAATAGCTGGTAACCTGGGCCGATATTTTGGCTTGGACAACAATCTGCTGGCCCTGAGAAGCAGCTGTTTCCTCAGGCTATAATGAGATGATCTTAAAAGGATGAGTAACTGAGGTTGGGAGGCTGGCATGAAAGACAGAGAAAATGGTATCAGAAAAGAGGGTTTGTGTGTGTGTGTGTGTGTGTGTGTGGTGAACTACAAGTGGTTCCCTGAGGCAGGAGTGTAAAATTTAAGTCAAAAGAAGTAAAGATGAGGTTTGAGAGGTTGCAGTGGGCTAGATTTTGGCAGGCTCTGCATGTGATGCTAAGAGCTTGAACTTGATCCCGTAGACAGTAAGCAGATATTTGGGTTTTAAGTAGGTGGGTTACATTCTCAGATTTCCACTCTAACCAGATCATTCTAATGGCAAGTGGAGGGAGAAGTTGAGGGCACCCAGCCTGAAGCCTGGGAGACTAGTTAAGAAGCTATTACAGTGATTCAGAAAGATAAGGAAAGGCTTGAACTCTGGTAGTGAAAGTGGGGATGGGGAAAAATACACAAAATACCTGTGAGATATAAAGGAGCATAGAAAAAGTTCATGGTTTTATACTGTATGGAGCAAAAGGATGAGGAAGGAGATGAGAATACCTGCTAGGATTCTAACCACTGGGTGGGTGGTGGTGCCATTTAGGATGAGAAGAGACCACAGAAGAAGGAGCAGTGCAGAGGGGAAGAGAATGCTTGTTCCCAGGCCTGTGAGTTTCGGCGTGTGGATGGCCAAGCAGAGATGTCCGAGAAGCACTTAGCTATAGGAGCTGTCTTAGTCCATTTGGACAGCTAGAGCAAGGAAGTCCAAGATCAAGGTGCTGGCAGATTCTGTCTGGTGAGGACCCACTTCCTGGTTCATAGAAGGCTGTCTTCTTACTGTGTCCTCACATGGCAGAAGGGGTGAGGGAGCTCTCTGGGGTCTCTTTTATAAAGGGCACTAACCCCATTCATGAGGGCTCCACCCTCATGCCCTAATTACCTCCCCAAGGCCCTACCTCCTAATACCATCGCATTGAGGAGTGGTTTCAACATAGAATTTGGGGGGCATATAAACATTCATTCTGTAGCAAGAGTCTAAGGCTTGATGAAAATGACTTACTTAGAGGTCAAATTTTGGTCACCATTAGCAAATCAGTGGTTGTCAAACCAGGAGGGTGCTTCAATCAAGTCAGGGAGAGTGTACAGCTGGGAAGGGCAGTAGTAGAGGATGAACCCCGGGAACACCATCTTCTAATGCAACAGTGTGCAGACTCTAACAACTACAGGGTGTGTTTTTGCAGCTCAAAGTTTGATTCCTACCTTTTCACCAGAATGGCTTTTTTCTCTCCATCTGTCCTCACATTTATTCCTCCTCTTCTGTTCCTTCCTTGTCTTCTTTGCTATCTCATCTTCTTCCTCCCTTCAATTTTTTATTATAGAATATATCACATATAAAAAGAGGGCATGTAACACATAGGTATGGTTTCAAGACGGGTAATGAAATAAACACAGTACCACCTTAAGAAATAGTACATTCCAGATGTAACCCTCACTGATTGCTTCTCTCCTTCTCCCTCCTCCCAGAAGTAATAACCATTATCCTGAATTCTGTGGTTTTCACATAGTTTTGTCATATAGGGTTATCACTAAACAGTATTTTTCTTTTGAGGGGAGTGTTTATATAAATAAAATAAAACTGTCTTTTTCCGTGATGGCCTGTTATTGGTGTTGTTTCTCAGTATTATGCTTGGGAGGTCCATCTTTGCCCACACGTGTGGCTGTAGTTCGTTCTTTCACTGCTCTTTGGTCCTTTGCATGCAGCAGTTTATCAATTCTCTCCCAAATAGTCATTTGGGGCATTTTCTGGGTTGTGGCTGTAACGAATGGTGTCTTTAGGAACATTCTCAACAATGTGTTTGGTGAACATCTACACCGACGGTTGCACCTAAATTTGGAATTGCTGTATTGAACCCTGTGGGGAACTCAACTCTTTTCTGAAGTGGTTATACCAATTCATAATCCGATCTGAAGTCATCATGCTTTTTTAAAATTAAGAATGTTTATTTTGTTGTAAAGAAACATATGTTCGTGAAATAACTTTTCAAATAGAAAAAATTTGCCCATTGTTCTAATACTCAATGACCAAAAAAACCACTTTTTTTCTAGCATTCTTTCTTCACTTGCATTTTAACTTTTCTGTTCCACCTTCTTTCTCCCTTTGTTTTCCACTTTTCCTTCACAGATTCATTCTGGAGGCGTTACCCTTGGTAGCCCTGTTTTCTTTTTCTGTTCTTTTTACTCACTTCCCCACCCAGAGTCCATGCCCCGAAATTCCCTGTGGATTCACAGGCTGGAGCAAAATCCCCGCCTTTGGAAAAGCAGAAGAGGGCAAGGTGCTGGTGGCCTCTGGAAAATCCCCCCGGGGCTCCCCGTCCGACTGCCTGCAGCCTGTTTTGTTTTTTGGCTTTCTCTTTTTAATATGTGTCATCTGTACAGTTAGCCTTTGGGGACTAGCGGATATCGGGTCTGTTGAACTCCCTGTCTGTTTCCTGAGCGGAAAGGTAAACAGCACTGGGACCTACTCAGTATTTCCCACGGGTTATGAATGCAGCGTGACGCTCTGAAAATAGAAACATCGGCTCAGTGGGGTGTCCCGAGGTGAGCGGGGCTGGGCCTGCTTGCTCCTCGCCAGAAACAGCCACTTACGGCCTCAGCAGATAGGGCAGATCAGAGCCCGGGTCCCCGCCAGGGCAGAGGGACCCTCAGCCACTTCCATTCGTCTGGAAAGTCAGGGAGGAACTGGGGCCCCTTTCCAGAGGGAATGCTCTCGTTGGCTTCCAGCTGCCTGGCATGTGGGCATTGGGGCTCAGGGCTGTGTGATGCGCCCCTGTAATTAGTCCCGGGGAGATTCTCGGAGGTGAGGGGGCTGCTCTTTGAGTATCTGCGCTGCAGGGAGCTAAGAAGCTGGCCCCGGGGGTCGGAGGGCGGGGTCTCACTCAGCTTCACTTCCGGTGCTTCCTCCCCTTGCCCCAAACTGGAATTACTGGGCAGCTTTTAAAAAGACCAATACCTGAGTCCCACCCCCAGAGATTCTGATGGAATGAGGCCGGGGTAAGGTCTGGATGTCAGGAGTTTTCAAAGCCCTCCAGATAATTCTAACATGCAGCCAAAGCTGAGAAACACCACATAAGCTCAAAGCTGAATGGTCCAGGGATACCAAGGAACCAACCGTTGCTTTCAATTTTGCTTTAATAACCACCATTCATTGAAGCCCATTAAGTGCCAGCGAGGTGCTGAGCTCTGAACACACATCAGCTCATAATAATTAGCCCTGGGTCAATGGTAAGGAAACAAAGGCTCAGAGAGGTTAAGGGATTTTCCAGAGTTTACACAGCAAGTTTGGATTTAAATCCTGATCTTTCTGACTGTCTGTGCTCTGACCACTTTCCCATGCTGCCCCAGGTGACCTCTCCTTTGGAGAAATATCAAGGATGGTTTGGAGAATGAGAGAGCCCTTTCATTCAAGGTAGCAAGTTAGCATGATTTAAAACATGAATGAGGGAGAGACAGAAGAATGCAAGGGAGTGAGGAAAGAGGAGGGAGTTGCCTAATTTGAATTTGGGATCAAAATCCTTCTACAATGAAGTCTTTCTTTCAGCAGCTCAGAGGAGCCATAGTCATCCGCTACAATCTGGGGGCCCAGCTTGCGGTGGGGAGAGGCAGGCCTGGGCAAGGCTCTGACTCAGTTTTGATGACAGACAGAGGCGCTCTCTCGCCCGCAGCATCCGTCTGCCAGACCCCTTGGTTTGGGGCCTCGGAGATCAGCACACACATCTCTGGAGACCGGGGCATCCCTGCAGGGCACAGCCAGGTCAGCCAAGGAGCAGGACACAGCTAAGGAATGGCGATGTGTTTTTAATTTTCTTATTATCCAGTTCCTTGTGTACTTTTTTTTTTATGGTGAGTAATCACTGAAAATAGTGACTGTTATATGAGCACTTATTCCACAATCTGTTCTTGAATTTACACTCTCTCCGAAGGTGCTTACTGTAGACTGAAAATCTATTTTAAAGATCAAAACTATAGGGCCTAAGGCTGTATCAGCGATGGCATCAGATGCCTGCAGGCTTTCTCTGCAGCGGCCGCAGGGTGGCCAAGCTGCTATCCCACAACCGGCTCCTTCCGTGGCTTCTGTCCTGCCCCCTTTTTGGCTTGAACCAGAGATTCCCACTTTCCGAATTTCTGAGGCAGGGATTCGCCTGGTTCTTACTTTCCCACAGTTAGGCCTGGAACACTACCTGAGGGCCCCTGCGGGAGCTGCTCCCTTCCTGCCGAGAAGCTGGTTCTTGTCCTGTTGACATCTCCCTGCTCTGACATGGTTACCCCAGACACACCTGCCCACGCGCACCGCCGCGATGCGTTGGTAGGTTTGCGCTGGGAACCAGGACGTCTCAAGGAGCTGACTTGCTGTTTCTCACCAAGTCTGCTGCGCACCTAGCACACCTTTTATGGAAAACCTCCCAAAGTCTAACGACATCACAGAAGATCAAAGACTTACGTAATATCATCCCAAACACTACTTAGTTCACTGTAATGATTCTCGCAAGTACCTCAATCACCCAGGTCATTGAAAAAAGATCTTGAAAAGAGGGCGTCTTACCTTACGGGGTCCGACTAGACAGCCCGCGTGTGAGCGCGCGCGCATGCTCAGGCACACAGAAGAGGGAGGATATTTTATTGACACTGAAGGAATCGGCAGCCATGGTTACGGAGTCTGACCGGGGCTTTTATGGAGTCACCATTGTGCTGACCAGCAAACACGTTTCTCGGGACAGCACTCCTCTCCTCTCCAACAATGGAGTGCACAGACTGGCTGGGCATTCCTGGAAGCATTCAGCGCCGGTGGGTGAAGGCGGATGATCTCATCTCTCTCAGACCTCCAGTTCCACGCTCCTCGGCTAGGAGGGCGGGTAAAGCTGGACGCTCAGTATGTTAAACTTGGAGGTCAAAAACACGAATAGAAATGCCCGGGTCCCTGCCACCGTGGGACTTCCACGTCCATACGGGGCTCCTCACACTCAGACTGTTAACAGACAGACATTAAACCTCTACCTTATTTTAAAACAAACAAACAAACAAAACCCCTGGAGTTGGAAACAGGAAGAAGAGCTTTTTCCTTTGGTTGGTTTTTCCCTGAGAGGCATGACATTGAGCAAGGCAATACCTGGAGAGGATGAAATTGCTTTTATTACGGCAAGTTAAGACTCTCAAGCTTGAAGGTGAGACAGACTTAGCTCTAACCTGGCCCACGTAACAATGTGGCCTTGGCCTGTTTTCACTTCCTTGTGTGGAATTAGATGGGAGTCTTTGTCCCATCCTGCAGAAAGAGGAAGGCATAAGAAAGAGCCTGTGCGGTGGTGTCACTGCAGGAAGACATCTGACTCTCAGAGGGGCAGGGCTCCATGGGAGAGGCTGAGCCCCTGCCCCGCACTGCTCTGACGCACCAGCCACACGATCTGTGTCAACCTACTGGTGTCTGTAACACCACTGCGCTCCACTGTAATCCCTGATCCCAGTGGGGTTTAAAAACTGTGATCCACGGCAGTGTTTGTCAAACTGTAGGCCGTATACACCTAGAAGTCTGCAAGGACATTTAGGAATCCTGACATTCTAGGAGGACTTTGAAAGGATCATCGAATAGCCACTTAGAACAGAAATATTATGAGATTGTAGACCCTGTGTCTGCTTTTCTGTTTACAATCAAAACATCACCGAGCCATCACTTAACGTGACCATGGTTAACTTTTTTTTTAAATCAAAATAACATTCGTACAAAAAAGTACATCCTTTTCTGATTCCATCAGGTGCCCTTTCTGTTCAACCTTCTCTCCCATCTTTCATTTCTAGGTCGGTGGCCTCACCTCAGAGGCAATGACTAAATTTCCGTCCTGGGGAAGCTCCACAGAGGGGGTGGGAGTGAAGCTGGGCGGGGAGGAAAGGGTGGGATTTAGATGGGGAGGGCATAGGGGGCGGGTGAAGGCAGGAATGTGACGCCTTTCAATGCCTGCTCACTTCCAATCCAGGCGGTCTCTAATCCCAGGAGTGGAGCCTTCTCATGGGAGTAGTTTGGCAGTTTATGACTTGTATGTAACTTCAAAAATTATATCAATAACAGTCATGACTTGGACTTACCTTAACCTTAACGCAAAGTGAGGGATGAATTTTCCTACAGATACACCTGTTCAACTGTTAAACGACTTTTGTATTGGAATCTGGTTTTCCATTCATGCCATGGAAGACAAAATAGATCTGCTTTGGATTCACTTAGGAGCTGAGTGATTGATAGCAAGCAACTGGTAAATATTTAGAAATACCATTTAGGTTGACTTGGTGACCACCATAAATCCATATTTTGGTTTTCCCCATGTCACTCCCATAAGCTAAGTTCCACACCAGCACATCCAGAGTTTGGAGAGAGGGTTCGGGGACTACTCCGGAGAGCCACAGGCAGGGGCTCCGTGGTTTCTTAGGCTAAAAGCAGAGAGTTGGGAGGCTGAGAATGTACAATTGGTCCATTTATTTCAAGAAAATGGTCTCGTCCTCCCTCTCCTTTCCCAGCCTTTCTCTGTGATAACAAGGTGCATGTGTGTGTGTTTTCTGGAATTGTAGTATTTGATTCTGCACGATCTCTTCCTTTTATCTTAAGCACAAAAACTTCTCATCAGTCCTGTTTGACGTTTTAAGTGTAATTGGCTAACTTGAGGCAGCATCTGTTGGCAAGTTTCCTCTATGAGCAGGGTCACTTCCCGTCCTTGATACCTTCTCCCCATGTGCCCGCGAGTGCCCTTTGCCCCAGCTTCCCTTTATGTACCAACTGTAGAGACAATCAATTTGAAATCCAACCTTCCAGGACCAAGCCTCTGCCTATTTTCTTTTCTTTCCCTTTTCCTTTTTTTTAAATCAAAGCTCAGGACACAACAACAGAGAAGTTCTAGTGCAGCTCTGCCACTAACTGGCCAGGTGAACCTCCATCGCCAGGACTGTAGACACCTCAAGTACCAGACATGATCCGGCCCTCACCTTCAGACCCAGTTACCTTCCTACTTCAGTGCCAGGATCCTGGACTGGCAACAGTCTCAGAGGTGTCCACACCTCCACGGGGCTGGACGAACTTCTACAGGTGGGGTGTGGTGACAGATCAGACAGGTATAACCAGGAAGTTGTCCTGGTGTTAACTAGTTGTTTTGACCTGGAGTAAATTATGTCACCTCTCTAAGCCTCAGTTTCCTCATATGTAAAACAGGGATAATAATAGTACTAGTTCCCATGTGTAGGACTACTGCAGATTAAATGAGAACTGTATGTAGAACATTTAGCACAGTTAGCTGTTGATGATGACTCCGGTGGTGATGAGAACTCCCAATCCCACTCCACCAGGATATTTTGAGACTTCAGCCAATGGTGGCCAGGGGAGGAGCCCTGTCTTGGCTGTAGACTGAATCCTTTTGCTCTTCCCTCTCTTGGGGAGTTTCGTCCACACTGGTATGTACTCTGTGATCTACCCCGACACCCTGGTTGACATGCTCATTGCCGAGAGCAATAAATCATTTCTCCCACTGATTCACAGAATTCAACACGTTGACTTTTATTTTCTTGCCATTTGTTCCCCTTCTTTCTGTGGCTCAGATGCACCTGCCACTCTTCTGAGGGACCCTCTGAAGAGTCCCTCAGGATGTCCATTGTCAATGCCTCCAGCCTCAGCCTTGGCTTTAGCAGTAGAGAGTAGGGGAGCTTGGATTTTAAAAAGGATAGAGGATCCTGCAAGACTTCCTCCTTGTCCCACACCACCTACCTCCCCATCCAAATTCAAAAACTCTCTTGAAGTCTGGCCATTTCCTTTATTTATTTGTTTATTTGTTTGTTTGTTTGTTTGTTTGTTTGTTTACCTCAACAGATTTCTTTCTGTAGAGGCTCATTTTCCTTTGAAACAAAATGACATGCTAAGCACATACTCTACCACTGAGCTATATCCTCCCCAGATCACATGAATTTTATAATCAACTTGCCAATTCTCCCTCTCTCTGTCTCTGTCACAGACACACACACACATCTATTGGCACTTGATTGATACTTTATTAAACCCATAGATCATTTGGGGATACTGTTGAAATATTGACAATATTGAGACAATGTGTCATACATATGCCTAGGTTTAGAGTAAGATCTAATTTATTTTCTGAATCATTTGTGAGTAAGTTGCAGATACCATGCCCTTTTATCTCAGTCCAGCAGTTTTTAAGAGATCCTTTTTTTCCTTGTAATTTGCTTGATTTCTGCTTCATACATTTTCAAAGTTATATTGTTAGGTTCACATAGGCTTACGATTGTTATATCTTTAAGTGAATTATTTCTTTTTAATTGAAATGTAGTTGATGTATAACATGTCAGTTTCAGGTGTACTACCTAGTGATTTGACATTTGCATACATTATGGAATGCTCACCGTGATAAGCCTAGTGACTATCTATCTCCATACAAAGTTATTACAACATTATTGACCATACTCCTTATGCTATATATGATATCCCTGTGGCTTATTTATTTTATAACTGGAGGTTCATGTCTTTTAATGCTTTTCACCTATTTTTCCCTCTCCCTTCCCCTGCCCCCCTGACTACCACCATTTGTTCTATCTATGAATCTATCTTCATTTTGTTTTGTTTGTTTCTTTGTTTTTCAGATTCCACATATAAGTGAAATCATACAATATTTGTCATTGTCTGACTTATTCATTTAGCATAATACTCTCTAGGTCCATCTATATTCTTGCAAATGGCAAAATTTCATTCTTTTTTATGGCTGAGTAGTATTCCGTTATATATATATATACATATGTCACATCTTCTTTATCCATTCATCTATTGATGGACACTTAGATTACTTCTGTATGTTGGATGCAATGAACACTGAAGTGCATATATTTTCTCAAATTAGTGTTTTTGTTTTCTTTTTGTAAATACCCAGAAGTGAAATTACTGGATCATATGTTAGATTTATTTTTAATTTTTTGATGAACGTCCAAACTGTATTCCATAGTGTCCGTACCAATTTACAATGCCACCAACAGTACGTGAGAATTCCCTTTTCTCCACATTCTTGACAACACTTGTTATTTGTTACCTTTTGATGAGAGCTGTCTGACAGATGTGAAGTGGTATCACTGTGGTTTTGATTTACATTTCCTTAATGATTAGTGATGTTGAGATTTGTTTCTTACTTTCTTTTCTCTTAACTAATATGTAGTGCTCTTCCTTAATCCTACTGATATTTGTTTTCCCAAATTATATATTATCTAATCTTAAAATTACTACATCATCTTTCTTTTGATTAGTAGTTTTGTGCTATAGATTTTCCCCTGCCATTATATTTAAGCTTTTTCTGTCAGTTTGTTTTGAGTGTGACTCTTATGAGCATGAATTTCTTTTTTTGTTGCTTGTTTTGTGTGTGTGTGTGTGTGTGTGTTTCCATCACTTGTCTTTATGTTTTAACTGGTTAGTTTGGTGTTACTGAGATTATGATTAGTGATATCTAATGCCTTATGCCTTCCATATTGCTTAGTGGTTTTTATTTATTTATTTATTTTTCTTATCTGTCTCCTTTTGGATTGATGGTATTTAATTTATTCCTTTTCTTTCTTCCTAAAGGAAATTTTCTTTCAAATTTATATTTTTAATTTTATTTTTAAATAAATAATTATATCTCAGTTTTATTGAGATATAATTGACATACAATACTGTATGGGTTTAAGGTGTACAGCATAAAGATTTGACTTACATCATGAAATGATTGCCACAATAAGTTTAGTGAACATCCATCATCTCCTATAGATATAAAATCAAAGAAATAGAAATTTTTTTTCCTAGTGATGGGAAGTCTTACAATTTATTCTCTTAACAACTTTCATAATATATACAGAAGTGTTAATTATGTTTATCATATTGTACATTTCATCCCTAGCACTTACCCTATAACTAAAATTTTGTACCTATTGACTGCCTTTGTCCAATTTCCCCTCGTCCCACCCTCTCCTTTTTAAATTTTAAAGTCTTATTTAAATTTTCCAACAAGTGTATTAAAATTTATTTCTTCCTTTTTAGTCTTTGCATCCTGTACCTTCTTCTGCTTTTAATTTCTTTCTTGATGATGTGTGTCATTTAGTAGTTCTTTGCTAATCACAGCTAGTAAAGTCTCTAAATCTCTGAATGTCTGAATTTTTTCTCAGCCCTGAACAATACATTAGCTGCTACAAAATTCTAGTTGGAATTTTTTTCCTGTTTTTTGAAGATAAAAATTTTTTGTTCTGTTGAATCTATTATCACTTATGAAAAGCCAACTATCATTCTAATTGTCTTATTTTTTAACATCTGTCTTAACTCTTTAGGAGCTTTTATAATTTTTCTTTGTGTTTGTTCCGAGCTTTAAATACTGTGTCTGCAAGAGGGATTTGTTCTTATTTATCCAAATTATAATATAGCTTTTGTTTGAATTTAAGAATATTATCATTCTTCATTTCTGGAATATTGTCAACTATTTGAATATTATCTCTCTTCCATTCTTTCCCTTGGAACATGTTCAAGCTTTTTATTATAGATGCTTGGTCTCTTAAATTTTCTTTTCTTTTTTAATCTCTCCGTCTCTGTGCTGTATTCTGGGTGATAGAGATTTATCTTCAAAATGATTCTCTCTTTGACTGTACCCAGCCTCCAGTCCCATCTGTACATTGATGTTTGAATTATCAATAATGATGATTTTTAAATGATTAATTTTTAAAGAAATATGTCACTCCTTTTTAGACGCTCACCTTATTACATTCAATATTCTTTCAATATTTTAAACATAATTATTTTAAAGACTTTTTCAGATTTTTTCTTTTTATTATAATTCCTGACTCTTCCCATGGTGGTTTGTTTCCTTGTGTGATTTCTAGCTCTTGATGATCTTAGGAACCTTTAGGAATTTTTATTTTGTAGAAATTCCACAGGCACTGGGTTACAGAAGCATTTTTAGAAGCCGGTCTCTCCTTTGCCTCTCCTGAATAATGGATTCTGGAGCAATTTTTAATGTTAATCTCTTGGTTTGTGCCCCCTACATCACAGCTGGCTAGCACTGATCTGGGATCTAATTTTTGTGAATGATGACCTTTCTACCCACAGGCCCAGGTGGAAAGCGAGTTTTCTTGACATTACCGTAGTCGGTGGAGTTTTTCTCATCTCTTTCATGATAAGTGGCCATTGTTGAATCTTGATTTTATTCAGATACCTCAGTTCCAATTCCCTTTGCACACTGGGTATAGGGCTTGGATTTGCAAGAGTTAAACCTCGGCTTCTTGTGGTTAAGGCTCAAATCCCATTCTGATATCCCTATGAGCTATTTTTGTTTCAGCTCCTGCTTACTGTTCTGGCTTTGAACAAAATCTCATTTCATTTCTGGAAGCCTTGATATATTAGATATGTATTTAATCTGGTAATAGTCCAGAATTTGTCTGTATTTGAAGTAAGCAGATACTTCTCTGCCAAACCAGTACACCATATTGACTAAAAGTGTGTGTGTGTGTCTGTGTGTGTCTGTGTGTGTGTGGAGATGAAACCCCAGAGAGGTAGCAGCAGAACTGAGAATGGTTTTGACATAGAAACCAAGAGCGGAAACAGCATCAAAGAGATGTTGATGACCATTGGTTTCCATCAAGGAAAGCAAAAAAGAAAGAGAAATGACCAGATCTGCACATAGGATCTAGAAGTGAGAGACGCCTGAGGGTGCTATTTTATCAGGTTTCAGGAGAGAATGGTGGTAGGGAAAGGGAAGCAGTGGAATCTACACCTCCTGGCTGGAAGGGTTTGAGAGTGGTAGAGAGAAAAGAATTACAATGATTATGTAAAGGAACATTGTATGAAGATTTGTTTTTCAGAACAGGAAGCCTCAAACTAGCACCAGCAATACACCTGTCTGTCTGGCAGGACTCCTATCCCTTTAATTATCTAAAATTTGTTTGTTTCCGAGATATAAAAATATTTCTTGGGTAGAGGACAGCCTAACTCAGTGGCAGAATATGTGCTTAGCATGCCTGAGGTCCTGGGCTCAGTCCCCAGTACCTCCATTAAATAAACAAACAAACAAACTTAAACCCCCCCAAAATAACATTTCTTTTTTATTTGATACATTTTCCAGCCCAAGCTGGACTTCACAAAACTCTCTTTCAATCTCCTTGAGCCTCTTGGTTTGAATTTGGCCTCATTGACCTGAGAGTTATGGTTCTGGGTCTTGTCTTCTTGGTGAGGTAGATAAGGTACATGATTGATACAGTAAAGGCAAACTCAATCATATCTAAGCCACGCAGGGGCTACAGTGTGACCCATTTCCACAACGAGTAGGAGGAGGGGTGGGAACCGTGTGAGTGACAGAGGGAAGCAAAGAGGAAGAGGGAAGAGATGGAGCGGAGGGAGGGCAGGGGAGAAGAGGACAGGGTATGAGTATCCTGACTGAGTAACTGAGGAAGGCAATTGCAGAACCCATGACACTTGAACCTCAGAGAAGCTACAGATACTGTAATGCCACATGCTTCAGCAGATATGCTCAGTCTAAAGATAGTCTCTGTCTGCTCCAAGCTATTCTTAGTCATTCTCCTTAAGTTTTGATGTATCTAGTCATTGTATCCCTCAAGCAAATCTTCTGAAACTAAATATATCTGGTGACATTCGGAGCCGAATAATGCCTGCAGGGGCCCCTCATCCAGAAGGGTCCCCATCTGTTCTTCCTTGGACTGAGCTGCTCCTGGATTTATGCCTCCTCCTTGACATTGCTCCTTAGTAGGTTTGCTTGGAAGTTTTATCATGTAAACTTCCCCAAGAATCACTGACTCAGTTTCGGATATTTTAGTTGGGTTGCAATGTCCTCCACGTGTGAATTAAGCGGGCAAACAGAATGAATGTTGACATGGCTGCCAGAGGCAATGGCCATCGAAGCTGGGGTGGAGCATGGCCTCTTTGAGCCAAGAACAGTCTTTATGACCAGGCCCTTGAGCAGAAGTGGCATTGAAAGCCCGGTTTGTGGTCAAAAGCCTTAGTTACAGCTGAGCTGCAGAATGTGGAAACCAGCAAACAAGCAGAACCCCTACGCCGTATGTCTCAAAGACAGTCCATTCAGTGTTAAAATAAGAAAGAATCAATCTGAATGCTCTGGAGAACAACCTCAGAGAAACTTTTCACTAATTGAAGTTTGGATGAAAGGGCCAGAATCCCTCTGGAAATTTCCCAAAATTAATTAACTGCTTGGCTGAAACGAAAAAAATAGAAAGCTTAAGAAAGGGGATTCCACTTCCCTGTCTACTTATGGCTGGTAGGGTTCACTCGAGGGTGACTCAAAGGAAAATCTGGGGCCAGAAGAGTTGAGTCAGTAGAGCTGAGCCTGTGGTCGTGGTAAGCCAAATCTCTACTGACTGATGTTAGCCCTCATTCAGGTTGCTCTCTGTTGTAGTCTGCTCTCTGCCAAAGAAGAGATGCCTTGGTTTAACTTGCCACTGGTTCTTTCCTTGCCAGGAATCACTTCCATCAGGAAGCCTTCTTTGCCCACCTCTCCCAGCGCACCCATACCCAGCTTGGGTGACAGCCGTCCTCTGTATTCCTACCCATCCTGTGCCCACCTCTCCCACAGAACAACCCACTCTGGGCTGTGATTGGTGGTGCTGTTGTCAATCTTTGCCATTGGACCACAAGCTTCTATCACATGGTCGAGCATGTGGCTGTGCTCAATGTATTTTGAACTGAATTTTCATTAGAAACCTATTGAGATGTTTACATGGTTCATTTTGTTAAAACTGTAATTGGTTACAAGAAAAGTCCTGAAAGGTACAAATGGGTTGTGCAGGTGGGTGACTGTGTGTATTTTAATGGTGCCTAACACACTGTCCATCACCAGCTCGACACGTATCTGAGTACACTGGGACCGCTCAGCTGGGCAGGTGTTTCCTAACCAGGACGCCAAGCACAGAAATGAGGAGAAAGCTCTTCTTGTCTCGGTCTCCGTGCCTCTGGGCCACAAGTGGTTTGCACTAAGTTAGACTGGAACTATCTACTCCCTAAGGATTTCTCATTTGGGGTTTCCTTTTCCTGAATATCTCCACTCTGAGAATCTAGGGGCTATAAAAATAGAACACCACGGGGGATTTGAATTGCTATTAAGCAAGGAATCCTTGAAGAGCTTCTTGCAAATAATTGCTTTCTTTTAGAAAACCTACTAGGCGAGGGGTCTCGGCAGAGGTGAGGGGTTATGGGCATCTTGGGCTCCGTGGCCCCAGGCTGGGCAGGCCCACCCCACACAAGCAACAGCTGCCACTCTGTTTGGTCACCACCCTTCTTTTTTGATCATTTGAGTCCACTGGGGGAAAAAATAAAGTATGACTCAGAGGAGGTCACTCTGTAAACATACCAGCAGCTAACACGTTATCTTTATCAGTTGGTGCTTGGCTAGGATGAGTTAATAACCTGGAAGATGGCTGCCCAGGGAGGGACAGGGTGACAGGTGGACACTACAGAGAAACCAGAAGTGCCAAAGATACACTGTGCCTGCTTTATGATTTTGTTCAGGGTCTCAACCTTCTAAGCTTTCAGTATATGTGTCCCAGGCTGCCAGCCTCTTACCTTTAGAGCTTATAAGGCAGGTCGGCTTCAATTCCCTGAGGATCCTTTCTCTTTGCAGAGACAAGGAACTGATTATACAAACAAATAAACACACAAACAAACAAAACAAGCCAGGGCAAATACGGTCGGGTTGCCAAATAAAATACAGGATGCCCAGTGAAGTTTGAATTTCAGATAAACAAAAAATTATTTGTATTATTTTAATGTTGACTGGGACATATTTATACTTAAAAATTATTTGTTGTGATGTGAATATGCTAAACACTACTAGACTAAACATTTAAACATGGTTAGGACGGTAAAAAATTAAGATATTATTTGATGTTATCTAGTTTAACTGGGTGTCTTGTGTCTTTTTTATTTGCTAAATCTGGCAATTCTAAAAAGAGGCAAAGAACTTCCCTTCACATTCCCCCTCCACTCCAAGCCAGGGTCATACATGTAGTCAGGAAAATTCTTCCAAACTCAGCCATTCAGCTCCTGAGGTCAGCCACCCCGATGCAGGATGAGGCACAGACGTCAGGGATAGAGGACCAGGTTCGGGATCCACAGCCACACTGCTTCCTGGGAGTCCGCAGTCTCCGGGGAAGGGCCCGTCGGATGCTGCAGAGTGACCCCAGGTGTCACAGGCCCACTGTGGCTGCCCTCTAGGGAGGGAGGAGACCAAGTCCCAGGTAGCAAACCATCCTGCGAGACAGGCCCTGACAGAAGTCAGAAATCAATGGCCCAAATGTGCCTGTCGTCACTTCGCCAGGCTCTGACGGGCACACCCAAGCCTGTAAGCTGCAGAACCATGCCCAGGTGCCCTCCCACTTTAAGCAGACTCAATCCCACATATTAAAATCTGGATTTGCCAAAGATACTGTAGTGAGTGATTATTTTATACTTGTCTACAGGACAGACCACAGGCTTTCTTTAATTAGTAAAACTCCCCTCATTTAAAACCATTTGGGAAAGAAAAAAATTAATCAAAACAGAGGAAAATTAATTGGCACTCCACCCTGAGGAAGGCCAGGGATGGCAAAAAAAAAAAACAAGTTATTCCTGCAGGAGGGACTGGCCCTGGCGGATGTCCTCCGGCAGCTGGACGCCTGGTGAGCACCAGGCAGGTTTAGCGCCGTGTGAAGAGTGTGTGCGCAGCAGCAAGCCGCTTTCCTGGGAGGTTCACAGAGCCAGTGTCATCATTTCATAGGCACCCTGCCAGTGTGTGAGGTCAGGCAGCTGTCTGCTTCCATTTGTGTGGTGCCCCCTGCTGTAGGTGGCAGAAGATGGGAAAGGGTGAAGATGAGGCAGAGAGTGGCAAGGTGCAGGGTGCAAAGTGCGCGGTGCTTGCTGTGGGTGGCGGCGGGGTCAGGAGAGCAGGAGTAACTTGCTCTGGCCAAGGGGTGCTTTGCTCAGATGGAGGGGAGCCCGAGGATGAGGACTGTGCCAGGACTGCTTGGAGAAACTGCCATTCAGCCAGCATCTGGTGATGGTGTGCCCCTTGCATAGCGCCAGGTTAGTGGGCAGTAGAAAAAATGATGAAGACAGTGTTAATGACAATAACAATCGACAAAATCCTATCCTCCAGTGTCATGGGCTGAATTGTGTTCCCGCAGAAAAAGGTATGTTGAAATCCTACCTCCTAGTACCTCAGAATGTGACCTTATTTGGAAACAGGGCTCCTGCAGATGTCATCAAGATACGATGAAGTCAGGTGGAGAGGGGTGGACCCCTACTGCAATATGCCTGGTGTCCTTATACGGAAATGGACATGTGATGACAGAGGCACACAGGAGCACCCATGTGATGGCAAAGACAGAGACTGGAGTGATGGAGCTGCAAGCCAAGGAATGTGGAAACAGTGCTGGGCAGCAAACTGCCAGAAGCTGGGGGAGAGGCCTGGAACAGAGGTTCCCTCTCAGCACTCAGAAGGAACCACCTCTGCTGACACCTTCATTTTTGACTTCTTGCTTCCAGAACTGTAAAAGATTGCATTTCTATTGTTGGTTTATTTTGGGCGGTGGGGGGGTAATTAAGTTTATTTATTTAATTTCTTTTTAATGGTGGAACTGGGGATTGAAACTCCTGCATGCTAAGCACACACTCTACCACTGAACTATACCCTCCCCTCCCCCAGTTTCTATTGTTTTAAGCCACTCAGTTTGTGGTGCTGTGACGGCAGCCCTTGGAAGCTAACACACACTGCGATTACCATTGAATTATTACCATGTGGCAGGCATCCTATGGGTGATTTACACAGTTATATCACTTATTTTTCATGACAGCCCTGTGAAAAAGGACACATCACAACTGAGGAAATGGAAGCCTGGAGAGGCCTGAGGTCAAATGTGGGGGTTTTTTGTTTTGTTTTGGGGGAGGTAATTGGGTTTATTTATTTATTTTAATGGCAGTATTGAGAATTGAGCCCAGGACCTCATGTATGCTAAGCATACACTCTATCCATGAGCTATATCCTCCCCCCTCAAATTACCTTAGGTAGAAACTGAGACAACAGAGAAGTGCTTTGGGGTGAGAAACCTTTAAATCACACCTAAAGCAATAACTTAACTTCATCCAGAGTTTAGGTCAGCCCTACTCAGCACTCAGAGGGAAAGAAGTTTGAACTAGTAAGTCATTGTGTGAGTCAGGATAGGCTAAGTTGTGCTGCAGTAACAAACGAGCCTTGAAATCTAGTCTCATTTTAATGGATGAATGAATCGACCACATTCATTTACTAGGTAAGTAATAAGTAAGTGGAGTGGCAAATCTAGATAGCAACTAAAAGAAGAGGCAATGAGAGCTGCTGCAGTCACTTCAGCTCAGGAAGGATTTAGATTCATGCCTTTTTGAATAGTAAAATTGCTAAGAGAACAAAACTAATCTTCATAATCAGAGAGGAAGTTTCTCAGTGGGAATTGGCTGCAATGTTAGAGGCTAAGCTTTGGCTAAGTTTATCACAGATTAAATGTGGGATAAATAGGATGCCCATTTAATACTTTTGGTTTATATTGTTTATTTCTGAAATATTCAAAAAAATTCAAGTAAATGTTATATCTTGACAAAGTCTTTATCCAACATATAGTAGATGCTTACTTAATGTCTGCTGAATGACTAAATGATATGAACAGTAGGTGTTCTTACTATGAAATAAAATACAGGTTTCTTCTTCACACAAGAAACAGGCCAGAAAAACATGCTCTGGGATGCTTTTCTCCTGAGCAGTCTGGGTTTTCATGGGCCAGTAAAATCGAAAGAAAAAAATGGACAAGTTGGCCAGTAAGGATGTTCACAACAATGATCGCCTACTGGCACCATCAATAAAGTGAATCAAAACATAAGGCTGGACCCTGAATTAGAATAAGAGCAACCTTTAAGTGGGATACATTTAGGTTTTTGAAAAGCTCACTGCATCATCCTTAGGTTTCCTCATTTGCTCAAAGCAAATGCATTCATCGGCACTGAGCTGAACCACCTGCCTTCCCTCCAGAAGTCTCTAGACAGAACCCGGGGCAGTGGGGCCGGGCGGCAGCTGGGAACACTGGCTGTGGGTTTCTGGAGGACAGAGGGTTGGGGACACTCACCAGGACAATGCCCCTCCCGGTTCCCGGCTGTCGCCTGCCTGGCCACGACCCTCCCTCACGGAGCAGGGTTGGGCGGGGAGGAGGAATTAGCCCTCTCGTGGGACAGCACCCAGGGCCCCGGCCCCTGGACTCCTGCCCTCCTGCCCTTGTCTCCCCGAGCAAACGGTTCTCACGGGGATTAGCCGGCAGCCGGTCTGCCGTGGTCTCAGCACCCAGCCTGCGTTTCCTCGCCTCCTCTCTGCGCCACCTGGGAGCGCTGCCTGCCCTGCAGCTGCCTGACTGCCTCCTCGCCCACCTGGCCCTTCCGATCCCTGTGGAACTTTCTGGCAACAGAGGGGTGACAGAAAGCAGAAGCCCAGCGCCCAGGGCTGGGGGTTGGGGGCTGGGCCTGGTCGCTGGGCTCCGCCCCTTCCCTCTCAGTCTGTCCCCGTTCCAGGTCATTGCTGAACCCTCTGCCTCCGGCCTCCCGGGCGGCGGTGGGAAGGGGTGCTTCCTGCCAACCAGACACATAGGCTCCAGGGAAGGAGCCGTCTCCCGGGCTGGGAGATGTGCCCATTAGTACTGATCATAAGAAAGAAATGCAAAGATGAGTCCAATGGAGGTTTGTAAGATTTTTTGCTTTTATTTGAACACAAGAGATGACATTCTAAGGGTCCTGGGAGGCAGCAAGCTCGTACTTTTTAATTGCTTGGATGACATGGCCATTTGGGCAGCCAGGAGGTCAGGTAAATGTAACGATTAATACATCCTTATTGCTCTACAGGGCGGCAAAATAGGGAATGGGATCTAGTGCCGTGGTTTTCTCCTTTTAATTGGGCTCTTGTTTAGGTCCATGTGTGTGTTTTCCCAAGTTTAAACTTTCAGGGTTATGTAACCACTCCCCTTGGCTTCTAGTCAAACTTCCAGATTAGCTGGAGGTGCCCTGAAGCCTGGGGAGCTGGCGTGGGGTGATGCACGTGACCCTGTCGGGCTTCCTGGTCAACCCTCCCCGAGAAAGGTGCCTGCTTGCAGGTCAGGGAAGAAAGTTGCTTGTAGATGGGTCCTAGTGCCCGTTTTTGAGGCTTTCAGGCCAATACTCTGAGCATCTCCAGTTCTTCAAACTGTAACCATTAAGGGTGGAAATCCCACCACACTTTGCGCCTTGAAAACAACGTCGGTCACATTGAAACGTCTACACAAGCAGGAGGCACTTGAGAGGACGTCAACATTTCCAGCGACTGCAGTGCTTATTTCAGTGGTGTCCTCAGCCCTGCATCGGAAACGGTGTGGTTCTTGGAAGCAGTGTCTCGTGGCACCCAAATCCTGTTTCTTTTCTTTGCTTCAGTTACCATCGTAGCTGCTAATTAAAAGGAAAATGATGACTGTTTCTGTAGGATTAGCAAGCGTGGTGGAAAAGAGATCATAGGTAGGACCGAACATTTCAAACTTCCCTTGGTAGAACGCCTTCTCTGTCGTCGGTAGAATGTTGTATCTGCCTTAAAACCCAAAGCTTCCTGGCCCCTTTGGGCCTCCAGAGTTTGCAATGAGGATGAATGGCTGTGAGCTCTTAGATCCCTAGTGAAAGGCCTATAGAAATGCAAATCACCCAGCCATCCCCAAACTCCTCCAAACACAGAAAAAAACAAATTGGGGCTTTCGGGATCCCCAGGCACTGTTTCCTGCTTCAGAGGAGCGGGAGGAGAAGGCACAGCTGCCAGCTGCTGGCAGGAGGCAAGCATCTCAGTACACGGAAAGCACCTTGACCTTTGTGAAGTGCGTGGTGCAGAGAAGGCCTTCTGGGCACAGTGGCGGTGCCCCTCACTGCATGCTGACCCGACAGCCGCTCCTAGCCTTTAGTTATCGATCTGATTTGCTGTTTTAAGGAGAGGTTAGTAGGACAAGTGGGGAACGAACGTGGCAAGCAGCACAAGAATGTGGAAGTGGTGCCTGTGGCTAAAACAGACCAGGCTATGGCCCCTTGACCTTTTATTTTTCAAAAGAGAATAACACTGTTTTTTCCTTCTCATACAAAGAGTGTATTATTCATTGAACAAATTCAAACATTAATAAAAGTATTCAAAAGAAAGCTGAACTCTATTACCTTGAGATAATGACTATTAAAATTTGGTGACCATTTTTCCAGATAGCTCTGTGTGTGTGTGTGTGTGTATGTGTGTGTGTGTATGCACGCACGCATACTAGAAATAAATATCATCAGGGGGATGATGTTATGCTTGGTTCTAGGTAACTGCCTTTTTAACTCATCAACAATAAATATAATCATTTCTCATGACTACTTGGTAGACTTGTCCCTCAATATCCAAGTGGAATTGGTTCCAAGACACCCCCATCCCCAAGATACCAAAATCCCCAGATGCTCAAGACGTTTCCGTAAAATGATGCTGTTTTTGCATTAAGCACATCCTCCCATATACTTTATTTATTTACTTTTTAAGTGAAAGATTTATCCATGGAGAGACTCACTTCACAGACAGAGTGCGGGCCGTCTCAGGGGTGAGAGGCCCCAGGGTATGGGGTGGTCAGTTTTTACAGGCTGAGTAATTTCATGGGCTAACAAGTGGGAAGATTAGTCCAACATTTTTGGGGATGGGGAGATGACTTCCTGGGACTGGGCCACTGCCCACCTGTTGGCCTTTTATGGTCAGCCTCAAAACTGTCATGGCGCCTGTAGGAGTGCCACTTAATATGCTAACATATTACAGTGAGTGTATAATGAGACTCAAGGTCTATTGGAAGTTGAACCTTCTGCCCTCTTGGGCCTAGTAGGTTCCAACCAATTTTTGTTGTATCCTCAATGGCTGTGTCATTCTATTAATGGCTGTCCTCTGCTCCCTTCCCTCCTGTCTCATTCTCCCCTCAGAGATTTCATGCCCATAATCTTATGGGAAGCAGAAGAGTGATGGTCTGTCTTCTGGAGCTGCTTTAGGGCTGAGTAAGGGCATCAACCTGCCTGTCAGGAAATAAAGTCTCTGGATGCCTGATCTAGGGGTCCCAGGGGCAAGACAGCTTCTTGTTTTAAGTCAAGGAGGATATCCTCCTATATACTTTAAATCATCTCTAGATGTCTAATAATACTTGATACAATGTAAATGCTATGTAAATAGTTGCTGGCCTGCAGCAAATTCAAATTTTGCTTTCTGGAACTTTCTGAAGAACTTTTTTTTCCCCGAGTATTTTTGATCCCAGTTTGGTCAAACCCACAAATGTGGAGGCCACCAATACAGAGGGCTGACTGTATTGCTTGTATGTAAGTATCATAATTTATTAGCCAACTACAGTTTTATATACATTTAATTTTTTTCCAGTATTTCACTCTTATAAATTACACTGCAATGGACATCTTTAGAATATTTGGCTGATTATTTACTTAAAGGTAAATTTATAGAAATTAAGCTGCTGGATCAAAGGGAAAGTTTATTTTAAATTTTGATACAGATTATTATTCTGCCCTGCAATTTATCATCTCATCAGAGTGCATTTCCTCATGTGCTTACTAACGCCAGGTTCTCAGATTCTTTTTAAACTTTGCCAACCTGATGAACCCATATACATATATATGTTTTAAGTTGCATTTCTTTGCTAACTTCTGATATTGAACACATTTTTGTGTTTACTGGCCACTTTCTTCCTCTTCCTCCTCCTCCTCCTCTACCTCCTCCTCCTCCTCTTCCACCTCCTCCTCTTCCACCTCCTCCTCCTCCACCTCCTTCTTCCTCTTCTTCTTTTTATGAATTAGCTCCCCATGTCCCTTGTTCATTTTCTAAAAGGGTGTTATTACTTTTCTTTTCCAATTGTAAAAGCTCTTTATGTCTTAGAAATATAATTTCTTTGCTGTCACAATTTTTAGAATATATAATTTGTCTTTTTGTTTTGGTAGTTATAGAAGCTGTTTATTTTTACTGAAGTCAAATTTACTAGTATTTTGGAGGACTGTGATTTAAAATGTTACAACCATGACATGATTAGCGTTATAGTATATGTATGGTTCCTAATAAAAATGTGAATCTTCACTCCACCAGAATTCCTTTTTCTGTGGAAAGCATTTAGTAGGATCTAGCTCCTTGACATCCAGGTAAGTTGCCAGCTGCCTCAGTATCATTTCTGGATAATTCATTTTTCCTCTTTTGATTTGAAATGCCTCCTTGATCACCTGTTAAATTTTCATTTACTACATGGGGCTGTTTTTAGATTTTATTTTCTTCCATTGATTGGATTGTCTATTTCTGTGCCAGTGACCACACTCTTTTAATAGTTTTATAATATATTTTGATATTAAGTAGGTATTCATTTATTATCCATCCTCCCCTGCCCCCAAATCCTTAACTATTCTTATATGTTCAACTTTGACTTCTTTTCAAGGTAATTTTTGTTATTAATTTGATTGGAGCTTGTAGATAAGTACACAAGTCAAAGTATATCACTTGTTGATTCTCAAGCATGAAAACATTCATGTGCTTACTACCCAGATCAGGAAACAGCACCCCCAGAACCCCCAAAACTCCCCTCAGGATTCCCAGTCACTAGTCCCTCACCAAAGGTAACTACTGTACTGATGTCAATCTCCACATTCATTTTACTTTTGTTTATTTAAAAAATTTTAAATACACATAAAATTGACCATATTAGTCCTTTTTAAGTGTACAGGTCACTAATGCTATGTACATTCATGTGATTGTGCAACCAGTCTTCAGAATTCTTTTTATCTTGCAAAATTAAAACTCTATACCTGTTAAAAAAATAACTCTCTGTGTCCTGCCCCCCACAGTCCCTGGCAACCAGCCTTTTTATTTCCTGTCTCTACAAATTTGATTACTCTAGGTACCTCAGATAAGTGGAATCATGCAGTATTAGTATTTTTGTGACTGGCTTATTTCACTTTGCAAAATGTCTTCAAGATTCATCCATGTTGTAGCATATGTCAGCATTTCCTTCCTTTATACTGCTGAATACTATTCCATTCTAGGTACATACCACACTTTGTCTATTCATTCTTCTGTCAATGAACACTTGGGTTGCCTCCACCTTTTGGCTATTGTAAATAATGCTGCTATGAACATGGGTATAGAAATATTTCTTTGGCACCCTGCTTTAAATTATTTGGGGTATATTCCAAGAAGTGGGATTGCTACATCATATAGTAATTCTATTTTTAACTTTTTGAACTTCCATATCATTTTCCATAGTAGCTACATCATTTTTCATTTCTACTCACAGAGCACAAAAGGTCGAAATTTCATCACACCCTCTCCAACATTTTTTTTAATATTGTAGTCACCTTGATAGGTGCGAGGTGATTGCCTTTGTTTTTGAACTTTATATAAATTGAACCATTCAGTATGTGTTACTTTGTGTCTGACTTCTTGTTTTTGTTATTTTTGTGAGTATCATCCATGTTATTGCATACAGCAATATTTAATTTTCAATAGTTTATAACACCCCACTAGGTAACTTTATCGTAATTTATTTATCCACTTTAATGCTGAAGGACTTTGGGTTGTTTCTAATTTTTGATTATTATGACTACTACTACTATGAACATTTTTAATATCTTTCTGTGTACACATGTATGCATGGCTGTGAATATATACCCAGGAGTGGAATTGCTGGGTCATTATGTATTCATATATTCAGCTTTAGTAAGTTCTGCCAGTTTCCAAAGTGGCTGAAGCAATTTGCACACCCACTAACAGTATATCCCTAGTTGATCCACATCCTCACTAACACTAATTTTACTATTAGCCATTCTGGTGGGTAAAGAGTGGCATCTAATTAGGGTTTAAATTTGCATTTCCTTGCTGAGGAATGAGGTTGACCACCTTTTAAGATGCGCCTTAGCCCTTTGGATATTCTCTTGTGATGTGCATGCTAAGTCCTTTGCTCGCTTTTCTGCAGTATTTGTTTTTTCCTGTCCTTTCCTTAGTAACTTAAAGGACCTCTTCATTCATTCTGAATAAGCCCTTTGTTAGAAATATATATTGCATTTCCCTTTTTTCAGTCTGTGGCTTGCCTTTTCACTCCTTCAAATGGTATCTTTTGATGAACAAAAGTTCTTTATTTTCATGTAGACTAATTAATCTATGGCTACTGACTTTCATGTCCTGTTTAAGAAATTTTAGCATATCTAGATAATACAAGAAAAATTCTCCTATGTTATCTTCTCAAAGTATATTTCTTTTACTTTTCACATTTAGATCTACAGTCAAGCTGGGTTTTGTTTTGTTTTGTTTTGTTGTTTTCTTCATCATGTGAGGTAGAGATTAAGATGAGGCTTTCTCCATATGGATTTCCACTGACCCAGAATCACTTACTAAGAAGACTGTCCTTTCCCCCACTGTACTACAATATCATCTTTGTTATAAATCAAGTGTCGGTTTGTTTCTGGTTTCTCTGTTCTATTCCATTGATCTAGTTTTTTTCTCATGCCAATACCACACTGTCTTAATTACTTAGCACTATATCTTGTGATATCTAGTGTATTTCAGCTTTCTTCTTCTTCAAGATTGTCCTGGCTATTCTTGGCCCTTGGCCCTTTGTATTTCCATATATAAAATTCTTTTCCATATATTTAAATTCTTGTCAAGTTCCATGTTTTTAAAAAACTGCCAGGATATTTTTAAGGTTTACATTGAATCTATGAATTTGGGGGAAATTGGTATCTTTACAATATTATATGCTCCAATTCACAAACATGATATATTCCTCCATTTTTCAGACTTTCTTTACTGTCTCTAAATAATGTTTATAGTTTCTGTATAGACATCTTGCACATCTTTTGTTAGAATTATTTCTAATATTTGTTTTTTTTATGCTGTTGTAAATAATACTGAGTTTTGAATTTAATTTTCTAATTATTTATTGTGGATATTTAGAAATACAGTTGATTTTTATGTATTAACCTGTTTCCAGTATACCTGCTGAATTTAATTATTAATTCTAAAAACTTATCCATAGATTGAGCTGCATAGATCCTTAATTTTATAAATCTTCTTTACACTTCAGATATTGTCTTCTAAGCTATTCATTTTAAGACTATATGTTGTCCTCTAAGAGTGACTTTAGCTGCATCCCACATGTTTCAGTATGTAATATTTTTATTATATTCAGTTAAAATATTTTCCAATTCCATTGAGATTGCCTCTTTGAACCATGGGTTATTTAGTAGTACATTACTACTAATATCTTAATATTGTGGAATTGTCTATTTATTTTCTGTTATTGATTTCTTGCTTAATTCCATTTTAGTCAGACATAATCTGTATGATTTCAATCCTTTGAGGTTATTGAATTTGTTGCATCGCCTAGCATTAGGTCAGTTTTGGTAAAAGAGCTATGTGAATATTTTTTAAAAATCTACTCTGCAGCTGTTGGGTGCAGGATTTAGAACATTTAAGTTAGGTCAGAATTGTGAATTGTGGGTTTCAAATTTTCCATATCCTTACTGGTTTGTTTGGTTTTTGTTTGCTTTTGTCTACTTGTCCTATCAGTTTCTGAGAGTTGCATGTTAAAATCTCCCACCTTGATTGTGGATTTGTCTATTCCTTCTTTTAGATATGCCAATTTTTGTGTTATATGTTTTTGGACCTATGTTATTAGCAACATATAAATTTAGAATTGTTATATCTGCCTGGTGGATTGACCCAATTACCAACATAAAACATCCTTTCTTGTCTCTTTCTTCCCCTTCTGGGACTCCAATAATACACCATATCCCATCAGTCTTCTTATATTCTTTCCTATATTTTCCAATCTTTTTGATCTTCTTCCTTTAGTTTCAGTATTTTCTTTTGAACTCTCTTTAAGATCATTAATTCTCTCTTCAGCTGTGTATAATTTGCTTTTCAACTCATCAGCTAAGTTCTTCATTTCAATTATTGCATTTCAGTTCAATCATTTCTACCTGGTGGCTTTTTAAAATTGAGATAATTGATACATTGATTACTTTATTTAAATTTTTTTTCTTCCAGTTTTACTGAAATATAATTGATATATAGCACTGTATACTTTGTGGAGGGGAGGAGGTAGTTAGATTTTATTTACTTTCTAATAGAGGTACTGGGACTGAACCCGGAACCATGTGCTTGCTAGGCACCTGTTCTACCACTGAGCTACACCATCCTCCCCCCGCCCAGTTACTTTTTATGGATTCCAGTCCTTTAATAAAACTTTCCATTTCATCATCTATTTTCTTAATCATATTCATTAGTTATTTTAAAGTCCCTGCCTGATAACGCCAATATTTGGATCACCTTTGGATATGTTTTTATTGCCCATTTTTCACTTTCTTTGTTTCTGAGCATTCCTGAAGGTCACCAAATTATACTAACTGGGTCAGCTATAAGTCCAAGCAGCAAATTTTAGATCTCATTCTAGCTTGGACAGCATTTAAGCCATCTCTTTTTAACTCATATTTTTCATAACTGCTAACTATTTCCTATACTTTCAATGTTCAGTCCCATTCCTGATCATCGTAGCTGACAACCTAGATCTCTGAATGGATTAAGGTTTGAATTTATTGAGGTCTCCACCTAAAGACTTCTTCTTATCTATCTTCTCTTCCTTCACTCCTGACTCAGAAGACAGGTCTCTCCTCTTTTGTCAAAGTATCTCTGACCTTGATCTCATTTCAGTTGACTCCTCCTAAGTATGCCCTATCAATTATTATTCCTCTTTCTTGAGTCTCTTAATCTCCTCTGGTTCCTTATTTTTTTTGTCATTGAACATGTTCATATCTCCGCATCCCAAGACAAACGAACAATTCTTGCTTCAACCCTGTTACCTTCAATGGCTACTAATTCTAAACAGTCACGATGGCAAACTGTTCAAAAAAGTAATCTTTGTCTCAACTTCCTCAGCACCCATTCACTCCTTGCAGTTTAGTTTCTAGCCCCATCATTCTACAGAAACTCTTTTCAATAGCCTCCTTTGACCTCAATCCTAAACCCAGTGGCCTCTCCCCAGTGTTCCTCTTCTTTGGCTTCTTTGTAACGTGGTCGTATGGTTCTCCACTCTCCCTCCCCTGGCCTTCTCTGACATTTTTTCTTAGGTCTCCTACTTCTCTAAGAAATCCTTCTGTCTCCCTTGCTACATTGTCTCCCTTTTTCCGTTCTCTGTAGATGTTCTCCAGGGCTCTGTTCTAAGCTGTCTCCATCTCTCCTTCTCTCCCTGCTCTTTCCCCCTTTCACTGCCACATTCACATTCACCACTTCTCTTACTACCTTTTTGGGGCAGATGACTTCCCCAAAATTTATTTCCAGTTCCATTTTCACTCTTGACTTATAATGTCAGCTGCCTCCTGAACCCCTGAATGTCCTCCCAACCTCTCAAATTCCACACGTCCAAAATGAAACCATTTCTCCCCAAATCTGCTTTGCCTATCCTGTGTCCTCCCTCTGCTAAAGGTACCAACAAACTTCCAGTAACTCAAGCCTGAAATTCTGTAGTCATCACTGGCTCCTCACTTTCTTGCTCCCTCCAACCAATCAGACGCTAGGTTATGTTACTCTCCAAAATGCTCTTCTTCTTGCCATCATTACCACTCTAAGTTATTACTTTTGCAATAACTTAATGTACTTTGGTTCCTGTTTCTATATCTTCTTATCTCACTGGGTTGCTGCCAATAGACCAATGTTGCTTAATAGACACCGAATTAATACATGAACAACTGAAGCACAGTTTTAATTATGCTTCCTGATGGTTACCGCCCTATTGTTGACTAAATGAAATTCAGACATCTTAGCCTGAGTTCCAAGCCCTCCGAATCTGGTTCTAGAATCTATCTCTGTTTTTCCAGCTGTAAATCTTTCATATCCACTGTTTCAGTCAAATACCCCATCATTTGTCAAGCTGTGTCCTGCAATACAACAGTGCCCTTCATGAGCTTAATACTTGTTCCTCGATTTTAAAAAAAAAAAGTTCTTTGATAATTAAATTTACCCGATGTCAAACAGCTTTCCTGCACAATCTCTCAAAGCCTTTATTATTCTAAAATATACTGTGAATTTCCAATTGAGGGGGAAAGTATGTGGTGTTTCTCAATGCTATTATTTGACCATGAACCCTGTTTAGGGGACCATCACTTATCTCACTAGACACTAATGTTCCCAGGAACACATTCTAAAACAGGCTAATACAGATGCTCCTTTATTTCCCAAACATACTCCCTTCCTAACATCATTCTCTTATATTAGAACAGTGGTTCTCACCAAGGTTGATTTTTCCCTCCAGGAGAAATTTAGCAACGTCTAGAGACATTTTGGTTGTCGCAGCTGGGAGGGGTATCCAGTGGGTAGAAGCCAGAGATGCTGCTAAACCTTCTACAATGCACAGGACCTCTCCCCAACCCCCACAGCAAAGACTTATCCAGGTTGAAGATGTGAATAGTTCCAAGGTTGAGAAAGCCTAGAAAACCCTCCCCTTACTTCCCTCTGCCAGGGAAAGCTTTATCCATTTCTTAAAGTCCAGGTCAAATATTTTCTCTTCAATGGATGCTTGATATTACAGCCAAGATCTTCTCCCTCTTAACCATCTACAACCCTCTGTATATTTTGCTCTTATAGCATTAATCTAATTCTTTGCCATATTATACATACGTATGTACATTTAGAACATCTTATACTAGACTTAAGTGTTTAGTTTTCGAGTATAGGTATAATATTGTTGTCAATTTTTTCCTTTCTCCAAAAAGCTAGCACAAAAGAAACAGTATGTTCTTTCTTGAAAAACAAAATGAAGCTTGATTTAACTTCCTTTTCAGTCACCTACTAAGCTTAATTATTCACCCAGTCTTGTCAATTTTTCCTTTACATTTTCCTCATATTTAAAAAAAATTTTTTTAATTCTTTTTTTTTGTGGGGGTGTGGGGGTACTTAGGTTTATTTATAGAGGAGGTACTGGGGATTGAACCCAGGACCTTGTGCATGCTAAGCACGTGCTCTACGACTGAGCTAGACCCTTCCCCCAACCCCACATTGTTTTATACCTTCAGTGCCCAGTGTCACTGCCCTGGTTCAGGCTTTATGGCTTTGTGCTCCTACTGCAACAGGGAGGGGAAAGGGTGTCCAGGAGAAGGCCCCACCCTGAAGTCCGACCCATGGCTCCGCCCCTTCCTACCTGCAGGGCCCCAGGCAGAGTGCTTGCCCCTCCCAGGAACCGCAGCACATCCTGCCAGCATGGAGGTGATTCTCTCTGCCTTACAAGGTTTCTGTGAGGGTCAGAGTTAAGTATATGAAGTACTTGAACCACAACGGGTGCTCAATAAATGGGCTCTGAAAGTCAATTGCTTCTGAAGAGGGCTTCCTAACCCCAGCCTCTGCTCTGAAGCCTTTTCTTTGAATCTCCATCACCCACAAAGCCTCAGCTGCTGGGATTCAGAGCTCTGGAGATTCCTTATCAATTTACTCAAAGAAATTTACCCCAAACTCTCAACTTCCGACAAAGGGGTCCATTCACTGTGCTTCAAACAGGCCTGAGCAGTCCCACCTCCACACTGCGGTTGGTGGGGCTCTCCTTCCTGGAAACCTCTTTCCTCCTGTACACGAATCCCGCCCAGGCTTCCATCTCAGCCCTACCTCTCCATTCCGTAAGGTCTCCTGAACCCTCTCCACCAACAGGGACCCTTACAGTCTTCCAGTAATGAATCAACTAATTTCCATTGCTTGATGGTTCCACATGTGGGGAACTATTAAAATACAAGTTTTACGATGATCTAGCTTTTTGTGTGTTCCCGTGCTTTCTTATGTTAGAGCGTAAGTTGCTTGAGGACAGTGGCGCTACCTTACCAAACTTGCCTCACATTACTAGAGGCTCCAAAAACAGTCAGCCCAAAATATTTGGTCTCCTCTTTGAGCATATCTTAAAAAGACTCTTCTCCTAAACCTCATGTCCACCTTTAGAGGGTTCCTCTGGTGTTGGAAGAAATGGAGAGTAATTTCACATGGATTCAACAGGGGAGCGGGGAGAGAGAGGTCAAGGCGTCCAGGCATTGAGAAAATTCCTATAAACAAGAATAAAGGCAATCAGACACTAATATTTTAATTAATAATTTTAATGGCTTATCCAAAATAATCCTTCTGATTTGGGAGGATTAAATTCCACTTGACAAAACTACCAATCCATGTGGAAAGATGTCTCACGTGCTGCTCTTGGCGTTACAGCAGGGCCTGGTGGGACAGAAGGGGTCATCCGGCAAAGGGCCCAGCTGGTGGGAGCTGCTGTCCCCAGGCCGGAGAGACAGCTTGCACCAGGCGCCAGCCTTCTAAAACCAACAACCATCTGGAATAATTTGAAACCTAAAAAGAAGTTATGAGCGCAGGAAAACTACGTAGTACACTCCCACAGACCGTTTAATTAGATTTACCTTTTTTTTGCCCATTTTATTATTTGTGCTCATTCTCTCTCTTTTTTTTTCCTGAACTATTTGGAGAGTACATGACATCTATTAAGGTCCCTTACTCAAAACTTCTATGTGTATTTCCTAAGAATAGCGCTATTTTCATATGTGACTACAGTAGAGTTATAAACTTTACTAAATCAAACATTGATACAGTTCTTTTACCTAATCTGCCATCTGTTCTCCAGTTTTGTTAACTGGCTCAGTAATGTTGATAGCATTTCCCCATCCCATGTAAGATGCAGTCTAGGATCAAGGAGTGCATTTAGCGCTCATGTTCCTTTAGTCTCCTTTATTCTGAATATGTTCACAGTTTATCTTTTGTAACATCAACAACATTTATAAGGAACACAGTTCCTTTTTTTTTTTTTTTTGGTGGTGGCAGGATGGTTTATTAAGCTGTGTCTTAGCACAGGCACTGGGGATTTCCCATGGTGCTTTTAATGTACAAAGTTCAGATGTTCTGCCAATTTTTCTTGAGCAGTGACACCAGGAAGTTGACAGCTAAATGGATGTTGTACACAAGGTCATCATCTGTCATCTTCACGTGGCCAATAGCCGCTGCCACATACAGCACCATCTTCTTCTGGAACTTGATCATGGACTTCACTCATCAACTTTGGCCACCATGTCCTCATTGTGGGTCAGCAAGGAGGGGAACGAACTTGTCAGCCTTATTCAGACCTAGGCCCAGGATTTCTGGGATCTGCTTGATCAGTACAGTTCATTTTTAAAAAATAAAATGTTTATAGGTTGGAAATCCTTAAGAAATCCCACACACAAAAAAACTTAGAATGAATAGTTGAATTCAGTAAAGTTGCAGGATACAAAATCAACACACAAGAATCAGTTGTGTTTCTGTACACTAACAATGAGTAATGTGAGAAGGAAATTAAGAAGCAATTCCATTTACAATAGCATTAAAAATAATAAAATACTTAGAAATAAACTTAACCAAGGAGGTTTCACTAAGAAGATGAAAGACACTAAAAACTACAAAACATTGTTTAGAGAAATTGAAGACATATGTAAATGGAAAAACATTTAATATTTATGGATTGAAAGACTTAATATTGTTAAAATGTCATACTACCCTAGAGGATCTACAGATTCAATGAAATCCCTATCAAAATCTCAATGGTATTTTTTGCAGAAATAGAAAAACCTATCTTAAAGTTCATATGGAATCTTAAAGGATGCCAAATAGCCAAAATAATCTCAAGGAAAGAAAACGAAGCTGGAGGCCTCACACTTCCCAATTTCAAAGCATATTACAAAGTCACAGTTATCAAAACAGTATGGTGCCGGCACAAAGACAGACGTATAGCCCAGTGAAACAGAATAGAAAGCCCAGAAATAAGCCCTCACATATATGGTCAACTGATCTTAAGGTGCTAAGGTTACACAGTGGAGAAAGGCCAGTCTCTTCGACAAATGATGTTGGGAAAACTGGACATCCACGTGCAAAACAATGAAGTTGGACCCTTGCCTTACACCATATACAAAACTTAATTCAAAACAGATTAAAAACCTATATGTAAGACCTGAAACCAAGAAACTCTTAGAAGAAAACAGGGGGAAAGCTTCATAAGATTGGATTTGGCAATGATTCCTTGAACATGACACTAAAAGTAACAAAAGGTAACAAAAGCAAAAATATACAAATTGTAATATATCAACTTTAAACATTTCTATACAGCAAAGGAAATAATCAACAGATTGAAAATGCAACCTATTGAAAGGGAAAAAATATTTGTATACTGTATACCTGGTAAGGGGTTGACATCCAGAGCATATAAAGAACTCATGCAACTCAACAACAAAAAGCAAACAATCCAATTTAAAACCGGACAAAACGACTTGAACAGACATTTCTACAAAGATATGCAAATGGTCAACAAGCACATGAAAAGATGCTCAACATCAATTAACATCGGGGAAATGCAAATCAAAGCCACAATGAGATAACCCCTCACACTATGAAGATGGCCACTATCAAGAAAGAAAGAAAGAAAGAAAGAAAGAAAGAAAGAAAGAAAGAAAGAAAGAAAGAAAGAAAGAAAGAAAGAAAGAAAGAAAGAAAGAAAGAAAGAAAGAAAGAAAGGAGGAAAGGAGGAAAGGAGGAAAGAAAGAAATGTTGGCAAGGATGTGGAGTAAAGAGAACTCTTTGTGCAGTGGTGCAGCCACTATGGAAAACAGAATGGTGTTTCCTTGAAAAATTAAAAATAGAACTACCATATGATTCAGCAATCCCACTTCTAGGTATATAGCAAAAAAAAAAAAAAAAAGTGAGGTGGGGTGGGTGTAGCTCAGTGGTAGGGCACGTGCTTACCATGCATGAGGTCCTGGGTTCAATGCCAAGTACCTCCATTTAAAAATATGCAGAGGGAATAGAGCAACTAGAAAAGCAAGGTCTTGAAGAAATATTTGCACATCCATGTCCATAGCAGCATTATTCACAATAGCCAAGAGATTGAAGCAACCTAATATCCATCAGCAGATGGATCCAGTGGCCCCACTCATTGCTGATGTGAGTTTTGGTGAAGACATGGTCTTATTTCTCCACTGGATGAATACTCTGCCTCCCCTGTCACTCATGGGCAGTCCGTGAGGAGACACTTTGAGACTAAAAATATCCCATTTCTTACCAAAACGTCCCTTAAAGTTAGCATCCACTGAGCCATTCTTGTCTGCATAAGTCTTCATTATGATGGCTCAAAAGTGATGATTTTTCAGCATGAAAAATTTTCAAACAGCTTCAACCAGGATTTCCTTCACATTTATTGACTGGCACTGGGCATTCCACTATAAGCAAAAGCCCTTCTCACTCATTCACTCATTCACTTATCTGTTTATAATTGGCATGCACTCATAGATTCCTATTTTTTTTAATGGTCTAGAATTCACTACTGTCCTCCATCATTTTCATGCTCAAACTGTTCCAGAAAAGGCCGGTGAGAGCCCCTCCCAGCTGCTCCTCCATCTTCGTGCTCCATCATTGTTTGAGCCACTGTTTACTTTCTGGCACCACAAAATGTTTAGCATCTTTTAAAATCTTGGGTGAAATCAAGAGAGAGGGGGAGGAGAAAAGGAAAGAAGAAAAAGGAAGGAGGATGCCAGGGGAAGAGAGAGAGAGAGAGAGATGAGGAGGCACACTGTGGCAGGGACTCCAACGCACCAGTCCCTCCGAGAGGTGTGGCCGGGCCCCCAGCTCGTCCCAGAGAGCAGAGCCGTGGCCGGGGGAGACCAGGTGGACTCTGGCTGCTGGGCCCTTGGAGGGAACAGGCTTTGTGTGTTGGTCATGACTCTGTCAGATGCAAATAATGGAAACCCAACTCAAAACAGGAGAGAGAGAAAGATTGAGAATGCGTGGGCTTACAAGACTGAAAATGATGATGTTTCAACAAAACCTCATTCCGTTTCTAACAAAGCTGGGTCTGGTTGCTTCAATGGATGCCAGAAATCCATCCACCCACCCACCCACCCACCCATCCATCAGTCAATCTCTCTGTCTCTGTCTCCCCCATCTCCCTCCATCTCTCTGTTCTGCTTGGCTTCAGCCTGTGTTGGCTTTATTCTTGGTCAGCCTCTCCTCCCAAGTCTCAGAGGTGCCCCGGCCAAGGTGCTGTTCATCCTACAGGTTTGGAAGCCCCAGCAGAAACAGAGCACCTGTTTCCTGATGGTAGTGACAACAGTCTCAGGAGTGTCCCTGGCTGGCTGGCGCCTGAACCAGGCACTGTGCTGGGAGTGGCCATCCTCTCATTGGTCAGTCTTGGTCTGTGTGCCCCACCTCAGGGCACAAAGTCTGGGTGAGCTCCCCCAGACCACGTAGGCTGAGAATGGAGGGAGGGGCAGTTCCCCAAAGAGACCTTCGAGGACTTTTACCGAAAAGGAGGAAAGGCTGACACGAGATTCACCGTGTGTGGAACAGGGGGCACTGGTCCCAAATTTTGGCTTTGAGATGCACGGATAAACCACAGCCCAGCCTCTTTATGGTGACAACCTCTCTCCCTCTACACAAGGCCCCTTACAAGAAAGGCAACCTTGTGCTCTCCAGCAGAAACTTGCTGTTTATCTAACTTATATACAGTAGCTAGTATCTGCAAATCTCAAATTCCCAATTTACCCCTTACCACCTGCTTTCCCCTCTGGCAACCATTAGTTTGTTCTTTATGTCTGTGAGTTGGTTTCTGTTTTGTATAAAGAATATGAAAAGGAATGCACGTATGCACGTGGATGAAACTTTATGCTGCACACCAGAAACTGACACAACATTGTAAACTGACTATACTTCAATTTTGTAAAAAAGGATTAAAAAAAAAAAGAAAGAAAGAAAGGCAAACTTGAACTCTTCCCCCTGAAGACCGAGGCCTCTGTCCATCTGACGTGCTCCTGTCCCGGGAAGTGCTGGTGGCCAGCCGCTCCTCACCAGCAGGGACAGGAGCAGGGCACTGACCCCAGGAGCACAGAGGACAGGGAAGCCCTAGCACTCACGGGGTGGCTCTCTCCCTCTGGACAGGTCCGGTTTCATCACTTTCCCTCGGCCCCACGGGCCCCACGGGGAAGTGTCTGTCACCCACGGGTGATGTGTTACGTCACAGCAGGTGGCATTCGGGCGCGCCATGCACATAAGCTGCCAGGAAAGCTCTGGCAACCTGCTTATCTGGACGCCACCCTTGCTGAGTAAAGGGTCATTATCAGAATTATTCACACAGAATTCTAGCAGTGGGAAGTCTGCACAGCAGTCATTACATCACCCTCATTTTAGTCACTCCGTGCAGCTTGAACCTCAAAGGAGCCTGCCCTGCCCCTCCCCCCTCCATCCTCCCCCTGCCCCCTTCCCGCCCTTTTCCTGGCACCACAGAAGCCTCTGCCTTCCCCCACCCACCAGCCCCAAGGGAGAAGCTACATTAGGTCCGCCTTGGTCTCTCCTGCTGCCTGGGGTCTGTTTTCTGAGTTACACACCAGGAGGCCTCTGCCAGGGGAGGGCCTGGGTTGCTTCCCAATTAAACCCGCTCCTAGAATGATCCCTCCACTGAATTTGGTACCAAAATGTCAAAAACAAGCGATGTCATTGACCTGTGAAATTTCAGCTCTGGTTCCCACAGCGGCTGCCTGCTTTAAACCTGTCTTGTGAAGAAAAAAAAGACACAAGGATTCAGAGGGGAAGGCACCCTTCCAGAACCTGTAGACCCACCGAAACGTTTCCCAGCTCGCTCACTCGCAGCCGGCCTCGGTCCCCACCCCGGCCCCACCCACCCCTCCTGCACCTGCAGTCCCGCCCAGCACCCACAGATCCCCGTGCAAAACCCAGCCAGCTCCACCGAGGAGCTGTGGGAAAGAGGCGGGAACGGCGAATGCGGTTAACGAGGTGGGTTCAAAGGCGTGGGCGCCTTCCATAGACTGTCCAATAATGACACCTAACAATCGGGTGCCCTGAACTCCAAGGCTGGGGGCCGGGGGAGATGAAGGTTTACGGGGAAGGGAGAGATCTCTGTAGCCTATGTACTGATTTACTCTTAAAATGGGTTTCAAATAACTAGCTATGTACACACTTTTAAACAACGCTTTCGCTCTGAGGGGCACTCCCCCACCCCCAGCTCTGGGCGCAGCTGCTCCAGAAAACATTGACTTAGGAACGTGACGACTGTGACCTGTTGCCCAAAAGCAGGGTCTTGGTCCAGTAACACTTCTATGTTCCAAGTGGGCCAGATGTTCCCCTGGTTCTTAGGGGCCCAGAGGCCAGGGCTGGAAGGGATTCTGGACTGTGTCCAGCCAACTTCTCATCACCCAGAGGAAGAGAGGGGGCTACCCAAGGACACGGCTGTCCCGAGAGCACCCAGGGCTCGACTCCGTGCAGCCACTTCCTGGGGCTGCAGTAACAAAGCGCCTCAGCCTGGGGGTGCACCCAACAGAAGTGTATTGTCCCCCAATTCTGGAGGCTGGCAGTCCAAGATCAAGGTGTCAGCAGGGTCGGTTCCTTTTGAGGGCCATGAGGACACGTTGCTCCTGGCCTTCTGCTTGGCTTGTAGAGGGACATCTTCACCTTCACCAGGCATTCTCCCCGTGTGGCCTGTGTCCAAATGTCCCCTTTGTACTGGGACGTCAGTCATGTAGGGTTAGGGCCACCCTACTGACTTCATTTTTATTTGATTACCTCTATAAAAGCCCTGTCCCCAAGTAGGGTCGCATTCTGAGGTACAGAGTGGATAAAAAGCCTACATAATTTTTTTTTGGTGGCAGGAGACATTCAACCCACAGCACCCCGGTTCCCCTGACCTTTCATCCGGTTTTGTCTCTGCTCTCCAGGCAGTGCCTTGGCACTGACACCTTATAATTTTTCTGTCAAACCCTTTCAGCTGCCAGATGCTTTTAACAAATTCTCACGTCCATGGCTTATGGGGAAATTCTTAAAATCTGACAAGTCGTGAGATCAGAAACCCCAGCTTTCTTTCCCTCAAAGTCTCAGGGCCATGGGCCGCCCCAGGCTGGAAAGCGTTCGGAGCCGCCGCCTGAACTGGGGGCTGCAGGCTGCAGGCTCTTCCTCCTCCAGTTCCCCTCGGCCCCACTCCGAGCTGCTCGGTGGCCGTGGACTGCATGTCCCTGCGGGAGCTGGAGACCAGCAGGTGGCCGTGAGGCTGTCTGTGCTCGGGGTATTCTAGCTAAAAGGCACAGAGCAACCTTGTGGTGCCCTGTCTGCTACTGTCCTCTTTACCTCCAGTGAGCTGACATCCAGGTGCTCCTGGCCTCTCGAAGCACGTGAACCTGCTGATCATCTGGCCTTTGGTCTTTGCAAATGGGGATGCATCGGGGACCACCTCGAGCTCTCACTAACATCCAAGCAAGTGACTGATGAGAGAGTAGCCCTCATTTCTACCTTTCCTAGTCCCAGACCAGGATGAGCCAGCCAATCTGTGCCTGAGAAAACTTCCCGGCTCAGCTGCAGGTTCAATTCCTCCCTCCGCTCCCCTGGCCTCCCGCCCCCTCCTCCAACTCGTTTCTCCTGATCTCTGAGGTGAACAGCTCCTTCTGAGCTGGGTTCCTGTTTCATCTTCTTCCTGTTAATTAACATGAAGTACCCGTTTCTGAGAAGTGCCCAACTGTTTATTTCAGAGCAGGCAAGTCTGAGCACAGTGCTCCCAACCACAGGGGGAGAAAGATGTGGTAAAGGTGCTTGGCTCATCTGGACCAGAGCCACGAGTGCTGGGGTTCCAGCAGCAGGGAAGAGGGTGTTCATTTTTAGGACACAAAGTTCAGGTCTCAGGGTCCCTCCTGGAGGGCCAGCTCACCCACACGCAAAGCAGGGGTCTTCCAGAGATGGAAAGTGCTTCAAGCAGTGTCCACTGCCCACGGCCACTTTTACAACGTGGAACATTACTCAGAGCAGGGGGGACCTACCCAAAGACACGGTCCCCCCAGAGAATACTCAGGGGTAGACACTGTTGCTTGTTTTCCAGGGCTGCCTTTACAAGGTTAAATAGTAAAATTACACTGTTAGAAATTCTATCCTTTGGCTCATACAGATTTCATGAAGTCTCTTTAAAAATGAAAATACTCGTAGAGTATTTTACCTCAGCAAGCAAGACTCTTCAGAATTGGGGCACAAAGTTCCCACCTTGGTCAGGACAGGCTATTGCAGGGATTTAGGGAGAGATGTGCCCAGAGTGAGGGCAAGGGTCACTGGGAAGGGATTTTTGCTCAGGCAGAGCCTTGCTCTGTGGTTACCCATCAATAAATGTCGAGTTCTGGTCACTTTAGTCCCTGCCATCTACAAAAGAGGGCAAAGGCCAGCTTGTGGTCAGGGAGCCCATGGAAGGAGTGGACTTGGGAGAAGTGAAGTCCACAATGTATTCGTCTTGTAAAAACGGCCTTTTGTCAGTGAAAGAAGTTTTCAATGAGAAGGGGAACCTAATAGACTCTTTTTTTTTCCTATTTTATTGCAGAACATTCATGGAAAAAAAATCAGAGTTTCTCAGGCTTTTTTTTTTCCCCCTCTCAAGAGCCCTCACAACCGACAGGGGAAAGCATCACAACCCAAATGACACTTTCTTTTTCTCACAGTGTGAAAGACTTCAAAGGGGAGTGTCCCCCTGGGCTGCGTGATTAGGGTGTTGTTCTAAAACTTGGGGCCGAGGGCCTTCAATTGGGGAAAAGCTTTTTGTGGAAGTTTGGGCATTCCCAGGCTTCCACAGGTGATCCAGACTGGCTTCCTACAAATCCGAAGACCCAGCTCCGACGTGCAAGGAATCTGCATCCGAGACAAAGCTTTATAGGGAATGGCCACCAGATGGCGTCTTGGTTCTCCTCAAGTTAATACTGCGGCTTCCTTTGTTCTCCTGGCTCTTGAGAGCTGACATTTCACGGGAAGAACAGACTACGCCAGGGAAGATGGTGGGACCATAGGAGCCCCAAGTATGATTTTATTGGTTCAGCCTGACAACACTCCCAGCTCGTACATGGGGGCAGTCCTAGTCAGTGACCCAGAGCGAACATAAGTGCAGTTTCTTCACCCAGTGGATGCAAAGATTAAAGTCATATCAGCTCCCAACATGTATTTGGACCTGACTCAGTGTTAATTGCTCCCACCAAGCATGCTGATACTGGATTCATAGCTGATTTCTCGCTCTTGGGTTGTTTGGGTGACCTGGCTAGAGGGGGAAGTAAACTCTGTTCTTGTGGGACTGCCTTTACAAACCACACTGACTTCCTAAATAAATCATCAGTTTAATTTTTTTAAATTATCTTTTGGGAGACAGAAATGATTTTTTTTCTTTTCCAGTAAGAGGAGGAAACAGGAATCCAAGTGGGAAAACTCAGTTCTAAATGAGCATAAGTGACCTTCATAATTTTTTTTTTCTTTAGCAGATATTTTTACACTTTTCCCAAAAATCTCAGTTAGCCAGGATAACTGGCCTAACTTTTCTGAGTTACTAATCTCCCACAGATGCTTCCAGAATCTGGAGAGGGGATGCACAGTAGGGGGAGGAGTAATCAATTATGACTTTGGGACTTGGGATCCTGTCCCTTCATGAAGACCCTGTTTACCTCCCTGAACTACGTGTTCTCTCCTTGGAAATGTTTGCTATCTGGCTGTCCCTGCCAGTTTTGTCACGTAGCACACGTGCACACCCAGGAACCTTAGGCAGTGCATCAAGAAGGAAGAATCCTTGTCTCCGTCTTTCCCTTTCATTTCCCAGGTCCCTAGGCACCCATGCCCCATGTCTGTTCTCCAGGGTTCATCTCAGAGTGTGGAGACAAAGCAGATGATGGTCAGGCCGGCCAGCTTGCCATTGACTCCACCAGCAAGGAAGGGTCAACCCATCGGGGACGATTCCTGTAACTTACCAGCGCCTGGGGTTGTCAGAGAAGAGCGTGGTCAGACCGTCCACGCTTCTGTCACTTAGAAGATGCTATTTGCGGACTTGCAACCCGTTTCCGTGGGCAGCAAGTTCCCAGCTGGGCTTCTGTCACAAATCATGTCTCCATCTTTCACAGCCAAGTTCAGTCCATTTTATGTTCACACTTACAAATTGGTATCCTGGACAGAGGCTTCACAGGGATTTCAGAGAGTGGGTTTGAGTGTGCTATTCAGCAATTCTCTTTTATTGATTGAGAGCATCCATCTTGGTATGGTAACCGTCTACTTCCTGAGTGCTGATTCTGACATACAGTTCGCAGGAAACATAAAGGTGCCTCAAAAGCAGTAAAAAGAACTGGAGGCTTGAGACCCCCAGTCTCCTGTCTTACCTGTCCTCTAAGAGCAGGGGTGGTGCAGCTGATGGAAATATGCCCAGAGGAGTCAGATCAACTGCTTAAACTCTTGGCTCTGCTACATGGGCGCTGTGTGACTTTGCAGTGATTCCTCCTGGGAACAAGTTTCCACTCCATTCCCACGCCACAGTCAGAGACGGCTCAGGGGGCAAGCAGGTCTTGGCCCCGAAGCCCCGGCAACCAGATCGGATGGTCGGCTGTGCGCCACCTGGTGGTTGCTAGAGGTAAAGCAGCTTCCTCGGGAGAACAGCCTTTGGAGCAAGAGGCAGTTTTTAAATGATTCAATCTTGCCTCTTTACTCTCGCTGGAGGAAATGCAGGCTTAGAGAGGATGACGGGCTTGTCGGAGTTCTCACGGTAGTGGAGTGTGGTGGTTAAGAACAAGCATCCTGGCGTCTCTGTGTCTGAATCCGGCCTTGGCAGTCAGGAACGAGTGTAACCTTGGGCAAGTTCTGTAACTTCTCAGTAATCAGCTTTCTTATCTAAGTGAAGGAAATCAGGCTCACTACCTCCAGGGTTTTTAAGATGACATTAGCCAAGGCATGTGGAAGTGCTCAGCACAGTTCCGGAACACTTTCTCTTACAGCAGTTTGTCTGTGGTCCCTACACTGGATAACACTTATTTGACCTGAAAGTAGGAAAATGAAGAATCTCAAAGACCATGGAAGAAGGCAGCCACAGATATTTGGCTTTCAGACAGAACATTGGACTTCGGTCAATGGGCGTGACCTTTAGCTGCTTCCGTGGGGCAAATTCGTTACCACAGATTAAAGGTCCTGGGTGCTCTATCGATGTTGGTTAGATGAGTGAAGTTCCCTGAGCACAGAGCTTGTGAGCAGGGGTGGTCCTTATCTCAGAAGAGAGACATAGGAAAGTGAACTCAGAGAAAGTTTCATTTTGCAGTGTCCACCGTGGCCCAAAGACCAGCCGCCACCACTTTGGCTTCTCTGTTCCTGGAGCGGTGACATTTACAAAGCCCACTCCCTTACCGCTGCAGACACCATGTTCTTGAAAGAAGTGTAGAAGGCTTCATCCTTTCTGTGGCTGATCTGCCAGTTCTGTTGAAAATAGGACAAATTAGGGGAGCATCTAGCTCAGTGGCAGTGTGTGTGCTTGGTGTGTACAAGGTCTTGGGTTCAATCCCCAGTGCCCCCATTAAGAAAGAAAGAAGAAAGAAAGAAAGAAAGAAAGAAAGAAAGAAAGAAAGAAAGAAAGAAAGAAAGAAAGAAAGAAAGAAAGAAAGAAAGAAAGAAAGAAAGAAAGAGAGAGAAAGAAAGAGAGAAAGAAAGAAAGAAAGAGAGAAAGAAAGAGAGAAAGAAAGAAAGAAAGAGAGAGAGAAAGAAAGAGAGAGAGAAAGAAAGAAAGAAAGAGAGAAAGAAAGAAAGAGAGAGAGAGAGACAAAGAAAGAAAGAAAGAAAGAAAGAAAGAAAGAAAGAAAGAAAGAAAGAAAGAAAGAAAGGAAGGGAGAAAGGAAGAAAGGAAGGAAGGAAGGAAGGAAGAAAGAAAGGAAGAAAGGAAGAAAATAGGACAAGTGAATTCTGCCAGGAGCCAGGCAGACAGAAGGGAGAAAGGAAGGGAGGTGTCTCCACCTCCTTCTCCTCCTCCTCTCTCATCTCCCGATAGTGTCTCCTGCCAACCCGACCCAAGTCGGAGCCTGGAGCAGGGAGCCCAAGGGATGGAGCCCTGAGATGCCAGCCTCCCAGGGCAAGTGGCAACAGCACAGAAAATGGATCTGAGGAAGCAAAGGAGAATACACATGGCCAATGGCTTCTACACACATAAGAAGTTGACATTTTCCTGTCATTTACATATTCAGTGGTACCTCCCTCAATCTGAAGAGGTTCTTTACAACCTCATTTTATGGAACTTTATTTCCACTGGTTCTACCCCCAAAAAACAGGGTTTTTTCCCTCTCCTTTCCCAACCCCTCTCCCTATTCTGCTCCAATTCTTGTTGTGGTTTACGCCTATACCCAGTATGATTGCAGATGCTGAGAACTTAGAAGGAAATGGACAAACAGACAAGTGCACCTTTCTAGAACATTCCTCCCCTCCTCCACCTTCAGTATGTTCTCAAGGGCCTGCCCATGATGCTGGTGCCTATGGAGAGTCAGGGAGGGAAGGTAGAAACAGACAGCCAAGTGAGAGACTGGTTGAGAAGGACACAAGGACAAAGGCTGGGTTTTGCAGTAGACCTCACAGCCATGGTGCCTGCCCTCTGCTTCTGCATGACCATGGAGCTACTCACTGAATCAGGTAGTGTTTATTGAATATATAAATTATGCCCAGCCCAGCCTACAGGGATCTCACAGTCTGGATTCTGCTGGTTCTCATGAGGTACAGAAGCCCCTGGTTATCACACAATGAGATAAACTTTCTAGAAGAGACAAAGAGACATACCGAAGACACAGAGGGAGCCCAGAGAGGGTGCTGAGAAGTGAGGGAGGGCTTCCTAGTTGACTCCTAGGAACTGAGTGTGAGGCCAAGAGATTGACAATGAAGGAAGAGGAGGGGAGACAGGGGGCCACACCTGGCAGGAGAACTCACGCAAAGGCACAGAACAAGACAGATGTGGGGCTAATTCTGGAAGGCTGGGGCAAAGATTGCGTAGGAAGCCCTGGAGAGGAGGCTCAGAGAAGGAGGCAGGTCCCAGGGCAGGGAGGCTCCGAGAGAGGATCTACATTTTATTCTGAAGGCCACAGGAAAGCCGCGAGTTGCTGGGAGCCGGTGACCTGGCAAACACCGTTTTAAAAACAGCTGGTGGGGGTGGCAGTGGTGTGGAGTCTGGACGGAGTCTGAGGAGTTGGAAGGTTCCTACAGTGCACTGGGCAGCCGACGGGAAAAACCTGACCTTACACAGTGGCAGGAAGAGGTGAGAAACAAGGAATGTCACAGTCTATAAAGGGAGGCAGGGGGAGATGGCTTCCAGAAACATCTGCTCCAGCGTCTGCCTCGAGTAACTCGGCTTTTCTGTTTGCATAAAATTGCTCTGTGAATTTTGCTCCCTATTTCAGCTAAATTCAACATGGAGAGGGGAGAAAACTCTTTCTAGATGAGTATCTCTTCCTTCCGGAACATGACGGCCTCAGACACAAGTCTCTACTTGGTAGCAGAGAGATGACACAGGGCCCTGAGGGCTGGTTCTTGGCAACACTGAGTCCCGGGAGACTTTTGCTGAAGGAGACGCAGAAGCAGCACTGAGACCCAGTGCCCCCCGCACCTCAGTCTGCGCTGTGCGGATGCCTCCACCCAGGAGAGCTTAGTGTGGGCGCCCATGCAGATCATTGCCTCGAGTAGGCGAAAGAAATCCTGGTGGTTTTGTTTTAACCATCTTCCATTCTAAAAGATGACTTTCTTTTAAAATTCTCCTGTGCGTCGATGTGGAGCAGCTAAAATTAAAACATGTTCCACAGACCAACTTAGCAAGCTTACCTGGTTTATCACCGACTGACTGGGTGTCTGACCCTGAAGTTTAGCCCTCTGCCTGGGAGGCTGGACGTGGCCCCTGTTTGTAGAAAAGAACTAGTTTGGAATGAGTGTTTCTGCTCACCAGTCTTGGGAGCTTCTTCTAAATATTATGCGATGTCTCACGTGGGCTGTTTTGAGCCATTACAGTCCCAATTCACAGGGGTTTCCCACCTGTAAACTCTGAGACTGAGTTCAGATGAGCCGACCTTTGAAACTGGAAGGTTGATTTTGGAAGCATCGATTTAATTTCTGTTTCAGTTACAAATAGTAACATTAAAGCATATAGCTGAGGATCTGAACAAGACATGTTTTTCAGAAACCTAACTGATGATGAAATAGTTTCGTGCAATAGTACATTTCTTTGCAGGAAGTAGAAAAAAATGTAAAATCATTGAAGAAAAACTTTAAGATCACATATCAATACAGTGTGCATGTGTTCAAGTGTGTTTATTTTAATGCAATTCCAACAAGATTTGGATAAGATAATCATGAGAAAAGACAATTTTGAGATTGGGGCTTTCAAAATGAGAAATTTTGCGTTTTTAAAGGATGAAGTTATTCTCCTAAAGGAGCCTTCAGAGAGAAAGGTGAAGGAACATAAGACCCTTAGCTCACGGTATCCGGCTGCTGAGTTAGAATCTGCAAGTCAAAACTGCCTGCATCTAATTCTCAGAGCAGAGAAGAAAGCCATGAGAGATTGCCTAGAGGAGAAATTTTAAAGATTATTAGACCTTCCAGCTGGGCTAAGGGGTGGCTGCATATGTTGAAGGACACAGGCTGCAGAGTTGGTGTCTTTTGGACGATTGAAATCATGGCAGGTCTGGAAATGGATGCCCAATTCCATTTCACTGGCATCAAAAAAATACATCAACTCTCACACTCTCACAGGGAGAATGAATTGTGTACTGGCCATGTTCGGAGGCATTGCTTTGAGAGTCTTATACTTCAAGATAAGGTCTAAACAAACTCCAGCTGTGAAAGCAACATGAATAGATTCTAAACTGTACCTCATCTGTTCAGTTCCCATCATGTGACACGCAGTTTGTACAATTTTATTTATGCACCTGGAGAGGGGGAAGATTATTAGAAATTTCTCTGAGTACACCAGGAGAAGGGAAAACAAGCAAGGAAATGAAGTGCGACATGTGCAAATATGCAGAGTTGATGTATCTAAGGCAGCTCTGGAAGGCGGACACATGTGATCTCAGCAAGCGCTACGATGGAGACGAAACCCACGTGAGATGCGGCCACTGTCCACTTACCGTGTAGTCGGGACTGTACGACACCACGACACGAGACAAGCGTACACACAAGGGAAGCCACATAATTACCAGCACAGAGCAGCCTGTGCTCTGCATACAACCTTTTCCTCTTTTGGAACCGAAACATCACAATAAGGCATTTCAGGTAACTCGAAGAATTAATGACACAGGCTTTAAAGTTATTTAAAAATAGCTTTTTGTATTTCAGCTTCATTTTCATTTAAGGCAGAACCAGAACATTTCCCCCTACATATATCTTCTCCTTGCTTTGCCTGAGTGGGGAAAATTAAGTTGGCTGACTTAGGTGCAGATGGAGGCAAAGAATCTCCTGTCAGGCAAGGTCACTGTGATGCTTTGGATGCAAACAAGAGTGATTATAATTGTGGAAAGAGGGGTCTGCCAGTTTAGGCTAAAATCCTGAATAGCAGTGGTCTCCTGTAAGGAAGCCCAAAGACAAGCAGTTTATGCCTAGGCAGAGGCTTCAGGGATCCAGACTTCTCACTTGCTCCTCCACCACCCTCAACATGAGGCTTCCACCTCATTGCTTCAAGGTGGCTGCGTGAGCTCCAGCCATTATGTTGGGATTTTCACCAGCCAGAAAGAGGAGAGAGACAAGGGCTCTCCCCAGACTTTAAGATAGCATCTTAAAAGTCTCACACATTTCCACCTACATCCCACTGGCCAGAACGTAGTTGCCTGGCCCCACCTAGTTGGAAGAAAGGTGAGAAAGTGTGATCTTTATTCTGGGCAGCCTTGTGCCCAGCTACAACCAAGGCCTCTGCTGGGAGGCAAGAAGGGGAGAAGAGACTGTAGGGGAGTCTCTGTTGTAAGGAATAAGCCAAAGGGACAGTTCATGAAGGAGCCTGGGCAGCACTATTTCTTGAGTAGCACACTGTCCCCTTCTTGTCCAGGGAAAAGGGTTGAGCTGTGTTAGCTGAGCCCCCATCAGTAAGGACACTGGTTTTCCCCCCATCCCACCCCTGTAGCTTCCTACCTGGACCCCATAGGTGTGTATTCATGCTTTTATTAAGGAAGAACCATGGTCTGACGTTTGTTCTCGCTTTCTTTTCCCAGGATCACATATAAACCTGATTTGCATAACATTTCAGCGCAGGCCGGAACCCACTAGAAATAAACTGCAGCAGCTGGAGCTGCACCCGCTAACCTGTGGGCGCCCAAGCTTCGGCCAGACAGCTGGTCTCCAGGGGGCGTGGCCCATTGACTGGCAGTGGGCGGGGCGACGTTCTGCAGCGCACCAGGCCTGTGCGGACCGCAGAGACAACAGTGCCAGGGGCTGGTGGCTAAATTTCAGTGAACACGGAGCGAAAGTGGCACTGAATGACTCCCTGCCTCCTCTGGGGCAAAGCCACTCACATTATGCCAAGAGCAAGGTCCCCACCTCCACTGGGTCACTGGGTCCTCTCAGCAGCAGGCAGACGCATTCCAGGCCTAGAGACACCCTACTCTGCATGCAGATCTGGCTATGCTGTTCATCAGCTGGGGGACCCAAACAGGTCACATAATCTCCTTGTGCCTCTTTTTCTTCATCTGTAAAATGGGCACATACCAGTTTCCTGTGACTGGTGCAACAAATTTACAATTTGCATAACAACTTGCCACCTACTGGGTGGCTTGCAACAACAGAAGTTTATTCTTCCACAATTCTGGAGACAGGAGTCTGAAATCAGCCCCCCTCTAGAGGCTGTAGATGAGAATCCTTTCATTGCCTCTTCCAGCTTCTGATGGCTGCCAGCATTCCTTGGCTTATGGCTCCATCACCCCAATCCTGGCTCTGTGGTCACGTTGCATCCTCCTCCTCTGTGGTCTTACTCTCCCACTCTCTGTCTCTTACAAGGACACGTGGTGGCATTTGGGGCCTGCCAGGTCACTCACCCACCTCTGGACCGTTACTCAGTCACATCTGCAAAGACTCTTTCTCCGTGTAAGGTGATGTTTACTGATTTCAGAGGTTGGGATTGGATAGCTTTGGGGCTGTTATTCAGGCTATTTCAAGGAGTAAAAAGGGTACCAACTTCAAAGTGTTGTTGTAAGCATCAAATGTTTCAACATCCACAAAGTGCTTAGAGCAGGGACAGGGACACTGAAATTGCTGTGTAGAGGTGGGATTTTCCTATCCCTTTTACACCGGTAAAGGGACAGGTGCAACGGTAAAGTAAGGACGGAGCCAGGGAACTCGAGTCTGAACCCAATTCAAAGACCTCTCGGCTAAGCCCCCAGCCCTTCTGCAAAGCCTATTTCTGAGCTCTGGGTGTCAGTGAAGACCTCAGCACCAGAAGGACGATAAGTACTTCCTGATCGACACCACCTAAAAGCTCGTATCCCTTCAAGATGCTGCCCTTCTGCTGTGCTCTCCTTTCACCTCCAGTTCATCGATTGAAAATATGCACAACCTACAAGTTGAGAGTTATGCTTTGTTTGGCGGACATTTCTGACGGCGTGAGCCTGGGGCAACAGCCTCTCAGATGGCTCTGATGGACTGCTCCAAAAAGATATGGGAGGAGCCAGGATATATAGGAGTTCCTGCAACAAAGACCAGGTAGTCAGAACACTAAAAGATTACTGTTAACTAAAGAAAACCAGATACCCCAAGTTAAGGAATTTGGCACTTTTCTAGATATGGGAAGTTGCAAAAGTCTGTGCTCAATCAGATAATTCCTTTAATATGCACCTGGCTCTCCAGGGCCAGTATCCTGTGCTTTCCCATCCTGAGTTCCCTCCAGGGTCACTGTTTGGGGGTGGTGGCAGAGGCCAGGCTGCCTGCTGGTTTCCATCCTCAGTTCCCTCTGCTTACTGTCAGGGGTGGCGGTAACGGCTGATGACTTGATGGCCACAGCATCCTTTGTTTACTGATATGAAAGGCAATATTGTTCATTCACAAGTCTACTTTCTCCATGTTTTTACCTTGGCGCATCGATACTTCTCTTTCCCCACAAAGACAGCTAGATCTAGTCATTGCAAATAGAGACAGGATTGTGAGAAAGTGATGACGGGACCCCAGAGAGGTACATTTTTTTTTTTTCATTTGGGAAGTGTAGTGTGAGTGGTACATATAGGCATGTGTATTTATTGTTGATACCATCAGCCCTCTGTATCTGTGGGTTCCACACCCACAGATTCCACAGACCTCAGATCAAATGTATTCAGAAAAAAACTTTCCAGAAAGTTCCAGAAAGCAAAACTTGAATTCGCTGCACCAATGACTATTTACCTAGCATTTACATTGTATTAGGTGTTGTAAGTAATCTAGAGATGATTGAAAGCATACGGGAGGCTAGGCACAGGTTATATGCAGATACCACCCATTTTATGTAAGGGACTTGAGCATCTGTGGATTTTGGTATTCAGGGGCAGGGAGGGGGGGCTGGAACTAATCCCCTGAGGAAACCGAGGGATGACTGTGTAATTTTCCGTATAACCAGACTAGGCTAAGCTACGCCTACTTTGAGCTGTAGCCTCACGTGGTGGAGAGCAGAGGGAGGAAGCACGCTCTCTGCTGACCCTTGTGAAGGCACTGATCACTGATCATGAGGACCCCGCCCACATGACCTCATCTAATTCTAACAGCCTTCCAGAGACTCCACCCCCCGAGCTCATCACATGAGGAATAGCGTTTCGACATATGAAACCTGCGGGGCGCAAACATTCAGCCCAGAACACAGGGAGGATTTAAATATTCTCCTTTTCTGTTCTGGAATGGCTTCACTTGGAAAGCAGGGTCTGGGCTGCAGGAAATCAGCAGTGCAGAATCGGAACCACTTTCAGTTCAATGTTTGGGTCCGTTCGCTAAGGATCACAGATCTCAATTGGCTTGCACTGCCTTTTATATTCCCCCTTAACTGCTTTTCTTCCACCTATATTCTGACAGATTTTTTTTTTAAACCAAGAAAACACTTTTTCCCTTTAATTTTTTCCTGAAACAACAGGCAAGGGACCAGTGCTGCAGGCTTTCTCCATATCAAGGCAAAAACATGCGACAGTTAAATTGCCCCCTGCTCCCCTCCATCTGCCGTGCCGCCCCCCCGCCCCGGCCTGCCGGCCGCTCATGAGTGTGTGTTCAGTCAGTCCTGGGCAGAAATCTGACGGCTGGGCTTGCGGTTCTTTCTTTGAGAGAAAGTTTCCCAAAACACTAAACCTGAAACTTGAAAGAAAAAGAGACTTAAGTATGTCTGCCACCTCAAGCTGCTTGCAGATCATGTCCCAATATCCTCCTTTCCCCCAACTTGTACAACGTCCCAGTTAAAGCAGTTCTCATCTGGGCACTGCGGGCTTGGTAACGGGGCTCGCAGAGGCGGTGGAGGGGGCTCTGGTCAGGATCTCATTTGGGCCACGGGGTTGGGGGGAGCCTTGGTGACTCGGGCAGGGTCGGTGCGGGGGTGGGGGGACTTGATTCCACGTGTATCTCAAGCATTGTCTTAGAATAAGTAACAGAACAGCCCTCGTGGGGGGTTCTGCAGGATGTTTGACATTCTGGTTAGAAATGATTGACTTAAGAATGGCAGATTTCAAGATCTGAGAATCTGAAAAAGAAACTAGTCAAGAAAAAAGGGAGCTTCTCAGAAATAAAATTCCACGCAGAGAAGGAACCTATAGTTAGAGAAAGAGACAGTGTCTCTAAAAGCCTGCTGGCCTCCTGCTGGTTCTGCTCCATGGTCCTCCTCTCACACCCAGACCCCCAGGATCTGTTCTCCCAGTTTTTGTTTTTTTTTTTAAATATATTAATTTTTAATTGCAGTATGATCAATTTACAGTGTTGTGTCAGTTTCTGGTGTACAACATATGCTTCAGTCAAACATGAACATATATATATTCATTTTCATACTCTTTGTTCTCCCCTCTTGCTTCCCCGTAGAGACTGTGGTTGTATCTGGGCACAAGGTTGCTCAGATAAAGACCACACTTTCTCACCTTTCTTCCAGCTAGGTGGGGCCAGGCAACTACGTTCTTGCCAGTGGGATGTAGGTGGAAATGTGTGAGACTTTTAAGATGTAACCTTAAAGTGTGGGGCGAGCCCTTCTCTTTCTCCTCTTTCTGGATGGTTAAAATTCTGACATAATGGCTGGAGCCCATGCAGCCACCTTGAAGCAATGAGGTGGAGGCCTCATATTGAGGGTGGTGGAGCATGAGAGAAGTCTGGATCCCTGAAGCCTCCGCCTAGGCATAAACTGCCTGTCTTTGGTCTTCCTTACAGGAGACCAGTGCTATTTAGGATTTTATCCTAAACTGCTGTCAGAAGGCCTGGGATATGGTCAGCTTCCCTTCCTCATCAGCTGCCAAAGCTAGACCCACTATCTCTTTGGTTTCCCCTCTCCCTCACATCACCTGCTGAGTAGATGGTCTTAAAACTCAACTTTTGTCTTGTTGCTCCCACAAATCTGCATTTATTCCCTTGGGGTTGAGGCTTATTATTGGCAAATCACCAAGAAAGCCAGATGAGGGTCAGACATCTGCAATTATGAAGAAATTCCAGGGGCTCCAAACCTTTCAGCCCTGCCATCCTCACAAGGGACACTGAGGCACTGGTCTCTTGCTCCCACCCCTTCTGTCCCCCACCCCCCACAGCCATCCCCTCCTCCAGACACCGGGGGTGCTGATCGGGAGTGATGAGCCCAGATGCTGGAGGCCGAGGTGACGGCACAGGTGCCAGAAACGTGCTGCCCTCTGCTCGTCACAGATAATTCACGTCTCCAGGGAATCTCAGACGCGCTTTAACTTCAGTGAAATATTTTCTCCTCTAACGAGTCACCCTCAGGGGCTTTCTCACAAGGACTCAAAGGGGAGATACACTTTACAGAAGGCACCCAGAACAGAATGGTACTGAGCAGGGAATGGGCCCGCCAGCTGAAGGGGCTCTTGCTAACTCGGCTGCCCAGAGCAAGCCAGGGGATGGAACAGGGCCATCTCAAGCCCAGATGTCACTGAGGAAACTGGGACCTGTCTTCGGGGAGATGTACCCCCACTTCAGGGCCACAGCCTGTTGAGCAGAGCCTGGGTATGTTTCAGTGCCCCTGGTGCCCTGGCCAGGCGCCTCTGCACGGCGGACACCTGTCCCTTGTCCTCTGCGGATGGCACCTGTGTGAGGCAGTCGGGAGGGCTGTGGAGATCACCTGGGCTGTCCTTCTGCCCAGGTCAGTGGCTGCCACACGGGGGTGTGGGCCTAATGTTGCCAGATGGTCCAATTTCTCAACAGAAGCTGAGGATCCTGACTTTAAGGGGAACTCCCCTGATTGAGAAATGCAGGCGACTGTTTCAAATATTTTAAAACACCAAGTGTCCCCAACAAAACAATGAATGGCCTCTGAAGTAGAAGGTCAGGGAGGCAGGTCCAGAATGTGCTCACGCTTGAGAAGATGGCTAAAGGCGACAGCAGTAGGGTTTTAGGGTGAAGGGCGGATCAAGAAGGCAGAGGAGGAGGAACGGGCCTTTCGACTGAGAAGTAAACAGTCAGAATGTGGGAATGCTCTGCTTTTATTTTGGTTTTGTGCCTTCAGGCTAGGAGGAGGGCCAGAGAGGGTGGACGATGAGAGTGAAGGAAGGTGAGCCGACTTCAGCCTGGCAGGTTCATCAGAATAAATAACACAGTGCAGACTGTCTGCTAGGCAGTTCTACAGGTTTGAACTCAGTTAATCCTACCAACAGCCCTGTCCGAGGTGTTGTTATCATCCCCATTTTATAGATGCATAAACTGTGGCACAGGGAGGTTAAATCACTTGCCCAAGGTCACACAGCCAGCAAATGGCGGAGTTGGGATTTGAGTGCAGGCAGTCTGATTCCTGGGTTTTCACCGCTACTTCCCCTCAGCCCAAGAAAAACATGCGGACAGGACTCTAGGCTTCTGAGACCACCTGTGGGAATCGTGGAAAAAAGCAGTGAACCAGAAAACTGGAGAACTGGAGACAGACGTAATGTGTCCTGATTTTTTTACAAAGTTTTTTTTGTTATTAGATTCCACATATCAGTGAGATCACTGAACATATTTTGAAGTTCCTTTACCACGCTGAATTTTTGTTTTGTGGGATGGTGGGGGGAGTAATTAAGCTTTTTATGTATTTATTATTATATTTTTAATAGAGGTCCTGGGGATTGAACCCAGGACCTTGTGCATGCTAAGCACATGCTCCACCACTGAGCTATATCCTCCCCCTATTACAAAGTTTTAAATAAAATATTTTATTTATACAAAAATATAAATAATACTACAATAATATACTTGTGTACCCACCACAGCTTAAGGAATAAAAGTTTATGGGTATGTTTTTGCCTGTGCCCCTCTAAACCCGTTCCTTGTGCCTCCGTACTCCGAGTGTTTATACACTTCTGCCACCCCTGTGTGTATAAACAACTTACCCCATTATCTGGCAAGCTTTTAGACTTTTTGTAAGTGACAGTCTACTTTGTGTAGCCTTCAGCAAGATCTGTCTCTTTAACCCTGTGTTTTAGATCAACCTGTGCAGGTGCGTGTGGTGCACGTTTGTTCCTTTTTGCTGCACCTTTTTATTGAAGCGTAACAGCCATTCGGGAAGATCGACAAGTCTTAAAGATACAGCTCAAGGAATTTTTTACAAAGTGATCGCATTTGTATAACCATCCCTCAGCTTAAAAAAGATAGGCAGAACGTTACCCTAGTAACGTAGATGCCTTCCTTACACGCCCTCTCATGTTCATTCATTTTTCATTGTAGAATAGAATTCCACTGCTTAAGTATACCACGATTCTTAAATCCATTTTCTTATCAAACTCCTGAGTTGTTTGCACTTTTTCTCCTAATAAACAGTGCTGCTGTGAACATTATGGTCCATGTGTCCTTGGGCGGGTGGGCAAGAATTGACCTTGAGTCTACACTGAGGTGCTGTCTTGCCGGGGGCGAGAGGTGAGCCTGCACACCTCCAGCTTAACTAGACATTGCCAGTTGCTCCCCAGAGCCACCCAGTTCCCACCTCCCACAGCATTCAACGTTCCAGGCCTCTGTGTCCTCCCAGCACTTGGAATGGTCAGACTATCAGGAATATTTCCTGATTTAAAGGGTGAGAAATGGGGGGAGGGTAGAGCTCAGTGGTAGAGCGCGTGCTTAGCACGCATGAGTCCTGGGTTCAATCCCCAGGACCTCCGTTAAATAAATTAAATAGATAAACCTAATTACCTCCCCCCACTCCCCCCAAAAAACAACAAAAAAAAAAAAAAAAAAAAAGAATGAGAAATGACTTCTCATCACTATTTTAATTTGTATTTCCTTGCTGGCAAATGAGGTGGAGTATCTTTGGTACCCGAGTTTCCTCTCAGTTACTTATCAGTGCCCTTGGCCAGTGCTCTACTGGGCTGTTTATCTTTTTCTGGCTGTTTTAAAGGAGTTTGGTACACAACCTGGGTCCTACTCCCATGTCAGTGACACACCAGGGCCTGCAGGTTTACTCCAAGCTGCAGGATTCCTTTCAGGAGCCATAGATCCTTGAGTTTGATTTAAAAAAAAAAAAAAATCCTAGCAACATTCTAAAACAGATTATTCAATGGATGACTTGTGAGCATTAGAAGTCGTGATCATTGGGAGGGGCCCACATCACCAAAAACAAGTCCTGCCGGCCTCTCAGCTTTATCTTGGTAGGGTTTCAACCGTCAACCACCACCATGGGTGACACTCATGAATTATGGGCCACAAAGTACTTTCACATACATCCACTCCCAACAGCCTGAGACCAGACTTGCCTCATTTTACAGATTGGCAGGGCGAAGCTCTAAGTCAACCAACAACGGAGAGGTTGAGGAAGAACCATGGCCTGTGGAGTAGCTGAGATTCTTCTGCTGGGAATTCAGCAAGACCCTTGACCTTGGCCTTGTCCAACATAAGAAAAGCAGGCTAAGTCCCCAAAGTTAGGTTTGGTTACTAGGTTCTGTGAGCATCAGGCCTGTGGGGGTTTTCTGGAGTCCTGCACCTGGGCTCTGTCCTGAGCCCATTCAACATGCTCGCCAGTGTCTTTAAAGAGGGCAGAGACTGAATGCAAATCATCTTTGTAAGTAGCTTGAAACTGAATTAGGATAAAACAAATTCTTAACAGATGGGCCAGATTGAACCAAATGCAAATCCCTGGAGACACACAGAAAGCGGTCTGTCCAAATCTTCCCTCCTCCCTCCTTGATCTCAAAGACCCAAGCAGAGAGGAGGCGAGAGGGGTTGTCCCCAGGGGTCGAAGAGAGGTGAGAACATCTTGTTGGGGAGGAATGGAGCAGAAGGAGCCAGAGGCTAAATCTAAACCCAAGAAGAGTTCATTCTGGCAGGAGCAGTGCCAGAAAGGGCATCTGAGGCCAAGGGCCAGGAGGGGATGGGGGCAGCTAGAGAGGAGTGGGAACCAGGCTGGGAGCAGCGAGGGCCCTGGGAGGGTCACTGCCCCATCCCGCAAGCAGCCAGGGTTACCCTCAGAGGAGTGAAGGCAGAGGGTCCTGCCTTCACTCCTTAAAGGTACTCCCTTAAAGGTACCAGATGGAGGGAGCAGGTTTTAGAAGAAAACATAACCAGCTGCACACGTGGAAGCCACTCACCCGGGACATTGTAGAAAAGGTCCGTAGAGCCAGAACTCTCCGGTCATTCAAACTCCAGATCCTCTGATTCGGAGCTGGAGCAATAGCACCGCATCAAGTTCAAGGAGCACCTGACGTGAGGGCGTGAGTTGTGCCGGGAAGCAGTCTCGTATCCATCGTGAGCTGAAGGAAGCTCGGAAATGCCTTTAAATAATCTCCTCAGAGAAAGAAAGAGAAGAAAACACCTGACGCTGCTATTAGAACTAATTTTCTTTCTTTTTTCCCCTCAGCTCACAAAAGTGATAAACATTACAGTGTCATTGTCATTTGGGGAAAATAGAGTAAAGCAGGAAGAAAATTAAGATCCTCACACTCCGCTCCACAAAGGATGCTGTTACTGTTTTTGTGCAGTCTAGTCCCAGACGTGCGCTTGCCGGCAGATAAACTTGCGTTGGTCTGTTTGGCCAAATTGGGATCCTACTGTATGTTTTGTAACCTGATTTTTTACACTTTACTGTTTATTGTATTTTTCCCATATTCTTCAACCACGTATTTTCTAATGGTCGTAGAGCTTTCCATTGTATGCACGTATCATAATTGATGCAACAGACCTCTGATTGTTAGAGATACATTAATATAAGTCTTGAGATACGACCTAGACGGGAATTTAGCCAAAGGAGCCCAAATGCTTCAGCTGTGCCCTTGGGAGATGCTGTTAAAAAGCTATAAAGCCAGCTGCATGCCAGAGCGGTCCCCCAGGACCACCGTCAAGCTGAGCAAGAAGCAGAGCCCCTGCCCCGCAGCCGGCCCCCTCCCCCTGCCCCCAGGACTCCGGGCTGCAGACCTCACCAGCCTGCAGACTGGGTCCCGTGAGAAGTCCGAGCCTTCAGGCAGTTGTCCCTGACTTGTCCCTGCTCCGATCTCCACCTCCCCTGAATGGACCCACCGCCGCCCTCACCGCACCCTGGGCTCTGCTGTGATTGGCAGATTCCACACCTCCAGCCCCTCCCTTCAGGGTCCCCAGCATCCTGCGTTGACTGGAACCAGACTGATCCCCTCCCCTAACACTGCTTCTCTTGAAACCACCACCCCTCCGTGGCCATTTCCAAATTATCTCTCTCTCTCTCTCTCTTTTTTTTCTTTAAAAACTACATCTTATTTGAAGCTTGTGTCATCCAGCTACATCACGGCCCCACTGATCAAGGTCATCGATGGCTTCCGTGTTGTCCAACCCAACTTCATCTGATATAACCATCCTGGCAGGTGCAACAAACATGGCGGCCCACTTCCTCTCCTTGAATCACTCTCATCTCTTGTTTTCCCTGACCCCATAGCCTCCAAATTTTCCTCCTGTCCCACCAGACACTTCTGACCGGTCTCCTTCACCCTCTGCCTGGTCTCTACATGTGCCCTCTCACTCTTCTCTATCCATTTCTTTTTCCCAGGTGTTTTCACCCATGGCTTTGAACACCATCCATTTACCGATGACTTCCAAATCTAGTCCTTCAGTCATTACTTTTTTTTTTCTTTTTGGTTGGGGGGAGATAATTAGGTTTATTTATTTATTTAATTTTGGAGGGGCTTCTCTGGATTGAATCCAGGACCTTGTGTGTGCTAGGCATGTGCTCTACCACTTGAGCTATACCCTCCCTATTCCTTCATTCAAATATCTCTAGTGTCCAGACTCTTACGCTCATCCAAGTACCAGCCTCGTACCTCCCTCAGGTATTTCAGGCGCATCTGCAACTTAACATTTCCTAAATGTTACCCTCTATTCCCACATCCTGCGCCCAACCTATTTCCTCCATCAGGTCCCAGAAAATAGTACCACCACCGTGCTTGTGTAGCTCCAGCCCGACAGCTAGCAGCATCCTTGTGGGAATGCCTCTGGAGATTAAGTCCGAGAACAGGAAATGCTAAGTCAAAGGCTTGTGCCAGTCCTTCCACGCGTAGAGTCTCTGACATGCATTCATCATGAATAACAGATGAGGCTTTGAAGCTCCTGACTTTATCATCTCTGGGACGAGTTAATGGCAATTGTTTTTGAAGTAGGTAGTTTCCTTTACCTGGAAATCTTCCCCTCTCTGAAGCCGTTGGTTGAATCTGCTGGGGATCTTAGATGTGAGCAACGGACACCAACTTCGGCTGATTCAAGTAGAAAAGAAATGTACTGAAAGGATGCTGGGTACCTCGCGGAGAGCCAAGGAGGAATGAAAGCTGTGGGAAGACGGGAGCCCCAAGGCCAAACTCAGCCAGAATCACGCCCTCAAACATGACTGTGAAGAAGGTTCTGCCCACACCACACTCTGGACACAGTCACGGCTCTGCTGCCATCATGGCCATTGCCTGAAGATGGTCCCCTCTTCCCTGACTCTTTGCTTCACTCACTCAAAGTTCAAAGTCTCCAGTAGGTGGATTGGTCTGGCTGAGCCTGGGTCGGGCCTGTGCCCTGGCTTCCCAGTTGCTAAGAAAGGGCATGTGGGTCATTTCAACAGCTTCCCCCAAGACTCATCAACCTCCAAGGTGACCGGGGCCACCAGCCGGGACCACCAGCCGGGGCGGACCGTGTCTGGGACTTTGGAGAGGGAGTGTGGCTTGGAAGGTGGAGGGGCACTGTGTTGCATAAGGCTCAGTTTATGTCATTCTGGAGTTCTGGCCGCCTGCCTGTCCTCCTGTCTGTCTGTCCTGCTGGTGAGCTCTGCATTTGGGGTGCCAGTGGCCATCTTCGTATTCATACTGGGTCTCTCCTACCGTGTAATGATGAACATATTGCCAATATTGTGTCCCTTTTTTTTATCAGAGAGGCTGAGAGCACTTTGCAAACATGCGTAAGTGATAAGACATCAACACGCAGCTGTGAATGAAACAGCAGGAACTTTCTCAGCTCGGCCCTTCCTTGTGCTCTCCCTCCGCCCATCAAAAACGACGGTGGGGAGAAGGGAGCAGACTCCCCTTTCTTTCAAGCATTACCTTACCACCCTCCCGCCACCCTGGCACTTGCAGTGGAAACTTGCCGCTTCCATTTCTAACTAGACATATAATCTACTTTCATTCTGGCAATGGGTCAATATTTTTTTTTTCCGTGAGGCTGGGTGCTGAGCCTTGCCCTGGTTTCTGAGGTCTCATGTTCACCAGCAGTAAGCCAGGCCTCCTTTTTACCTCTGGTGGTTTTTTTTTGCTTTTTTTTTTCTTTTTCCCAAAGAAGAGGAAACCAAAGCAGGTACTTAGCAAAAGTGTCCAGAAGGCTGAAGCTGTTGTTCTGCAGGCCGCCACCCCAGCAATGTCTTGAAATACACATTAAAAATAACCTATCACCAGCTCCCCCCAGCCCCGCCTGCCCCCCCACCCCACCCCTTCAGTGTCTGTGGCAGCAGAGCCGAAGTAACTGCATCTTTGTGAAGGTCCCAGATGACAGCTGTGCGCTCTAATTTGAACACTGCTCCTGGACTAGAGGCAGGAAGTGGGGCAGGGACAGGATTTGAAGTCACAAGCCTCAGTCTGCACACCTCCAGGGTAAGTGATGATAAAACAGTGGGCAGCAAATGAACCCTCTTTGAGGGCATTCCCCCCCCCCCTTTTTTTTGCAAGTATTTGGTAGTCATGTACACTGGGCAAAATCCATGCCAGAAAATATTCAGATAATTGTCAGTTTCAGAATTGCATTAGCCCCACTGGTTTTTCTGTCTTCTAAAATAAGGGCACTGGGCATGTATCAGAAGGAACTCTAATTAGAAAAGACACACACACCCAATGTTCACAGCAGCACTGCTTACAATAGCCAAGACATGGAAGCAACCTAAATGTCCATCGACAGATGACTGGATAAAGAAGCTGTGGTATATTTATACAATGGAATACTACTCAGCCATAAAAAAGAATAAAATAATGCCATTTGCAGTAACATGGATGGACCTAGAAATCATCATTCTGTGAAGTAAGCCAGAAAGAGAAAGATAAATACCATATGATTTCACACGTATGTGGAATCTAAAAAAGAAAAAAAAGAGGACACTAATGAACTCATCTACAAAACAGAAACAGACTCACAAACATAGTAAACAATCTTATGGTTACTGGGAGAAGGAGGCGGGAAAGGATAAATTTAGGAGTTTGAGATTTGCAAATGTTAGCCACTATATATAAAAATAGATTAAAAAAAAATTTCTCCTGCATAGCATAGGAAACTATTATTCAATATCTTGTAATAAATAGCCTATGAAAAAGAATATGAAAATGAATATATGTATGTATATGTATGACTGGGACATTGTGCTGTACACCAGAAATTGACACACTGTAACTGACTCTACTTCAGTAAAAAAATAAAGGGGGGAGGATATAGCTCAGTGGTAAAGCACGTGCTTAGCATGCACGAGGTCCTGGGTTCAAGCCCCAGTACCTCCATTAAAAAGAATAAATGAACAAATAAACCTAATTAACCTCCCCCCCCCCAAATTAAACGCAATATTGTAAACTGACTATACTTCAATTAAAAAAAAGCAAAAATAAAAATAAATAAATAAGGATGCTGAGTAGATGAAGTTGGAGGGTCTTCTAGTACCAATTTCCTAGTTTATCAAATGGATAGATTTAGCCATGACTGCCTCCTAGACACACTTCCAAGAAATTTTCAAACATGCACACACAAAGACACAAAAAATGATGTAACAGATACCCACAGGCCAAACATGAGTACTGAACACATTTTAAAATTCTGCAGTATTTCCTTCGTATATTTTTTGCAAGAAAGAAATCTCTATAAATACGACTGGAATCCTTCCCTGCTTTCTAATTCATCTCCTTCCCTTCCTCCCCAGAGGTAATGACCCTGAAACTGGTGTGTGTCCTTCACCTATGGTTTTATAATTTCAAAATATATATTGTTGTTTAGTGTATCTATTGATACCGCATCCTAGACGGTATTTCTCTTCCTTTTTAGGCACAAGAAGTCTTTTGCACCTTTTTTTGTTTCACGTTAGTATTCCAAATACATCTATGTTAATGCATCTATTTTGTTCATTTTATCTGATACATATTCCAGTGTCTGAGTATTGCCACAATGCACTTACCCACGCCTGCGGATTGAGTTTCCGTTTCCATTCCAGCTGTTTGGATGATAACAATAGCTCCCCCCTGTGGTGGTGCCCTTTACATTCCCACCAGTGCTGGCGGAGGCTTCTGACCGTCCCACGTCCCTGCCAAAGTTTGGTTTTAACTTTTACATTTTTTGCCAATTCAACAGGTATGAAATGCTAGGTTGTCATCACATTCATCTGTGTTTCTCTGATTACCAATGAGGGAGAAATTTTCCCCCTTTTATAATGGCCATCCGTATTTCTTCGGCTGCAAATCGTTAAACCCACATCCGTTGCTCCTTTTCCCATTGGATTGTTTGCCTTATTGAATCGTAGGATTCTTCATTTTCCTGGAGTCAAATGCTTCTTTGGTTAAATGCGTTTTTCCCAGTCTGTGACTTGAAACTTGGAACCTGTTTGTCAGAGAAAAAATGTTCGTCCCTGCCTTGGCCCTGGGATTTCACTGGTCCAGGAAGAGTTTTTATAATAATTTGTTGACTTGTAATTCCCTCATCCTGCAGATGGTGTGAATTTGGACCTCACGTCCACCTTGGACACAAGCTGGGGATTTTGATTTCTCATAAGAGACTTTTTTTTTTAACCTGCTCAAGCCAGACACACACTTCCTTACCATTACCTGGGTTGCTGGGCAGTTTTTCTAATCTTTTTGCAGATAGGGGCTGCCTTCCAGGGCGCCTGTTTAATTCGGGGCTCAGATATCTTGCGCATGCCCAGACACATCTTCTGCCCCCATCTGGGCATTAAGCCCTGCAATCCTGAGCTGACATTCGGGTCCAGCGTCCCCCTGGCCCTTTGGCCCGCTCTTCTATCTCACGCTCACTCACCAATCTGGCTCTGAATTCTCTTTTTGTTTCTATCACCTGTTATAGTTTATATGTTACAGTTTAACTAGCATTTCCGTGAGTTTTAGTTTGGGGGAGGTGGCAGTGGTGTACTGAGGTTGGCCTTGTATTGGTTCATAAAAGCCAATTATTAAATTTTTCGGGGTTTTATGAACCAGTTGCTAAATACAGCCATCATTAAAAATTAAATCATAGAAAGTCATGATTAAGAAAAATAAAGGTAATAAAAACTCGAAACTTGTCACTTGCAAATTACCGTAGTGCATTTTACTGGTCGCTTACGTCTCCCGTATCTGTGCGGTCGGGTTACTGTGTGATGATGTTCTGCTCAGCACTTCTTCCCAGTTCTGCGTTCAGTGACATCACAGTGGTATGAAATGCTAGAATGTTGTTCCTCCATCATGGGAACCTGCTAATACCACAAATCTGGGCTTGATTTCTCATCTGTTGATCATCTAGATCAAGGGTTGACAAGCTTATTCCGAAAAGGGCCAGGTGGTAAATATTTTCAGCTTTGTGATCCACACAGTTGCTGTTGTAACCACTCAGCTCTGGCCTTGCTATGCAAAAGCAGCCACAGACAAATGCAGACAAATGAGTGGGGCTGCTTTCCAATAAAACTGTATGTACAAAACAGGCTTTGGGCCAGATTTGGCCCACTGGTCAGAGTTTGTCCTTCCATGGTCTAGAATTAAGAAGGTGATAAGAAAATGTTAATAATGCAGATTAAACTTAGAAGTATGTCCTATCGAGGGCTGAGGCTGAAAGAGGTTTCAACTTACTGAATAGAATCTGGATAAGCAGGAGAAATAGTTTACCAGTGAGTCACATACCAGATTTTGAAACAATAAATCTATTAGGAAATGAGCTAGCAGATTGCAATGAAATCCCATTTGTCAAACTGTGGTTGGACTGCAAACATAGGTTGTCTACAGATGCAAGTGTTCTGCAAAACCCAACGAAAGCATTCTGGTGGTGATATGAAATTTACTGTAAAGAGTATTACACATTTAATTGTTACTTGAAGTTATATGTTATATACATCCTTTAAATCAAGAAAATGTATGAGAAGCTCATACACACATACAGGATTTTCAGAAGAGCTAGTTGTTAAGCATTTACCAGCACATCCCTGGGGAGGGGGTCATCTCAGCTCGGTCTGTCATGGTGTCAAAATGCTCTCCAGACTCTATTGACTTAAAATTCCACATCAATCCAATTCCTACAACTCAAGTGCAAGTCTTTAACCTTGAAATAGCTAGATGTTTTAATACTGTACTTGATTTCAAAAATCTCTGTCTCGAATCTAGTCTCTTCCTCTTGGGGTGCATACTGTGTGGACTGTGTGAGCTGTGCTTTCCTGAGCCAGAGGTAGAAATGAAAACAGCAGAATGGAGATGGAAACTTCCTGGTCACCATATGGAAGAGAACCAAATGCCAAGAAACACCTCTCATGCTCCTTCAGCACAGGGCCAGCGAAAGGGAGGTCTCAGAAGTGACATTGTATAGATGGGCTTGGTAATACAAGATGCCACTGAAGGATACTTTGTAACTTGAGGCATATATTTTTTTTCATTTTGATTTATTACAGGATATTGAATACAGTTCCCTGTGCTATAAAGTAGGACTTTGCTGTTTATCTATTTTATACGTATTAGTTTCTGTCTGCTAATCCCAAACTCCCAATTTATCCCTCCCCCACCCCCTTTCCCCTTTGATAACCGTAAGTTTGTTTTCTATGTCTGTGAATCTATGTCTGTTTCATAAATAAGTTCATTTGTGTCATCTTTTAGATTCCACATATAAGTGATATCATGTGTTCTCTATCTTTCTCTTCCTGACATTTCACTTAGTATGATCATCTCTAGGTCCATTTATGTAGCTTCAAATGGGATTATTTCATTCTTTTTTACAGATAAGTAGTACTCCATTGTGTATATATACCACAACTTCTTTATCCAGTCATCTGTCGATGGACATTTAGGTTGCTTCCATGTCTGGGCTATTGTAAATAGTGCTGCTGTGAACATTGCATGTATCTTTTTTAAATTAGAGTTTTCTCCAGATATATGTCCAGGTGTGGGATTGCTGGAACATACAGCAACGCTATTTTCAACTTTTTAAAGAAATTCTATACTGTTTTCCATAGTAGCTGCACCAATTTACATTCCCACCAACGGCATAGGAGGGCTCCCTTTTCTGCACACCCTCCCCAGCATTTGCTATTTGTAGACCCTTTAGTGACGGCCATTTTGACTAGTATGAGACTATACACTACAAAACTCAGTGTAGTTTTGATTTGCCACTTAGTGACGCTGAGCATCTTTTCACGTGCTTATCAGCCATCTGTCTGTCTCTATGGAGAAAGAGACATATTGGGCTTTATAAAGCATCACTCTGGATAAATTTCCTTTTCTAGTTTGTAATCTAAAATTCCACAGTACGTTTGCTTATCTTACGATAATTACAAAGGAAACCTTTCTCAATCTCCCCCTGGTTTTCCAAGTTCAGTTTGGAAGTACTGGCCAGAGAAAGGAGGAAAGCGGGGTTTTCTGCCCTGACTTTGGTTTTCCAAGTTTGTGATGGGTAAAAGGTCAGAGTTTACAGCCTGATATGGGGCATTCTTGTATCTCATATTCTGCTAGAGGAGAAACGGCACAGGTTTGAAGTGGCCCAGCATCTCCCCATCCCCAAAGCTTTGACTTCCTGTCAGGTTTAAAGATGAGGTCATGAAAAAGCATGACATTTTGACCTAAGAGTCACTACATTTCCTTGTGGCAATATACCAAGTGAAGGTGGCATTCCTTTATGAAAACAGAAATGAAATCTTGAGCTTCAGGCCATGAATCCACTGAGGATGGGGATTATGTTCCCGGTATCGTCAGCACCCGAGAAATGCTTTTATGGTAAAGGAAGGACTGAACAACAGACACACCCAGAGGACTGAGTCTGGAACCTTCCACATCAAGATCTTTAGTTTGCACCCCAACTCCTGAGGAAGTGAGTCACGCTGCTATCTGATGGTGAATAAGACAAATATGCATTTCTATTAGCAAGTTACACAGAGGAGGAGTGTTCGTCGTTGTGGCATGATGCCTGCTTGGGTAAGTTCAATGTTTAACATGAACACACAGGCTCCTGCCGTCTCGGATGCTGGGCTCTCTGGGCATCAAGGTTTTTTCCGGGACCTTGAATTCCTGGTCTTGGAGGCTCAGGAAGAATTCCAGAGGCTGAAACTTCATCACTGAGCAAACATTTACTGAGTGCCTGCTGTGCACAGTAGGGCAGTGAAAGCCAGGGCCTGGGGCTCCAAGGATGAAAAGCAGAAGAAAAGACACAGAGTTGCAACCCAGAACCGACAACGTCATGGGGCAAGCAGTGGGCACTGGTTCCACAGAGGCCGGGCAAGTGCCCATGGCAGGGGGTCAGGGAACACCTTTCCAGAGGAGGTGACAAGGGAATCAAGAGTTGGAAGAAAACGTTCAGATTTGCTAGGCTTTGAAATGAAAAGTCTCTCCCCTCTTCTTTCAGGTGGGCGTACAGCCTTTGGCAAATGTTGGAATCAGAAGGTGTGATGAGTAATTTTGTGTCCATTTGGCTAGGCCATGGGACCAACAGTGCCCAGTTGCTTTGTCAAACACCAGTCTGGATGTTGCTGTGAAGGTACTTTTTGGTGTGATTAACACTCAGATCAGTGGACTTTGAGAAGAGCAGATTACCTTCTGTCATGTTGGTGGGTCTCATCCAATCAGTTGAAGGTCTCTTTTTTTTAATTGAAGTGTAATTGATTTATAATGTTAGTTTCAGGCGCACAGCAAAGTGATTCAGTTATACATATACATACATACATTTTTTTATTTTCAGATTCTTTTCCATTATATGTTATTATAAGAAATTTAATATAGTTCTCTGTACTATACAATAGGTCCTTGTTGTTTATCTATTTTATATATAGTAGTGTGTATCTGTTAATCCCCAACCCCTAATTTATCCCTCCCCACCCTTTCTCCTTTGGTATCCATAGTTTGTTTTCTATGTCCACGAGTCTATTTTTGATTTGTGAATAGAATTTGAATTTTTTTTTCAGAATCCACATATAAGTGATATCATATGATATTTGTCTTTCTCTGTCTGAATTCACTCTATCTCTTGGTCCACCCATGTTACTGTAAATGGCATTATTTCATTCTTTTTATGGCTGAGTAGTATTCCATTATACACACACACACACACACACACACACACACACACACACACACACACACACACACCACATCTTCTTTATCCAGTCATCTGTTAATGGACATTTAGGTAGTTTCCATGTCTTGACTATTGTAAATAGTGCTGCTATGAACATTGGGGTGCATGTGCATTTTTGAATTATATTTTTCTCTGGATATATGCCCAAGAGTGGGACTGCTGGATTATATGGTAAGTCTATGTTTAGTTTATTAGAGAACCTCCATACTATGCTCCATAGTGGCTACACCAATTTACATTCCCACCAAGAGTGTAGGAGGCGATCAGTTAAAGATTTTAAGAGAGGAAACTAAGGTCTCCTGCAAAGGCTAGAATTCTGCCTCTAGGGGGCAGCATAGAAATTCTGCCTGAGTTTCCAGCCCTCAGACTCAAGACTTCATCATCCACTCCTGTCTGAGTGTCCAGGCTGTCCTCCTGCTCTGCGAATTTTAGACTTGCTGGTGTCCACAGCAGGACAGCCAATTTCCTAAAATAAATCTCTTTCTATATGTGAATATATATATATATATATATATTTCTGTGTGTATATATATACACACATATGTATATGTATACATATACGTATACATCCTGTTGATTCTATTTCTCTGGAGAACCCTGACTAATTCAGAGGGCTTTATACTTAACCCACAGGGCATGTAGACTTGGGTCCTGGCCGTACGCCTTCAGAAAGGAACACAGCACAACAGCCGCCATGAAGGACATCAGCCTGGCTCTGCCTCTCTATCTTTGGTTCTGTTGGCCCATGAAATCTAGGGTAACATGAGACCCCAGGACACCCTGAGAGCTTGTGCGGTGTTTGGTTCAGAGGCCCAGGTTCTCCCAGCCCATGGCCCTCCCCCTCCACTTCACTCCTAACCTCTAATCCCAAAACTGCCACCTGGAGCTCCTGTCAGCCCTGCCCCTAATGTTTGCATAGGTGTATCATATACCCTCACTGCTCCAGGGTCCCTTGGTAGGTAGATCCACAGAGTGGTTTACACGTAAAATTTAAGGCACTAGCCGTTAGTGGCTCTCCAGGTTTCCAAGGACATTGAGCCAAACACTATCCAGCAGGCTCTTGTCAGAACACATTATAATTAACTGTGGTTCCCCCAACAGGCACTCCTGACTGATGGGAATAAACTGGGTCTTAGTCTTATAGTATCTTTAGTGTCTGGCACAGTGTTTTGAATATAATAGGTACCCCAAAAATTCTCATTAAATATCAGTGATAGATGAGGATGGGTACTTAATATGTGTCAGACCCTCTTCTCTACATATGAATATGTGCTAATTTAATCCTCAAAGCCAAATCTTACATAGGGTTCACCACATTATTCCCGTTTCACAGATAAGAAAACCGAGGCACCCCAAGTGAGATAATTTCCCTAAAGTCACATAGAAGAGGCAGAATCAAGATTCACATTCTTGCTCCAGAGGCCACACTCCCAACAATACACTGCTTACACAAACATTCCAGACCCTGAAGCGGTCCGTCTTCGAGGCCCCTGTAAAGTTAGCACCACCTGTAATAGAAAAGAACAAATCTGACTCCATATTACATCTGCTCCTTTGGCTTTAACCCTGTGCTCTCTCTCCCATGCTGAGTCATGCTGATTCTGCACCTTTTGTAAAAGAATGTTGCCCATGGCCTGAAATATACAGGTGAGCCCATTCTCAAGGTTCTGACTTAAGGGTATGATACTTCCCCATTCATAAAAAAAGTTGCCGAGTGGAAAGTAGCATCTGTCTTGTTGCAGGTATACAGGGACACCACGACCTGACCCATGTGGACAGCTGCAAGAATGAAGGATTCCAACACCAAGAAGTCTGCAACAACCAACCGCACGCCTTCCCCTTTTCAGTATAAAATGGGCCTGAATTCTGACTTGGGGGAGATGGTTTTCCAGGAAGGTAGTCTGCCATCTTCTCGGTCCGCCGGCTTTCCAAATGAAGTCATTATTTCTTGCCCCAACACCTCATCTCCTAATTTACTGGCCTGTCGTGAGGCGAGCAGGACGAGTTTGGATTCCGTAACGTGACTTTGATGACATTAGAGGTACTCTCTCTCCTGCCACAGCTTCCCACTATTTCCAGGATTAGAGCGAGAAGGACACGCCCATCCTGAGCGCTATTATGGAAGGAGCTCCCGCCTGAGAGTTGGGGGCCCAGTGCTGGCCTACACCCTCCCCATGTGACTTGGAGACAGATTCCTTATTTATAATGGAGGTCCCTTGGTTGCCTGAACACCAGGGGAGGCTCTGTCAGCCCTTTTGGGCTCTTCTGCCTGTCAAGTCACTGAGTCAATGCAGTTTCCCCGACCTCAGTGCCTTTTCAATTCCTCTGGGGTGATTTCCATAGCCCTTGGGGGCTGTCATCCTCTCTGGGGGTCCATCCTCTGAGAAAAGTACCCATTTTTGTAACCACACATCTCACTCACGCCTTCAGAGCATTCCAGACCCTGAAGCGGTCAGTCCTTGAGGCCCCAGGATAAAACCTCCTATGCGAAAATAAGCCAGAAGTAGCGGGAGCTGAAAACAACACTGACCAACCAGATGTGGATGTGACCTGAGGGAAGGGCGAGCTTTGGCTGAATGGGCCTCGTTCGGGGCTGCAGGTGAGGAAATCGTGCGGGACTGGGGAAGCAAGGATGCAGGGGGCTCTCCTTTGTGCCACTGAGTTCTTCTCCTGGGGACCCTCCTGGGAGGGGACAGCAGGAACACCTGAGCCCTTTATCCAGACAGCACAGGCCCATTTCCTGATCAGTTATCCCGTCTGGGAAAACGACCACTGACATTGACGACTCTCACCTCCTACCCAGACGCACCTGACCTTCTCCAGATGCCTTCCAGTTTGTGCACCGCCAGAGTGGCTGCTTCTTTATAGATGCAAGCACTTTATTTTTAAGAGGAAACTCACTTAATTCAATACCTTAAGGTCCCTGAGGCCAAGAGATAGCCATAGAGATAAAACTCCAAGATGCTCAAAGCTTTTAACATAATTGCTTCTAAAAATATCTTTTGGAAAGGCATGCTGAAGTTCAAGGTAATACTTTCAAACAGACCCCGAGAAAAAGCTGAAGCCGAATCCTTCTCAAACACTGTCATCTTGCGATTGTCTGTCTCTTGTTCCAGGTCTTTACCCCGGATTCTGCAACGCATCACTATAGCTTATGTAAAGGAGCTTATTCTGCTAACCGAGACTTCCTGACTGCTGCTCCCGATAACTCAGCCTGTCAGCTCTTCTGTTCACTTGTCTTTTGTCCCTGGGGGGACAACGACCCCCCTTTCTGGAACAGCCAAACCTGCCTCTTTGTAGATTAAAGCACTCTTATTTGCTGTGGAAAAGAACATGCACAGGAAACCTCAGAAACTAATGTCAACATTAGGAGCTTAAAGACCTGTGAGTAAACAAGGGGGCTGGGTTTCCATTTGTGTGTTTGCTTTGAGTTGCTTGCTCTGAAATATTCCCCTCTTCATGTTTGCTGAGGGATAGTTACGATTTTCTTAAAAACATACCATGAAAGTTGCTCCAAGTTTTTAAAAGCATTAATTATTTGCATAAAGCTATTCGTGTGGATGGGATGTGTTTTCAGTAGCAAACCAGAACAAAGCCAGGGATAACACAGGGATAAACCAGAATAAAGCCAGGGGCTTAATTCAGGGCAGTGCCAGGTGTCCAACCACTATCTTACCAGATAGAGCACCTATATTTTTGTCCCACCAAATGCATGATTCATGTTTAAATCTATTGGTTTTGGATTTAGCAATGTCTGTGTGCATCTCATTCTGGGAAAACACAAGTCAGGCAAAAATTCACTGTTGAATAACTAGGCATTACTAGGATGGACTTCACTACACTAAGCAAACAATAGCTTAAAAAATACCGAACAGGTGCTTTCCAGTTTATTTTTTATAACTCAAAATTCAGCCTGTCTGTGACACGTTGTAGCCAAATTCTGGGCCATTTGTGGAGAATATGGCAGGAAGCATTAAATACTGAGTTTCTCATGTTTGTTTAAAAATGCATCTTTTTGTTCTCAGTCCTCTGGGTGGAATGTGTCTGTTTTGTTCTTAGCTTCGCTGCATCGCTCCTATCAAGGGGCTCCTACGAGTAACCTGGGGAACGAGTGCCCTCTTGTGGACAATCCACTAATTGCAAATTCAGGAAACTGGTCTGGTAATCAAACAGGCCCTGCGTCTGAATTTCCTTGGTAGAGAACACACAAAAAAAATTAATATGTTCTGTGCATTCAAAGGGCCCGCTTTCGGGGATGGCATAGCTCAGTGGTAGAGTGCATGCTTAGCATGCATGAAGACCTGGGTTCAGTCCCCAGTACCTCCATAAAAAAAAAAAAAAAAAACCCATAAGTAAATAAACAAAGGGCCTGCTTTTACTTTAGAAGATAAAGCATCTTGCTTTGGAATTTTCGAAGTGATTTGAAGAGACTTAGAAGACACCTTATTTTAATAGCTTTTCTTTAAAAGGTGTGGCCCTACTTAATAGCCAAAATTTCATTTTAAAAATCTTATGACTTATTTTTTTTTTGCAGTGTAAATTATTTTTTACAGTATATGATTTAAAACTCCTTTCTTTTTAAAGATTAAAAATAGGATGAATAGCAAGGGCATTTTTGTTTGTTTTCAGTAAAGATAGCTGGATATTTAAAGTCATTATAAGAATATAAATTATTTTTTGTAAATCACAAATCAAATTACTGTCTTGTGTATCAATAAGTTATCACAAAGCGCTTAAGACAACTCTACGCCCGTAAAGTGTTCTTCGCCAAAAATGAAGTGTACCTTTCACAAGCTCTCCATAATGAATATCAAAGAGTAAATACCCTGTATTTCTGTTTTTTTTTTTTTTTCACTCAGCAGAGGAGGGGAGAATAGAGTGTGGGGATGGCCTTGCTCGTTCCTTAACTTTACTTGTGAAAATATTCAGTTTGTGATTCGTCAGCAAATTTCATGTCTACCACTCACTAACTTAAGACCTTGTTCAGGTTACTTAACTTTTGTAAACCCTCAGTTTCACCATATGAAAATGGGGATAATAGTGGTGATAATAGTGAGAGAATTAAATTAAATAATCCATTATCTAATTAGTAAATGTGCAATAAATGTTAGCTATGCCACCACCACCACCACCATCACCCCATCACCACCACCACCTCCACCACTATCAGCAGCAGCATCAAAATCTCTCCTTCTGTCTTCCTTTGCTCCCCTCTTTTCTCACTTTTTTATTGTAAAATAAAATACATAAAACACTCCCCAATAAATGCACAGCTTTTATGAGTCATCATAAGGTGAACTCCCTAGTGACCAAAAGTGCTGGCCTCCCAGACGCCTCTCCACTGTCCTGTTCCAACCTCAGTTCTCTCCATTCCTGGAAGAGTAACCACTATGCTGACTATTATCATAATCACTTCCTTATTTCTTAATGGTTTTATCAACCAGATACACAAGCCTAGACACACTGTAGTTCAGTCTGTGCCCCTCCTTCCTTGTTTTTTACATTTTATATCTTTTAAGTTTACTTTAATCTACAGGTTCCCCTCCATCCCTTTCTTTCCAATTGATCTGTTGATGGACATGGGGTTTTTTGACCTACAGAGCTCCCCAGAGTTTGTATTTTGCTGACTGTGGATTCACGGTACGATTCGGCATGCACCCCATCCTCTGCATTTCCCACACACTGGTAGCCAGATCGCACTCATGTTCAGTTCCTCTGTCAGGCCTCTGGGTGGTGGCGTGTCCTTTCATCACGAGACACGTTATCACCAGTTGTCTTTTTGTGAGGTTACCAGCTGATGATACTCAACATCTACCTCCATTCATGCACTAGGGTCTGCAGAGTGGTGATAGTCTCATTTCATCATTTATGTTTCATTTATCATTTAGATACTTTTGTAAAGGGCTGCTTCCCTTCGTGTTGTATTTGCTTTCTCAGTGGCACAGTTCGCAGAGGATAGGTTTAATTGTCTTTGCTTTAATTACCCATTTTCCAGAAAATGATAATGTGATGATATTAAAACATGGCTCCAAATTCTCTGGCATTTCTGCATTTAAGAGGTGGGGTCTGTGTCCCCTCCCACTGAATCTCAGAGGGCATGTGACCACTTCAAACAATAGGGTGCATAGAAGATGATAGTGTTTGACTTTCATGGCAGTGTCACAGAGGTCGGGCAGCTTCTGGCTTGTTTCCAAGAACACACAACCTTGGAGACCTGAGCTGCCTTATAAGAAATGTAGCTACCCTGAGACCACCTTGTTCCAGGCTCTCTGGTCAACGGCCTCAGCTGAGCACAGGCTTGGATTCATTTCAGCCCAGGCCTAGCCCTGCAAGTGAAGTAGCCTCCAGGTAATCCCAGCCCCAGCCATCTGGTCTTCCCAGGTGAGGTCCCAGACTTCATGGAGCCGTTTCCCCCAGGTCTTGCTGAAGGGCTGAAATACAGAATCCATGTGCACAACAAAATTGGTGTGTTACTGCACTAAGTCTTGGAGGGAGTTCATTATACACAGTAGTTAATTGGAATAGTTCCATATCACCCTCTGAAGGTGACCAATGAGATATTTTGATGTCCATATGAACCTGTAGATTTGAAAATATTTCATGATTTCATTTGATGGCATTTGTTATGATTTTTGATTCTCAGATTGTCCCTTATTTGGTCGGTGGGCCTCTTCAGGTTGGTGTTTGAGTCCTTTTGGCGTGACTCTGTGGTCTGTGAGAGTTTACCCATACTTGATCTGACAGGATGACCCAGACTAACAATGTACCAGGACTCAGACACTTCTCCGGGAAGCCTTGGTTTCTTCTAGTGGGAAACCATATTTCAAGCCACAACCTGGGTACTGGAAATGTTCAGTGCAACTGGGTTGGGGGATTATTTCTAGGCCTCTTTTCGAAGGATAGACAAAGAGATATATAGTTTGATAGAAATAAAATATCTCATGAATTCATACTAGTATTTCCAATTCAGTTCAGGACTTGAGTTTTTTTATATCATCTCTTATCTGTTAGAATCGTATTTCCTTCAACCCGACAATCCTGGTTTCAAGGGAATGAGAGAATTAGTATATCCCATAATATTTATTTGCTTTAGCTCACATTACCTATATAACAGTCTCAGAATAACATTACTACCCTCACTAATAAAATTATTGGGAATAGCCTAAAATTTCTGCATGGGCTCTAGTCACCTCTACAATTTTTTGTTATTTGTGCTGTATCTTCATTGCCTGTGCTTTCAGCCATGACTTACCGTACGGTCTCCTCTTTAACCCTCACTTGGTTTTAGTTCTCAGTGCCTAATGTTCCCCACCAGTCCCTATGTCAATGCATCTCTAATCTTCCTGGCTTTCTGAAAGTCTTTCTCTAATTGATTGCTAAGGAAAGAGTCATGGAAACAATTTTTCCTGACATTGATAACAGTTTCTACCTTTTGCCTGAAAGTCAGTTTTGCTGGGTATAAAATCTTTGCGTGCATTTTCTTTCCTTGAGTGTCTTTCGTTTGTTTGTTTGTTTGTTTGTTTGTTTGAAGTACAGTCAGTTACAATGTGCCAGTTTCTGGTGCACAGCATAACGTCCCACTCATGCATATACATACATGTATTTGTTTTCATATTCTTTTTTCCTTGAGTATCTTAAATATATTATTACATTCTCTTCTGATGAGAATATAATTTTCTTTCTCTTATAAGTATCTTACTAGTTTTTCATGGACAAGAAAAGGACATTTTCCTTTTCTTTGTTTCATTTTTTAAGTCAAATAATTTTACTAGAATAGACCTTGGTGTTGGTTGTTCCATCAATATTGGAAATACATGTTATGCTATTTCCAAATAAAGTTTCAAAACTTTTATACTTCAGGAAAATTTTATTGAGTTACAGTTTTTGGTATTTGTTCTTTTCTCACGCTTTGCTATTTTTCTTTAGAAACCCCTGCTATCTTTATGTTGGATCTTCTTTGTTCTGAATATTTGTCACTTTCTCTTGAATCTTTGGTATCTGTTATTTCTAATTGATTAAAAAATTTCTTCCTTTTCACCTTCTATTTACTCTTAAAGCATTCTCTATTGTTTTTATTCAATCTGCTGTTTCTTGTAGTTAATCCTCATTTCTGAAATGATTTTTTCTTTTATTTCTAATTCTTTCTAAATTCTATCACCTCATTTTTGAGTTTGTCTAATTCTGGTTTATATTGTTCTTTGATAATTTTCTTGTCTTAAATAAGTGTTTGTGAGATAAAATTCTCATACTGTACAATTCACTTATTAAAAGTGAACAGTTCATTGGCTTTTAGTATAGTCACATGTGCAAACATCACCACAATTAGAACATTTCATCACTCCAAAAAGAAACTCTGTACCCATTATCAGTCACTCCCCATTTCCCCAACTTCTGAGGCAACCGCTAAACTACTTTCAAAATAGATTTGCCTATTCTGGGCATTTCATATAAATGAAATTCAATATGTGGTCTTTTGTGTCTGACTTTTTCACTTAGCATATGTTCATCCATGTGGTACCATGTGTCAATACTTCATTCCTCTTTATGGCTAAATAATATTCCATTGTATAGAAATACTACAATTTGTTCATCCATTCATCAGCTGATGATTATTTAGGTTTTTTTCCATTTTGGGGCTGTTAACAATGCTGCTGTGAATATTTATGTACAAATTTTTGTGTGGACACATGTTTTCAATTCTCTTGGGTAAATACCTAGAAGTAGAAATGCTGGGTCATATGGTAACTCTATGTTTAACTCTTTGAGGAACTGCCTAACTGTTTTCCAAAGTGACTGCACCATTTCATGATGCCACCAGCAGTGAAAGAAGTTTCCAATTTCTCCAAATCCTTGCCAACACTTGTTATTATCTGTCTTTTTGTTTATAGGCATCCTACTGGGTATGAAGTGATTGAGGTTTTTTTAAAAAAAAAAATTTATTGCTGTGTGGTTGATTTATATTTTCACTGAGGTTTTGATTTGCATTTCTATGATGGCTACTGATGTTGAGCATATTTTCATGTGCTTATTGGCCATTTCTGTGTTTTCTATTCAGGTTGTATCATTTTCTTAATGTCTTTTAGGTCATTTTGAAAGAGAAAATTACAACTGTGATCTTTTCTGTGAATGTTTCTTTTTTTCTGGTGTGCTTTCAATGTCTGTAGTATTGCTATTCTGAATTTGTTCTTTTTTACCCCTTAAGGATTTTATTTGGAATTTGACTATAATTTTTGTTGTTCATGTTTAGGGAAAATTAGTTTTTCTTAACTGTTAGAGGAAAGCAGGGTAGGTTTTCTATCTTCCCAAAGCTCTTTGTTGTTTTTTGATTGTGTGTGTGTGTTGTGTTGTGTGTGTGCTGTGTGTATTGTGTGTGTGTGTGTAACTTGCTTTTTGAGATTTCCTGGCTCTGTTCATCTTTGTTACCTTTATTTGGACTTTCTCTTCTCTTGTCTTTATTGTCCATGTCCTGTTTGATTTTGATCACACGGTTTCTCCTCCATGTGGAGTTCTTTGTCTGAAGGGGCCCTGGCTGGACTGTTTGGGGGTTTCTGGGGAGTAGCCTGAGCTTACCATGGACCTCCTGTATCGTCCACTGTCGGACTGGATGGGCCCCCTGCCCAGTTTCATCTGCTCCTCTCAGACTGTTCCCTCATGCTTTCCAGTGAACCTGAGGTGGGAAACCCCATGAAAAAGACAGCAAGACCCCCAGGCAGTGCCACTACCCTCCTGCCAGCACCATTCAGTTTCCTGGTCCAGTGGAATTATTTTGCTTTTTAAACTCTGCAATGGCTTACTTCTAGAAAAGTGGGACTTACCCCTAAGATTCTATTGGTTCCCTGAGCTAACTCCTGATTGGTCCATTTCTACAAAGTTTGTTCCTAATTAGTCACTTTGTTATACCTTATTTGCATATGATGTTGCAAAATGTTGCAAAGTCTAGACTGGTAGCCTATAAAAGCCTGTGTAAACCTACAGACAGGGTCCAGAGCTTGGAGTGTTAACTCCTCTGGGCCTGCTAGCAAAATAAACCTGAGTTCTCCAACTCTCCGAGTGCTGCTTGGTCTCTCGCCCAGATCCAGGTTGCTTTCACAACTGATCTGTAACACTGAGCTGTAATTCTGAGCTGTAACACACTTTTCTGCAACAAACCCTTAATGGCTACTTTGGGGTTCTCCTGTTCAAAGGTCTTTCTGTGTCTTAACCACTTGTAGTTTGGAGTTTGTGGGGATGGTTTAACTTCCAGTTTCATTTCAAAGGTTGTTCATGGGCTTTTGGTTTTGCTTTTTCATTGCCCTTTCTGTTTTTATAAGGAAATTTGGTGTGATTAAAAACCTATGCTGTCGGGAGAGAGTATAGCTCAGTGGTAGAGCACATGCTTAGCATGCACAAGGTCCTGGGTTCAATCCCTAGTACCTCCTCTAAGAATAAATGAATAAGTAAAACCTAATTACATCCCCCCACCAAAAAAAAAAAAAAAAAATCCTATGCTGTCACCATATCATCTTTCCAAAAATCCCTCTCAGACCATTTCACTGACAATGACAAATGACATTTAATTTGCCTTTCACTTTGCTGTCTGCTTTGAACTTGAGTCATCTGTGCAGTGCAGACTCAGGTCCAGGTAGATAATCACATTGGGGGTCATTAGTTACTTCAGATGGTGTATGTTTGTCCTCACTAGGGCTGATTAGAGCCAATTGCTCTGGGCATCCTGGGCTCTTTCAAATCACACTGGGCAGTTAGCAGTCCTGAAAGCCAGCAAGTCCACCTAAGGCATCTAATCAAGAGCTGAGCCACACCAGATCAGGCTGTGGATCGTCTTTCCTGGTCCCTTTGCATGCCTTCCACGCACTTTGCAGACTCCATCTTACTGAGAACTTACTATGGGCAGGCTTTTTGAAAATTTCAGAACCTCCCCTCTCAGCTTATATACTAAATGTCTAGGATCCATGGACTCTGGACAAACTCACAGCCCCCAGAACAAGAATAACCTCAGTCCAGACCAATCTACTCAGTTTACATTGTGCTTGGAGTCACTCCCTCAACAGGCACATGTGCTCCACCACTGAGCTCCACCCACCTCCCTGATGCACTTTCACATGAGTCATGAACAAAGCTCTTGGCACAGAGGGTGGACACCATAAGGGTTTTCATTCTCTTTCCTTTCTCATGTGCACTAGTGTGGGATTTCAAAGTGTCACCACCATCATGATTTTCAAAATTCGAGGTGGGTGCTGAGTATAACTCAGTGATAGAGTGCATGCTTAGCATGCACAAGGTCCTGGGTTCAATCCCCAGCCCTTTCACTAAAAAAAAAAAAAAAAAAAAAAAAAAAGTCATTTTCAAAAGAGAAAAGAAGTAGAAAAAAACTGACTAGGAAAATGATTGCGGCATAAATCCCAGACAGAATCCTTTTGAAGTAGAGACTAAAGGGAAACGCTAAGCAGGTGTTTCCAGACTCATAATGAAACTTTCAGCAAGCCGCCAGGCAGCAGCCTTGCTGATTGAGGGACACCCAGGGAACGGCCCACCTGCAGGGGGCAGCAGTGGAGCATTCACAGGCCCTTCACCGTCGAAGGGGTGGGGATGGTGGGAATGACAGATGTAACTACCTCTGAAATCCACGGAGGACAAGGAATTCACCAAAGACAAGGCGGCTCCGGGCAGGGAGGAGCATGGGATTTTAACAGGGGTGGAAGTAACGTTGTGTTTTAGAGAAAGTGAGACATTTACACTCGATGCAGACAGAATAAAGGAGTCTGAGCTGTATAAGAAAGGGAGTGACATTCACTTAATCTTGGAAGATTGTCGGCCAGGGCACCAGAAGATACGTCTGCCTCTGGTCATTGTAGCGCCAGCAAACGTGCCGTAGGGTGCCCACTCCCGTTTCCAGCTGGGCTGGGACCCATAATCTGACAGATGAGCAGCACCGAGAGTTGCAGGATGACAAAGCAGGGGATTCCCTCCCTACCCAGCTGGACTACATCTGAAAACCGCAAATGAAAGTCTGGAAGCCTCCTGAGTCCAACACTCTCCAAACTGCTTCTCCTGGCTTCCGTCCCCAGCCCCTCCCTATACTCGGAGGACGAGGAATCGGAGGTGACTCACAGAGTTTTCCGGGAACTGCCAAACAGAACGTGGTGTCAACTTGGCATCAAACCTGCCGGATGACAGCTGAAGAATTGCCGTGTGTCTGAAAAATAATTTTCCTCAATCAAATTCGATTTAATATGTCTTGGGGGAGCTGTATTTTTTTTTTTAATGGAGAAAGAAAGAAGGGAAAGTTTCAAAGGGGTGGTTTCCTCCTATCACTTCATTGAATTTTTTTTTTTTTACTTTATTGAATTTTTAAAGAGGCGTTTCCCATCGCCCCACCCCCACCCCATGAATTGAGTGGCAGAGCGTAGACGGATGCTTGGCAGGTGTTCATCGTCAAAGATCCTTCAGTCTGAGTTATTGGGAAGAAGCACTTCAGGGGTGAGGATGGAAAAACGCTGCGGGGTGGGGAGGACGAGAGCAAGTCACATCGTTAGCAACAGCCAGAGCCTCCTGAGAGAGGAAGCTGCTCCCTAGGTGATGGAGTCCAGCCTTGGATTCCACTACCTGCAGCATCTGCTTTGGAAGAGCCCACCATCCAGTTCCAGCCAAGAATCAGACTGCAGATATCATGCCATCAAGGAATCCCAGGAAACAAAGGCTGGTGTTGGCTTCAAGAGAGAAAGCGCCAAGCAATCTCATTAGCATCACTGCCTTTCACATCACCCTCAGAACTACTTTTCGGGTTTTATTTTATTTCCTGCCACGGTCACATGCAGCCCTTATCTGAACAGGGACTCCGGCCCCAGGCCAATGGGTTCTGGTTAGTTGGTGGCTGGTGGCTTATCTAAAATGACAGAAGGCGTCTATGACTCAGAGGGCTAAGTGCCTGTTATTCTTTACAACAAAAGGCTTTGGTAGCAGAAATGTTAATTTCTCTCTCATTTTCTACAGAGCGCAATACATACACTCCTCACCAAGTTCTAAAGATTACCACATTGTGATCGTTACCTAGACAATGAAACGTCAAATGTGCCACAAAGTATCTTAGGTGAACTGTGTGCATGTGTGTTACACTTAAAATCTGATCAGTAAAGGTCTGAAAGTACAAATGGAAAGAATTATGGTACAACCATCTTCAGCGTGGAATCTTTCTCTTCTCCCTTAAAGAATTGATCAAAAACCCTTTTATAGGTTTTTACAAGGTTCCTTTGTAGTTGTAGGATAAGAAAGTGCTCTGATACTAGGTAGGGCTCTGATCTCAGGCCACCTGAGCTCGTCTGGCTTTGACATTTATACCCGTTGGGATGTGAGGTGAGCTGAGTAATCAATTTGTGCCAAATGTGCACCGTGAGCCTGCTGCACAGAACTGCTGGGCTGACTACATAAGATAGAGCCTGGGGGAAAGATAGCCCCGGGCCCGGTACAGACAAACCCTCGATAAATGTTAGCTGTTACTATCCTGTTTAACCATTGATTTTCTCCCCACTCTTTGGGGAAATATCCGTTAACGCAGAATCATAGCTATAGCGCGTGAGTACTCTGGCCTCTTTCAAGTCAATTTCTGAATTTTACAAACGAGCAAATGCAGGATGAGGCGATAGGCATGCAGATCTTTCTTATGGTTGGTGGACTAAAGGAAAAAACTAGATGCTAGAAACACATAAACTGAAAGGCGGCCTCTGTCTTCCTGGGTGTTGTGTCCGACCACATGGTGGTAGGACACAGGAGACTCTTTGTTTCCAGCTTCTGCAGGGAAAGTGATTTTGTGCACAGTGTGTGCCCCAGAGATGCCCGTGCTGCCGGGATCTCAGTATATGCACTGTGCCTCGTAGGCCAATCACTGCTAAGCCTTGATTTCTGTCGTGTCTAAAACTGCAGACTTTACCGATCGCAGGCAGCAAGGCTTCACCAGGAGAAACAGAGCCACAGCCACAGCTACGTCCGTCCCTCGTGCCCGCCTCTCAGGACTGGCCTGGCCTGCAGGAGTAGGAGGGGGGTTGAGGTGGGAAGGGAACTCTTGGAGGAGGGCACAGTTAAAAGCCCAGGCTCTGGGCTGTTTGGGTGTGACCATAAAGTCACAGAGCCGAACGGAAGTCAGTGAACAGTTTTGATAAGCACTTTGGTAATCATGTTTTTGAAATTGTGATAAAATATACATAACATAAAACTGACCATTTTAGCCATGTTTAAGTGTGCAGTTCCACGGCACTGAGTGCATTCATGCTGTTGTGTGACCATCACAACCACCCATCTCCAGAAAGCCACATTTTTGTTGAGGTTGTTGAAGACAGGGAATGGAAGATGGTTTTTTTTAAATAACTTTTTTTTAATGGAGGCCCTGGGGATTGAACCCAGGACCTCGTGCATGCTAAGCGGGTGCTCTACCACTGAGCTATACCCTGCCTTCTTTCTTTTTCCTATTAAAAAAAATTATTGACTCAATTTATTGGGCCTATGCTATACACTTTTTCAGCTACAATAATGAGAAAAGGCAACATTTTTATAGACAGAATGGGACCTCTACACGATGCGCAAAGAGCAGTGCACACAGTAGGTATGTAGTCTCACAGTAGGTGTGTATTTGCAGTTCTAGGAGACCAGTGGAGAGGAAGTGAAGGGCTCTGTGCTTCTCCATCATTAAAAAGTCTACAAACGATAAATGCTGGAAAGGGCGTGGAGAAAAAGGAACCCTCCTACACTGTTGGTGGGAACGTAAATTGGTGCAGCCACGATGGAGGACAGTATGGAGGTTCCTTAAAAAACTAAAAATAGACTTACCATATGATCCAGCAATCCCAGTCCTGGGCATATATCCGGAGAAAAACATAATTTGAAAAGACACATGCACCCCTATGTTCACAGCAGCACTATTTACCATAGCCAAGACATGGAAACAGCCTAAACGTCCATCAACAGAGGACTGGATAAAGAAGATGTGGTATATATATATATATACAATGGAATACTACTACTCGGCCATAAAAAGAATAAAATAATGCCACTTGCAGCAGCATGGATGGGCCTGGAGATCATTGTTCTAAGTGAAGAAAGCCAGAAAGAGAAAGAAAAATACCATATGATACCGCTCATATGTGGAATCGGAAAAAAAGACACAAATGAACTTATCTACAAGACAGAAGCAGACTCACAGACATAGAGAACAATTTTATAGTTACCAGGGTGGGAAGGGGGTGAGAAGGAATACATTGGGAGTTTGAAAATTGCACCTCTTGGGGAGTGATGGAAATGTTAACTATCCTGATTGTAGTGGTGGTTTCATTGGTGTATACATCTATCAAAACTCATCAAATTGTACACCTGAAATACGTGTAGTTTACTGTACAGGAGTCATACCACAATAAAAGTTTTAAAAAAATAAATTATTAATGTATCACCCAAAATGTTCATTGTTCCTTGGCTTAGGCAATAAATTAGTGCCAGACCAAAAATCCATCTCTCCTGATTAAAGAGGGTTTTTTTGGTAGAATAAAATAATGCCATTTGCAGCAACAAAATAACAACAGAAAAAGATCCGGTCAGTGGGAATTACTGAGTGCCAGGACATTGGGCAACTATCAACTTGGTGTCTGCAGGTTAGAATTCTGAAAGTTTGAAAAACAGTTGTGAAACTTTTGTGAAAGCTCTATGAAAAATCTAGGCAAAATATAACTTATAGGCAACATCTAAGTGAAACTCTAGTTTTAATCTGAGCATCTTTAAACAAAATGTCACATTTTTTTAATGGCAGATGACAGAAAACTGTAATCAGGCTGCCGTATAAGATAAAGGGAGTTTATGGACTCAGTGGTAACTGGAAACCTAGAGGGACTGATTTCAGGTGAGGTTTGGTCCCTCAGCTCAAAAGATGCCACCTAGGGCCAGGTTTCCTCCCTACTCTGTCTTCTATGATGTTGGCTTTATCCTCAAGATCCACAAAGGTGCCCCAAAGGCAGCTCCAAGGCCTCCCTTAATGGAAGACTGGCTGCAGCAGCTCCAAAATTCATATCTAATCTCTACTTCCAGAACTGCTACAAGAAAAAGAAGGTTTATTTTGCCCCAAAGCCCCAGCAAATATCTTCTCCTGGCTCACTGACTCTGATTGGGTTAGTGCCAGTCCAGGTGACTTAGGGGCACAGGTGGGTGTGCTAGGGTGTAAGCCTGTAGGACCTACTCCTGGAACTTGGGGTAGGTTCAATCCCACCCAGGCCAATTTTTCTCTAGATATTTGAGGATCTGTTGCCAGGATGGGCATAGTTGCTGGGTAGCAAATAACCAGTGTGAACAGTATCACAGTTTGAAGAGGAACCACTGAATTCCCACAATTGTGCTTACAGCTTTGTGCAGTAAAAACAAAGGCAAGGAAAATGCCTGTTTCTCCCTTGATTTTTGTCCCTGTTGACAGATCACAGTAATCAGGAAGGAGTTTAGCACTTGGCAGTTTTTCACTTTGGTTCTGTCCTGGAAGGCGGAGGGACAGCAGGTGTGACATTTATAAATAAGTAACCAAAGGCCAAGGTCAAATGAATGGAGGGCCTAATTAGTTCCCTGAACAGAGAAATATGTCTGTTGCCTTCCTGGCTCTGCTCCCCTCTGGGAGAGCTGTTGGCTCCAGCCCAGAGGGCTCTGCATTCTTTGGCTTCTGTTAATGTTAATGAGATCACCTGATCGCCAATGGCATTGCGCTCTGACAAATACTGATAGTTTCTTCGCGTTTAGATGAATCATGTGTACCTTAAAAGGAGCACAGAATTTAAGCCTTGGAGTGAAATAGGGTGCTGAGTCTAGACTGCCGTGACCAAAGAAGGCTGGAAATGGATGGAAACCAGGGGGGTCAGCCAGGGCCACCGAAGATTAAGCACTGGGCCGCTGTATTTCTCCCCTCCCAGCCCACATTGTGATGCTCTGCCCCCTGGGCTTCCGGCCCAGAAAACAGGAGCCGGAATCAGTGGTTTCTGTAACGTCATGGGGCTAAATGAAAGGCTTCTAACTCCAACCTTCAATTATAGTTTAGAAAAGGTTTGAGTAATAGAGTTGAAGGTAATGAGAGATCAGCTGGGGGAAAGATGTATGATCAGATTTTCCAGTGTTCAAAATTGCTGGGGGGGACATGGTGTGCAGGGGGGCTATTCATTTATTCAACAAATGTCTTTGTTATCCAACACATCTTTATCAAAGGCCCACCATGGACAGGTCCTGGGGTACGGCGGTGAACCCAGCCAGGACCCTGACCACATACAGTTTATGATCTAGCCTGGAGCCAATAAACAATAACCAAGTGACCATGCAGTTCCACTGAAAGTAAGGGCTAGGGATTAAATATGCAGGCACAAGAGGAGAGAGCATAGCTCAGTCATAGACTACATGCTTAGCATGCACGGAGGTCCTGGGTTCAATCTCCAGTACCTCTGCTGAAAAAGAAAAAAAGAAAAGAAAAAGAAAAACACGCAGGCACATTTTGACACAGCTAAGAAAGTCTTAGGTGAATCTTGTGGATTAAAAAGGGTAGAGAAACTTCCAATTTAGAACACCTTAAAATTCTGGATAAGATGCAAAAACCATAGTTTTTTTGGTCAGTTTTATTAAGGTATTATTTACATATAATGAAATTCACTGATTTTAATTGTACAATTCAATGAATATTGACAAATGTACAGAGTCACGTAACCACCACCACGACGACGATACAGTACCTTTACATCACCCCTCAAAGTCCCCTGTGCCCCCCTAACAGTCAGTCCTTTTCCCTCCCCTCCAACCCGAGGCAATCACGGATTTATTTCCTATTACTATAGTTTTGCCTATTCCAGAACGTCCTATAAATTAAATCATACAGTATGGAGTTTCTTGCATTTGTTGGAGGAGGTCAGTGAGAAGACATGACCACTGGTTGACCCAAGAGCTGGGCAGCTGGAGGCTCCTCACCAGACTCCTGTTCTTGGCATGTGAGGGAGCTCCTTCCAGCGCTAGAACTGCCTGAGGACGCAGCCTTGGGAGAGTGATGTGCTGTTGAGCCAATCTGGATAGAGTATGGACATGACTAAACCCAGTTAAGGCCTCTCTATAAAAATTTAAGATTCTGACAGGCAGGAGTGAAGATCTACTTTTCCTGCAGGCCCCACTCAAGGCTTGTAAGTTCCCTTAATTACTACATATGCCACCTACCAATCTGAAATGCCTCTTTCTTCAGTCCCTCCCTGCCCTCTGTGGATGGGAGCCAGTTTCAGATTTCAGAATAAAGTGATCAACAGTATATGAATTCTTCCACTTGGCGCCGTATTTGGCGATTTCCCTGTGCTGGTGTGCGTGTCAGGAGTCTGCTCCTTTCTACTGATGAGCAGAGTTCCACTGGATGGATATAGCACAATTTGTTTTATTAATTCACCAGTTGATGGGTATTTGTTGTTCTTCCTGGTTTTCAGCTATAATGAATAAGCGGATATAAATATTCACCTAGAAGTCTTTGGGTAGACATGTATTTTCACTTCTCCTGGGTAAATACTTAGGAATGGAATGGCTGGGTCATATCGTATAGTAAGCAGAATTCTAAGACTCTCAATGACCCTCGCCCTTGCATAATTCCCTCCCCTCTGAGGGTCAGTAGAACACGAGAATATGTTGAGATATCACCCCCATGGTTATGTTACCTTACATGGCAAAGGGAGATGGCGAGCTGGGTAGACCTAATTTAATCACATGAGCCTTTCAAACACTTTTAGACAAAAAAGAAAGTCAGAGAGATGTGATGCAATCACAGGGGTGATTCAGTATGTCTTTACTGGCTTAAAGATGGAGGGCACCCACATGAAGGAATATGGACAGCCTTAAGGAGCTGAGCGAAGCCCCCGCTGACAGCCAGCATGAAATGGGGACCTCAGTCCTGCAGCTACAAGGAATTGCATTCTTCTAACAACCTCACTGAGCTTGGATGAAATCTTGGATTTCATCCTAGAGCCACTAGAAGAGGACTCAGCCCAGCTAACACCTTTACTTCAATCTTGTGATACCACGAGCAGACAACCCAGCCCCACTGCCCCAGTCTCTGACCTTCAGAACTATGAGAGAATAAGCAAATGTAGTTTTAAGCCACTAAATTCACAGTAATTTGTTATAGCAATAGAGAAGTAATACATATACATATATTTAACTTCATAAGAAATTGCTAAATTGATTCCCAAAGTGGCAATACCATTTTACATGCCCACCAGCAGTGTATGGGGGCCCAGTAGCTCCGCATTCTTGGCGATACTTGATATTGTCCGTCTTTCCCATTTTTTAAGTCATTCTTGTGTAGTGGTATTTCACTGGGGCTTTAATTTGCATTTCCCCGATGACTAATGATGTTATGCATCTTTTCACGTTCTCATTTACTACCTATATATCTTCTATTTGTGAAATGTCTGTCTAAATCTTTTGCCCACTTAAAAAAATTGGATCATTTGTCTTACTCTTTCAAAGCACTGTGGGGTTGGCGTAAAGTAAAGGGAAGAGAAGGTAGAACTTTGAAAAAGCTTGATTGTAGCCCTCTACAAAGCAGAACTTTGCTGAGAGGGATGGAGACAGGGGCACCTGACAACCCCCAGAGTCTCAGTTTGAATGAGCCATGTCCAAGGGGCAGGAGATAGAAAGAACTGGGCTTGAGCAGGTTGGGAGGCAAGAACCCTGGAAAGGCAACATAATGGTTTTATAAGAGCACAACTTGCCTGCATAAGGACATGTTACCTACCTGCGCCTTGGCACTGGGGAGAATACTCTGCCCAAAGTATTTCCAGTCTTCTGCTTCCACTCACAAGTGTTTGAACTTGAAATTTACATCTCTTGCATGGACCTGAAAACTTTAAACACAAAATTGATTTTAAAGTGCTCCCACCTCCCCAGCCTATCTACCTGGGTGTTTCACTTTAACACAGGGACTCAGAGGTCCCACTGATAAAGTTCCAAGGCACATGAATTCACAATAAATAAAGATCACTAAATAAACAAGGGAACAACATCATGAGTGAGAGTCACGTGAGACAATAAACTGCTGTGTAAAACCTGCAAAGACTACGATATTGAATGACTGGGGACAGAAGATTAAATAAGTGTGTTTAATATTTTAAGGAGATAAGATAATGGAATAAAAGCATAACAAGGAACAAAACATTCAAAATTGACAGACAACCTAGAAAAACGTGAAAATTACATGACAGCTCACTCCTCAGTAGCAACAATGAAGCCAGGAGACATTTGGAGTATCTTCAAAATGTTGATTGAAAATAACAATGATCCTAAAATTATATGTCACATGAAACCATATTTCAAGAACAAAATCAAAATAAAGGCATTATCAAACCAAAACTGGGAGATTTCAGTAACAAAAAACCCTTACAATGAATATTCGTAGGGATGCCCTTTAAGGAAAAGGAGAATGACCCCAGAAGGAAGTTCTGGGATGCAGAAAGTAACGAAGAAAAATATGGGTAAAAAATGTGGACAAATATAAACAGTATTGCATATACCAAATGATAATGTCTAATTGAAGTGTCAAAAATATCCAATGTAGAATTAAGATCCTGGGAAATAAGAGCCTAAAACCTGGGACAAATGTATTTGCTATAATGAAGATGTTCTTCCATGTGCCACACCCAGTACTGAGTAATTTTCAGTCCTTCTGCCACTTAATCCTCCCAGCCACCTTATGAGGAAGGTGCTATTAGCTGGGTTTTTCAAATGAGAAAGCACATATAGCCAGGAAGGGTCAGTTGGGACTTAAGCCAGCTCTGTCTGACTCCGAGCCTATGCTCTTAAGCAGTCTACCACATTGCTCTCATTGGCAATATTTGTTCTGGAAAACATAGGCAAGTGTAAAGCCAAAAATTCCCCCGCATCATAACTGTCACGTGGACAAGTACATGCACCCATAACTTTGAAAAAAACTGGGATCGTATCTAATGTTTTGACTCTCACTTAAATATTACCAATCTATATAATATTCTAAATATAATCATCTTGCTGTTAATTAGTTTTGGAGCAATATTTTAAAATACTTCATTGCTTAGTATTTTTCAACCTCTTTACCCCTATTCTTCTGTCTTCTACAGTATTCACTGTGAATTTTGGTTTAGAAGTGAAGATAATCTGCTTGATACTTTTTATTTTCTCAAACTTGAAATGTAATAAGAGAGAGAGGTGGGTGTCTATTCTATTGTTGGCTCTACATAGTTTTGTTTTATAGAGCCTCATTTGCAAATGAGCGTCCGTGTAACATGATTCCAAAATTATATGCTTCAAAGCAGATTCAGGATACAAAATATGGATTTTCAAAATATGTAAACTAGATGGCTCTTAGATGAGGTTTTTGCTTCATGACAAAAATTTCCTGTATGTTTTCTTTTACATAAACTGGTTTTATAAAATATAGAACTATCGAAAAATATAGAAATATCACTTCCTTTGTGAAAATTAGAAGCATGTGGAACTTAACAGAAATGCATTTATGAGTTTTAAAGAGATGCATTTGTATACACACATATACAAATATATATTTCATTCTCAGCCCAGAGATTAATTAACATCATCATCATATTATAATGTGTAAAGTAAAATGTCAGCAATTTAAGCATGCTGTTGATTTCAAACTTTTAATAACCCAGATATGAAACATACAATTTATAGCAAGAAGAAACCAATATATGGGGGGGTGTATGCAATTGTATTATGCCTTGCACAAAGCACACTGAGTTGTTTCATTTTACTTTTGAGTACCGATTTGTCGTTTGATGAGTATAAAACGTCCATAGCCGAAAGTATCAAGATGTCATATGAACATTTAAACGTTTAGCAAATATGGACAGTCTCATCCACCCGTCTTCTTTTCCCCACCCGGAATTTCACCTGAAATAGTGAGTTTAATTTTGTTGCCATCATTGTGGACTGATAGTGCAAAGAAATCCCCCGCAGTCACATATTACTCCCACGAGGTCTCCCCCCCCATGGCTTCACACATCTTTACAGGCCTCTCCTCACCTGTACCGGGAGCTAGCTAGTGCTTGGTCTGTGCAAAATAACTTTATAGATAGCACCTTAAGCGGAATGGAGAAAATCAAGTGTGCTGAAGAGAATGAGGTAATTCATTCTAAAACCAAGTGAAAAATCATTTGGGAGTGGGGAGGGGGGAGCCACGCTGTCCCTGGGGTCGGCGATGCCACTAACCCCACCCACGCGCAGGCTCGCGGGGCTCCACCTCCATTCCCAAATATCGCTGCCCTGCTGTTCCTGTCCCACCACCCTCGAGAATCTCTGTGAATCTGTGATTTAAAGCAGGCATCCACTGCCATCCATCCTGAACCGCCGAAAGCTAGTTCGCAGTTCTCCGGGTAACCGAGAAGGAAGGAAGGGAGAAATGGCTCTCCGGAGTTTCCAAGGAAACCACTCCCGGCAGAGGCAGGTGTGGCAGGGGGGGCGGGTGGGACGGAAAAGGGCCCTTGGGGCGGGGCGGGGCTCGGGGAGGCCGTGGGGAGTGGCCGCCAGGCTGCTGGGTACCTTGTGTGGATTGTATATGTACTGTTGTTTTTTTTTTTTTTAAATAAAGCACTACTTTCGGTGGGTATTTCACTTGCAAAATAGAACCACCAGTTCCTTCCGGCTTGATAAAATCAAGTCGCTCTCGAGGAGATATTCGCGCTTTGGAGATGGTCCAGGTCGAGAAGGATCTGCAAAGAAGCCCCCCCAGACAGTAAGGTTCCACTGTCCAGCGTCCTCTGCAGAGGCTGGAGCGTGCGTGTGCGCGACGAAACGTGAGGGAAACCCCATTCGATGATCTTCCTGGGCTTTACAAAGTGCCAGGACATCCCACCAGTTCCCAGAAATCAAGTATTAATAGGATTGAGGTTGGCTGCTTCCCTCTACGTAAGTCCCCTTTACATTCGAGATGCAGGTTAGATTAACTGGAAAGGCACTTCCCTCTTATTTTGTTTCACAGGTACCTTTGGGAAGAGCATGAAATTTATGCTCAGAGTGAATAGAAAAGAACTGAGGCTTTTGGAGAATTCCTAGGTCAAGGCTAGCATTTGAACCTTTTCCTGGTCCGTGCATGCAGTCATTCCAGCTGCGGCGTTGCCGGGGCTGAGGCTTGAACGTGAGATCCTCAGTCCCCAGCCTGTCATCTTTGTGTCTCTTTATGGGGGGAGGGGCTGTCTGACACAGTTATTAAACCTGGCAGCTGCGTTGGCGGCACCGAGGCGCATTTTGAGTGAGCCTGCAGAAAATGAGGGGCTTTTAGCTGGGAGCCTGCTTGTCACTTCTCGCTGCCTGAAAGGCGGCTCTCAGGGCGCTTTCCCTTGCTTCTAATTGCCAGTGGCCGAGGACAGTGTGCGCACTTAATGAAAACAACTGGAAACGTGAGTATCCGTGGCTCGGCGCAGCCTGTGTGTTAGGAGCTGGGCTCATAGGGCTTCCAGCCTGGTTGCGGGGACGCAGAGGCAGCGAGAGGAAAGGCCGGCGCGCGGGGGATCCGGCTACGCGAGGGCCTCGCGACGCGCGTCGCCACGCCTTGTCTGTGGGTGGTGCGCCCTGGCGCGGCGACAGGGGGCTTGAGCGCCCGGCTTCTAGCGCACGCCTCGGGATCTCGTCCTATGGTTTGGAGGCGGACGCACAAAGAAAAGACGCTGGGCCTAGGCAGCCGGTGTAGACAGTCCTGTCCAGTCCCCAAATACTTGGGTCTTTTTTGAGAAAGGGGAAAAACTGCATTTTACGGTTGGCTCAAAGCAATGAGATTAGGCCAGTGTTTTCCCGCCAGGGAGGACCTTTGTGCGCTGGCACTGACCACCGCGATCAGTCCTGCAGGGACCTGGGCGCAGCGGCGCCCCCGGAAGCATCGGGCGCAGCAGGGTCTCGGCTCTCGAAGGCGGCGGGTCCGGATTCCTTTGGGATTTCAGAGCCTTTTGGGCCCCAAACTCTCCTCTCGCCGAGCCCCGAGCTCGCTCCTTCCGTTTGCCTCCCCACACTTTGTGTTCTAACACGGCAGACATTTTATGAAGACCATAAGTAAAGCGAAGAGACCTCAATGCCCTCCTTTCTCCCCGAAGTATGGATGTGAAGGGATGTGGTTTTATTCTCACTATCGATCGCTTAGAGGGAATCTTGAAGGTCAGCTTCAGTTTTATATTTATTTCTGGACAAGGTTTCCAAGTTTACAAAGGTGGCATCCTGCCAGGGCCTCTCCGTGGTTTATATACTTTTAAAAGAACCTTGACTTTCCCCTAGGGGTTCCTAGGGGAGGCTAACAGCGTCAGTTGGCTCTGGAATATCTTGTTCAGTGTTTCTTGTGCATTTCCACGTCGATCTGTTTCGTGCCCGAATGTGTGATACTGAGAAGTAGCATCTAAAGCCTAACACCACACCCCCCTCAACCCCGTTCCCGCCCGCCCTCCGGGCCAGGCTGGATTTCTTGAGGACCTGTAGGGTGTTCAGAGTCAGGGGCTGATGGCCATGGAAGGCTTCACCTTCCCCAGGGACCAACAAAGCCAGGACTCAGGCGATATTGGTGTGTGGGCAGTCAACTATGGGCAAGCTGCTTAAACTTTCCAGGCCTCAGTTTCCTAATCTATAAAATGGGCATGCCAAAGTAATATCTTATAAAGATGTGCTAAAATGTGTGCTGGTTTTCCAATGCCATTGCCCACTAAGCAGCTTTTCTGTTATAACCTGAGAGCTGAGGATTATCTTAACGAAAACAAAAAGGAAAGAAAGGAAAAGTCTGTAAAATGGGGGAAAAAAATAAATAACCCTCAGAAAAGCTGTTGTCAAATTAGCTTGGAAATTCCCTAAAAACAGACTAGCCTATTGGCTATAAATTAGTTAATTTATAGGTAAAGAACTGAAAGTGTTACAGACATGCTTGTGGCCCCTTTAATTTTGCATATCGGGTTATGGCCCTGGAGGAAGATTGATGTCCCTTTAATGAGGAAATGAGGCTTGATATTCATTGCTTTAATTTGCCCCGAAACTTGATTTTCCATCCTGGACTGTGGTTTCTCAGGTTTCTGCAAATGAGTCCCTTGTTAACAAAAACCAGATGATGATTAAGAAAAAAAAAAAAAAAAAAGCATTGTGAAAAGACATTAATGTGATTCTGAGGTGTTAAATATACAAGGAACCGGAAATAAATACCTCGACTGAATTCTACTCTAGTAAAATAATGGTTAGGGTATTGTTTCTAATTTTGTGCATTGTACTTTAAAAAGAATGTGGAAAAACTGGAGGAGGGGTTCAGAATGGAGCAGCCAAAATAACTTAATGGAGCAGAAAGAGAAGCTTAAAAAAGAAAGAAAGAAAGAAAGAAAACCCTGAGGCTGAGTGAGGCACTGAAAAGAATAGAGTATGAGAAAACAAGGTTTTCATAGAACAAAATGAAGTACTTCTAAAATGGTGAAAGAATAAAATGTACCACTGAGGAGCTTCAAAAAGAGAAAAATTTACCACCTGCCCTTCATGGTCTAGCCCCAGCTCTTTGTAAACCTGATTGCATGTTCTTATCACCTGGGGACTTCAAAACTCTTCTGAGGCCCATATTCTAACTTAACAGGTCTGAATGTGAGTGTGGATATTTTGTCTGAGCTCCCTTGGTGAAACATTAGGTAGGGAAACATTGGTCATGCCTAAAAGGGCAGAGTGCATGGCTGCAGGGTCCAGCAGGGAGCAGAGATGCCAAGGAGAGCCAGGGGCTGATGGGGCTCTCGGAGGGAAAGCATTTTGATCCACTTGTGCATGTCAGCCAGCTTTGCCAGATCTTCTGCTTTATCAAAGATTTCTGGAAATCCAGTTATTTATCTGTTAATACAAAATACTCAGATCTCTAAGGTTGCAACTAAGTAAGAGTAAAACATTCAAAAATATATTGTGCCTGCAGGGGATGGGGGTCTAACTCAGTGGTAGAGCGCATGCTTAGCATGCAGGAGGTCCTGAGTTCAATCCCCAGTACCTCCATTAGAATAAATAAATTAATGAACTTAATTCCGCCCCCCCTTAAAAGTATACTATGCTGGCCAAACAAAACATATCTGAAGCTGGAAATGGGATTTTCCATAATGACTGTACCACTTTATATTCCCACCAAAGGTTCCCTTTTCTCCACATCCTCATCAACATTTATTATTTCTTGTCTTTTTGAAGATAGCCATTCTGACAGATGTGAGGTGATATCTCACTGTGGTTTTGATTTGCATTTCTCTGATAATTAATGATGTTGAGCACTTTTCATGTGCCTGTTGGCCATCTGTATGTGTTCTTTGGAAAAATGTCTACTCAAGTCTTCTGCACATTTTTTAATTAGGTTGTTTGTTTTTTCAATATTGAGTTATTAGAGTTCTTCATATATTTTGGATATCAGCCCCTTATCGAAGATAGAGTTTGCAAATATCTTCTCCCATTCAATAGGTTGCCTTTTCATTTGTTGGTGGTTTCCTTTGTTGTGGAAAAGCTTTTTTAGATGATGTAGTCCCATTTTTTAAAACTTTTGTTTCCCTTTTCTGAGGAGATATTCCCCCCCCCCCCAAAATAGTGCTAAGACTAATGTCCAAGGGTGCCCATGTTTTCTTCTTAGAGTTTTATGGTTTCAGGTCTTACATTTAAATCTTTAATCCATTTTGTGTTTCTTTGTGTACACAATGTAAGACAGTGGTCCAGTTTCATCCTTTTGCATGTAGCTGTCTGGTTTTCCCAACACCATTTATTGAAGAAACTGTCTTTTCCCCATTGTAGATTCTTCTTAAGATTGCTTTGGCTATTTGGGGGCTTTTGTGTTTCCCAAATTTGAGGATTATTAGTTCTATTTCTGTGAAAAATGCCACTGGTATTTTCATAAGCATTGCATTGAGTTTGGCGATTGCTTTGGATAGTGTGGACATTTTAACAATATTGATTCTTCCAATCCATGAGCATGGGGTGTCTTTTTATTTATTTGTGTCTTCTTCAATTTCTCTCTTCACTGTCTTGTATTTTCCAGAGTACAGATCTTTCACCTCCTTGGTTAGAATTATTCCTAGGTATTTTGTTCTTTTTGATGTAATTGTAAATGGGGTTTGTTTCATCTCTCTTTCTGATTGTTCATTATTAGTGTATAGAAATGTGACAGATTTCTGTATACTAATTTTGTATCCTGCAACTTTACTGAATTAATTTATTAGTTCTTTATTAGTCTTTGGGGTTTTCTATATATAGTATCATGTCACCTACAAATAGTGACAGTTTTACTTCTTCCTTTACAATTTGGATATCTTTTATTTCTTTTTTCTTGCCTAATTGCTCTGGCTAGGACTTGCAATACCATGTTAAATAGAAGTAGCAAGAGTGAGAGTTGTTGTCTTCTTCCTGATCTTAGAGGAAAAACTTTCAGCTTTTCACCATTGAATATGATGTTAGCTGTGGGTTTGTCACATATGACCTTTATCATGTTGATTATATTTCCTTCAAAACCACTTTGTTGAGAGTTTTTATTATAAATGGATGTTGAATTTTGTCAAAATGCTTTTGTGAATCTGTTGATATGGTCATATGAATTTTATACTTCATTTTACTAACATGGTTTATCACATTGATTGATTTGTGAATGTTAAACCATCCTTGCATCCCTGAAGTGAATCCCACTTGATCATGGTGTATGATCCTTTCAATGTATTGTTGAATTCAGTTTGCTAATATTTTGGTGAAGATTTTTGCATCTGTGTCCATCAGGGATGTTGGCTTGTAATCTTCCTTTTTGTGGTGCTTTTGGTTTTGGTATCAGGGTAATGCTGGCTTCATCAAATGAATTTGAAAGTGTTTCTTCATGTTCAATCTTTTGGAATAATTTGAGAAGGAAAGGTATTAACTCTGCTTTAAATATTTGATAAAATTGACTTGTGAGCCATCAGAACCTGGACTTTTGGGGAGGGTTTTTTTTATTACTGATTTAGTTTTCTTCCTAGTAATCAGTTTGTTCAGATTTTCCATTTCTTCATGATTCAGTCTTGGAAGATTGTAAACTAGGCATTTATTCATTTCTTCTAGGTTGTCTAATTCACTGGTGTATAATTGTTCATAATATTCTCTTGTGATCTTTTGTATTTCTGTGGTGTCATTTGTAATTTCTTCTCTTTCATTCCTGATTTTATTTATTTGGGCTTTCTTTATTTCTTGATGAGTATGGCCAAAGATTTGTAGATTTTGTTTATCTTTTCAAAGAACCAACTCTTAGTTTTATTGACCTTTTTATTGTTTTTTAGTCTCTATTTCATTTATTTTTAACCTGTTCTTTATTGTCCTCCCTTCTACTAACTTTGAGCTTTACTTGTTCTTTTTCTAGTTCCCTTAAATGTAAATCCAGATGGTTTATTTGAGATTTTTTCGTTTTTTGAGGTAAGCCTTTATTGCTATGAAATTCCATCTTAGAATGACTTTTGCTGTATCCCATAGATTTTTGGAAAGTTTTGTTTAAGGCTAATATTTCCTTATTGATTTTCTGTCTGGATAATCTATATATAGAAGTAAGTAGGGTATTAAATGTCTCCTACTATTATTGTATTGCTGTCCATTTTCCCCTTTATTTCTGTTTATATTTGTTTTATATATTTAGGTGCTCCTGTGTTGTGTGCTGGCAACTCTGACCCTGGAGAGGGCTCCGGCAGTTCCTCACCCATTTGGATTTCCTACCTATATAGTCCAGGTGCCCTTTAAACTGGCATTTTTTCACTGTGTCCCAGAATTGCACTTGGGACCCTCAGTAATATCCCTCCCTATTTCAAGTTTTTGGGTCAGGGGTGTAGCACCCATGGATACCATGTCTCTGTCTTTTTTACCCATTTCTGTATGGTTCTTCTATGTGCAGAAGCTGTTCAGTCAGCCCTCAGGTCTTTTTCAAGGGTAATTGATCTATATGTAGGTGTAGGTTCAGTATGTCTGTGGGAGGAGATGAACTCAAGGTCTTCCTATGCTGCCATCTTGCTCAAGTTCTTTTTTTATGCTCTTTTTAACTCAAAGAAACATTTCTTGGCCTCCTTCTCTCTGAAGGATCATGTCTTCCTGGCTGAGTGCCTACTCTTTGACAGATCTCTCTGGATTATTTGAATGAAGCAATATTACCTAGTTCCCTAGCCTTCCCTTGACTGTAAGTAAAGGAGGCTGGCCATGGAGATTGGAATAGCGACTATGACACCCTAAGGTAAGAGGGAGGCAAACCTGCTCCTCCCCAGCATCTACCACTCAGAGCCTTGTGGTTCCCCATGCTGATCGTGGAGATAAGATGAATGGGGATTGGGAAGCTTGATCTTTCTATGGGAGGCCTGGGAACTGTCCTGAAGCTGCCTTCTGTTGTCTCTTGGGTTGGAGGGGAGTGGGTACCATACACTGTCCATGCATATAAGCAGCACTGATGTTGAAACATGATTTCAAAAATTCCAAGTTCGTACATCTCTTAAATTTCCCTGTTGCTGCACAAGCAATGGAAGAAAACTATGTCTCTATTAGAAAAGAGGAGGCATTTAACACCACTTTTTACAGATAAGAACTTTTCCAGAAGTAGAAAAAATTTTAGGAGACCTCAAAGTGTGACTCAGCTGGATTTGCCCTGCCTCTTCCCTCTGGATTAGGGCTGCTGTTATTTTTGTTTGGATGTTGGGGTCAGGTGAAGTAACAGGAAGGCAGAACACCAGCCAATGTCTGGCTGTACCTCGTTGTGTAGTGCTGAGACCAGGGTGGTACCTGCCTTCCCAGTGATGAGGTGGCCTTCCAGGCTGACACAGAGGACTGTGTGTGCAAGGTGGCAGAGACTCAGCACAGAGATGACCACTTCCCCCATGGCAATGAGCAGAAGTCAGATTTGTTCAAAAGAGCTTTGTTAAGTGACATAGCACTGTAAGTAAATGAAATCAGCATTCTTTTTTTTTTTTATTGAAGTATAGTCTGTTATAATGTGTCAATTTCTCTTGTACAGCATAATGTCCCAGTCATGCATATATATATATATATATACATATATTTGTTTTCGTAAAAGATTATAATAAGATATTGAATATAGTTTCCTGTGCTATACAGAAGAAATTTGTTTTTAATCTATTTTTATATATAGTGGTTGACATTTGCAAATCTCAAACTACCAGCTTTATTCCTTCCCACCCCCTTTCCCTGGTAACCATAAAATTATTTATTATGTCTGTGAATCTGTTTCTTTTGTAGATGAGTTTCATCAGTGTTCTCTTTTTTCTTGTTAGATTCCACATATGAGTGATATCATATGGTATTCTTCTTTCTCTTTCTGGCTTATTTCACTTAGAATGACAGTCTCCAGGACGATCCATGTTGCCTCAAATGGCATTATTTTATTCTTCTTTATGGCTGAGTAATATTCCATTATATAAATATACCACAACGTCTTTATCTAGTCATCTGTCAATGAACGTTTATGTTGCTTCCATGTCTTGGTTATTGTAAATAGTGCTGCTATGAACATTGAGGTGCATGTATCTTTTCGAATTAGAGTTTCCTCTGGATATATGCCCATAAGTGGGGAAATCAGCAATTTTTAGCAGCTGCTATTTTTGCTTCCCATAGGCCCTGGGTCGGCAGGCAAAACCAGAGTGGTTGAACAGGTATCAGGCTCCCCTCTATTGGCTATGAAAGGCCTCCCAAAGCCATGGCCATGCTGTCTTTAGTCCTTTTGCTAGCCCCTCCATTCTCCAGTCAAAAAAGCAGCACCTGTGATCAAAGATTTCACTATCAAGAAGGGAAGGAGAGTTTTGAAGTTAGAATGCGGAAAACCGCTTGGAGCAATGGGAACAAAATAGGATCCAGGAGTTTGGTGGAATTCTGGTTGCCAAAACCCAGAAATATGTTTCTTGAAGGAGCAAAAGCCACATCAGCCCCAATTGAGCTGCCGAGTCCTCAGGCTGGCGTGAAGATGCTCTGCCCTGGTATAATCTTCCTCTCTCCTAACAACTGCGTGAAACAAATGATTGATTCTCCCACTGGAATCCTAGATGAACACATTCCACCCCACCAGCCTCTGCCACTAGCTTCGAAGGATCAGGATGTAAGGTGGGGGCGCTGTGGGGTGCCACTGAGGGTCTGACTTCAAACCACCGTGCAGCCTCAGGACTGTGGCCCAGGAATGGGCTGTATACAAGACTGCTCCCACCCCTGCTCCTTTTAGTCCTGGGACCAACTTGCAAAGTGCACATACTTTGGAATCAGCCTTCCTTTATGTCTGTCCTTCCAGCCATTGCCCAGGCTGATTGTTAAGTATACCAATCATCGCCTCCCCTCCAGCGCCTGAAACAGCAAGTTCCGCCCCTTTCTGGCTTGATAATGACAGGTTGCCTGTGGAGCATCCTGGCCCATGTGCTGTCGACCAGGGTTACACAAGCAGCTTGTATTTTTCCTTGAAGTAGATGATCCGGTTTCCTCTCCATTCTAGAACCTTCCTGTTGGCTCTTTTTAGTAAATTCACTCTTAACAGAAGATCTATTTAAGTGCATCCAGGGACAGAGAGAAGGTAAAACTCCTTCAGTCAGTCCACTTTTTTTGAACTTCTTCATGATGGAGGTGGGAAAATTGATTAAGGGGAAATTTCATACTTTTGGCTGAAATGCAGATATATAGGTATGACTGTTCAATTCATCTCTGTCTTGCACAAAGATTCTTATATGAGAGTCATAAGAATATTAGTACAGTTCAATTATGCAGTGCCATAAGCTTTAATTGAATTTAAAGAAAAACAGCAATTCCATTGGAAATTTTATTTTATTTTAAAGTAAATTATTCTCTAAGCCAGAAAGGAAGAAAAATGCCATATGATATCACTTATGGGTGGAATCTAAAGAAAAGGACACAAATGAACTACTTTTATTTATAACTTAGATGATTGATTTCTTAAATATGTGTAAGCACATTTGACTCTCCTTTATGATTGGATTACTGCATTCTGTTGATTCTTATTTTGTGGTTGGCTTTATTTCTTTGATAACTATGCAAGTTTAAAAAGCTAAAGCTCTAAACTGATCTTAGAAACAATGAACAGTACATATATGTGCAGTATATTGTATATATGTATTTACACGCAATATAGTGCATATTAGGTAAAATTGATATAATTTTACCTAATTAAAATGTGTAATTAAAAAATATATTTTTAACTGTTAAATGTATATACGCATAAAAGTGTATAAAATGTGTTGTATACAGCTGAAATATAATAGTAGAAAAATAATAGTAGAATGAAACATGCTTGTATATTCCTCACCAGGTTAAGGCATAAAACATGATCAGACCCTTGAAGCTTGGCAGGTGCCCCTCTCCAGTGAATTCCCTGCATTCCTTCCTCCCACAGATGTCTTCCTTCTGGAATTTTGGTGTTAAACCATTCCTCGATTTTCTTTATATTCTGCCACTTACATGTGAATCAGGCTCTTCGTATTTTATTATAGAGTCTCATGACAGAGGTTACTAGCATCTAGGACCCAACAGCCAAACTTCCTGAGTTCTTATCTCACTTGTCACATGCCAGTTGTGCGACACTGGGAAAGTGATTTATCTTCTCTCTGCCTCGGTTTCCTTATCTGAGAAATCAGAGGCGTTCCCCCTTAAAGGGTTGTTGTGAGAAGTAAATACATTTAGGTTGCAAGACTTTATAACAGGACCTGATATATCATAAAAATTATGATGATGTCATTGTTTACATTAGGCTGACATCGACCTTCCTGTAGATCAGTGCTTCTCAGTTATCTGCGGTAAGGACCTTAAAAAATTTTTTTCCAATCCACTGTGGATAATTTTGTAAAATATAATAACGTGGAATAACTGAAAAATAAAATTTAAAAAACCCCAAACATATAAAATTCAAACTCCAATTTTTTATTTTGAGTCAACAGAAATAAAATTACTATGTCAAACTGCTTAAGTGTTTTTAAATGATTGCTTGCAATTGCTGCACTTACTTGTCATGAACCAGTAGCAGACAGCTGTGGACAGCCACCAGCTCACAGACACAGTCCAAGCTGCTCTGGTCCAGATTTCTGCACACTGGTTTCTGCCTCGTCCTGCAAGAGGCCCATTCCTTTTTCAGGAAGCAAAGTTTGGGAGTCTTTTGTCGGGTGGTCCTCAGAATGTTGTTTATTTTATAGCTGCCCTTCACTTGCTAGAAATAAAAATGACTTTAAAATAAACATACTTAATAAGTGCTGATTATCACCAAAAAAGTAGATTATTCTCATCATTATATAGTGGTAAGCCAAAAAGTAAATTATCTTTCTAATGTATAGTTTTATATATATTGGGCAACCAAAACGCAGAAAATTTTAAATTAAATCTATGAAATAATTACTCCACTAAATGTGAAAAAATAACAAAGCACATGGCAATTTTAAAAACTAGTTCCTACTATCATGTTTAAAAGAAAGGTTTACAAGCACAAAATCAGATAAAAAATATCACAAAGAAAGTGTTAGGTGGAGTGCCAGACTGACTAATCAAATGTGAGAAGTGATACAGTCTGTTCCATGCCAGGGCTGGAGGGGGGACGTTGATGCCTGTGGGTATAATCCGGTGCCCTGTGATGGCTCCAGTGCCTTTAGCAATGGTCTAGAAAGGTAAGCAGAGAAGGTGGAGGTATTTTTCACCTAAAGGCAAACAGCTTAAGCAGTGGCTCAAAAGGCATGGATTTGGCAACTCACTTTTGGCGGGGGTTGGGGGGGTCGGAATTAGGTTTACTTATTTATTTTTATTTTTTTTATTTAATGGAGGTACTGGGGATTGAACCCAGGACCTCATGCACGCTAAGCATGTGCTCTACCACTGAGCTATACCCTCCCCACTGACAACTCACTTTTGATGATTAATGGAGAGGAAGAAAGAGGCTTTTTCTCTGGAGGTAGGTGATTGGGGTTTGTATCCCAAAGGTGTGCAAACTTGAGAATTTGCACAACACCCAGAGTCTCAGTTTCTTCATCTGTGAGTGGGGACAATCATTGCACTATTGTAAGGAATAAAGAGAATTGATGTAAAGGGTCCAGATGGTTCGTGCACCCAGATGGTTAACTCATGCTATGTATTTGCAAGAAAGATGTAATATGTGACTCAATCCAATTTCCATATCAGAATGAAGACTTTGAACTTGTTCCCAAGACAATATGGAGCCACTGTAGAATCTTTAGGAAAAGAAAGCTTTCTTGTACCACATACATAGAAGGCCCACTGAATTTTTACAAATTCCTGTAGGACCATTTGAATCTCTACTTGGATTTTTTTTCCCCTCTTTTTTGTGTTTGTAATTCAAACCCTAATACTTGAACAAGTTAATCAGAGTTTAAATGTACTCCTCTAAATATATGAGAAGTCTCCTCCCAAGATGGCTTGTCAGTAAACTGTGTGATCTATGGTCACCATCGTATTGGCCTCCAGACTTTCTGGAGAAGTAATAGTAGCTTGGAATTTAATGATGTGAAAAGCTGTGACTGCCAGTTACTTCTATAATAAATGAGCCTCATGAAAATTCAATACTTAAACATTTTTACTAGTGGGGAGAGTATAGCTCAAGTGGTAGAGCGCATGCTTAGCATGCACAAGGTCCTGGGTTCAATCCCCAGTGCCTCCCCTAAAAATAAATAAACCTAATTGCTTCCTCCCCACAACATAAAAAAAATTAAAAATAATATAATAATAAATAAAATTTTTTGAAAAATTTTAATTAAATATATAGGATTCCCTAATTTCCACTAGTATTTTATTCTTCTTGGACACTTCCCGACAAGCCTTTATTTTTAGCTCTTTTAAGTAAGTTACAATTTTACTATGCTTTTCGTTGGGCAATAAGGAATATGTTTCAATAGAGTAATATCTCTATTTTACAACTTTCCACAATTGTTTGGTGCAATTTTTAGAATATAAGTCAGTTGCAGTCTTCACACTGGTTTTGAAAGAGGTTTTATAACCCCTCTGAGCAAATGTTTCTTTGAAATTTTTTCCCTACTCCTCTCCTCCCTCCTGTCCTTAATTCTTTTGAGTTCGTCTTTGTTACACATAATCTTGATGCAAAATAAACTGTGTTATCTGACACTTTCCCTTCACCAAGTTACTATGAATAAGCATTTCTGAGCTAATCCAGCAAAAACCACTGATCTCATTAGCTTCCCCAGAGGAAAACAAATCAGTCTTCCGAGGTAGCATTAGGATTTTTAGAAGATGATTATTTTCCAGGCTTTATTTTTAAAGGTGGGAGGGGAGGGCTGGGGGCTAGCTCTCTGCCTCACAAACAATAAAGCCTTCCATTTCCTGTTCTTTCATTCATTTCTGTGTTTCCCCAGGAGGGAGAGGGAGACCAGGCACGGTCATCTTGCCAGTGTGAATTAACTCTTCCCTGGCCAGATTCTTTGGACATCCATTCACCGTCCATTCTGTAGTAACAAAGATTTTGTTGTACTTTGAACTAAAATAGGACCTCTGTTCTAAAAGCTTAATACAAAATTTTGAAATGAGGACTACGATCCTTCCTCTGTACAGAAGCACTGTGCAATCTAATGTTTATAACCAACCCCTACTGCTTTCACAAGCAGAGGGATGGATCAAAGAGACATCAATGCTCCATGTTAAGAAATAGCCTCCTTGGATTATTAGCACATGTGCAACAGAGCAGCCCCGTCCTTGTCCCTGCGCATGCGCGACTGCATTGCATCACAGTATTATTATCCTCGTTTTAGAAGGCCGGAGAAGTTGGATACGTTCTCCAAGGTCATCAGCTACTAAGGAGCAGACACAAGAGTTTGACTCAGACCTGCCTGTCTGACTTTCCAGGACACTACATACACTATGATGCTCAGCAGAATCCGTTGGAATATTCTGTTCTCCAGGTTGGGTTTCATTAGAGCTCTCTAATTAGTGAATGCTTCCCTCTCAAAGACCTCTCACAAAGAAGACCAGCACACTTGCTAGTTTTCTTTGTATCATCTAGTTCTCATAAGCCAACCACTTCAAGGCAGGTCCAACAAGCTTCCTGGATGACTGCATACTGGGCAGTATTCCAAGGTGGCAAACTATGCTTAAGAACCACTCAGAAGTGTAAGTAAAGGTAGCTGCCTGGACTACCAGCAGATAAATGCACTGTGTCCTCTGCAGCTGACTTGTTAGGGTGTGGGGAGTTGCAGCATTTCACTGGAACCTTCCATCTACTGGAAAAAAGAGATAAGGCAAGACTGGAAAAACCAAGTGCTCAAGTAAACTTGGTCAGCCTGATGGAAAAGCCTGATGATGCCTCAAGCTCCTAAATGAAATTCAAGTGCACGTTCTCTTGGCAGCCAACTTTGCCAGCTTACTCTTACTGTAGTTTTAACTCTTTATCCTGCCACTTAGATTATTGCTTGGCACACACTATATGTTAAATAAATACTTGCTTGAATGAGTGTATCCATCGGGGTTCTCCAGAGAACACAACTAATAGGGTATTTATTTGTTTGTTTACTTGTTTGTTGGAATTGGCTCATGTGATTAAGGAGGTTGGTAAATCCAGTCTATAGTGTGGGACAACAAGCAGGAAACCCAAGGAGAACCAGTGTTCCAGTTCAAAAGCCATCAGGCAGGAAGAGTTATTGCAGATGAAGTCGAAAGGCAGTCTGCTGGTGAAATCTCTTTTACTCAGGAGAGGGTCCATCGTTTTGTTCTATTCAGTCCTTCAGCTGATTGGATGAGGCCCACCCATATCATGGAGGGCAGTTAAAATGTTAATCTCATCCAAAAACACCCATTGCAGAAACACTCAGAATAATGTTTGACCAGATGTCTGGGCCCCTGTAGCCCAGTTGAGTTCACACATAAAATTAATCATCACAGTGAGTGAAGGAGTAAATGAGATACAGCAGTTTCTGGAGTGTGGCAGAGCAAGTGGGATGTCGGCCATTAGTCTCTGTCATTGTATGTTTCAGTTAAAATGACATCTTGCTAATAAGAAGGACTCTTTTTCCCATGAGGGAGCTCCAACAGACCACAGAGTTTGAAACCATGATGCCACTCTAGGGGAATCTTCCTTTGGCCGCTCATGCCCAAGTGATTAGTTACCACTGGATCAAGTGAATTAAAACGGTTGACGCATGCACCATGCTCTCCAGAACTGAGGGGTAAGATTGTTTTTGAAGTCAGAATGTCAGAATCCTAAACACATGTAAGAACCCAGCTTTTGCAAGACTTAATGGAAAAACTAAACTTTATGTACTCAAGTATACATAGCCATATTTAAGAATACTTTGTTTAGTTGATTTAATGCAGTTAGGTGATTACTGTAAATTTCTGAAATTTGCAGATTACTGATTCTCTAAAATCACAACTCATGTCATGTACTCTGGGATCAGGTTTCTAGATTTTCATATTAAAAATGTAGCATATATTCATTTTCATGTTCTTTTTCATTAAAGGTTATTATAAGATTGAATATAGTTCCCTGTGCTATACAGAAATTTATTTTTCATCTATTTTTATATATAGTGATAAACATTTACAATTCTCATACTCCCAAACTTATCCCTTCCCACTCCCTTTCCCCTGTTAACCATAAGATTGTTTACTATGTCTGCAGGTCTGTTTCTGTTTTGTAGATGAGGTCATTAGTGCCCTCTTTTTTCTTTTTTTTTTTTCAGATACCACATACAAGTGATATCATATGGTATTTTTCTTTCTCTTTCTGGCTTATTTCACTTAGAATGACAATCTCCAGGATCATCCATGTTGCCTCAAATGGCATTATTTTATTCTTTTTAATGGCTGAGTAGTATTCCATTGTATAAAAATATCATATCTTCTTTATTCAGTCATCTGTCAATGGACATTTAGGTTGCTATTGTATATAGTGCTGCTGTGAACACTGGGGTCCATGTATCTTTTCGAATCAGAGTTCTCTCCAGATGTATGCCTAACACTGGGATCGCTGGATCATATGGTAAGTCTATTTTCAGCTTTCTGAGGAATCGCCATACTGTTTTCCATAATGGCTGCACCAAACTACATTCCCACCAGCAGTGTAGGAGGGCTCCCTTTTCTCCACACTCTCTCCAGCATTTATCATTTGTGGACTTTTTAATGATGATCATTCTGAGTTGTGTGAGGTGGTACCTCACTGTAGTTTTGATTTGCATTTCTCTGATAATTAGCAATACTGAGCATTTTTTTCATGTGCCTATTGGCCATTTGTGTGTCTTCCCTGGAGAATTGCTTGTTTAGGTCTTCTGCCCATTTTTGGATTGGGTTGTGTATTTTTTCTTATTAAGTTGTATGAGCTGTTTATATATTCTGGAAATGAAACCTTTGTCAGTCACATCATTTGCAAATATTTTCTCCCATTCCGAAGGTTGTTATTTTACTTTGCTTATGGTTTCCATTCTTTGTTTCATGTTTCTAAAAATTATCTTCTTGCTGATATTTCTTTTTTTGCCGGGGGCGGGGGCTCTTAGGTTTGTTTATTTCTTTATTTTTAATGGAGGTGCTGGGGATTGAACCCAGGACCTCATGCCCGCTAGGCATGCACTCTATCACTGAGCTGTACTCTTACCCCTCTGTTGTTTCTTTTTAATTATTTCTTTTCTTTATTCAAATAAGTGATACATTAACAGAATTCAAAATTCAAAAGAAAAAAGGGTAAAAACAATGAAAAGTCTCCTTCTCACCTTGGTCCCCAGCCTCCCTAATTCCTTCCCTGGACGCAATCGATGTCCCCAGCCTCATGTATTTTTCCTGGGATTCCCTGCACATACATACATTACTGTTTACTGATCTATTTTATATTGTATCTATTGACTCCTAGTCACAGGAGATGAGAATTTCGCTTTCCCTCCTACACTCTGTGTTCTCCCTTTCCTTCCCTGCGACTTAGTCAGAGTACATGTCTTGATTAAATCATAGTTTACATTAGTAAGACTATATAAATGCTGTCACTGCTGAGCCCCATAGTTTATATACTGCATTATGTTTTACCCAGAGCTAATAAACACTTCATTTTTTCATTAGATTTTCTATGGGCCTATTGTTAACATTTTTTTCAACTGTCCAAACAGATGTGTCACATGGCCTCTGTTCTACTCCAGTTTGGACGGCTTTTTGCTTTTAATTTTGTTTTGCTTTTAATTTTGTTTTGCTTTGTTTTTCCTCCTCTCCCAGTGTGCTATTGTTTGGGGACTTACTTTTATCATTGTCCTGTGTTGAATTCTCTTTTCCTGGACCCCAGCGTCTTTTCCTTTCTTCATTTGATTCTGTTTTTCTGAAATACATCCTCCAGTAGTTTTTTTAAGATAGGGTACGTGCAAGGTGATTTTTGAGTCCCTGTATATCTGAAAATGTCTTTATTCCACCCACACACTCTATAGTTTGGCTGCATATAGAATCCCCAGCTGAAAATAATTTTTCCTAGAATTTTGAAGCCTCCTCCACTGCCTTCTCATCTCTGCCATTCCCTTTCTCTGTCTCCATCAGTGTTTTTTCTCCCTATGTATTCTGATATTTCACAGTGATTTGCCACGATCTGAGTGTCTTTTCATTAATTATTTTGCTTAGTTGGCCCTTTTTAAATATGGAAATTCATGCCTTTTACTTCTGAAAAAAAAATGCACTCTATTTTCACTTTACTAATGTTTCCCCTTTTATTTCCTCCTGTTTTCTCTCCTGGAACTCTGGTTAGCTGAACAATATACCACTTGAATTGATCTTCTAATTTTCTTACCTTTTATGCTATTGAGAACTTTGCTTTTCAAATGTTTAATTTCTAAGGTGTCACTCTGTTTTTCTAGTTTTTAAAAAAATATCTTGTCATTTCATAGACATAATAGGTTCTTTTTGGCTCTGAAGATGCACAGCGGATTTTTTAAAACCATTCTTCTACTTCCTGTATTGTTTCTGTGGCCTCTGAGTTTCTTTTCTTGATGTGTTTGTTTCAGGCTATTCTCTGATCTCTGTCCACACATAGTTAAGAGTGAGGCTGCAAAACACTCAGTTGCTGTCTTTGTGTAATTGAATTGCTGGCTTTGGCAACTGGTAGACCTCCTTTGAAGAATGATCTGGCCATGGGCCTAGCTCCCAGCTTTGGGAGCCCCCACAAGGCTGTGTTGGAAGGATTTTTCTTTAATGGGGACATTTAGTTTCTTTTAAGACTAAGAAGTCCTAAGAATACGTCTGCTTTGGGTAGATATAACTGATTTCCACCCTTCTGGGAGCATGAAAGGGAACAGATCTGGAATGCCGACCATTCAGGGCACAGACTTCACTTTAACCTCCAGCGTTCAGTTTGATGTGCTTTGACCTTCCAGGAATCTGTCTGGTGACCTCAGATTAAATTATCTTCTTGAATAATTACTTAGCTTTTTACATGACCACAAAGCTGGGTGTGTGCAGTGGCATCAGACATTTAGTAATATCAAGAATTTGGACTCTGCCGCCAGAATGTCTGGGTTGAATCTTGCTTCCACCAGTTACTAGCTGCGTGATCTCAGTCGAGTTCCCTAAGCCCTGTAGTTCGTGATTCCCTGCTAAAGGTAAACAGTACAATCCCCTGGGAGGAAAGGAGCACATTTAGATTTTATTTCTCATTAAACTGGGCTATTAATATTGTATTTTTAAAAACGGTTTCTCTTATAACGCACAACCAAGCCAATGAAAGCACAAAAGAACACAATGGCCCACGTGGCCTTTCTGCAAAGATGATACAGGGTTTTCTACTGAAGTAATTCATTGTTCACAGAATTTGGCAAAAAGAAAAGGAAAAAGTCTCAAAACAAATAGGCCGTTGAGAAATACACCATGACACGAGGATGACGCAATGGCAGATTGCAACATGGAAAGAAGTCCTGAATGACAATTTTGTGTTACAAAAGGATGGAAAGCAGTCCAACAAAATGGCAAGGAAACAGTGTTTATTTTGAAATCTTATTAGGGTTTTCATGTTTGGACTTTCTAACAAGTTATTTGTTTCCAGTTCACCACCACACACCCGGACTTCGAATCAGCATGGGATATTTCTCAGCTCCTGAACTCCCTTTGCTTTGGGGGAAGTATGACTGTGGGATGCACAGAGCCTGACACCTCCCACAGTGAGAATGGAAGGTGTGTAAGAACCCGGAGGAAAGCACAGTAGAAGAGAGGTGCAGACAGACTTTGGTCAAACCCTCAAAACACAAGTCAGGGAGAAGGAGCCAGGCCTGGGGGTTCTGTCCTCCAGCAGGCCCTAGGCTTGAGGGGTTTGTTGAAAGTGGTCCTAAGTCCCTTGACCTGGAATTTCTCTTCTGCAGATTTTCCGGTTCAAATCCATAGCAAACTGCAGGGCCACCTGGTACGTGCCGAGGCCCCCAACCTTCCAGCCCTTAGGCTTCTGCCTGTTCCTGATGGGCGTTTGTCTTAGCACAGTTAACGGCCCTGGGAAATGACTAACCTCACTGTAGCTCAGGCTGACTTGTCTCAGCCCAGGTCTCCTCCTTATCGGAGTCGTAAATTCCACTACCTTGTTTGTGTCAGCTCATGTCTCCATCTTATTAGAGCCGTAAATCCACTATCCTCCTATATGCCAAAGCCCCCTACCTTACTCACAGCCAATCAAAACTCTGTTGCCCCATCCCTTTGTGTTCACGGCCCCTTCCCCAGTAAAAGACCCTGCACATTCACATTGGGTGGCTGCACAGGCACCTCTTCCCTGGGTGGCCTGCTAGATCAGCATAACTATTAAACTTTTCCTTTGTTCTTTGCACCGGAGGACACGCAGGCACTTATGTGGCCCACTGTTGCCTGTAGCAGCATGCCTATTAAACTTTCCTTTGTTCTTAAACTTTCCCTTGCTTTCGGTAAATTCTTACCAACCCACGTCACCATCCCTGACAAGTGTCCCCCAACACAAATGACAACATATGTAAGTGTTTGAATAACATAAAATATGAAAATATGTACCTTTTAAGGTTCATTTGCCAATTTGCTTTCATTTACTTAATTCTTGATTTATCCATGATGATTAAAAAAACAGGGAAAATATAACCAGCTACTTATTTTATATATAAAGAAAACATTTTTTAAAGAGTTTTTGTTAGTTTGTTTTTGATAGAGGTATTAAGGATTGAACCCAGGACCTCATGCGTGCTAAGCATGCACTCTACCACTGAGCTATTTCCCTACTCCTTAAAGAAACCATTTTAAATAGAAAAAATATGCAGAGGTGTATGTACAAGGATTTTTTTTTTTGCATTTGTTTATAATATTGTTTTACCCACATTGGAGACTGGTGAAGTAAATTATACTATAGCCATAAAACAGTATTCTGTGCAACCACACATCAAGAAATGGGCTCATAGAACCAAACATTTCCATAAGAGAAGTTGTCCATGATATGTTATTGGGAGGAAGGTAAAAGAAATGATAAACTACTGTTAATTATTTTGTTTTGGTAAGCATTGTTTTACGAATATGTTGGCCTAGAAAACCATCTGACATGATGCTAAATTGTAATCATTTCTGTGTGGTGGGATAATAGATGATAATTGAATTTTTGTAAAGAGTATGTATTGCTTTTGAAACTAGAAAAAAAAAATGTATATAGCTATAACGTGACCAAAGGCAGGCAGTGAAGAGCAGGGAGTTAGAAGAAAATGAACTTAATATGCACATAATGGGTAGTCATGATGGATGAGATCAAAACTATGGAGACTTTCCTGGAAATAACTCAAATGTTAATTTCCCATTTTTCTCAAATGAAACCAATTTAGTAGGTCTAAGGATAAAAACAATCTTTCTTAAATTAGAAAGCACATTAATATACAGTGGTTGATTTAATCACGTTGTTAAGAGATCTTTAAAATACATTCCCAAAATGTGTTCCAATTCTATTCTAGCGCTTACTCAAACTTCTTCCAAGGATTTTCATTTGATATAAATTCTGTCGGGGAGGCACCTGGTTCTCTTCAGAAATCAATCCATACTGAAGAGTGGAGAGTCTGCTGTTCATGACACCGTTGGGGCCAATATTTCAGGCGGATTCTTGGAAGAAGTGTGTCGTTGTAACCGGCGTGTCTCAGAAATGTAGACTCACATCCCCATGCTTTGGTATAGATTTAATGTCTCTAGTTTGCTTTTAAAATTTTTTCCTACACTTGTTATCTGGAAGGCAACAGTTTTAGTTATTGGACTAGTTAAGAGGAACTGTGTAGCAGGATGTGCTATTATGGTCTACTTTGGTGTATGAATTTGGATTTAATTTCACTTGACTATTTGAGGCAGCATTTTTTACTTGCCATTTTTCTGATGTAATTCAAAATTTTAAAGTATATGCAAATGTATGTGTATTGATAGGGCATCTTACTAGAAAATGACAGTCCTAAACCACTGCATCCGTAAAGATGTTAATATTGACGAGGGCTCCCTTTAATCCTCTGGCATAACATGGACAAAAGCACCAACTTAGTGAAATTTCTCTGTAGCCTCCCAGTCTGTACTGGGTTTAAATGGATTTGGATTTGGATTTGGATTTCTGAATAGCTGCATGTGGCATCTGCCCACCTAAATACGGTGAACGTGAACCGCGTACGTTTCCCCCACGGCGCGGTGCTCTGCGTGAGAGAGGCGCGTGTCTCCGCATCGTCGGGCACTTTCTCGCCTCATCTCTGCCTCCGAAACAGACGTGCACTTGTGTGACTGTCCATGGAGGCAGCCATGGCGCCTGCAGCTGGGATGTGGATGGTACGTCTCAATCCACCGCACAGCAAAATACATGCTGAAGTGAATGGCCTGATTGTAGGCGATAACAGAGTCTGCCTTTTAATTAAAGAAGAGGGAGGGGGAGGAGCAGGAGGAGGAGGAGGGGAGGGGAAGGAGACGAAAGAGGAGGCAAAACAAGATAAGGTATAATCAAGCCTAGTGCTGAAGTGACTTTCATTCCAAGTGAAACAAGCAGTTAATCTACATTAATACATAAGTCACCATCCCCATTACCATCATTTAGGAGAAATGAGAACACAATTTTAAAATCAGTGAGTAGGATTTCCAGGTATTCCTTGAGCACTAGGAATGGCATGTTTAGCCTGACCCCAGCCTGGTAAGGTACAGGCTGATGGCTGAGGCCAGAGAGGGCTTCGGGGAGGGAATTGCAAAGCATGGGCTGCATAGATGGATGTTTTCCTTTACCCTGCCGTCCTGCCACGGCAACCTTCAAACACAAGTGGGTCAGCACCAAGCACCTGCTTCTGGAGTGCTGAAGATGTTCACCCACAGGCTAAATTGGAGGCAAGTCCTGGAGCTTTTGTTCCTTTTGGGAAATTTGACGGGCATCAGGGTGGACCTGGGAGACCTGTTCAGAGATCCTCCATATGATGTACAGATTGACAGATGATACAGGAAAAATGAATGTGGGGCAAGAGGATGGCCGTGTTCCAAGTTTTGGCTGAGCCCCTGGGACGTGCCCCGCCAAGCGTGGGTCCTTGGCTTCATGCAGGAAAGAATTCAAGAGGGAGCCACAACTGAGTAAAGGTAGATTTATTTAGAGAGATACATACTGCATAGCGTGTAGGCTGTCTCAGAAGGCGAGTGAAAGGCCACTAGGTGTGGGGTTTGGGGAATCAGGTTAAAGTAAAAGTAGATACACACTCCATGGACAGAGTGTGGGCCGACTCTGAAGAGTCGAGAAGCCTCGAGGCGCGGTGTTGCTACTTTTTCCGGGCTCTGTAGCTTCATATGCCAACGAGAGAACCATTCCAACTACCCTGGGGAAGGGGCTGGGATTTCCAGGAATTGGGTCACTGCCAACTCTTGGAACTTTTATGGTCAACCTTGAACCTGTTATGGCACCTGTGGGAGTGTCATTTGCCATGTTAATATATTACCGTGATCGTATAATGAAGCTCAAGGTCTACTAGAAGTCAAATCTCCCATCATCTTGAGCTTTAAGGTCTACTGGGAGTCAAATCTTCCACCATTTTGGTGTTAATTGCTCTTATTCCTTGAATGGCTGTCCTCTGTCCGCTTCTTTCTTGTCTCACCTACACAAGGGAGCCCATTCCGGGGTAAAACCAGCAGCTGAGCCCCTCACCCTTGTTCAAGGCCATCCCAGCCTGGAGAAAAGGGCACTTCTTTCTAATGGCACAAATCACTGCTGGCGGACTGCTCTAACCAGATGATGATGTTGGCTGCTGTCACTGGCTCTATCAATAGCCTAAGTAGGTACTAGGCTAAGCCTGTTATTATGATCTCAGTTAATACTCATAACCAGCTCATGAAGGGAGTACTACCATTAGCCAATTTTTGTAAATGAGAACACGGAGACCTAGGATAGGTTAAGTGGCTCGTCCAAGATCGCAAGGGGTGTGGCCTGCTGACTCTAGGCAAACATATCCAGCATCTGGGAAGAGTCAGGGTTCCCCACACCCAGGCAGCCAAATAGAAGCCACCCTAGATATTTATCCTGCATGTGCTTTTGGTGGGGAGGAGGTAATTAGGTTTTCATTTCTTTCTTTTTTTTTTTTAAATGGAGGTATTGGGGATTGAACCCAGGACCTTGTGCCTGCTAGGCACACACTCTACCCCTGAGCTATACCTTCCCCGCAACACGTGCTTGATATTTGTGTGGCTCTGTAACCCTCACAGGTCCTCCCTCAATGCTTTTCACACCGCAGGGATTCCATCAATATGTGTTGAATTAACTAATGGAAAAAAGATGACACATCTGAGTTCAAGGATAGGAGATTATGGATTCCGTGACTTTTAAAAGATTTTTCTTTTGGACAATTTCAAAATTACACAAAAGTAGAAAGGAGAGTATAATGAACTTCCACGAGGAATCTAAACCCAGTGTCAACAGTTATCAACATTTTGCCAGCCGCATCCCTTCCCCGCCAACTTTTTGCTATATTTTGTTTTTTGCTGATACATTTTAAAGAAATCCCCAGATCTGTCACTTTACCTATAAATACTCAGGTTGGATGACTAACAGGCAAAGACTTAAAAAACAAGAACAACGTAACTACCATGCGATTATCATACCCAATAACGTTACCATTAGTATTTTAATATCTAGTACCTCATTCATATTCAAATTGGTTGTCTCAAAGGCATTTTTCATACTTAGATTGTAGAATCAGGAAGGAAATTATGTGCACATTGCATTTGATTGTCTCTCGTAGTTTTTTCTCTTATAGTCTCACCCATGCCTTGTTTTTTCTTTTTCCTTTGTAAGGTCTTTGGCCTTTATTAGGTTTTTTTTTTTTGAACACCTTTATTGCGGTATAACGCCACTTTTTTTAATGACTTTTTCTTTACCCCTTCCTTCCCTCCTTCCCTCCCGCTTTCTTTCCTTTCCTTTCCTTTCCTTTCTTTTCTCTTCTTTTCTTTTTTATTCTTTCTAGAAACCAGGGCATTTGTCTGCTATAGTGATTTTTGACTGACTCTGGAAACATTTCCTAGAGGGAGTTGACGATTGCCGATTTTCAGTTCTTCTTCCCAGTGTCCTCTGGAACGGTGTCTGTGTTGATGAGATGCCAGGTTAGATCATAATCGCTCTTTCCGCACACAAATGTGTACTGAGTGCCTGCCATGTGCCCGCCCTGGGTGCAATGTAGGAGATACAGCAGCATCCCCGTGGGGCTAGAACTGGAAGCACACAGAAGGCAGAGCACTGATGTCTCCATTTTTTGGTTCAAAGCCCTACAAAAGCAATGCAGGTGACACGTCTTCCTGGTGGCCTCAGGAAGGACAGAAGCAGAAGTCCCGCCAGGTAGGAGCACCCGCTCCCTCCCCTTGCCACATCCCTTCTCTCTGCCTTCTGTCCTGGAGAAGCTGGCCTGGAGCCCTGTTCCTCTCTGAGCTCACCTGCCATCGGCTATCACAGCATCCCGCCTGGCAGCCGCAGCAGAAACTGTGTTCCTGACAGCTTCCTTCTCAGTGGAAAGGGTCACCCTGACCATGGTTTTCTTTCTCTTTCTCCTCACGTGGCTGGTGATTCTGAACCAAAGGGACTGCAGTTTGAAGACGTGCCAGCCATGATGCAGACAGTGGTCTTTCCTGAAAGTGCGGTCAATGGTCTTTCCTGAAAGTGCGGTCAATGCATTGATTTGACAAAAAAGCTACCCTCCCTCCCCATCCTCTATTCTCTCCAGGTGCCTGGAGACTCCAGGCTCAGGCCTGAGACCCAAGTTCAATGGAGAGACAAGGCACATAAACATCTAGGCCAGTGAGGTTAATTGTGGGGCTTCCCTGGCTTCTCAGCAGATCCCCTAGAGTGTCTGAAGGAAGGGACCTGTCAGCCCACTTCTCAGGCTGGCTTCCCCCCAACACACACCCACAGAGGGTGGCAGCCAGCCGGGCACCACCCTAATTCCTCAATAACAGTTTCCCAGGAGCAGGGCGATCATCTCTGCCTCTTAGTTAATTTCATTGATTAAAAAATCCTATTTCGGCAGGGAGGGTACAGTTCAAGTGGTAAAGCACATACTTAGCATGCCTGAGGTCCTGGGTTCAATTACCAGTACTTCCTCTAAAAACAAATAAATAAATAAACCTAATTACCTCCCCCCCTCAACAAAAAATAAAATTAAAAAAAAAAGAATAAAATAAAAATAAAAAATCCTATTTCTTTCCCTATAAAATGCAAGGAATTAACTGATGCCTCAAGAGTAAGCTCAGTGAAGATGCAGAGGGCTCTGCTGTGCATCAGCACTGGGCCGTCAGCAAGCCTCATTCTTGCTGTAAAGACCTATGCTGGAAATAAACCCTCAGGGAGGAATAAATCATACCTCCTAAGTCACCCTTATCAAATGCATTCATGATATTGATTACTACTACATCTGAGCAAAGTGCAACGGCTGTTTAATGGCTGGTTACATCCAGGAGGCTTAAGTGATCCCGGTTTCCACTTCTTTGTCAAGTGCACGTGCAATTTTTCCCAGTGTATAGAGTCCATTAGGCAATTATGGGAAACAGGGTGCACGACGGGGTGAGCTCCACTCTTGACTGCTGCTTAGGTGAGAATTTCTAACACTGCACTTACCGTGGTCTCACTGTGTCTGGGACGGACTGGGACGGACAGAACTCCTGGAAGCAGGAAGGGGCAGAACGGGGGAAGGGTGTGTGGGGAGATCTAGGGAAACTCGTGGGGTGGAGGTGGGGCACTGCATTCAGGGGCCTAGAATTGACCCTGACAGCAGGAGAATGCCAGGTTTGTCAGTTAGTAAAGAGGTAGAAGTGACAGTAGCTGAACACAAAAACGATGTGATTTCTTTTTAATTTGTATTTTTCTTTTTTCTTTCTTCTTTTTTTTTTTTTTAAAGAAATACACCCTTAAAAATGGTTATCTGAGACTTGACAAATACCTATATGATTCTGATTGGATCCTGGACTGGAAAAGACATTGGGACAATTGGTGAAATTGGACTATGAACGATAGATTAGGTAATAGTATTCAATTGGTGGTGAAATTCCTGAATTTGGTGACTGTGGTTATGTGGGAGCTCTTGTTCTGTTCACATCAGAGTATGCAAGATTAAAGGGGCACAATGTACACAGTTCCTTCTAAATGGGTTAAAAATTGTGTGTAAAGAGAAAGTGAGACAGAGAGGTTAAGAATGATAAAACACAGTGATTCAGTTGTACATACATATATTCTTTTTCAGCTTCTTTTCCACTATAGGTATTACAAGCCATTGAATATAGTTCCCCGTGCTGTACAGTAAGTCCTTGTTGTTTATCTATTTTATATGTAGTAGTTTGTATCTGCTAATCCCAAACACCATAAACTAATACAGCATTGTAAATCAATTATATTTCAATTTTAAAAAAAGAAGGATAAGGCAAACGTGGCAAAATGTTAACAAATTGGTAAATCTGGATGAAGGGTACACCAGAATTCTCGTTGCATGTACTATTCATGCAACTTTTCTGTACGCTTTAAATTATTTCCCAGTAAAAAGATGTTTAGGTGCTATCTATTATATTAGTTAAGGCTTAATTCAGCTGTAACTGCAAACCCACAATAGCTTAATCAAAAGGAAAATGTATTTGCCTCTCGGGTGAAAGGAATCCAGAGGTCATCAAGTTGTCAGGGTCTAGGGGTCCACTGCTTACGTTTTTTGAGTACCCTCAGTAACTGGTCTCCACCTCTTGAACTACAAAGGCTGCTTAAGCACCAGCCATTTCCCTTATTCTCGCCAGCAGGAAAGGAAGGGCTTGAAGAGGAGAATGGGGGGAACAAAAGGGCCCATGTCAGCTGTCCTAAAGTTTCCTGGAAGCTGTCACTCAGTGTTTCCACGTACATCTCATTGGTCGGAACATAATCTTGTGGCCATAGTTCCTGCAAGAGGACCTATTAAACGAAGTATTTATTACAGGTATTCCTGGATCTGCTTAAAAATCAGGGCCTCTAGTATATGGAGCAAAGGGAGAATGGCAGGTGGGCAAATAAATCAGCAGCCTCTACCAAATGAGGTCACTTTACAGACACAGCTTCTGCCCTTGAACTTGTGGCCCAAGGGCCCAGCTAGACGTCAGGCTAGCCCTCCTGACTACGATTCAGGAATGCGGCAGGTGATGTTTGCAAGCTGTAGATGCTACAACTCTCTGCTACTTCACACAGCGCTCCACCACCACCCCAGCACTGCTCAGCCAAACTGGGTTTGCAGGAGACTCACCTACCGATGACCAGTTCCTCTACTTGTTGAAGATTAATCTTTCAAATGGCTTTGGTCTAAGAAGATAGACTATTAAAAAAAAAAATAGCAGAAGAGACTATCTCGAGTCAAAATAAAGACTAACGCCTTCTGGCCACCTCACATGCTTACAGGGAAACAAGTCATTTATTTTGTAATTGATAGAAGGTAAAAAGGCCTGTTTTGTGGGAAAGCTTGCTATGCTAAAAGCAGTTTTTATAGTTCCTTGAGATGTTGGCTTTGAAGCAAGAGGAATACAACATGATCTGGGGTCAAAGTTGAGGATTATGTATACTATAATCTTCTGTTAGAGGTTTGCAAGGAGTAAGGAAGTCTGTTTATTTTTTTTTAACACCTTTATTGTGGTACAGTTCCTGTACAGTAAACTACATATATTTCAAATATGTGCATTTTAGTAGATGTATACACCAATGAAACCACCACCACAATCAAGATGGCTAGTATTTCCATCACTCTCCATGACGTGCAATTTTCAAATTCCCAATTTATCCCTTCCCATCCCCTTTACCCATGGGTAACCATAAGTTTGTTGTCTATGTCTGTGAGTCTGTTTCTGTTTTGTAAAAAAGTTCATTTGTGTCTTTTTCTTAGATTCCACATATAAGTGACATCATATGATATTTTTCTTTCTCTTTCTGACTTGCTTCACTTAGAATGACAATCTCCAGGTCTATCCATGTTGCTGCAAGTGGCATTATTTTATTCTTTTTTATGGCTGAGTAGTATTCCATTGTATATGTATATGCCACAGCTTCTTTATTCAGTCATCTGTTGATGGACATTTAGGTAGTTTCCATGTCTTGGCTGTTGTCAGTAGTGCTGCTATGAACATTGGGGTGCATGTGTCTTTCTGAATTATATTTTTCTGTGGGTATATGCTCAGGACTGGGATTGCTGGATCATACGGTAAGTCTATTTTTACTTTTTTAAGGAACCTACATACTGTACTCCATAATGACTGCACCAGTTTACATTTCCACCAGCAGTGTAGGAGGGTTCCCTCTTCTCCACACCTTCTCCAGCATTTATTGTTTGTGGACTTTTTAATGATGGCCATTCTCACTGGTGAAGGAAGTCTGTTTAATTCGGAGTCCCCAGACTTCTTGTTGCCAACTTTTTTTTTTCCTCCTGTCTCTTATTTGCTTCTCCTCCATGGAGCCTACCTTGGAAAATACTGTGTCAAGAATGCTTTTGAGTCATGAAGCCCTAACTAAGCTGTCTTTAGCTTTGTTCTCATAGAGTGATTCTGGATGCTGCTGGTATATATTACTCAGAAAATGGGGTGTAAGTCATTGCTTAAGCATAATGACAAGATTTTTTCAGATGACTGAATAAGGAAGCAAATGGAAGCTGCAGGCCCTTGGGAAAAGGTGGGTTGACACCTGAGTGTTTTTTAAGGGATGCATAGGAAACCAACATCTTGTTTGTGGCAGTATCACAGCGAGGCTATGGGAGTAAAGTTCAGGCATTGATTGTCAGTAAGCCCACCAGGGACTAGAACGGAGGAAGCCACGGTTGTGTTTAGGATGCCTCTTTATGGGGAAGACCCTTTATTTGTAAGAATTTCACTATGGAAGACAGTGTGGAGTTTCATTAAAAAACTAAAAATAAACTTACCACATGATCTAGCAATCCCACTCCTGGGCATATATCCAGAGAAAAATATAATTCAGAAAGCCACATGTACCCCAATGCTCATAGCAGCACTATTTACAATAGCCAAGACATGGAAACAACCTAAATGTCCCTTGACAGATGAATGAATAAAGAAGTTGTGGAATACTACCCAGCCATAAAAAAGAATAAAATAATGCCATTTGCAGCAACATGGGTGGACCTGGAGATCATCATTCTAAGTGAAGTAAGCTAGAAAGAGAAAAATACCGTATGATAGCACTTGTATGTGGAATCTGAAATAAAGGACACAAACTTATTTACAAAACAGAAGCAGACTCACAGACATAGAAAACAATCTTATGGTTACCAGGGGTTAAAGGGGGTGGGAAGGGATAAATTGGGAGTTTGAAAATTGCACCTCCTGGGGAGTGATGGACATGTGAGCTATCTTGATTGTGGTGGTGATTTCATAGGTGTATACATCTATCAAAATTCATCAAGTTGTACAACTGAAATATGTGTAGTTTACTGTACAGGAATCATATCACAATAAAGGTGTTAAAAAAAACTTTCATCAAGATTTGTAATGGTTAACAGGAAAAGCAACGAAGTCCTGCAGTTCTCTTCCAAACTGTGTCAGATTTTCAGAATACATACAAAATTAAGTTTTATTTAAGCCAGTGAGGAGATGAGGACAGGTATTTTCACTTTGCATTTGAAACCTGCAATGAATAAATGGATTTGCTTTATCTTCAGAGAATTAACTGATAACTCGGTGCCCTTGCCTCTGGGAAGGGAACTAAACAGGAGTAATACTTGGTCTTCAGTAAATGAACAGCCCCATTAACTCAAAGCATTTTTGGTACATGTTAAATAATTTTGTTTTATAGTAATAAATAGAGTAAGGCTTTCTTTTGTGATGCTCGCGGCATATTTCCAGTGCCATATCATTAGCTGTTACCATACCCCCAAGGATTGGGTATTGTTATTCTTAGCAGGGAAACAATGCTCTAGACAGCCTTGAGCCTTGCAGCTAATTGGGACTTGGCTGGGAGGGGAGGCAGGGCTCCCGGTCTCAAGTCTTAGCTGTCCGAGCAGAAAGCTTTTGAAAGGCAAGTTTTCAAGGTTGCAGTCTTGCCCAGAAATTTAAAAAAAAAGTCTCTTAAGAAAAATACTAGCTCCTGGGCATCCTTGAGAGTACTGCATTCATTCATTCATTCAGCAATTACACATCTGGTGCCCACTTATGCCAGGCATTGTCCTAAGCGCTGGGGATGCCCTGCCCTCAGAGATGTGCCTGCCACTTGTCCCAAGTGTCACAAAGGGCCCTCGGTGGGGTAGAAAGTGATAAGGGCTGAGGAAGAGGACCTCAGGAGAATGAACATTTATAGTTGTACGATAATAGTAGCAGGAGCTAACTCTTACATACTGAGCCTCACACTGGTCCCAGTCCTGACTTGTGTGTTCTCATCACAACCCTTGGAAGTGGATCCTGTGACTAAGTCTGTTTTACAGATGAGGACCTAGAGGCCCACAGTGATTCAGTGATGTGCCCAAGTCCTGCAGAAGAGGTGGGACACTGTCCAGGCAGTTCGCACTAACCATTTTGCTGAACTGCCTCTCTAAAAAGCCTTTAAGAAGCAGGCTGGAGAAAGGAGGCCGTTCTGGAGGCCCCATGAGCTCTGATCACAAATGTCAGGCTAAGGGAGCAGGTGTAGCATGCCAGGCAGGGACCACAGGGCCAAGGTTGGGATAGTCACTGGGCAGAGTAAGGGCTCTCCTCGCCCCCAGCTGACACAGCAGGCTGACTTACTCCAAACAAAGACCTACCAGATGGTGAAAGGCTCGTGGCCCTGCACTCTGCCACCTCCCAGTCTGAAGGCGACTCTAGCTCTCAAACCGCCCTCCCCCACCCAGAAAAAGACAAGGCCAGGATGCAAAAAGGGGGTGTGTGGCAGTGACGAGTCCTGGCACCCTTCCCCTCTTGTTTGGACTCCACCCCAGCAACCCCGTAGGTAGCCCTGGGCTGGAGGGGGCACACACAGGGCATCCTGCTTCCTTAGGGCCGTCAGATGTCTGTTGGCTGCCTGCCCCTTTTGTGGTCCAGCTCATGACCCTTCCTCTCCTCAGGTGATGCTGCGGCTCCTGTGTTGAGGAAGGTGCTGCGGAGGTGTTAGAAGACATGGGTTTCTGCTCTCTGAACATCTGCTTCCTATCCTGCGGGCCTGGCACTGGAGCTCTTTGTTTTTAGAAATGGACATGGGCGAGAAAACAGTGTTACTGCGTCCTAATGACCAGCTGTGCTTCATCCAGGCCCCTGACACCTTCTGGTCTTTGAAGGAAAAGCCAGGGAAGGGCTGGGAAGGCTTCCTACCCTCTACAGTCCATTGAGGGCTCACAGCAGCCCATTTCACAGGTGAGGAAACTGAGGCCCTTGGACAGATAAGAAGTGATGGAAGGAGATGAGGAAGGAGTTCTTTGGTTCAGAATCAGAAGTGAAGCCAAAGGGGCACAGGTGCCTGAACCATTGTATTTGCAGACACAGTGTTTTTTGAGATCAGAACTTGGACATGGTGAAGAGACTAGAGTCCAAGACAGGCTTCTTGATGTGACTGCCCTTCTCCAAGGGCCTTAGAGGGAAAAAGACGTGAGAGGTGGTGTGGGGTCATGGCTGAGGGTGGGGAGTTCAAGCCCGCATCTGCCACTTCTCAGCCGCGTGACTATGGGCAACATGTGCCTGTGACTCAGTTTTCTCATCTGTGAATAGGACGCACCTGGTGGGGCTGTTTTGAGGGTTAAGTGAGCTATTCCACGATAGTAAAAGCAGAGAGCATGGCCCTGCCCCACAGCAGGCACCCACGCAGTGTTGGCGTTATGGACAAGAGTTCATTTCTGGTATTCAGGGTGCACACAATATAGAATGGTTTATTTTATAATTTTGTGGATTTCTCCCCAAATCCATGAGGTGTTTCAGAATACTTTTTAATTCTTGAGTGAAATTATAAAAATTGTTACTGTCCTCCAGTCCTGTTGGCCTCTTTGTGTTCCTCATTCCCACAACATAGCTCAGGGCTGCTCTGTCCTCTGCTTCGGGTTTTCTCCTTCACCTCCTCAAGATGCACTTCCTGCCCCTGGATTCTCTATGGCATCACCCTGCTTAGCTGCCCAGAGCCTCCGTCCAAGCCTGTGATCGCCTTAGTGTCTGATTTCCCCAGGGAGCTTGTTCATAGCTGTATTTCCAACAGCCCACGTGGCACCTGGAACAGAATAAAGGTTTGATGAATGAATAGATGAATGAATGAATGCGTGAATGGCTCCAAAGCCTGAGCCCCACCACGTGATGCTGCCTCGGATGCCACCTGCTCCGGAGCCCTTCCGGCCTGTACTGGTGCAGAGCCACCCGCTCTCTGAACACACAGCCCACGTGTCTGCGCCGGCCCCTGGGAGATGTCGCCGGGGCTGCTTCTCATCCCTCAGGCTTGTCCTGATGATTTAACAGTTGCATTATTTCCCACGCCCATGATGAGGCTCCATGGCCCCAGTAGAATGATAAATGTTCCTAGAAGGCATGTATTGTGTGAAGTGGAAGAAAAAGACACCTGCTGAGGGTGTCTGCAAGGGCTGGAGGAGGGCTGCATGGAGAAAGTGACAAAAGTTGGAAAGGCACGGGGACCATGTCCACAGCCCCAGCTCCGCCATCGGTGCAGTGAATCCTGCTAAGGGGTGGGGCAGGATTGTCCAGATGGCTGTAGGGGAAGGGAGCGGGTGATGTGGTATCAGGGCCAGATCAATGCACGAGTTTGCAACCCTGGTAGGAAGCCCAGCCAAGAGAGAGGACTTGGAGTGCGGGGGCTTGGTCTGTGGGTGAGAAAGAGCCTAGGGCGCCCCTGTGAACGAATAAACAAGAAGATGGTCAGAATAGATAAAAAACAAATTTCTTCTGTATAGCACAGGGAACTGTATTCAGTATCTTGTAATAACCTATAATGAAAAAGAATATGAAAACTAATATAAGTATGTATATGTATGACTGAACATTATGCTGTACATCAGAAATTCACACATTGCAACTGACTATACTTCATTAAAAAAAAAAAAAAAAGATGGTCAGAGATTAGCAATGAGAACCCTCCCCCCTTCCCCAAGCAGAGAGGAGCATCCCTTGCAGGTGTGGGTCAGACGGTCATACGGAACTTTCAGCGATGTGTTCTCTCTAGTTCCAGCTGCACCACGTTGGTCAGTCTTATCTTGGGCAAGTTTAACTGTTCTGAGCTTCACATTCTTCATCTGCAAAGGGAGGATGACAATGGCCGACCTCACAGAGCATCAATGGAAGCATCAGGGTAAAGCACGCAGCACTGCTCAATACTGTGAAAGCTGGGCTGCGCGGTGCGAGCTTCCAGGGCGCAGGGGCCTTTTCCCTTGGGCCGGGAGCCCCCCCACAGAGGGCAGGGAGGGTATTAGTCCGCTGGGGCTGCCGAAACAAAGTGCCACGGCCTGGGTGGCTTCAGCAGTGGAAATGTGTTTTCTCACCCTTCTGGAGGCTGGAAGTCTGAGATCAAGGTGCCAGCGTGGCCAGGCTCAGGAGGGAGCTCTGTTGCTGGCTTTCAGAGGGCGCTTTCTTCATGTGCTCTCACGCAGCCTTTCCTCGGGGCGCATGCGCGGAGGGCAGAGAGAGCAGAGCTCTTAGTTGTCTCTTCCTGGGAGGACGCTAATCTGGCCAGATCAGGACCCCACCCTTGTGAACTCTTTAACCTTAACTACTCCCTTAGAGGCTCCGGCTCCAAATACAGCCACACAGGGGTTAGGGCTTCAACGTGTGAATTGCGAGTTGGGAGGGCACAAATATTCAGGCTATAACTGGGAGGATGAGGAGTAGCTCAAGAGACAGGAAGCGGTCTGGGCACTTGGAAGGGAGCCCCGTTCTCCCCAGTGGTGGCCTGGGCGGGCTTTGGAGCCCAGGTGTCAGGAGGGATAGGCTCAGCATTACTCACTTGTGGTCGGTCTCACAATAATATTCCCCTGTGTGCACGGCAAAGAGCTGTCACCTTTTGCATGGTGAGGAATGCCAGGCCTTTGGGGAGTCAAATAGGGCCCTATTCCATTTTCACATACCATTTTCTAGGACGAATGCCCAAGCTGGGCATTCTGACACTCCCTAGGCAGCCTTATTCCACAGTGATTCACCCTTTTTTGATACCTGCATTCTTCCCATGTATTTACTGGGTGAATTGCAAAGATGAATGAGCGAATGAATGAACGAGTCTCTTTCATTTTGACTGCAGTTTCCCGAGAGCAGAGTTTATTCTTTCCACAAAAGCTTTCTGGGGAAAAGAGTACGTGATATAGTTAGTTCCTTATGTGACAGGCTCCTCATCATACAGCTTTCACTTAGTGTCTACATTTGGAAATCTCACGAGTGTTTTCATTTTCCCATGTTGGCCTTTCTACCTCAAGCTCGCTCAGTTCCAGAGGGGAGGGTACAGCTCAGTGGTAGAGCATGTGCTTAGCACGTATGAGGTCCTGGGTTCAACCCCGAGTACCTCCATTAAAATAAACAAATAAACTAAATTACCCACTCCCCACCAAAAAAAAAAAAAAAAAAAAAGGAAGAAAAAGAAAATAAGAAAATCGAGTTTACTCAGTTCCAGCCTCACTTACACAAAGTGAAAACGGACGTGGGTCTTGGAGACTTTCCCTCCCTGTGTCCTGCGGCAGCCTGTGCATTCTCAGGATTGGCTGTGTGGGTCCAGAGCGGCTGAGGGGCTGCGGGTCAGTCATTTTCCGGGCGATACCGCTTTCACCTTTGCCCCGATGCTTCCACGTGTGATCGAGCACTAGAGCCAGGGCCCAGGGAAGAGTGGTTCGCCAGTCACATTGATTCTCCTGCTTGGTCCCTAGCACTGCCTGCGGTGGGGACGGCGTGGGGTGAGTGACACCAATCAAGGAGGATGTAGCTCCGCTCTCAGGAGCTCCGAAAAGGGCTGGGGACACAGGACATAGGAAGTCATCTGAGGAGCATTGCAGAAGCAGAAGAGGCCTTCGTGATTCCTGCGGTCCTGTGAGCACAGACCAGGGCTTCTCTCACTGAGGAGGGAGGTGGATGATAAAGACTGGGTTCAATTAGCACGGACTGGGGGAAGGGAACAAAGGAAGGTGCACTTGTGCAGACAGCCGTGGTCATTAAACCTACCCATCCTGAATCCCTATGCTGTACACCAGAAACTAGCACAACGTTGTAAGTCAACTACAACTAAAAAACAAATCAAAAATTAAAAATAAATTTACCGTATGATCCAGTCGAAATCCCATTCCTGGGCATACACCCAGAGCAAACTCTGATTCAAAAAGATACATGCACCCCAATGTTCACAGCAGCACTATTTACAATAGCCAAGACATGGAAGCAACCTAAATGTCCATCAACAGATGACTGGATAAAGAAGTTGTGGTATATTTATACAATGGAATACTAACTACTCTGCCATAAAAAAGAATAAAATAATGCCATTTGCTGCAACATGGATGGAACTGGAGATCATCATTCTAAGTTAAGTAAGCCAGACAGAGAAAGAAAAATACCATATGCTATCACTCGTATGTGGAATCTAAAAAGAGAAAAAAGAAGACATCAATGAACTTATTTACAAAACAGAAACAGACTCACAGACATAGTAAACAATCTTACAGTTACCGGGGGTGTGGGGGTGGGAAGGGATAAATTGGAAGTTTGAGATTTGCAAATATTAAATAGTATATATAAAATAGATAAACAACAAATTTCTTTCGTATAGCACAGGGAACTATATTCAATATTTTATAGTAACTTATAATGGAAAAATATGAAAACGAATATTTGTATATGTATTTATGACTGAAACATTATGGAAATAATTGACGCATTGTAAACTGACTAAACCTCAATAAAAAGAAATCAAAACAACTGGCCCACCGTGGGCAGGGGACCGAGGAAATTGCTAGACTGGTGATTCTCAACCAGGCTGATTTTTCCCACCCCCACCCCCCTCAGGACATTTGGCAATGTCTAGGGGCAGTTTTGGCTGTCGCAATGGAGGAGACAGAAGAGGTGCTTCTGGCATCTAGAGGGGAGAGGCCAGGGAAGCTGCTAAACATCCTGCAGTGCACAGGACAGCCCCGCAGCATGGAATTCTCCAGCCAGATATCAGGGGTGCAGGGGCTGAGAACCCCCATGCAGCCTGGCAGAGTCTGGAGTCTGGTCTGGGTGCTGGGAACTGGGCCACATCACCTCCCTGGGTCACGGTTTACTTATCTATGACGTGAAGACCTCTTAGGTTACATTTGGCTCTAACAGTCTGTGATTCAATGACACAGACTCAAACTGGAGTCTGAAGATGGGATGGGGATAGCTTCAGAATTTCATTCTTTAAAACAAACAAGCAGAAGAAATGTGGAGAGTTTTTAGAGACTTTCTAGGAAACGGTGCTTAAGCCTCAGGTGAATCTTGAAAACTTTGAACCGTATCATCCTCATCAAACCTAAAAGGAGCTGGAAGAGCCCTTATCTCATGCTTTGCGGCTAAGGAAGGAATTTTTGTTGGGGCTCGAGGGACAGCCCGGGACAGAATCTCCTAGAGTTACACGGGACCTAAGATGCCAGCCGGCTGCACCTGAGGGCAGCTCTCCAAATGCTGTCCTGGCTGCCAAGTCCCTGAAAGGGAAGCGCAGCTCTCCCCAGCCTGGGCCTTTCTTCCCTGAGCTCTGACTGAATTAGAGCCACACCCTGTCTGCCCTCTGTCTCTCTTCTAGATCTTAAGAAATGTCCAGAAGGGAAAGACTGAGAAGACAAGCTTTGCCTACACAGGGAAGCTGGTCTAAAGAAAACACAAATTGCCAGAGTTGCCCAGAGAGGCTGATGGTATTGTGTTTATTGGAACTTTCCAGAAAAAGAGTAGATTCTAATAAAATCCCCTTGCCACAAATTAGTAAAGAAATTTTTTTCTAATATTAAAAATTCAGATCACGCTTGTGAAACGTGCTTGTTTTTAAAGAGAAAATTGTATATGGTGATAACTCTAATTAAGGATCTATTAGGGGGTGGGATAGCTCAGTGGTAGAGCATATGCTTAGCACGCACGAGATCCTGGGTTCAATCCCCAGTGCCTACATTAAAAAAAAATGGATTTATTGCCATATCATAAATATGGTAAATTTGAATTTCTGAATGAGCAGTATTTTCATGGAAGTATCAGAATTTATTTGTAGGTATTTACAGACACAAATCAGTGCTAACACAGAATGCTAAAAAGAAAAAAGAATCTATTACCATGTCATAAATAATGATAAATCTGAAATTCAGAATGTTTGAGCAGTATGTTTATGGAAGTATCAGAATTTATTTGTAGGTGTTTACAGTCACAGATCAATGCTAACACAGAATGCTTTCTGTATGAGTGAACACAGAAAACCCCAAAGGTCAAGAAAAATAGTAGGTGTCGCCTACACTCATGAGCAAAAGCAAGGTAAGTCCCCCACGAAGGACTTACCTAGGGGGTGGCCGGTACTTGTTTCGTGGCCCTAAGCCCATCCCCCACCTTGAGGCTTTCTTTGGCTCTTTGAAGATGATGGTCAGTGTGTGAGCTTCCCTGTCCCCGCCCCACCCATGGGAGAGGGAGGAGGTGCTTCCTCCTCACCTTGAACCACATGACAAAGGGAGATTCCAGAAGACCCTTCAGAGAACTTGATACCCATCCTGAAGAGGGTAAGAGCATAAGGACTGGGGTGAGAACAGAGGGAGAGGAAGAAGGAGGCACTGAGGGTTATTGCTGCCCCCCAGTGGTCGGGGCAAGCCTGAGGGTCCAGTGGGAGCCACTTCAAGAGGCCCTTGTCCAAGAGGGCTGCGTGGAAGAGGGATTGGGACCTGACAAAGGGAGAGTCTGTGGGAGTTCGCCCCTGAATGATGAGGCACTGACTCTCAGTGACAGCCACATCATGGGAATTTTAACTGGACTTCACAACAGAGCAATCTCCAGGGCCCCGCAAATGCCTTTCAGGAGACGAAGTGCCAGTTTCAGGCAGCTGCCAAGTCCCAGGTGTACCAATGTCCTATGACATCTGGACTCAAAGACTGTGACCACCTTTCCTCAGTTCTCCCTCTTCAGTGTAACTCTGGAAGGGCGGAAACCTCACAAGTAGTGGGAGGAGGAAGTAGAATGTAGAAGAAAGAAATCCAGCCTTTCCTCATAGCTCTACTCAGGTTTCCAGGATGAAAAGGAACTGCAGGAGAAGCTCTAAATGAAGTAAGAGCTTGGCGTTGTCATCATTACGCTGGAAAGGGTGTTTTGGTTTTTGTTGTTTTTTTTTAAATTTTTTATTGAAAGGTAGTTGTTTTACAATATTAGTTTCAGGTGTACAGCAAAGTGATTCAGTTATGCATATACATTCACATATATTTTCTTCTCAGATTCTTTTCCATTATATGTTATTACGAGAAACTGAATATAGTTCCCTGTGCTATACAGTAGGTCCTTGTGATTCATCTATTTTGTATATAGTAATATGTGTCTGTTAATCCCCAACCCCTAATTTATCCCTCCCCAGCTTTTCCTCTTTGGTATCCATAGTTTGTTTTCTATGTCTGTGAGTCTGTTTTTGGTTTGTAAATAGAATTTGTATCAATTTTTTTTAGAGTCCACATATAAGTGATATCATATGATATTTGTCTGGAAAGAATGTTTTTAAAATCACCTTTATTAAGAGGTCTAACTTACATCCAATAAACTGCACCCATTTTCGGTGCACAGTTCAGTGAGTTTTGATAAATGGATACCCCTGCATAAGCACCACGCCATCAAGGCACAATATTTCCACCATCTCCAAAAGTTCCCTGTGTCCCTTCCAGCCATTTTCCATCTCCTTCCAGCCCCAGGGAACCACTGGTCTTCTACCTTTTGCCACCGCTGTTCAACTTGCACTTTGTAGAATTTCATTCAAATGGAGTCCTATAGTATGTACTCCCGTGTGTCTGGCTTCATTCACTCAGTGTAATGCTTTTGAGATTCATCCATGTTGTGTGTATCAGTAGTTTGTTCCTTCTTATTGCTGAGTAATGCTTTATTGAATGGATATACCATAGTTTACTTTCCATTCTCCTAATGCTGGACATTTGGGTTTTTCTCCCGGATTTGGACTATTATTAATAAAGAATAATATTCTTTTCACAAGTCTTCATTAGACATGTGTTCACTTCTTCTAGGTAATTACCCAGGGCTGGAAATTGTTTGGTTGTATGATACTTGTGTGTTTACCTGTATAATGAATTGTCAAAGTGTTTTCCTTTAGTGGTTGTTCCATTCTATATTCCCACAAACAATATATGAGAATTAGCAACTGTATCTGACAAAGACCTTGTGTCCAGACTATATGAAGAAACATACAGCTCAATAATCAGAAAACAAAATAACTCATGTTATTTGAATGTATGAGAGTTCCAGTTGCTCCACATCTTTGACAACTTTTGGTAATATCAGATGTTTTCACTTTAGCTATCCTATTGTGGTACAATGGTACCTCATTGCAGTTTCAATGTTCATTTTCTGGATGACTAATGATATTAAGCATCTTATGTGCTTATTAGCCATTCATATTTTTTTTGGTCCATGCCTGTTCACATGTTTTGTCCTTTTTTTTTTAGTGAGTTATTTGTTTTTTGGTTATTGAGCTGTATTCTTCACATAGTCTGGACACGAATTCTTTATCAGATATAGTTGCTAATATTTTCTTCCAGCCTGTGATTTGCCTTTTCATTTTCTTAATAGTGTCTTGTGGAGAACAGATGTTTTTAAACTTTGATAAAGTTCTATTTATCAATTTTTCCCTGTTATCACCCCCATTTTTTGTTTTATAAGATAATCAAATGACTGAAATAAGATCTTCTTGGTATTGAAAATGCTCAGAAGACTTTTATTTTTTATATTTATATTTATATTTTTAATTTTGGGGTAAAAATATATATCTGTATATTTTTTAAAGTTTCATGTGTACAACATTGTATTTCTAATGACAATTCATATAGTTGTGAGGCTGGAGGAAATAATGCTTAGTGCTCTTAGGACTGTGTGACACACAGTAGGGCCTCTATAGATATGGACTATTGTTAGAAGATTTTAATTACCTGAATGTGACTGGAAAAGTTATTGGAGAGGACATGCCAGCGATTCCATCCAAAGGCTAAGAAAGACCAGCTCCCTTTGGGGCTACCTCTGTGTCATGGGCCATCCCAAAGAAGGAGAAATCACTATAAATTGGACAGCCACCATCAAATGAATGTCTAAAACACAATAATGAGGAACATGGGTACCTTTAAACTTGAGCAATTTAAAATCAGAATTGCATAATTATACAACTGATTTAGCGTACCACAGAGATTCAGTGGAACTCAAATAAGCTATGCTTGGAGAAATGTACTGAGATTTTAGGCTATTAGGTAGAATTCTAGGGAGATGTTAGCTAAGCTTCCTACTTTTTGTAGTTTTTTGTTTTGTTTTTTAACAACTGATTGCTTTATGATAATATAGTTCTAGAAACTTTTTTAAAATCTATTTTTATATTAGTGGCTAACATTTGTAAATCTCAAACTCCCAAATTTATCCCTTCCCACCCCTTCCCCCGGTAACTGTTAAAGATTGTTTACTATGTCTGTGAGTCTGTTTCTGTTTTGCAGATGAGTTCATAGTGTCCTTTTTTTTTTTAAGATTCCATATAGTATTCTTCTTTCTCTTTCTGGCTTACTTCACTTAGAATGATGATCTCTAGGTCCATCCATGTTGCTACAAATGGCATTATTTTATTCTTTTTTATGGCTGAGTAGTATTCCATTGTGTATATATATCACATCTTCTTTATCCAGTTCAGCAAATCTCTTCTTGATCTTCACCAACTAACTGAAAGCCTTCATGGTGTTAAAGGTCATCATGCTTTAGCTCAGTGGGCTAAGCGATGGCAAATGGGCCCAAGGCCTTTGCTTGGTCCACCATGTAAGTCAACATACTGGTCTTTTCTGTGGCTATGGCCTAACTTCAGGCATCATTTTGCAAAGTGGGTCATTGGTACTATGGGGACAGAACAAAGACTTTAGGAGGCTTGTAAAAATCTACCAGCATGGTTGGAAAAGGAAAAGTACATTCATGCTGATGTATAGTTAACAGAGTCTTCTTCACCGCTCAACTTCATATGAAACCTGACTTTAAGCCCTACTATTGGTGTCTTTCTCAGAAAAGTACAAAGAAGTCATATAGGATAGTAAATATGGAACATCCACATAATTACTTATAAATAGCCTCTCCTACAAAGAACATATGTATTTGAGGATGATGAAAGTCTAGTGGAACGTGTTTAGAAATTTTCACTTCTTTAACAGGTGGTGGGTAGACCAAAGAACGAATGATTCTGATCCATAATTGACAATGCATTGAGGAACAGCTAAGCAGAACAAAATCAAAAGTCTTGTCAAGTTAAGAGAAGATTGTTTCTCTCATTCCTTCTATCTACAAAGTCCTTCGATGTCACTGATGGTTAAATCTTTGACTTCTTCCCTTTATTAAGCCATGTTGCCTGTGCATAACTTTTATTGCCCTAAAAAAGAAAGTAAAGGATTTGTCCTTAGAAGTGTATAATTTTCAGAATCTTCTGAGAAGACTTAAGGGTCTAACCATTCATCTGTATATTATCCAAAGGGCCTCTATTCTGACTTCACTCAATTCCATTAATCATAGGCTCTCCCAACATGAGAACCTAGTTTTATGTGTGTATCACTTTAAAAAAAATATCAGTAAACAATTTAATATTTTTGCTTCAGTACAGTGTTTTGTGTGCTGGCAAATCAGGGGCTTGATAATTGGATGCTATGGGTTGTTAAACTAAATCAGTTAATTGGGGCTTCAGCTCTGAGGAGGGTTGAGTGAAGCTCTGCTGATGGGTAATTGAAGCTTCAGGTTGCCAAGAGGTGGGTGACTAAGAGGTAGCTGTTTCGGATCAAGAGTAAATTTTTAATTGTGTGATGAGCGTTCTCAAAGGGCATATAGCAATTTTCTGAATTGCATAATCTAATGGTTTGAAATTTAGAAAGTGATGATGTCACCTCCCCGTCTTTGAAAAGAACATACGTCTCCCCCTGTAATTATTTTGTGTATTACGTTTAATAACAGCAACAGGCCAATGCCAAGAGATACTGTGGTCAGGAAAGAGACGGGCCTCTGGGGGGGTGTGGGACAGCGTGGTCGGAGACTTTCAGTCCTGTGTGGTTGTGTTTTCTTGATGAAATTCCTGGCAAAATCTTCTTTCTGTGCTTTCGAAGCCTCCTTCTTCTTGTTCTTAGTTCATTTCCTGTTCCAAGTTTCCAAGAGGCTTACCTGTGCTAAGATGAACTGAGTTCAAATATAGTCCTTCCCAGAGTAAAACTTGTGAATTACTCTCTTCTTCATTGGTGTTTAAGAAACCATGTGAAGAAAGAAACAGTAAACTCTCAAGAGAATGTCACATTGGCTGTAGGTCGTTACACTAAGAGTTTACAGAGAGTAGGAATTATGTCTACTAATACTATGGAGAGGCAGAGAATTTGAGATCTACTCAGGAAAAATTAATCGGAGATCGATTTGTTAATTTTTGATGTATAGCACAGTAGAAAGAACACTGGTCTTGGAGTTAAGAGATGTGAATCTTGCTGCTATTTTGCTATGTAACTCTGGGCATGTCACTCAGTTTTGTGCAAGGCATTGGATTTCCCATCAGAAAAATGAGAGTATCTGGTCAGCTTACTTAGAAAACCACTCCGGGTCTAAAGTTCTATGGCTGTTTTCTGAAAATGAAACTTTTTGAGTAAGCCTTTGATAGCCGGTTTTGTATTTTCCCTGGTTTGTGTCTTTATCCCATTAGAAAGAGAGCCTAGCTGCCTTTTTTCTTTTTTTGACTTCTAAATAATTATACATTTAAGTCATTTATTTATTTTTCCCTCTGCACTGGGGATGGATTCAGTTCTTCACACGCCTCTGTTCGGGGAGCAGCTGGTGGAAGGAAAGAGCCTGCTTCGTTGCCTATGGGCTGGGTGCCTTTGGGAAGGTAGTTAAACTCTCTGAGTCTCAGCTTCTGTCTCAGTAAAATGAGAATAATAATTTCCACCCCCTCAACTTCAAGTGGTGTTTTTTTTTAATTGAAGTATAGTTCATTTACAATGTTGTGTTAGTTTCTGATGTACAGCAAAGTGATTCAGTTATACATTTATATATATTCTTTTTCATTACAGGTTATTACAAGTTATTGAATATAGTTCCCTGTGCTGTACAGCAGGGCCTTGTGGTTATCTATCTTATATATAGTAGTTTGTATCTGCTAATCCCAAACTCCTAATTTATCCCTCCCTTTGCCCTTCCCTTTTGGCAACCATAAGTTTGTTTTCTATGCCTGTGAGTCTCTTTCTGTTTTGTAAATAAGTTCATTTGTATCATTCTTTAGATTTCGCATATAAGTGATACTTGATTTTGAAAAGTAAGTGAGATCAAGACTGGGATGACTTACCAGGTCACAGCCACTTACCAAACATTAATTCTCTCACCCTGCCTGCCATGTTCCTTTCCCCTTTGGATGGTCCTGTTCTTTCTCACCTTTGATAGAGAAGGTGGAAGTGGGTCTCCTGGCGCCCACTGCCCCCTAGTATCTGGCATTTAATAGATGCTGAACAATGCACAAATACTGAATGAATGAGTACATGAATAAATCTTAAAAAAAAATCTTCAGTAAATTCCTGGGATGACCTTTCGAGGAAGGTTCCTGTTGAACCCAGAAGATACTGAAGCTTAATCACACACACACACACACACACACAACTAACCATTTTAAAGTGAACAATTCAGTGACATAAGTACATTCGCAATGTTAGGCAACCACCACCTCTATCTAAGTTCCAAAATAAACCTTGCATCCAATAAGTGGTTTCTCATTCCTGCCACCCTACTCCAGTCCCTGGCAACCACCCGTCTGCCTTCTGTCTCTACGGACTTATTGATTCTGGACATTTCATATAAATGGAATCATGTGATATATGACCTTTTCTGTCTGTCCTCTTTCATTTAGTATAATGTTTTTGAGGGTCATCCACTTTGTAGTCTATATATCAATACCTTATTCCTTTTTGTGGCTGGACACTATTCCGTCGTATGTATATATCACAATTTGTTCATCCATTAATCTGTTCACGGGCATTTAGGATGTCTCTACCCTTTGACTATCATGAAAAATGCTGCTGTGACTATGAGTATGCATGAATTTGTCTGAGTGCCTCTTTTCAGCTCTTTTGGTTACATACCCCCGAGTGGAATTGCTGGCTCAACAGTTCTACGCTTGACTTTTTGAAGAACTGCAGGACTGTTTTCCAGAGCCGCTGAACTGTTTTAAATTCCCACGAGCAATGTACGAAGCTTCCAGTTCTTCCTTATCCTCCTCAACACTTGTTACTTTCTTTTTTTTTTTTTTTAAGCCATCCTAATGGTTGTGAAGTGGTACTTCACTGGGTTTTGATTTGAATTTCACTAGTGACTAATGACGTTGAGCATCTTTTCATGTGCTTGCTGGACATTTGTATATCATTTTTAGGGCAATTTCTATTCAAGCCCTTTGCGCATTTTTAAATTGGGTTATTTGTCTTTTTGCTGTTGAGCTGTAAGAGTTTATTATATATTCTGCATATTAAACCTTTATCAGACATATGATTTATAAATATTTTTTCTGTCCTGTAGGTTACTTTTTCACTTTCTTGATAACGAACTTTGATACAAAAAAGTTTTTAATTTTAATGAAATCTAGTTTACCTATTTTTTCTTTGATTCAGCTTTTGGTGTTCTGAAGCTTTTTTAAAATGACAGGTTCTTTAGGCTTTAGAGGAAAACTAGACATTTTCCAGAAGGTAACCCGTACTTTAAAATCAGATATAACAGCATCTCTGGAATCACTAGAAAAACAGAAGGGCCAGAAGGTGCCTCAAGCACTATTTAGAAGAGCTACCAGAGGAATCTTACTTTAATACAAAGTAAACATCAGTGTCAGAATCATAAATATTTTAAAACTGCTGTAGATTAGAAGGGACAGTGTCTATGGATTATCATTTTTATAATCCAAGTCAGAAGGGCTTGATACAGAGTTTGTGGGAAATGATTATATTTCAACATTTTCCTGTTTCTCTGCTAGTTAATTTTGATAGCCACCGTGCTTCCCTTTATAAACAACGAGTCTACTCCAAATTGTAATGAGTGTACTTTTCTCAACGTTTGTATGCCTGTAATTTACACAATGCCACAAATCATCCAAATAGCTCTTAATTTTATCTTTACCTCAGTGTATTATTTAGAAATCATATAAAGAAAGAAAAAGCCACAGTTCATTTCCTTTATTTCTTGATTCTTGGTTATTATCACGGTATTGAAAACTTAAGCTGACCTCATAGCTTTAAAAGCAGAATTTAGTTTAAGTTCATAAGAGAGAAAAAAAGCCACAGCTGTCCTGCCTTCTCCCAGGTGCACTGAACTAATTTCTGCATAGGTATGATCAGATAAATGAGCATTTAAAAAATGAATGTGAGTCATTTATATTTGGGAAATAAAATAAGCCTGTTTCTTTAGGTTCTGAAGATATACCTATCAAATCAAGCATTTTCCCTCTAGATGTAGTGAGTATTTCTCAATAGATACTATGTCCAACAAAATAAGCGTGCCATAAAAGCATCTTCCTTGGACTTTGTTCTTTGAAAATCTCCTTTCCCCATTGATTCATTACCCCAGTGAATACTACATTTATTAACCGGGAGAGATCAAAGATGGTTAATGCAACACAAATGTTCGTGACTTCTAAAAATCTATATAATTATGGGCAAGGCATACAAGCTCTTCCTGGAAAATGATTTTCTGCAGGCAGCGATTAAACTTTTCAACTTGGACCCATTTCATGCTGCAGGGCTGCCCTTCCTATTCAGTGCTGTTCCCTCTCTGTCTCTCCTCCAGACTGAAACACAATCTCTAAGCTAACAGAGCCCGAGGAGGCTGATCATTGGCTCCCATTGTCCCCCGCTGCAGCCCCGCCCCCTTGGCTCGCGCTGACTAGCTGTTTATATTTTCCTAAGGGCCACCCTTTAACTCGGCAGCCTGCTAACTATAATGGGCTGGATTGTCCGTGGGCTTCAGGGAGCTGAGTCCCCACATCCGAGGAGGCTGGGGCCCGGCTCTGATGCGCGGGAGCGGCCGGTATGGAACACCGGTAAGGGCACTTCCAAGTGTCAGGCGATGCTTTTCCTGGGCTAGCTGGTTAATTAATCCTGGGCGGTGCTTGGGGGAGAAACAAGTTGTGGTTGAGTTGCTGGCTTTTTCCTGGTTTTGATTTTCTGCCTTCTAAAGATGGAAGGAAAAGATGGGTTCTCTGGATTTGCTGACCAAGGGATGCCTGTCGATCCAGGCGGGAAAGGGGCAGGGAAGCAAAAAATCAGGGGAGAGACACTAAGCACCATGGAAGAGGCCAAGTGTATGTACGGCTACCTCGGTGATGTTGTGAGACTCAAAGGCGGTTTTACTTTCTAACTTAGCTGCTCACAGTCAGGAGTTTAGCTCTGCCACCGCCGGGTTTCTGTAAGCCAGCTGTTAGCTGATGTCACTCGGTCAACCCCTCTTGAAAGGGTGTTATATCTGCTCGTGTTTTCAAAGGGCAAACCGTAGTGGTCTTGTATGTCATAAATAGTTCTATTCAAAAATGTGGGAACTGTTGAGAGCTGCAGGCTGTAAAGTTTTACTGCCCCATAAAAGTGCTCAAAGGGCACTGTGGCCCGCTGCACTGGGGCTCAGGAATGAAGGAAAGCCCCAGAGGGCAGAGCACTTGTCCTTGACTACCCAAGGGAGAAGCCCTCGGAGCCAGAGGACAGCGTGTGAGAGATGGGGTGAGCCCTGAAATGGGCTTCCCACCCCCTCCCCCAGGGATTCTGTCTGGTTTCCTGTGAGTGAATGAGCAAGATGGAGAACCCGTGTTTGGTGCCTGATTTTATCATCCCATGTGCCCTCTTTGGCCAAGCAAGACATCTCTCCTAGGGCAGAGGGGCAAGGGAGGAGGTGTGCTCTGTCTGGTTGCTTGGCTGCAAGTAGGGGCTAGGGGATAGACCGTCCAAAGCCCTGAGAATTGCTTTGGGAATTCTCGTCTCCTGCTGAAGAGAAAATCACTTTGATCGGAGGATTTTGCCCTTTCCTTTCTGATGAGCTTCATGGGGTGAAGTCAGCCCACTCAGTCTGTGTTTGATATAGACAAGAGCCTGAAAAACCAAAGAGATGTGACTTCATTTTTAGATAAAGCAAAGAGTGAATCATGGGGCTTTAATACATCAAGTGTTTTATAAATCTCCCAGCCTGGCTTAATCCCCAGACTTTGTATTTATTATCTTGACACAGGATGTTTAAAGCCAACACAGTTTGGGGCTCCTGGAGGAATTAAATCAGATGCAAATGTTATTATTATTTTTTTAATGAGTTTGACCCAAAGGATCATGAATGCTTCAGTGCAGTGTATGAAAACACCAGGTGGTTCCAAGTGAGGCCAAGTTCTCCTTCAGTGATATGAGAGCCTGGGAAAGGGGCATGAGTTGCCTTATGGTGTGATCTTGATCAGGAACAGAACTTTTGGTCCTGCCAGTGCTGCCAGGTGAAGTGGAGGCTCAGCGGGGAGAGTACATCACCTCGCCCTCCGGCTTCAGGCCTTCCAAATGCCAGCTTCCTTCAAGTGACGGCGTTTTTACCTTTCCACCTGACAAGCACCACTGGAAGATGGTGAGATGAGAAAGAACAAAAAGGAGGCCAGTGAGAGCAGATGGGGTCAATTCCAGGAGACTGCACAAGACACAAAGTCAGCTCTTGCCTGGCTGCCTTTATCAGAACGGTGGGCACGCCAGCTCCTGGAAATTCAGGCACTTACAGCATCATTTTCAGACACAGAATTTATACAAACTCATGCTAAAGTAGGAGATTTGCAATAAAAAGTAATATTTCTCTAGAGCTCTTAAATACTGAGGACTGTTCTCATGGGCTTATGAAACCAAAGAAACAAGCATGTATGGATGAAATACTGTGACAATGACAAATACTACTGGGAATGATAGGTATCCTTTATTGAGCACTTACTGTGTGCCAGGCCTTTACATGTATTTTCTCACTCAGTCCTCACTAACCCTTTGAAGAACAGTTATTGTCCTCATTTTACACAAAAGGGAACTGGGGCACAGAGAGGTTAAGTAACTTGTGCAAAGTCACACAGCTAATAAGTGACCTGAAAGGTGAATCATTGGGAAGGTATACAGTCCGTAGCCTTGTATTATGAAGTGAGAATTTTCAGTGGAACATAGTTGACATTCATATTCATAGCTTTTCAAGAATCCATCTAGTCACTGCCACCAAAATGTAACCTCCTGCTGGAAACTAACTGGCAGCTGGGAAGGAGAGCCCAGAACCACTTCCTCTAAATTGGAGAAAGTGTCAAAGAGAAGCATCCTTGTGCAGCGAGCCGGATGCCGGAAAGAGCCAGCTGAGGGGGCACTGGGGGCCTGCACTACATGGTGCTGGGCCCGTAAGGGATGACACACAGAAGAGAGACTGAAGAATATGGGGCTTAAAAGAAAGAGCTTTGAACAGTCCTTTCAAGGCTCACCTTTGCCATTTTCTTGTGTATATTGGGCAAGGTACCTAATCTCTCTAAACCTCAGCTCCTCAGCAAAATGATGGGGAGGTCAGTATCCACTTCACTGGACCACTCTGGGGATTAAGTGTGGTAATGAGTAAACATTCCTCACCCAGGGCTCAGCACACAGCAAATACTCTGTGAATATGAATTCTTTTATTGTGACAGCTCCCAGTGCTCAGTGATAGTCCTAAGCACTGGCCAAGTGTGCTGGATGTCCCTTTGGTTTCCCTGTGACATCTGGAGGAGAGAACGGTGAGCGGATGCAGTGTAGCAGGGAGAGCAGTGCGCGGCCACCAGCAGGCTCACGTTCTAGTGTCGACACCCCCGCCCATGTGGAGCTCTGGACCATGGCTTTCTGATCTGTCCATGTGGCCACCTCTCCGTTTAAGGTCCATTCTACCTCCTAATCTGTGACTCTGAATCTGACAGGAGCTCCTTCACAGGGACTTGATAAGCGTAAGTTAAACAGAGTTGGAAACTACCCTTAAGCTCACTATTGATCATGCTTATCCTTGTTGAAGTTTCATCCAAGAATTAGTAGATGGGCCTGAAATGAAATATTCTTTTTAAAATTAATTTTTAAATAAAATTATTTTGTAAATTTTTTTATAAATAAAATAGAGATTAAAAACAATACAGAAAAATCAATCAAACAACAAAAAAGAAAGAAACAAATATTCTTTTGGAATTTCCTAGTTTCAAAGTGCAGTTTTAAAAATAGACTATTTTCTCAGGCGGTAACACACTCTAAGTCTGTTATTTGCTACAGTAGGAAGATACCCATTTCTTAGATGATCTTTTGGATGTTTGTAGAGAATTGGAAAATGTCCAATTTTGGACTGATATTGTCTGGAGGCAAAAATTCCAAAAGGAATTTATGGGAACAGCCAGAAAGAAGCAGTTCTCAGTAGCCTGGGACCCACTGCTCCGGGGATGGTCCCCAGGTTCTGGTCTCATATTTTCTTTCTTATTCTCTCTGCCCACCACCTGGCTGTTTGAAGACCCACTGCATTCATGCAGTGGAGGCAGCTTTGTGCCAGACACTCACAGGAGAGGCGCTTGGGGCTCCTCACATCCAGAGACCTGCAGGGTTAGGAACCCGGATGGCTTCAAGTTCTTTCCCTTTCCGTCCTTCTCTTTCCTTGCTCAGATATGTACTGATCACTAGATACCCTGTACAAGTCCCTGGGGACACAGAACTCAGAGCCATGATGTTCCTAGAGGAATTCACGGTCTGGTGGAGAATTGCACCAGGGCAGAGTACAATGGATATATGTATGAGATGCCGTGGGAGAGTGGGAGGGAACACCTCTAGCCAAGCTCAGGATATCGGTGAAGGCTTTGTGGAGAGAGGGATGGTTCTAGAAGGGAGTCTGGAAGATGGAGGAGGAGTGAGTCAAATGGACACGGAGGGAAGCATGACTCATGCTGGCAGTTTCTGATGTGGTTGGTCAGTGGTGGGTCCTGTGGATATATGTATACCAGGATTGGAAACCCCTGAGCCCAAGGGATCAACATGTGCAAAGGTCCAGAGGCAGAAAACAATATTCAGAGAACAACTAAACAGCTTGTTTAGTCTGGTTGAAACACAGCATGTGAGTGAATGAGTGATCCTGCATGAAACGAAACTGACAGGAAATGAAGCCAAAGAAAATTGCCCCACAAGGATGAAGCAAAGTGGCAAGATCTTGACAACTGTTTTATCAGGGTGATGGATATTTAGGGATCCATCATCTACTTTTGTGTTTGTTTAAATGGTTCATAATAAATTTTGTGAAAAGCAGAATATTCCATAGAGGCACCAAGACCAGAACATAGCTCAGACAGAGCAGAGATTGAATCCCAGGCCTCCTGGTTTCTAGTGACTACTGGAGACCTTGTCAAGTTACTGAACCTCTCTATTTCTCATTTTCCTCACCTGAAAATGGGAGTAATAATGTCTACCTTACTGCACTGTTATGGGGATTGAAAGGATGGAACATGCCGCCATCCTTGCATAGTATTTGGCTTGGAATCATCCCTTTTCCCTCTCAGATGGACTATCCCATTCATTCTGATTGAGGTCTCTAGATGGTGCTGTAGAGGGTTCCAAGCAGAGAACCTCGAAATGTTCTGTAAGTTACGAAAGCAAGAACCTACAAGGCAAGGTGTAGAGCTGGAAGGAAATCTGGAGCTGGGCGAGTGGCCTGAAAAACATCCACACCACAGACCAACACGTGTGAGTTTAGACAGGTTAGGCCTGTGGATGGCTAAGGAGGAGACAGCTCAGAGACCTTGGCTCCCCCTACAGCAATGGAACCTTAACTGGATTTGCATTTATAATCTCTTGCATTTCACCTATTTGTGTATTTCTGGGCTTTAAGTTGCCTAGAAAATACACATGAGAATGTAATATTTTAAACTGGGGCAGATGAAGTTTCAGTTCACCTCCCCCTCACCATCAGGGGCATTTTAAACCGTCATATTGTAAAACTAAACTCTACCAAGATGTAATAAATGTCCAGGATGGAGGAAAAAAAAACTTTTCAAATGAAACACACTCATACCACTACTCACACTTACTAAGCATGCTGTTTGGTCATCCAGGATGTTAAAGGGACCCATAAAGAAAGATGGAAAGCGAATCAGAAACGGAGATTGGGATTCCATCCCCTGGGGAGCCCCTGGGAGCTCTGAGCATCTCACCTCCAGGCACACCCACTGGCAACATTGCCCCTGTCACACCTGCAGTTCTGTTCAGCCTTTCAAGGAGAGTGTTTCCTGGTATGTAGGTCTTCAACTACCAGGTGTGTTTGCCCACCCTCGGCCTGTACTTTCTAGTACCTGACAGGCTGACACTGAGGGAACAGCACGTTTCACATTTTGCAGCTGTTGTGCAAATAGAACTTCAGTGGAATTCCTCCAACCACTAACTCTACGGAAACCACAAAGAGCCGAAGAGCCAACCTCTGACTTTCCAAACATCAGTCATGCCTCTTGACGCCAGACTCTGGAACTAACTTGGAAAATGCGGTCCATCCTTGATGGGTGTGTAGGAGAAAGACATTTAAGTCTGTATCATCCTCAAAGCCTCAGTATAAACCCGGTCAGGGCAGACTGTGTCCAATATGTGCTCTTTGATGTGTTAGGGAGCTAAACCTACCGTCACTGAGATCCCACCAGGGACCCTCCAGGGACAGAGTTCTCGCTGGGTGGGTGTCCCTGCTCTGACTTCTCCCACTCTTCCCAGAAGGGTAAAACATAGAGTCTACTCTGGACTTAGAAGCTACAACCTGGCCTCAGAACTATGTACCCTACCGAGCACTCACGTGCTTTCCAGGATACTTTCCATATAGCTTCCCAGCTGCAGTGCTGGGTGATTTCATTTTAACTACAGGAGCTTTAAGCTAAATCTTGCTGAGGCTCCTCTGTCTGCAGAACAGAGGCTGGCTCCTTCCATGGCCCTCAAGTGCTCCGTGGGCACTTGGGCCGTCACTGAATTTCCAGGAAGGCCCAGGAGAACCCAATCTCTTTGAAATGTCTCTGACACATGGGTCTTGCACTGGGGACCAAGCGACAAGAACCAGGGCTCTCAGGATATGGGATTCTTGACCTGTGTTCTATGTTGTGTTCTGTGTTCTATGATGATTCTATCATCTTAAGAGCATTTTTAAAGGATAAAACAGCAGCAATCAGTGATTTCTTAGAAATGGGGCCCATTTAAATATATCCCCAGGGAGGATGGCTGTTGTGTGTTCTGGATCCACCCTGTGATCTGGACACACTGAGGGCACTGCATAAATATTAATTCATGTTGATCCATTATGGAAAGAAAATGGAAAGACCCCTATAAGGCAGCAGTGACCCTACAAGACCCAGAAGGCTTGCTGGAACTGTGACAAGGCAAGATTGTGACAAGGCCCGAGAAAAGCAGTTTTTCTTCCCTCACTCAACACAGGCAGTGAACCGAGGCGCGGCACTGTCTGCGCGGTCACTGGAGGGCGGGGAGGGGGCCCTGGCAGCTGCCCGGAAGCCCCCATCGCTGTCCCGGGATGATCAGGGAGTAGCCGCCTCGGTGCCCACGAGGGCTTCACGGCTGCCGGCTGCACACAGAAGTGGGGAGGAGGTTGGCTCAGGCTTGTGTGCCGCCTTGGAGGGGCAGGGTCCTTGGGCTGATAGGCAGGGGACCTGAGCTCAGAGTGGAATAGGGCCGGTGGAAGGAGGGCTTGGTGGCCGCCGATACTTGTCCAGGAATCATGGTTATTGGCTCGGAGAAACGGCTCAACACCTTCCAGGGTTCCGAGGCTGCTTGTAAACCTGCTCCTTTAGAGTGGACCCCGCATCCGCTTGCAACCCTATGATGGCTTTCGGATCCGGATCCGGTGAGGAGTCCCATCAGAGCATCCCAGTTCTTTCTATGGAAGCTGTGGCTGCACATCTCCTCTCCGTAGTGGATGTGAATCTGTCTTCTCCATCCCTGTTCTGTAGCCTCGGGAGAGCCGGGAGTGAGAAAGGGGCGGGGTGGGGAGGGCAGGCAGGGAGAAGAAAAAAGTCGGTGGGTGGGCGGGGCCGAGAGAGTCTGGAGAGGAGGAAAACGTTCCAGTTCCTTCCTCGCCAAGACTTGTTTGCTGCCCTGTTGGGAGTTTTTTGTTTGGAGGCCTTTTTCCCTTTTAATCAAAGCAGTCCGTTCTGGTGCCGCCCCTGCAACAACCCTGTCCAGCTCCTTCGCATGGCAACTGTGCACGTAGCCCCCAGGCCGGGCTTATATTCCTAATTTCTTCTGATGACTCCAAGGGAACTTAGGTTTGATTCCCATCTCCGCTTCCTCCCAGACATGTACTTTCCCAGCCGTTGACTGGGAAGCTTTGTGTCTGTGATGGATCACAGGGCAATCAGACTCCAGCTCTTGAACTTCAGAGGGACTGGGACTAACACTCATTAAGCACCAATTGTATGCCAGAGACTGTTCAAAGTGCTTTATGTATATAAACCAGTTAGCCCTCCAAGGTAGGCATTCTTATTCTCTATTTTCAGGTGAGGAAACTGAGGCTTGCAGAGTTAATTGTCCAAGGCCGCACAGCTGGTTGGGGCAGGCTGGCACTCTGACTGCAAACGCTACACTTTTAACCACCGCACCTCAGCCCCAGGAGGGCATTCTATTCTTCTGTATGGATACCCAAGAGTGTGTGTATTCATTCCCCTAATTCTGGTCATTTAAGTTCTTTCAAAAAATGTTCCTAATGTTAATAATGTAGTGATGAATGCTTTTGTAACAATAGCTAATAATTCTGAACATCTATTGAACTGCCAACTGTGTTTGAAGGTCTTTATGCATCTTAACTAATTTAACCTTTGGGACTACTATTAGTACCATTTAACTGATGAGGAAGCTGTGGCCAGGGCAGCTGGTTAACTGTTTTGTCCCAGGCTGCACAGAGCTATCGCTCTTACGATGCTGTCTGGACATACATCTGTGACCACACCACTGATACTGCTTCAGGAAAGATTGTTATGCTGGAATTACTAGGGCTTACAGCAGAAACATTTTTAAGGATCTAGATACATATCACAAAATTATTTTTCAGGAACACTGGGTGGTTATGCTAATTTATATTCCTATGAATGCTGTGCTGCTGATTAAGGAATCTGAAAGTTAGATGAGCCCCAGGGCAATCTGTCCATAAAACTTTTGGACTTTTGTCAGTTGATCTAGGCACTAACTACCACTAATGATACTATTTTTATGAAAATAATATATATATCTGGCTCAAAATTACACTTTTTATTAAATTTTTTTTTTTGGCAAGGGGAGGTAATTAAGTTTACTTATTTATTTATTTATTTTTGATGGAGGTACTGGGGATTGAGCCCAGGACCTTGTGTATGCTAGGCATGCACCCTACCACTGAGCTATACCTGCCAACTCAAAGCTACATTTTGGAGGAAGCATCTGGGTTGCTGGTTATGTTCCAGTTCTTGATCTGCGTGGTGTTTACTCTGTTGTGGTTCTTTGTGATAATTCATCAAGCTATTGCCTTAGGACTTGTTCACTTTTCTGTTTGTAATTTATACTTATTAAAAGTTTATGTTTTTTTTAAAAAAAACCCTACTATTATAATCTTTTGGATATTAGGGATAGAATACATTGAAATCTGTTGTAAAGAATAAGACAATGACTCAGTTGTCACCATATTTTCACCACATGTTGGAAAAAAGGAGATTTTGAAAGATTTTTCACAATTCCTTTTTTTAAAAATCTCCAGTGTGAGAAGTGAATAGACATTAAACCACAATATTCCTAAGAAATACAGTTCTAAAAAAGTCTTTTATCTGTTTCTATTGCTTTGGTTTTTGTCCAAGAAAGGTTAAGTTTTTCTGTTTGAAACTTGAGAAGTATGACGTATATTTAAAACATGCAGTTATGATGATTGAGTTTTTGGCAAAGACTTGAGAACCATGATTATGATCCCAGAGAGAGTTGTTCTCTTTCCGTATTGACATTCTAATGTGTTCTTCCTTAATACTGGTTTGGAGGTAGTGTGTGGTTCCGTGATATGGCCTGATGGCTGTCCTCAGTAACGTCCCTAGAGATTCAGGTACATCTTTCCATGGCTAATGGATCAGCCCAAGAAGATCAATATATCATCATTTCAAGAAACCATTGTAAGAAAGTATGCTCTTACTCTAATGGAAGCCAGTAGCGATTTCCTTGTCAACTTCCCGATTGTTTTAAAGTATTATTTCAGTGCTTATGTCCCTCTGCTGACTTTATTGTCTATCTAAAAATTAATTGTTTAGCCCTATTCAATTTCTTAGTCGAATTTTTACCAGTTTTTGTTTCTCTGCCACAGAGGACGTAAGTGGCTGCAGACTAAGAGGGCATCTTGTGCCATTTGTAACAAGACAAAAGGAGCCATGTTTCCTAAGTCTTCCTTTAGTTTCTACCCCCAAAAAGGTCTCAGCATGAGATTCTGTGAGTCAGCAATATTCCTTTATTTAGACTGGCTTTCTTCCACTTCTAGCTAACATCTTACCATTACCACTGTGTAAGTCTGCTTAGGCTGCTGTCACAAAACACCGGAGGCTGGGTGGCTTAAACAACAGAAATTTATTTTCTCACAGCTCTGGAGGCCAGAGGTCCAAGATCAAGGTGCCCACGTGGTCGGGTTCTGATGCAGCCCTGGTCTGCAGACAGCAGCCTTCTCACTGTGTGCTCACGTGTCCTTTTCGCTAGGCACATGGAGAGAGAGAAAGCTCTGGGGTCGCTTCCTCCTTTTATAAGGACACTAATCCTGGTGTCCTTATAAAAGCTCCTGATTAAAGCTCCATCTTTTGACCTCATTTAACCTTAATTACTTCCCTAAAGGACCCATCTCCAAATACCCCTGAAATGGGAATAAGGACTTCAACATATGAATTTGTGGGAGGGCACAGCTTAGTCCGTAACATGACCACAGTCCCGACAAATAAAATTAAGCTTCATTGGGGGAGGGTATAGCTCAAGTGGTAGAGCGCATGCTTAGCATGCAGGAGGTTCTGGGTTCAAGCCCCTAATTACCTCCTCCCCCCAAAAAAATAAATAAAAAATATTAAATCAAAGTAAGCTTTGTTTTCCTTTTCAAAGTAGCTTTTGGGGGGGGGAGTGGGGCTAATGCTCTGTTAAATGACATTTAGTTTTTAAATTTGTAAAACATTTTGGGGTTTCTTCTAACTGCATTTTGGGAATCCAGACTAGAGAAGGCATAGACCCTACTCTAGGAGACTCCTCAAGGAGTTTATAAAATAATGAAGGAGATGAGTTGCATGCACAAAGAACTAGAATCTCTGGAAGTTGGAGATACTGTAAATACAAGAGTGTGCTGGGGTGGCGGGACAGCGCAAGTGGTAGAGTGTGTGCTTAGCATGCACGAGGCCCTGCGTTCAATCCCCTGTACCACCGTTAAAACAAATAAATAAGCAGAAAACCTAAGTATCTACCCCCCCCAAAATTTAAAAAACCAAAAGCAAATAAACAAAAATACAATATGCTATGGGATTCAGAGGAAAAGATAATCACCATTCAAGAGCCGCCTTTTTTTTTAATGGAAGTCTCTCTCTTTTTTTAATTGAAGTATAATGAGTCACAATGTGTCAATTTCTGGTGTACAGCATAATGTCCCTGTCATACATATGCACACATATTTGTTTTCATATTCTTTTAAGGGCTGCCATTTGAGCCTCGTAATCATGGACAGGCAGGATCCAGACTGGGGATGATGTAGCCAAGGCCACACCAGGTTGAGCAGGAACAGACACCACAGAGGCAGCAAGGTGCAGTGCAGTGGAAATGAGGGAATTAACCGGGGAACACTGTGGGGGTGAATTTTATGGCCTAAGAGAAGGTTAGGTTCTGAAATCAGCACTTAAAAAGGGTCACTGTGACTAAATGGCCCTTGACAATTTGGATATTTTTTTGTCTCTCAATGATTCTCATATCACCAGTTTTTCCTCCAGTGTTGCAGCAGACCAGTTTCTTTGAGCACCAGATGAAGAGTGTGGTTGGCTGTGCTGTGGCAGAGAGACAGAGAGAGAGAGAGAGAGGGAGAGAGAGAGAGAGAGAAAGAGAGAGAGAGAGAGAAAGGGAGGGGGAGAAGAAGAGAGGGAGGGGGAGAAAGAAAATGAATGAGAATACAGCTTTAAAAAAAAAAACACACTTACCATGACAGGATGCTTACACAAAGATAACCATAAGAGAAACCAGATTGACTGAGAGCATTGCAGAGTCTTTCCAAGTTTTGCAAACAAATATGTATTTCATTTACAGCATTTGATGTAAGTACATGAACTGGCAATGTAAAGGAAACATTCATGGAAATGATCACGTTTAAAATGTTCCACATTACTAGTGAGCAAATACATACACAGTGTAAAAACAATGAGTTACTATTTTCTCCTTATCAGATTAGCAAATATTTTAAAATAATACTGTTGGTGAAGGCGTGTGTCTTAATAGCACACCTTGCTAATGGGAATGTAAACTGGTACAGCCTTTTAAAAAATTAGTTGGCAATATTTTACTCTCTTGAGAGTCCTAGGAAGGTTAATACACCTTGACTTGATAATTCCACTTACAGGAATCTATGCTGATAATACAGAGATGTGGACAAAGATTTGTGTTTAGCAATTTCATTGAAGTTTTACTTATAATAGTTGGAAATTTAGAAGCAATCTACACGAGAATGCTATGAAAATTGGTTGCATAAATGATATATCAATTACTGGAATATTCTTCAGCTTTTAAAAAATATGTTTTCAAATAATTTTACTGATATTAAAATGCATATTCTATGATATGTTTTTAAAAAGTGAGTTCCAAAATTATGTGTATAATAAAAATATGCACAAGGGAAAAATAGAAAGAGACAATAAATGGTAAGGTCATTTATTCATTTTGCAAATTTTTATTAAGCATATCATATGTTTGGCAATGCATTTATCTATATTAGTGGGTCTATGGATGATTTCCATTTTATTCTTTATGCTTTGCTAAGTTTTCCAAATTTTCTAGAGCATTTAATTGCTTTATATCCAAAATATGCATTTTAATAAATTCTTCCCACCTTTTAGGGCCCAAACCCACCCTTCCGTAAAGTCTTCCCTGGTTACACTATTAGGAAGTGATCTCCAGCTTTCCGGTGACTCTTTCCTATCGGTCTTAACACGTGTGGTCTTGAATTGCAGCCACTGTATGTATGATGCTCATCCCAGCTGGGTTGGGAGCTACCGAAGAACAGGGACTATGGTTTAGAGGGCCTGAGTTTCTAAGCAAAAGCCTGGCTCTCTTTCCCACCTTCCAGAAAGGCTTTCCTACTCCTTAAACCAAATGGGTGATTTCTTCTTACTCTGAATCCTCAAGACAGCTTTTTACGCCTCTTTTATTGGAGGTCCGCTCTGCTTTGGATGATGATTAATTGTGTTTGTCTTGACCCCTCATTTGTCACCCAACTCCTGATCATAGGAGACGAATCTTATTCCTCTTTGCACCCTGAGTTGTGTCGTGTGTGAAGTGCATGCTCAGTAGACAGGGGATGGACCTATGACTGAATGAGCACAGGCTCTTTTCTGCCATTTCCGACAGATGCCTTCCCCCTAACCCCTAATCGGAAGAGTTGCAGACCGCTGGACAGGCTCAGGGACAGACAGGATAAGAGACTGTCCACAGAGAATAAGCAGACCCAAAGCACTGAGCAGTGGTCGTCATGAAATGCAACCCACCGGATAAACCTGCCCTTAGAGATGCGATGCCCCAAATACTACTCTTAAGCTTCTCTCTGGGACCTGAGAACTTTATCTGTGAAGCATTCACCTTTTTTCACCATTTCACAAACTCACAGAAATTAATTCCCCCAAAGAATTCCCCTCTTCCAGTCATACACTGAATAGCATAGATTTGCCTTGTTACCCAATTTCATTCCCGAAGCCCCCAAAGGTGGGTCATTAAGAGAAAACTTTAAAATCAAGGATGGCATAGATGTAATTTTAGAATAAAAAATACAATTAAGGAAAGAAGGCCCATCATTCAGTTCCATTTAGCACGTGTTTATTATGCTCCAAGTGTTTGCAAATACTTGTCCTGGGCACTGAGGATGGTCTATAGGTTAAGTAGGACATTGATCTCATTCATAAGCTCTCACTATAGCAGCTCTGGCCCTGTAACAGGAGAGGGAGAAGTGCAGTGGGGGAGAGGGTGGAGAGGGGGTGGGCCCTGCACAGCACTGCAGGACGCTGGCTGGGACTGGATAGACGTGGGAAATGAATGGAAGACGGCTGGTAGTCCTGCTCAATTGTGTTAGTGGTGGCCATTGATACTTTCGGTCGGTAACCAGGAAATGTAACATGTGGGTGTCAAAGGGTTCAGAGCACAAGTTCCAACATTTGTCTGGGCGGTGGGTCCCCCCACATCACCAAGCAGTTCTCTGCGACACCAGCAGGGTGTCCTATGATTCAACTCAATTCTGACACTGATACCTGGAGATAGCATCGGACCCCACAGGTTAAGGGTTTGGTTTCACAAGACTGCACCTCCCCCACTCCTCCACTGTCCTTCCACCTGGTTCTGAGGCCAGTCACAAGTCCCGATGGTCACCTGTGCTTCTGACCAACCGCCTATAGATGGGAGGGTCTGACAACTCCCTCCTTGGGTTCCATTAATTTGCTAGAGAGGCTCACAGAACTCAGAGAAACATCTTACTTACTGGATTATTGGTTTATTATGAAAAGATATCACTCAGAAACAGACAGATGGAAGAGATGCACAGGGCAAGATATGGGAAAAGGGTGCAGAACATCCATGCCATCGGAGTGCACCACTCTCCTCAAATCTCTCCAGCTGTCCACAACCTGGAAGCTCTCCAAATTCCGTCCTTTTGAGTTTGTATGAAGGCTTCATTATATAGGCATGATGGATTAAATCACTGGCCATTAGTGACTGATTCAACCTTCAGCCCCACTCCTCCCCCCAGAGGTCAGGGTGTGGGACTGAATATTCCAACCCTGAAATCACAAGGATGGTTCTCCTGGCAACCAGTGCCTCATCCTTAGGTGTGGCCCAAAAGGTGCCTCATTAACATAACAAAAGATACCCTTATGGCTCTCACCTTAGGAACTTCCAAGGATTTTAGGAACTCTGTGCCAGAAAGGAAATGAAGACCAAATATGTATTTCTTATTATAAATCATGATATCACAGGGCGGGATTCCAATAGAATAGAAAGGCTTTAGGAAAAAACAAACCCAAAACCGAAGTTCTAAGGCAATCTTGGAGAGAAGATGTGATATGAGACAGGTTGTTACAGAAAGAAAAAATAGAATAAGATGGTATTTAACAGAATCCAGTGCACCTGCCAATGTTCTTAGCTACTGACAATGCTATTCTAGTTAGTTTGAGCATAAAAGGAATTTATTAAGGAATATTAAAACACCATCAGGAAAGTGAAAGAACAACCTACAGAATGAGAGAAAATATTCTCAAATCATATTCTGGTAAGGGACTTGTATCCAGAATGCAAAAATTAAACAATAAAAGATACATTTAAAAAGACCATTAAACTGGGCAAAGAATGATGAGTGCACAACAATGTGAATGAATGTACTTAATATCAGTGAATAGTACACATCAAAATGGCTAAAATGGGAAATTTTATGTTATGTGTTTTTCACCACTGTTTTTAAAATTTTTCTTTAGTAGGTAAAGATTTTAATAGATATTTTTCAAAGATACACAAATGGTCAATAAACACATGAAAAGATATTCAACATTATTAGTCACTAGGCACATGCCAATCAAACCCACAGTGAGATACTACTTTTCACCCACGAGGAAATTAGAACCCTAATACTTCGCTAGTGCTAGTGTAAAATGATGTAACTGCTTTGGAAACCAGCCTGGCAGATCCTCAAGTTTTTAAAGATAGAATTACCACATGACCCAGTAATTCTACTCGTAGATATCTAACTGAGAGGAACAAAAATATGTTCATACAAAAACTTGCACACAAATGTTTATAGCAGCATTACTCATACCAGCCAAAAAGTGAAAACCATCCTCGTGTCCAGCTGATGAACAGATAAACAAAATGTAGTTTGGCAATGTTATTTGGCAACAAAAGGAATCATGGACTGACACATGCCACAAAATAGATAAATCTTGAAAAAATTTTGCTCAGTGAAAGAAGCCAGACCCAAAAGGCCACATGGTGTATAATTCCATTTACATGAAATGTCCACAGTGAGGAAATCCACAGAGACACAAAGTAGATAAGTGGTTGCCGGAGGCTGGGATGGGGTGGGAAATGGGGGAGTGACCACTGGTGTGTATGAAGTTTCTTTTCAGGCTGATGAATTTGTTCTGGAATTAGACAGTGGTGATGGTTGCACAACCTTGTAAATATACTGAAAACCAGTGAATTGCACACTTTAAATGGATGAATTTTTATAGTATGTGAATTATCTCAACAAAGCATTGGTTTTTTGTTTTTTCGTTTTTTTCCTATTATTAAAGAATATTACCTGGCTCAGAGAATCTCTAAGAAATCCAGAGAATTAGGCTTGGCTGCTACCCCGCTGAGAACAATGCCTAAATTGTACCACGGAATGGCTCCAGGGTGAGCCGGAGTACAACTCCTCGGGGCACAGGCACCTGGGAACTTTGCTCTGCTGGCCCAGAGCCTCCATATGTTTCCACCAGCCTCTACCACCTCCCAGAAAACACCTTCTCTAGGGTCTGCTTTCCCATTTTGCTTTCATCCAGACTGAAGTCCAGTGTCTGTCCACCTGATTCCAGAGCCTGGGCCATCTTTTCGAGCCCTAAATCTAAAGAAGGCGGAGAAAGCCGGTTAGGCATGGAAGGCAAGTCCCCTCAGTGAGTTTACTGAACAATGATTTTAAAGTTGCAGAATATGGAGTTAAATGGGCCCTTTGAAGTTCATCTATTCTGACCATTTGGTCTAACGACTGTCACACTGCCAAAGGCCATGGCAATTTCTATCTTTATGTGCTTGACTTTGTAAGCATTTGGCAACGTGAATCACTCCACACTTAAACATTTCTCCCCCTTCCATGTTGGTGGGTCTCCTCCCTTTTCCCTTTCTAATCATTTTCCTCTGACTTTTCACCCAGAACTGTTCTCTTTGCCCACTGAAAACTGGGGTTTCCCCTCATCTCCATATTCAATCCTGCCCTTAATAACTTAATTCACACTGTGAATGTGATGGGTTGAATGGTGTCCCCCACAAAATCCATATGTCGAACTTCTAACAGCCAGAACCTCAGAATGTGACTTTATATAAACACAGGGTAATTTCTAAGCAGGAGACAGAAATAAGGGCAGATGTCATTGGTTACAATGCGATCATACTGGAGTGGGGTAAGCCTCTCACCCAGTATCACTGGTGTTCTTATAGAAAGGGAACACCTGGACACAGACGCTCATACCAGGAGAAGACCACGTTGATTGAAGTTATGCTGCCAGAAGCCAAGAAACTTCCAGAAGCTAGGAAAGAGTCCTGGAACAGATCTGAGGGCTCCCCTGGCACCCTCAGAGGGAACATGGCTCTGTGGACACCCTGATCTTGGAGATCCAGCCTCTAGCATTGTGAGCCAGCACATTTCTGTTGTGTAAGCCGCTCAGTTTGTGGTACTTTGTTATGGCAGCCCTAGCAAGTGTTGGGACTTTTCTTTAGTCCTGTATTTACCTTCTCCTTATCAGTGGACAATTGCCTGGTTTATATTTTTAGCTCATAACACTGAAAGTATCTACAGATCCACGTGGCTTGTCTTGCTTGCTGGGACATTTGCATCTGGATATTCCACAGAGACCATAAACTCAACCTGTCTAAACACAACTCATCACTTCTCTGGCTGGTTCTGCTTGCTCCTCCTCCTTCTCTTGTTGCTTCTGGTGAATGTCGCCCTCCATCCCCCGTGTTGCTCATGTCAGAAAAACCTGAGTGATAGCATACAGCTTTGCTTTCCTTTGTTACCAGGCATCAAATCCTCAAGGTTCCACCTCTCTCATATCTTCGGAGTCTTCCTTGTCCAACCCAGCCCCACCTTCACTCCCTTCCTAGGCTGTCTTCCTTCCAGATGCCTTCCACAACAATCTTTCTGAAACACAAACCTAATCAAGTCACTTATCTGCTTAAAATTCTTCAGGGAGACTCCAATCAAATCCCAGAGTCTGGCAGGTAAGATCTTTATGGTCTGCCTGCTTGCCACCCTGGATAACCCCATCTCCCACCTTTGCACTCATCACCTGCTTTCTGCAGCCACCCAGAAGCTCAGATCTCCCTCCTGCCTCTTTTCATTCTATCTCATGCCTGCTCAGTCTTCAAAATGCAAATGCAGCCACCTCTGGGAAGCCTTCCTTGATTTCCAGCATGATTTAAAACCTGCTTCTGTGTTCCTGTAACTCTCTAGACATAAACTTTATCGCAGCAATTTCGCCATGCCTTGAAATTGTCGGTCTCCACACCCTCCTTCCCTCTCCTCACCCTCCCCTTCCCTCCCTCCCTTCACCCCCCCCCCCCCCCCCCCCCCAGTAAGGCACTTGAGAGTAGAGACTTCAGGCCTTTTCCAAACTTCCTTTTCTTAGCCTAGTGCTCGGCACTTAGGAGGCACACAAATGTTTTTAGGTGGAAGGAAAGGGAGGCGGGGAGGAGAGGGGAGACTCCCTACCCCAACTTATTTCACAGGGTGAAAAATAAGACCATGAGAGGCAGCAATTTCTCCTCGTTTTCAGGGCCGATTGTGTCCTCTTTGACTCATTGTCAGAATTTACTTCAACGCAGATTTTTTCCCACTCTCATATTCAGGACTTGTGATTGCTTTTAGTAATGAACTGTTCTGTCCTGGAGGCTGGCTAGCCCCTTGCCGCGCTCTCAGCCGCGTCAAACTGAAGTCATTCCCCTGAAGGGACACAGTCTGTAGTGTGTTTACAGGCCGGGGGGTGGGGTGGGGGGATGCGTTTTCTGAAGCAGCCCTGAGAACCGCGTCCACCCTTTTTCTACGCCACCCCCCCCCCCCCGCCCCGTCACCTCCCCGGGCTGCGATTGGCGGTGCCCCCCCGGGGGGGGGGGCGGCCGCCGGAGCCTGCAGTCCGCGCGCGGGGAAAGCGGTGGGAAACGCGGCGCCAGCTTGCGTGTCGTCTGCCTGCTCTTTGTGCGGGGATTAGTCGCCGCGCCAGGTCCGGGAACGCGGCGGGCGCCGGGCGGCGTGTAATCCAGGATTTGCCGCGGCCGCGCGGTTTATGGAAAACAGATGTCTCAGCCCTGGGCCTGAGCACAGGATGGAAGTGACCGACCCGAGAGCCTTTGGGAAGCGAGGACACCGAGCTGAGGCCCTTCGGGATCCAGCTGGGAGGCGGCTTGCCTTCGGCCCGTGCGTTGTTGCCGCTTCAGCCTAGAGCCCGAAAGCGCCGGGCAGTGCCGCCACTTCACCCGCCGCGGGCCGTGCGCGCCTCTTCTGTCGCCGAGCGGGTCGCCGTTGCGCAGTAAGTCGGTCCTTGCTCGGCTCCGGCCCGGGCTGTGCGTGCGCAGTTGCGGCCGGTGGGCCGGACCCCGGTACTTGGTGCCCTCCCCCCGGGCCAGGCCCGCGTGGACCGAGGTGTGCGGACCGGCGGAGACGCCGCTTCTGGGTCCCCCGGGGGAGGGGGGACAGGCTGCCACCCCAAGTCCGCCCGGTCCCCGGGGGCGGGGACCCTCTGCCAGTCCCGAAATGTGTGCGCAAAGCCTCGGAAGCTTTCACGTCGTTTTGCACTGAGGGAAAAAGAAAAGAAGATATTCTGCAATCTGAAAGCAGTACATTTAATAATTGTTGAAAAGATGGGTCTTGCTCTCTTTATGGTTTGGTCGTTTGTTCCTCTACAGCCCACTACTGAAATCGACGTTCTTTTTAATTAGCTTCCCCTCTGCTTCTCTGCTTAGCTTCAAACTGCGATTCTGGCATCTTAGAGGAGGGAGATGTTGAGTTTTGAGGGTTTTCGGGGCTCTTTTTGATTGCTGTATGTATTCTGAAAATGTATGCCCCATGTTGAAAACTGCATGCTGCGGACAAATTAGGTGAGAGGCTGGGAATGGGGAGGAAGTTTTATCACGTGAAATGCCTGTCAGACCCAAAGCAAAGCGTTCTATGAATCCTAAATCGGTTCCCACCTGTAATCCAACCCCACAAGCAGCTGGTTTCTTCATCACCCCTTCACTCCTCCTAGAATTCACCAGCCTTAATTTATGAAACAGAGACAGCTTTAGATTCAAATGCTTTTTAAGTGGTTAATTTCAAAGCACCTAGAGTCCCAGACATCTATAGAGTAGGTGAGCCCCTAGGGCGGGAGGGGTTCCTGTGACCCTATGCACACCGAAGCCTTTTTTTCATGAGTTTCTAGCCGATTTTCCTCTAAAAATGGAGAGTAACTTTCCCATCAATGATTTGGGAATCTAGTTATGGGCTTGTTGCACGGCTACGTGTATTTCCGGGTTCCTTTACTACGAGGTGGAAGGGAGATTGTGCTTGGTTCACTGCCTCCCTGCTAGACTGACCTCTAGTCTCAGATTTCCACAGGGTTTCACCCTTGGGAGACTTGATACTGGACCTGATACCTGCCTTTCCGTTGAAAGAAACAAAAGAGCAGGAATGACTCAGAGCCCCTTGGCTACCACAACCTTAACCAAAGATGCAAATTGTTTGATTGGATTCTTTATGACGCACATTACTTTGTTTCCTTCCTCTTCAAATTTAGGTACATCTAGCAAAGAAGCATCAGTTTAAAACACCAGCAAAAGCTCTACCTCCCTCCTCCCTTAGAGTAAACACCGATTTGGTTGAGTCCGGCATGGGCACCTACAATAATGAGATGTCTTCGTGGTGAGATCATTCAGTCATATTCTGGACCAGGTACAGGAGGGGTAGCCCCAGGCTTCCTTACTCACTCCTATGTTTGAACATTCTTTTCCCTGTACCCTCCCTTTTCTTTCTACCATTTTCTATACTCTTATTTAGCTCCTTACTATGACTATCTTGGATCATGGAATCTAGGCTGTTATTACCTTTCAGTGTCAAGTTTGTTTAGATGACAGTGTCCCCTTGCCAGTATTCGTTTTTTAAAAAAATGAATTTTTACTTTTTTTAATGAAGGTGCTGGGCATTGAACCCAGGACCTTGTGCATGCTAAGCATGTGCTCTGCCACTGAGCTATTCCCTCTCCCCCTCTTAGCAGTATTCTTAGAACATTTTCCTGAATCTAGCCTTTATTTTCCTGGAAAACTCTTTGTGTATGAAATCCTCCACTGGAAATTCCATTGCATCTTTCAAAAGTAAATGTGGCACCTACATCTTGAATTATTTTTCTGGCATCTTTATTTTAATGTTGACTTGCATGGTTTCCTGATCGTCTGGTCAGCTTGTTTTTTCTACTTCCTTTTGAAACATAAGTGGAAAGAACTGCTCACACTAGACACTGAATATAAATGGGTTATGGAGTCTCCCTGAGAATTAACATACACTCGGATCTTTTCTTTGGTCTGCGCTTGGGTTGACTTCTGGCCTTGGAATTTCTGTCCACTGCTTACTCTAGAAAGAAGCTGGATATTTGTCTTGGGGCTTGGGAATGATCTGTTTATTTGGCCTTTTCTGAGCAGCAGTAACTCACCACCTCTCCAGCTTTTGTGTTGAGAATTTGGCCTGTCAACAGAGATAACCCAATCTGGTAATACAGCAATGCCCTTGAAAAACATCATCTTGAAATCCTGAACTCTGGGAAGATAACATTATCAGGACTTTCTCCTTCTCTCCTTCTTACTCCATGAAAAATGACACTGCTTGGTTTACGCCAAATCTATCTTGTATTATAAATTCCCAGCAAACAATTTTAGCTTGATTTGTTTGTTTTGTCTTTTCTTGGGTGGGGGGATAATTAAGTTTTATTTATTTAATTGGAGGTACTAGGGATTGAACCCAGGACCTCTTGCATGCTAAGCACGTGCTCTACCACCGAGCTATACCCTCCCTCTAGCTTGATTATACAGGATCTAAAGGCTTGTGCTGGCAGGTGCTGGTAAGGTTTTTTTTTCTTTCCCGGTGTCTTAAGTCTTTCACCTCCTTGGTCAGGTTTATTCCTAGATATTTTGAGATGCTTTTGATGCTGCTGCTAATGATGCCGATAAATACAATGATGGTTTTCCTTTTGGGTTTCATGAAAAAATGCATTCCAGGGTATCTTTCTGAGGGGCCCCTCTGAGACTGTTATAAAAACCTTGAGTCAAGGCTGAAGTACTGTCATACTGTGTCACCAGCATTATTTCTTGGGCTCTTATGTGTTAGACCTTAAGACTGACCAGCCAGTTGGCAAGTCTGAAAATGTCCTTGCAAGTTATCTGTGAGTTTAGTTTATTTTCTCTGAACGAGAATGGTAGGTCTTTGATATGACTAGTATTTGCTCTGAGTTAGAAGAATTGGTAGGTGCAAACTTTGAAATAGACAGGTAGAGGAGAAATGAAGGAGAAATAGGTCTAGACACTGAGCCAACTGTTCACTGGTCACTCAGCTTTTTTTTTTTTTGAGAGTTGAGTGGAAATTCAACCTCAGAAACTGAGCCCTTGTTGGCAGATATTTTGTCTTATGAAAACTCATTCCTTCCCATGTAAAACTATTATTTTATTATTTTTACATATCCTGCCTTTGAGTCTCATCTTAATCCTTGAACAGAAATCGCCTCTCCCTAAAATTTCCAATACATTCTTCTTTTTCATAATAACATACTGGATGTGTAGATGAAATTTATTTAGACAGAAAGGCTGGCCAGGAAGATTAGGATGTGTCCTTGAGTCAAACAAAAACACTGTGTCTGTCAACATCTTTATTAATTTATGACAGTTTAGAAAGTTCTCAAATAGAGGCTGTGGGACTGGTTCCCTCCCACCCTAACAGCAGTAAAATGAATCAACATGCAGACTTCTGGAACCAAAGCCATTTGTACAAATATGCTGGAGGCGATTGGAGTTACAGGAGCTGATTAGCCTTTTAAATCACCATCTCCTTATTGTTAATGTTTTTCAGGTTTCAGAATGTCTGCTGTTTGAGGACTGTGTTTTTGCGTGTAAATGTAGCCACCGACTTAATCCAAAATATCAAGAGAGACATGAAGTCTTGCTAACCTGTTTAGCTTCCGTTAGCATCAGGACTCACCTTTTAGGACCCTCATTGCTGACTTTCAGGGATGATGATTTTGAGGATTAAGAGGCAAACAAAATGGGAAGGCTCTCAGATTAACACTCTTGAAAAGAGAGATCTGACATAAGACCAAAAATGTGAAAGATTAGACACCGTTTCATTTTAGATGGTTCTGTCCAATCAGGTAGAAGAAAGGAAAGCTGTTTCAAGCCCAGTCTCCCAGCCAGCAGGATTTATTGAACAGATATTATGTTTCAAGCCCCCTGCTTTATGATCTGAAAAATACAAGAGTATAAAAGGCAGAACATAAGCCCTGAAGGAATTTTCAAGCCTTGGTTGGCATCTTAAGACATTCACAAGCATCCTTCTCCCACCTGTTCACTGATTGCCTCACCTGGGAAGCCAGGTCTAGGGCTGTGGTAGGACCCTCTCCTGTAGTTCAGCTCAGATTCCTGAGGGAGTCAAGATGGCCCCTTGACCTGAGAGTTGATTCTTTTGGCAGTGAAAGGTGTGTTCCTGGCTCTTCAGCACCACCTGGACAAAGTGACACTTGCTACCAACCCCAAAACTCCTTTTCACTGTATGGTTCTATATATACTGAAATCCTATAATTCTCTTTCTTTCTTTCTCTCTTTCTCTCTTTTTTTTTAGTGGGGCTGTAATTGGGTTTACTTATTTGATTTTAGAGGAGGTACTGGGGATTGAACCCAGGACCTTGTGTATGCTAACCATATGCTCTACCACTTGAGCTATAGCCTCCCCCTGAAATCCTATAATATTTCTTCCCCAGCCACCGAGCAGTTCAACAGTGACCAGACTAGCACCAAAATGACCCATCCTGGGGGCATTGCTGGAGGGTAATATCTGTCCTTCACATTCGCCTTAATTAAGAGGACAAGATCAGGTCTCTTTAATCATGAAAATAACCTCTCAGACTAAACAAAGACAGAACTGTCTCTTGCTGACCACATGCAATTTATTTAAATTAGTGTTAGCCATTCGACAGTGGTGTCAAAGCTATATTATAAATCTGCCCTAAAGAATGAGTTTTCTGAGCCTTTGCTTAGAGATAAAAAAGGCATTAGCCACACTGAAGGGGATTTACATCTAGTTAGCTTGCCTGGACTGCCAGGCACAATGGGAGGGTCCACGGCCATCTTTCTAGCTGGGAAGCCTGTCTTAGTTATCATTCTGCTGGGAGTGAAAATAGTGAACTGGAAGCACAAGATGGGGAAGGGAAAGGGCCAGAAACTGCAGGACTCAAAAGAAGTGGGGCTTGGGGTCGGTTCTGTAGTTCAAGGTTAAGGGCGCGGTTTGCTTTAGCCGCAGGCAGTGTTGGCTACAGCTCAGCGTGCAGTCATCTCCACGGTGTTGGTGCTGGTGGAGTGAAACGTCTCATTGTAGGTCTGGGACAGCTGGTTCCCCTGTATTGTTCAGCATATGTCTAGGGCTCCCTCTGCTTCCCTCGTATAATGGATTCTGCTAATAATTGCCAGATGAGCCAAAGAAGGAAATTATAAAAGTTAACCCCTTATGAAACTTAAGCACATGTCCCGGATAGCCCCTTCTTTTAGCGTGAGCAATCAGGAGTCACCCACAGAAAGTGAATAAAAAGGTGCTCGAATGGGCTGAATGTTTGCAGCTTGATCGCTGCAGAAAAGAAATGGCAAAAATTAGGTGTCTTTCTCATCTTAATCTTAGCCAGTAATGAAGCCACTGATCAAAACCAAACTTAAATAGTTACAGAACGTGGTCTCCAGATGTCTGGTACCATTAAGAAGAAGTCTTTTTTCTTTTTTTTTATAACAGAACTTTCCATTTTAGAGAATCAACGCCTGCCAGTACTGTTGTGCCACAGACTCTTTACAACAAATGAGCCTCAGATGACAAATGCATTCTTCTGCCCCAGGTCACACAGAAGTCACACAGTGACTTGTTGTACAATAAAGTGATGTGATGGGGTGCTGTTTGCTTAGAGGAAGGATGGGCAGAGGTTAACTGCAGTCTTCTTGCTGTTTTTCCTTATTTTCAGCCATCAAGTAGCACTTACCCTTTGAGTGTCCTCCATCCCCTTCCTCCCCAAACTCTCAATCCAGAAACCAGAAGTACAAAGTAATTGATGCCTGAAGGCTAAAACCCACTCAAGCTGCCAAACCACCCACCAAAACAACATGAAAAGATCGGGGAGCCTGAAACAGGAAGGGGTGGGGGGAGGTGTTCTGTGCAAAGTCCTCCTTTTTCCTGTGACATTTACTGTAATGTCTCTGCTTCAGCTACAGACCCTGCAGAAGAAGGTATGTTTTATTCATTTTTAAAACAGTATCATGGAAAGAAAAAAAATTGGATTTCCTCTATAAGGCTTTTTTGGGGTGGAGGAGGTAATTAGGTTTATTTATTTTTAGAGGAGGTACTGGAGATTGAATCTAGGACCTCATGCATGCTAAGCATGTGCTCTACCACTTGAGCCACACCACCCCCCCACAAAAGCTGAGTTTTTAATAAACATCTGTTACAGATCGAATTCATACTACTTTCTAATAAAGCCTTTACATATCAAGAATAGGAAATAATTAAGAAGTGGCTTTGAATAGTTAAAAGCAGTTTCTGTAATGGGAGATAGCCAGATTTGGGGAGTTATAAAATTATGAATTCCATCTGCATGGGAGCTGGTTTTCATTTGTAATGCAGTACAAAATATTCTTGGCATGTTTGGGGCTTATTCCACACAGGATGCTCCACACTAGAACTAAATCTAAATAGAACTAAGTAGATTTCTTTTCTTAGATGTTGTCCCCAAATCATTTCCTTTTCATCAAGTTCCTTGGATAAATGCACTCACCGAAGTCTGCCAGGTCTTTCTACAAGTCCTCTAGTCTTCAGTCTGCATTATTCAGCTGTTCAGCGAGGATCTGTTGATGGGTGGTCAGTGGGGACTGGAGTTCACCAGCAGACCAGAGGGTGGGAGTCACACTCAGACCTCCTGCTTGTCTCCTACATCTGTTTTCCAGGCTGTAGAGACCCAAGCCTGCTACCAAGCTTGTAATGCTCGCTGCACGACAGGCCAGTAAATTGAAGGACGAGTTGCTGGGGCAAGAAATAGTGACTTTATTCAGAAAGCCAGAAGACCGAGAAAATGGTAGACTAGTGTCACGAAGCACCACCTTGCCTGAGTTGGAATTCAGGCTTCTTTTATACTAAAAGGGGAGGGAGCAAAGTCAAACATTTCCTGGTTCCAGTCAGCCTCCGCAGGGGGTGTGTTAATTTCTTCCTGCCTACAGTCATTCACAGGTGGGCCTGGTCAGGATGTTTCCTATGAGCTAAACAAAGGTATTTTTGCTTAACGCTCATTAGCTGGGAGGCAGGATTCCCAGAGATGGGCCATTATGTATAATGTAAACTTAGAGGCAACATCCTTTTAGTGATTAACTCATAGCAAAAGCAATACAATGGAAAGGTTAAAGTAAAAGAAACAGACCCAATATGGAGTCACATTTGTTCTTCCCTATTACAGGCCCAGCTTTCTGAATTTTACACATAAAACCTGCTATAATACTTATGTTTTTAACATGAATGCTGCATTTGGCATCCACAACTTAAGGACCATCACTTAATTCATTCAGAATCATTGGCTAGCATTTAAAGTTTGTGAAACAAATTCCAAAGATGAAGTAAAAGAAAAAAGTTAATTTAATTCCTGTAAAGAAGAAACATTTAAATTAAGAAAAACAACAAGTCTAAATTCATATGGCTGGGGAAAGTTTGGTGGTTTCCGGATATGAATACTTACCAAACACATTGACTCTACACCACTAACGCTCATCTTCATTGGAAATTGGAGTGAGAGGTTGGTTCATCTTTGATTCAATAGGCTCATGGGATGAATCATACTGTGAGTCTAAATCAACAGAAGTTGACTTGCTTTTTGTATTTCAGTCATATTTAGCAATTCTTGGTTAGCTTTCAGTCTTAAAACCAGGAGGATTAAATTACCAAATAAATACAACGCAAAACATTCAGCTCTCGGCTTAGGGATAATATATTACCTGGTGGATTTATTGCACCAGAACTGATGCTGTCAGGGACTGTCAGTCATTTCTTCTGAGAGCTGGGGATGCCTGCCTTAAGGTAAATTGAGGTGACTGCATGCTATCTGTCTTTTATTTATGAAGCTGACCCTGTTCACTCACTGGGTGTGCTTTGTGGTTTTCTCCATATTTCTTCCCACTCTATTAGTCGTGAAATTTATTGGCCCCTGTGGCATGAGTCGTGTAGAACCAGCTCACTTGATTCAAGCCCATAATTTCCTGAGCAAGGCAGCTAACTGGGCTCTGAGATGATCATAATGCTCTAACATTGGAGCGAATCTTTACCTTTTAAAAATCACTTTCACATTGAATTATTCCATTTATCTTTATGGTGGTGCTGAGAAGTAACATTTCAGAGGTGAGGAAACAAGTCTAGTGACTTCCAGGAAAGGAAGAGTTAGGACTCACACTTCAGATGTCCTTCTCACTAAGCCGAATGCTCAGTAATATTTGATTGGCTATTATATGATAAAAATAATACAAGAATCACGGGCAGCTCTGGATGAAAGGATTTTTTTTTTTTAATTTTGGGGGGATGGGGTAATTAGATTTATTTATTTATTTATTTATTATTAATTTTTAATGGAGTTCCTGGGGATTGAACCCAGGACCTCATGCATGCTAAAGCACACCTCTACCACTGAGCTGTACCCCCCCTCTGATCCCAAAAAGTATTTTATTGAGGAAATAAATTTAGGAAGGTGCCTGGAAAAGTGGTTTCCAATAGAGACTTAAAATTTAACTCTAGACAGAAGAACATCACTCAAGACACCACTAGAGAAGTATGTGAACAAGATGTGATCGGATGTCAGTTTATATGACACAGACAATAGTACATGACAGTTCAGAGAAGACAGAAAACAATAGGCTGGAAAATCAGGGACAGTATAAATGAGGAAGAGGGGCTGATGTTAGAGCTTAAAGAATGTGCAAGATTAAGATGGAAGTGGGAAGTGGGTAGGGCATGACAGGCTGCTGAGGACCTCCCAAGCAAAGGCAGAGAGCCATATTCCAGATGAGGGGACAGCTCTGATTGTAGGAGGGACTGACTAGGAGGTCTAAGTAGGGAATTCGTGGGAACTAAGGTCAACTAGGGAGGATGGGGCCGAATCAAAGATCTTTAGTGCCAAACAGAGAAACGTGGACTGTTGTTTTGGTGCCGCAAGGTGTGTGGCCGGAGCTGGTTCTTTCTCAGGGTTGTGGTGGCCTCAGGCATTCCTTGGCTTGTAGAGGGTGTTCTTGCGTCTTCACATCGTCTTCCTTCTCTGTGTCCAAATCTTTCTTTTTTTAAAATAAGGATGCCAGTCGTATTGCATGAGGGTCCACCCTGATGATTTTTCACTTGATTACCTCTGTGAAGACCTGTTTCTAAATAAGGTCACATTCTAATGTACTGGGGGACTTCAACACATCTCTTTTTGTTGGGGGGGGGGACACAATTCAACCCATTATAAGAGTTATTGAAGAGTCCTGAGCTGCAGGGTAAGAGAGGGAAATGTTATTTTAATGAAGATAGACAACAGAATGCAGGAGACATGAGGGAACGGGGGAGCTATAGGCTGGGAGAGGAGGATGAAGAAAAAGATAAGGTCTATAGACATTTCAGAGGTGTAGTTGAAAAGATTTCAGTAGTAGTGACAATAATACTTCTTAAGTCTAGAACATGACCATTCACAGAGCATTTCCTCTGTGCTACCTCCTTTGGTCTTGATGACTGTGTCTGGTGTCTCCAGGTTTCTGGCCTGGTAGAAGGACCAGTGTTGAAGTCACCCACACCAGTCAGGGCAGCTGGCCAAGGCAGCTACATGTGCTCCATTTGAGGTGGTGACAGAGCCGAGTGGAGGTGGCCACTGGGTCACTGGAACCCTGAACTGGCTGCCCTCTCTCTAGACAGATTTTGGAGTTAAATGCATCGAAGCAGTCCTTGAATCCAGAGAGTGGGTGAGATCCCCGAGGGAGCGAATATAGGAAGAGAAAGCAGTAGGCTTGGAATCTGGGCAAATTCCCAGAGTCAGAGGATTGCTCATGAGTCAAAGCAGCTTTTAAAGAGGCGGAGGAGAAGCAGTGAAGTTCTGAAGAAAAAGTTTCTAGTAGAAGTTTCAGTGCCAGGAGCTATGGAAGGTGGGAAGGGAACAGGAGGGGAACTGGCAGGGGGTCACCTGGGGGAAGACTTGGGTTTTAGCTATGATGAAGAGCATGGAAGGAGAAAGTGTCAGGGAAAGGAAGACAGGAAAGACGGTGATGACCACAGGGTGGCAGGATGAAGAAAAGGATCGGGGGCTTTTATTTTGAAGTCATGTTTGGTTTTTTTTGGGGGGGGGAGTCATTTTTTTTAAGGTAACAGTTTACAAATAGTAAAAGTCACCCTTTCTAGTGTTCAAGTCTGTGAGTTCTGACAGAGTGTGGTTGGGTAACCACCACCACTACTGAGACAGTGAACAGTTGCATCTCCCCAATATTCTCTCCTGCAGATGAACTTTTTGAGAGGAAACCAGGGTTTCCTTAAAGTCGGAAGGGAAGGAAGCTAAGTTAAAGCAGAAAATGATGGTGCTACAAATGACCTTCTTTACAAAACAGAAACAGATTCACAGACACAGAAAACAAACTTATGGTTACCAGAAGGGTAGGGTATGGAAAGGGATAAGTTGGGAGTTTGAGATTTGCAGATACTGACTACTATATATAAAATAGATAAACAGCAAGGACCTACTGTGTAGCACAGGGAACTGTGTTCAGTATCTTGTAATAACCTATAATGGAAAAGAATATGAAAAGGAATATATATATATATAAAACTGAGTCACTATCTATACACCAGGAATTAACACAACATTGTAAACTGACTATACTTCGATTTTAAAAAGTTATTTAAAAAAAATAAAGGTGCTGAAGAAGAAGAAAGGCTGTCGGGAGAGTATAGCTCAGTGGTAGAGGGCATGCTTAGCGTGCATGAGGTCCTGATTCAATCCCCAGGACTTCCATTAAATCAATCAATCTAATTACCTCCTCCCACCCCCCAACTCCTCCAAAAAAAGAAGGGTTAACTGAGGGAGTGAGACCTGGCGGTGATCAAGAGGCAGACCGGCTACACAGAAGGGGTTAATCTAGTGGAGAAAAAAAAAATCTCCCCTCTTCCTGTGAAGTAGAAGGGAGGAAGAATGCATACATTCAGGGTCTAGGATGTCTGTTGGGAGTGGAATCCTGAAGTCCTGTCAGCAGAACCATTTCCTGCTGAGCGAGATGCTAAAAGTCCTATTCCATAATTTCCGCCTCAGAGGTATTATTTCCTATTGCAATTACTGTTTGCAGGAATCACATCAAAGTGAAGGACGGGCAGAGGGCTGGTTTTCTTTGGGCTGTTTGCCCACATTCTTCTGCCGTGGAATACTGGAGCAGTTTGAGAGCGAACCACTTCACAGGTCTCCAAAGTTAAGGGCATCTGCTTCTTTTCCAGTGGAAAAACCTGGGAGCGAAAAAGGCTTCAATCCCCATCAGTGTATGTGACAGCCAGTGAATGACACACGGCTGACAAGCTTACTTCCACAGACACATCCTCGGGGCATGATTTGGCAGATGAGATTCACTTCTCATCATGTTATACTGTTGGCTTAAAATCACCCTGCAGTGACGTGCCCTCCCGTGGTCTGTGATGTCACTGACATCCCTCCTCCCCTTTGCCGTCTCACTGCAGCCAACCTGATTCAGGTGAGGGAGGTGGGAGGACGTTGAACAGCAATCCTCAAACCATGGGTTTCACAAGCAGGTTGTGAATCCAGTCATGGGCTGCAACCAACCTATTTAAAAAAATGAAATAGAACAGAAGACAGCAGGGAGCTAAGTGTGATCTCACGCGACTTGTGTTTCAGTGAAACATGTGCCTGGACTGGACCACAACATATAATGTGTTTCTGCATGCCTCATGGTCACAAAGGTTTGGGAAGTTCAGGGGTACAAGTATCTGGATCCTTTACTAATAGTGTGGCCCTTGGCAGGTTACTGAATGTCCCTGTGGCTTAGTTGGAGCTGTAGTCTGGAAAATGGGATAATACCGGTATCTATTTCATATGGTTGTTGAAAGGATTAAAGAGGAAATGCCTGAAAAGCATTTTGCACTTTGCCTGGTTCATAGTCAGTGCTTATTATGATTTCTTCTCCCGCCTAGATTTAGAGCCCAGACCTTTCTTCTGCGACTGGAACTGTGAACTCCCCAGTCTGCTTGACATCTCGTGGTTGGTCCACAACCTCTCCAGCTCAGTCTGTCCAGATTCTAACTTAACTCATCACCCCCTTCTCTTCCCAGTCTTCGCCTCTCCTGGTGCGCCATCCCACCCCTCAAGCACACAGACCCCTCTGCTGCTCTGCCAGAATCCACTTCTCTGTGAGAGGTGCTATCACTCACCTCTCACTTGGGCTGTCTGAGCAGCATCGTACTAATTCCTCCAGGAGCCGACTTCTGAGCCTGGGTCACCACCATCACCCACTGGCTTAGTGAGATTCTGCCCGAAGTCATGCTCCGTTCACCACACCTCAGCTTGCCTAGATCCATCCCCTCCAGCCTTTCACGTCTGTGAGTCTTCAATGGCTCTCACGATTTCCAGGTTCAAGTCCACCCCCTTCAGCCTACAAGGCAAGGTCCATCATGGCCTGGCCTCTGACTACCTTCCCCTTGTACTTCGTACTCTGGTGATTCCAAACTGCTTGTTGGTGGACACACATGCCTTCCAGTTTCCACTGCCCTGAATGCTCGTTCCACCGTTCTGTTGTATGTATGGCTAACTCTGACTTGTCCTTCAGGGCTCAACATTGATTTTCGAGTGAGAAAGACTTAGCTTTGAATCCCCTCATCAATAGTCAATAGCTGTGTGAGTCTGAGGAGCAAATTTCTGAAGCACTTGATGTCATTTTGTGCATCTGTGAAATAGGAATAGCAAGATCTACCTCAGAGAGTTGTGAGAATTACATGAATGGCTGTGTGTAAAGACCAGTGCCTGGCAGGTACCAAGGACTTAATGAATAAGTGGCTGTGATTGTTTTATTTATCATCATTATTTTTCATTTAAAAAAAAAAAGGTTCAGTTCATCTCCTTGTGGACCAGAGCTTCTCACAGACCTGAATGAGTCAGGTGGTCAAAGATTAATGAATTTGCACCGGCTGTTCCTTCTGTCCAGTTACCCTTCCCACTCTTCTTCCCTTGACTCACCTCTCCCTCTCCATTAAGATTCATTCAACCGAAGGGTCACCTCCTCAGGGACCTCCCCATCCCCCTGGACCCCCAGGGCACCCTGTGCTCACCTCCATCAGCATTCTTGCTGCCCAAACTGTTATGCCTTCTTTCCCCCAGACTCTTAAGTCTCCTGGGGGCCCTATGCCTTATTCACCGCTGTATCCCAAGCTCCCTCAGTGCATTCAGATGCCTGACAATATAGAACGTGATCGATAAATGTATCCTTGATGAACACATGGATGGGTGGGCGCACTGTTGTAATTCCTTCCTCCCTGTGGTGCCTGCCTTCTCCCTTTCAGGAAATTCTTTCTGTTAATTGCAATCAGATTAGTTCTCTTAGAGTCTGTCACTCACCTGTGCTTCTCACACGGCTCTGGTCGCTGCACTGTGCTAACATCGGCGATTAGGACCTTCCACAAGGTGGCTTCTATTTAGCGTTCCAGACTTCTCTCCTTTTCTCCACCTTATCCTTTATGCCACGGAAAACCACGCTGTTTCACTCCCTGGGTGCTTATCCCCTCTGGCTCTTTCTGCTTCCAAGTACTTAACACCTTACCCACCTACTTTTCAGCCATGCCTCTTTACGTGTCCCCATCCTACAAACCCATGAAGCCCTCTTAAATGCTACTGTGCGACAATTCCAGAACCTTTTCTGATCTATTTTTTAAGCTTTATTTATTTATTTTAAGCTCCTTTATTGTGGTATAATTTCTGTACAGTAAACTGCACATATTTCAGATGTACAATTTGATGAATTTTGATAGATGTATACACCTATGAAACCACCACCATAATCAAGATAGCTAACATTTCCATCACTCCCCGTGAGGTGCAAATTTCGAACTGATTTATCCCTTCCCACCCCCTTTACCCCCTGGTAAACATAAGTCTGTTCTCTATGTTTACGAGTCTGTTTCTGTTTTGTAGGTAAGTTCATTTGTGTCCTTTTTTTTAGATTCCACATATAAGTGATATCATATGGTATTTTTCTTTCTCTTTCTGGCTTACTTCACTTAGAATGATGATCTCCAGGTCCATCCATGTTGCTGCAAATGGCATTATTTTATTCTTTTTCATGGCTGGGTAGTATTCCATTGTATATATATACACACCACAATTTCTTTATCCATTCATCTGTCAATGGACGTTTGTGTTGTTTTCATGTCTTGGCTATTGTAAATAGTGTTGCTGTGAACATTGGGGTGCATGTGTCTTTCTGAATTATATTTTTCTCTGGATATATGCCCAGGAGTGGGATTGCTGGATCATATGATAACTCTATTTTTAGTTTTTTAAGGAACCTCTGTACTGTCCTCCATAGTGGCTGCACTAATTTGTATTCCTACCAACAGTGTAGGAGTGTTCCCTTTTCTCCATACCCTCTCTTCTTTTGAATGATGGCTGTTCTGACTGGTGTGAGGTGATACCTCACTGTAGTTTTGATGTGCATGTCTCTAACAATTACTGATCCATTTTTGAATAAACAAAAGTAAGTTTCTCCCTCTGCACCCTCTACAATCTGCTATGGTCTTCTCTCCTGGAGAAGACTGTCCTCAATCCAGCAACTTATTTACATACTTGTTTTGGTTTTTTTTGTTTTTCATTCTTTTTTATTGGGTTTGCAATCTTGGGAGGTTTTTTAAAAGCAAAAATGAGAAAATTCTTTCTTTACTCTCATCTTACATTTTTTTAGGTGTCCCAGACTACTACTGATTTATAGCAGAAATGGAGTGATCAGTGCTCAGTGACCAGTCTACACACACACACACACACACAAGCACACATACTCCTATCCATTATTATTCTGTTATTCTAAAGAAACACACACTTATTATGAAATATAAATTTCCTATAATCACATAGGCATAACATATTAGTTCCTTTCATTAAAAAAATTAATGTAAAATATATCTCTATATTATATACCTTACTGGAATAATTTAGAAGAATACGAGGGACATTATTAAAATTATATGTCCTATATTATAGTATATAATACATAATGGTATTATCTAGTATATAATATATTCTTATGAATTATTGCAGTAGCAAGGCATATGAAAATATATAATATACATATAGCACATATTATATATTAATGGAGATATACATCTACATTATTAAATGTATTATATATTTATACATGTAATGAAATACATATAATATATAAAAATTACTCCATTTCTAGAATAATTAAAACAATATGAGAAACTTATAAGTTCAAACTTTAGAAACTTTATTATAGTTTTCTGCTTGGTATTAAAAGTAAGCAGATTCAGAAACATTAATTTCATTTCTTACTGTGAAATCAAAGAATCACATAAGTTAATATTATAATGAATGTTAGGCTTTTTAAAAATTGTCAACAGGTTCTTTTTTTTAGTGGTACAATTCCTGTACAGTAAACTACACATATTTCAGATGTACAATTTGATGAATTTTGATTGATGTATACGCCAATGAAACCACCACCACAATCAAGATGGCTAGCATTTCCTTCACTCCCCAAGAGGTGCAATTTTTGAATTCCTAATTTATTCCTTTCCAACCCCTCTACCCCATGGTATATGTATTTGTTTTTGATGGCAAGTTTTTTGAGTCCAAGAATTGTGTCTCAAACTTCTGTGTAAACTTTCCAACATCTAGGACATCATGTTGCTTGTCGTTTCTCATCGGCGTTTGAGAAAACAACCAGAACTGACAATCAGCTAGATCGAGCTCTCCTTTCTGCCTCCTGCTTTATCTCTGGGGGCATGGGGTAGGAGAGATCAGAGTTTAACTCTTGCCCTTTGATTCTTAAATATAATTCATTTAACTTTACATTAGCACCATGTTACAACCACATTGTACCAGGTATTCAATAAGCATGTTTGATGAATTAATGATTGATTAGTGGTGTGGTTTCTTTTAGAATTAATACACTTTCAAGTCTGTTGTTTCTGGTTCTTAGTTATTTAGAAATGTGCATACTAATAAAACAAGAGGCAAAGTATATGGAATGTGTAGATGTGAATCCACACACACATTGGTGGGTGGTGATTGCATATATATATATATATATATATATATATATATATATATATACGTGCATATACTCTACACCATCAAGTAAAAAACAGGAGGATTAGGACAGTCAGTGAATGAGCTTACAAACGTGAAAACGTAACGATAGTTCTTTTTCAAAGCCTAGAATTTATTTAGTAGTTTGTTCTCCAACTCAATCCCTCTGTGATCTACTGCTTCCCCGGTCGTGCAAAGCTTTGGGGTGTGTGATGGGTGATCTGCCGTGGTGGGGGTGGCAGCGTGACCTCCAGAGCTGGTCCTGGGTCCAGCTGGTCTAAAGCTCTGTTTCTTTGAAATTGAACCCCTTTCTCCAAGCAAAAGAGTCAGGCAGCTGAGCCTTCTTATCTGTTTGTCCTTCTGCCTCTCTTTCCATCCCACTCCTGAGTAACCGTGAGCCTTCAGATGGTGGTGGCCCTCGCTTTTGTGTGCCTGAGTCAACCGTCCAAGCAAGACTCATGAACAAGTTGACAAAGCAAGTTTGCCAGTTCTCAACTGTTGATGTGTTTTGGCCAGGTTTAACTTCCAAAATTATTAAGGCATGCTGTGTGGCATAACACAGTTCATAATTTATATCCAAGCAAATTCCATGGAGGTAAAGGTAATGAGTTGGCTATTGTGAAATCTCACATTGGTCCTTACTGATGGGAGACATGTGGAATATACTGGCGATAACCAGAAAATGACTTCTATGTACTTTTGGTGTTGTTCCTGGGAGACCACAAAATCAGAACAATAATAGATGGTTTCTCTAGGCATCAAAACACCAGCAGCATCCGAACAGTGGAATTATTTTCAAAGCACTGTTTTCATCTAGTTTTTAAAATCATGCCAATGTAATCGTTGAAGAGCATTTGCTCTAAGGAACACTGTGAGTGGGGATGCTGTGATCCACCGGCTTCAAAGGATGAGTGGGTGGTGTGGCAACAATAAAATCCACTGAATACTGGGTAAACTGGATTGTGGTGGATTGCTCCTCCAACGTCAAGGCAGCCTCACTGTTCATGCCAAGTTGTGTGGCTCTTGGTCATTTCCATGTTTTGGTAGGTATTAGCTATGCTAAATGTTAAATTTCAGTGATACATATAACACATGTTACTTGCTAAAGCACCATTTTTTCTTTCTGTTGCTATAGTGGATTTTTTTTGTTTGTTTTTATTTTTATTTTTAAAGCACCGTTTTCAGTTACTGCTTTTTCAGAGTTAAGATAACTAAGCTCCAGAAATATTATTAATCCAAAATAGATCCCATAGGTCTCTAAACATTTTGAATAAATATCTTCTCTTATTTCTAATATGATTATTTATAATTTTTTAATTGACATATAGTCGGTTTACAATGTTGTGTCAATTTCTGGTGTACAGCAGAATTCTTAAGTCATACGTGAATATACATATATTCATTTTCATATTCTTAAGACGATTCTTTAATCTCTGTTTTATTCAAACCAATAATTCCTATCTTACGAATTTGTCCTTGAGAATAAAATGGTACATTTAACACAGAATCTGGTACATAGTACAGGCTAAATAAATGTGAGTTCCCTTGCCCTTCATACGCCATGAATCAAAATACGTACAAGGGAAAAGTAACAGTCACAGAGTAAATGACTGATACTTACTGAGCACTTACATAATACTTCTAGACCCTGCTGTATCAGGGATAAAAAGATGGGTAAGGCAGGGCCAGAAGGTCGCTCTCTAGCAGGAGAGGCAGACATTTAAACCCACAGTTGTTGCTGAGAGTGCTAAGTACAGCAACAGAAGTCCATCCAGGGAGGGCGGGTTACGTTGCCTGGGTGAAAGGGCTGTCAGGAGAGTTTTCAGAATAGAGGTGTTGCATCAGCTGACTCTCTAGCAAGAGAAGAAAAGGATTGGATTCCAGGCCGGGGGAAAACGTGTACCAAGGCACCAAAGGCAGAGGGAGGGGAAAGACTCGGGATTCCCTGGAGGCTTGGAATGAGTGCATTTAAAAGTCCTTTCTAGAAGAATAGGAAAACGAATATATGTATGTCTATGCATCACTGGGACGTTGTGTTCTACACCAGAAATTGACAGATTGTAACTGATGGTACTTTAAATAAATAAATAAAAATAAAAATCCTTTCTAGAAGATTCGTTGGAGGGCAAGCCTGTAGCAATTCCAGCCCTAGTTACAAGCATTGGAGCTGCTGGGCTTAAATGTCCCATGGTTGCTCATGGGATTTTCGTGTCTCAGTAACTTGAAGTGGTTTGTATGTTCTCATCACTGCAGGGAGGACCAGGAGATGGGGTCACAGGGGCAGAAGAGGTCCAGACCCTCCTGTATAAACACCTAAGGGCTCCTGTAATGGATTGATTGCTTGATCCCCGCCAGAGTTGAAGCCGTAACCTCCAGCATGATGGTACTCATTAGTAGATGGGGCCTTTGGGAAGTAATTGGGGTAGATGAGGTCATGGAGGGTGGTGATTAGTGCTCAGTCTCCAGGTTAGGAAATAACTCTGGCTTTGTGTTTTATTTTGTTTTGTGTTATTGAAGTATAGTCTGCTACAATGTGTCAGTCGCTGGTGTACAGCATAATGTCCCAGTCATGCATATATACACATGTATTCATTCTCATTTCTTTTTTATTAGAGCTTATTACAAGATACTGAATATAGTTCCCTACGTTATACAGAAGAAATTTATTTTTTCTGTTTTTATACATAGTAGTTAACATTTGCAAGTCTCAAACTTCCAAATTTATTCCTTCCCACCATCTTTCCCCCGGTAGCCATGAGATTATTTACTATGTCTGCAAGTCTGTTTTTGTTTTATAGGTAAGTTCATTAGTGTCTTCTTTTTTCTTTTCTTTTCTTTTCTTTTCTACATTCCACATATAAGTGATATCGTATCTTTCTGGCTTACTTCACTTAGAATGACGATCTCCAGGTCCATCCATGTTGCTGCAAATGGCATTATTTTATTCTTCCTTATGACTGAGTCGTTTTCCCGTAACAAGTACTTCTGAAGGCATTTTACATGAGAACCTGGCCAGTAAGACTGTGTTCTCCTAGGAGTGCTGGTCCAGCCCTGGGAACGTCCAGGCAGACTGATGATCAGTCAGTCTTCATCATGGGCTATTGTAGGCCACGTGCCAAGATTGCATGTGCGCTAGGACATCACTGGGGCAGGATCCTGTCCTTGTGGAGTTTACAGCTTGGTGGGGAAGGCAGCTCTAACCAAGCAAGCAAATAGATACGTCATTACAAACTGTCACAATTGTGGTAAAGGATTCCAACAGGGTAAAGTGCTAAAAAACAAAGAGGGGACACCACTTACAATGGGAGGGAAGAGGAGGTCACGACAAGGAGGCACCATCTGGGCAGAGAGCCAAGGGTGCAGGGGCAGCCTTGCACCTGGGGGTCGGGGGCTGGGAGCAGGGGTGCTGGGAGAGCCCTGACTGTTCAAACAAAAAGAAAAATCGAGATAAAATCTGTTCTTTTCATGAATCGGCTTATGGGCAAGTCTAAATTAAGTCTGGGTTCTTCCATTTTCATTTCTGGGGGCAAACAAACATGTGTTAATAGCTTTTTAAAAATAGAATGGAAATCCTACCAAGGCCCTTCAGGGAAGGGCCGGAACTCACTGGTCATCTGAGGCCAACAACACGCTCTTCGGAGTAAATCTAGCTAAAAAGGCTTCATATGCCATCTGTACAACGGCTAATGATTTAACTTCCACACTTCTGTTTTTATGTTAGTGCCAGATTTTTATTGACAAGGTCAGAATCTGAAGATTCATAACTTCTTAACTATGCAGGGTTGGTAAATACACTCTGTTTGTTATGTCTTGGTTTTTTTTTTCCCCCCCTTTCTATTCCCAGGAGCCTGTCTTCTCTGTGAATCCCCCTCTAACAGGATGTCCTGGTTTATTTTTTCCCTGCCCTTTGCCGAGTGGATGGCCAGGGTTTTAACCTTTTAGTATCCTCACCCTTTGTGGTGGGTTCCTGTTTCTCTGCTATCTTGGGAACTCCTGCTGTTTGACTGCAGGGTTTGCATATTCATAAACTCTAAACCTTTAATTCCTCGGGCAGACCTGCCATGGTATGAGAGCTGTTTGTTATTCCTCAATACAGTTTTCTATTTTCACTTGGTGAGAAATACACCTATGCTTGTATTTCTAGTCGTTTCTGTTGTGGAACAGTCTCCAGAGAACTACGTAGTCATAATGAAACCCGGGCAGCCTGCAAAGACGGCTCCCCAGGTCTGCCTGTGCAAGTGAGGCCTGAGTCTGTACTAGGCTTTGCCACTTGGAGTTGCATGGCCTCGGGGGAGTCACGTCACCTCCGCAGACCCGTTTCTTTGTGTGTACTATGGTGATGGACTGGATGTGGGCACAGAGCTCCAGGTGTTCTGAAGAGATGCATGGGGTGGGGGCAGCCAAGAGAGAGGTGAGCATGTTGGCAAGGCCCTCAGGACCAGGACTGGTTCTTTAAACAAAGTATCTTGTGGCTTTAAAACCATGGGGACTGTATCATTGCTCTGGTCCTTTCCAAATTTAAATACCTCTGGTTCTATGAAAGGATGAGAGTCTTGTGCCTTCTTGCTTCCAGTCACTGGTGGAGAGGCTCCAGGGCAAGAAGAGAAATAGAATAGAATTCAGGCCAGGAGCTGGGGTGGTGAACTGAGCCCCCACTGGGACTAGAACGTGATGGAGTCTAATCCCTTGATACAGGCCCTTTGGTCTGAGCCTGGGGATCCGAAAATCCCTACGATGGAGGGGTGGCTTATATCCCCTTAGAGAGTACCAGTGCCACGCCACGTGGCAGGGGAAAGATGAAAGAAGGTGCCAGGTTCTTTGACTTCAGGCTTGTGCTTCTGGATGGGCACGAATTGAGCACTGGATGCAGTTGGGTGCATCCTGGCCAAGGTTCCCTCCCAGATCCCAGCTCCGTACTTTTTCCTTTCTAGAGAAGCTTTGCTTTCTTTTCCACATTATTTAGCAGTAAAACAAAGAGGCAGTTCTGCAGGGAGCCAGTAGGTTGTCTGTGACTGAAATTATATATACACCTGTGACTGGGCTGTGTTTTTCCCAGAGAAGAGTCCCCACCAAGTTAGAGGCCACTGTTACAACATCTGACCTTGAGGGCTGCTCAACACTTCAGTCGGGCTGGATTATCAGACACTTTATCCAGTAATGACAGCAGGAGGTGGATAACACATAGTTTTGAAAAGATGTACAGGAATAGATTTCTTGGAATGGCTTTATAAGAAAGCCTTTGCATTTCCTCTGGTTCAAGGGAAACAAGTTTAATTATTCATTGCAGTGTATCTAGAATATGGCCTTTTTATAGCATTAGAGAAAGAATGTCTGGCCTGCGAGGAATTTGATATGAACTGGAAAATAAAAACCTTCCTAGATCGCAGTGGAAAGTAAAGCACAGTGTCCTATTCCCATCCACAGATGCCGAGGAAGTTAGGGAAAGAGGCGAGGAGAGGAGGAAATTCGGAATTACGTGGCATTTCTTGGGGGTATCTGAATGTTTTACAATGAAATTATTTGCAGTTTGATTTATCCAGGGCTGGGACTTGGCCTGTTTCTGGCAGGTCCCTCCTGCCCTCCCTCATTTTTCCCAGCCTTCTTCACACTCACCACACTTTCTGTCTTCTCTCATCCCCTGTGTGTAAAATTTAGGGGTGCTGTGACCCCCTGTGATGTTTCCTACAGCTGGGTTTCTCCATACACAGCTCTGAGAAGTGAACTACATGCATTGCAAATTCTTGCATCTGTGGAAGCAACTTGCCTTTGTCTGCAAGACACATGGTGACCATGCGTCTAAAGAACTGATTGTCTTTTCTTGTCTTATCTTGTGCGCAAGTAAATTGTCGGGGTTGTTTACTGACCTATCTTTGCTTGCGCACACTTAAGTTGTAGGTATTGTTTTTCTTTCTTTTTTTTAAACATTTTTTTATTGAGTAATAGTCATTTTACAATGTTGAGTCAAATTCCAGTGTAGAGCACAATTTTTCAGTTATACATGAACATACATATATTCATTGTCACATTTTTTTTCGCTGTGAGCTACCACAAGATCTTGTATATATTTCCCTGTGCTATACAGTATAATCTTGTTTATCTATTCTACATTTTAAAATCCCAGTCTGTAGCTTCCCACCTCCCGCCCCCTTGGCAACCACAAGTTTGTATTCTATGTCTATGAGTCTGTTTCTGTTTTGTATTTGTGTTTGTTTGTTTGTTTGTTTAGATTCCACATATGAGCGATCTCATATGATATTTTTCTTTCTCTTTCTGGCTTACTTTACTTAGAATGACATTCTCCAGTGACATCCATGTTGCTGCAAATGGAGTTATGTTGTCGGTTTTTGTGGCTGAATAGTATTCCATTGTATAAATATACCACTTCTTCTTTATCCAGTCATCTGTTGATGGACTTTTAGGCTGTTTCCATGTCTTGGCTATTGTAAATAGTACTGCTATGAACATTGGGATGCAGGTGTCATCCTGAAGTAGGGTTCCTTCTGGATATATGCCCAGGAGCGGGATTCCTGGGTCATATGGTAAGTCTATTCCTAGTCTTTTGAGGAATCTCCATACTGTTTTCCACAGTGGCTTTCCTTGCTTCCCTCTCCCACTCTTAATGATTTAGATGTCTTCTTTTACAATTTTGTCTTTATTCTTTTTGTAATTCATGGCAGTTATCTCCTTTCCAGTTATGAGTTTCTCATTTTTGTAGCATCTTTCTTCTTTTTATTTAGAGTAGACCTGTGAATATTTCTTTTAGCATGGGTTTAGTATTGCTAAACTCTTTTAGTTTTTGCTTGTCTATGAAGTTCTTTATCTCTCCTTCTATTCTAAAGGATAGCCTTGCTGGATAGAGTATCCTAGGCTGCATCTTTTCTTCATTCAGGACTTTGAATATATCTTGCCACTCCCTTCTGGCCTGTAGTGTTTGTGTAGAGAAATCAGCTGAGAGCCTTATGGGGGTTCCCTTGTAACTCACTCTTTGTTTTTGTCTTGCTGCCTTTAGGATCATTTCTTTATCCTTGACTCTTGCCATCTTGATTAGGATATGTCTTAGTGTGGGTCTGTTTGGGTTCTTCCTGTTTGGGACCCTCTGAGCCTCCTGTACTTGGATATCTGATTCCTTCTTTAGGTCTGGGAAGTTTTCAGTCATGATTTCTTCCAATACCTTTTCAATCCCCTTTGTTCTTTCTTCCCCTTCTGGAACCCCTATTATGCATAGATTGGCACGCTTTATATTATCCCATAGGTCCCTTATATTGTTTTCATTGTTTTTTATTTGTTTTTCTCTCAGCTGTTCTGATTGGGTGCTTTCTGTTGTCCTGTCTTCTAGGTCACTTATTCGTTCCTCTGCATTATCTAGGCTGCTTTGCACAGCCTTTAGGTCAGCTCTCATCTCAGCAAATGAGTTTACTAATTCTACTTGGTTCTTCTTCATAGCTTCTGTTTCATTTTTGACATATTTTATATCTCTAAACACTGTTTCTTTTAGTTCCTTCAGTACTTTGATTACTCCTTTTTTGAAATCTTGATCTAGTAAGCCATCAATGTCTATTTCCTTGATCGTGCTTTCAGGGGATTTCTCTTGATCTCTTAATTGGGAGTGGTTCCTCTGCTTCTTCATATTGCTCATATCTCTCAGTCACTGTGGCCAGTGGGCGGGCAGGTCACTCCCCTTCCCAATGCCACAGTCAGATGCTGCGCTCGGGCAAGGCAGGTGGGTGGATCGCAACCCCTTCCAGCACTGTGGTCAGGTGCTGCGTTCCTGCCAGGAAGGCAGATGGCCACCCGCCCTCTCCCAGCACTGGTCGCTCCGCTGCTCTGTGCAGTTGCCCGCTCTGCCTTGGGTGGGTGCTCCGCAGGTAGGCTCAGGTAAGACCGCGGAACTGCCCCGCCCCTGCTCTGTGCCAAATCTCAGCTCGTTTGTCTTGGCATCATGAGTTCTCTGAGGTGCCAGGGCAGAAAGATCCTATCTGCTTTGGGCTGTAAACAAGTCTCAGTCCTGCCTAGGAGGTTGCAGAGCCCCTGGGTGTGGATTCAGGTCTTGGCCCCGCCCCTGCCCGGCCGCTGCGCACAGAAGGAGATGGTGGCTGTGGCTTCGCGCTGCCTCTCTTCTCACGAGAAGCACCAGTAATGGCGCCACGGGTCTGAGAAGATAAAGGCTACAGTGCCCCTCCCCCCAGGGCACACCAGCAGTGTTGCTTTGCTTTTTTCACAATTTATGGGGGACCAAGGTTGTTCTGCTCCATAGCCCCTCCCAGCCACAGCGCGCAGCCCCCTGCAGTCCCCCGGGGCTTCCTCCGTGCAGCCGCCCCAGTCCTCCGCCTGGCTCCGGCCACCTGGCCCGGCCCCAGCTGCCGGCTCGCGTCTCAGGCTGGGTGTTGCAGGGACCCTCTGTGCCTATTTAACTCAGTTCTGTTGGCCAAGGGGTTCTCGGGGCAGATCTGAGTCTCGGAGGCTCCCCCTCCATCCCGCTGGCCTCTCTGTTGGAGAGGGGAGACCCAGTGAACAAGTGGTATTACTCCTTTGTGCTTCCTCCCTGCAGGACCGCTCCTGCACTGTTTGGTTTTTTCTTCTTTCTTTTTTCCTTTTCTCCTACCAGATTTTTAGCGTCTTTGTCTTTCGAAGAGGGCGATGTTCTGTCGGAGTTTGGCAAGTGCTCTGGTTGGCTGAGTGGGTCCATAGGTGTGAGTTTTGGTGTATTTGTGGGAGAGGGTGAGCTACGAGCATCCTTCTACTCCGCCATCTTGCTTCTCTCCAGTATTGTTTTTCTTTTATGAGATTTCTGCTGTTCTTGGGTCAGTCAGTACCCTTGTTAAAATAAGTCAGGCTTGAATTAGACACTGAGTTAGGGTCTGATGGACTCATGGACTGGATTTCCCTTTGAGGCCAAATCCATGAAAGGAAGTGCAACCATTTCCTTACACTTGATCGGAAGTGGGCAAACCATGGCCTGTGGGCCAAATCTGGCCGCTGCCTGTTTTAGTACAGCCAGGGAGTGAAGAATGGTTTTTATGTTTTTAAATGCTTGGGGGGAAAAAGTCAAAAGAAAAATCAATTTTTGTGCCTATGAAAGTTACATAAAATTTCACCTTCAGGGTTTATAAATGCACTTGTCCTGCAGCACAGCTCCACTGCTTCGTATACCATCCATGGTTGTTTTCACTATACACAAGGGCTGAGCGGTTGTAACAGGAATGTGTGGCCCATGAAGTCTAAGGCATTTACTGTTGGGACCTTTACAGAGAAAGCGTGCTGACCCCCAAGCCTTGAGTAATTAAAACCACCACCAAGGGGCGGGGGCAGGGGTGGGGTTTGGGTGTTGGTGGAAGGATATAGCTCAGTGGTAGAGTGTGTGCTTAGCATGCATGAAGTCCTGGGTTCAATCCCCAGTACCTAATTACACACCACCCCCAAAAAAGAAACAGAAAAAAAAAAAAAAAACCCACCACCACAGTTGATGTCTTTTGAGTCCTACTGCATGCCAGGCATGGCTCAGCATCCTTCAGGCATCAGCTTAGTTCATCCTTGTAACCACCCTACAAGGTGTAACTCTTCTATCGCCTTTTAACAGATGAGGAAAAGGAGAGTCAGGCAGGTGGTATAATTTCCCCAAATCAATCTGCCAGTCAGGGTCGGAGCTGGGATATGGACACACATCTGTCTGATTCCAGAGTCAGGAACACCATCCACCATGGAACAGCATTCCAGGTGGCTGGACTGACACCTCCGAGCATCCTTGCTGGCTGGGTCTGTGGTGGAGGGCACAGATAAAGACTGCTTATTTGATATCACACTTGTTTTCATTTTTATTAATGTAACTGATGTTTCACTGAGACTTTGTCTCTCATGAGAGCACACCAATTCCTTAAAGTTGGCGACTGACTGTGGACCCCAGCACAATGCCTAGTACATGGTAGAGCTAAATTAAAAGCTGTTTGAATGAAGGAAGTGGGTGGGGAGTCAGGAGAAGGCAGGAGAATAGGGGAAGAAGGGAGACAGGAAGAGGAAAGACATTATCAAGGAGGAGTCCGGCTTCCCCTGCACTGGCCCTCAGGACAGCGATGACTCCACCTGGAACCAAGGTGACTCACCCTGTCCTGGCCCAACCTGACCGGCCTGCACACCTCTTCTGCTGTAAGCCTAGCTCCTCCTATTTGCCTGCCCCTGCTCCCCTCACCCCGGGTGTCACTGTGGCTTCCTGGCACCCAGCCCAGACACATTGCCAGCCACTTCAGGAAAAGGCTGGGTGAGTGGGTGTTTGCTTTAGAGCACGTGCATTCAGAGGAGGACATGAAAGCGAGGCCTCCCATCCTCACATCCAGAGATGGTGAGCTCCATCAAAGGGAAAAACCTGGACTCTGCAAAGGTGCCAGAAGGAATCCTTTCTCTTCTTATCTTTCCAAGAAGGCTGCTGACTCCCCAGGCCAGAGCTGGCCCATGAGGACTCGTTCCCACTGGCCGATGACCAGCAGAAAGTACCAGGGCTCTTTCTTTCAGGTGCAGGTGGGCTTGGAGCAGAGACCCCCCTTCCTTTCCGGGACTGACCTGTGATTAGGAGTTGGTGTGAGGACTCACCAAGAGCAACAAAGTAGCACTGCAGTCTCTTTCTCAGCTGTGTCAAAGCCAGCCGGGAGATACCCTGCTAAGTGGGTGACAGGCCAGTGGAGGCGGTGTGCTGCCAGGACGATAAAAGTGAACAGATAGCGCATTTCTGATTTTGCATGATTCTGCCCACTCTTATTTAATGGTTTATTTTAGTTGGTATAAGAAAAGAATTAATAGGGAGTAGTATATTATTTTTTAAATAGTTACTTTATTTTTATTTTTGAAATGGAGGTACTGGGGATTGAACCCAGGACCTTGTGCATTTTAAGCACATGCTCTACCACTGAGCTGTAACCACCCAACCCACCGAGTAGTACATTATTAATCCATTCATTCATCAAAAAAAATGTTTATTGAAGCTGTAGGGGCTAGGTTCTAGGAATCCAAAAGGGAATCATTTTTCCCAAAGGAACTCAAATCTAGTAGTGGCAGGACTGCTAGTACCACTACCCTAGCAATACCTGACTAACTGCTTGCTGCATGTCAGGTACTGGGTGGGGTAGGTTCTCTTCATAGACTAATCTATTTCCTTCTCACAATAACCCATTATTATCCCCATTATACAGATGAGGAAACTGAGGCACAGAGAGGTTAAATTACCTACTCCAAGTCTTAAGTGGCAGAGCCAGAACTCAAATCCACCCTGGCACTAAGGCCCATACTCTCCACCACCGCCCCACACGGCTTCTGGTCACAGTTACTTGAGACTTGCGGTGCACTGAGCATGGTGCCAAGGCACTTACTCCTATAGCATTCAATCATCACCACAGCCTTATGAGGCGATGGTTTACAAATGAGATTACAGAGGCAATGAGCAGCCTGAATGTAGAGCAAATACAGATGTGTCTCCAGAGCCTGTGCCTTAATTACAACTTCTTGCTGAGATTCCTAATATGATTCTAATCCAGGTGACCAGTGTGGTGTGATGCCACATATGGTGCTTAAGAAAATGCTCTCTCCTGATTACAGGTACGGGGGAGGCAGCCTCCTCCGGGTGATGTCAAGTTCCGCCATCCTCAGATTATCTCCCCCGGCCAAGATGCCTGGACTCCGACTTTAGTACCACCCTCTGGGTTAAAAGAACCGAGCCCTAGAAGTCTTCAGGAAACTCAGGCATGTTAACGGGAGAAAGTCCCAGCCTGACTCTGTGGCACCTTGGTCACGTGAGCTCAGACAGGGAAACCTGCCGGGCCGGAAGGCGGGAGACCCGCAGTCCCAGGGGATGGAAAGGGCCGCAGGGGGCGCACCCACATCAGCCGAGGGGGCAGGTCTGGGCGATCCCCCAGCTCACAGCCTTTACTGCTGTCACTGCATAAAAAGGCCTGACTCTCCCTCTGCGCCCCTCCCCGTCCCTGGCGCTGCCATCGCCACCACTTAAATCAGTTATTTTATACAGTGGTCCTGTCTCCCGGTGAGAAATAAGGTCAGAAAAGAAAACTCCCCGGGTAGGGGGAAAAAGATTCAGAATGTGAGCAGAGCCGCGGACATCTCTGTGGAGGACGCTGCCTGGGGGACGAGTCTGTTGCCATGGAAACCACCGCCAGGCGGGCGGTGGGACCGGTGAATGCTCTCGGGGCTCCGGCTGGTCTGGGAAGCCAGGGCTGCGGGAGGTTGGCCCGTGTGTGTGATTGTTACCGTAGACTAGAGTTCTAGAAGCAGAATTATTTTGTCAACAGCATGAACTTTTTGAAGGTTGTCTCTGAACTGCATGTCGGTTAAAAAATAATCCATTTCGTGGGACAGAGAGGAAGGAGTGCGGGGAAGAGGAAGTCCGCGTCCAGTCAGGCATTATTAGCGGCGCACCCACATCGGCCACCTCCCGGCTCCCGGCGCCTGTCGGTCCCGGCTCTGCCCCGCCCAGCTCAGGTCTGGCCTCGGCCTCAGCCTTATCCTTGGCCTCGGCAGGGCCGTCACCGAGGGAAATTTGCTGCCTAGAATCCCTGACTCCAAATTCCAACCTGGCAGTCAGAACCACTGCACTGATTAATTAAACCCCGTGAGCCGCTGAGGCAAGCAGGAACTTGGCACCGCCGTGAATTTAATTGTCCAGATGAAAATTGTGACGGTGAAACTGCTTTAGAGAAAAAACAACACCTGGTACTGATGTGCTCATCCGTGTGGACATCAGTCTAACTGAGGATCCGGAGTTAGGGCTGGGAAGTTACCTTCCGGGTATACTCCGGACAGGCAGTCAGCTTAAAATTAGCCAGGCCAAACACTGGCAAAACAAAAGAGCTGTTTGCTTGCTTGCTTTTGATATTTTTGTCAGAGAGCAAGACAAAGAATAAGGCGAGGGTAGCATGCTGCTCCGGTGTGGTGTATGAGGGATCGCGGAACCTTGTGTTTTGCTTGGGTCTTCTCTGTAAAGGACATCTTCAGGCTGAGAAGGGGCTTCTGAAGCCTCATAAGAAAGAACTCAGACCTGGGCAGGCCAGCACACCTGCGGTCGTGGGTTCAAGCTGCCAGTCAGACTCCCAAGACACCAAGAGGCTTTAATTTAATAATATGGTTAGTAAGCACTGGCAAAGGATACAAAGCAAGAGATACAGCACGTGCATCTCACTGGGAGGCCCAGAAGCTTCTTTTCCCCCTCACCCACTTCGGGTATGTACGAAGGATGAAAGCCAAGGTGTGTGGGACTCACCTTGACACATACAAGTCATAGAGCCTTTTTCCCGCCAATCTTTTATGCCATCCTAATTATGTAAGCACCGGACAGCTCCTCTAATGCACATCATAAACAAGGCAGATGGAGCATTCTCCATTTTTCTCAACTTTGCTTTTGAGAGACCAGTGCTGTAGGAAGGCCAGGTCATTCTCAGGTGGGCCTGGGTCAGCCCAGGCCTCACGTTAGCCTTTTACCCACAGTAGATGTTATGGGTCAAATTATGTCCTTCAAAAAGAGGTGTGAAAGTCCCAAACCCCAGTACCTATGAATGTGACCTTATTTAGAAATAAGATCTTTGCAGATGTAGCTAGTTAAGATGAGCTTATATGCTATAGGGATGGGCCCTCATCCAATGACAGGTGTCCTTATGAGAAGGAAAAACAGAGACAGGGCAGGGAGTGGCTCGTGAAGACAGGTATGTTCAGGGAGAAGGTGGCCATGTAACAGCAGGGGTGGAGATTGGAGTGAGGTACCTACCAGCCAAGGAATGCTGGGGCTATAAGATAACGGAAGAGATAAGGAAGGATCGTCCCCTGGAATCATTGGAGGGAGCTTGACCCTGCCAATACGTTGATTTTTGTACTTCTAGCCCCCCAAAGCATGAGGGAATAAATCTTTTTTGTTATAATTCATCCCAGTCTATGGTACTTTGTTTTAGCACCCCTAGGGAACAAATACAGTAGGTAAAAATAGAAAATTCAGTTGCTCTCCATACATTTTAAGTCCTCTGGCTTCAACAAATGATATTCCAAGTTTTTGAAAGGATGCAGAGCACAGATAGCCACATCCTAGACCTGGATTTTTATGAGATCTTAGGGAAAAGGGGAATTTCTTAAAGACTGGAGATAGGCAAGTATACTTTTTATTTACAAAGCTCACAGCCACAAATTGTAGGCAAAGAAACTCTATCAAACATAATTTTATAGAGGAATATTAATGGGATGGTTTCCAAGCACCTAGAAAAGGAAGCATCCTGGGTTCCTTGAGAATAAATGATACCCGACCAATTGGAATTCCTTTTTTGATGGAGTTGTTAGACATAGATTGTAGTTATATGTTCCCTATGATCCAACATGACAAAAGTGCCAGGAAAGATAGGGTGAACACAGAGGTCATGATAAAAGGATAAGGCCGAGATCAGGGGAAGGGATGGGTCTCACTGTCTTCTGTGCTGGGCAGCCACACCTGGATTATGTCGTGGATATGGGGCAGCACCTTGTAGAAACACACAGGCATCTGGAGGGAATACCAGATGGGGAGTCAGAGTGCTCGATCTGGGTCACCTTTACTGCAAGACTCTGCCTGTCTGGGAAGGACTATCTTGACACATGACACCCAGTCAACATGCCTGTGACTTGGAAGCAGGCAACTCTGTCCCCAGGAGTGATTTTTGAGAGGTTCTACTGATGTCTTATTTATTTTTGTGTCATCAGTGCCTGGTACACCACCTGGCACATAATTATTTGTGAAATGTTTAATATTAAGTGGTAACCCCAAGGCCAGGCCAGTTCTGGTGTGAGTTCTCGGGCTGTAACTTTGTCAGCTGGTGCCCTGGTTAATCTGTTTTTATCCATATAACCCCACTAGGTTAAGGCCAACTTGGACCATCTCTCTTCTTAAGGACACTTGAAGGGCAGGTCATTTCTGTTTCATCACTGTTATTTTCAAACAGTTCTGTTTGGTCTAGGACCTCCCCAAAGCCACTGAAGAATGGCCCTTAACCCCCAATGTTGGGGAGGGGTTTCTCCCCAGGACCTCTGCCAGTGGAGGGGAAGGAACCTCTTGGGGTCCAACCCAAACCACTTACCCAAACTGATCACAATGGGTCTGGACTGGTGGGAAGAGGCTGGTTCTGAGGGGTCACGCCCGGCATGCTGACCAGTGAAATCCAGCATAACAATATCTCTTCTCCAATCACTCAGACCTGAATTGAAGTCTGGAAGTAACTGTTCCTTACCATCTTCTTTCAGAAGACCATTTAGGCACAATTTTCATAGAGGTCTTTGAAAGCAAAGAAAGGGAAAAAAACAAACCTAAATGACGCTTGCATTAGGCAGACTTTATAGGTTCCTGATTTCGGGCTGTCTCTTCCTAGTTGATTATATTCATCTCTCACTGAAATGAGATGAATTCTCATGTCACCTCCCTGATCAACTGGCTTTGTTCCACTGCAGAATTGTCTGGTAGCTGTCGCTGCTCTTGCCCATCCTTGAAGGGCATCGTGGCCCATTGAAAGGGGAACTCTGCCAGTCACAAAGCCTGAAGTCACCTCTACTGCATAGTGGCTGCTCCACTCTGGGCTGGTCCCATAACCTCAGTTTCCACTAAAATAATAATACCATCTGCTCTGTCTCTGGGTTTGCTTTGCTTTGTATTATGAAGGTGCTTTCTACATTCTAAACCACCAAGCAGATGTGAAGAATTGCCTTTCCCTAATGGTGTCTCATCCGGCTCTTCTCCAGTTCTGAGATGCGTGTTTACCCATACATCATGTTATGTCACTCATCCATTTGTAGAAGGCCTTCCATCATTCCTCATCTACTTATTATGTGACAGGCACTGCATAGGGACTGAGGAGTTCGAGGTAAAACATGGAGCTGTCAGTCCTTTTCAGCAAGAATTCTGGAAGCATATGGTGATGACACCCAATCCAGACAGGCGTGGGAGGGTCTGGGATTGGAGGCGTCGCAGAGAATCCTTCCTAGAGTGCCTGGTGTCTTTGCTGAGTTCTGGACGATCTGAAGGAGTTAATCAGGGGAAGGAGTCCGGAGAGGATGAGCATTCCTCTCAGGACAAATAGCATGTGAGCCTAGAGAACAGTGTTTCTCAAAGTGGGTGCTCTTGGCAATATGTGGGGACACGTATTTGCATGAGACTCTCCCATGCATTGGAGGAAGGCTGGCTGGCATCCCTCCCTCCAGGCACTAAGTGTCTCTGCCCACAGCCTGCAAACACACCATCAATGTGACAGCCAGAAATGCCCCTTCTCATTTCCAAATGCATACCCTCCCACTCCATCAAGGGGGTTCGTGCCCTTCCCTGGTTGAGAACCAATGCTCAAAAATGCATGGGGACATGACTGAGGAACCAAAGTGTGAATGGGGAGAACAGAAAGTGGGAAAAAAATGAAGAAGGCAGAGGCCAGATCATAAATGGCCTTATATGATGTCCTAAGGAGTTTATTTTCTAGGAGAAATGCCTGTGATTGGGGATAGATCGGCCGTATATAAAGGGCTTGGAGTGAACCTGGCACATAATACATGGTCAGTAATTTCAGATTTCCCTCTCTCCCAGGATCCTGCCAAACCCACTTTAGTTAGCACATATCCAGTTCTTATGCACATGTCCTTTCTGTATACTTCCCCAGCGTGCATCGTAGTCAAACTGGGTGATGACAGTTAATCCCTCATGTTTATTCTCTGGAAGGGAAACACAGTTAATCCCTCATGTTTATTTTCTGGAAGGGAGGGACAGGACAGCTCCTAGAAGTCAGCTCCAAGATTGTACGGGGAACCAGCCCCAGGGATCTTGGGCTCTTTGCTCTTGTGGCCCCAGTCTGGCTTCATGAGGTTTCAATACAAGCAAACTCCAACTCAGAAAGAAACTGAGCCATTCTATACCAACAGCCACTACCACCAGTCAAGGCACTTACCACTTCTAGTTGCAATTGCCCGCTTACTAATCCCTCTCCCACGCTCGACTGTGATCTTCCTGAGGGCTGAGAAACCATTAGATTCTTCTCTGTGTCCTCAGTGCCTGCACCGTGCCTGGCTCACGCTAGACATTCAGTACGTGTCCATTGGAATGAGTGACTGAGTGAGTAGGTGAACATTCTCCGACTCCAAGCCCGGCAACAAGACTAAGGATCCCTCCCACTTCTCTGCCATCTTCGTAAGAAAAGAGACTCGCTCCAGTTGTATGCCCCAGTTTGAGTTGAGTTGGGGACCAGAAGGAGAGAGATCAGGAGAGAGACGTGCTGGGGAGTGACCAGCTTTCGATGAATTTGGCAATGGGATGGGCTCAGAAACACAAGTGAGAAGAAGTGACTCCTGTCATAGCAAGTCAGTCACCTTTGCGCTGGCCTGTCTTAGGAAGAGGACATTGTAAAGTCGAGTGGGATTTGCCTGACTGTGTTTCTAATTAAATTGTAAATTTCTAAAACAGCGCATGTCCACACAAACAGCATGTACATGAATGTTTATAGCGGCATTATTCAGAATAGCCCAAAAGTGGAAACAACCCAAATGTTCATCAATTGACAGACGGATAAACACAATGTGTTATATCTATACAATGGAATATTTTTCAACCATATAACAGAATGAAGTACTGACACATGCTACAACAGGGATGAACCTTGACAATGTTACACTAAGTGAAATAAGCTAGACACCTGAGATGACGTATTATATGATTCCTTTCACGTAACAGCCCAGAATAGGAAGTCTACAAAGACAGAAAGTAGATTAGTGCTTACTTAGGACTGTGGGGGATAGGAAAGTAGGGGGGATACCTAAAGAATACAGCTTTTTGAGGTGATGACAATGTTCTGAAATGGACTGTGGTGATGGTTGCCCACATCTGTGAATATACTAAAAGCTATTAAACTGTACACTTTAAATGGGTGAATTGTATGGTATGTGAATTCTCTCTCAATAAAGCTGTTAAAAAACAAAGCAAAGCTTCTAAAGCAGAGTGTTAACCTGGGCTTTGGAGAACTGTGTACCACCTGGAATAGCATGTCAGAACTGGCATGTCTGCATTTCCTGGGTCTGTCAATTTCACTTGATTCTCTCGGACCTCCCTCCCCTCGGCAGAGCTGAGTGCTCCTTCACAGGGCTCACTGCAATGACTGTGCAGTAAGAATGTGATTAATATTAATGTAATCAAATATGCAAATTCAGTTTTATTATTTAAATAAAAATGATTAGTGTCTACTTTTTTAAAGGAGTCTTTTTTTTTTTTTTTACTTTTAAAAAAAATTTTTGGTAGTGGGGAGGTAATTAGGTGTATTTATTCATTTATTTAATGGAGGTACTGTGGATTGAACCCCAGGACCTTGTGCATGTTAGGCACACACTCTACCACTGAGCTATACCCTCCCCCCCCATGTCTACTTTTAAACTAGTAACTAGCCAAGGAATAGAATGCAATACGGTTCCCTGCCTCCACTGTAGAAAAGGGGATTATTGTGAATTCTATTCTGATATGTAAGATTTTTTTGTTCTAAGGTATTTTTTGTAATGTGAAGATCTAATTGTTTTTATATGGCTGCTTGCTGATCATTTTTATCATACTAAAACCTTTTTAAAATCAGTTGAATGACTTGATAAGAAATCAAATTATGTAAATATATAAAGTTCGACAAGTTTCTCAACCTTTAACTGAAAACTTTTGCATCATCAGAAAAGCGAAAGGTTCTGTTCATTCCCTGAATCAAATAAACGTTGACTTATAAGCGTTTTCTCTGAATGACTAGAACCACAAAAAGCAGGGAAATGTCATTTGCATTATTTGACTTTGAGGACCTATATTTTATAGGCCCTTTCTGGGTAAATACCAAGAAGGGAAAAAAGGTAGCAGAGGCTTGTTGAACCGGGCTGTTTTGCATTTTTTTAAGTTTGCATTTGTGTTTCAAGCTTGGACAGTCTAAGGAAATAGATCATCGCTCTTTTGGGGGAGGGTAATTAGGCTTATTTATGTATTTATTTTTAATAGAGGTAGTGGGGATTGAACCCAGGAACTCAGAACTGGTTCATGCTAAGCATGCACTCTACCACTCTTCCCTCTCATCATCACTTTTTTTTTTTCCTAACTAAAGGAAGTGCGTGTGCGCTCTCATTCTCCCCCAGAACGCTCCTCTAAATTTGAACTTTTCAGACTGAGGTCCCGTATGCCTAATTTTCTTTCCGGAGTCTTTTCTCACTGCATCATCTTTTAGATGATCAGCACGCCCTCTTTCCGATTTGTAGCTCCTCGCGGGTCCAGGCTGCGTTGCGCGGGGAGGTGGGCTCCGGTTGCCTCTCCCTCCAGTTAACCGTGCAGTCCCCTCCTGGTGGTGGACCTCGCGGCCCAGCACGAGAGCGTGGAAACAGCTGACTGCTGACTCAGAGGGGAGAGCAAGCCACCCACGAATCTCATTGCAGCTCGCTGCTGCATCCCTATCCCATAATCCCTTGCTTGGTTTGCTGCAGTCTTTTCAACAGACGCTGAATGAGAAAAAGATGTCCTGTGAGATAAAGATTGATTGCTTTGAATACCGAATGGGGTCTCCCACTTGTTAATGACCCAGAAACATTCCTGCCGACTTTTCTGAGCCTTCTCTTATTTCCTCCGTTTTTCTCTTCTTCTGTTCTGTTCATGAGCTGGCACATCACTCCATAGAGCAGAAGATATGCTGGGCTTCTGATGATGGCTGCTCTGCATGGTAGGGAATTTTAACCAGTCTCTTTGCATGGTGCTTCCAAACTTGAGATGTTAACAGAAATGCGCATTGTTCTTTGGGGTTGCCGCGGGGCTGCAGCGCCAGGCTGGGGAGGATTTAATTCTTCGCCTCGTTAATTAGTCTGTCTGCAGAAATGGGTAGGTCTTAAATGTTCGAATTGCTTCGTCTTATGCCAGGTGAATAACTAATTTCTCCTGCTCTTTTCTGCCCCCGAACCCCCAACTCGTCTCTCTCTTGGTGATGCTGTATGCTCTAACTATAAGATATAGGGAGACCCATTCTTTGCTTAAACAAAGGCATCAAATTAACTAGACTGGGAAGAAAGTCATGCAAGATTTTTCTCATCCAGTTTCTAATGTGATCTGATGAGATTTTGATTTTTACTAGTCTTTATTTTAATATGTATCTCGGTCTATTTTAAATATAAGATTTTTCCCCCCTGCGTCTCCCTTTTGGGTACGAAGATGGGGATGAAATTTTGCAGGACTCCTCCCTTGGTACCCCAGGGTGGAGAATGTGCGATTCGACCCTTCCCCCACCGTGCCCTCTGTTCGAGAACCCTGGGGTGGAGTGCCACGGTTCCCAGTTACCATTGGAAACCCATTCATTCATAATGCATGACTCGACCCTCAGAATTCTGAATGCCATTGATGATCAGAAAATATGCAGGAGATCATTTGGGGTTTTTTATTTCCGGCATTTTCTCCCTCTGCCTTTGAAGTAGGCTCAAATCTGGGTGGAGTTCAGTGGCAGCATTACACAGAAGGGGGAGAAAAAATACCCAACTTGGGTTGGACCTTAGGTTTGCTTCCTGAAACAGTGGGTATCATTTTTGTGTCGGAGAGCTTTTTCTACAATGATGCCCCACCCTGTCATTATTCCTTATGAAGGGTGGGGGCGGATAGGAGACAAGTAGGAAGGCTATTTAAGCTAAAAATTGAATGTTAATTAGTGGCTTTCTGAACCAAAAGGTAAAATGATATTTCTGTCTTAAGGAAAGATGCTTTCAGTGTCAGAGCTTTAAGGAACACTTCTAGATTCAGAATGAGGCATTTAAAAAATTATTAGTTCGGTTATTTGGCTTAGACCATTTTACAATAGTTTTATTCCTCTTGAGTCAATTATTAGAGGTTTTTTTGTTCTCAGTCTTGTTTTACTTTGAATATGGAAGGAGAGCCGTTTGTTTGCCCAGATTCTTAAGTCGATTTCTCAAGTATCAGGATTCATTTCTGCCTACTGTGAACCTCTTTTCTAGTGCCTTTCACTATTTTCAGGGAGATGCTTTACCAGCTCTGTTCCCTGACCCACTGTGGCGTTAAATAATGCACGCCCCTCCCGAGCAAGCACACAATGAGAAGTTTCCTGTGTGCTGTGGAACAAGAAAGCAGCTTTCTGCTGCAGGGATGTGAATGGTGGCCTTTCCCCAACCTCTACGTATTTCTTTGCAGTTTTCTCCTAGAAAGACACAAGGGATTGGAATTGGAAAGGTTAAAACATGGCTGATTGTGAAAATGTTCTCTAATAGAATGTGCTGTTTCAAGAAATAGGGATGCAGCATAAAACGGACAACGAAGTCTATATACGTTTTTACCACGGTTAATATTATAACCCTGTGATGACTTAATTTTTTTTTATTTACATGGTAACAAGAGCTTAGTGGATTTTGTTGCTTGTGAAATACAGTAAAAAATATTCACTCTTTGTCTTACTGAAAAATAAAAAAGTCCTTCACTTGGATATCTTTAGACATTAATTTCTCCAAACTTATGACTTTTTTTAATCTGTCCTGATTAAGTAGGAAAAAAATCCTAAATATGTAACAATTCTAAAAAATTTAACTAAGCTTAGTTTTTAAGACTCCTTTGTGCCTTTTTTCATTATTTCTCTGATAAAATGAAGACTTTAACCAAACAATTGTATGTATTGTTGAGATGTATAGGAGAGAAATACTTTTAAACTTACCAAAAAAATTGCTACCAAATTATTTACTACCAATTTTTTTCTTTTAAAAAAATGTGACTGAATTACCTCCAACTGTGGCAAAATTCTAATTTGCACACACCTGTAATTGCTTTTTTTTTTGTTTTTTAATCTGATGCCATCTGGGCCCCTTTATTAATTATATAAGGATTTTAGTGTGAATATGCATTATAACGGGCTTGGCTATTAAAGTTCTTTGAATATAATGATTGTGCACATTGTTTGAATTTAACAGATCAGGTGTCCTTCTAGAATTTGGAGATTTAGATTAGACCAAATACTGAGGAAAAAGAAGGCCAGGATGTTCAAACAGCATCACGGAAGGAGACATTCAGGATGCTTTTTGCATGCTTGTCTGTCTGCCCTCTTCCACTTTTCCCTGTTCTATGTTCATATTCTCAGATAGCTTCTGTTCTTCCAGTAAATGCTTCTTCTTTTTTCATTTGTGTAGTTTTGTGGTTTTTTTTGCTGCTGCTTTTTTTTTTTTTTTTTTTTTTTTTGCAGGAGGAGGGAGGTAATCAGGTTTATTTATTTATTTATTTATTTATGTTTGACTTAGTTTGTTTATTCAAATTCAAATAATATAATCCAACCTCACAGTGTACATAGACTAGTTAAGTAGAAAGTGGTGTTTTTTTAAAACTTTTTTTATTGAGTTATAGTCATTTAACAATGTTGTGTCAAATTCCAGCATAGAGCACGATTTTTCAGTTATACATGAACATACATATATTCATTGTCGCATTTTTTTCCACTGTGAGCTACCACAAGATCATCTATATGTTTCCCTGTGCTATACAGCATAACCTTGTTTATCTATTCTACATATGCCTGTCAGTGTCTACAAATTTTGAACTCCCAGTCTGTCCCTTCCCAGCCCCCTCCCCCTTGGCAACCACAAGTTGGTATTCTATGTCTATGAGTCAGTTTCTGTTTTGTATTTATGTTCATTTTTATTTATTTATTTATTTTTAAATGGAGGTACTGGGGATTGAACCTAGGAACTCATGCATGCTAAGCAAAAACATGCTCTACCACTGAGTTATAACCCCCTGCCCCGCCCCTGCTTCTTATTATTCTCAAAAACTTGTTAATTTAAGTAAATATTTATTCGAATCAACAACAGATTTAAATAATATGCTGCTTATCCACCCGGGGTACGAAGGGGTTTACTCTGATGTAGGCCTGTGTCTTTTGCAGTTCTGAGGTAGAATGAATTTTTCCCTCTTCTCACTAACCTTACCCAACTCCCAGAGCTTAGGGCCCCGGCTGCCCTCTGCTTTTTCCTGGAATACGCAGCCTCTCTGTGTAGTCCCCAAGGAAAGAAAGAGAAGAGACTTGGCAAGGTGATGGAGGAGGAGAGAGGAGACCCTGCTCATCCTGACTGTCCTGGGGGATTGTGGGCTGAGTGCCAGTTAGCCTGACCACTTAACACTCCATCACACACACCCTTCTGGCACTTAGAAAACCCAAAGCAAAATTTAAGAACTGACTACCAAAGGTGAGGATTTTTATAAAGAAGGGAATGGCAAACAGTTATTCTACCAAGGAGAGAGGAAGGAGAAGCAGGCATAAATACCATTGACAAGCTGGAGGCTTGGCTTAAAAATCAGTTTCCAAATGGTAAAACCCAGCAATTTAGGGAAGTTGTCATACATTTGACCCTGGAAAGAAGGAGAAACCATGGAAAGCTTGGGCACATCCTTCCCTGGAGACAGAAGTTAAAGTAGATGGTCTCCTGGGGGCTGAGTTACAGCTCAGTGGTAGAACACATGCTCGGCACACACAAGGTCCTGGGTTCAATCCCCAGTACCTGCATTAAAATAAACAAATAAATAAAATAAACCTAATTACCCCCCTACAAAAACAACCCCCCCCCAAAAAAATTTTAAAAAACCTCCTGAGTCCCTCCCATCCCTTCTCCCTCTTCCCATTCACACCTTTTGTACAAAGACATTGCATCTGGCTTTTCTTTCTTTTGTTAAAAAGTATTTTATTTATTATTGTATTTATTGGGGAGGTAACTAGGTTTATTTATTTTTAGAGGAGGTACTGGGGATTGAACCCAGGGCTTCTTACATGCTAAGCATGCGCTCTACCTCTTGAGCTATACCCTCCCCCTACATGTGGCTTTTCTAATTTACAAAATGACCCATCTGGGATAGAGGCTTGATTTAACTAGAAATAGGTCACCCTGTTTTTATTTCACTGCAGATTGCCCTCTTTTCTTTCCTTTAGTTGAGTCCTCAAGAACAATGCAAACTCCATGGCAGGTGAATAATATGCTCATAAATTTGAATAATTAAAAAGACCTTGTTTTGAAAATTCTATTTTAATCTGTGCCTTGAGCTCTAGGGACCACCTGCTTGGGCAGGTAAAAGCTAGCACATTGTGAGTTACAGATAATCCTATGGGTTCAAGATCTCCTTTCTATAAATGTACCAGAAGATTTTTCGCTTCTTGGGAAGCTAATTTTAGCATATCCGCACCATTGTTATTGGCCCCAGAACAATAAAAAAAAGTAACAATATTAATAAATAAATTCAGCTAAGTGGCAACCAAGAGAAGCCCTAACCAGGAAGGCCATAAAATTAAGTCATAGAAATGGAATCTAGTGCCTTTAGGATGATGTATAAACAAAGATGCTTACCCACAAATCACATGTGAAAACTTTATTTTCCGAAGGATTCTTGACCTGTTTCCCAACCATGTTTCCTTAGACGAGCCAGACAAGCTTTCACCAGCTCTCTCCCCTCCTCCAGAATCCTGCTTTCAGTCTGTCTTTTCTCTGCCAGCCTCCCTCCCTGCTCCTCTCCACTCTGGTATTAGCAGTTAAGGGTTTGGATAGTTTTCTGATCTAAATGATATCATGTGGGGCGGGAAGTGTGGTTTCAGCTTTAGAACTGTGGACGCAGGCATTTTCATTTCTTCTCTTCCTATTGAGTTCTTCTTTTCCATTTGGTTGTAATTACCACCAAGTTGTAGGAGATTCGAGAAAGTGGTGCCAGGCAAAATACCAGGGATGACATGGGGAAAGATATGCTGGGACAGGATTTTTCTGTGCCCGAGGATTGTGTGACGTGATTGCTACATTGTTCTTACCCACGCGAGCTGGGTTCAGTTGGCAAGTCCCCACTAATAAGGAATTTATGTGTTATTTCTGTGCGTCTTCAGTAGTTCTCAATTTCTTTTCCTGCATTTGTGAATATGTTGAAATATGTCACTAAATATTTACTGTCTGGCTCAGGGCTGATGTTGCTAAGCTTTAGACTCACACAGGAAGGCAGGTCATGTCTGATGTCGAGTGAAAATGGTCACATGACCGGTAATGCCCATGCTCTTTATCCTGTAATTTGCAAGTGCCGCTCTTCTCTGCTACTGGAACTGAGTCTATTCCCATGATATAGTTCATTTGTTCAGTCCATTCAAAAAAAAGAGTGTCTACTCTGTAGCGGGCACAGGTCTAGGGGCGGGACTGCTGCAGAGCAATCAGACAAAAGTCCCTGCCCTCGTGAATCTGACATCCTAGTGAGGTGGGGGAGCAGACAGTATGCAAAACAAACATGTTGCACCCGATATTGGAAAGAGACCAGTGCTGTGGGGAAAAATAGAGCAGGATCGGAGTAGCCAGTGCTAGGAGGTTGGGGGCAAGTTTCAGTTTTAAACAGAACAGTCAGATTGAGCAGGTGCAGTTAAGCACAGAGCTGGAGAGGGGAGTGAACCCCTCTGTAAGCAAGATTGTTGGTTTTCCACCGACGGGGAACCTGAGCTTCCCCACACAAGAGCTGTTACATTTCAGTGTAATAATGTCAATATTACACTAATGTTGGCTATTTATATAGTTTTAAAATGGCTCTTGCTGACTTCGCTTCTGCTTCCTTTCCTTTCTGTTGGACTTTTGTCAATGTGTCTGGTGCTAGTTCCTTCATCCCAAACCGTTTGGGCTCCTTCAGAGACAGACTCCAGCCCAGGCATGTTTTCACGTGTCTTTCCAGAAATTAGTTCTGTGGATCCCCAGTCGAGAGTAGTTCTGTATTCTGATCTCTATTAGCGTGGACTTACTTCTGCTGGTTATATGAGCGAGAAGGCTCTTTGACACTTCAGAAACCAAGATGGGAAAAGGAGAACATTTGAGAATCTAGATAAGTATTGACTACTTTTCTAATCAAGCAGACCAGAAACTTCTGGTTGTGCCCAAGCGCTCTGATGAAAGGCTGTTGTATATTTTGTGTATACTCCTGGCAGCTTATTCAGATGGATGGAAAGCTTCCCTGGTGCTTATTAGCACATTCTGTGACTCCAGTCTTCTAAGCACATTATCCCTTCAGGAGTCATCAAATTTCTTTCTATTGTGTGTATCCAGTTATATTCAGGGAAAGATCATTATCTTGGCAGAGTCTTGGGTTGGGGATCTTTGGGGGTTGGAATCCTTTTGTGTTGATTCTGGGGGTCCTGAAAATCCAGATGTCTTCAACAGATCTCTTATGACCGATTGTAATATTGTCAAGATTTTAAATTAGTGTTAATGAGTTAACTTAATTTACCATATAAATTATCAGTACTAACAAAGACTTACTTTCACCCACTACAATAATTATCTTAAAATTAGAATGAAACTTAGAGTGAAATATTTTTATTTCTGTTTTGGAGAATAAAAATGTCAGCTTAGGAAATTTTGTTTAGTCAATGTCTATAATTTGATTAAAACAAATGTTTTTTTCCTTGCCAAAAATCCAAAATTTTAAGGTTAAAAAAAAGACTAAAATCCAATATGATATTTTCTCTCTGTTTGTTCAGTGCTCAGCATGACTGATTCTTTCAAAGGGTAATATGAACATTTCAAAACTTATTCAAAATAAAATTTCATTTTAACTGAAAAGTTCAATATGATTTTTTTTTAAATATGACACGCTTCACAAATTTGTGAAGCCAATCTTTTTTTTTTTTAATTAATTGAAGTACAGTCAGTTACAGTGTGTCAATTTCTGGCATACAGTATTATGTCTCAGTCATGCATATATGTACATATATTCATTTTCATATTCTTTTTCATTAAAGGTTATTACGAGATATTGAATATGGTTCCCTGTGCTATACAGAAGAAATTCGGTTTTTATCTATGTTTATATATAGCAGTTAACATTTGCAAAACTCAAACTCTCAATTTATCTCTTCCCCCAAGTCACTCTTCTGTATCATTCCAATGTTAGTGCTGCTGAAGTGAGCCCTCTATAATTTATAAGAATTTTCAAGTCACACACACACACACCAGTTGTATTAAATTTGCTTAAGATTAGGTCTCATCAACTTATCAGATAAAGCAGAAAACTTGAAATCTGAGCTTTCTGAGTCACCGATTTTACCAGATGACCTTGAGCTAGTCATTTAAACCCTCAGCTTTGGTTTCCTTATCTTCAAGCCAGACAAATCCATTCCTTCTCTACTCTGATGTCATAGGGATGTGATTAAAGAAAGCAGAAGACTGTGCCAACATTTGATTTCCTGGGAGAAGAGTTCCATTTAATCCCATCAATGGATATCATTCTCTACAATAGTTCTGTAGAGAGACAGTCTACGAAAGCCTAGCAGATAATGCCGGCTAATTAGATATGTCCCATCTACACTGCTTAACTAACGCAGCGAGTCCTGTTTGAACGTGACCCTCTGGTACAGCAGGTGCTTTCTCTAGCTCAATCTGTTGATCAGTCATGCTCTTCAGAGACCTGACCTAGAAGGTACAGAACTGGAAAATAGGCGCATCATGTTTGTAACTCTCCTCAAATATGTCTAAATAGCATAATTGTCTTGATAAAAGTTGACATACTTTTTGAAAGTTGGTGATTTGATAGGGAGAAAGAAGAACCATCATTTATATTTGGAAAAGAGGGTTTCCTTTAGAAAGCATAGAATTGTCAATTCTGTAAACACAGGTCCCAGGCCAAGTTAAAATGTATAAAAACCCGGCTTCCATACATAGTACAGCCTTCTTAAAACACAAGGTCAAGGGAGGTGCGGCAGCTGAAAAGGTCATAGTTTTACATTCTGGCAAATTTCGTAACTGAGCCTCGGTTTTTAAAAATCTGTAGAATGGGAATAATACTCCTTCCTGACTAGGATCATATTGAACATTAACTACATTTCTTTTTTTGTTTTTTTTTTTTGGAAACAGTGTTTCTGTTGGGAATTGGGGGAGGCTGTGGACACCTTAGAAATATTAAGAAAATTCAGAAGTGAATTTTAGCTCAGCCTTGGTGGGCTTTGGGATAGAAGCCAGAAATTCTTTAAGGTGGTAAACGGGGCTGTGTTATATGTGGTGACGCTTCCCTCCCTTATTCTTTCATAGGCCCTTCGTTTTCTCTTTGTTATCCTCTTCCAAGTCTCCTTTTCTGGCCTGATCTCTCACATTTTGAAACCTCCTCTGAATTAATTCACTTCACCAGACCCTCAGATACCAGTAGAGATTTCTTAAAATAATAAAGACCACCTCTAGACTTTGTCCCTGATCCATGGCAAATATATTTTAGTATGAAGTCTATAGATCTTTAGCTCTGAAGAAAATATTCTGAACCACATACAAAGGTTTTCATTTAAAATTTTAACTATTCCATTCCTGCATATGAACAGTATGTAGGGGAGGGAAAACTTCTCTGATCTTAAGTTCTGTCACCGAAGGCTGTGAATTAAAGTGACAAAAGACATATATCAGAAGAAAAGGTGTACACATTTTATTGATATTTCATTTTTCCAAAAGAAAAAAATACATATTATATTTTATTGAATGTTATTGAGTTAATATTTTAAAATATTTATTTTCATTTTTTTTTCTTGTGTGTTTTTGTTTGTTTGTTTGTTTTACTTTGTTTTTGTTTTTGGCGGGGGGAGGTAATTAGGTTTACTTATTTATTTTAAGGGAGGTACTGGGGATTGAACCCAGGACCTCATGTAGGACCTAAGCATGCGCTCTACCACTTGAGCTATATATCTCCCCTGCCTCATTATTTATTTTTTAATGGAGGTACTGGGGGAAAACTTCCTTTACAAATAGGAAATGTGTGCCCTACTTTTAGGCAGATAGGAGAGGGCAGAGAGCTTTTCCTCATCTGTGGTTTCTCAACTGCCTTCAGCTCAAAATAATCCTTATGTCAAAGTGGCTTATTTTGAGCCCCTTCAAGTATAATACTTGGGAAAACATTTTCTCCTAATAAGACCATTCTATGTGAGGTAGACTATAATGGTCTATATATTATATTATATATAATCTAGGCTGTAGTATTTTAATAAGACTATAAACATAGATTCAAACACAGTCCCGGCTGAAGCCATGAACAGGTACAGCTGTGTAAGTATTCCTCCATTCAGCTGCCCCTGCTTTGAAAGCCAGCAAGCTCCCTCTTTGTACAACATACTTTCTTCTAATTTGTCCTATTTGCGTGGTGAACTTGTGATTATTTTATTGATTTACAAGACAGGCCTCTCACTGTACACCGTCTGTAGTGAGGAGGGTTGATTATGGTCATTCTGAGGTCACTGACATGGAATTCTGCCTGTATTCATAATACAGTGTATAATGAATGAGCCTATGATTGATTTGCATTTATAGATTATCATATGTTTTTCCATCTTGGTTTTTCTGTCTGACAGCAGCAGCGTGCAGGGTCAAAGACAGCCGGCCCCCCATGTCAGTGGTCTAGGATGGCCAGTGAAGCCACCAACATCCCAAGTCCTGTGGTACGGCAGATTGACAAGCAGTTTCTGATTTGCAGTATATGCCTGGAGAGGTACAAGAATCCCAAGGTTCTCCCCTGTCTGCACACTTTCTGCGAGAGGTAAGCCTCCTTTGTGCTGGGGGAGGGAGTTTCGCAGACTGACCTCCTGCAACCTGCCAAAAGGTTCTTTCCAGAATTCTCCAGTTACCTATGGGAGGCAGTAAATCTTTTGTGCTTCTGATAGATATCTAGAAACATAACCACGAGTTGCCAATAATTTAGTTTATTTCAAACAACTCTAAGTAGGAGGAAGTAATCCAGTAGCCACTGATTTATTTCCACGGGAGATGGAGCATTAAGTATTTTAAGATTGAAAAAATTTTAGCACAGGGAACTATATTCAATGTCTTGTGATAACCTCTAATGGGAAATAATCTGATAAAGAATAGACTTATGTACATAAATATAAATGAATCATTTTGCTGTATGCCTGAAACATTCAATTAAAAAAATGAAAAAAAAATTTTATTTCCCTTTGTTCCTTGTGAAACAGTTTTTGCCCACCACACATCTCTCAGAGAGGATCTTTGGTGAGGCCAATTAAAAGTCTACCACTTTCTCCCACATAACGAATCAGGTAAAATACCTGCATATATGAGGAGTTAGTTGAAGAGAGATCTTTCTTCCAAAGATGCTTCAGAAGACACATACTGATGGCACATGTTATGATGTTGCAGATGAAGGAAAAAAACTGTATATATATATGAAATAATTATAAATTACCTGAATATACAGTTTGCTACATATGAAAACACACTTCTTTTTTAATCTTTCTTAAATAGTTTTTTCCATTGAGTTAATCAATTTTCAAAATATATTTTTACCCTCTTGCTCAACTTACACCATCAGCAATTAAGCATTAAAAACATTGTTAGCAATTAGTTTATCTGTGGTCTACTTTATTTCCGTAGTAAGTTTACGTATTTTTCTTTTTTTTATATTACCTTACACATTCACTGTTTTTTGGGTTTTTTTTTCTTTTTCAGTTTTATTAGATAGAATTATTACAGTTTGCACATATACATTATATTGCATGTAAATACATATATACAATATACTGCACTTTTTATTAGTTTACATATGTGTACTGATCATTGTTTCTAAGAACAGATTAGAGCTTTAGCTTTTTAAACTTACATAGTTATCAAAGGAATAAAGCCAGCCACAAAATAAGAATCAACAGAATGTGGTAATCCAATCATAAAGGACAGTCAAATGTACTTACACATATTCAAGAAATCAATCATCTAAGTTATAAATAATAAGTAGTTCATTTGTGTCCTTTTTTTTTTTTTTTTGATGTGGTATACGGATCAAAGTATTTTTTGTTTGTTTGTTTTTTATTTTGGTGATGGGGGAGGTAATTAGGTTTATTTATTTAGTTAGTTAACAGAGATCCTGGGGATTGAACCCAGGACCTTGTGCATGCTAAGTACACGATCTACCAGTGAGCTATACCCTTCTCTCCTGCATATTTTTCTTAAAAGCAAATATGGTAATTATTTTTATAGCATTTTATTAAATATATTTTCCTTTATTACTTAATGCACAAAATTAATTTTTTTTACCTCCTATCATAGAGCAGGAAACTGGTATTTCCAATGACTTCACATCAATGCTAATTACATTTACAATCCAATCTAACATACATTTGTTATCTGATTGAACGTGCTTTGAGTTGATTTACTTTGGAAGGTCTCAGCTGCAATAGAAAAATCACATCCTTGGTGGTGATGGATGGATGGATTCGGTGGATTTGTTACTGGTGGTTGTGGTGTTTTGTTTCTTTGTTTTGGGTTGTTGTGGAGTGTGTGTGTGTGTGTGTGCATGTGTGTCTACTTTTTGTTTGTTTGAAGTGGTGGTATATAAGGGCACTGATACTTTATTCATTTTATATGTTGGCTTAAGCACTTTATAATTCATACTCCAAAATGGCTAAATGGAGAGTGACTTCCCCTTCACTCCATGGATGTAGCTAAAACATGAACCCCAGCTGACTGTCCACGGTTCCCCGGGCTCACGTGGTAAGATGACTGTTTGAAATGCAGCAGTCGACACAGCCTAGAACTCTGTACATGATGCTGAGAGCCACTCAGTTTGAGCTTGGCAGAGCTGCCCCATCCCCTGCTGTTCAATGCCTGGGCAGTCTGTTGTTTGGCTTCTATTTCCTTGCTCTGATAGGTGAGAAGCAACCCTTCTGGGCTGCCCTGGGTCTGCTCCCTGCCCTCTCACTGAGGACTATTTCAGCCCACTTCCAACTCCCATCCAATAGCTAGTGGCAGAAATTTTCAAGATCCTACCATGGCAAGTCCCTATGGAACGCTGTATGTTGACATTGTTTTAGCATTGCTTGCATTGCAATTATGTACTTCCTTAAAATAGGAAAATTTTGTTTACATAGAGACAAAATTTCAAGGCTGGTCTTACTGTCATTGGCGAGTGAGACCCAAGACCACTTACCTCCACCTCCTGCCGGGCACAAACACCAGCCAGTGAAGAGCAGCCCTCTTACTGTCATTTCTTCCAAAATGCCATCAGTGGGGCTTGGAAGACAGAGACTCAGTCCCTGGCCTCATGAAGCTTACAACTAAGTGGAGGAGCCAGTTGTTAACCATCTAATCACTACAGTTAATGTGAAATTAAACCAAAGACAAGTGCTACATACCAGACGCACACAGGCGACCGCATAATAGAGGAATTTGCTCTAGTCAGGGAAGGCTTCCATGCAGAAGCGATGATTAAGTAGAAATCCCAAGGGTGAGTAAAAATTAATTTAGCAAAGGGGAGTGAGCAGAAGGAAAGAATTTCAGGGATGTGCAAATGTGGAGAGTGAGAGGGACCGTGACACTTAGGAAGAACTTAAATAAGCCCAGTGTGGCAGACGTGCAGCAAATGAAGAAGAAAGCAAATGTCTAGGTGTCAGATCATACAGGTGCATAATCCTTATCACCACATACGGACTCCTGTCTTCCTTGTATGAACAGGGGAAGCCACAGAAGGGTTTCACCTTCAAAGTGAGAGGAAGGAGAATGGTGAGCTGTGAGTTTTGAGAAGGTCACTCTGGTTGCAGTATGGAGAAGGGTTAGCGGGGTACAAGGGGGATGACCGGACACGAGGTGCAGAGCGACTGCAGAAACCTGAGAAAGGGTGGTGTGATGCAGACAGAGACCTGGAGAAGCTGGAAAAATATTTAGGGATATCCAGGCTTTGGTGATGGGTTGGATGTGGACAGTGAAGGCCAGTAAGGGAATTACGGTTTGAAGAACGACTCCTACATTCTGGTTTGCTTAGATGACTGGATGGAGGTGTAGTTCATTGAGATTAGAGGGGTGGACACAGTTTGCGGGAAGGTCAAGGGTTTGGTTTTGAACATGTGAGTATTAGGACCTGTGACACATCTAAGAGGGGAGGTCAAGAGATCAGTTGGTGTACAGATGTGGGGCTCAGGGGAGACATCTGTGTGGGAAGAAGCATAAATGTGGGAGTGTTATGCTTACTTTTAGGCACTACAATGTAATGCAATACCCCAGGGAGAAAAGAAGGCTTACAGTAAGCCTTGCTTAACTCCAAAGTGTATTGATTCAGTCGAAAAGAGCAGGCAGAAAGAACCCAGTGAGTGTGATGTCATAAGCCAAGGAAGGATAAAGTTTCCCAAAAAGGAGGGGTAGGGAGATAGTGGTCAAACGTGATGAATACTGTTAAGTCCAGTAAGACAGTATTGAAAAGTAAATGTCTGTTAGATCTAGATGTCACTAGTGACCTTAGAGAAAGCTGTTTCGTCTCTGGTATTGATTCAGTGCCATGCTACCGACGTGTGTGACATTGGGAAGGTCAGCTTACCTCCTCCATGTCAATTTCCTCATCTGCAAAATAAAAGAAATGGAGCGAAACTGGAGGTTTTCACATTCTGTTTGTCGGAGAAACTGGTAAACAGTATACACTGCAGTTATGGAGAGCTTAGATTCTGATCCCAGGTTGCCTGCGTTTACCTGCTGCTCTGCCTCTGACCACCTAAATCCCTCGGGCAAATAGCACCCTCTCTCTGCCTGCGCTTCCGCTTGTGTCTGAGGGTGATCACAGGGTTATTGGAAGGACAATTGACCCTTGAACAACACAGGTTTGGACTGCACAGGTTTACTTATTGCGGATTTTTTTTCAGTGGTGAATACTATGGGATTCCACGATCTGCGTTTGGTTGAATCCTCAGACACAGAACCGCAGGTGCGGAGGAACCGGGTAATCGGAGGGCTGGCTCTAATTACATGTGGATTTTCCACTGCAGGAAGTGTCGGCTCCCCTAAACCCCTAGTTGTTCGTGGTCAACTATACTTTGAACTTAGTGAGCAGTGTTACTCATTATTAGCCATACGTTTTGCTAATTAAATGAATTAAATTTGACACCTTTTAAAGAGAGGTCAGGATGGTGGGACTCCATCCCTCTTTCAAACAAAACATTTCCACTTTGATATGTTTTCAACACCTGAGATCTGCTGATGATTTTGTATGTAAAAAGAGTTTAAATGTTAACAACAACAAAAAGTGACATGTTTCTCCCAATTTGTGTGAAAGTCCACAAATTCGTGAACACCATACTAGATATTCTAGACCAATCTTCACCTTGCATGTGCATATAAATTGCCTTGGAATCTGATTCATTGGGTCTGGAGTGGGACCTGTGGTTCTGCATTTCTTCCAAGCTCTGGGTTGAGGCCGGTGATGCTCACCCATGGACCACACTTTGCTGGTGTGACAGAGCTCTAAGAAACACTACCAAAGCCAGTGAGATTATTCTTTTTTTTTTTTTTTTAGCAGAATCCTTTGCCTGATCAGTTGACGGGTCCAATGTGAGGTTACTTATTAACCTCAGAGATATTCCTTTCCCAGTAAAGGAAACTACCACGGAAGATTATGCCGAGTAGCCCTGTAGTCACTGAGAACGTGTATGGTACCCATTCCAGGAGCCCCGCTGTGCTGACAGCCCTCCTTCTCTTCTGCTTTGGCAACAGGTGCCTGCAGAACTACATTCCCGCCCACAGTTTAACCCTCTCCTGCCCAGTGTGCCGCCAGACCTCCATCCTACCCGAGAAGGGGGTGGCCGCGCTTCAGAACAACTTCTTCATCACGAACCTGATGGATGTGCTGCAGCGAACTCCAGGCAGCAACGCCGAGGAGTCCTCCATCCTGGAGACGGTCACCGCTGTGGCTGCGGGGAAGCCTCTCTCGTGCCCAAACCACGATGGGAATGTAAGTGAGCGGACTGCAGGTACTACTGCGTGGCCGTGCGGCTGCTTGATTTGGGGAGGCTTTGGGCAATCAGAGGTTAGACACTAACACAGAACTCCACCTGGAAACTGAGTGATTCAAAACACATTTTCTCAGTCCTCAGACTATTTTGCCTGCTTCCTTTCTCTGACCGAATTTAAATTATAAAATCAATCTTCATTGTGTCTACGTAGCACAAATTGTTGGTTTCAGCAGGGGAGCTAACCTATAATTCTGCAAGCTGGGCATACTTTGCCCCCCATAAACATCTGTATAATAAATTATAAAGATGTCTAACAGATAAGTTCTGCAAATTGAGAATGATTATTAAAATATTACTGGAAAAAAAAAACAGAGAAGTAACACTGCTTAAGTGTACTAAAAAGCTATGCACTAAAGTACAAGACAGAAAAGAAAAGAAAAAGAAGTTACTGAATTACAGTTCTTTCTTTTTCTTGTAAGGGAAATTTTACTCACACTCCCTTAGACCCTACTTCTTAATCATAAATAGAATTTGAAATTATGTGAACCTCTCATAAGAGATTATAGATTATGGATTCCAAACATATTTCCTGCTACCAGCAAGCACAGTAACCATTATAAACTCAGGAGGACAGTGTGTCCCATCAAATAATGGATTCACAGTAGCTGTGTGCCCGGACAGGCAGCACTGCTTAGCAGCTCACTGTCCGCTTTGGACTCAGATTGTCTGATTCAAATCCTGCTTTTTAATTCAGTCCCTGTGTCAGCTTTGGCAGATTTATTAAACTCTCGGTCTCACTTCTTCATCTGTCAAAAAGAAAGCAATAATAGTTTCCCATACAGGATTATTTGGAGAATTAAATATTTAAGTCAGAGAAAGCATGTGGTAAGCTCTCCATAAATGGTAGCTGTTAAGTTATTTGTAGCTTATGACTTCACCTTTTTCTTTATATAATGGCCACTCCAGAAGTGTTGGAAACTGCTGTAATAAAACTCTAAGACAACAAGAGATCATTAGAGCCAAGTGATAAGTATTAGCCATAATGACTGACTGTTGAGTTACCTCTCATACCACTCCCCGCCCACTGTGCTGCAGCCTCCCTGGCCTCCTAGAACTTTCCATGTGGTCTCCCACCCTGGAGCCCGGCTGTTCTCTGTTCCTGATGACCCGAATGCTCCTGGCTCCCTCTTTACATGGCTGGCTCGTTCTCATCCTCCCTGCCTCAGCACAAACTCCTCCCACACGGAGCAGTCTTCCCAGATGCCCTAGCTAAGGCAGACCACCTCTGACGCCTGGGTACCCGGCATCGCACCGCTGTCTTGACATTCGCCAAGTTCTGCCTGCCTCCATCTCTGTGTCTGCTGACTTATTGACCTCCTGGCCCTGCTTTTAGAAAGTGAGCTCCAAGAGGGAGGGTCCATGTCCATCATTAGACCCCTGGCACTAAGCCCAGTATCTTACACATGAAAGTGCACATACAAACAGAGACCAACCAAACAAAAAAAAAGAGGCTACTGATTCAGCACTTGCTGTAACAAGGGGTCAGCCACCATCCCTCGTGTTTTGTCAGAGACTCAGGGTCAGGCAGAGGAGTGGGAAAGCCCCATAGTGGGAAAACGGGGGCGGCTGCAGATGCGCCCTGACTGGGAGCTGCTGACATTGGGAAGCTGGAGGCAAACGATTTAGTAGTGGGCAAACCTCTGTGATTGCTGAGGGGTGCAAATTTGGCTTTCTCTGGTTGCTCCTAAGTTGGAAGCAGGGACAAAAAGTATTAGTTATCAAGCCCTAGCCATTTGGGGCCAGGTGGTACAGAATTTATTGTTTAGTTTGTTGGATTGTTACCAGAGATAGCAGTTTGACTTTTCCTTACAATTCTGACTTGTAGCAGGCTGGCTTCCTGTGTTGTTTCACGTAGATAAGGGGATGGGTCTCCCAGGCAGGTGGGTCCCAGTTCTATTTTTCTATCTGGTCTGACCATTGTCCATCTTTATATTCAGTCTCTCAGAAGTCAACCAGCACCTATTTGTTGAACAAATGGCCAGACACCATGCTTGGCTTCTTACACACCACTCGGTGTCAAGTAGGTATTGGGTACCTTCATTTTATAGATGAAGAAACTGAGATTTGAACGGTTTAAATCACACACCTCTCACACTGGCTCTTAGTGAAGACTAAGGCTGTCTCCTCCTGGGGCTTACATCCTAAACACTAGTCTGGGAAGGCATTTATATCAGACACATGAGTCCCCGTATCCCTTAAAGTGTAGTCCAGGCATGGAGTTCTCTGAAGACCTGTGTTGATAGGAAAGTAAAGTTCCAGAAACGTTAGGAGACCTATGGTACACACCGGTCCAAATTTGGGGTGTCAAGGACAGACACGTAGAATGAGAAATAATGGCAACTGGAATGATTACATCAATAAGTAAAGGCAAGAGTGTCGTGGAATTCAGGAAACAGCTTGCAGCTCAGCTCAGCTAGAGCCTGGAGATGGGGCGACAGTGGTGGGAACACAGCTGGGTTGCAGGATGCAGGGATGGGTCTGGAAAGAGAGGGGAGGAATTGTGATGAGCTATGAATGTCATTGAGGAAAGGTTTGACCAAAACACCATAAGCAGTGAGGAAGTATATCACTTATTTGTGAGATCTAAAAAAAAATGATACAAATGAACTTATTTACAAAACAGAAACAAACTCACAGACATAGAAAACACATTTATGATTACCAGGGGGTAAGGGGGTGGGAAGGGATAAATTGGGAGTTTGAGATTTGCAGATACTAACTACTATATATAAAATAGATAAACAACAAGTTTCTACTGTGTAGCAAGGGAACTGTATTCAATATCTTGTAATAACCTATAATGAAAAAGAATAGGAAAAGGAATATATGTATGTATATGTATGACTGAAACATGATGCTATACACCAGAAATTGACACATCGTAAACTGACTATATGTTAATAAAAAATTCTTGAAAATAAAAATAAAACCTTTTAAGCAGGAGGTGAGTATTTTAGTGGCATTATGGAGGAATAGAATAGCTGAGACTGGAGGCTGCAACACCAGTTCTGAGTTTAGTATTGAGTTGGCCAAATGAGAGATGGTAAGAGCTAGAATGAAAATTTCATCAATGGACTTGGAGAAGGAAGGATGAATTTTAGAGAGGAGAGTACTGTTTCACTTGAGAATCTGCCCCCCACAAATAAAAAGGCATATACTAAAATCTGTTGAACCAAGCTATGAAGACTTTGAGCAATTCAAGTTGATCATCTAATAGGATTAAAAAAAATTCACTGTATTTTCGCATTGTGTAGACCAAGTTTCTGCACCACAATGCAATAAAGTTATACTAGGACCATATGTTATAGAAGAAACCCCAAATCTTTTTTAAGCTTATAATTATTTAATCAAAGAAAATTAGTAAAATTAAGATTATTTACAAAATAGTGTAAGTGGAAACTTTATTAAATGTGTAAGATAAAGTCAAATCTGTACTCAAGAAATTTTATAGGTTTAAGTATTTTCTGTTATTTAAAAAGAGTGCATTTCTAGAAATGAGGAAAAGGACAATAAAATAAATATATGGAACACAAAAAGAATAAAGACAACTTTGGAGAATTTGAAAATAATGAAACAGTTGAGTTGATGAATAAATCCAAGAGCTGAATTTTTAAAAATTAATTAAATAACCTGACATCTGATAAAGCAACAAAGGGTAAATATATAAGTCAGATTAGGGCTAATAAAGAGATATTAGCACAGATAAAAAGATTTTAAAATTAGTTCTCTGTGCTAAAGGCTAATGAAGGCTGAATGAAGTGAATGATTAAGAAACTACAAATGATCAAGAAAATCCAAGTAGACCTATAATCTTGAGAGAAACTGGTAAAAGTTAATTTAAAACTGAATACCTTCAAGCCTGTATGGAACAGGTATGATTCATGGTATCTACACTTCTGGACCGTAAGTGAAGTTAAGCCCCAAATTCACCTGTGGTACACTCATGACTCGGGCACCAAAATCTAGTGACGACAGAAGAAGAAGAAAACTACGAATCATTCAGTTTATGAAAGTAGCTGTGAAATTCTTATTTAAAATACCCCAGTACATTTTTACTGTATAAGGGTGCTTACTTAGAAATTAAGTATATGAACATCACGAAAGAAAATGAGCATAGAACTTAAAAAATTCACAGGTGGTATAAAAATGGCTGATAATCATATGAGAAAAGATGTTAAGCTTCACAAAGAATTCCTGAAGATGTATTTCCTGAGCATCTCTGGGCACGGAGACCCTTGGATACCATGGGCTTCTAAACAGAACACTCTCAGAGATGCTGATTCCAGCAAAGTTAAAGCCTTTAGGTTAAACCTTTCCCTTGTCTATCAAACATACTGCATTAAATCACATTAAAAATTAACTCTATTTAAAGATTGGATCCTCCTGGAGGTGAATGAAGCTATTTTAAAGTATGTTTTGAGCACTTTCTCTATGCTGGGTCGTTCTGATTCTTTGGAATCATAAAGCTTATAAACCAGGAAGAGGCCTTGGAAAATTAACTGCATGTCTTGCATCATTCAATTGCTTCACCATAGATTGTAGGAATTCACTGCTGCTGCTTTGAAACAGGGGTCCTCATTGCATATTCAAGCCAAATGCATGCAATATTACGGATAAATTGCTGCAGTTAATTGCCATGGGTAAATCTTTAAAAACAATTCAAGCATCAGAAGGTTAATAAAATTGGGTAATTAACAGTAAAGCAGGATGTTGCCGTCATAAACTGCCTGGTGCTGATTAGCACATGTGGAGGAAAGCCTGTCATTTACTTTAAGTGCTGTGACACTATCTGTGTTCTAATTAAACTGCCACGGCTGCATTGTTCAAATACAAAGAAAAATGGGAATAACGGTCAGTGATTTAAGAGGTTCTCTGCACTTAAAGCAGACATTTGAGCTCATGCCTCGTCCCAGAACACAAATGATCATTAAGCCCTGTTGTTGGTTCCTTAGGCTCCTCACTAACAAGGATGTTAAGAGGTGCAAACCTTAAATCCTCATTAAGAATGCCCTGCCACTCACCAGTTCCCACTCCCAGAAGCCTTGGGGTTGGCTGCGAGGCCCTGAGCATCCTTTCTAGCATCTTCTCTCTTAACAAACACAGATGGTGACTACCTGTCAACAAGGATAAGCTCATCCTGGCCTCTGGCCCCCCCACCCCTGGGAGCACCCACATCAGCTCATCGGAGATGGATGAGCTCAGCTGAGCCTCACACCTCACACAATTAAATCTCAGCTGGAGTCAAAGCTGTCAGAACCCAAGCACAAGCATTTGAGAATGACGAGTTGTTGACGCTTCAGAATAGTTCCAGGGCTTTTGCTTCCCAAGAAACACTTGGGATACTGAACCAGGGGCAATTACCCAGGTCGGCTGCTGTCTCTTCAAACGTGCAATCAATTTTTTTTTTTTAATTTTGGGGGGTGTTGGTAATTATGTTTATTTATTTTTTAATGGAGGTACTGGGGATTGAACCCAGGACCTTGTGCATGCTAAGCATGCACTCTACCACTGAGCTATACCCTCCCCCCAATTTTTTAAATTGAAGTAAAACTCACTTCAATTTGTAACAAAACATTTAACATTTTAACCATTTTAAAGTGTACAATTCAGTGGCTTTTAATATATTCAAAAGGTTATGCCAACACCACCACTATCTAATTCCTAAAGTTTTTCATTATCCCGCAAGGAAACTCCATATCCACTAAGCAGCCACTCCTCATCCCCTTCTCCCAGCCCCCACTCTGGCACCCACCAGTCCACTTGGTCTCTATGGATTTGTCCATTGTGGACATTTGATATAAATGGAATCCTACAATATGTCGCCTTCTGAATCTGGCTTCTATCACTCAGCATAGTGTTTGCAGGGTTCATCTACATTGTAGCATATTTCCGAACTTGATTCCTTTTTTATGGCTAAATAATATTCATCATCCAGGTATACCACAATTTGCTTATCCATCCATGAGTTGATGGATATTTAGGTTGTTTCCACTTTTTGGCTATTATGAATAATGATGCTATGAACATTCATGTGCAGTTTTTGTGTGGACATATGTTTTCAGTTCTCTTGGGTTTATAGCTACGGGTGGAATTGCTGGGTCATATGGTAATGTTTACCTTCGAAGAACCACCAACTGATTTGACAGCAGCTACACCACTTTACATTCCCGCCAGCAAAGTATGAGCGTTCCTATTTTTCCACATTCTCATCAGCACTTGTTATTGTCTCATTTTTGAGTCTGGCTATCCTAATTGGTGGGAAGTAGTGTCTCATTGAGGTTTGGATTTGTTTTTTTCCCAGTGACTAATGATGTTGAAAATATTTTCCTTTGCAAATTGGCCATTTATTTATCCTCTTTGGAGAAATGTCTATTCAATTCTTTTGCCAGTTTTTGAATTGGGTTCTTGAGTTGTAGGGGTTCTATATGTTCTGGGTACGACATCATCATCAAATGTATGACTAGGAAATATTTTTCCCATTCTTTTCTCTCTCCTGGTAGTGCTGTTTGATGCTCAAGTTTTTAAATTGGTAAAGTCCAATTTATCTATTTTTTTTCTTTATTTGCTTGTCTTTTTGGTGTCATATCTAGGAATCCATTGCCCAATCTAAGGTCATGTACTTTTACCCCTATAATTTTTTCCTAGGATTTTTATAGTTTTAGCTGTTACATTTAGGTCGTTAAATCTATTTTGAGTTAATTTTTATATATGGAGTGAGGTAAGGTTTCGACTTAACTCGTTTACATTGTAGATATCTGGTGGTCTTGACATCATTTGTTGAAAGGACTCTTTCCCCCGCCCTTGGTATCTTTGTCAAGAATCAGTTGACCATAAATGTATGGTTTTATTTCTGGACTCTCAATTCTATTCCATTGATCTATGTGCCTGTTTTTATCCTGGTAACACAAAATTTTGATTACTCTAGTTTGATCATAAGTTTTGAAATTTGGAAGTGTGAGGCTTCCAATTTTGGTGTTCTTTTTAAAGATTGTTTTAAGACATTATGAACTCATATACAAAACAGAAACAGACTCGCAGAGATAGTAAACAATCTTATGGTTACCTGGGAAACGGGGTGGGAAGGGATAAATTTGGGAGTTTGAGATTTACAAATGTTAGCCACTATATATAAAAATAGACTTTTTTTTAAAAAAAGCTTCTTCTGTGTAAAGATTACTTTAGCTATTCAGGGTCCCAGTGTAATTCTGTATGAATTTTAGGACTAGCTTGTTCATTTCTGTGAAAGAGGGCAGTGGAATTTTGATAGATGTTTCACTGAATCTATAAATCAATTTGAGAAATGTTGCCCTTTTAACATACTAAGTCTTCCAGTTCCTGAGCATGGGGTATCTATCCATTTATTTCCATTATTAGGTGTTCTTTAATTTCTTTCAACAATGGTTTTGTAGTTTTCAGTGTAAAAGTCTTACACCTTCTTGGTTAAATTTATTCTTTAAGTATTTTATATTCTTTTGGATGCTATTGTAAATGGAGTTGTTTTCTTAATTCATTTTTGTATTGTTCGTTGATAGTGTATAGAAATATAACTGATTTTTGTTTGTTAATCCTGTATCCTACAATTCTGCTGATTTTATTGCTTCTAATTGTGTGTGTGTGTTTGTATTTTGGGGGATTTTACATATATTAAATCATGTCATCCCTGAATAGAGTCATTCTTACTTCTTCCTTTCCAATTTGGATGCATTTTATTTCTTTTTCTTGCCTAAATGCTCTGACTAGAACGTCTGGTATATTGTTGAATAGAATTGGCAAGAATGGATGTCCTTGTCTTGTTCATGAGCCTAGTGGGTCATCATTAAGTAAGCTATGGGTTTTGGTAGAAGTTTTTTGAGGAAGTTTCCTTCTATTTCTAATTTGATAAGTGTCTTTAATCATGAAAGGGTGTTGGATATTGTCAAATGCTTTGTCTGCATTCACTGAGATGAGAGTGTGGTTTTCCCCTCTTCATTCTATTAGTGTGGTACACTACATATAATTGATTTTTGTATGTGGACCACTGTCGCATTCCTGGAATAAATCCCACTTGGTCATGGTGTATAGTTCTTTTAATATGCAGCTGGATTCAGCTTATTAGTATTTTGTTAAGGATTTTTGCACCTGTATTCATAAGGGATATTAATCTGGAATTTTCTTTTCTTAGGATGTCTTTGGCTCTGATGTCAGTATATTACTGGCCTAATAGAATGAATTAGGAAATGTTCCCTCCTCTTCTATTTTTTGGAGAGTTTGGAAGGACTGGTGCTAATTTTTCTTTAAATGTTTGATAAAATTCACCAGTGAAGCCATCTCGCTGTGGGCTTTTCTTTGTTGGAAGTTTTTTGAACATTGATTCGTCTCTTTAGTTATTATAGACCTATTCAGATTTTCCATTTCTTCTTTGAGTCAGTTTGAGGTAGTTTGTGTGTTTGTAGGAATTTATACACTTTATCTAGGTTATTTGATTTGTTGGCATACAAGCGTTCATTGAATTCTACTTGTCAATTTTATTGATCTTTACAAAGAACCAACTTTTGGTTTCATTCTCTCTTATTCTGTTTTTCTATTCTCCACTTTATTGATCTCCACTCTAATCTTTATTTCCTTTCTTCTGCATGCTTTGGGTTTAGTTTGTTCTTTTTCTCGTTCCTTAAGGTGGAAGCTTAGGTTATTGATTTGAGATCTTTTTTGATGTGGACATTTACAACTATATATTTTGCTCTGAGCACTGTCTCTTATAAGCTTTGATATGTTGTGTTATTTTTATTCATCTCAAAGTACTTTCCAATTTCCCTTGTAATTTCTACTTTGACTCATTGTTTAAGAGTATGTTATTTAATTCCCATATATTTGTTAATTTTCCAGATCTCCATCTGTTATTGATTTCTAATTTCATTCCATTGTAGCCAGAGGAGATACTTTTTATGACTTCAGTCTTTTTAAATGTATTGAGACTTTTGTGACCTAACATATGGTCTATTCTGGAAAATGTTCCATGTGTCCTTGACAAAAATGTGTTTTCTATTATTGAATGGAGTGTTGTATGTAGGTGTGTTAAGTCCAGTTGGTTTATAATGTTCCAGTTTTCTGTGTCTTTATTGACCTTCTAATACTGCTGTTGTTATTAAAAGTGGAATATTGAAATCTCCAACTGCTATTATTGAACTGTCCATTTCTCCCTTCAATTCTGTCAGTTTTTGCTTCATATATTTTGGGACTTTGTTGTTGGGTTCATATTTGTTAATATTTGTTATATCTTCTTGATGGATTAACCATTTTATCATTATATAAGTTCCTTTTTTATTGAAGTATAGCTGATAATGTCCTTTTTTGTCTTCTATAGCAACTTTTCTCTTAATGTCTGTTTTATCTCATGTTGGAATAGCCACTCCAGCTCTCTTTTGGTTACTATTTGCATGGAGTATCTTTTTCTATCTTTTTACTTTCAGCCTATTTATACTCTAGATAGGTTGTGAGTCTCTTAGAAACACATACAGTTCACTCATTCAGCAGTGTTATTATATACCTACTATGTGCAAGGGGTTACCTAGGCTCTGGATGAGAGAATTTCAGTGCTCAATAATTTGAAATAAATGAGGTATGAATAAAATTGCTTTGGTGGGTGCATTCACTTTGGGAAAATCCATCAATCTGTCTTAAGATTTGTGACATTTTCTGTATGTGTGCTATACTTCAAGAAAAAGATCCCCCTGAAAAAGTACTCTGGGAATTCAATATTGAAAGAATTTATTTCCAGCTGAGAGAGTAAGAGGAATGTCTTCACAAGGAAACCAACTTTCAGGCTTTATGTTATATTATTACTGAGAGTTCATCATATCAAGATAAGGTGGTTTTATTTTCAGGTAAGCAAATATGATCATCATTGTCATCATCATTGCTACTACTTACTAAGAACTTACTCTGTGCCAGTGCCAGGTATCATCTGAGTTCTTTGTGCATATTCATCTACCGAATCCTCGTAGAAGCCCTGTGAAGTAGGTTAGTAGGTTACCTGATTGTTTCCATTCAGCAGAGGGAAAATTGAGACATGCTGAGGTCACGTAAGTGGTGGAACCAGGATGCAGACTGCTCTGACCAGCTCGTCTCTTATCCAAACAGTAGCAATTCTCAAGGTGCAATCTAGGAACTCTCATGGGTCCCCAGACCCTTTCAGAGGGTCCACAAGGTCAAAACTATATTTGTAATAATACTAAAACATTATTTGCCTTTTTTTACCCTCAATCTCTCAGGAGTGTACAGTGGCATTTTCTAGAGACTGTATGTGTGCTGTCAAAACAGATTGAATGCAGAAACAGATAAGAGAATCAGCTGCCTTTTGTTCAGCCAGACACTGAAGAGGCTGACAAATATGGAAAACAATGCCATTCTCCTCACACACTTTTTTTCACTTTGCAAAATATATTTTTCAGAAATTATACTATTCATGTTCACATTTAATTGGCTTATTTTTATTTGTAATTAATAAATATTTTGAATGTTTCTCAGTTTCCATTTTTAATATGATAAATATCTTTTTGTTATATAAACAAAAAGCATTTGGAGTCCTCAATAATTTTTAAAGGGTATTTGAAGTCCAATCTGTCTGTGTTTGAGAACTGACACTTAAAAATTTATCTTTCCTTTTCTTCTGTGAAACTGGATATAATATTGCTTACATCCTGGGGAGGCTGTGAGAATTAAATGAGAGAATGGGGTGGAAGGTATAGCTCAAGGTTGGAGCAAGTGCTTGGCGTGCACAAGGTCCTGGGTTCAGTCTCCAGTGCCTCTGTTAAGGGAAAAAAAAATTTTTTTTTAGCGGGAGGAGGAGGTAATTAAGTTTATTTATTTTTTTAATTAATTTTTTTAATAGAGGTACTGGGACTGAACCCAGGACCTTGTGCATGCTAAGCATGCACTCTACCTCTAAGCTGTACCCTCCCCTTAAAAAAAATTGTTTTTTAATGAGAGAATGTAGGTGAAGCCCTTGTGCATAGTAAGCACTCAGTCAGTGGCACTGAACCTAGAATTGCTCTTGTGTTCCCCACAGGTGATGGACTTTTACTGCCAGTCTTGCGAGACTGCCATGTGTCGGGAGTGCACAGAGGGGGAGCACGCGGAACACCCCACAGTCCCCCTCAAGGACGTGGTGGAGCAGCACAAGGCCTCACTCCAGGTCCAGCTGGATGCTGTCAACAAAAGGTGTGCACACCTCCCCCAGGCTCCCAGCTGGCCGCCCGTGGCCTCAGGGTCTCATGTCCCAGTGAGACAGTAGGTTCATGTCGCCTAAATAAATTCTCCTTTGATCATAGGTCTGTCTTCATAAATTAGTGGGTGATGAAGGTCCTCCCCTGCCCCATGGTAAAATTCTAACCCCCTTTTGTTACGAATGGTGGCTTTGCTTTTAGTACCTTAGTATGATTAAATGATTTTCATTCATTCATTCAAATATACATACAAGGAAAATGCTTTCAAGAGATCTCTGAAATTTGTGCCTGAAACCAGGTGGTCTGAAGGGCCTTCTTAGTTACTGTTCTTGAAATACTTAAAGGCCCATTGTGCTGACTATGACTGGCTCCTCTCTGTTGGAGCCCAGCAAAATGCTCCTGAGTAGCAATCGCTCGGTTTTCCTTCTGCTTCCCTACTTCCAGGCTCTTTATTTGGCATGGAAACGAAGGAACAGAGTAGCTGTGTGATGCATGAGAAAGACCAAAGAGAGGAAATAAACAGCCAGCTGAAAATAAATCTCTTCGCCAATAGCTGAAGTGAGAAAAGTGTGGTTATTCTGCACTCATTAAAAGAACTTGGAAACTTGCAGGAAGTTCCCAAGAAACTCGTTAAGTTTGGATAAGTTTTTCATGTGATTGGGGAAAAAAGATACAGCTATATATTTAGAACAGTGGTTCTCAGCCATGGGTGATTATACACCCCCCAGAGGACATTCGCAATGCCTGGAGACAATTTGGTGTCACAGCTGTTGAGGGGGGAGGAGGGGAAGAGGAAAGGATGCTATTAAAATCATAATGTACAGACAGTCTCCTGCAACAGACTTCTCTGGCCCCAAATATCAATAGTGTCAAGTTAGAGAATGCCTGATTAGAGTGTGAGGCAGAGCTGCAGGGTTCTGAGAGCTTTAAGGCTTTGTGCTATCAATTATTAAAATCAAACAATTGAGGTAGATTGAAGTAGACAAAGACCCTCAAAATCTCTCTTCTCAGAGGCAATAATTATGTCATGTCTTATTCATTCTGTTCTTTAGTGATTACTTCTTTAAGATGCTGAAAGCCACAAAAAATGTTTCTTGACAAAATACTGTGTTTGAATAGTTTGTGTGTGTTTTGTTTTTTGTTTGTTTTTTACTATTTCTGTGTTGATGTTACTATGATAGTGACCTTTGACAACTGTCCTCCAGGCTCCCAGAAATAGATTCTGCTCTTCAGTTCATCTCGGAAATCATTCATCAGTTAACGAACCAGAAGGCCAGCATTGTGGATGACATCCATTCTACCTTTGATGAACTCCAGAAGACATTAAACGTGCGCAAGAGTGTGCTGCTGATGGAGCTGGAAGTCAACTATGGCCTCAAACACAAAGTAAGACCCTAGCCGTTCTTACAGACATCCTGTAAGAGGCACGGTATCTGGGGCCTCCCTGGCGCCAGCTTACTGTGTTCTCCTAGCAGCCAAGGGGACTCAGATGGCTCCTTAAGTGTCACTGTTGTTCAGTAAATAGTAGTTGTCACTCAATGGCATATCCAGCTATTTTTTTCTTTCCTGTTTTCAGCAAAACTATGATTCTGTGGCCTTAAGTACCACTTTATAATGTGACACAATGCAAGGTTGAATATAAAGCAGTGCTTTCAGGATTTAGGGTTAAACTGGATTGTTTTCCTTCCTTAATGATAATATCTAGTAGTCTCTTAATTACTCTGTCACCCACACCAACCTATTAGTCAACTTCAAAGTGAACACTGACTGCAGACTTTACCATGTCCAATCACAAAACCAGGGATGAAAGCTTCTGATAGTCAGGTGTGGAGTTTTCATTTGTCTGGTTTCTGTTCCTTTAATGGTGACAGGGGAGCTTTGGACATTAGGGAAAGATACTGAATAATGCATATTTCAGATGTCAGGCATAGCGATCTGTTTGCCAAGCTCTTGGTGGTAACGTTTCTGCTTGCCCCTATGAAAGACACATGACCCAAGAAATATGTGTGTGGGAGAGACGGGGGTGGGGGAGGAAAAGGGAAAGAGAAAGGACTGGGAAGGCGATTTTGGATTATGCCTTAGGACGGGGTTCACTGTGTTAAACCGAACACCGCTTGCCAGGAGCCATCTGCGCGGGCAGGTGCGGAGCGTGCGCCCTGGGAAGCGCGCACCTAGCCCGGGTTTTCTCCGGTTTTCCCCGCAGGTCCTCCAGTCGCAGCTGGACACTCTGCTCGAGGGGCAGGAGAGCATCAAGAGCTGCAGCAACTTCACGGCGCAGGCCCTCAACCATGGCACGGAGACGGAGGTGCTGCTGGTGAAGAAGCAGATGAGCGAGAAGCTGAACGAGCTGGCGGACCAGGACTTCCCGCTGCACCCGCGAGAAAACGACCAGCTGGACTTCATCGTGGAGACCGAGGGGCTCAAGAAGTCCATCCACAACCTCGGGACGATTTTAACCACCAACGCCGTCGCCTCCGAGACGGTGGCCACGGGCGAGGGGCTGCGGCAGACCATAATCGGGCAGCCCATGTCCGTTACCATAACGACCAAGGACAAAGACGGGGAGCTGTGTAAGACCGGCAACGCCTACCTCACGGCGGAACTGAGCACGCCCGACGGCAGCGTGGCGGATGGCGAGATCCTGGACAACAAGAACGGCACCTACGAGTTCCTGTACACCGTGCAGAAGGAAGGCGACTTCACCCTGTCCCTGCGGCTCTACGACCAGCACATCCGGGGCAGCCCGTTTAAGCTGAAGGTGATCCGGTCGGCCGACGTGTCCCCCACCACCGAGGGCGTGAAGAGGCGCGTGAAGTCCCCGGGCAGCGGCCATGTGAAGCAGAAGGCAGTGAAGAGACCCGCCAGCATGTACAGCACCGGAAAGCGAAAAGAGAATCCCATCGAAGACGACCTGATCTTCCGAGTGGGTAAGGAGCGGGCGGCGCTGCGCCTGAACGCCGAGCTTTGCTCTGGCTAAGGGGTGACGGGACGGTGTTGCAAGTAGCAGCTTTGCAGGTCACCACTTCGGCTTAAGTGTTTTATCGGGTGAGCTCATGCAGTCTCCTTCTCCGCAGATTTTAGGATTTATTTTCCCCTCCTCCTGCCTCCTCTTCTCCCCCTTCCTCCTTCCTCCTCCGGCATCCTCCCCTGCTCTCTCCCCCACTCCTCCCTGTCTACTTCCTCTCCCTCCCTTCTCCCCTCTCTCCTCCTCCTCTCCCATTTTCTCTCCCTCTCCTCCTCCTCCTTAAAACACAAGCTCTGCGTTTTCATTAGTAGATTAGAAACTGAAAATAAGCAAAAAAGAGAAAAATCACAGCAGTCATAATCTGGAAATTTTAAAGGAAATCTTAGCAATCTCCACCCCACCCCACCTCCCCATGGGAATGTTTTTAGAAAACTCCTGCCAAAACCCAAAGGTAGCAAGATCATTATATCAGATAACTTCATGTGTTTCTCTCGAATCTGCCAGCTCGGGCTGTAACTGTGGGCAGAGGGTCTGATGCCTCCCTGTCACCACTTCTGCACTGGGGGTGAGGGACATGGTGCATTGCGGGTTGTGATCATGTCCAATTCTTAGAGCAGCCCTAAGAGGGGAGGGTGTATGAAAACCAAGAGAATGGAATGAGGTTGGGTGGGAGCAAGAAAGCTTGAGATGAGCCAAGAGATTTGGGGATGCAAATAGCCCTTCCCTTGTCAAATGTGTTGGCTCTGATTTTTTTAAGCTGTGTATTTTCTCAATAGAAAGCAAATGAATTTAAGGAACAAATAGTTTGATAGCTCTTAAGAAAAAAGTCTGCATTTTCGTGCCTGTATCCAGCCTGCTTCTCTTTCTGCCTCTTTATCCTACGTTGCAGTATCTCTGAAAGGGTGCTGCAGGGTCTGTTAACGGACATGTGGAGAAACAATTCTGTGATTCAAATAGATTGAGGAAAGCTTAGCTTAATGTGAAGGAAGCAGGGGTTTTTTTGTTTTTGTTTTTCCTACAGTACCTTTGGAAGCTGCTGCTGTGCACTGTAAGTCCCCATGGCAGGGGAGGTGTGATAACAGGCAGCACTTCCCAACTTTTCTGACCATTGAACTTTTTCCATGAAACGTCTTGGGAAAATAAGGCTCCTTGGAACATTCTTGGGCAAAAGCTGCTCTATTTATTGTTTATTATTCTATGTTATTTATTATTCTTTGGGCTGAATCTTGGTAAGGATTGTGATAGGACAAGCTATCGGTTCAGAGTGTGGAGGCCCTGGTCCACTCACTGGCTGCTTGTGCTGGGTGTGAACGCAGAAGCTGTGGAGACATCAGCCCAAGCAGAGTGGGTGGGCGCCCGGAGGGTGCAGGACTGGGAGCCTCCCCAGCCTGCCACTCCGGTTCTGCTGCTTACTGACAACTTGGGCACATCTCTCAGCTTCCCTGCGCTTCAGTTTCCCTGTCTGGAAAAAGAAAATACAGGAGAGAAAGTATAGCTCAGTGGCAGAGCGTGTGCTTAGCATGCATGAGATCCTGGGTTCAATCCCCAGTACCTCCACTAAAAAAAATTAAATAAGTAAACAAACCTAATTACCACCCCCTCCAAAAAAGAAGAAAAAATATATATATATAAGAAAAATATCTGCTTCTCAGAACTGTTTTAAGTTCCCAGCTTAATGCCTGGCCTGTAGGAGAAGCTAAATACTCAAGAAGGATTGTTTTTGCATGTGCAATTAAGGCTCTTAGATGTCCCCTCCTCCTTTTTCTTTCAAAAATAAACGTACCTTGCTGTTCCCCATCCATCTGCATTAAGAACAAACTCAGTCTCAAATTCAGAACCCCCCTCCTCCAGCCAGGTGACCCCAGGCCACATCCCCGGGCAGGCAGCCCGGTGGAGAAAGGCCTGGATCTGGTCTGGTCCTGATTCTCCTCACCAGCCGGCAACTGGCTTGCCCTTTCTTAGCCTGCTTTCCTCCTCTGTAAAATATAGGAAATGAAATAGGACATAATTCTTTTTTTTAAATTGAAGTATAGTCAGTTTACAATGTGTATTACCTAATTCTTAAGGTTGCCGTGGGAGTACATGAGAAAGAGTTCTTATACCACGGCTGGCACTGGCCTGTGTACAGTAAGTGCTCAGTTAACGGTAGCTATTATTTTTCTGTTGTTATTATTATCAGTCATCATCCTTGCACCTGATTTTCTCCTGAGGAGAGAGGTATACCCCTTAGGGACGTTTTTTCCCCAAACTATACTGATTTTGAGGGCTCGGCTCCCACCCTCGGGGGAAGGAGGCCCACTCGTCTCCCCTCTTACCCACTGAGAACTGCAGTCATAGTGATTCACATATCTACACATTTGTAAGGAGCTTAGAACAGCACCTGGCCTACAGCACTGTGTCTGAGTTTATTCATGGAGTAAAGATCAGGTCTTAGTTTTCTAGGGCAGAAGTAACGAAATATCACAGACTGAGTGGCTTAAACAAGGAGGCTGAAAGTCCAAGATCAAGGAGGCAGCAGGGTTGGTTTCCTCTGAGGCCTCTCCTCGGCTTGCAGACAGCTGCCTTCTTGCTGCCTTTTCCTTCCATGGTCGTCCCTCTGTGCACATGCACCTCTGGCGTTTCTTCTTCTTCTTGGAAGGACACGAGTCATATTGGATTAGGGCCTCATCCTAATGGCCCCATTGAAGTTAATCACCTCTTAAAGACCTTAACTCCAAGTACAGTCACATTCTGAGGTGCTGGAGGTTGGGACTGGACTTCAGCTTAGGAATTTCGTGGAGATACAGTTCAGCTTGTCACAGATGCTGAATACCTCAGGTGTGTAAGGGCAGAAAGGGAGATAGATCTTACTGACCCATTCCTCTTTAGCTTTATGTTCTAATCCAGAGTCTAACCAAAAGACACCACCACTGTGCAATAATATAGCTCATAAAACATTTCTAGAGTGCTTACTACAGGACAGGCATTATGCTAAGAGGTGAGGAATACGGAGATGAAAGAAATGAGGTCTCCTCCCTCCAGGGACTTACGGTTTGGAGTGACAGATGTATGATCTACTAACTAATACCATGGGTTGGGAGAAGGAATTGAAACCAGACGTGAATGATGAATACAAGCCATCCAAGTCGACAGGTAGAAATGGCATCCCGGGCAGAGGGACCAATGTGAAAATCAGAGGCCAGGTGAAACGGAGTGAACACGATTGATGTGTCGGGGTGGTGGGGGTACGCATCCCATGAGAAGTTGCAGGGGCAGCAGAGCTCAGAGGGGTGGAAGGTGATGGGGGCGCTGGCTGAAGGGGAGCTGGACAGATCAGTGTCAGAGCCCCTGCTTCTAGAATGCCCTCTGTGCTTTCACACCTTCATCCCTGAATCCTCTCCCCAATTTTATCCTTCCCTCAACTACCCCCTTCTCTTTTAGAATCCACAGTGAATATTATTATTTATGCCTAGGTCTTATTTTCTGATAAGATTATAAATTACTTGAAGTCAAAGATGAAGTCTTTATTCATTTATAATCCCCAATAATACCCATAAGAATTCCTTGCATAAGGACTTTGCCCATTTGAGTAGGATCAAGTCACGACTTACTGCATGATTTAACTTCCTGCTCACCGCTGTCAAGTCCCAGTTTTGAGGCCCAGGGACACACAGACCAGCCAACAAAGCCCCAAGCTCGAAGGCAGTTATCACCTATGTTCCCATGCATGGAACTGTGCTAGGCTAGGCGGTGTCAGACAAACAGTGCTCGCCTTCTGAGAACTTGTGTTTTCAAAAATCTATACTGTGGGCTACAAATGGGTTGAGTTTATATTAGTAATTAAAAGAGTTCAACTGTCTTTTATGGCTACACCTTTGTTTTAGGACTCTAAGCTTCTCTGTACAGTCAGGCTCTTAGGTGCATGATAATAGAACATTCGTGGTTGGAACAGTCCCTCTCTGCATGTGTGGAAACCTATCACGTGTAAGTCAGAATCCATTCAATTTCAAGTACGTGAGCGGGCAACTGTGGTTCTGCTGTTCCCTCAACTGGTTTCACATACTGAGCTTGAGGCCCTGATTTCATGCTTAAAGCTACTGAGTTTTCCTAAAACATGTATTAGGATTCATTCAACAACCCTAAATAATGTATGTTAATTTTGTATATTCCTAAAAGTGAATCATCACTTTCAGGCTGAAAAAAAGGATTTTCTCAGGGTGATTTTGACCCAGATTTTCACCTTCCCCACCTATTATTCGCCCTGTGGTTTAGATGTGACTCTGTTGTTTGAACACCTACTGTGTGCCTTACACTTGGCCAGGTCGTGGTAGGAAGAGAGGGATGAGATTCTGACTCTCACCTAGAGGAGGCTGCAGTCCAGAAAGGGACAGATGTAAAAAACGCCGAACATGCAGTGTGAGTCGAGGCCCGGAAGCTGGGGTGGGTGGGAGGAGGCTGGCAGGCAGCCGGGAGTTAAGGAGGCTTCCCAGAGATGACATCTAAACCTAAGCTGGCTTTGGAAGAGAAGGAGTCTGTCAGATAAGAGGGGGAATGAGGAGGTTTAGATGAAGGGAAAGACCATGAGAAACTGTGGAGTTCGAGGAACTGTAAATGATTCCATTACCTGGAGTGTTCAATGAAGTCAGATAGCAGAGAAAAGATTCTGTTTCCTTGATAAGGAGCAGAGACTTCGTTCTCTACACCTGCGTTTCCCATGAACCACTTGAATTCCTTGGGGTGCTTGATAAAAAAAAATGAAAATTCCTGGATTCCAGACTGCCTTTACAGAATCAGAATCTGGGGGAGGGACCGGGAATCTACATTCTGCAAACTCCATGAGCTGATGCCCACGGAGGTGTGAGAACCGTCGCGGGGTGGATGATGGGGCGGCACTGAACGGTGTGAAGTATTGTGGTGACTTACTAAGATCCTGATTTGCAGAGAGCCTGGGGCGTTGTAGGGAATGTGTTGACCGTGTTTCCGGGGAAGCAGGGAGCCGCTTCTTACTGCAGTAGTCCACGTGAGCTCTTACAAGCGCCAGAACTGAAAGTGATGCCACGGCAGGAGAGAGGAAAGGGCAGGTTATCACACGCTTAGGAGGGAGAGGGCAGGACTTGATGACAGAATGGAACTTCCATCTGTTTGACTTGAATGGTGGAGGGATGTGAGGTAGAGGAGTGAGTGGTTAAGGCTGAAGACTTGGATGTAGCCCCACCCTGGGTTCCGGCCCCAACACTGCCACCTTGCTATCTGTGCAATCTGGGCGAGTTAACTTAATTTCCAGTCATCCCTCCTCCCACCCTCTGCCTCTGGAAATCACAATCTGATGATCTCTTTTTCCATGTTTATTTTTTTTAAGATTCCACATGTAAATGAGGTCATACAGTATTTGTCTTTTTCTGTCTGACTTATTTCACTTAGCATAATTCGTTCAAGATCCATTCATGTTGTCACAAATGGTAGGATTTCATCCCTTTTATGACTGGGTAATCCTGCGCGCGCGCACACACACACACACACACACACATCACAACTTCTTTATCCTTTCACTCATCTATGGGCACTTATTTTGTTTCATGTCTTGGCTGTAGTAAATAGGGCTACTCTGAACATTGGGTTGCAAGCATCTTTTCAAGTTACTGTTTTTTGTTTCCTGCAGAAAAATACCGAGAAGTGGAATAGCTCAATCATATGGTAGCTCTATTTGTAATTTTCAAAGATCCTTTATCCTATTTCCATAGTGGCGGTACCAGTTTACCATCCCACATACAGTGCACAGGAACCAACCGTCCATATCCAAGCCAGCATTTTTTATCTCTGGTCCTTTTGATGACAGCCATTCTAACAGGCATGAGGTGGTATCTTGTGGTTTTAATTTGCCTTTCCCTAATGACTAGTGATGTTGAGCATCTTTCCATGTGGCCTTTTGTGTGTCTTCTTTGGAAAAATGTCTATTTGAGTCCTTTTCCCATCTTTTAGTTGGGTTATTTGGTTTTTTGCTATTGAATTGTATGAGATTATTATGTATTTTGGATATTAACTCCTTATCATATATATGATTTGCAAGTATTTTTTTCCCATTCTGTAGATTGTCTTTTCGCATTGTTGATGGTTTTGTTTACTGACAGAAGTTTTTAGTTTGACAAGTCCCACTTGTTTATTTTTTGTTTTCCTCGCTTGTTCTTTAGGTGTTATATTAAACCAATCATTACCAAGACTCATGTGAGGGAGCTTTATTCCTGTGTTTTATTCTAGTAAGAAATAAGGCCTGGAGTCAAGTCTTATACTTAAGTCTTTAATCCATTTCAAGTTAATTTTTGTCAGTGTGGGAAGACAGGGGTCATTACATTCTTTTACGTGAATATTCAATTATCCCAGCACCATTTGTTGAAGAAGCTGTCTTTTCTCCCTTTCAGTGTTCTTGGCTCTGTTGTCAAAATATTAGTTGACTACACATATTTGGATTTATTTCTAAGCTCTTGGTTCTGTTCCATTGGTCTATTTGTTTGTTTTTATGCCAGTACCGTACTGTTTTGATTACTGTAGCTTTATAGTATAGCCTGAAATCAGGACATGTGATGCCTCCTGCTTTGGTCTTCTTTCTCAGGATTTCTTTGGCTATTCAGGATCTTTGGTGGTTCCATATAAATTTTAGGACTGTTTTTCCAACTTCTGTAAAAAATGCCATCGAAATCTTGATAGGGATTGCATTGAGTCTATAGATGGCTTTGGTAGTATTGACATTTTAACAATATTCATTCTTCCAATCCATGAACACGGAAAACCTTTCCATTTATTGGTGTCTTCAATTTTTTTTAAATCAGTGTCTTGTAGTTTTTAGAGTAGAGATCTTTCAACTCCTTGGTTAAATTTATTCTTTTTTTTTTTCCAGTTTTATTGTGTAGAATTATTACAGTTCGACTGCACATACACATTATATTGCATGTAAATACATATAAACAGTATACTACACTTTTTTTAGTTTTTGTATATGTACTAATTATTGTTTCTAAGAACAGATTAGATCTTTAGCTTTTTAAACTTACATAATTATCAAAGGAATAAAGCCAACTACAAAATTTATTCTTAAGTATTTTATTGTTTTTAATGCTATTATAAATGAGAGCAATTTCTTTATTTTTCAGAAAATTCATTGTTAGTGTACAGAAACACTACTGATTTTTGTATGTTAATTTTGTATCTGCAGCTTCACTGAATTCCTTGAAATCAGCCATGATGGGAACATTTACCCAACAGAAATGGGCAAATGCTACAAATCAGAGCTCTTCCCCTAGCCCTGCAGCCCTGCCCCTCAAGAGCCAAATTCTCAGGACAACATATAATTCTCCTTAGCTTTGAAGGAATGGAGGCTCAGGAGAGCTGGGGTAGTAATCCAGGGCACCTGTGAGTCTAAAACCCCTGCATTTTCAGCTGCGTAACAATCTCTCTTCATCTAAAATATCCTTTAATTAGTATGGTTTCCCGAAGTTGAGATATTTGGTACCTCCCTCACCTGAAGACTTAACAACATGCCCACTGTGAATGAGTTCTTCTCTTACTCTAATATCATATTGGCAAAACAATCCTGAATGGGTTTAGGGAGGCAGCTTAGAGCATCTGTTGACAATTCCTTGAAGCAGGGGATTATTTTTCCCTGCACTGTCAGAGTTTGCTGATGAGAAGCCATGAGCTGATTTTGTCAGCTACTGAAGAAAACCACTGAACAAATAGGAAGTCTGAGGATGTGGGAGGGAGTGAAAGAATTACAGTTGAATTGTTTCCGATTCTGTAATTCATACCCCGTACCTGAATGAGTCCTTGGAATGATGTGTTCAATGAACCACTCATTTGTACTCTAGAGTAGGGTTCTGTCTCGTGATGAAAGATGGATGTGTAAAGGCACTTAACGTGAGTTCAGTGGCTTTCCAGGAAGATGTGATATGATTTTATGCCCCTCTCCCCACCTCACCTCTGCAAATCACCACCCTTCCTCCCTAAATCTCTGAGGAAGGAGATCATGATAATTTGGCATCTGAGGTCATCATAAAGGAACGCTATCCCTACTCCTTGAGAATCTCATCCTTGGGAACTCTCCTTGCATTTCAAGTGTGAAAGGGTGCACTGTTATTTACTGTGTGCCAGGCACTGTGCTGTGTTGTAGGATTCCGCGGTAGACAGGACAGAGGTTGCCCCTGCCTTCGGGGAGCTCTCAGGATAGCGAGGGAGACAGTGAACGAGTTAAAATGGAGTTTTCTAAAAGATTTTACAGAGGAAGCATGATCCATGTGAACCCAAGGGTAATTATCCTCACTTCAAACACCTGGCATTCTAAAGTCCAATTAGAGAGAAGCAATGTGTGTATTAAAAATATATATTATGTAAAGTGTCAGGAGACCCACGTTTTATCCTTTGCTCTGTCTCTTTACTACCTTCATGATGTGTTCAGCTTCAATTTCTCATCTATATAATGGAATGATAGTATTTATCCTGCTAACCCTTGGGGTTGTTACAGGGAGTGCATGAGAGAGAATGTGTACGAAAGTGCTGTAAATATTACTGAACACTTCCTTTTCCCATGATGTAGCTGGGTTGTAATTTACTCAGTTGTTAATAATTCATTCAGGCACTCATTCATTCAGCGACTATTGTTAGGCACCTGCTTGGTTGAAGATCCTGTGTTAGACCCTGTGTTTGGCTCGATTTCATCCTCTTGTATTATCCCGTTCTAGTATCTAGATTTATTTAGCATTAATTTTCTTACTAAGTTGGATTGGAGGGAAGGAAATTTGCAGTTACTGATCTCCTATTTCAGTCCAGGGACTTATTACCTTGCTTCCGTAATCTTCCTGGAGGTGTGGGCGGGAGCACGGACGACAAGCTGATAAACATTCATTTTGTGCTATTTCATAGGCTAGTTTAAAATCTGGGGAAAACAAGTATAATTATCTCATGGAATTGTTGCCAAATGGTTTATAACTACTTTAAAAACTCACATTACTCATTTTAATAGTCAAAATGTCACCATCAAATGAAATCTTTTACATCAAAGTAGACAGGAAGAGATTTGATAATTACTATATATGTTTTATGTGACATTCATATTTGTTATGGAAAAAACTAGTTTTCATTGTGTATTTAGAATACTTTGCAGAGGGCGGGGAACTTTTCTATAGATAAATAGAATTTACTAAAAGTCTTGAAGAGTAAAACATGATCCCAAATTATTTGGCTTCTGGAATTTCAGTTTATTTTATTTTGGTCCCAAGACACCTTATAAATACCTGGACTTTGGGCACTTCAGCATACTGATATGCCAGAGTTCTGCATCATTACTCAACATTAAGAATGGCTATTAAAAAGAGTCAGTATGAGTTGTCCCTCAAAAGTACGCTGGTGGATTTCCTTTCATCCTCAGGAGTAACACTGTGTTCCTGCTATGTTTAACACAAATAGAGTTTTGGGTTTTTTTTTTAATGATCATTAATAACTCTGACAAGACCAAAGATGCACATCAGAATCAAGAGATGTTACCAGTAATGCCAACCCCCAGCTGTTTGGCCACTGAGCCCTGTGGCTTAAAGAGAAAGATTTTTAAAAACAAATATAAAATTTCAATGGCCATGCCTGTTCCACCTAGCACTTTTAAAAGTATATAAGCAACCAGGGACTACCAGATGCACCTCCAACCCTGAGATTTTATTTACATGGGAAGCAGCAGACTCAAGCTCAAGGTAACTTGAGACCAGGAGTAAGAGCTGGGCCAGCGCATCACCCTGGAGCTTGGTGGCGGCTGGAGAACCCGCCCCAGCCGCGTGGTCTTCCGCAGCGCAGGTGCGTTGTATTGACAGACGCTGAGCCTCTCACATTCCTTTCAAACTAGGCATAGAGTCTTCCTTCTCATTCTGAGTGGTACTGACACGCAGTTCAACTAAATGTCTTCCCAAGTTTTAAAATCATACCCCCGAATACAATTCTTTCTCGTTTCTACTCCCCTTTTTTTCTTACTCCCCTCCCCAGTTTCAGTATTTCTTTCTCCTGCCTGTGGTGCATTTCCAGTTTTACATAACGAGGTCTAGAACAGCCTAGGTTTCTTAAAGCCACTTCTTTTTTGTGTGTATCATCCTCTCTGGCAGGACTCTAGTGTTTTTGTTTTTGTTTTTTAGTATGTTTCTTTATATGGTCCTCAGTTTCTTTTTTTTTTTTTCTTAAGAGTTGTTTCTCTTAAAAGTTTTTTGTAATTTATTATTATTGTATTATATTATTTAGGGAGGAAGGTAACTAGGTGTATTTATTTTTAGAGGAAGTGCTGGGGATTGAACCCAGAACCTCGAGCATGCTAAGCATGTGCTCTACCACTTGACCTACACCCTCCCTGCTGGTCCTCAGTTTCTAACCTTGCTAGTAACTTCTGTGCTTCTGTTTATTAAAGCTTCTGATAACTTAAGTTTTTATTTTTGAGAGACCCTGGCCTCGCCTCCAGTATCTTTTAAAAAAGTTTCTATAAACTGAGCACTTCAGAAGAATTGTTTCTTTTCTTGGAACTTCAGTTTTGCCGTACTTGTTGACCAGCTGTTACTCAGACATCAGAAGGAATAGCCAAAAAAAGTTAATACCACGCCAACGCGTACCTCCTTTGAAGGTCAACCACCCCTTTCCCTGCCTCCCACCTACAGATGCCAACACACCATTTTTAGAGCATTAGCTGATCCCACAGACTTGTGTATTTTAGGGAGTCTGTGCAGATCAAGTAGGAAGATCGTCTCCTCTGATACATCCGAAAGGAAATAGAACCGTTTGTCCCACAACGTGGAAGATGTCCTTTTGAGGATCTGGATATCAGATTTTTCTTTCCCATTAGTAAGAGATAGAGGTGGCGAGTCTTACTTGTTAGAGCCCAGGATTTCAATAAAACAACTACGGTCTGGTGAGAACGAGGTAATCTAAGATGGCTTGCGCAACAGTTCTGTTCTTGATTTTATTCTGAGTTTAATTCCATCGCAGTTTTACTTTGTAAACGCAGAAACCAGCTTCAGAAGAGTCTGACTGTTCCTGATCAGAGCCCAAGCACGCGTCTGACGTTAGCCCTCGTCAGCATGTCTTTGTCTACTTTTTCCTTCAGGCGCTGCACTGATGCCTAAAAACAAACATCAAGTTGCTCTTTTGAACATAAATGAATTTAGAAAAGTGAAGCATAGCTTTCTCTAACTATGAAAATGTGACTCTCCTCCCTGGTCATTTCTGAGCAGAGTTCCTTCTGTTTCCATCCATTAGTATTTAAACGATCCTATTAAAATAAATTATAAACACTTCTTCGGAAACAAAAACAAACATCTGTAAACCCTGGCTTTTTTTTTTCCTGCCTCATCTCTTCCATAAAAGTAGCCAGTAAGGATGAGCCTGTTACTTGGATTAATTAATTTTCTTTTGCCTTTCTTATTTATTTAACCTAGAAAGTACTGTCAGGGTATCTTTTACAGGAAAGATAAACAGCTTATGGGATGCCGAGTCTTTGAAAATCATGCATAAATAGATCCAGTACATGGAAATCAGCCTGCTAGCTTTATGACATCTGTGACCTTATAAGGCTTATTAAAAGTGCTAACAGTCAAGCGTCCAGGTTTCTAAGAGCTGCTGAGTGAGGGGGTGGGATTTTGGCAAAACTCTAAAATAAGGCCCTCTCTTATTACATATCCCTGATTGTAATATTAGGCTTTGTAATTGTGTCCTTGTGGAATCTAAATATATTTCAGTCATGTTAATACATAGGTACAATTTAATAAGAGAAGATTAGTATTTGCCCCCAAAAACATGATCTTTCAAAGACTTTTGTTGGTCTGGAAGAGAAGTTCAGTAGAATATGGATTAGGTCATGGTTGGAGGGAGGGGGTCTTTTTTTTAAGTGTAATTTAAAAAACATTGCATCCTCAGGTTACCGTTAGAAGCCTGAATAATTCTGTTGCGGAAACTGAGAAATCGAATTCTCTCTTGCGTAATTTACTGTGGTTTTACAATCTATTTTTAGGCACTAAAGGAAGAAATAAAGGAGAATTTACAAATCTTCAAGGGGTAGCCGCATCTACAAGTGGAAAGATATTAATTGCAGACAGTAACAACCAGTGTGTGCAGGTATGGCCCTTAATGATGTACCTTTAACCACTTACATGGATACGACATATGCAGTTGCCTATTTCCCCACTTAAGATACAGGGAAAGAAAGGGAGGCTTATAATGTATGTGTGGGCTTTTCTTTGAATAGAGTTTGCATGTTCTGACCCGCGGTACTTACGACAAGTGTTCTTGCCTGTTTCTTTCTCACTGATTTCTGTGCTAATTCATATTCCAATGAATGTCATTTGTTTTACAGATTTTTTCCAATGATGGACAGTTCAAAAGTCGTTTTGGCATCCGAGGACGCTCTCCCGGGCAGCTGCAGCGGCCCACGGGAGTCGCTGTGCATCCCAGTGGGGACATAATCATTGCGGATTATGATAATAAATGGGTTAGCATCTTCTCTTCAGATGGGAAGTTTAAGGTAAGTTTAAGTTCAGTGCCACCTGGCCACTGAACAGGAGAAGGAAGGAATAGGAAATACAAGACGAAATTGTCTTTTTTCTTTGGCTCTCTCAGATTCAATAATATATTCAACAATTTTTCATACATAAAGACATCATGACTTTGTTGCATCTAAGTTTAATGAAGCAAGGGTAATAATGCTATTGCCATAAATCTACTCATGTATGTCCTAAATGAGGCTTCATTTTATAAAGCAATTAGGCTGCTCAGTTGCTTTTTTTAAATTGTTAAACAATTTTTGTGGTATAATTTCTGTACAGTAAACTACACATATCTCAGACACACAATTTGATGAATTTTGACACATGTATACACCTATGAAACCACCACCACAATCAAGGTAGCTCACATTTCCATCACCTGGCAAGTCAGTCACTTTTTTTAATACCTTCAGATTTACCTCAATTCAATGAGAAACAACCTTTAGAAAAGGATTATTAAAAGGCAAATTGTATTTCCCCAGTTCACCTACAGGTTGTCATTTATGAAATGACTTCTGCTTTCTCAGGCCTGTGGTAGATGATGTGGGAGAAACAGAATTGTAAGCCCTGGTTCCTACCTTTTAAAAATGGACAAGCCCTGTGAGGGAAAAAGACAAATAAATACACGAGAAATGACAGAGAACAATACATGTCGGCCTTTAAACAACCACAAATTGGTACACCCTAAAACCATAGTGTTACAGTACTTAATACAAGAATTGGAAAAAAAAAAAAAAAGAATTGGAAGGTAAAGCAAGTGGGGCCTGGCTTCCTGGAGAGAACGTGACCTGAGCTGTGCTTGGAGGAATCCTGTCATGTGATGTCCTTACTGTTACTCCCAGCACCATCTGTTCTTTCAGTAGGTCACTGATGAGGAGAGAGCCCTTGGGTGACAAGAGAAATGTCTCCTCTAAAGTGTCATCAAAGAATATTATCACCCAGCCCATTCTCTGCATTTGTTGACCACAAGATCATGAGACACGTTGTCCTGGGTGTTTTGAAGGCCACGTGCACCATGCCGTCCATATCCCACCCCCCCCCCAACCCCTACCCCCCGTCCAAGCTTCTCTTAGACCTGAACTTCAACTCAGACCGATCAGCCCACTGGAATCCCAGCTCTGCGCTGCGTTAACTGTTCCGCCTTGGGCAAATTCTAGGACGTCCTTGAGCCTTGTTAGCCTCATATTTCAAATCTGGGTTTAAAAAATCTGTCTTACAGGATTTGGGTAAGGATTAAATGAGATTTTATTTCTGGATTTTTTATATGCCTTCTAGGAAATAGGCACCCTAAGAAGTGTTCTTTCCCAGCGCCTTTAATCACCCTGTCCAAACTGCAAATTCTGTTTGATGAGCTACAGTTTTGGCTTCATGACCTCCAGCCAGCTCCTGGTGGTCACCCCCTCCTTGTCTAAACGTTCAGAGATGATGCTTTTCAAAATCCATTCTGGAATCCTGGAGCTTACACGACATTTGCTCGTTGCATCTCTTTTTGGAGGAATTTGCGTTTTCCGTTTTAAAGTCGTTGGACCACTACCATCACCTCATCATTTTTATTAAAATGAGTTACTGACATAATTATTACCCCTCAGATCAGAGCCTGTGTTTTGTGTGGAGCAGCATCTTTTCAATGGAGGAGGATAAAAAGCTGTCCTTAATTCCAGCATATTGTACATAATTCTTCAATTGTCCTTGACTTTTTTTTTGTTCCGCTAGAAATTTGATGGCTCCATCTGACGGCCATGTACACAGAAAGTTCTGCTTTTCTGCATCTCTGACTTCCTTCCCTTCCTTTCCATTTTCATAACTGTATTTGTAGTAAGACACGCCCAAATATGACAACTTTAACGTCAATAGAATAAACACTACTCAGTGACCTCTTGAAAATACCCTTCTAGTTTGGAGACAACCCGTTTGTTCTATTTTCACACTCCAGCATGACCTATCTTTTTAAATTCAGAAACTAATACTATAGATATTGAAACAGGAGTCTTATATCTACTATATTGAAATATTTTAGATCTAATAATACATTAAAGCAAATTGAAATAGAAGTTTTATATTTAAGAGAGAAAGGCTTCCTGAATTAAGCATCTTTTCATTCAGTGGGTCAATATTCTGTATGTGATAGACTCTCTTCCTGGAAGAACTGGGTTCTGATGGCTGAGATACTGTTGGCAATAATTGGAATAAACACAAAAGAGCACTCATGCCCCCTAGAGGATTGGAGGAACAGACATGGTACAGTTTCAACATCCGTGCCTTTTTTTCATAGGTATTGATCAAAACCTGCAGGGTAAAAGGATAGCAAGTAAAAACATTTTTGCAGCTTAATGGGATTTCATCCAAGTGTGATGGCCATTATCATAAATAGAAGAAAAAATACCTATTTTCTCCTTCGGTGGGATTCAGTAAAATTAAACAGGTGCTCAGAAAGACAAACCTTTAACACCAATGTGGATTCTCTGTATTTATTCCTAATAGATCCACGGATATAATATCTTATCTCCTTTTCTTTTTTTTTTACGCACCAGCTTCATAGCCCCAGTTTTCATTTCTCTTTGCCTCTAATTTTTTCCTTTCCATCTTCTCCTGGCTTACATCTTCCAGTCCATGTAGGAACCTTTTGTGACCCCAGAACAGGTGCACAGGCACCTGACCACCAGATTCTAAAATACTCATCTCTTCTTTTTCTTCAATTTAAGGACCTATTTGTTGAATTAAATACTTTTATTTAACTTTTTCAGTCAAGTTCTAAAATATCTTTGCTTACCGTTCCGTTTAAGATGGGGGATACATTGTCAGGCCAAATGCAGTAATTCTTATTTCACTTGGTAGAATCTAGTGCAGCTAAACTGGGGGTGATGAATGGACTGGAAGGAAAAGAGGTTTTGGGTCAACATTTAAGTTTTTTCTGTAAGACGTGCACTAGCTCTCACTACCTGATAGAATGGCGGTAATCCTTTATTTTCTGTTTCTGTGCTACATAATTATCATGCACTTAGTGTTATATGACTGAGTCATTCTAAGTAACAGCTAATATTCATAATGTTAGGTAGTAATAATATTCTTGTGCTATTGATCAAATAATCGGTTTCCTCCCTTCCTTTTGATCTCTACTGACATATCTCCCATTCAGATATGAGGAGAATATATATATATTTTTGCAATCTGTTACATTAGCATCTCTGATCTCTGGGCTAGATTGCAGAATCAGAATTAAGTGAGCCAACAGATTTCCTTGCGAGAATGCCAATGTTTCCTTCCTAAGTAAATGTATCTCTTGATTCTAAAGAGATCAGATCTGAATCTCAGTCCTTTATAAGCTTAAAAGAATGAAAGATCTTAAAAAGTCTGAACCTCACCGTGGGAAAGTCCCCATCCTTCTCTGCACGTATCTTCCTGTCACTATTGAGAAAGAAGATAGCCCTGCAGGTCACGTATAATATCAGGTGAACAGGGTGAGAGAAGAAGATTGTGTGTCCGCCACCCGCTGTGATTGGCACTTTCCTTTATCCTTCAGAATCTGCACGACCCGGGAGCTAAATAGCATAGCTGCTGGTTTATAGATGAGAAAACTGAGGTTCAGAGTGGTGAAAGAAAGAATGAATTTTGCTCTGAAATTTGACCCTGAGTGACTGGATGAATTTTGGTGTCATAAAAGGAATTAGGAAATCAGATGCTAGTTGGGGTTTTCTTTTCTTTCTTTCTTTCTTTTTTTTTTTTTAAATGATGGATATAAAGGAGATATGTGGTTTGACACTGGTGGAATTTAACGTGATAATCTGTAAAACAGGCCTTGACTAGAGATATGGTTTTGAGAATCTTATACATCTAGTTGAAAGCTGATGCCATAGCATAAGTGAGATTTTAGAAGAAATGCATAGAGTTATGCTGTCCAATGTGGTAGCCACTGGACACGTGTGGGTACTAAGGTCTTGAAATGGGGCTGGTCTGAATTGAGATGTGCTGTGTGTGGGAAATACACACTGAATTCCAAAGTCTTGATCCCCCAAAAGAGTGTAAAATAGTTCATTAATAATTTTTATATTCCATGTTGAAATGGTAACTTTTGAATACATTGGGTTAAATAAATAATAAAAATTAATTTTCCCTGCTTCTTTTCCCCTTTTTTTTTTTTCATGTGGCTACTAGAAAATTTTAAGTTACATGTGTAGCTCATGTTATGTCTCTCTTAGACAGCACTAAGAGAGGGAAAGTAAGAAGACTAAAACAGAACCTTTGAGAATGTAATTTGGGGGGAATTTAAATTTTTAAGTTAAAAAAGGAATACCATGCAAATAGATTGTTCAAATAAGCCTGCAGACGAATATGAAATGAAAATTAAGGGGTTTTCCTGCCACCACTTTCTAAAATAGAGACATTATTTTGTTTCTCACTTTCTCTTCTGGGAGTATGTGTACATGTATAAACACATTTAGTACTGGTGGGCTCAGACTGCTCACGGTTCTGCACCTTGCTTTGTTCAATGACGTCTCTGAAGGTCTTTCACAGAAGCACAGAGAGATCCACTTCCCCCTGACATTTTTCAGCCTGGAGCTGGGAAGACTGTGGTCCTTACCATCCCCATCACCCACCGTGTCCTCCTTCCACCGGCTCCCTTGTCTACATGACCTGTCTCATTAGGTTATTGTTTCACTTGGCTTCTGACATGGCCTATTGAATTCTCCCAAATACACCAGATAGAACTGTTGATACCAGGCACTTTAAAAAAGGGACAGTAGACAGTGGAACTGAGCTGTCCTGGAGGGTAAACACTGTGTCCTACTCGTCCCTGTCTACCCAGTGCCACAGAGTGGGTGCTCAGTCAGTGTTTGTAAAATTAGTAAGTAAATGGGTGAATGAATAAAGTACTTCTTTATACGTACGCTAGAAAATGGAGCTATAAAAGTAAAGGTATAGCACGTACATCTTGTGGCAAACAGGCATTTTGCCACTATATATATATACACACTATAGTCTACTTAGAAAACTCAGTGAGATTTTAAATACATATGGTATAGGTTTACAAGAAATCTAATGCTTTTCTCCCATTCTAAAATATTGTGAAAACTGGAACCATTTAGTCATAATGAGGGCCCTGTAAAAATGCTAGACTTTGTAAGTTAATAATACTGCACAAATGTTTGTCGAGTCCCTGTTAGGCACCAGGAAGTGTGCTGGGCTCTGAGCACACAGTGCTGGATAAAACAGATGTGATGCCCACCCATGTGGAATTTAATTCTAGTGAAGTTCAGTGGCAGGTGCCTGGCAATTTCAATATCAGTTAAGACATAGAATGATGACAATGACTGCTTCCCTTTAACAGCTGCTTAACATGTGCTCTGCTCTGCATGTGCTTTACCTACTTTATTTTACTTAATACATATTCCAGATACACCATTAGAAGTTACTGAGATTTTTAATATATAAGAAATCTGAAGCTTAAGGAAATAAATCCATCCGTGCTGTTTTGGGTGTGTCCAGAGCAAGTGACAGGGGCAGGATGGTCTTCCTTCTCCTAATCCAGTCATCTTTTGCTACACCATGTTGCCTCTTTACTGTGACCCCGGTTAAGGAGATTCTAGAACTTTTTTGGTGGTGATCCTGATAACATAAAAAATGGGGCAAGAGGATGGCCATGTGCTAGGTCCCTGGCGAGTCCCTGGGACACATCCCATCAAATGAGGGTCCTTGACTTTGCATAGGAAAGAATTCGAGAGTGAGCCACAGCTGAGTAAAAGGAGATTTATTCAGAGAGATTCACAAGAGGCCATGAGGCATGGAGGTGGTTAAAACAAAAGTAGATACACACTCCATACACAGAGTGTGGGCTATCTGAACAGGCAAAAGAAAAGGCCGCAACGTGTGGGATTGTTAGTTTTAAGAGCTCGGTCATTTCTTATGCTGACAAGTGGGAGGATTATTCCAACTACTTTGGGGAAGGGGCTGGGATCCCCAGGAACTGAGCCACCACCCACTTTTTGACCTTTTATGGTCAGCCTCAGAACTGTCATGGCGCCTGTGGGAGTGCCATTCACCATGTTAATGCATTACAATGAGCGTATAATGAAGCTCAAGGTCTACTGGGAGCCAAATCTCCTGCCATCTTGGCCTCAGGGTCTACTTTGAGTTGAATCTTCCACCATCTTTATGCTAATTGCTGTGTCATTCCTTTAATGGCTGTGCCCTGCTCCCTTCCCTCCTGTCTCAAAACTTTAAAAAAGAAAACTTCACATAAATATCAGTAACAGATAATGGACGTGGCCCAGACAGTCACAGAAGAGCATCGTGACTTACGGGTGGCTGTGTGCCTTGGTGTGAACATGCCAGTAAATGTTTGCCAAAGCAGACGTCTGTCTGCATGTCCTGTAGTGCTTTCAACCTCATTTCTGCTCTTGTTTCTAACAGACAAAAATTGGATCAGGAAAGTTGATGGGGCCCAAAGGAGTTTCCGTGGACCGCAACGGACACATCATCGTGGTGGATAACAAGGCGTGCTGCGTGTTTATCTTCCAGCCAAACGGGAAAATAGTCACCAGGTTTGGTAGCCGAGGAAATGGGGACAGGCAGTTTGCAGGTACACTCGATGGTAATATGTAAACCCCCTTCTTTATGCTTCTTCTGCTCACGTTTGCATGGTGTCGGAGCATGTTGAAGGCGCCTTGTCCCCCGTGTGTTTGCCAGCTTTGGCCAAGACACTGGGGATGAAATCTAAGCAAAAGCATGGTTAGATGCTTCTCAATTACCCCACCCGCAGTAAGTTCAACCGCAGGCCATGTGTGGTTTTAATTGGTGGCGGTTTACAACGCCGAAGTCTCACCTTCGAATATGAGCATTAAATAAAATATAAATGTTAAAAGAGAGTATTTTTTAAATAAAAATGTGTGAGGAACAATGGAGAAATGCCTGTGTCCACCTAGCCATAGCTTTGTTTAAAGAGCTTCTGAATGAGAAATTTTTTCACCTTTCTAGGTGATTTTAAGAGAGCAGGAATATTTAGAATATTTGCCGAGTACAGGCAGGGCCGCCTGGGCCGCCTCTTTGCCTTGTCTGGGGTACTGCTGTACAGTCACAAGCTTACTTTGTTTTCTACATCAGCAAGAAGAGGCTGAAAACAGTTTATTCATTTTATTTTGGAAAGGAGGCTTTGGCATTTAACATTAATTTGCATCATCATTCTTTATGCTTTGTCTCCAGTTCTGCCAGGTTCTGAATGTCACCTAAAATTATAAAGTGTGGGTATCTGCTCTACTTTAAAAATACACTAGATATTGGAGTTTTTTTCCCCCAGTGCTGAGAGTTACCACGTCTCTCCTCAGCGGGAGCTGAGGGCCCTAAAGTGACCATCAAGGAAACTGGCAGATGTGACTTTCAGCTGGTGATGCAGAGAATGAATTCTGATGCTTATTGCTCATTGCATTCGTTAGGGCTGCTGGAACTCTTAGCTTGATCTGGGAGAAGGCAGCGTAGACAGTCACAAGTGTAGGATGCTACAGAATCTGCGGTACCTGGAGCCAGAGGTCTGGCTGAGTGACCTTTCAAGGACTGAGTCTACGATCCTTTGTTCTTTCTTAAACAACTAAGTTACTATATTAAGTTTTGTAAGTACTGTGCTGTTGTCATCATTTTTGTTGTTGCAGTTATCACATACTTTTTTCTATCTTTATTGCAGGTCCCCATTTTGCAGCTGTAAATAGCAATAATGAGATTATTGTTACCGATTTCCATAATCATTCTGTCAAGGTACCATGAACACATCAATTGTTGTTAACTGTTAACTGCTTGTATTGAGGAGTCCTTCTGGGAGAAAATAATAGAATACTCACGTATACACACAGAACTGAAGGGAGTCAACCTAAAGGAGTAGTGTTTTGCTTCTCCTTAAAGGTGCAGGGTTTAATTGGGATGTTACAGACTTTGGAGAGTCAGAAAAGTGACCAGAATATGGGGGCAATAAGTTTCTTAATTTAAAACTGGTATAAATGGAGACGACTTGAAAATTAAATTTGAAAAAGCAATTGCTTGAACTTAGAGAGGCAGAACTTTCTGAAGCTTGATGTTTTGTGGCTATTCAGTAGATTAAAACAGATCACGTTTTTCAATTTCCTGCATCATAAGGCCTTTCAAGCAAAATTGGGTGCTAGACATCTGCCGCAGCGACCGCTTTGGGGAGGGAAACAGCCCTGGCATATGTTCATATAGTGTGTTTCATATGCCTTTGAATGCTTTCACACACTTCCGGTTCCTTACAAAGCATCACACACCCCCTCCCCTAGACAGTGTAGTACCAGGCAGAAGGGGAGGAAACATTTGACCACTATTATGAGCAGATCAGAAAATAATAAAGTGGTTCAAAACAAATGTCTCACTTACTGAAACAAGAAGTTGTTCAGTAACATTCTAGACCAAGCTTCTCAAAGTGTGACACACGTTCCACGGCAGGTGTACCAGGCGGTCCCGGGCAGTGCACGGGGAGATATCTCTATTTCAAGAGCTATGTGTTTATTTTTAGGGTTACCTTCTGTTCATATCAAGTGATATTGGTTTACACTTGTAGAAGTGATATAAAGTTTGCCTTGTAAATAAGTTCATTTAAGTTTTTTAAGGTGAGGCATTTTACATGTGAAGGAGGATAAGAAAACAGCATGGGTGGTATGCCAATGACCAAGAGTTTGCACTTGGAGACAACCATTGAGCCACCAACTTAAAAACGATTTGCCAGTGTTGATAACTGGAATAGTTTGATAGGGATAGGATTTTAATACCCAAACGTCCTCTCTCATCACTGCTTCATTTCCCCAGCTCTTCCTGGAAGAAGGTGTCTTTAACCTGAGTAAATAAATGGAAAGACCTTGAGCTCTTGTGATGGGTACCAAGTCCCTTGCAAAGAGGAGAGCCCAGTGGGCCATAGTGATGAGGCAGGATGAGGGGAAAGGATGCTCACCGTTGCTCACCTCTACAGCTGCTTCCTGCCATGTGGTCCAGAGCTGCTACCATAGTGGTCAGGTTCCATTCCCAGTGCCCCCACCTCCTTCCATGCCCATGAGCTGCATTCTCTCTCTCTACCGGGGGTGTCTTGGTAAAAGGAAGAGGACAGAGGGAAAGTCTTTGGAGGAGGAGGGGAACAGAGAGCGAAGACGCAGCAGGGGCGGGGCTTGTGACCGTCCTCCCAGGAGGCTGTAATAGTCCTCTGTGACGAGCGTCACTATCAAAGGATAATACAGGCTGTACTCACACTTCCACCCTTCACTCACGCTGTAGAGGACTCCTTCATTGACCTGTAGTACATCCAACAGGAAGAAAACCCATTTAGATCTTAGCAGTGCAGAGGCCAGCACAGCCTGGCATAGGTGCTGCCCATTGCCACCAGAAAGTGACATTAATCAAGTTGCTCTTTTCTACTAAGCCTACTGTGGCCTCAGAGCCTTTCCCGCCCCAGGGCTCCAGGCACCTCTAGGAATCCGCTAGCCTTGGTATTCAGGGTGATTCCTGTTTACCAGCCCTGCCTGACACTGTAGGAGAAAATAAAACATATGTAGGTAACCGAAATGCAAGGCAGACAGCAATAAATGATTTCTTAAAAACAGGCACATATAAAGTCCTCGAAGTATCCAGAAGACAGACAGTCAGGGGGGACTTCCAAGTGGAGGTGGTATTTGAGGTGAGCAGAATTTTGAAATCAGAAAAGGACTGTCATCAAAGTTATCAAAACTTGTTGTAAAAAATTTGTTATCAAAAGCAAAGCTCTAAGAACAATTTCAGCTCCTGCGTCTACCTCTTAATGTGTTTTCTTCTGGATAACTTATAAGCAATTAAATGACATTTGAGATGGGAAAAACAGAAAATAGGAGAAATGTATAATGACTGATTATGGAAACACTTCAGGTTTTCAGTACCATAGAAATAGTTTATTTAAGCTCAGTTTCTTCAGATTTCAGAAAACTGGTCATTTGTTTCTCTCTTCTGTTTGACAGCTATTGCCATGTAGCTTTGATGGGGTCAGTTGGGCTTCTGTTTCCTATGGACCTCAGGGCAGTTAACAGTTCTGGATTCAGGTCACTGCTCTGTTGGTAAATGTAAGAACCGGACCCAGAGGTCAGGGCTCACAAGTGTTCTAGTTAGTCCTTTAGCTACTTCAGTATATGCTCTCTTTTCATCGCAAAACCATTAAGACTAAATTTGGCATTCTCCGTTAATTCAGAGTGGAGCCAAAGCACATACGTCATTTGACTTATGCCAAGGAAAACATACTGACTCAGAGAGATAAACACAAACAAGAAGATTATTTGTACAGCTTACTAGGGGAAAGATCAGAAAATAATCAGTTATGTGGGGAGGGTACAGCTCAGTGGTAGAGCGCATGCTTAGCGTACACAAGGTCCTGGGTTCATTCCCCAGTATCTCCCCCTACCAAAACAAAACAAAACAAAACAAAAAAGAAAAGAATCGATTATGACCTCACCAGTGTGCAAGCACTCCTTTTGGTCTTTAAAACTAGAATGTTTTGTGTGAAAGGAGTTAAGAAGAGTCAGGGAAGATTTTAAAGATATGACACCTTAGTAAAAGGTGATTCCTGTCTCTGTCTGTCTAAAGAACCAAAGAGGTAGCTTGCTTGCTTGGCAAGTGTAGTTAACTCAGGGAGTGGTCCTGACTCTTTTTTTTTTTTTTTTTTATCTTTAAGACAGTTTAGGCTTTAGAAATGGAAGTGTCTCACTTTCCTAAAATACATAACTAAAAGAAATAGCATTATTTTAATCATTCTTGATCACAGAGATGGTCATAGGAGAATCTCTAAAAGGCCCTGAAGATGATTTTAAAGGTTAAAATCTGTGCTCAGGTAAAGTGAACACTCAGGTCCACGTGTCAGGAGCCCTTACTTACTCTTATGGTGCCTTCTATGTAATACTCTTTGATTTGTTGATGAGTATTTCTACACATGTCAGCAGCATGATAATGGAAGCTTAGAATAATATCCTGAAGGCATTTCAATACCGTTAAGGATCGCCTGAATCATCAAGAAAAAATTATGCTTACTATAGTCTTAGCATTAAACACATTGAAATTTTAATTCTCTCAAAGGTAGTCATCTGCAGTTGATACTCTATGAATACGAATATTGAATTAATCACAACAACCCGCTTCTTGACCATACCAGATGTTAAGGGAATTTGAGAGTTCCTAAAAGTTCTATTTAGCCCCTCCCTTCTATCTGCCTCCCTTTTCTCAGTGGGCTCTGTGCATCAAAGCTTTCGGGGCGTATAAACTCTCTAACTAAAGTAGATCCTGAAAAAAGTATTTTTAAAAGCTTATTCTTATTGTCCTTATTCTTTATCTGCTGCCATCACACACACACACACACACACACACACACGATGGATTTTCCTTGTTATAAGTTCAGTCTACCTTTTCTCGTTATAATGACTTAGTAAAATGGTAGTAAATCTTGAGCCTCTGACCTGACAAAAAGCTCCTACTCTCTGATTCAACTTTGAGTGATCATCCAGCCTGTTAGAAATACAATGTCTGTTCTTGAAATTAGCTATATAGTTAAAGGCAGAAAGAATAACGTTTTTATTACAGCTCTGTGTTACTCATACTACTTTACATCTGTATATATTTTATAATTTATAATGAAAGTATTTTTGACATAGTATTTAGTAATCAAGTATCAGCTAGAAAAAAGAAATGGTTTAACAAATGCTAAATCAGATTTAGACAGTAAATTGGGGAACCACAAGTGATGGAGAGTCCAGTATGTAGGTTTTTCCCCCTTTTCTTTAGAATGTCTTAAGATACCTGCTCAGATATTTTTAAAAGCTGTAATGTTTGCTCAACTCTTTAAATTTAAAATAAAATCATTTTAACATATTTCATGCAGGTGTTTAATCAGGAAGGAGAATTCATATTGAAGTTTGGCTCAAATGGAGAAGGAAATGGGCAATTTAACGCTCCAACGGGTGTAGCGGTGGATTCAAACGGAAACATCATTGTAGCCGACTGGGGAAACAGTAGGATTCAGGTAGATTAAAACGCTGATTTGTTTGTTTAGAGTGATTGGTATTTGTTAAAAGTAAAGAACTGGCTGTCCCCTTAACTGGAATGTTTCCCATTCCTTCATTGGTTAGGTAATAAGGCTGTAAATCTCACCGGAAGTACCAGATTCAGGAAAGCGGAGTAGAAAAAAGTCAACATATTCCCAAACTGAAACCTTCTAACTCAGGGATTCTTAGCATGTATCCCACAGACCCAAAAAAGGTTTGTGGCGAGAATTCAAGAAGTCCATTGTACAAAAATATCACATTATTATTTTTACTAACTCTTTTTTAAAAAAATATTTTATTTATTATTTTATTTTGGCAGGTGGGGGGAGGGGAGGTAATTAGGCTTACTTATTTTTAGAGGAGGTACTGGGGATTGAACCCAGGACCTCATGCATGTTAAGCATGAGCTCTACCACTTGAGCTGTACCCTCCCCCTTATTTTTACTAACTTCTAACTGAAAATTATAATTTGCTTTAATTATGAATATAGGCAACAATTACAGTTTTAGTAAGACCTGTAACTTTGTCACCAAGAGAAATTACAGAAATTTTCATATTACAGTTGCAGATATCTCAAATTATCATTTATATTCATCATGACTTTAAGGTCAGTCATTATGAGACCCATCATTGTTTCTTGTTATTTACTTTGTTAATTTGAAAAGCATACATATTACTATGTCACAATTCCATCACATTTTGATAACCGTCTTTGATTATGATGATTTTCCTTTATAATCCCATGTATTTTGTTTCATGCATTTAAAAATATTATTCTGCTAAATAACTCATGAGTCAAAGAGGAAGTCTCAAGAAAAATTTAAAAATACATTGGACTGAATGAAAACGCAAAATTGCGTATCAAAGTTCGAGAAATGCAGCTAAAGTGTTGCCCAGAGGAAATTTTTTTTCCCTATCTTTATTGAGATATAACTGACATGCATTGTGTAAGTTTAAGGTATACAGCATGTTGATTTGAAACACTTGCATACTGCAGAATGATTACCACTGTAGTTTTAGCTAAACCTTCCATCACGACACATAATTACCTTTTGTGTGTGTGTGTGTGTGTGTGTGTGTGTGTGTGTGTGTGTGTGTTGAGAACATTCAAATCTACTCTCTTAGCAACTTTCAAGTACATAGAACAGTGTTATAACTATAAGAACCACCCAGTGCATTAGATCCCCAGAACTGATTCATCTTCCAACTGCAAGTTTGTACCCTTTGACCAGTTTCTCCCCCATCCTCACTCCTTGGTAACCACCATTCTATCTGTGAGGGAAATTAATAGCACTGAATATTTACAGAAAAGAGGACAAGTCTCAAGAACTCAAGCTCCCACCTCAAGAAACTAGAAGAAGAGCAAAACAAACTGAAAGCAAGCTGAAGGCAGGAAATAGAGAAGATAGTATCAGATATCAGTTCAACTCATACTACTCAGCCATAAAAAAGAATAAAATAATGCCATTTGGAGCAACATGGATGGACCTGGAGATCGTCATTCTAAGTGAAATAAGCCAGAAAGAGAAAGAAAAATACCATATGATAGCACTTATATGTGGAATCTAAAGAAAACGGCTAACAAACTTATTTACAAAACAGAAACAGACTCACAGACATAGAAAACAAACTTATGGTCACCAGAGGGGGAAGAGGTTGGGAAGGGATAAATTGGGAGTCCAAGATTTGCAGATACTAATATATATAAAATAGATAAACAACAATATACTGTATGGCACATGGAACTATATTCAATATCTTGTAGTAACTTATGGTGAAAAAGAATATGAAAACAAATATATGTATGTTCACATATGACTGAAGCACTGTGCTGTACTTCAGAAATTGACACAACATTGTAAACTGACTATACTTCAATTATATATATATATATATATATATATATATATATATACACAAAAAAAAAAGAAATCAGTTAAACTCAAGAAAGAAAAATAGAGGAAATCAATGAAATAGAAAGCTGGTTCTTTGAAAAGATCAATTAAACTGACAAACCTAGCAAGACTGACAGAAAAAAAGACAGACACAAAATACTAGTGTCATGACAGGAATCAACAGGATAATAAAGAATTCTGTGAACAACTCTGCATGCATCCATTTGACCACTTAGATGAAATGGACTAATTTCTCAAAAAGTACAAACCCCTCACCTTACCCAATATAAAGTAAATAATTTGGATAGCCCTAGGGCTATTAAGGAAATTTAGTTTAATAACTGAAAAGCTCCCCGAAAAGAAATCTCCAGACTCAGCTGGTTTCCCTAGAGAATGCTACCAAATGTTTAAAAAACAATTAGCACCAGTTCAGTTTCTTCCAACCAACAGAAGATACAATTCACTTTCCAACTCAGCTTTTGATGCTATGATACCAAAACCAGCCTAAGATGATACAAAAAAAAGAAAACTGCAGACCATGTTCCTCACGAATATAGATGCAAAAACACTTAACAAAATATTAGTAAATAGAATTCAGCAATATGTGAAAATCTTTCCTTGGCCAAGTGGGGTTTATTCCAAGAATGCAAGCCTGATTCCATATTCAGAAATCAGTGTAATCCATCATATTAAAAGGCCAAAGAATAGAAGTCATATGATCATATCAGTTGATGCAGAAAAGCATTGAGTAAGATTCAATACCTATTCATGAATAAAAAGTCTCAGAAAACTGGGAACTTTCTCAATTTGATAAAGAACGCTTATGAAAACCTACTGCTAACACCATACTTAATGGTGAAAGACTGAAGTCTTTTCCTCTAAGATCAGAATAAGGCAAGGATGTCTGCTCTCACCATTCTTATTCAACATAGTGCTGGAAGTTTCAACCAACACAATAGAGAAAGAAAAGGAAATAGCAAGCTTACAAATTAGAAAGAAATAAACTCTCCCTATTTCTAGATAACATGATTATTTACGTTAAAAAAACTCAAGAAACCTACGAAACAGTAGCTAGAATGAATAAGTGAGTTCAGCAAGGTCACAGGGGACAAGGTCAACATACAAAAATCATTGTATTACTCTAACTTTCCCCATCACACTCTGACTCTGTATTTACAGGTTTTCGATGGAAGTGGATCATTTTTGTCCTACATCAACACATCTGCCGACCCACTCTACGGCCCCCAGGGCCTGGCCCTCACTTCAGACGGCCACGTGGTGGTTGCAGACTCTGGAAACCACTGTTTCAAGGTCTATCGGTACTTACAGTAACAGCGGGCAGCTGGACACCTACTTAGAAAGATCTTACAGTATAAACTGGAATGGATATCTCAACGCAGGACCAGAATTATACGAGACTTTTCGTGCTAGAAGGAATCATTGGTGAACTTTCCAAGGTTATTTCTGAATGTAACCATTTCCTTAAAAACTGCATATGTGATTTCTGTAATCCACATTTAGGGTTTAAACAAAGGAAATCTCTTCTACTGAATCTACAGAAACTGCAGAGTTTTACACCTGTGAACTTGGCTTATGGGACAGGGATTTATGTAGTGAAACTAATTTTGCAAATCAAACAAGCATTAAAAAACAACTAGAATATTTAAAGGTATTTGTTCATCCTGTGAGTGGTAGCTTTTGCGCAGAGCTTCCAAAAACAAAACAGAAAGAAAATCTGTTGTAGTTACATACTTTATTTAACCTTGGTCACAAGACCCAGGGGATCTTCAAACCTCACTTTGACAGTGGGTATTACCCTTGTGACATTTTTTTTGGTTATCAACAACTACATGTAAATTACTTTAGGAAAGAAGAAAACTGTCTTGCAAAATCCTCTCAGCTGGGATGAGCAAGCCTCTTGAGTTTAGCACTTAAAAATCAATGCAAATTTCCCATCCTTTCTGGGTTAGATCAGAGCCCTTTTTTGTGTGTTCTTTTCACCTCTCTCCTGCTCACCTTGTATCACACACACAAAAAAAATACAAAGTATATTTTCAGGGAAACCTGAAATTCCTAATACTTTGAAAAGCATATTACAATAGTAATGCTACCTTTTGGTAAACCAACATCCCTGTTAACTCCAGATTAATACACTGGACTGGAAGCAAGAAAAAGTTAGTCACGTTTTATGTGCCACGTTCTCACACGTACCTGTCTATCCTCTTCCACTTCATGGACGCGAAAGCTTTACCTCCTGCAAAATGTCAGCACACGTAGTAGGACACCAGTATCCTAGGACAGAGAGCCATAAGCAGCCCTTTGGAGGACTGATGGTGTCAACCAAAGGCATGTGATTGATTAATGGTTTTCCCCTTAGAAAGCAAGTGTTACCAAAGTTGTGTTATCTTGAAAGCATTACAGGTAAGGGCATGTTATGGTTATTTATCGTTGTCTAATGACTAGTAGAGGCATTAAAGGACTATGTATACGTGATTAGGGTAAGGTAGAATGTATCATATATATATATATATATATAGCTGAATCTTTGGTTACTGAAATAGGCAGCACTCTGAAAGACAGAAGCATCGGCCAGCCTTTCCGCAACACGTTCTTTGCAGCGCAGTTTAAAGCCGTCCCGGTAGAGCAAACCCTAAAGCAGCTGTAATTTTTGCCATTTTCCAGGAATGCTGGTATCGGCTGACTTTCTGTCAGAAAAACGGCCTTCTGTGCTTTCAAAAACAAAACAAAACAAAAAAACAAAAACAGGTGGAAAGAAGAAAGTTGAACTGGAGTTACATTTCATTTAAACTAAGTATAAGTGCATTTTGCGAAATGTTGAGAATAATTTAGTCAATCGTTAATCCGTCACTGATACTGTAAAATAGGAGTGGTCTGTTTCCACTGTTTAATTTTCTACTCAGTTCTACCAAATAGGATGTCAGGTTTGGCATTTTCGATAATGACTTTGGGACCTTTTTCACTGAAAGCACCTTAGAACTATACTACAAGGAAACACTTCCCATACATATAACTCTATGAATGTGATGTTTATTTCTATTAATTTATAATTCAGCCATTCTCTTATATAGGACTTTTAAAAATTTAAAATGGAAATCTAGCTACTTCCAATTATCTATCAAATTTCTTATGCCCAAATCAGCCTCTGAAAAAAATTTTTTTTCAGGAAGATTTATGTTTAGGTTTCGTATTTTTTAGTTAGGTAGAGTTTTCAAAATATTTGAGACTGTCTGTGATAAAGTTATAAAATTAAATAAATTTTTAGAATGTTAAACTAAGACACTGTTTCCTAATGTCAGTGCTAAATAAGTCTTTGCATTTAAACATTCATATTTAATGAGTGCCTATGGGATGCCAGGCACTGTTCTAGGCACTGAGGATAAAGTGATGGATAAAACAGACAGAAATCCCTGCCCCTTTGGAGTTTTCACTCTAGGGAGGGAGTTGCATTTTACCATTTACTAGTGTTCTGCATAAAAGCTAATAAGCTAAACTCTTGATAGCTCCTGGAAAGTTTAAAAGAAAACTTTTTAAATTAGTTAAATTAATTTTAGTTTATTTTTCCCAAGTGAAAACAGCTTCCTATTTAGATTCTGTCACAGGCCATTGATCTTAAGATTAGTTTACTTTAAAGGGGTTTTTTGCACATTTAAGTTATACTTGTGAATTCTGAAATTTACCAGCCATCATACCGTATCAGACTGGATATCTTAGTAGTAGATTGAATACAAAACGAATTTTTTTACACGGCAATATTGGAATGAAACTGGAATGAAAGAAGAAATACTTTGATTCAGACCTGTTCCACTCTCTGTTTCTAAAACATAGGCTACGAGCACTCCAGGAAACACTATATTTTTCCCCAAAATATATGTAATCATATATGTTAAAGTATAGGTAACATTTCAAATTTGGATATATATGTGCATTTACTGTATTTCTTGGTAAACATATTTTAGGGGAAAAGTGCTGCTGATAAGGTACGAATAGACAAGATTTAAATGAAATTGTGTCACATTCTATGGAAAATGGTTTCTGGTAAACTGAGAAGGCTATTAAAATAAGTGACTTTTTTTCTGGGCTACCATTATTGTTTGATTTCTCTTTGTCAAGTGTACAGAACCTGTCATACATTCATGATAAGTAGCACTGAAAATTACCCATTCGAATTTCCCCTGGGCACTTACGGCAAAATATTGCCAGTTAGAATGTAAAGGTCAGTGACAACGCATTCCCTCCCCCAGTTACTAGCTACGGATGCTAGTAACTGCATCTCTGATACAGCCTCCCCTGCTGGACATGGGGAGTTGGGAGGAGAGTCGCTTGACCGTCTAGAAACACATGAATAAAACCTTTATGACTGTTAGCCATTGAAAAACATGGTTCTTAGTATCTTAATCAAAACTTTAGTCTCTAGTAACTAAAGTCCCCAAGTTTTCTTATTTCAGTTTACTCTTTGACTAGATTTGAGGCAAATCAACGCTAACAGGTCCATGCAAATAGAAGACACTTGCTTCTACTACTGGAGATACAGGGTATGTCCTAACGGAGTTAGATGGAATAGTAGTGCAGAAGCAAGTGTCTATGGCTCCTTAATACTGGAGGATTCATGCAAATGCTTTGGTAATGCCTATCGAGTTAATGGGAGGAAATAGCAAATAAACATCAGGTAATCCACAGATTACTTCAGATGGGAAAAGTCTTTATGTACATTTGAACTCTATAATATCCTCCCTACTCACCAGCTTCTGAAAAAGGAGGAATATTTTTAGTTTAATAATTTAAAAATACATTTCCAGGTAGGATAAAACGGAAGCTACTTGCTGCAAACATCATCTAATTTTGCTTAAAATCAAAAGTCGTAATACTGTTGCATTCTGTAAATGTTGCAGGGTTTTAAACTTTACAATTATTTTAATATTTTTGATAACTAGGAATCTAGCATTGCCATAAAGGAAACTAAGTGCCCATTAAAGATTTGTTTGGTATAAATAAATAATTTTTTGTTTTGTTTTAAATGGCAGTAAGCTACAAATCATGATGTTAATCTAACTTTCTGAAGATGAATTGTGTGGCAGTGATTGTGGTCTGTTTGTGGAGAATGTTTGAGAGCTATTAATATTCTGAAATAGATTAATAAATTGGCTATGTTGTTCCAATGAATGTACAGCACTTCCATTAACTTTTGAAAGCAACACAGCCTTAAACTCAACGTCTTTGCTTTATGACATGGGAATGTTCTGTCATCAACAGAGTGTATTCTTAGAATTCTTTGTATCATTCTCAATTCTATAGCCTTTCAATCCTATGTATGAATATGAGGGAGTTTTGCTTCTTTTTTTTTTCTTTTTAAATTTTATACATTCCATCTTAATAGGTCTGTTTCATACGTTCTGTGTGTACAACACTAAGTCTTGTGCTCTCTGACATTGATACTGATACATTCTCATCATTTGTTCCTTTATGAATCAAAATGCTGACTGCCTATTTAAAGAAAAGAATGAACGCTCTGCATCAAAGTGTTTGTACGTTCGTAGCTACATACGTACCACAGTATTTTGGATGCTTTAGTCTACAATAAATCCTTAAATTAATTCTGTCTTGAAGATAGGAGAAACAAGATTCGTGTGTATACCTTTACCATGCACAAAATCTCAAGTCCTTACAATAAAGCTTGTTTTCTCCATTTCCAGAGTGAATGTTTATTTATTTAACCTATTGTTCTCTTTCTTGGTGAAGGAAAATGAAGTTATGTTCGAGAACACGTGGAAGACGTCAGTACCTCAACCAAATTGTTTATACTAGTGAGAAAAGGCTGAGTGAACGGGACTGTGTTCTAAATTTCTCTTTCTGATGGTTTGTTTTTAGTGTTTAGAAAAGCAACAGATGTCTGTATATTAATTTTGTATCCTACAACTTTACTGAATTCAGTTTTAGTTCTAATAGTTTTTTGGTGGCATCTTGAAGATTTTCTATGTATTGTATCATGTCATCTGCAACCAGTGATGGTCTTCATTTCCAGTTTGGATTCCTTTTATTTCTTTTTACTGTCTGATTGCTCTGGCAAGGGCTTCCAAAACTATGCTGAATAAAAGTTATGAGAGTGGACATCATTGTCTTGTTCTTGATCTTAGAGAAAATGCTTTCAGCTTTTCACCATTGAGTATTTTGAGTGTAATGTTAACTGGGGGCTTATTATATATAGCCTTTAATGTGTTGAGGTATGTTCCCTCTATTCCCACTTTGAAAGTTTTTATCATGAATGAATGTTGAATTTTGTCAAAAGCTTTTTCTGCACCTACTAAGATGATCATATGGCTTTTATTCTTCAGTTTGTTAATGTGCTGTATCGCATTGGTTGATTTGTGGATACTGAAAAATCCTTGCATCCCTGGGATAAATCCCACTCGATCATGGTGTGTGATCGTTTTAATGTATTGCTGGATTCAGTTTGCTAATATTTTGTTGAGGATTTTTGCATCTATGTCCCTCAGTGATACTGGCCTATAATTTTTTTTTTTTTTGGTCATATCTTTGTCTGGTTTTGTTATCAGGGTGCTGCTGGCCTCATAGAATGAGTTCAGAAGTGTTCCTTCCTCTGCAGTTTTTTGGAATAGTTTGACAAGGATAGATGTTAACTCTTCTCTAAATGTTTGGTAGAACTCACCTGTAAAGTCATCTGATCCTGGTCTTGCTGTTCTATAAACCTCTCTCTTAGAACTGCTTTTGCTGCATCCCGTGGATTTTGGATTGTTGTGTTTTCATTTTCCTTTGTCTCCAGGTATTTTTTAATTTCTTCTTTGATTTCTTCGGTGACCCACTGGTTGTTTAGTAGCATATCGTTTAGCCTCCACCTGTTTGTGTTTTTGCAGTTTTTTTTCTTATAGTTGATTTCCAGTCTCATAGCATTGTGGTCAAAAAAGATGCTTGATATGATTTCAGTACTCTTAAATTTACCAAGACTTATTTCATGGACTAGCGTGTGATCTGTCCTGGAGAACAGTCCATGTATTTGAAAAGAAGATATATCCTGTTGCTTTTGGATGGTATGTTCCATAAATATCTATTAAGTCCATCAGATCTCATATGTCATTTAAGGCCAGTGTTTCTATATTGATTTTCTGTCTGGATGATCTGTGTATTGATATAAGTGGGATATTAAAAGTCCCCTACTATTATTATGTTACTGTCAGTTTCTCCCTTTATGTCTGTTAATATTTGCTTTTTGTATATAAGTGGTCCTATGCTGGGTGCATATGTATTTACAGTTGTTATATCCTCCTCTTGGATTGATCCCTTAATCATTATGTAATGTCCTTCTTTGTCTCTTGTAATAGTCTTTCTTTTAAAGTCAATTTTCTCTGATATTAGTAATACAACCCTGACTTTTTTTTTCACATTTGCATGGGATACCTTTTTCTATCCCCTCACGTTCAGTCTTTGTGTGTCTTTAGATTTGAAGTGAGTTCCTTGTAGGCAGCATATTTATGGGTCTTGTTTTTGTGTCCGTTCAACCACTCTGTCTTTTGATTAGAGCACTTAATCCGTTTACATTTAAATTATTGACATGTATGTATTTATTGCCATTTTGTTCATTGTGCTATAGTTCTTTTTTGTTCCTCTCTTCCTTTCTTCTCTTCACTTATGATTTGATGACTATAGTTAATGTTTGGATTTCTTTCTCTTTTTTGTGTGTATATCTATAATAGATTTTTAGTTTGTGGTTATCATGAGGTATATACACACACACACACACATGATTATTTTAAGTTGCTGATTCTTAGTTTCAAACACATTTTAACAGCCCTGCGTTTTTGCTCCTCCCTTCGCAATTGCTGTTTTTGACGTATTTTATATCTGTCTGTTTTGTGTGTCCCCTAACTGCTTAATGTGGATATAGATGACTTTACTACTTTCATCTTTTAACCTCCTTACTAGCTTTGAACGTGGTTGATTTACTACCGTTACTGTATATTTGCCTTTTCCAGTGAGCTTTTTCCTTTCATAATCTTCATGTTTCTAGTTGTGGCCTTTTCTCTTTTCCGTAGAGAATTCTAACCTTTCTTGTAAAGCTGGTTTGGTTGTGCTGAACTCTTTTAGCTTTTGCTTGTCTATAAAACTTCTCATCTCTCCATCAAATCTTAATAAAAGCCTTACTGGGTAGAGTATTCTTGGTCGTAGGTTTTTCTGTTTCATCATTTTAAATATATTGTGCCGCTTCCTTCTGGCCTGCAGAGTTTCTGCTGAAAAGTCAGCTTTAGAGGATAGCCTTATGGGAGTTCCTTTGTGTGTAACTTGTTGCTTTACCCATGGTGCTTTTAATATTCTCTCTTTGTCTTTAATTTTTGCCGATTTAATTATAGTGTGTCTTGGTGTGGTCCTCTTTGGGTTGATCCTGTTTGGGGCTCTCTGTGCTTCCTGGATTTGGATGTCTGTTTCCTGTCCCAAGTTAGGGAAGTTATCAGCTATTATACCTTCAGATATATTCTCTGTCCGTGTCTCTCTCTCCTCCTTCTGGGACCCCTATAATGTGAATGTTCGCATGCTTGATGTTGTCCCAGAAGTCTCTTAAACTGTCTTCATTTCTCTCCATCCTTCTTTCTGTTCATCTTCAGTGATTTCCACTACTCTGTCTTCCATCTCACAGATCCATTCTTCTGTATCATTTAGTCTACTGTTGGTGCCTTCTAATACATTTTTATTTTAGTTATTGTACTCTTCATCTCTTGTTTGGTTGTTCTTTATGTTTTCTAACTCTGTTAAAAACTGCTAACTTCTCACTGTGTTCATCCATTCTTCTATAGAGTTCTTTGATCATATTTACTGTCATTAGCTTGAACTCTTTCTAGAGTAGATTGCCTTTCTCCATTTCATTTAGTTCTTCTGGGGTTTCATCTTGTTTCTTCATTTGGAACATGTTTATCTGTCACCTCATCTTGCCTAACTTGCTTTTTTATTTCTGTCTTATCTGGTAGGTTGGTTACGTTTCTGGACCTAGGAGGACTGGTCTTTTTTAGGAGACGTCCTGTGCATCCCAGCAGCACACTCCCCTCTGGTCACCAGAGCTGTATGCTCTAGGAGTGTCTCCGTATGGGCTGCGTGGGTCCTTCTGTTGTGTGGGCTGACTACTATGGGTGGTCCAGTAGGCGTGACTTGCCCCTGGTCTGGTTAGCTGTCAGGCCCTGCCTTATGGGGAGGCCGCTGACCACTGGTTGGTGGGACGGGGTCACAGGGTGGCTGGCTTCAGAAATTCGCGAGGCCTCAGGACTAATTCTTGTAAAGGACTCTTGTCTTTCTTCATTGATTGTAAACAAGTAGTTGACTTACAGTTATGCATACAACATTTTTCCTGATGTATTTATAGGCTTTTTGGTTTTTCATTAAGCCTGTGATTTGTATTTTGTGTAATGAAATGAAAACTAAGTTTATCATAATTAGAGTAGCCTGTTAAAAATGGAGGGACACTCCAAAAATTTTGTTGTTTTGTTTTTTGGAGGGTTGAAACAAATTCATCATAGATTGAAAGTCAGAAAGAGATGACCTAAATTAGTCTTGGAAGGAGAGATGAAACAACAAAAATGAGAAAATGACAAAATGTGGCACTGCTAACTAGTAATTGTGAACATTGATATTATTGACAGCTAATTCCATTCTTCATTTATTTTTTTTTTTCTTTTAACCAAGCAGATACTGTTGCAATCATGGGCTCTTTGGAGGTTTTCAGAGCCAGACTGAGAGTAGGGCATTCCTGATATAAGCCACTTGCCCCAGGTTTTAGCATATCTCAGATTGCTTTTTAGGAACTCGGTTCACGTAAAGCCAGAGGCATCGCTTTCCAGAGCAGACAAAGGGTTCAATTAAAGCTGTAGTTTGTTATCGCCTAGGTTAAGAGGCAGGAAGGACAATCAACATTCTATTGTCAACCCCAGCTCGCTCTTTCTTTTTTGCTGCTATAATCTGAACAAATGTCCGACCACCTATGGTACACCACACTTTGGGCTAGGGGTTAAAAGGCTGTTAGGATGAAAAATAAAGCCTGTAACTTCTGAGAACTCACAGTCTGGTTGGAGAACGAGACCAGGTAATTACAATACTGTGAGCTGCCTTTATAGACCTACATTAGCAAATATTTGCTGAGTCTAGTATGCTTGGGTCCTGTTCTCGCCACTGGGGAACAGCAGTAAATAAAAAAGGCCTGTTCTCATGGAGCTTTATTCTACTTTGGTGAGACTTATGTGAATATATGTAGGGTTGGCTACATAATTTGTGACACCTAGTACAAAATAAAAATACAAAGCTCCTGGTTCAAAAGGAATGAAAGAGACTTTTTCCTTTCTTGTGGTCTCCGTTTCAACCTGTGGTGGTGGGTGTTTATTCGCTACTTAATGTCACGCTCCCTTAGGTAGAAGGATACTCGCTGGGTAAACAAAGACCCTCACATACACCTGAGACCCCACGCCGCGACTCACACTCGCCCCATGCTTGTGCCCAGCCCCTCACCAGGAGTGGAGGGTGGCAAGGGTTGCTGGGTGGAGCCAGGGATGCTGGCAACTGAGAGCACATCCTGGGAGAAGGCAGAGAGGTGGTGTTGGGGGGCCCACCTGTGAGCCAAGGCTTGCTAAAAGAGGGCCAGAACACATGAGTTGTCCAGGGAAGAACAAAATGTTCAATACCGTGAGGCCAGCGGATGGTCAAGAAGAAATGATAAGAGCTGAGGCAAGGTTACAAAAATGACTTAGCTACTACTGGGGGTGTTTTCAAGGAGTTTACATCCCAGATGGAAATATGAAAAGAGCATCAATTATTGTAATACAGAGCAAATTAAGGTAAGAGTAATAAAAGAAGTGTCAATAAGGCATGATGGAAAATCCAAGTTTATCACATAATTGATTGGGATAGTCCTGCTTTATACTTACTGTCCCAGCATAATTATAAAGAGCAGTTTTTCATCCCCAAGAGTGTCCTCATTTGAATGTGAAATTATATTCTCACTCTCTACCAGTTTTCTCAGCCTTTCTCCCCGTTATCATTCCCCCAAGGAGCTTTTATAGACATATTTTTCCTAATTTTTCTTAATCACTCCTCACTCCCACCCCATGACATTTTAATACCAGAGATATACTTTATATTTGTTTCTGTGCTACAGCTCTTTGGAGGTTCACAAACCAAGATTTTTTTGGCCCCCAGGAACCAGTTTTGATCTTTCCACCCTTGAAACTAATGCTCTGCACAAATGACATCAGAGTATTGTCACCTCCAACTCAGGAGACATAGTGTGACTAAGAGGTTGATAATGTTGACTATTTCTTCCTTGAAATTTTCTTCTCTCTTGGTTTTTCATTCTCCTACTTCTGTTCCTACCTCTTCTCTCTGTCTCCTTCAAATGATGTTCCTTTCTCTTCCTAATGAAGAAGCTTTCTTTTTTCTTAATAAAGAAGCTTCTCCTATAGGTTATGCTTTTTTTCCAAGAGAAGATCCCATTGGGTCAGTTTGTCACAGTCCAAGGCCATCCTGGCCACCTCAGAGGCAAGTGGCCTCCTTTATCTTCAGCCTATACATGTAGCTTTTGGTTTGAGCACCCTGGTCTGGTTGTATGGCCCAGCTGGAAGAGAGTTCATCAGGTGGATTTGGCAAGAACCACAACTGTAAGCAGAAAGAATGCTGGGAGTTTCAAGGCTCAGAAAGCAAAGGGCCCGGGAGGCACCTAAAGCTTCAGAGCATCCTGTCCAGTGAGTTCTGTCCTCAGGTGTTGTCTCTCCTATGTTTTCTTGAGACGTCCACAAACTTCCATCCTCTTGGGCAAAAAAGATGGGTTTATAAAGATTTTTAAATGCCCAAACTGAAAAGTGAAAGTCATTTGTGGCTCTTCCTTCCTGGACACCTCAGAGGCAAGTGGCTCAAGTGGAAACTGTTTCATCCTCATTGCTTCCTCACTCCCAGAGCAAGTCATGAATTTTTTGGTTTCCCAGTGCATATACTTAAACTCTACTGTATGTAGCCTATTAAGTGTGCAATAGCATCATGTCTAAAACGACAATGTGTATACCTTAACTTCTAAATACTTCAGTGCTAAAAATAAAAAGCTAACTATCATCTGAGCTTTCAGTGAGTTGTATCTTGATGCTGGTGGAGGGTCTTGCTTCCATGTTGGTGGTTGCTGGCTGATTAGGATGCTGGTTGCTGAAGGCTGGGGTGGCTGTGGCAATTTCTTAAAATAAGACAGGAGAGTCTGCTGCATCGATTAACTCTTCCTTTCATGAACGGTTCCTCTGTAATATGTAATGTTATTTGATAGTATTTTACCCACTGTGGAATGTCTTTCAAAATTGGAGTCAGTCCTCTTAAACCCTACCACTGCTTTATCAACTAAGTTTATGTAATATCTAAACACTTTGTTGTCATTTCAACAGTCTTTACAGCATCTTCACCAGGAGTAGATTCCATCTCAAGAAACCACTTTCTTTGCTCATCCATAAGAATGGATAACTCCTTATCCATTCAAGTGTCATCATGAGATTGTAGCAATTCAGTGTCATCTTCAGGCTCCACTTCTAATTCTAGTTCTCTTGTTGTTTCCACCACATCTGCAGTTCCTTCCTCCACTGAAGGCTTGAACCCCTCAAAGTCATCCATGAGGATAGGAATCAACTTCTTCCAAACTCCTTTTAATGTTCATCCTTGACCTCTTCCCATGAATCACAAACATTCTTAATGGCATCTAGAATGGGGAATCCTTTCCAGAAGGTTTTCAGTTGACTTTGCCCAGATTCATCAGAAAAAAAAAATCACCAACTATAGACTTACAAAACGTATTTCTTAAGAGTTGGAAGTCAAAATTACCCCTTGATCCGTGGGCTACAGAATGGATGTTGTGTTAGTAGGCATAAACATTCATCTCGTTGTCCATCTCCATCAGAGTTCTTGGGTAGCCAGGTGCACAGTCAATGAGCAGGAATATTTTTAAAGGAATCTTTTCCCTGACCTGATTTGATCTCTTTTGAAAAGAGTTGAGGCCTTGCTCTGGGTTAGACTTGGGCTTAAGGAAATGTTGTGACTGTTTTGATCTTTTATCCAGATCACTCAAACTTTCTCCATATCAGTATAAGGCTGTTTCACTTTCTTATCATTTGTGTGTTCACTGGAGTAGCACTTTTCATTTCCTTCTAATTTTTTTCCCCTTTGCATTCACAATGTGGCTGTTTGGTGAAAGAGCCTAGCTTTCAGCTTGCCCCTGCTCTTGACAGGCCTTCCTCATCAAGCTTAGTCTGTTCCAGCTTTTGATTTAAAGCGAGAGACCTGTGACTCTTTCTTTCACTTGAACACTTAGCAGCCATTGTACAGTTATTTACTGGCCTAGTTTCAATACTGTTTTGTCTCAGGGAATAGGGAGGCCCGAGGGAAGGTAGAGAGATGAGGAAATAGCCAGTGGAGTGGTCAGAACACACATAACAAGCTCTCTGTCTTACATGGGCATGGTCTGTGGTGCCCTGAAACAGTTACAATAGTAACATCAAAAATCATTGATCACAGATCATCAGAACAGATATAATAATAATGAAAAAGTTAGAAATACTGCAGGAATTCCCAAAATGTGACACAGAGACACAAAGTGAGCCAATGCTGTTGGAAAAATGGCATTGATAGCCTTGCTGGGTGCGGGGTTGCCACAAACCTTCAATTTGTAAACAACACAGTATCTGCTAAGGGCAATAAGTGAAGCATAAGAAAAAGAGGGGTGCCTGTACCAGCACATCTTTGTCTCAGGCTTTGTTTTTCTGGGTACTCAATCTAAGATAAGCAGGGGATACTGGGTTCCTAGGTTCCTGATCTAGAAGGAAGGTTGTGGGTAATAGATGGGTATGTCCCTTTGACCCTGCAGACCCCTTGGCTATGGGGCAGGATGTGGCTGGGGTGGGGCCAACATGGCCTCTACAGAGCAAGGTCTAGGGTGAGGGCCAGGTGCCCAGATGGAAGGGCAGCAATGGCTGGAGTATAAACTGCTTAAGGGTGTGTGTGGGCTTTCTGGTTCATCCTCACACATTCTGCAGGCAGCAGATACTCAGATTTTAAAAAGTGGAATTGATGTATGCTTAAGGATTTTGTAAAACACAAATGTGTGCAATAAACAAATGCCATTTGGGTAGTGTAACAAATGTAAGATGGTAGATACAAGATCCAAATTCATGAGTATTTCTCAGATGCTACAAATATTTATTTCCTTTTATACTTAACTTATACACCACATCTGCCTGCCCTGTAATCTTGCAAAATTTGGAGTGTCTCAAGACATCTGCATGGTATATCAGATGATTTCAGAATCATACTGGTGAAAATAGTAAATGGGAAAGAACTACTCAATGCAAATAAAGATTTTTAAAAGCAAAATATCCTTCGGGTTTTCACCTGAAAATTGTATCACGATATTTCTAAGTCAAGGACAAGATGGTGCTCTTGGATACCTGGTATATTTATTTAATACACATTTACTGAGTGTTCATCACATGTCAGGCACTGTGCTAGGCTTTGGTGATACAAAACTGGTTGGTTTAGTCTCTGACATTATAGGGAAGCTGTCCAAGTAAATAATTACAAAATGGATCTGGGGTGCTGTGATAAAACTACAGAGATCCTATCTGCTTGTGGGATGGGGGTGAAGAGGCAGAGAGAAAAAGATTCCTGGAGGTGACACAGGAAAAAGAATGTGGGGCGAGAGGATGGCCATGTCCTAGGTCTCGGTTGAGTCTCTGGGACAAATCCCATCAAGTGTGGGTCCTTAGCTTCACACAGGAAAGAATTCAAGAGTGAGCCACAGTTGAGTAAAGGTAGATTTATTCAGAGAGATACATACTCCATAGACAGGATGCAGGCTGTCTCAGAAGGTGAGAGAAAGGCCATGAGGTGTGGGAATTGGGTGCTCAGTTTAAAGTGAATGTTGATATACACTCCATAGACAGACGGTGGTCCATCTCAGAAAAAAGAGTTCCCCCAAGGGGTGGTGTTGCTAGTTTTTACATGCTTGATAACCCCATATGCTAACAAGTGGGAGGACTATTCCAAATACTTTGGGGAGGGGGCTGGGATTCCCAGGAATTGGGCCACTGCCCACTTTTTGACCTTTTATGGTCAGCCTCAGAACTGTCATGGCGTCTGTGGGAAGACTACCATGTTAATATATTACAGTGAGCGTATAATGAAGTTCAAGGTCTACTGGAAGCCAAATCTCCATCTTGGCTCTCAAGGTCTACTGGGAGTTGAATTTTCTGCCATCTTGGTGTTAATGGTTGTGTCATTCCTTGAATGTCGGTGCCCTGTCCCCTTCCTGTGTGACAGGCTCACTTAAGCTATTTAAAGGATGGTTAAGAGTTAGCCAGGTGAAGAAAGGCTGTTCTTCATGGAGCAGATGAGGTGGGGCAGACAGAGCAAAGGCAAGGCTTCCCACAAATGCCACCTTTATGATTTTTGAAAACTCTGTACAGCACTAGTGTAAGTACTTCATAGTTTTCTTAAATGTCACTTTCACTTCTGAGTGACGTACCTACTTCAGCTGTATCTTAATGCATGAGAATTCTAGGGTATGGCGTATAATTACACATTTTCTAGTTCTAATATTAAAACACTTTCTAAATGTCTACCGTTTTACAATTTTTAAATCTTCTCATGTACCATCAATTGAATTGTATTGAACTCAAGGAAAAACTAAATAGAACTCTAAGCAATTATATATATATATTCCCTTACTGTGCTTCCATAAGATGCAACAGGGACAAATTCCTGTATTAGATGCCACTCGTTGTTTCTAGTAAAATTAAACTTTAAAATGGTTCAAAATCCCGTACAATTATTTTCAAAATAACTGAAAGGTCTGAGTTAATGTCACCTTGAGGCAAAGGGACCTGAGCTTTTGATCTGAATCCTTATCTGTTGTCAAGTAACGACGTATTCTATTTTCGACCGTTTTGATTTAAAATTCATTCTCCTTTATTAAAAAAAAAAAACTAAGGGAAAGACAAACATACAAACTGATTTTTAAAAGCTGTAAAAGCTGTGGACAGCGATGGGGAAGATGAGACATGAAATTAGAGAGAAGCCGCCCCAGACCTGGCAAATCCGGATGTTGGGATGCTGTGTTTCCTTCCCCAGCAGCCAAACTGCCTGTTTTTTAAGGCAAACTTAGGCCGCGTTTCCGCTAAGCGAGGAACGACCTAAAAGCGAGGACTCAAGGCTTTCTTTTAAAAAAAAAAAAAAAAAAAAAAAAGAGGCACTTTCGGCGCGGAGAACGGAAGAGGCGGAAGCAGCTGGGAGACCTAGCTCGCCAGCAGCTGGAGTCAACCAAGCGGAGGCCGGCCGGCCAGGCAGGCCCCGCCCCCAGGAAAGGCCCCGCCCCGCCCCGCCCGGCCGCTTGACGGAGACGCCAGGGGACGCTGCACGCCGTTGGGGTGAGGGCCGGCCTCTCTTCCCCGCCTCCTCTCCTCTGCTCCGCCCCCGGGGCGGTGTTGGCGCCAAAATCAAACCCGCTTGCGCGCCCCGCCCCTGCCGCGCGCAGGCCCCGCCGCCGGAAGCCGCGCCGCCCGCGCCATGGTAAGAGCCGGGAGCTCGCCCCGCGGTCCCCCTCCTCCCCAGTCACCGGGCCGCCGAGCCCCTCGGCCGCGTGGGACCCCGGTTCGGTGTTGGCCGCCCTGGCGGGCTGTGGGGCCGCTCCCTCGCCCGGTGGACACCCCCCGGCCACCCCACGCTTTCCGGCTCCCGCGGCCCGAGCCGGGAGGCTGAGGCGCCGCGCTGGGACCCCCGCCCGTCTGCCCCGGCGCCCTCCCGGGCGGGTTAGGTTAAAGACGGGAGCGTTCGAGAACGTGCCCCGAGTATCTCCCAGACCCTGCAGTCTGGCCGGCAGAAAGACCACGAGTCACTCCGGAGCAGCTCCTCGCCGCTAAAGGCGCAGCCGCGGGATGAGAACCGGAGGAGTTGGTGTCGGCGGGCAGGGCCGGGGCCGCCTCGGCTCCCAAGTGGCTCGGTTGGTCTTTGCCGTTTGAGTGCTTTCATGTTGTAATCGGTAGAGCGCATTTCAGGATCGCGCACGATTTCCAGAGTAACCTAACGAATCTTCACTTTATGCCAGTTAGATGATTTCTGTGAAAATGTGTTTTTTTTTTTTTTGTTTTTTGTTTTTAACAAAGGGCAGGAATCGCTGCCGTTTTGTGCTTCAAAAGGACGGCCGGCTGGTAGGGAGAGTCGCTTTGTTAGGGAAGCACCGTACAGACTTAGTTTTCCTTGCATGCCATAATGGTTTAAGTCTTGGTAAGATACCAGATTGTCTCCTTTTATGAATTTAATGTCTTTCTGCTCATCCAGTCATTTTCATAAACCTTCAGTTTCATCCCACCCCTCGCTTCTATTGGTAGAGAATCAACATGTAGTGAAATAGATCTAAGATTTTAATATCTTAATTAAGTGGCCGTTATTTTGCAAGCTGATGGTGGACAGGGACCTGGGTTGTACGGTGTTTATTTGAGGATACTTGTCCAGATGTAATTATAACTGATAACGGCTTCTTTGTGGTTAAACCAACAACCCAGCCACCTGGGCATTAAATGATACAAGAAGCCAAACAGGTTTACGCTTAAATCTGTTACCAGTGCTCTGTGGTATCTATTTCTCCTTATAGAGCCACTGGCCTGATACAACTGAGAACTATGCAGCACACGTGTGTGAAATTTTTTTTGTTTTTGTCTTTTTACTTAAGCTCTCTCTACACCTGAATCATCTAATACTAAAAACTTTTGGTAAGATACATACTTATTGTCACATATTACTAAGAAATAAGTTTCGAATTATGTTGATCAAAGGTAACTTGTTCTCTTCCCTTATTTTGAATTAATAGTTGTTTGTTCCAATTTGGTTGGGCTTGCTGGGTGGAGTTGTTGTAAGTCCAGGCATGTTTTTGGAATTGGAGAACTGCAGGGTGGTCTGCCACTTCTGAGGGCCCCAGGTTTCTCCTTTTAATTTTTCACTATTTTATTGCAGTTGATAACAGGACTGACATTAGGGATTTTCTAACTCCTAATTGGAGAAGATTCCTCCCCCATCCTTAACTGTTTAGTCCTCTTACTTACTAATTTGGTTGGATCTTTAACATACTATCAGGAGATTTTCTTTAATCTTAAATATTAAATGAGCCCTTGCAGATTTTTTTTTTGGAGAAATTTCTAAATATGGATTAATATGGCATCCATTTACATTAGTTACTTTAATTCTGGCCATGGTACTCTCCTGCTGTGGTTAATAATAAAAAAAAAACTACTTCTCACGAAGGAGGCTGATGAATAAATTAGCCTGAAATCCGTGTTAACAGATGATACAGCTCATCCGTATTTCCTGAGTAAGTTTTACAGCTGCTGAGCTGAGAGAAAAGAGCTTTCTTAAAACTGTGAGCTCTCAGGACACTAGATTCTCCTCATTGCCTGCCCTCTGCATGGCAGATTCTTGTGGAGTCTGTGGTCTCTCGAGCAATTTATAATAATACCAAAATGGTAGCCTTTTCTGAGGCTTTGTATCTATTTTCCACTGATGCAGCCACAGACTGGAGTCCTGAAAGGATTTTCACTGCCCTTGACATAACCCAGGTTCTGGGCTGAGAAGAGCTGTGTTCTCAATCCCGGGGCACAATTAAAACACCTCACGATTTTTAAAATATACATGTTCAGGCCATAGCGCCGTCTCAGAGATTCTGATTCATTTCATATGGGATGTGCTTGGGCATCAGTTACTTTTAAATGCTCCTGAGATGATTCTGATCTATGTGGAAGTTTGAGACCAACTGGACCAGAGGAATGAGCTGAATGGACCTTCTAACTGGATGTGAATGGCTTGCTTTATTATGCTGCCAAGGCCGGTGTGAAGGGAGGGTAATCAAGTAGTGTTGTGCTCTAGCTCTGTACCCGAGGTTTAGTGAACTGCTCTTCAGAGTAGATGCTTTCTTGGAACTCGCCTGGCTGAGGCTTTTCTGGTTTATCTCTCCAAACAAAGCAGTAAATGGTTATCACAGAATTCCTTTTATTAATTTACCTTGTGTTGTACTTATGGGACTGCAGTGCACTCGCCAGAACCTGGTGATTGGTTGGATATGGAGTAAGAGAGATGGAGGAAACCAGGGTGACTGCCAGGCCTCTGGCTTGGGTAACAAGGTGGTTGGTATCCAACTGAACTTAAGATCCAGAACAGCAGGTTTGGGCAGTAGACGTGGGAGAGGAACAGGTCATTGTAGACCTCCTGAGTTGGAAGTCTGTTCAGCAGGCAGGTAGATACATGAGATTGAAGCTCAGGTGCACACTAAGTCCAGTGATGTATAGATTTGAGATCTCAGCGTAGGTGTTTGTTAAAACCATGAAAACAGCTGAGATCAGAGAAAAGGTGTGAGGCAATGAGGGGATCAATTGAGAACCCTGGGGAACTGCAGTATTGAGAGTGGACAGAGATAAAAGAGGAAAGTAAAATTTTGAGGCTACGTGCTTTACCTATATGACTCATCAAGAAACACCTGGTAAAATTTATTGCTGTGTAAATGAGTTAGTGGGTTTCTAGGTTCTGCTGGTTAGACTCGTGTACCCTGGTGTGCATTCACAGTGGCAGTTCCAAATTCCTTCCCCATCTAGCGTAGGCTCTCATTTCTGATGGAGTTTATGGTTGGATGGGGCCAGTTTTTAGTTGTTGGTTGACTTCTGCCTGCTTTTTAAGTGCTGTACGGTGTTTTAAAGTTCTAACTAAGCAATTTGTGTTCCCCTATAATCCCATGCAGTTTTTGAGAAAGATGCAGATCACTTTAAAAAAAAAAAAGTGTGGAATCTTCCATGAGAGCACTAGAGATATTGGTTCTCATTCTCTTGTTTTTCTGTGAATTTTTTTAAAGACCTTTTTTATATTTGTTTGGTTTTTTTTGCGGGAGGGTAGGTAATTTGGTTTGTTTGTTTGTTTTTAATGGAGACACTGGGGATTGAACCCAGGACCTCGTGCATGCTAAGCACTCACTCTACCACTGAGCTATACCCTCCCCCACTTGTGAATTTTTGCATTAAGGAAATTTGGCCTTTTTTTAAATTGGACCTTAGGTATATACTCTATATACAATATATAATAAAATTTATCATTAATGTACATTTCAGTTACATATTAACTATCTTAATTTCAGATTGGCCAAAGGGTAGTTACAGAATAATAGTAACCTGAAGAGGCTTTCATTTTCTATTTGGATGTGATTTTCCTTCCTCCCGCTTACCCTCTACAGTACTGCTACAGCTGTCAAACCAAGATGTAACTGATCTTGTCACTCCCTGCTTCAGAAATTGCTCAGTAGCTCCTCATTGCCTGGAAAAAAAGTCTGCTCTCTTTGGCTAGACAGTCAGCCTTGCATAATCTGGCTCAGACAACCTTTCGCATCTCATCTGCCACTCCATCTACATACTCCACGCATATAATAATTGTCCCTGAGTGTTTTGTCTTTCTGGAGCATTCCATGTACTTCCATAACGTTATGCCTATTCAAGACACCTTTCTTACCGTTTCTCAACTTGACAAAATGCTGTTCATCTCTAGCCTTCCTAGCTAACCCTCCTCCCTCTCCAGGGTGGAATTAATTCATTCTGTCCCAGGTAGCAATTTGTGCACGTACCTGTTCATCAGTTATAAGTGGTTATGCCCATTTATTTTCTTCGAGAGATTGTAAGTCTTTTGAAGGTAAATACAGTGACTTATTGGATCATTTAATAAATACTGAATTTCTATAAAATGCCAGCTCTGTGTCAGTCACAATTCTTGTTACCATACTGGCAGCACCTGCCACAAGGCTTGGCAGAGTGTTAAAATCTGTCTTGAGTTACTAAACCTCTTGGTCTCAGACAAGACCATGTATAATTTCTGATAATGTTTTGAACCAAGTTGTTTTAAAATGCAACGTTTATTAAAACAGCAACAACACAGTGTTTACTTTTTAACTTTTGTGCTTTAGTCGAAGAAAAAAGGACTGAGTGCAGAGGAAAAGAGAGCCCGCATGATGGAAATATTTTTTGAGACAGTAAGTCATTTTCCTTAAGATTTTTAGAATTTTGTGTAATCTTCTTAAGTGTGTGTCATCCAGTATCAACTCTACCTTTTTCATTAGCGAACAGTACTAACCAATATCCTGAATAACAGATAAAATTCTACAAGCTTTTGTGGTACCTGTGAGCTATGGAAAGAACCCTACCCCAGTGTTTGTAGAATCTCTTCGTACACGCTGGCACTGCAATTATCTTTCTGAGGCATGTATTTTCTGAGGCATTGTCCCCCTTTGCCTGAAAATGATACTAATAGTTCACATCCGCTGAGTGCTTCCGAGGTGCCAATCACTATTCTAAGCACTTGGTGTAGATTATCAGATTTTGTCCTTTTTGCCCCTATGAGATCAGTACTATTGTTATCATCCTCATTCTGCAGATCTGGACATCTGAACAGCCTAAGGTACCAGCCCTGATCTCAAAAGTGGAAGTGATAGTACTTGGATTAAAAACCCAGGGAGGGGAAGAAAAAAAAACAACCCAGGGAGAATCATCTGATTTTAGAGGGAATGCTAAATACCACCAACATTTATAAGCCTATGTATAATGTAACACGTAGTCCTCCTTAATTTGTGCCTGCCACTAACAGGAAATATGCTTGAAGTTTCCATTTCTAAGTGACTGAGCCAGGATTCAAACCCAGTCACCTGGCTCTAGACCCTGTTTTCTTCACCAAGCCACCATTCAGTGGCTTTTCTTGTTTCCAGGTTAAAATTCAGACTTTGGACCCACAAAAACATTTTAACTTCCTATGTCTTATGTCTTGACAGGACCTTCAAAGTCTTGTCTGGCCCCAGCCTACTGGTTGTTTTCATTATTTACAAATGTGAAGAAGATGGGAAAATGGCAAAATAGAATACGAAATTAATAAGTAATGATAATACTTGACATTTTCGTTTTGATAAAGCATATTCTTAATAAAACAAGCGAAATATTGTAGGGGCTTTTTTTTTTTAATGCTTTGCCATCTAAGTGAAATCTTAGTAATCTTACTAATATATAATGACTTACTAAAAGTCACTGGCAATTCAGAACAGAGTATCATATTAGTAATGATGATATGGTTAGGAAGATAAATTGATAACGTTCGTTGGTGAGGATTATGACTGTTCCGCTGAGTTGAAATATTTTTTCTATGCTCTTAGAGCAGGAGAAGTAGAATTAATTCCCACCAGGCAGTGGAAAGCTGGGGAGAGTGGTGAGGGAAATTATTTTGTCCTTTATGGAATTGTTAATTTTCTCGAATATCAAAGTTGGCTGTTTCTGATTGAAAAATATGCAACTCTTCTCTCGGGAACATTAAGATAGTAGTGACTGTGACACTAATGAGTAGTAGCAGCTTAAAGAAGTTAATAGTGTGTTTTTATGTAAAGCTAGAAATTAATTGTATTAATTGCTTGATTTCAGTTCTTATATTCCTATATATTTATTTGTATGAATACATACTTACCTAGATTTATTTGAAGTTGCTAGTGTAATAGAAAAAGACTTCTTTGCTGTTACACTTAGGATGATCATGGCAGCAGTATCGCTCCATGACAGAGAACTTGCACTTCCAGTCTGCTTGACCTAACAGCTTTGTGACTTTGTGACTTACTTGACCTAAGTCTCCGTTTCCTCATCTATAACTGTACCTAGCTCACAGTGTTAGTATGAGTATTAAATGAGATAATCTGTGTAAAACATTACAATGCCCAGATCACAAGTGTTTAATTAAAAGTTATCTAGTATTATTACTTTGTGTCTTCCATGGTATTTTGTTTTTATAGTTTTGTTTTTGAGGGCTAGAACCATTGTGTTCATCTCTTCTTTGTTATTTCTGTTTGATGTTGGGGAGAACTATTATTTACTGGAGACCATTTTCTCTGTTCATTTAAATGACCCTACTTTAGTCCTGAGGCTGGTTCTTTGCAAGCATATTTATCTACACAGCATCCCCGCTGGGGCAGCCAGTATGTCTGGGGCTCTTCTTTGATGACCACATGTAGGCAGATATCTCAGTGAGTTCATGTTCTTTTTCCAGGGAATCTAAGGTATTTGCAAATAGGTTTGATTAATTGATTTTTTTTAATGCATTAGTGACCTAAAGCCAGTGATTTATTGCATGTTCTCTGACACCCTACAGAATTATTTTTTGAGAGTTTATTCCCAGAGGGACAAAAATTGATTTCACACTTTCTAAGACCAATGATTCAGTATTTTCCTTAATTTACTAAATCTTAAGTGTACTTAGATGAAGTTACTTTTTCCAACATTTTATCATTCAACATGAAAGAATTTCACAGTGAAGGACTATATGCCCAACCTAGATTCTACCATTAATATTTTGTACTCTGCTTACTTTATTAATATATAATATTCATCTGTCCACTCCTTTATCCATCATCAGTTTATCTTTTTGAGGGCAGGGGAGTGTATATCTTCTGTGAATTGTCTTCTCGGCAGTCTTTTCAGTTTCTTAACAGTGCCCTTGAATGGGCAGACATTTTAAATTTTTATGATGTCTAATTTCCATCTTATTGAAGTTGCTTTTTCAAGTTTATTTTGGAAGAAATAAATCCCAGATTTCCATAGCAATAATCACAATAGTTCTGTTCTAATAACTGAATACTTCAGTCTTTTCAAATATTTCACTTCTGTTATCCAAGTTCTTTTTACAACTTCAGCCAAGGCTTATTACAAGAAGAAAGGAATATTCTACATAGATTTTTTTCTTCAACTGTAAGATCAAATATTCTACGTGTATATCGTGCGATAATGTTTTGTTTTGCACATGGTAGACATGCAGTAGGTATAGGTGAACGATTGATAGGCAGCCCTGAATTGTATGATGGTCATATTTAGGTGCAGCTCTTCTGTGAAACCGTAAATGTAAACAGATCTTGACAGCTGTCTGTTTTGCTCTTAGTTAGAGCTGCTAAATCTGTGATGTATGCTATGTGCTAAGCAAAGCATTGCTTGTGTTTTCTTCAAGTCAGAGTGTCAGAGAAGCTGATTATCTCATGTTAACAAATGATTCATGATGACTAGTTTTTATACTTCGCTGGGAAGATGTTCTTTACTTTCTGCCCTCCACTCACTTTAAAGAATTGTATGTTCATGCAAAATCTGTCCATTTTAAGTTCTGTTGAAGGTATTAAACAAGATAATTAATTTCTTTTAGCTCTAAAATTATTAATTCTATAGCACTGTTCATTTCCAGGCATAGGTTTTTAGTACAGTATTTTGTAAACATAATATGGTAAATATAAGTATATAGTAGGAAATAAATACATATTTTTCACCTATTTTTTAATAACTCTTTTAAACAGAAAGATGTATTTCAATTAAAAGACATGGAGAAGATTGCTCCCAAAGAAAAAGGCATTAGTAAGTATCAAAAAAGTTCCAGAATATTTTGGTAAATACCAGTCATCTTTTTTTGCAACAGTCTTTCACTTTATAAATTTCTAGAGATGAAGAATGTTTCTAAAATCCCTTATATAATATCTCTGGGCCACAACCATGATTCTTGTGTTTGGAGTATCTGCTCTAGGAAAACTAAAACGGAATATGCATGCATGCATGTGCACACATACACACATAATATGTACACACAATTGTACACATTTATCTATTTATGGGAATAATTTCCTTCAAAAGAAGTAAAAACTATTCATGTATGTTCTAGTATTTGTTAAATGTGATTTGTATGGTGTTAATTTTCTACGGCTGCTGTAACAAATTACCATAAACTTGGTGGCTTAACACAATAGAAATTTGTTCTCCCATAGTTCAGAAGTCTAAAAATAAGGTGTTGGCAAGGTGGGTTCCTTCTGGAGGCTCTGAGGGAGGATCTGTTTCATGCTCTTCTCCCAGCTTCTGGTGGCTGCCAGCAGTGTGCCTGGCTTATAGACACAGCATTCTAATCTCTGCCTCTGCATGGCCTTCCCATTGGTTTTCTTCCCTTGGTGTCTTATAAGGACACATGTCATTGGATTTGGGAACCCACCCTAAATCCAGGATGATTTCACTGTGAGGTCCTAATTACATCTCTATAGACCATTTTCCAAGACAAAGTCACATTCACAGGTTCTGGGGGCTATCTTTTCAGGGGTCACTGTTAAACCCACTATGTATTTTATGTATATATATAACATTATTTTCTGATTACATAAGCTATATATGTTTGTTTCAACAGATTTGGAAATTATAAAGAATATTATAAAAATAAAAGTTGTTCATAATCCCTCTGAGATCACCCCTGTTAATATTTTGGTGTATTTTGATGTCTTATTCTTAGATTCTGTTTATCTGTGTGTGTATATATCTGTCCCTTTCTCTGAGAGGGAACCATGCTGCATATACAGCTTTGTGTTCATTTAGTTTTTCATATAGCATTATATCATATACATTTTCTTATGTCATTTGCTTTAAAAAAAAGATTTACAACATCTGCATCTGCTAATGTTTTATTCTGTGACCACCCACTGTGCCATAGTTTGCTTAGCCTGTTAGCTATTATTGACCATGCAGATTGTTCCCAAATTTTGCTGCTAGAATTAATATGTAAGTAACATGCCATCCATAGATTCTTCTCCTAAAAGACTTATTTTTTACAGCTTTTTTAATTTCAGGATTTCTCATATACTTCCTCACCTCCATCATCAACATCACTCACCAGCAGGACATTTGTCACAACTGATGACCCTGCACGGACATTTCATACTGACCCAAAGCCCATAATTTATATTAGTATTCACTCTCAGTGTTGCATATTCTGTGGGTCTGGACAAATGTACAGTGACACAGATCCGTTGTTACAGTGTCATTGTGGTATCATAAAGAGTATTTTCACTGCCTTAAAAATCCTCTGTGCTCCACCGATTCATCCCTTCCTCTCCCCCCACTATGAACTTTTTTCTACATCTCATGTTACTTCATTAGGAAGTGTCCCTAGAAACAGAGTAGAAAAAGAGACTTGTGTAGTTTTGGGTTTTTTATATGTATTCTTAAATTGCCTTCAGGAAAGGTTATACCAAATTCTACTCAAATTCATTTCTCAGAACTGTTTTCATTTTTAGAATTCTTTGACAATTCCTTTCGGTTTGTACTTCTTTACAAATGAGGTTGAATGTTTTGTATTTGGTGTCAATTTTATTGCTTTTATTTATTAAATCTTTAAATTTTTAATAGATTTTTATTAAATTTACTCTAGGAAAAATTAAAATGGACATTAAAATATGGATAATTTGTTGGTGTAGTTTTGCCTAATAGAAAGTTTGAATAGTTCATGAATTTCAAACATTTGTGAAATATGATTTTATATTTTTACATGCTATTTTTAAACTTTTCTGATCTTTAATCTTACCCCTAACCATAACCTCCAGTTTCCTTCTTTCTTGTTGAATTTTTCATAGTAGTTCTGTTTTTGTTTCCTTAGCATAATAAATAATGCATATTTATTGTTGGAAAAAAATAAGAAAAATGAGCAAAAAGAAGGAAATACAAATTGCCTCTTAACCTTACATTCAAAATAACAACTGTCACATTAGTGCATACTATCTTTTAACTTGTTTTTCTGTATAATACATTTTGAATGTGTATATATCCAGGCCATTAAATTTTTGTAACGTAAATTTAATGAATGCATAGTATGTCATTGCAGTAAAATACTTTTACGAGTCCAGTAATTGGACTGATTTGTAAGTTTTTACTGTTGAAAACAGTGCTTTAACAAGCATCCTTATGCATATCCATCATTATTTTCTTTAGCTGAATTTATAAAAGTGGAATTTCTGTATAAGAGATATGCACAAATCTCAGGTTTTAGATACATAGTGCTATATTTTCCCACCCATTTCCCTGAATCCTTTATTATAATTTTTGATGTTTTTAACTTGGTAGTCAGGAAATCATATCTCATGCCTTATTTTGCATTTCTTGAATTGTTAGTGGGTTTGAACACTTTTCTTGTTTCTTATTGATCATGCGTATTTTATAGATGCCCATTGATGTATTTTGTTTTTCTATTGGAGTATTTGTCTTTTTAAAATTATTTTTGAAAGCTTCTTGTTTATTAACTTATTAACTCAATCTATAATATTTTTTTGACTTTATTTATTAATATTATTTTTAATTGAAATGCTGTCAGTTGCAATGTGTCAATTTTTGATGTACAGCAGTACAATGTCCCAGTCATGCATATACATACATATAATCGTTTTCATATTTTTTCATTAAAGTTTATTACAAGATATTGAACATAGTTCCCTGTGCTATACAGCAGAAACTTTTTTTAAAATCTATTTTTATGTGTAGTGACTATCATTTATAAGTCTCAAACTCTCAAATTTATCCCTTCCCATCCACTTTCCCCGGTAACCATAAGATTGTTTACTATGTCTGCAAGTCTGTTTCTGTTTGTAGATGAGTTCATAGTGGCCTTTTTTTTTCTTTTCTTTTTAGATTGCATATATGAGTTATATCATATGGTATTTTTCTTTCTCTTTCTGGCTTTACTTAGAATGACGTTTATCTATAATATCTATTGCAAGTGTTTCCCCAGTTATTGGCCTTTTAATTTGTGTCTTAATATGGAATCGTTAAAAATTACCTCTTTCAGCTGCTATGTCAGTAAAAGAAGTTCTTCAGAGCTTAGTCGATGATGGTATGGTTGACTGTGAAAGAATTGGAACATCTAATTATTATTGGGCTTTTCCAAGTAAAGCCCTTCATGCCAGGAAACGTAAGTTGGAGGCTCTGGAATCTCAGGTAGGCCACCACAGTTAAAAATAATAGATTTGCTTTGTAAGAAAGAAATTTGTTTTGCTTAATCCTGTTTTCATTTAGTGGTTTCCGTTAAATTTTTAACATGCATTATTGGACTCAAAGTCTAAAGATAATCAACATCTCTTTTTCTCAGAGCACAAGGACCTTAGGATATTTTAACTTTCATCTTCTTACATGCCATGATGTTGTTTTCTAGTATTTAAGTTCTTTTTAGGTTTGCAGAAAAATTGACCAGAAGATACAGAGAGTTCCAAAATGCCACCCCTCTCTCCCCACCAAACATAAAATTTCCCTTAATATTTACATCTTGTGTTAGTTTGGTACATTTGTTACAACTGATGGGCCAATATTGATATCTTATTATTAACTAAAGTGCATAGTTTACATTAGGGGTTCATTCTTTGTATTGTACATTCTGTGAGTTTTGACAAATGCATAAATGTCATGCATCCAACACTACAGTATCATATAGGATAGTTTCACTGCCCTAAAAATCTCTTGTGTTTCACTTATTTCTTCATCCTTCCCTCTCCCCTAACCCCTAGCAACTGCTGGTATTTTTACAGTCTCTAAAGTTATGTTTTATCCAAAATATCATCTGGTTGGAATCATTATAGTTTACAGCTTTTTCAAAACAAGGAAGGTTGGCTTCTTTCACTTAGCAATATGCGTTTTATATTCCTCCATGTCTTTTGATGGCTCATTTCTTTTGATTGACGAATAATACTCCATTCCATGTGAGTACCACAGCTTGTTTATTCTTTCAACTATAGAAGGAAATCTTGGTTATTTCCAAAAACATAGTCCCAGATCCCATCACACTTAGTGAGCTGTTTTTCATCCTTTTACGGGACTGATGCCGTGAATTATCACGTGGAACTTACACGTAATTACAGTACAGGAGCCCCCCTTATTTGCAAGAGATATATTCCAAGATCCCCTGGTAGATGCCTGAAACTGTGGAACGTACTGAATCCTATTTATGCTATGGTTTTTTACTGTATATATATACCTATGATAAAGTTTAACTTATAAATTAGGCACAGTAAGAGATTAATAACAGTAACTAGGAATAAAATAGAATAGTTAATAACAGTGTGAATATGGTTTCTCTCTCTCAAAATATCTTACTGTACAAATATAATGCCTTTTCCATCTTAACAAAGCACTCATCATGCACTGTGGCTATAACTTTTGCAGTTTGAGGTGCAAAAGCAAAACTGGCATGAATTTCTTTTTCCTTCTTCACAATTTCATGGATAGCAGATTCGTTCTTACCATAGATTTTAGCAACCTCAGTGTATGATTTTTCTTTTTCCTTAGTAAGTTGAGAACTTTCACATTTTCACTTAAAGAAAACACTTTACAGCCTCTCTTTGGCATATCCAAATTGCCAGCCTCACTACTCTTAGGCTTTGGGCCATTATTAAGTAAAATAAGGGTCATTTGAGCACAGGCACTGTGATACCATGACATTAACCCAGTAACCAAGATAGCTAAGAAGTGACTAAGGGGCAGAATATGCTGGACCAAAGGATGACTCATGTCCCGTGTGGACAGAGCGGGATGGTGCAGGATTTCATCACGCTACTGAGAATGGCACACAATTTAAAACTTATGAATTGTTTATTTCTGGAATTTTCCATCTAATATTTTCAGACTGTGGTTGACCACAGGTAACTGAAACCGTGGGAACTGAAACCACAGATAAGAGGAGACTACTATATAGGCAGGAAATGAGACTTTAGGGAAAGGGGCTGTGGACTTGTTTGGGGGTGAAAGGAGGAAGAATCCTGATTGTCTGGAAGATAACAAGAACAGGAAAAGTGAATCAACAGAAGTAAAGTAAATTAATTTCTCTCTGGAAGTTATGTGAGATTGTGTTTCTTCACAGGGAAATCCTCCTGAAACACCACTTTTTTAAATGATGCTCCTGGGTTTAAGAAGGTTCATGTTTATAGGAAGTCTTCTTTCAGTCAGTATTCTTCATTACAAGCAGCACTAACTCTGGCTGATGTTAGCAGAAAAGGAATTTATTGAGAGATATAAGGTGGACTTGCAGAATCACTGGGAAGAGTGGACACCCAGTTCTAAAAGTGGGCAGGAACTGAGGGAAGGTTCACAGACAGACCACAGCCGAACACACGATGAAGCCTGTCTGGTGAGGATACTGTGCCTCAGAGCCCTGAACACCTCACCTAACTGTTGACATTGCTGACCTCAGAAGGTAACTCCACTGGCACTCCTGGCCCTGGCTGAAGAACCAGATACTGCTACCACCAAAATAAACAAAAAGCCACAGAGAAACCTCTTTCCCAGTTCCCAGTCACAATTCTGGGAGGTACATGTGATTGGCCAAACCTGGTCGTGTGCCAGGGGAGCTGGTGAAGTAAATAATTAGGGTTTCTAGTTTTATGGTGGAAAGGGGCTGCCTCCTTTTGGTGCCTGCAATTTCCCAAAATATGAAGGGGGGTTGGGTTCTGAGTAACACTTCCTCTCCTCCCATGGTGGATATATACCCAGAAAATAAATCAAGAGAAAAATCTGGAAAGGAGCACAGAACTTGGAAGTCAAAATAACAACAGATATATTGAATACGTACTTTCCTCTGTGTGCCAGGTACTGTTCTAGGCACTTGGAATTCATTAGTGAACAAAGAATGGAAGCAGGAGACCAGGAAGTTATCAGAAAAATCCAGCTATGAAGTAACAGTGGTTTGAATCAGGTCATAGCAGCCCACCTACCCGCCCTCAGCCTTAGACAACCACTAGTTTATGTTCTGTCTCTATAGATTTCCTTGTACTGGACATGTCATATGAATGCAATCACATAATGTGTGTCTTTCATGACTTGCTTCTTTCATTTAGCAGGTTTTTAAAGTTTGACCATGTTGTAATACATATCAGTACTTCATCCCTTTTTATGGCCAAATAATATTCCATTCTACAGATATACTTCATTTTGTTTATCTACACATCAGTTCCTAGCTATTTGTTTTTTTTCTACCTTTTGACTATTATGAATAATGCTATAAAACTTCACATACAAGTCTTTGGGTGGACATATGTTTTCATTTCTCTTAGGAATTTCTGGGTCATATGATAACATACTTAATTGATTGAAGAACTTCCAGAGTGTTTTCTAAAGTGGTTGTACCATTTTGCATTCTTACCAGTAGTGTATGAGGGTTCCAGTTTCATCACATCCTTACCAAAACTTGCTAACTTTTTGATTCTAGCCATACTAGTGGGTATGAAGTGGTTGTATCTCATTATGGGTATGATTATCATTTCCCTGGTGACTAATCATGAGCGTCTTTTCATGTGTTTACTGGCCACTTGTGTATTTTCTTTGGAGAAATGTCTAATGAGATCATTGGCTCGTGACTCATCTCTTAAACATGATGCTACTTTTTTTTTTCCTGCTAGGAAACATGCATGTTTATCACTCAGCAATGTTTTTTAAACTTAATTATGCAATTAAAAACTTTTTACAGGGTAATTTAGTTTTAGACCTTACTACATTTTCCTGTCTTCATAGATTTTGTTCTTGCTTTTATCCCCTTTGAAAGTTCCCTTGTCTTTCCTTTCTGCTTAGCCAGTTCTTAACATCTCTCCTCAGGAACCTTCTCACGCTCCTATAGCTTACCGTATTCTTGCCGTTCTGTAAACTTGAGTAATATTTTTGGTTTTACCATAAGTAAAATGTGTTCCTTTGGCAGATGTGGCTGGTTGCCTATCTAATAAGCATTGCTACTTCCTTCATTACTAACAAAACATTGTGTTGACGTAGCTGCATGTCCTGCTAAAAAAATGTTAATCTTCCCAGACTCCCTTGCACCCAAGGACAGCTATGGGAAACAGTTCTAATGAATGAGGTGTAAGTGGAAAACTGGCTTTGAGGTTTATGGGAAAGCATTCACTTTCCTGATGAAAGCAAAACCCTTTTGTCTTCTTTTCCATGGTATGGACATGAGATCATATTGTGACACCCACAAGGTAACAAGCATTCGAATGAAGACATTCCCTAAGAATGGCAGGACCTGGATAAAAAAAGGCTTGGGTCTCTGGTGGCACTTGGACACTGCACTAGCCTTGGACTCCCTTACCTCCGGAGTTCATATTACATAAGAAAATTAAGCCCCTGTTTAATCTAGTTTTGGTCAAAAACTCTCTTATTTGTAGCTGAATGTATTCCGAATGGATAAAATTGCTTTGAAGACTTTTTCTATATAAACATGACTTAGATCTTATACTAGGAGTGTATTGCTGTGGAACAAAACTGTCTCTTAAACTTCATGGCTTAAAGAATTGAACATTTATATCTCACAATTTCTTTGGGTTAGGAATCCAGGTACAGTTTAGTTAGACTCCAAGTCTCACATGAGATTGTAGTCAAAACTGTTGGCCAGAGCTGCATTCTCATCAGAAGGCTCCTCTGAGAGAGGATTTTCTTCTGAACTCAATCATAATGGTTATTGGATTTAGTTCCTTGCGGGCGATTGTGCTGAGGTCTTCAGTTCCTTGCAGGCTATTGGAGTGATGGCCATAATTTCTTGATAGCTTTAGCCAGCTGTCTCCCTCGTTCCTTATATCATGACAGCTGCCTTCCCTCAGAGCAAATGCGTGTGGAGAGGCCAAGACAGAAGCCACAAGTTTTTTTGTAACTTAATCTTGGAAATGACATCACATCACCTTTGCCTCATTCTGTTCCCTAGAAACAAATCATTAAATTTAGTCCACACTTGAGAGATTACACATGGGCATAAATACCAAGAGGCAAAGATCATTGGGATCATCTTAGAAGATACTTATCACAAATTTTTCATTCTTTTAACTTTTCACATGTATAAATCTCTTTGATTATTTTTAAAAAGTAGCCTCACTGAGGAATAATTGGGCTACAAAACCCACTCACATTTAAAGTTTATAAACTGACAAGTTTTGACATACGTATACCTCCACGCAACTATCACTGCAATCAAGATAAGGAGCATACCTTTCACCCCTAAAAGTTTCTTCCTTCCTCTTTTTAATCTCTGTCTCCTGCCCACCCCCCACGCACACAGATATGCTGCTTCCCCTGCCCATTTCCCCAGGCAACACTGATTGGCTTTCTGTCATTAAACGTTAGTCTGCATTTCTTAAAATTTTATGTCAGTGGCATCATGCAGTATATACTCTTTTTCCTGGATGCTTTTACTCAGCATAATTAAAGTATATCCATTACTGCCATATATCCTACTCATTCGTTTTTATTGCTGAGTGGTATTTCGCTGCATAGATATACTAGAGTTGTTTGTTGATGGACATTGCAGGGTTTTGTTTATTTTAGTTTGAGGTTACTGGAAGTAAAGCTTTTAAGAATATTTGTATATAAATCTTTGTATGGACATATGTCTTCATTTAAATTGGGTAAATACCTAGGAATAGAATGGCTGGATCATTTGGTAGGTGTATTTTACTTTTCAAGAGACTGCCAGGCTGTTTCTCAAAGTGCTTATGCCATTTTACATTCCCACCAGCCGTGTATAAAAGTTCTGGTCCCTCCACATCCTCATCAGTACTTGGTATGATACCCATTCCAATAAAATACGTAGTGATATCTTGTGATTTTAATTTTCGTTTCCCAAGGGCCTTAGAATGTTGAGCATGTTCGCAAGTGTTTGTCATCCATATATCATCATTGATGAAGTATCTATACAAATCATTTGCCTTTATAAAAATTGATACATTTATTTTTATTATTACGTTTGGGCAGTTTTTTTGCGTATTCTCGATACAAAATCCTTTATCAGATAAGTGCATTCCAAATGTTTTCTCCCTGAGGAGGGGCTTCAAGATGGAAGAATAAAAGGACATGGAGCTCACCCTCTGCCACAAATACATCAAAAATACATCTACATGTGGAACAGTTCTCACAGAATACCTACCAAATGTTCTCCCAGTCTGTGGTTCGCCTTTTCATTTTCTTAACTGTCTTTAAAAGAGCTAAAGTTTTAAGTTTTAGGGAAGTCCAATTTATCAGCTTGTTGCTTTATGGTTGATGTTTCTGGTGGTGTACCCTACCTTCCTCCAGGCATTTATTCATGCCTGAAACTAGGCATAATCGGGTGCTGATTAAGCATTTCTTTGTTGACTTTGTAATCCAGAGATAATCTGGCCAAATGTCACTTTATTTCTTTGCCTCCGGATTTAGCATAATCTTTACTTAGCAAATGGAGGAGTTCGGCAAACCTTAATAGAAGAAAGAGATTCTTGCTAGTACAGTGACTATTTTTAATAAGTGAACTTAATATCATTACTTATTTATTCTGAATGATTGAGGAATAAGATGTTCGTATCAGTTACTGTCAATATACTCCTCTCCCTGCTGGTCTGAGAGTTGTCATCCAATGTATGTTGTGACACACCCCTGTCCCCCAGCCCCATTTACAAGCTGGAGGTCAAAGCTTACTCTCACACACTTACTCAGAAGTTAGAGTTCAAGTTAGAGGCCAACACATAGGCAGTAGGTCCTATACCTTCTGTTCTAAGCACCACAGAAGTAAATGACGAGTTAGATTTTGATATGTCATTTGTAAAAGATAGCCTTGGCATTTGCTATAAATAACTTCTTTAAAAGAAAAGAAAATACTCAGTATCATTTCACTGACATAAACTTACCTTATTTTTCACTGAAATTTGAGAGGGAATGTCAGTATCATACTAAATCCCTCAACCATGGTTCTGAAGATGACTTATTTCAGAGAGGCCATATGGCCTAATGGGAAGAGAAGCAGTTAGAAATTAAACATGGATTGAAATCACAGTTTCACGTTTTACTAGTTGGAGTGGGATGAAGTGAAAAGTGTTCTGTGGCTAACTGCCTGAATGAGTGACAGAGAGAAACATGCTGCAAGAGATGGTGGGTTTTATGTAAAGATAGCAGTCCCTCACTTACTGTTGAATTGAATCAGATTCCAACTCCAGGGTTGCACTGAGGATCAGTTTATTCAACATCTTGCCAAAGTAAAATGTTAACTTCTTCGGAGTTTCTTGTTAATTACTTCCAGATTATACAGAGAGGGAGCTCTTAGTTGTATTTTTTTTTCCCTCTCATTCTGTTACACTTTGGTTCTGCCAGTGATTCCAATTATGTACAGGAATGTATTCGTCTCTTGAGAATAGACATTCTTGTAGTAAGTTTGAAAATTAAATCAGGAAACACATTTTTTTCTCTCATGCCTTTAGGTTATATGTGTTGATCATCATTAAAGACAGTCTAAAATCCTCATGGGTATAATTTCTGTTTCTCTGTAATATTTTATAAGATAGCAGATAAGCCATCAACTGTGTGGGGGTTGCATTAACTGCTTCTACAGATTTTCACTGTGTGCCTCCACTGTACACTGTGCTAAGTTCTTTGAGCAATATAAAAATCAAAATATGTGTTTCATGTCAAGGTAATTTATACTTTACTTGGTAAGGCAAGATAAATACCTGACATAGTAAATTAACTTTTTAGGAAAGAAAATCTGTATAGTTAAGGAAGACTTCTTAGAAATGGTTCTTTTGAGCTGACAGTTGACCAGATCTAGGTGGAGGGAGGCGATTGCCGTGGGAGATGGAGGGCACCGGGATGCTGTTGCTGATAATTGCAGCCACGATCTATCGAGCAGTTTGCCAGGTACAGTTTTAAGAGCTTGTCTTAGTCCATTCAGGGTTCTGTAACAATATCCTAGATTTGCTAGCTTATAAAGAGAAATTTATTTCTCAGGGTTCTGGAGGCTGTTCGGGTAAGAGCCCTTTCCTGGGTCACAGACTCCTTGTTGACTCCTCACATGTGGAAGGGGCTGGGTGTCTCTGCAGCCTTTTATAAGGCTTGAATCCCAGGCTCAAGGGCTCTGCCCTCATGACTTAAGCACCTCACAGAAGCCCCACCTACTGATACCTTGGGGGGTTAGGATTTCAATGTATGAATTCTGGAGGGACACACATATTCAGACCAGAGCAGAGCTTCTGCGTGCTGTGTATTATTTGATTCTTAAAGCTGCATGAGGTAGCTATTGTTATGAACTCCCTTTTACGTGTGAGACAACTGGAGACTCCAAGAGGTTAAATAACTTGCCCAAGGTGACAGTATTAGTGGTAAAGCATGATTCAAATCCAGGCATCCTGACTCTGTAGTCCTTGCTCATAACCACAGATAAACACAACTTAAAAGCAAATTACATTTAGTGGATAGTTGGTCATTGACTTGGAAAGAATATACAATTTTTCATTGTATAGAAATGGAGAAATAAGATTGGACATTAGATTGAGGCCATATTATGGATTATCTTAGTGATTGGTTAGCTCTTATCATGTACACCAAGCAGGGGAAGTTGAAATTTTTCCTTCCAGAATATTATGGGTTTTTTTTCCTGGTCTAATTGCTTAAAAATTAGATTATAAACTTAGAAAATAGTGTTGTTACTTTCTGGTATTAAGCAAAAAAGGTTTTCCCCTCTCTGTATGTGAGTAAGATTTTATCATTAGTGTTGCTGAGAATAATTTAAGGTGTAGTAATTTATTTTTGCGAGGCTGAAATAAATATTTGGGTTGGGTGAAGAAGTAGTTGTTAACTAGCCTCTAAATATCTGTGACACAGATGCATTCCTCAGGTTTTTTCAAGTAAATTAGTAACTTCATTGTATGCAAAGATGATGAGTGTGGTAACATATGTTCAAGTCTGGTGGTCTTCTGAAATATATGTAAATATGTTACGGTATTTGGATGACAGCAGAAGCAGCCATTTTTGGTTCAACGGAAAGTAGAAATGACCAGATCCTTTTCTCATGTCTTTGTTGTGCTTTTGTTATGAATTTTAACGTAACTTAAAATGTAATTATATTGTGGAAACTCCCAAGTGAAATGGCATTTTTCTGTGTCCTGAAGAATGTATAGAACTTTATTAAAGGTCAAGAGATGATTTTTATTTCTTGATAACAGTTTCAAGAATTTTGGCTGAAACTTGCTGATTTTCCCCAGCATGATAATAATTTTAGTGTGTGTATGAGAGAGACAAAGAGTCTGTCTGTCTCTCTGTGGTCCTTATGAGTATTCTTTGTAAGGAAAAGCCACACAAAATGCGTTAAACCATTCTTCCAATCATCCTCTGGTTCTCATCTTCTTTTGCCCCTTCCAAATAGCTTGCCCTTTATAATGAAGGAACAATCTCAACTTCCAAGGAGTGACTCTGTCCATTTTACCTTGGCTGATACTGACGGATGTAGGATGGTGTTCTGCAACGTGTGCAGACCAGGCGAGAGCAGTGTTGTAACTGTGGTGCCTAATTCACATGGAGTCTGGCAGTGTGGGGAATAACTGACCAATACTGATTTGAAATGCACACTTTTTGGTTTTTTCCCCAAAAGAACAGCACTTTCAGTATGCTTTTATTTTTGTATTTGTGCCCTTTCCCTCCTTCCAGGACTCCCCATTCTGACTTGAATGTTTGTTTGCTTCATTGCTGTAGCATCCTGAGTCTAACTCCAGTCTTTCACGTAGTGCTACCGCTGTTACTGAACACGGTCTCTCAGTCAGCCTGTACCCTCGGCACCTGGCACAGCTCTTGGCATATGACTGATATCTGACACGTGAATGAGAATTAGGGGAAACAAAGGATGTGAAGTCAGTCTTTTTTTTTTTTAACATCTTTATTGTGGTATGATTCCTGTACAGTAAACTACACATATTTCAGGTGTATAATTTGATCAAGTTTGATAGATGTATATAAAGTCAGTCTTAATGATAACAATCCATTGATTCAGAGAATTTCATTAGTGCTGCAGCAAGTCTGTGTAGCAGTTTTTAACTTATGTTTTTAAAATTTTGTTAAAGGGTCGGAATGTAGAAATCATACTCTTTCTTTTGTTTTCTTGCTCTGCTGAGATCTTCCATAGTTCTTCATCCAAGTTCTGGTTTGCAGGCCATTCACTACTAAGGGAAGGTAGTTTAGGGGACAGATTTTCTAGGAGTCAGTTTATGATAAGTGTTACATTTTGAAATCTATACTGACTTGAATTTCAGACATGGTGTATGGGTTTTGGGAGACACTAATAGATTCTCTTAGGATAATTCAGTGATTTTTTTTTTTTACCAGTTTTTAAAAATGAGTACAGATCTTCTTCCACTTATAGTGGGGTTACATCCGGTAACCCCATGGTAAGTTGAAAATACTGTAAGTCAGAAATACACTTAATACACCTAAGCCACCGAACGTCATAGTTCAGCGTAGCCTTCCTTATAAGGGCTCTGAACACTTATATTAGCCTATGGTTGGGCAAAGTCATCTGACACAAAGCCTATTTTATAATTGCTCTTGTAATTTATTGACTACTGAAAGTGACAGAGTTGTTGCCTGGGTCCAGAGCGGTTGTGAGTGGATCCATCATTCCCCCTCATGACGGCGTGGCTGCCTGGAGCTACGGCTCACTGCTGCTGCCCAGCGTCAGGACAGAGGATCATACTGCATGTCAGCAGCCCAGAAAAGGTCTGAATTCCAAATTCCAAATACGGTTCTACCGAACAATCTTAATGCATAATCATAAAGTAAAAAAAATCATTAGGTCAAACCATTGTAAGTCGGGAACCATCAGTACATAGAATTCTTTATTGCCAAAACTGGACAAAGAGTAGGTCCGCTTTTGGGCTATGTGGACAACTTGAAATATTTTCTGAATAAAAATAGGCATTACTTCTATTGAAATTCATTTAGTTCGGTAAATGTTTGGTGAATACTTGCAGTGGTAGGCCCTGTGACTCATGAAAGGGATGTAATGTTAATTTAGGTCCTCCAGGACCTCACAGTGAGGAGACCCATGTCAGCAGATCACTGCAGTATGATGTGATTGTGTGCAGTACGGCAGAGGATGGGAGTACAGAAGAGGGCGAGAGTTACTCTGCCGAGGAAGGGCTTTACAGTTAAGGAAGGAGAACTTTACATTGGCTCTGGAAAGATGTATGGGAGTTCATAAGGGAGTCGAGAGTGAAGGGCATTCTGGGTACAGAGACCTGTAAGTACAGAGACCTGTAAGTTAAGGCAGTATGTACAGCACAGTGGTTTAAGAGAGTGCACTCTACACCCAGACTCTAGATTCAAATCCAACTCCTTCCATTTACTCATAACCTCTGTGCCTCTGTTTTCTCTTCTAAAAAATGGTCCTGATGTTTCCTACGTCACAGGGTAGTTGTGACAATCAGCTGCCTCCAGTGATGACTAATCCATAGTATGTGCTTCAGTTCTGTTGCTGTGTGCCGAGACCAGGTCTGTACAGAAGCAGAGAACGTTGGGGGCAGATCTTGAGTTGTTTTGTACTGCTCAGTTGTGTGTGAGGGATGAATGAGCAGGTGGACCCTGATCATGAAGGGCTCTGAGTATGTAAGCTGAAGAGTTTTGAGTAGGGAAGTGAGATGATCAGAGCCTTATTTTAGAAAGTGCTTCTTCTGGAGGATATATAGGAGTGTGCCCTGTGACACTGCCAAACTAGTGGCTGTCCCAGGCCCACTCTGCTCCAGGTAACAGAGGCAAGAGTGCTTCTTTGCATCTCCTCTGCCATGAGGGTGTGGACAATACCTGTGGGGCTGCTGCTTCCCAGGGTTCTAGACAGGAAGTGATAGATTGTCTGTGTTCCTGTATCCTCCAGATTTCCTAGAGGCTCTGTAGTTGCACTCTTGTTTCTATAGTTGTAACCAGTCTCATCATGTACTGGAGAGGGAAGATCAGGGCTCGTATCAGAAACCCTCAACAGTGTTCAGTGTTCTTCCTTTCTTCCCTGCCTCTGTCTTCAAGTTGTCATTTGGAGAAGGCGGTACGGGACTGGTTCTGGCTGGTCCTGTATTTTTCTGACTTGAATCTAGACTTTGATTTTTGAAACAGCAAAAAGAAGAAAATTGTCACGATTCTTCTTTGGCTGTCATTGAAGTTGGTTCATGCTCTATTAGAGCACTTGTCACACTTGTCATTTATACATCTCCCTCTTGTGTTAGGCCTGAGTGTCTCAAACTAAGAGCCGTATCTTCAACTATCTCTCCCCCAAACCTAATATTAATCCTGATAGAAAGTAGGCATTTAACCCTTTAAACAAATGAATGAACACATCAGACCTCTGACCAGCTACTGACCTGTGTTCTGGTCATCCTGAAAGTTTTATAAAATGTTTGGTAAAGATTGCTTTTGTCTACAAATAGTAGAGTATCTGACTAAGAGTGGCTTAAATAAATGGAAATTAATTTTTCTCACAAAGTCTTGAGGTGGGGCTCTATTAATGTTGCTCAATGTCTCGGCATCTTTGTGGTCCTCTTGGTCTTTCCTTCATGGTCATGGGGTGGCTGGCACAGCTCCTCGTGTCATATCCGAAGCAGAATATGGAAGAGGGGAAAGGGAAGTGGTTGGAATGTCTGTCTCTCTTAGCAGGAAAACAAAAGCTTTCCCACAGCTGTCCAACAGACTTTTCCTTAAATCTGTAGGCTGAAACAGTATTTCACCTCTCTGTAGCGGAAGCTGGGAGTGGGAATGGGTAAGGGAGGAAGGAGGTTGGAAATGGCTTAGATGAGTTAGTTAACCAGAAGGGTTGACACAGGCATAGTGTTATAAATAGGACGTTATTTTATGAGAGTGTAAAGTTCTGTAACTGCAGCACAATTGATCAGATAATAGTGTTCGGTGGTAATGTAGTCTGTTCTCTGTGAGTACATGGATTATACAGAAAATACTCTGCTTTACCTCTGATTTTTCCCCCCCGTGGTTGCAGGGGTATTACAGGGCATCAACAAAATAATATTTGTGCTTTGATTTTTCCTTGAAATATGGAAATACTTGGCCAGTTTCTTATTTGTTGTATAATCTTTTTTTTTTTTTTTTTTTGCTATTTTTGCTGTACAGGGACATTTTCACTGGTATGTATTCATACTTCTATCAATATTATCTGCTAAGGTTTTTCTTTAAATGCCAGAGGTTGTTATTTATTTAATAAATTTTAGTTCCTGCATTGAAAGGTTCTTCTTGATGAAAGATACCATTTTACTCTAATACTTTCTTTCAAAGTGGTAATCTTAGCTAAGTATATGCTATATAACTCAAAATGTAGTTTTTTTATTTTCTTGAGGATGCCTCTCTTGAAATTGTTCTGGACATTGTTTGTTAGTATTTAAAATGTTGACAAATTTAATGTATTAATATGATGCCCAAAGGGGCAGAATTCTCAGTGAAAAACAGGCTTTGCTATCCAGATGAGCTGGATTAAACTAGCAACATTGCCAATTACTACCTGGTCAAACTACCTAATCTCTCTGGATCTCAGTCTCTTAATCTGTGAAATGGCAGTGTCAGCTTCCAGTGAGCTCATGTATAGACTGTGTCCTCTGCAGGCCTGGCTCACTTGGAGACTCTGTTCATAGCAGGTGAGTGACTCTTGACAGTGGAGAATACAGGGAGAATGTGTGGCTTGTTCACTTGTAGTTTGTTGCTCGTCACTGTTTTTATATACATAAAGGAAGAAAAAAAATGAAGAAAGTGACAAAAAGTTTTCAGTGACATTACTTGCTTTTTTAGTTAGCATTGTCAAGTTATGTTCAGTTTGTTAAAATGTTAGTTTTGTAGAAGATAGTGCAACTTACTCTCTCTCAAAAAAAAATTATATTACCTCTCCGTTGTCAAAGCCCCATATCCCTTCATTAATGAGAGAGGAATAATTCCATTGTTTTCCTGCAGTAAGCCAGAGGGTCATCACCTCATGACATAATCACATTAGAAACTTCCATAATTACACTTAACTGAAGTTCCAGATGGACTTTTCTTAGGAAATTAACCCTGAGAAGTAATGTTCCAAAATCAAGCCAGTTTTTCCCAGTGGAAATTCTTTCTGTCTTTATTGTATTAGATATAATCTCATCTGATAATTTTCAGTAAGGGTTAAAAGTCACTGCTAGACATTTTAATAATTCCATTCTTGATTTATAATTTTTAATATCTCTTCCAGATAAGAAGGAACTTTTATTTTTGTGGCATTTGATATCTTTAAGTTCACATCTGTATCAAAAAGGTAAATAGTTGGCAGCTTTTCATTTCTCCTCTTTAGTAAGCTCCTTCATATTTTCAGTTCTTAAGTAAAATTCCAAGTTCTTTTAGGAGTTTTAATATTGCATTCTACTTGATGGGAAAGATTGAAAACATTAGGTCTTAGCTCTTCAGACTTTTGCAAGTCTGTGTGTTTTCCATTGGCTTCCTACTTACCAGCTTTCTCTTCCTCTCCTTGATTTTTCCAGTATCTGAATTTGAAATTTCCTCCAATACTCACAGTGCTGAGAAAGCAACACCACACTTTTGGCAGACTCTCATTTTCTGTCTGTCACTGTGTTTCGTCTGTTTATTTTTTGAGATTCTACTGTGGGCCAGGCACTGCTCAGGGGGCTTGGGACATGTGTCAGTGAGCAAAACAGACAGAGATCCTTACCTTTGTGGAGCTCACATTCTAGAAGAGGGAGAAATCTATTTAAATAAAAATAGATTTAAAATAAGAAAGAGTAGACCTTCTTCAGAAAGTGGGATTTGAGAGGAGAAGGGGTAAACCTTGTGAATATCTTGAGAAATATCCCAGAGAGGGACAGAGAAAGCAGCCAACATAAAGGCATTAAAACACCAGCATAGTTTAAGAAACATCAAAGAGGCCAGTGTGGCTAGAGTAAGTATAAATGAAGTGGAGTAAGAGAACTTAGATCAGAGCGATAAAGGGATGTCAGGCCATCCATAATATCACACGGTTTTTATCCTGAGAGAAATGGGGAGCCATTCAGAAAATTCCTGTGCTCTTGCCCTGTGCTGTGGCACCATGCAAGGTGCTGGAAATGGAAAGATTTAAGGCATAGCCATGTCCTCAGTGAATTCGTATTTTAGATCAAAGACTAGACCATAAGTAAACTGTATGACATTAATTAACACGTGTTCAGTAAAAGAGAAATGAGCAGGCACTGTTACGGAATGGAGGAGAGGGAGCGAACTTTCAGTGAGTTTATGATGCCACTGCCTGTTTCTTCTCCCGAATTTCAGTACTTCAGGTGCCCTGCTTACTGCTTTCAGTGCCGTTCTTCTGTCTTGCTCTCTGTTCCTAACCTCTTCCTTCTGCCAGTTTTGATAAGGTTAACTGTGTCTTTGAGCTATTTACTCTTGATAATTAATCTTTCTCTGACCATTCACCTTTCCTTTACTGCTGTTTTCTACTCTCCACTCTCATGTCCTTCAAGGTTCATTCTAAAGAACGTTTTCTTCTCCAAACTTACTTCCTCAGGGAGCAGTTCTAATGGGTATAACCAGTATCTGAGTAGGATCTAGAGCTGTAAAGGGAACTTCATATCCTTTCCAGACACTTAACTGAATATGTCTAAGTATATAGAAAATGGAGATCATCCTGAGGTCTGTCACTTTCACGGTTTTGCCGTCTTCACATTGGAAGATTAACTCTCGTTCTTTCTGTTGTATGTAATGCATCACTAATTATTGTCAGTTGTCCTTAGTTATGTTTCTTAACTTGCCTCATTTTCATTCCTGTAATAACCCTAGTCTGGTGTTTCCCAAACTATTATCTCATCTCTGTTTCAGATTCATGACTCTGTTACTTCATTTCTATTGTACTTGATTTCATTTTATTGACTATACTCCCTAAGCTGTACATTTCATCCTCATGACTCATTTCTTTTGCAACTGGAAGTTTGTACCTCTTCATTTCTCTTACCTATTTCACTCATCCCTCACCCCCACCCCTCTGGCAGTTACCTCTTCTCTGTATCTGTGACTCTGTTTCTGTTTTGTTATGTTTATTTGTTGTTTTGTTTTTTAGATTCCACAGATAAGTGAAATTATATGGTATTTCTCTGTCTGACTTATTTCATTTAGCATAATACCATCTAGGTCCATCCATGTCATCACAAATGGCAAGATTTTATTCTTTTTATGGCCAAGTAATATTCCATTGTATATGTATACCACATCTTCTTTATCCATTCATCTGTTGGTGGGCACTTTGGTTGCTTCCATATCTTGGCAGTTGCGAATAATGCTGCAGTGAACATAGGGGTGCATATATCTTTGAATTCATGATTTTGTTTTCTTTGGAAAAATACCCAGAAGTGAAATTGCTAGATCATATGGTAGGTTTGTTTTTTTGTTTGTTTGTTTTTTGAGGACACTCCATACCATTTTCCATAGTCACTGCACCAATTTATATTCCTATCAGCAGTGCACGACGGTTTTCTTTTCTCCACATCCTTGCCAGCACTTGTTATTTCTTGTCTTTTTGGTGCTAGCCATTCTGACAGGTGTGATACTGTATTTTGATTTGCATTTCTCTGATGATTAGTGATGTTAAGCATCTTTCCACATGTCTATTTGTTATCTGTATGTCTAATTTGAAAAAATGCCTATTCAGATTCTCTGCCCATTTTTTGTTTTTTGATGTTGAATTGTGTGAGTTCTTTTTATATTTTGGACATTAACCCCTTATCACATATATCATTTGCAAATATCTTGTTCCATTCAATAGGTTGCTTTTTCATTTTCTTGATAGTTTCCTTCAATGTGTAAAAGCTTTTTAGTTTGATTTAGCCTCATTTGTTTATTTTTGCTTTTATTTCCCTTGCCTGAGGAGACGTATAAAAAATATCGTGAAGATCAGTGTCAAAGAGCATATTGCCAGTGTTTCTTCTAGGGGTTTTATAGTATCAGATCTTACATCTACATCTAAGTCTTTAATCCGTTTTGAGTTTATTTTTTACATGGTGTGAGAAAGTCCAGTTTGATTCTTTTGCGTGTAGCTATCTGGTTTCCCCAGCACCATTTATTAAAGAGATTGTCTTTTCTCCATTGTATATTCTTGCCTCCTTGGTCATAGATTAATTGACCATAAATGTGTTGGTTTATTTCTGGGCTCTTTATTCTGTTCCATTGATCTAAGTGTCTATTTTTGTGCTAATACCATGCTATTTTGGTAACTGTAGCTTTGTAATATAGTTTGAAATCAGCGGGTGTGATAACCTCTAGCTTTGTTCTTCTTTCTCAAGATTGTATTGTCTGTTCAGAATCTTCAGTGTTTCCATACAAATTTTAGAATTATTTGTTCTAGTTCTGTGAAAATTGCCATTGGTATTTTGATAGTCTTTGGATTAAATCTGTAGATTGCCTTGGGTAGAATGGTCATTTTAACAAAATTAATTCTTCCAATTCTTTCAATCAAGCAGTTATATCTTTACATCATCTTCATTTTCTTTCATCAGTATCTTACAGTTTTCCAAGTACAGGGCTTTACCTCCTTGGTTAGCTTTATTCCTAGGTGTTTTACATTTTTTGATGCAACTGTAAATGGTATTGTTCTCTTAATTTCTCTTTTTGATAGTTCATTGTTTGTGCATAGGAGTGCAACAGATTTCTTTATATTAATTTTGCAATTCTGCTGAATTGTTTTATTAGTCTAGTAGTTTTTTGGTGGAGTCTTTGGGATTTCCTATATATTGTATCATATCGACTTTTAAACTGCGACAGCTTTACTTCTTCCTTTCCAATTTGGATTCCTTTTATTTCTTTTTCTAGTCTAATTGTTGTGGCTAGAGCTTATAGTACTATGTTGAATAAAAGTTGTGAGAGTGGCATTGTTGTCTTCTTCCTGATCTTGGAGGAAATGCTTTCAGCTTTTCACCACTGAGTATAATGTTGGCAGTAGGTTTGTCATATATGGCCTACATTATGTTGAGGTATGTTCCCTTTTTTATTTCTGAATTTATTTGAGTCCTCTCTCTTTTTTTCTTGATGGATCTGAATAAAAGTTTATCATTTTTGTTTATCTTTTCAGTAAACCAGCTCTTAGTTTTATTGATCTTTTCTATTGTTTGTTTGGTTTTTTTTTTTTTTTTGTCTATTTTATTTCTGTCCCCACCCCATTGCATTTTTAATCATTTTTCTCATTTTTTTAACCAGCGATATATTTGACACCAATAAGAGCTTTTCAGAGTTGATGTGAAATAACTAGTGCTAACATACTTAGTTGATACAAATCTAGGCCTTAAAATCTCTTCTAGGCCTTCAATCTCTCTAATTGTAAAGAAAGTTTGGTTTATTCTTTCCATTCAAGTCTCCTTTTTGAAGATTTGCCATTTAGAAGAACTATCACTCATGAGATTTTTAGCTAGCTTTTGCAGCCTCATCTTAATAAATATGTGTTTTCTGTTAAAATGTTTGAAACAGGGAAGGAAAGAACTCAAATCCAGGCAACCACCCTTGCCGTACTAAGGATCTCCAGATGAACTAGGGTCCAAGTCCTTATATCCTCAGCTCATTTCCCTTCTTGCTCTGCACACTCCTCCTGGGAGGCCTCACCTACTCCTGTGGCTTCCATTGCCACCTGTATACTTTTGACTCCCCACTTTTCATCTCCTGCCTGTACCTCTGCCCTGAACTCCACACCTGTGTATTCAGCTACTAACTGGACATCTCTTGAACAGCTAGCAGGCAACTTGCATTCAGTATGTTCAAAATTCTTTACTCAAAACTGCTCCTCTGAGTTGTAGACTCTGAAACTACTATCCACTTAGTCACCCAAACCAAAAACCTGGTAGTTACCTTGGATTTTTTTTCTCTCCCTTTTCTCCCCATCCAGTAGGTTCTAAACTCTGTTGATTCTACGTGCTGATACCTCTCAAATCACTCCCGTCCTGTCCATCCTCACTGCCACTGTCTGGGCTTAGACTCTCATTACCTCTGGCCCAGAATTTTGAATTAGTGTCTTTACTGGTCTCCCTGTCTCCAGCTTTCACTTTCTTTCATCTGCTGTAGTAGTTTTTTTTTTTTTTTTTTTTTAATTCCTTTTGGATGGTTTCCCATTCCTGAATAACAAATCCAGATTCCTCAGCCTGACATTAAGGCTCTCTGTAATCTACCTCCTGCCACTGGCCAGCCTAATAACCTGCTCTTACCCCTTCTCCAACCCTAGCACCCGTTAAACCAAATTGTTTACAGCTTCCTGAATGCGACTTATTTTATATCTTGCATCTTTACATGCTGCACCGGACTGGCTCTTTTTACTTGTTTAACTAACAAACTCCAGCCTGTCCATTAACCAGAGATATTTATTAAGACCCACCTCAGAAATCTTTTCTTCTGGGAAGTTTTTATCCCCTCAGCAAAGCTGAGTACTTCTTTGTGCCTTGACTATCTTACATGTATTTCTTATAGGGTGAAGTCTTTATGTGTCTTATGTCCATGGCCAGCATTCTGAGAGCAGGCATATCTTAACCATGTTTTATCCCCAGCATGGAATGCACTTACTGAGACACACAGAGACATAATAACTGTTAGTGAATGAATACATAGATCAGTACAGCACTGCCTAGTTTTGGTCCTAACTATTGTCTTCTTGGTCTAGGAACCTTCCTCCCTGGCCCGTACCTTTTCTTTTCCTTCTAGTCCACAATATAGAGCAACACAGATGATTTCCATTAAGTATTCATGTTTATAGGAATCTCGATTTTTAAAAATTCAGCCTCAGAAATATCATGTATAGGAATAATTAAGCATGAATTTTCAACTCCATTATTTCTTTTTACCATCACTTGAATTATATTTTGCTGGAGACTAGCTCGGCATTATCCAAAGTAATCCTGTGGAATGGATATATAATAGGTATTACTTGAAGAGGAGTTCTGTAATCAGAGGAATTTGGGGCTTCTGGATTAACAAAGATAAACTACTTTGAGTTCTCAGTTCTCATGCCAGTATGCTTTGTGAATCTTTACTTGATTCTTTTTCTTGAGGGATTAATGTTCTATGGAACATTTGGGAAATGCTTCCCAACTTTATGGATTCTTTTCAGCAGACAAGACTGCTGTCTTAGACTACCTTCTTCTCCCCAAAATTGATATATATTCTTTGTTGAAACCTGAAATAATCTTGCCAGTCAGCAAACCACATCCCTTTCCAGTCACTGCTAGGGAACTTTCTCATCCAATATAGATTCTGCAGGGTAATAGGCATTAAATAAATATAAATATATATATATAAATTAATAAATTGTCCCTGAAAAGAAAAAAAAACCACATCCCAATTTTCAAATATTGACATTTGCATTTTGCTATAACAAATTTAAAACTTACTCACTTTAGAACAAGAGTAGAGAAGAAAGTTAAATTGCTTGTAATTCTATGATTCAAAACTAGTTACTGTTATTTGCAGATAATAGCTACTACATATAAAATAGATAAACAAAAAGACCCTACTGTATGGCACAGGGAACTATATTCATTATCTTGTAATAGCCTATAATGAAAAAGAATATGAAAAGGAATGTGTGTGTATATATATAATATTGTATGTGTATAACTGAATCACTATGCTGTACACCAGAAATTAATGCATTGTAAATCGACTATACTTCAATTAAAAAAACTAATTACTGTTGACATTTTGATATATTTCCTTTCTTTTATTATATTATATTATTTTATTTCCTTTTCTTGTGTGCATGAATCAGGATATCTTTCAGCCACAAATAACAGAAAAGTAGATCCAAATGGGCTTAAATAATAGGGGTTTTTATCCTGTGTAGGAAGTTTGGAGGTGGGCTCTTTCAGAATTCACCACACATTGATATCAGAGGTCTGGGCTGGCTTCTCTTCTTGACTTTCCCTTTTTGGATGCAAGTAGCTACCACAGCTACTATATCTTCCCATGACAATGTCCAAAGCAAGAATAATGATGGACTTTCTTCTTGTATACCTCTCTCTTTTTATCCAGGAGGGGAAATCCCAGAATGCCCCCCTTTCCCAAATAGGTTTCGCTTTATGTACAACCCTCATTGGCCAGGTCTGAGATACATGCTCATGCTGGAAGGTAGGACATCATAGGTTGCCCTCTTGGACTGGGAGGGGCCTATTCTCTCTGAGCACATTGCCCTCCCAGTCTGAACAAAGTTGGAGTTCTGTTTACAAAGAAAGGCTTTAGATCACCTGAAGCTTTAGAGAGGCAATTAACAGGGCCTACAAAATTATATCTATATGCACTTGAAAGTCCAGGTCTTTTAAATTGAATGTTCTTACTACTTTTCTGCATCAGCTTGGATAATCAAGAATTAAATATGTTTGTTCAGGTTGAGTTAGTTAAAAATTGGGGGTGGGTGGTAGATGGAGGAAGTATATAAACAGGATTTTTGTTGGTAAATAATTTTAAATAACAAAAAAATTGTAATAGGTAATATTACAACTTGAAACTTGCAGAAATTTTTACAGTAGAACCAAAGATTTCAATGATTTATTTTTTATATTTGTTTGTTTTGCTTTTGCGGTAGGTAGCTTTGGGCTAGGCTTCTGAACCTTCCCCCAGGAATTATTCTCCTTTGCTATTGGAGCTACTTGCTGGATGAATTTGAAAAGCCTTACTCTAGAGCTTTAGAATTTCCTCTCCCACTCCCAGAACATTCTTCTGTGCTTCATGTGGATTACAGATTTGTGACAGCCATTCTTCATTCACAAGTCTCTTCTCCCCAGATCAACCAACCTGGAAAAGATTTATTCCATCAAAACTGGACCTACAATTTTAATGTCATGCCACCAGGTGGTGGCAATGTCCAGGTCATATATATCCTTAGTTTCCCAGGATAGCCAGCCCTAATTTCATTTGGCTTGTTTTGCCCTCAAGAAGTGTATCAATATTTTATAGATTTTAATATTTCAGTATTCATAATGTCTCTGGCTGTTTTATGTATTTAGAAGTTTCACGAAAACAGCCCTATAAGTTGGGTGCTTTTTTGGGTTTAAAGTATGGTTCTCACTTAACCAAAGGGCATGGCTCAAACTTTCAACCCTGCATTTCATCAGATTCAAATATCGGGTGTTGTTCGGGTTCCGTAGTGTTTATATTTATTTATAACCATAAATTTCCTGGTCTATAACTTCTTTAAAAATTGAGATTGAATGCAAAGAAACTTCAATTTAAATTTTTATTAATTATTATAGCTTTTAAAGTTCAGTACATTTTACCTTTTCAATAATTTCTAACACTTGAACTTGCCACAGATCTTAGTTTGGTTGGCTACTCTCATCCAGATGTGTTATGTTGCTCTCTTTATTCTGCTAAAGCTGTTGAAGCTGTGGAAGAGAAGGCTTTCGTTTGCTTTTTTAATCCTTTGAAATCCAAGTTCTCTTGAATCTATCCACTATAAGAGGCAGAAATACGGGAAAAAGATAAAAGCCTTTATAAGCAGGTACTTTATTCAGTCACTATTTCTGAGCACTGTTGTCTCTTTATGACTTTTTCTTTGGCTTTATATACTTAATGTGGAGTATATTATAACCTGGCCTGGAAAGAAGTGTAAAGCTTTAATTTAAATTAGTTACATTTAAGTTAAATAGATATTTGAGCTTAAGCTCTTTAACTGATGCTCCTTAGCAAGTAATTTGTTATATTTTAGATGGGTGGTTTCTAATGAAATAAATTACTTAAACTGAGTAATTTTCTGGATCAATACATTTTAAATAGTATTTAAGTAACATTTTTATTAGAAATTCAAATAGTGGACAATCTTAATTCTCACAAGAAGTATTCAGATGTGTTAGGACTGAAATGTGAGCATGTCATTTCCCAGTGATCTTGAAAGACAGTGGGAAGATAAATGATTCAGCAGTTGCACTTCTTGAGATCTACCCAAATGGGTGGAAAACATGCATACAAATGTTTATAACAGCTTTATTCATAATTGCCAAAACTTTGGAAACAACCAAGATGTCCTTCAGTAGGTATATGCATAAATAAACTGTGGTACATTTAGACAGTGGAATATTATTCAGTGATTAAAAGAAATAAGGTATCAAGCCATGAAAATACATGGAGGAACCTTAAATGCATTTTACTAAATGAAAGGAGCCAGTCTGAAAAGGTTACATAATGTATGATTCCAGCTATATGACATTTTAGAAAGGCAAAACTACATAGACAGTGGGTGCCAGAGGCTGTGGAGAGGAAGCAGGGATGAATAGGCAGAGCACAGATGTTTAGGGCAGTGAAGATACTCAGTGTGATAGGATAATAATGAAGGCATGTCATTACACATTTGTTCAACCCATTGAATGTACACCACCAAAGGTGAGCCCTAATGTAAACTATAGACTTTGGGTGATAATGATGTGTCAGTGTAGGTTCATCAGTTGTAACAAATGTACCACTCTGGAGGGGATTTTGTTTATGGGAGAGCCTGTGTGTATGTTGGGACAGGGGTTATATGGGAACTCTCTATAACTTCTACTCAATTTTGCTGTGAACCTAAAACTGCTCTAAAAAAATAAAATCTATTTTTAAAAAGTGAAGTAGACTATAGAAAATATATTGACATGAAACATAAAGGATAATCCCCTGTGTGTTTTGACATGTTCTCCACATTGACCTGTACTTGAATATTAAGCAAAAGAATTGGAACAAGAAAGATGCCCACTAGACTTTACAGGGGTCCCCCCCCCCGAGAGGGTAGTGGGGGTGGTGTAGAAGTGGAGAGCGAGGGGGCTTTAGTTTAAATACTTGTGCATTGTTTGAGTCTTTTAAAATAAAAATGTATTCATTTTGGTCTCTTGAAAATATATTCATATATTTCTTATAATGGGAAAAGAATTTTTTCTTCCAGTTTTATTGAGATATAACTGACAGCACTGTATAAATTTAAGGTGTGCAGCATAATAATCTGATTTACATACATCATGAAGTGATTACTACAGTAAGTTTAGTGAACATCCATTATCTCATATAGATACAAAATAAAAGAAATAGAAAAAAAAATTTTTTCTTGTGATGAGAACTCTTAGGATTTACTGTCCTAACAACTTTCATAGATAATATACAGCAGCGTTAATTATATTTATCATGTTGTATATTACATCCCTAGTACTTATTTATCTTATAACTGGAAATTTGTACTTTTTGACTGCCTTCATCCAATACCCCCACCCTACCCCCCTGCTGTGGTCATCTCTGATAACCACAAATTTGATCTTTTTCTGAGTTACTATACGTTGCTAGTTCCTGTTACACAACATAGTGATTCTATGCTTCTGTACATTTCAGACTGATCACCATGGTAAGTCGTCTAGTTACGATATATCACCATACAGAGATACTACATAGCTATTGACTCTATTCCCCACACTGTACATGTCATACCCATGACTCATTTATTTTGCAAATGAAAATTTGTACCTCTTAATCGTCACCTATTTCTTTCCTTTTCTTACCCCCTTCCCCGGGAAAAGCATTTAAAAAATAATAGTTATGTATGCTTTTAATATGGAAAATTTACAAGTATGTTTCACAATACAGAGATAACTATTTTTTAAATTTTGTGCATTTTCTTGCAGTTTTTTGAGGGTTTTGGTCATAGATCAGCTCTCAAATGTATTCACAGTTTTGTTTCCAGCTTTTTAAAACCCCAGTTCTGTATTTGTGTCATTGAAAGTTTTCTAAAATGTTTCCTTTGGTTACATAATTGTGACCTATCTATACCATGAAATAATGATTTACCATTTCTCTATTGTTAAGACAATTGTACAGCTCCCATCTTTATGTAAATACATCTTTATAGTGTTCTTTGTTTCCCTGTGATCTATTCCTAAATGAAATATCACCCTAAAAAATAAATTTTATATGAAAACGAATATATATATGTATGTGCATGGCTGGCACATTGTGCTGTACACCAGACACATTGTAATTGACTGTACTTCAATAAAAAATAATAAATTTTAAAATTGTACTACACTAATATAAACTATACTTTTTAAATGTAAAAAATCTTAAGTTATACTAGCTCTCTTTTTTTTTTCTTTTAAGGGAAAACAAGACATAGAACCTTTTTCACCCTGTAACATATTGTACATGAATTTTGTTCAAGCAGTAGACTGATCTGGTTTCTCTTGCTTTTACCTCTTTTCCCCATTCTTTGTTTCTTGACATTCTTTCGCATCTATGAAAACTTCTGTATTTCCTCCTTACTGCTTTGAAATTTTTTTATTTCTAAAAGGGAGCCAATCAGATTTCCAGTGCAACCAGCTTGAATCAATCTTTCTGTCCCTCTTATGAATAGACAGTTCCTCCAGGCAGTGAATTAGCCCTTTAGAAAACATTGGCATTATGTTTCTGAACGCTGAGTGTCTGTATAGGTGGTCTGGAATGCATTAAAGAGAAGCATTGTGTCAGAAACTCAAGTCTAAAGATGAAGTCCTGTTCTTTCTAATTGTAAGTTATTTTTGTTCTTGCTGGTGCTGTTTTTTCTGAGTTACAGAATTTTAAAAATTATTATTTGCTTTAGGGAAAGTTGGAAATGGATTTCCAGCATATAGGTGGTTCTTGTTTTATGTTATACATATGTGTCAAGAGAGTTTTCTCTTTAAAGGAATCCTATGGTGAATCCTCTTTGATTATAGAGTATCACTGCGTTTTCTACTTTTGTAAGTGTGGACTTTGTATTTCTTTCAGTGACGGAAATATTGAGATGTTTTGTTTCTAGTTCAGGCTACGATATTTAGCAGTACTTCATTTTTGCGGATGAACTAGTAATAGTCTCCCATATATTAATACCTTGTGTGTTTTACTTGGGTTCTCTACTGCAAGAAAACAGGTTTTTGTTTAGGTCACTAGTTCTCAAAAGTGTGATGCCCCCAACCAGGAGCATCAGCATCACATCACCTGGGAGTGTGTTAAAAATGCAAATTATTAGGCTCTACCCCAGACCTCTACTATTCAAAAACTGGGAGGTGGAGCCCAGCAACCTATATTTAACAAGCCCTTCGGGTGATTCTGCCATGTGCTGAAGTTTAGAACTACTGGTTTAGATAATATCTACAGAGTGGCTTAAAATCTCAGCTCTTAGTCATCTGAGTTCTGGATTTGGTTTAATTCCAAGGTGTGTGTTAGGAACTATAGCAATGTTGCTTCTAAGAGATGTGTAGATGAAAAACTGATAGCAGGGGCTGCCTCACAAGAGCTGCTGTCATTGTTCCCAGGAGTTAAGATTTTAAGCACTAAACAGAGCCAAGAATCCTTCACTGTTGAGTTGAACCAAATTGTTTCAGTACCTAGGATGATAGGCAGAAGCTTCTCATTTAATAACATCATTTAGATTGTGCCTCCCTCCATTACCAAGATACTTAAAATGACAAATCATGAAATCACATTTAAATTACATAAGATTATTTTCAGAGTTAAGGAATTCCTAAATTAGCTCTCTTTCAAATGCTTTTAAGTTGTAAATAACTACAAGCAGACATACAATACCTGGGAGATACTTCATTAATATAATTAAGATATATGTTAATTAATTATTGGATTATTTTTATGTAATTCTTCATTCTTAGGGTAACATCTGCCTGTCTGGTTATTTTTAAAACATTTTTAATAGGAAAATGTTACGCTAATAAGTATGTGTATTTTTTCTTTGGAAAATTTTCTACTCCTGAATTTAGATGTTACATACATTTATTAATTATTTCAGGTGGGTTTGTCAGGGTGGAATATTAACCTTTTAAACAAGGTGTTATTTTATAAATGAGAGCCTTTGTTTTAAAGAACTTTATCCCCTTGCTAAATTTAGGGCTTTATAGCTTACTTTGGCTCTTAAATCTACAGCAGATTTTTGTTTTTTCAACTTAGGAAGATAATTACTCTCAAGAAGAGGTATAACTGGTTTGGTGTGGTGTCTTCTTGGCATCACAGATGGGTCTTGTTCGTGCTATAGGTTAGAATCAGGAACTAGAGAATCATTAAAGGAAAACCTACCTTTACGCATATTGAGAAGTGGAAGGTTTTTTAAAGTCAGGGTAAATCTACCAACTTTCTGAAGGTACTGTTTGTGGTTTTTAAGCGAAAACGGGTATCTAAATATTATTCACCCTCTACATATAATAAGGCCATATTCTGAAAGGTTAGTTTCTTAGAATCAGACAAAAGAAATTACTCATCCAATCATTAATTATTTTCTAAATGTTTATAACTCAAGAATGAGGGAGGAGTGGAATATATTTTAAGAAACCCCTTACCCATTCAAGTGAGTCTGAAATTTCTAACAAGTTCGTAGTGAAAGACGTGGTGGAGAATTTAGTATTGGGAATTTCCTGTGATTATTTAGTCTGGGGCCCAAGTAGGATTAATACAATTGAGACAGGAAGCAAAGTTATGAAATTAACAGTCCTTTTTGGTGTGGGCTCAACCACGTACTAATGAATATTCTATTATCTGAGGTCTCCTTTTGCTGGTATTATTTAATCCATTTCCAATACAACTTACTACTTTCTAAGCTTAGTAAAATACTTAAAATGATCACTTTTAAGGTATGTAAAACATGAATAAAATCAACAGCCGGCTAGTAGATTTTTTTCTTTCTGAGAATTTAATATGCAATTCCTTATAAAGTACCTTATTTAAGAATAATCAGTGGTGCATTCATTTTTGACTGTGTTAGTGAAACAGGTCCCAATACCACCAGTCTATAAGAAACAGTCTAGGGTGTTTCAAAGGGACTTAAGTCAGAGGTGAAAAGAAATTTAAAGAGAGAATTTATATAAAACAGGTATTTTTGAATTTTCAAATTAAAAATTTAAATAATACACTTCACATTATTTGTGATGAAGGTGGGAAAACCTGATATATGAAGATTGTAGAAAAGGTTGAAAGCATATTGCTCTTTTTTTTGTATAGGATAGGAGGAAATACTTTTTTTTTTAATTGAAGTAGAGTCAGTTGCAATGTATCAATTTCTGGTGTACAGCACAATGTCCCAGTCATGCATATAATATATATTCTTTCTCATTAAAGATTATTACAAGATACTGAATATAGTTCCCTGTGCTGTACAAAAGAAACTTTTTTAAAATCTATTTTTATATATAGTAGCTAATATTTGCAAACCTCAAACTCCCAAATTTATCCCTTCCCACCCCCTTTCCCTTGTAACCATAAGATTGTTTACCATGTCTGCAAGTCAGTGAGTTCATAGTGTCCTTTTTTTTCTTTCTTTTTTTTTTAGATTCCACATATGATTGATATCATATGGTATTTTTCTTTCTCTTTCTGGCTCCACTTAGAATGATGATCTCTAGTTCCATCCATGTTGCTGCAAATGGCATTATTTTATTTTTTATGGCTGAGTAGTATTCCATTCTATAAATATACCACAACTTCTTTATCCAGTCATCTGTCGATGGACATTTGGGCCACTTCCATGTCTTGGCTATTGTATATAGTGCTGCTGTGAATATTGGGGTGCGTGTATCTTTTTGAAGTAGAGTTCTCTCCAGATGTATGTCCAGGAGTGGGATTGCTGGATCATATGGTAAATCTGGTTTTTGTCTTTTGAGGAATCTCCATATTATTTTCCATAATGGCTGCACCAAGCTACATTCCCATCAGCAGTGTAGGAGGGTTCCCTTTTCTCCACACCCTCTCCAGCATTTATCGTTCATGGACTTTTGAATGATGGCCATTCTGACTCATGTGAAGTGATATTAAACTTTTTTTTTTTCAGTCTGCCCTAATGATTTATGGTAGTTGGTTTTCTCCAATTTAGAGAAATTAGTTCCCAATGTAGTCTTTGACTTTTTTGTTACACGGACTTGGGCTGAAGACGAATCTCATTCTGTCTTCTTGACTCGTAAACTTTATGTTAAGCAAATTTATCTTAGCAAGACATTTTATTTGTTTTAATTCTCTAGTTATCTGAGGGAAACCAAAAGCATGCAAACCTACAGAAAAGCATCGAGAAAGCTAAAATTGGCCGACATGAAACGGTAAGTTTGTATCCTGTAGGTTCTTTAATCATGTCGATTCTAAATAGAAGAGTAAAAGCATAGAGCTTCCTGTGGGGAGGATGCTGCTTCTCCCAGAGGAGAAGTGAAGCTCAGCAAAGTATGTCAACATCTCACCTGGTAGTTCGCTAGTGGTGAATCTAGATTTGTCATTGTTGCTGTGTTGTGTTGTCTGGGCAGTATAGCAAAGAAGCATTAACCCTGGAGCCAGGCTGCCTAGGTTTGAACGTCTCCTAAACTCTCTCTTCTCAGTTTTCTCCATTGTAAAGTGGGGAATAATAAAATCTACATCACTGAGTTACTGTGTGGATTGAACTAGCTAATATTTGGAAAGGACTTAGAAGAGAGCCTGGCACAAAGTCAGCCCTATATAAATGTTTATGTAAAATTTTAAGAGTCTTTTATTTTAAAGTCTTGGCTCAGAACAAATTGAAAACTATCATTATAGTATCCTTGTGTCCTCGTAATGTTTCTAAATTATTTAAATGAATATTGACCTATTTTATTTTAAAAAGTGCAAATGTTCTCTGAAGTATTACATTAGGGGTTTTTGAAAAATCACTTTACTTTCTAGTTTCATCATTATCTAAAGTATGGATTTATGACTTGAAAAAAATGTTGAAGATCAACATGAACCACTAAGCATTTCAACTCAGCCTCTGCTTGTACCACTTGATAGTGAAAGAGACTCAAAAACTTGTCACATTGTAGAAAAGAATACATCACAGGTTTACATGGCTTTATGCTTTTCAAAGTTGTTTTACATGCAGTCTGCGTGAATGGTCAGCACGCTCACAGATAGGAACTAGAGAATGGTGATTGCTGAAGAGGATTTAAGGGAAGGTAAGTTCTGGGCATAACCTTAAACTATGATGTTTCTTCTTCTGTGGACAGCAATTACCACTTCTTTATTTGGCAATAACTTGTAGAAGCACCTTCAACTAATGGTGACATATTCATGCCCAAAAGTAGTTAGTTAGCCAGTCTACTGAAGGTTACCCCATCCACTGTAACCACTGGAATGAGGACAAAAAGACACTGGCACACTTAGTTGGTGCCTGTAGCCATCAGAAGGGTAGAGTAGTTCAGAAAAGCTCCTGAGAGAGACAAACTCTTGTGTTCATCCTGAGTTCACTAGTCAGGAGTTTTCAGAAATATCTAAAAGATTTTTCCATCTGCTAGATATTATTCATGGTGGTGATACTGCTGACGATGGTAATGAAGGAGAAGAAACAGCTAGCTTACATATTCTGCTTACTACGAGCAAGGCAGGACTGTTCCAAACACATTTTCTATATTTATTGAATCCTGCCAACAGTCCAAGGAGGTAGCTCCTATTACTGTCTTCATTTCTACATTTGAGGAACTGAAAGCACAAAGAGGTTAAGTAATTTGGCAAAGATCTTGTTGCTGGTAACAGTCTGAGATGGCTCCCAACTCAGGGTATCTGGAGAGCTGTCATTGCATTCACACGGATGGCCACCCCTCTGCTGCTCCTGTCTCCATTAGCTTCTCTCCACTCATTTGTCATTGTAGAATGTGTATAATTTCAGTGTTGATAGCAAATAATGACCATCTTATATTGTAGTTATTTTTTAATTTCTTCTGTGCTTTGCTAATGTGGTATACTGTAATCATATTTATCTATTTCATTTAAATTAAAATTAAATACAATTAAATTCAGTTTCTCGGTAACAAAAGTCACAGTACATGTACTCAGTAGCCCCATGTAGTTGATGTTTCCTGCCTTTGAGAACACAGATCCAGAACATTTCTGTCACTGCAGAATTCTGTTGGACTCGGCTACCTCAGAGCTGTGTGCATGCATTCTCTTGTATAAATGCCAACAAAAGGAGCTTTCTTCGCTTTGGAACTAAAGAGAACAGAGAAAGGCAAAAGTAGGAAAATACAAGTACAGAAATGTAAGCTAGCAAGGAACCTTAAACAAGTCCGATCAGGCAGCTTGAACTCTGTTTGGTTTTGCCCCAGACTTACCCTATAATTCTGTACCATAACTTTTCCGTTAGTTGATTTTTATTTGGGCTTACGTTTCACACATATGAACTGAATACTGATAGCACTATGACTTCTACCTGTTAGAACTAAGGCTAGAAATTTCAAATGGTGTTTATTGGATCATTTTGTGTTTAAAACCTTTATTCTGGTTTACCTTTAAAGGAACGTGATAAGGAGGTCACAAAGCTACAACTCTTATTTCTGGTATTTTAAAATATTTTTGAGGGTTAATCATCTTTGAAGGTTGGAAAATTATCTAGATGACTTTTAAGGAAAATTTTACAATGATTGATGTTGCCATAAAATATTACTTATATAATAATGGATGCAGTCTTGTGAAACTACCTAAGGAGCAGTATTTTTTTTTCCTAACTTGATGACAATCATCTTTGAGTTCATGCATAATCAGTAACCTCTTATCTATTTACGAGCATTCCATTCTACATAATAATTTCCAGTTAGTCAACATATATATAAGGTGCTTGAGATTGCAGAGAAAAATGAGAATTGAGTTTGTTCTTGCACTGTGAATATATGTATGTATATAATTTTGTCAAAAGCCTAATGCATATCAGTTATGAGAAATAAAATGAAAATGTTTATAAAACATGTAACTTTATAACATATGGCATTTTGTTTATCTTAATTATACATAATATTATTTGAATGCAGGAAGAGCGAACCATGCTAACAAAAGAACTTTCTTCACTTCGAGACCAAAGGGAACAGCTAAAAGCAGAAGTAGAAAAATACAGAGAATGTGACCCGCAAGTTGTGGAAGAAATACGTAAGTTTGTATTACACTTTGAGGGTTTTTAACTTTGCTAATGAAAGATACTTTATACTTCTAGTTCCCTGGTAACCATTCTCCATGTATGTGAGAAAATAAAGCCCTTAATAGTGTTAATATTTCATTAATATTTCCATTAAGGGATCTTAATGTTAAAGCATTGAACAGTAACAACTTTGAAATTATGAGCATTTCAAGAACAAGGAAGGTCAGTGAGGTAGAAGGATAAAGTCATAAAATATAAGCTTAGGAAACTGAGGAGTCAGAGAGGGAACTAAGCTGTTGTCTTGATTCTAGAAAGAAACTCACCATTATCTTCCAAGAAAAGTGATATCAAAAAGGATGAGTTTACAAGTTGCAGAAAATTAGTCTGTGCATTGACTTGCCTTGTGAACACTCCAATGATATTCTTCCTTACTTTTAAACCAGAGTCCCCAGAGCTTCATTTTTAATAATTTTTATATATTCATGTAAATATGGAATTTTGAATATTTGAAGAAATGATACAGTGTGTTATAAAAATACTACATTTAATTGCTTAGGGAAATATGCATAACCTTTTTATATTTTTCTATCTTAGCTTCTCTTTTCATTTAGGAAATTTTACCCAGTGAAACTTTTAGAAAAAAATGACAGTATGTGATTGAAGGCTTTGAGAGAAATTGAAAATATTTGGTATTTTTAAATTAAGTTGAGAATCACATGGTATTCTTCACAATTAAAAAGATTTTAAGCAGTTCAGTTAGTGTTATCTACAGTTAAACTTAGTTTTAGAGACAGGTCCTGCTCTGCACGACTGCAGGAGTCACCGTTCAAGTCCATGCGGTGCACAGCTGAGATAATATGTATCAGTCCTAGTTCAGCTGATTGCCCAGGGCAATTTTCAAAGCAAAATGGAGACAGAACCCCCTGAGCCAGTTTCTGTGAATTAAGTATTTGGGAGACATGTTAACTCTTTTGTGCTGCCTCCAGATTCTTTTCATTTATTATTTTCTTGCAGAAGAAAGTGCTAACCAAGTCTGCTACAGAATTAACCACTTTAATCTATTTTAAAGTTTTAACTAGTATCAAATGACCCTTAGTGAATACAAGCACATCAAAGCAACAGGACACAAGGTATGAATTCACTACTAGGAAGCTAGGCCTGCTCATGATTTACCTTCAAAAGGAAACACGTACTGTGTGTTAAAGAGGACATCGGATGTTATGTGTCTTATCTAGAGCAGATTCTCATGAAAGACTGTTTTAAGAACAATTTTCTTACCCAGATTTAATACCTTCAGATGATTTATTTTCAGGATCAGCATGGCTGTGCCCTGTAGCAGTTCCTCATGAAAATTACGTTTTCACATTAACCAAATATGATCTTTCATTTATTATTTTTACTTGGTTCTACGTTCCTTCCTGATTTTAGTTTTGTGCAATTCTTGGACTTTCTCCTTGAAGTACCAACTCTTGCTTCCCCATCTCATTCTTTTTTCTATCCAGGGACCCATAGGTCTTAGCCATACCTAGTCAAGGCTTCTGCTTTTTCACCCTGTGGTCCTCATTGGGTTGTCACAGCTCTTTCCTTGGGCAGATGACCCTGACTGATATCACCTCAACTGTGACCTCCCATTTTTACAGTCCTTTTCATGATTTTGATTACATCTGTCCACTCAGGAACGACTAAAACTCTTATTTAGGCTTAGAAAACTATTCTGACCTATGCTGATGGTGATCGTAAGCCAGTGGAGCATCTTGAGTTGCTGAAAATCAAGACAGAGAATTAGGCCAGACTGACTCATGAAGTGGGAAAACTTGTTTCAGGCACATAATTTCCAGTGTTGCCATTTCTTGTACCTCTGAATCAAGCAGCAATCTTGGCAAGTGCATCACCTGTTAGAAAGGTAATCAAACTTGAAGAAAGTGGTTTCAGGGTATATTAAAGATGATGGGTTTTCTGGAGAGTAGAATAACATAGTTGAGATGGAAGTTGCAACTATAATTTTATACTGGTTGCCTGAATTCTCTCCATCTTAACCCTTGAATTTAAAAATTGGTAATTTATTTCTCAACCCAAGGAAAACATGCCAATGTGAATGAGTATTATGCGGGGTATGAGGTCTAAGTGAATGAGAAGTTTTCTGATTTTCAGTGAAGAGACTATCTTTCTTCATCAACATCAAACCTAAATTATCTTTTAGTATTTATTTATGCAGCCACATAAGAATGGATCTGTATTTGGGTTATATAGAATTTGCAATTATGAATCTATTACAAATATATTAATTCTTTACATTTTCACATTGTATGTTTCTGATCTTAATGGGAAATGAAAGGATAAGAGTCCTTCCTTCCTAGTTTTGTGCTATTATTTTTTTATTTCATTAAAAAATCTTTTATAGAATACATTAATTATAGAAAATTACAGCATATTTAATAGACATTAGATGTGTAGGATAATTACATTATTCCATAAATAAATTTTAAGAGTCTCATGTTCTACCGACCAAGCCAGTTGGGCCATAAATATATTTTAGATGTGAAGGTAGCACCATATCTTTTTCTGTGGAATGTTACCAAACTACAGTGAAAAGAAAAAAAACTGTCAAAGCCTGTATACCTGTAGAAAGAATTTTTAAGCTAACTTCAGTTCATATTTTTATAGAGAAATGTTTAATTTCTTGGCTTTTAAAATTCAAACAGCTAACAAGTGAAACTTTATATGTGGAGCTTTTACTTTCGGCCAAAATAGAGTAATAATGTACTGAATTTATCCCCCCACATAAAAACAAACAATATATGAAATGACAGTTTTCAAGATACTTGATATCAGACCACAAAGGAAAGTGATTCCTAGAGAAAGGAAACAGACAAAGTAAACCTTACATTGTCCCAGGTTACTCTGTTGAGTTTCCTGGCTGCAGCACAAAGAAGGAGAACCTAGGCAGAGCCCTGCAGACTCCCTGAGTCGAGGAGATGCAACTGAGATTAGGGAGACCAACAGCATTCTAGAGGGGAAAGAGTAACACAAAGAGAACCCTGGATATCTAGAGAGGGTTCCTCTCAAGTAGTTGATGCATGCATATGAGAAATATACCCAAAGCTGAAGAAAGAACAATCTCAAAGGATTGAAGGAACAGTGCCAGGCACTCACACAGGAGCAGGAGTAGTGTCTGCTTTCACCAGCCAGACTAGCAAAATTTATAATCCATAAGGCATTGGGTAGAGTACTCAAGAAGATCTTGCCTCAGTAGAAGGGAGTAGTTAGCCCTCAACTGAGCTTTGCTCTCAACCCACCTAACAAGCCATAAGAACAAGTCTTGAAAGGATCAAAGTATTGTACAATAACCTAAATTCATTCCTAACAGAGCTCAATAATTTTTGTAGGAGTACAAAAATATCCAGCACCCAGCAAGAAAATATTCATGTCTGGCATACAATGAAAGATCACCAAGTATGCAAAGAAGTAGGGAAAACATTATCCTTAATGAGGAGAATAATCAAACCTTCAATGAAAACTGACCCAGAATTAACACAGATAGTAGGATTAGAAGACTATAACATTAACAGTTACTATAAATGTACTTTATATGTTCAAAACGTTAAGTAGAAACATTGAAGATATAAAAAAGATCCAAGTCAAACTTCTGGAGATGAACACTATGGTGTCTGGAAAGAAAAATACACTGGATTGGGTTAACAGCAGATTGAGCTTCTGCAGAAAAGATTAGTGTATTTGAAGACATAGCAATAGAAACTACTCAAAATGAAACTCAGGGAAAAATAATTTAATGAAAATAGCCTCTGTGAGTTATAGGACAACTTCAAGTGACCTAATGTATGTGTAATTACAGTCCCAAAAGGGGTGTATTTTGAGGGTGGGGCCAGGGCAGGGGGTGTTTCAGACCAGAAAAATATCTGAAGAAATAAATATCAGAAGAAATAAAGGTGTAAATTTTTTTTTAATTTGATTAAACCCACAGATTCAAGAAATTTAAATATGTAAGTAGTAAATGGCAGTGATCTCTGTATCACTAAATCTAGAGAACTTTTTTAAGCTTTACCTTGACTTACCCTAAATCCCTTTTCCCAATGAGATTATTGTTTTTAAAATGTACTTTTTGGTAATGAAGGGTTTCATAGGATTTGGCTATCATGTTATTGCAGAACAGATTATACTGGATTAAAGGATTATGAGTTTCACAAATTGATTTTAATAGGATTTGGTTCTTAATAATGTGGCTGTAACACTTTGTATTATAGCAATCAGGCTTATCTCTAAGTCTGTCATGACTTATTTTGAAACTTTTTTCTGCTGATAATAGCTATAGCCCTTATGTTCCTGTAGACATGATTATGTATTATCTCTCATTTCTCAATAATTCTTGCAGGAAATATTTATATTTCATGCCAGTTGAATTACTGATATCATTAAACAAGTATTAGCAAGATTAGTTGCAAATATCCAAGAAATGAGAAGTAAAAGAAATAATTTATTAAAAAAATAAATTTTTATTTTAGCTACTCTGATCATTACTTAAGTGAGAAAATAAGTTGTAGTACAACCTGAATTCTCACATTAAAGGATTTGGAAAGTAAGTCTTACAAGCATTTAAGAAATTTTCTTCGAAATAAATGCCCAGATGACAGTGAAAATGATGGAGTAAGGACCTTTGGAAATTTACCCTTCCATGAAAACTAGCAAAAATTGTTACAACTTTTCCAGAATTCTAGAAACTAACCAAAGATTTGCCCATTCAAGAAAAATGACTGGACCTCTGCAAGAAGAGTGAGCTTTGTGTTGTTTAATTTGCTCTAGTTTTATCGCCTACCCTCCCCTCAACAGTCAGCCCTGCATTCTTGGTATCAGAGGGAGTAGGATAGAACTGGAGCTCTTTTAGTCCCTCATTCCCAAAGAATTGTCGTTATTTGGCATCTTTGGTGGTTCCCTAAAAGCCACTAATAGAAAGAATTGTCTTCTTTTGACCTGGCTTGTAGTATGCTCATCACTAACAGCCTCTTCCTGGGGACCGTTTGTCTAAAACAATTACAGGCAAGACTTTAACTTCACAACTGTCTTAGGTGATGAATAACAGTTAAGGAAAAGAGTAGACTAACTAAAAAGCTTAAAGGGAGAGACCAAAGGAGATGTTCATTGGTGCCTTGAAAAGAAACATATTCCTGGAAATCTAGAATGCCACTTACATGCATAGTGCTGTGTACATTCTCAGGAAAGACCTGAGAAGGTCCTAATCTCCTACCACTAGCTGACCTTGACAATCTGTGCAAGAAGGAAGTGAAGGCTAGAGCAGAGTTGTAAATTGACTAGCTGGGTATTGTTGAAACCTGCCTTAGCACACACAGAAACACACACACACAATCTCTCACCAAAGACTTGGAGATTTAATCCAGGTGTTTAAGGTGCTGTTCAATTATTAGCTGACGAGTAAGCAAACTGACTACAGACTTCAGTAGCCACACATAATAAATATAGACTCTGCAGAATTGGTTCAGTAAATCATTAAATAAACAATAACTACAACAAGTAGCAACAACACTAACCCTGGGAAGAATCTGATTTCCAGAATTGCAACATTATATTATTTTAAATGATCAGTTTTCAATAAAAAACAATTACAAGACATACAAAGAGACAAGAAAATGTGGCTCATGCATGATTTTGGACTTGCTAGACAAAGACTTTAAATCAGCTATTTTAAATATGTTGAAAGTGCTAAGGAAAAACATGTCTAAGAAACTAAAGGAAACTCTGAGAATGATATCTCACCTAATAGAGAATATTAATAAAGAGATAGAAATTATTAAGAAGGAACCAAATAGAAATTCTGAAAACTATGATAGCTTAAGGGAAAAATTCACTGGAGGGATTAACAGCAGTTTGAGCAGGCAAGAGAAAGAATCAGTAACTCAAGGATAGTTCAATTGAGATAATCCAGCCTGAGGAACAGAAATCAAAAAGAGTAAAGAAACATTCACAGTGTCTCAGAGACCTATGGTATGGCATCAACAGTGTCACATACTCATAATGGAAATCACAGAAGTTGAGGAGAGAGAAAGAGGGCAAAAGAATAAGGGCTGAAAACATCCCAAATTTGATGAAAAACTTTACACATTCAAAAAGCTTAACAAATTCCATTTAGGACAGCCTCAAAGAGATCTACACAGAGACACATCATAATCAAACTGTCAAAAGATAAACAGAATATTGAAAGCAGCAAGAAACAACTCATCATATAGAAGGGATCTTCAGTCAGATTAACAACTTGATTTTTATTAGAAGCCTGTAGAGGCCAGAAACATTGGAATGACATATTCAAAGTGCTGAAAGAAAAAAACTGTCAACCAAGAATTCTGTATCTAGAAATACTTTCCTTAAAAACTGAAGGACAAAGTAAGATATTCCCAGATAAATAACTGAAAGGGTTTGTCACTAGTAGACCTACCTTTAAAAAGAAAAAAGGAAGTTCTTCTCATTGAAGTGAAAGGACACTAGGCAGCAACTTGATCAATGTGAAGAAACAAAGCAAACTAGATTCACATAAGGAAATCTAAAGCACAGTGCATGTGCATTTTTGTTCCTATCTTGTGTTCTCTTATCTGGTTTGAAATACAGCTACGTAAAGCAATAATGATAAACATGTTGGGCACACAATGTATATAGTATAATTTGTGACAATAACAGTATAAAACTGAGGAGGAGAATGGAGCTATGTAGGAGGAAAATTTTTGCATACTCTTGAAATTAATTTGGTATTCTAGTTAGATTGTTACAAAATAAGATGTTGGTAGTAGTCCCCAGGGCAACCACTAGAAAATTACCCAAAAATATTTGGTAAAAGAAATTAGAGAATTAAAATGATATGCTAAAAATATTCATTTAACATAAAATAAAGCAATTGTGGAGGAATTAAGAAGCAAAAATGCATATGACATATAGAAAACATATAGCAAATGGCAGATGTAAATCCTACTTTATCAGTAATTACATTAAATGTAAATGGGTTAAAGTCCAATTAGTAGGCAGGGATTGACAGAATAGATTAAAAATACATAAGCTAACTACATACTTTACAGAAGACTCACATTTGACTCAAAGACACAAATATAGTGAAAGTAAAGGCTGGAAAAAGATATTTCATGAAAACAATAACCAAAGGTGAGCTAGAGTGACTAGACCAGTACTAAAGAAAATAGACTAAGAGAAAAATTGTTACTATATAGACAAAGTACAGTTTATAAATATAATGTTAGAGGTCAACTCTTCAGGAAGATATGACAATTATAAACATATATACACTTAACAATAGAGAACCAAAATATGTACAATAAAAACCAAAAGAACTGAAGGGATAGACAGTTCAACAATAATTGTTTAAAATTTCAGTAATCCGTTTTGAATAAACAGTGGAGCAATGAGATGGAACATAAGCAAGGAATTAGAGCACTTACTGCTATAAACCAACTGAATCTAACACACATCTATAGAACACTTCACTCAACAATAGCAGAAGACACATTCTTCTCAAGTGCACATGAAATATTCAAGAATAGACCATATGTTAAGTGTAAGCAAGTCTCAGTAAATTTAAATGGATTGATAATACAAAGTATATTTTCTGATGACAGTGGAATATTATAAGGTAAATAACAGGAGGAAATTTGGGAAATCCACAAATATGTTGAAATTAATCAACACTCCTGAAAAAGGATGGCTCAAAGAAAATCATAATGGAAATTAGGAAATACTGTGAAATAGTGAAGATTAAAACGTATGAAAACTTACTGGATGCATGAAGGCATTGTTCAATGAGAAATTTATTAACATTTTAATGCCTGTGTTAAAAAAATAGAGAAAGCTCTCAAATAAATAACCTAGCCTTCCATCTTAAGAAACTAGAAAGAGAAGAGCAAACTAAACCCAAGGCATGTATTAGGAAGAAACTAAAATGACTAGAACAGAAATAAGAGAAATAGAGAAGAAACAGGAGAAAATCAATGAAACCAAAAGTTGGTTCTTTTTTTTTTTCCAGTTTTCAGTTTTATTAAGTAGAATTGTTATAATTTGACTGCACATATACAATATATTACATGTAAATACATATATACAATATACTGCACATTTTTTTAGTTTGCATATATGTACTGATCATTGTTTCTAAGAACAGTTTAGACCTTTAGCTTTTTAAACTTACATAGTTATCAAAGGAATAAAGCCAATCATAAAATAAGAATCAACAGAATGCAGTAATCCAGTCATAAAGGACAGTCAAATGTGCTTATGCATATCCAAGAAATCAATCATCTAAGTTATAAATAATAGGTAGTTCATTTATTTGTTTGTTTGTTTTTAAGATTCCACATATGAATGATATAATAGGGTGTTTTTCTTTCTCTTTCTGGCTCATTTAGAATGACCAAAAGTTGGTTCTTTAAGCAAATCAAAAAAATTGATCTTTAGCTAGACTGATCAAGAAAAAAGGAAGATTCAGATTACTAAGATCAGGAATGAAAGAGAAGGATCATTATTGACCTAACAGATAGAAAAATGATCATAAAGGAATACTATGAGCAGTTAGTTGTATGTCAATAAATTTGATAAGCTATATGAAATGAATAAATTTCTAGAAAGATACAAACTACCAAAACTATCTCAGGCATAAATGAACTATCTAAATAGATATATAACATGTTAAGAGATTGAGTTAGAAATTTAAAAACTTCTTACAATGAAAAGCCAAGCCTACACTGGTGAATTCTACCCATTTAAAGAAATAACTTTTCAATGAAAAAAGAAAGGAGAGAACACTTCCTAACACATTTTTTGAAGTCAGTATTACCCGGATACCAAAACCAAAGATGGCATAAGAAAAGAAAACTATAGTTAAGTATTGCTTATAAATGCAGATGTAAGAATTCTACAAATTGCTACAAAATACTAGCAGATCAAATCCAGCAGTATATAAAAAGGATTATACACCATGATTAAATGATACTTATCTCAGGGATGCAAACAACATTGTTTCAACATAGACAAAAATCAGTCAATCTAATCAATGGATTTACAGAACAAAGGTGGGAGGAAACCACATGATTGTCTCTAATAGACAAAAATTTTTTGATAAAGTCCAACACCCTTTTATTATAAAAACACTCAACAAACTAGGAATAGAAGTGAACTTTCTCAATCTAACAAAAGAGTATCTGGGGAAAAAAATACACAGCTAACATGATAAAAGGCTGTATGCTTTCGCTAAGGATGTCCACTGTCACCACATCTGTTCAACATTGTACTGGAAGTTCAAGGCAGGGCAGTTAGGCAAGAAAGAAAGAAAAAGAATCCATACTGAAAAGAAAAAAGTAAAACCACCTCTATTTGCATTTGACCTGATCTTAGACACATAGCCCTAAACAATCCACAAAACAACAACAAAGTACAAATATTAGACCTAATAAATGAGGTCAGCAGATTGCAAGATCAATCCATATGCAAAAATCACTTGTACCGTATGTACTATCAATGAACAGTCTGAAAATGAAGGGAAAATATCAAAATGAATAAATACTTGGAATAAAATTAATCAAAGAAGTACAAGATTTGTACTGAAAACTGCAAAACACTGAATGAAATTAAAGACCTATCTAAATAGAAAAGTATCCTGAGTTCACAAATTGAAAGACTTAACTAATGTTAAGGTGGAAATATTCCCCAAATTGATCTATAGATTAAATGTAAAACCTATTGAAATTCTAATTGCTTTTTTGGCAGAAACTGATGCTGATCCTAAAATTCATATGAAATTGCAAGGGACCCATAACAGCCAAAAGAATCTTGGGGGAAAAAAGAGTAGGAAGACTCAAATTACCCAATTTTAAAACTTACTACAAGTTTAGGATAGTCAAGGCAATGTGGTACAGGTATAAGAACAGACATATAGGTTAATGGAATAGACTTGAGAGTCCAGAAGCAAGGTTTTGAACAAAAGTGCCAAGACCATCAATCAGTACTCTTTTTATTTTATTTCTTTAATGGAGGTACTAGGGATGAACCAAGGGCCTCGATCGTATTCAGCATACACTCTACCACTGAGCTACTACTCTCCCCTATTTATTTTTTTTTAATTGTTATTTTCTTTTTCTTTTTTATTTATTTTTAATGGAGATACTGGGGATTGAACCCAGGACGTCATGCATGCTAAGCAAGTGCTCTACCACTGAACTCTACCCCCACTCCTGAGACTATCAATCAGGACAGAATAGTGTTTTCAGCTAATGGTGCCGGGCACAACTGGTTATCCACATGCAAATGAATCAATCTGACCTCCCACCTTATGCTATATATGAAAGTTAACTCAAGAGGATCAAAGACCTAAATGTAAGAGCTAAAACTATAAAACTCTCAGAAGAAAACACAGATGTGTATCTCTGTATCCTTGGTTTAGGCAACAATTTCTTGGATATGACATCAAAAGCTTGAGCAACCAACAAAAAAGTAGATACATTTGACTTCATCAAAATTAACAACTTTGTGTGTCAAAGTACATTGTCAGGAAAGTGAAAAGAACCCACAGAATGAGAGAAAATAGTTGCAAATCCTGTGTATGACAAGTGTCCAATATCCAAACCATATATTTTTTAAAATTCTCATGACTCAACTATTTAAAAAATGTAAGTATAGGCAAAGGATTTGAATAGACATTTTTCCAAGGAAAATAAATAAATGGCCAATAAGCATATGGAAAGATGCTCAACATCATCATTAGGGGAATGTAATTTATTTATTCCCCAAAATGTTGTACATACAGTTAACATTTGAACCAGCAATTCCACTCCTAGGTATATACCCAAAAGAATTGAAAACATGTTCACACAAAAATTATTAAATTGTTCATATTAGTAATAACAGCCCATGTCCGTCAACTGATGAGTGACTAAATGAATTGTGGTATAGCCATTCAATGGAATATTATTTAGCAACAAAAAGGAATGAAGTATTGATACATGCTACAGTTGATAAACCTTGAAAACTTTGTGCTAAGCGAAAAGAAGCCAGACATAAATGATTTAATTTATATGAAATGTCCAGAATAAGGAAATCCATAAAAGCAAAGTAGGTAAGTGGTCTTCAGGGGCTGAGGGAAGGGGGAATGTGGACTGACTCCTAATGGGTGTAGGATTTCCTTTTGGGTGACGAAAATGTTCTGGAATTAGGTAATGGTAATGGTTGTACAAACTTGTAAATATACTAAAACCTACTGAAATTTCACTTCAGTATGGTGATTTCTGTGATATATAAATTTCAATAAATAAATAACTATTATGGTGATAAATAATATTTGTGCCTTGTTGATCATGGCATTATTGTATGCTGTATAGATTAACTTGAAAGACATGATATAGATACATTTAATAGCAGGATGTATAATTAAATTTTTAAATTAAAATAAATATTTCCTTCTACAGGGCTACTGTATGACTGTTAAAATTTTATTGTCAGGTTTATTGTGGTCTAAAATATACATAAACTAAAATGCTTATCATTAAACACATTATTTTACCCTTTCTTGGTGTTGTAAATTGTTTGAGAAACATCTCAGTTAAACATATGTTGTCTTTAAAGGAGCAAGTGCAGTAGTAATGGACATTTAGGAAAGGGAAGTTGTTCACGTTGACTTTCTTTTCATGACGAATATAACTGCAGCTATCTAAAATTTCCCTGGGAAGCTGAGCAGGTTTGTGAGATACAGTATCACTATTTGAGCTTTTTTCCCAAAGCCATTTTGTATGTATAACCTTTGTTTATATATTTTTTAAAAAGAATCTATACATAGATGAACATTATTTTGTGTGTGCATGGATATATATATATATTTTTTTTTTTTTTCAGGTCAAGCAAATATACTGGCTAAAGAAGCTGCTAACAGATGGACTGGTATGTATCACAGGGCACTGGTAAACTGGTCAGACTCTTCCACAGTTACTATGATATGAAGTGCAGAAGCTATTGTGCCTAGTTTTGTTCAAGAAAAGACATTTCTGGAAATGTATGTATTAATCAAGTTTTTATATATTAACTCACTTTAGTAACAAGGTTTTTTTTTTTTTAATCTTATTATGAGTCATTTTGTAAATTATAAGACATTTTTTAAAACCAATGATTTTGTCCAGTTTAAGTTTTGTGTAACTTTTCCCAGATAAATGGCTTAGGCTGATCCCTTAACCTTCGTATATATTAATACAAGATACAAATTTAAGAGTGTATCCTAAAGATTGGTCTTCTTGCTTATAATAAGCCAACATTTGTTGAGGGCTGACTGTAAGCCAGGCATTGTAAAGTGTGTCCATGGTGTGTTCTCATTTTATCCCCACAACAGTCTTGTGAGGTGGATAGGATTATCATCCCTAATTTTAGAGATGAAGCTGAGGCCACTAGGAGCCCACAGTCACACAGGTGCTGGGCAGTGGGACAGGGATTCAATTTCACGGTCCAGGCTCTTGCCCACTGCATGATACGCTCTTCTCCGTGTACCTGCTTTCATGTCAACGCCTCTTTAATCTACTTACCAATAGATATACCCTCTGGTCTATGTCAGGATATTTTAAGAAATGGGAATTAATAAGGCTTTATCTATGTGTCTTAAAGTTTAGAAGAAAGTTAATAAATAATAACTGTAGAGAATTATATACAAGCATGATTATGACTGTTAAAACCTGTCTGGAAGTTACACTGGTGTTTTTCCAGTATTTAATTATAAGATAGTGGTAATTGGACTTTTCCACTTGGTAAGTCTTTAGTGTCTTCACATGTGTTACTCATCTTTGTGTTTCTGTGGGAGAGTGTGGATAAGATTACATCGACAAAGAGAGGCACAAAGGTTGAAGTGGCTGCCTTAAGTCAAAGGTGATTAGTCACTGGAAGAACAGGGATTTGAGCCAGGTTTCCCTGATTCCATGTCCAGGCCTCTGTGTTTCACAGAAAGCTTAAGAATCATTTTTCCTTGTCTGTTTTATAATTAGGTAGACTGATAAAATCAATGTAACTGGCCTTTGGTTCCTATACAGTTACAATCTTATTTATTACAAAGCTATTTCCTACATAATGTAGTGCTTTAGTGATAGGAACAGAGGAGGGTAAAAGCAGCAAACTTAACATTGAACAAAAGAAGATAGTGAAACGTGTGTCCTGTAAAATGTGAGTAAATAATAAATACAGTGATGTATAGGTTTGAGTAATACAAAATTTGAGTGAGAAAAGTGACAAGTGAATTTTTAGGTTAAAAATAAGACAAGAGGAAGTAGTGGGAGTATAGCTCAGTGGTGCTTAGCATGCACGAGGTCCTGGGTTCAATCCCCAGTTCCTCCAGTAAAAAACAAAACAAAAAAAGACGAGAGTCACAAAGTGATTTCCCCCAATGAACAAGGCAGCTAAGCAAACAGTAGGAACCGGCAGCCTGTGTAGATGGTGGGAGGAGCTTGGCTTTGAACAGAATCCATGTTGCGCTCCTTATTTGCTATGTGACTTACTGAACTTCTCTGAGCCTGCTTCCTCATCTGTTCAGTGTGGATAATATCTACCTCATATTTTGGGAGGATTAAATAAGATGGTTTGTAAGCCCTTGAGCACACCATTAGACACAGATAAACAAATATTCCCCTTTTCCCTTTCTCTTCAAAAAAATCCTTTCATGTTTTCCAGTTGGTCATAAACTTCAAAAATTATAATTTAAAAAATGTGAACAACTTTTTTCCCCTTGTGTTATTAGCTGAGAAAGAACCTGAATCTTTTTAAATCATGTAGGAAGGATATTTTTAGGACAGCAGAAACAGCTAAGAACCATCTTTCCATTTGAGGAGGGAGGGTGTAGCTCAAGTGGTAGAGCACGTGCTTAGCGTGCACGAGGTCCTGGGTTCAATCCCCAGTACCTCCTCTAAAAATAAATCAATAAATAAACCTAATTACCTCCCTCCCCCTCAAAAAAAAAACTTAAAAAAATTTTTTTGGGGTTTACAGCTTGCTTGCTCCTTCTAACATAAAAGTGTTATGCAAGAATCATGTAGTTAAAACAAATTACACCTCAGAATGCCTCTTCTTAAAACAACAAAGAGGAAGCATCAATAATACTTAAAACTAAAGATTGTTATGTAATTATTAGTTAAGATTTGGTTTCTTTATACAGAAAAGCTCCCTAAAATATATTCTGAATCGAGCATATTAACTTTAGTAATTCAGTATTTCGGTTTTATAGAATGAGAAATTACCTCAGGGTATAACTAGAAATATCACATCTAAATGTTTTATGACATTAAATACTTTAAATGTGATTTATCAAATTACATAAAACCTTGCCTAATAACTAAGACAGTGGAGTTTTTACGACTGTGTGAGAGGCATCTTAACGAACGAGGAGGGATAGATGTGTGGTCCTGACGTAGACTCATGAGTGTGCTACTGCCCATCCGATTCCTATATGTATATATATATATATGCGTGTGTGTGTATATAGCTTGGGTATGATGTCATATAAATTAAGACAAATTCTACCAGACTTCAGGTTGTTTCTTTAAAAACAAAAAAAGGACCTATTTCTTATCCATTTGCAAACATTTCCACATAATAGAAAAATTAATTGACAGGGATGAACTGTCAAGATTTTGGGCAACATTGTCTTGAAGGCAGACATCCAGTGGCCCAAGGACATATTTAATCAGAGTCTTTTTGAATTGGTCCATTGAGCATTGTGTAGAGAAGCTTTTTATTTGTCTGTTCTTCATCTTTGAAGATTTATAATAAAATGTTTTCATGCCCTCATATAAACCAGGAACTTCTTCCTGCAAAGCCTCTAGCCTTGCTCTGGTGCCTTGTTTTCTTCTCTCCTGATCCGGTTTGAAGTCCATTCCTCCAGGCTTCCTAGAGTGTTGCATGTGTCCTCTTATTTCCTGGAAATCCTTCTGTATTCTTGAGCCTATTCTGGAAGCTGTACACATAACCCTTGATGTTTTCTCTCTAACAGACATATCACTTTGGAATTGTTTAGAAATAAATTGATTTTTCTCTCTACTCTTGTGTCAGCTTGAAGGCATAGGCTCTTTATGTTCTGGAATTCCTGTAACACACTTAATACCTGTCTTATGTAGCAGTGGGCTCTCTATAAGTATTTGCTTCTGATTGTCAAGAATGCACAGGTTGTGCAGACACTAATAAAACTACACAGGTCATTCTACAGTACCTCATGCTATTAGTGTTCTCGCTTAGGGTCTTGTGAAAAGTAAAGATTTAGTTTAGACTGTTACACGGATTTATTTTAGTGTCTGTTATTCCGTAACACATTAATTAAAAGAAATGAGGATCTTTTGTTAACATTATTCTATTTGATATAGTAGTATTCACCTTAGCAGTGAACTTCATTCCTAACATTTAGTTATCATTATCTGATAGTTGGAATTAAACTTTATTTTAGAAAGTTTTTTTAAATGTTTTAAAAAGTGATCAAACTACATATATTAATTTCCTAAGAAATCATAACATTATACTTCAGACTAGGTGGCTCAAACAACAGAAATTAATTTTCTCACAGTTCTGGAGGCTGGAAGTCCAAGATCAAGGTGTGAGCAGGTTTGGTTTCTTCTGAGGCCTCTCTCTCCTTGGCTTGTAGGTGGTCACCGTCTCCTTGGGTCCTGACAGGGTCTTCTCTCTGCCTGCCCCTGGTGTCTCAGGGTGTCCACATTTCCTCTTCTTACAGAGACACCAGTCAGATTGGATTAGGACCCTTCCTAATAGGCTCGTTTTCACTAAATCACCTCTTTGAAGACCCAATTTCCAAATATAGTCACATTCTGAGGTAGTGGGCTTAGGACTGTAACATACGAATCAGGGGAGGTGACGCGATTCAGCCAATAACACTCCAGAAGAACCTGTTTTAACCCTTCATTCATCTCAACTAACACAGTGCTCAGCGTTTTATGGAATACTCTGAACCAGAAAACTGTATACCATTATTTTTCTCTATTTATAATAATATTCATTATGAAGATGGTGAATGTACATTAAAGAGAACGTGTAAAATTAAAGCTCACCATCATTCCCATCCCCTGGGTGCAGCTGCTGTGAGCACGTTGGCACTGCCTCGTGTCCCTCACTGCCTGCGCGTAGTCACCCTTCCAGGGGGTTAGACATTCAGAGTGCTTCTATTTTTCCCTTTTGTTACACTGGGGTGAAGATTTGATCATAAATCTTTGTACACATTCTGTTTTATTTCCTTGGGATAAATCCCTTTAGGTAGATAAAACAGTTTTTTCAGTGGCAAATGCAGTTTAAATTCCCCCCAGGGGACACGGAGGACACATCTTCTCCTTTCTTAGTCTTAAGAGAGGAGAACCCCTTCCCTCTTCCTCACCCCTTTGCTCTCCCACTGGCCTGACTGGGAGCCATTACTCTCTGTGGGGGAGGGAGGGGTCTGGCCAGAATGCGTTCCTTTGGGGACCGGAGCAGCTCTGATCCCTGAGGTAAGAGGCCTGCCTCTGCTGCAGAAATGTGGAGGAGGCGCCACTAACTTCTCCCCGTCTTTGGATTATTCTTTAAGTCAGCTATTCTTTAGCGGCAACTAATTCACTGAATTTTTAAATATGAGATCCATTTATTCAAAACACTCATTAAATATTTTCTTTCTTCTGAAATTAATTGCCATTACTCTTGAAAATACAGAAATCTCCTTATTTTGATACTTCTAGAAGTAAAATTAAAAAAAGCCTGTAGAATATATTTGAAATGTTTTATGATTATGTTTTTGATTCTCAAAAGTGTTTCTCCATTTTCTTTATAGATAACATATTTGCAATAAAATCTTGGGCCAAAAGAAAATTTGGGTTCGAAGAAAATAAAATTGATAAAAATTTTGGAATTCCAGAAGACTTTGACTACATAGACTGAACTGCTCAGTGTCGGTGAAGGATCTATGTACTTGTGAATATGTAACGTTTTTGTTACCCAGCTAAATGTACTGAATTATCATTTACCTGTAACTGTGTTTTTCATTTTATTAATTTTAAATAAAGTATAAAGTGTAGATGTTTTGCAGTCTTTGATCAGTCAAAAACAGGATGAGAGCCTCAGTGCTCATCAGAGTAGGAGAATGCATAGTAAAGCTGTCCACCTGTTAGGCTTACCAGTAATTTTTTTAGAGATCACAGCCATCATGACATGATAACATTTTTTATTTTCATTCAAACATTAAGTATTAAGAACTAAGGGTACCTTTGAAGGCTCTATTATACACATACATGCTTGGAAATAACAAAAAACCCTAATTGCTGCTTTACTATTTCTCAGTATTTAGTGGAAAGTGTGTGTGAGTGATTCTTAATATACTGCATCATATTTACAAATCTTCCACAGAAAAAAATACAGAAAGTTGGTATTCCTCAAACTTAAAGTTAGATAGAATTCCTCAGATGTGAAAACTACTTTCTTTTGAATGTGTGATGCTTTTCTACTGTAAAGAATAAGCACTTTGTCCTGATTTATGTACTTTTTATAAGATGATATAGTGGTGTCAGTATAGCACACATCACCAGCTAGAGTTCAGGGATTTTTATTCAACTGCCGAAAAAAGAGTAGGTTAAAAATAATGTATATCTCGTGTGTCTTTTTTTATTTCAGCCTATGCATTTAGAGTATTTGCAGGCACTCCAAGACAAACGTAAAACAAAAATCAAAACAAATGTGCGTAATGCCCTTTACACACATGCCTTAATTTTTTTTTTTATACTGTCCAGTTTTGATATTCTTTTAAGTAACTTGAATGAAGTACTCCGTATGTCTGAAATGACCCAGATGGCATCCAGGCCATTTGTAAGTGAATCTGGCCTTTGTATTGCATGGGGTTGCTCCGGGCCTACTTAATCACTTCCTGGATATGGGCGGGAACTTACTGGTCCAACTTTGTTCTTGAGGCCAATTTATGTTGCCTTAAGGCAACAGCTCTTCTCACAGGAGAAAGTATTTGGTGTTAAGAGACAAAGGACAAAACATAAAAATAACCCATCATAAGCCTTTCCCTAATACACTAATTGTGGGAATTCCAAAATTTCTCAGACCCAGTGTGCTATTTATTAGAAAAGATGCTTCCTTGAGAGAAGGTATGTGTGTTCTAAAAGGAAGCCATTTCTAATGATCCCTAAAAGATTCTGTTTTATAAATATTCAGGCAGTGTCAAAAAGATTTTTTGAGTATTTTGGAGGCTAGCAAGAGAACGATTAAGTCTGTTCGTGAGTAGGCCAGAGGTTGTGGTACCCTCCTAAGCCAAAAATGTGCTGGTAGGGGTTTAACTAAACTGACTCTTTGGGAAGTGGGGTGGGGCTTGGTTTATAGTATTTGCCTATTTGTGTAGCGTAAATATTCCCAACATGGCCAGTTTCAGATTACCAACGTGGTGACAATGAGGGTTGGGAAAAGATGCTCAGTAGCACAACATTAGACAGTATTTCTCCCATACAGGTGCAGTAGGTGTACATCTCAAGAACAGAGAAAATGGTAAAATAAAAAATAATTACAGAGGGATGAGTTTTTAGTTTTAGTACCATTGTTTTTAATATGATACAGTTTATCGTAGTTTGTGTGATTTAATCTTAGTGATGGCAGTGTTTAACAGCTGGCTCCCTGTTACTTAACAGTTGGCTTGCCTACTCCAACACATCACCGTTCTTAATCTTTAAGAGCTGCTTTTGAGCTTGTTTTTCCCTGAAACTAGAGATGGTTAAGAAGCCCATGGGCATTGGTCCAGCCAAGCTCTAGGTAATCCTTAGTCCTGGGTTCTGAGTACAACTGGGGTAGACATAGAGTCAAATTACTAGTGGTCTGGGATCAAATATGATTCAGTAAATGTTATAATTGATATTCCCAAATATTTAAATGAATTGGAAGTTTAAAGGATATTTGAGAGCTGATTTCCATCTTAACCCATTCTTCACATGTAGTTATTTTTAAAATCTTACTATCTGTCCAATTTTTAAAGGGTTCTGGGAGAGACTTCACAGTCTCCTAGTAGGTTTCACAGTTGTTCAGGGCCAGGTCAGATCACTGAAATGTCCTTTCTGAGGTTGGGCCAGGACCAAAACAATACATAGGAAGAACTGGACATGACTTTTCCTCTGATGTCTGCCACATCTTTAGTCTCACAGGATTACAAAGTTCTTGGCCTGTCTCTGAAATAGATGTTATGATCCTAAATTTTATCAAGCAGTTCTCTCTAAGCGACTAGGAAAGGAAATGAGTAGAGCTGGCAGCCAAGAAGCATGAACCATCCCAATAATTCTTGAGCAGAAAAGTCTAAATTGTAAACACGATAATACTTTTTTTGTGTGAACATGATTGGAGTAAAATATAAAACATTTTCCAGCTAACGTGGCATCATTTGTAAGAGCAGTTACAGTGTGACAGATGGTAGGAAGATGCTTTAAAATTGTACATAAACTCCCTTTCAGGGTGTGCTTCTTGAATACTGTCTATATACCTGGAGGAAAATGCACTGCATGATGAAATGGCCCTTTGTGGTGAATTTATGTTATACTTACACCAGCTTGATTTTTTAAAAATTATTTGTGAGAAGTAGAGGTCAGGTAACGTGGCTGTCTCTGGAAGTACTCATTGAATCTCAAGCCTAAAGATTTCTATTAACCAGGATTGGCAAACTGCCCCCGAGAGCCAAATCCAAGGCGTGTTTTTCACAGCCCTTGAGCTAAAAGTATCTTTTTACACTTTTTTAAAGATAAAAATAGACGAGATTATGCAACAGAGGCTGTATGTGGCCTGCAAAGCCTGAAATATTTACTACCTGACCCTTTACAGAAAAAATTTGCCAGCTTCCAAAAGATCAAAAACTGACAGGCCATGGTCTAGATATGACCTGTGAGGTATTTTATTTTGCTCAGACTTTCATTGTTCATTTGCATTAGTTGCTAGCATGTCCACGTATAAAATGTCACATGCAAATTGAGATTTTCAGCTTCTTTTGGTAACTGGGTGATTTAGCAACCCGCATGGCAAGCAGCAAGCCCACTAGAGGTGAGTAGGACTGGCCCAGCGGTGACTGGTTCCTTTCTGAGAGGGAAGCCTCCCAGCTTTCTTTTTCAAGTCACAATTTTGTTCCAAAGTTGATAAACCAACTTGAGGTCAAACTTTAGTTTCAACTTTTCAAATTCCAGGAAAAAAACCTTGGTGCTATTTTTATTGTTGAGATTGTATTAAATGTATAAATTAACATAGAACTGGTAATCTTGATGATGATGAAACAGTCTATTCAAAAACAAAAGAATGTCTTTCCATTTGCTCAAACATACTTTTGTGTTTTTCCAATAGTTTTATAGTTAACTTCACGTAGAATTTTCAATTTTCTTAAGTTTATTCTTAAGTATTTTATTTTTTTGTTGTTGCCATTGTAAATGGAGTTTTCCATCTTATTTTATTTATTTTATTGAAGTTTGGTCAGTGTACAATGGTGTGTTAATTTCTGGTGTACCATCTTATTTTCTAACCAGTTATTATTTATGTATCTGAAGGCTATTGATTTAACATATTAACTTTACATCCTGCTATCTTCCTAAATTCTTTTTTGATTGAGTTTGTTTTATAATTAATTCTCTTAAGTTTTCTAGGTATCCTATCATGTCATTTTCACATAGAAATAGTTTTAATTCTTCTAACTGTTATGCTTCTAATTGTTTTCTCTTATCTAATTGCATTGGCTAATACCACTCTTAAAACTGTAGTGGAGATAGAGAGCATCTTTGTCTTGTTTCTGACCTTAGTAGGGATACCTTTGTAATTCTGCATTAAGTAGAAAGTTGGCTTTTTATAATATATAATTGGTAATGTTAAGGAAGTATTAATCTAGAAGTATTTTCTCAAGAATTTGTATAAGGAATGCTTCTTGAATTCATCAAAGGATTTTCCTCATCTATGTAGCTAAGCATATGATCTTTCTTTTAAAATCTACTAATGTGAATGACATTAATATACTTCCTAACACTCAATTATCCATACATTCCTGGCATACAACCTACTTGGCCATGGTGAATTATTCTCTTAATATGATGTTAGAGTTCATTAATAGTTTGTTTAGATTTTTTTGCATCAATTTTCATAAGTGAGTCTCATCTGTAATTTTTTCTTTATGTGCTATCTCTATAGATTTGGGTATCAATGTTTTACCTGCTTCTTTAAAAAGATTTGGAAATTTTATTTCATTTCATTTGCTCTGAAACAATTTACGTAACACTGCGACTACCTAGTCTCCAGAGATACTTCATTATAATTTTAAATAAGAATAAAAACAAAAATTGGATCATTCCATATATATGAATCAATGCTATTTTGTTTTCCATTTAAAAATTTGAAGTTTGTTCAGAAAGTTTGTTTTGCTTGCTATGTATTACTTCTTCATAGAGATGGACTAAGATTGATAGACATTTGGTTTGTTTTCAGTTGCATGCTATTTCAGAAAATATTTTTAAAGACCATTTCCAAACATACCTGCTTGCACATTTATGGGTGTTCTGAAGATGAATCCCTTGACAAAAGAAAAGAATCCCTATTCATGAAGAAAGGATCTTGTAAAGAGAATATAAGAAACATAGGACAGAGCTGAATTTTATAGAAAAGAGGTTGAAGGGTAATGGCTTTGAGGGCTTTTTAACTTGCTTTTTCCATGGATTTTCTGAAATGAATTCTAAGTAATTCTTTATTAAAAAGATTTGTGAAAAATGAGCTGGGAGTCTTATTATCAAAAACAGATTTGTAAAAATTGCTGCCTTTTAGCTGGAATGTATTTTTGTTTTTATTATTTATTTATTTATTTTTAAATTGAAGTTTAGTCAGTTACAACGTGTCAATTTCTGGTGTACAGCACAATGTCCCAGTGCTGTAGTTGGAATTTATTAATGAAAAAAAATGTGTAATTAATGCTCAAGTGTCTTTAGGTTAAAGATTAGCTTTTAATAGTTAAATCCCAACTGCTTTCTGAAAAACCTCTGTAAAATGTACCTGACCAATTTGCAGACTGGGTTTGATGCAGAAAAAGGGCGAGTTATTTTGTAAGCCCAAACTTGGAAGGTGTCATGTTTCTCATAACATTTTGAAAAGTAACTATGGGAACTTTTTACAAATTTAAATTGAACAGATGTGTGACTTTTTTCTGTCCAGTTGTGGTTGTTACCGTTGTACTTCCTGCTTACGTGTTTCCTGTGTTATGAGAGCTTTGGAGACCCACACCTGACTGAGTTTAACTTGCTTAGCAAGTTTCCATCCAAGCAGATTTGGTCTGATGCTGATGTCAACTGGAACAAATATTTTGCCTTTAAGGGCCCTAATACAATCAGTTTGTGTTTACAGGGACTGAAATGGTCTGCGTGTTTGTTTGTTTTTAACAGATAAAATATACTTTTAATGACAACAATTTCCTTAGTGGATCCAGAAAGATAACGTCTTTTTTGAAACGGTGTCAACATTTTGACATAGCACACCTTCAGGGAATAAAATATCTGGATATCAATATTATTTTGCATAACCATAACTGAAAGTATCTAAGAAGTTGCTTCACTTTTCTCAAATGTGGACAGAAGATTTAGAAGCAGTGACAGCCATGTTATATTGCAGTGTTAACTATGTTCTAATAAGATCATTTAACGAGTAAGGTGGTAATGTGGGAACTAAATATATTTTGAAGGGTCGGATGACCTTCTCTCTACTAGAAAAAGGCTCCTTGAGGGCATGTTAATTTTTCATCTCTGTAGGCCCCAGAGCACCTCACGAAGTATTTGGCACAAAAGAATTACAGCTTCATAATCTCCTGCCTCAAATAGATTCTCAGCATTGCTTATCAACATTTTTACTTAAAGCTGTAACTGGCCTTATTCCAGAAAGGCTGTAAAGCAGCTGTTACTTTCAGTCAGCTTTTCCTGTCAGTCCCTAAAACTATTTCAAACATTTACCACCCAGGCCTCTGTACTCAGCCCAACTTTTCTCAATTTTCTCTATTAAAAAAAAAAAAATTAAATTTGAGCTCTTCAAGCATAAATCTCAACTCCCTAACCCCCCACCTCTAATTATTTCCACACCCATGCTTCTGTGGAGGCCAGCCTCTCTGCTATGTCCATGACCCAACTCCCTCATGGCTGCTCCAAGACCTTCATCTTCCTCCTCTTCCTCTCCCTCCAGTGTCTTCACTCTTCCTTTCTGCTGTCTGGTCTTTTGTCACACCCCTACAGTGTTTCATCAGACTACATTGCCAGACAGAGCAAAGTAACGTTCCTCCCCTTGTATTCTGACCCCCTAGGGCTCGGCCAGGTTGCTCAGGTTGATTTTTGAACATTTTATTCACATTCACTTTTTCTCCATTTATTAAGACATTTGAACATTCATTTACTAATCTCATATTTGCCAGGCATTATATTAGATGTTGATGATACGAAGATAAATGAGTTCTATGGTTCTTTCCTCAAAGAATTCCAATTAAGTGAAGGAGGCAGACACACAAACGGGATGAGAAAACTGAAGAAGGCCAAGGCGAGGAGCCCACAGGGTGTTAAACGCGAATGTGGAAGAGGCGCACCGCTCACCGACCTAGACCCACACTCCTTAGGGTTTAGATCCATAGACAGAAAACCGACTCCGGGTGAGTCCACCTCTGGAAATCACTCTCCCAATTCTTGATATTTGTTTAATAAATCCCTAGTGGGAAGCACCATTATATTTTAATAAGTAAACAGTCATTTTTAAATTCTAAGAAAAAATATATATATAATTTATTGCTATCCAAAATTTCTACAGACCATATGCTACTTTTTAATAAAGGAGGGAAATAACATATTTATAATTGCTTGTGTTTACTCACACACACAAAAAAACCCTGAAAGGATGCACAGGACACTTATTAGTCATGGTTATTTATGTGAAAGGGAGGGATTTTTCCTGTGCTTTTTATAAATTTTATTTTTGAACTATATTTTGCTTGTACAAAAAGTTGAATTACAACAAAGAAATCCTTAGAGGTCTCGGCACCATCTGGCCCCAGCTTTTCAATCTTATTTTCCACTTCTCTGCAACATGAAACAAATCAAGCTGGTCTTGTCTCTTAATTAAAGAATCGTGAGGATGCAAGTTTTGCTCATCTGAGCCTTTCATCAGGCATGTCCTCTGTCTAAGCCCTGTTTCTACAAGGTGCAGCTCAAATCCAGCATCCCTCATGAGACCCTCTGTGATACTGCTCACAGTGACCTGTAAAGCCATTGCTGTCTGTAACAAGTGAAGGTATGTCCACTCACGTGGCACTGGCCACCGCAGCTCTTAACATTACCTAAATCATGTTCGTGTTTGGACGTCTTGTATCCATGAGATTCCCAGCTCATTTCTCCTTGCATCATCCACATATAAATAAAGCACTTAATATTTCTTGAATCAATTAATCCAGTCCCTTCACTGAGGAGGATAATTACTGTCTTAATTAAAACCACTGAATGAAAATAAACAAGCTGTTGGAAGTGTTCCCTAAGTCCCTGGAAGTCTATGGATTTGGATCAAACAAACTTGAGTTCAAGTGCTGGCTCTCACTGTGGATTTAGCCAAAGTTACTTACTATCCCTTAAGCCTTTCTGCCCTGTTTCTGAAATGCAGATGAAACAACTGGCCTCTAAGATGTTGAGTTTGTTTGGAGAATTAAGTGAAATAATGGAGACATAGCAATGAACACTGTGCTCTGTGCTCAGTAGGAGGTAGTCCTCTCATTCTGAACCTTTATAAAGGAAGTTCTTGCCAGAAGAAAATAACATCCTTAACTGCAAATACAGTGACAGGTTACTTTCACAGGCGCACTGCCTTCCAGGGCTGGACTCCACCTGACCTCACCCTCACCCTGGAGCCCGTGCTGTGGCCCGTGGAGGAACCAACTTTCCATGCATCGCGCCCGCCTCCAAGCAGCCTCTGCGTTCAGGGCATCCTCACGCCTCCCAAGACAAGGGAATCCCAGCTTAGAAATCGGGACACAAGCACTGTCCTACGTGGTGGTCAGGGTCTTCAGTAAAATTGCTGATGGGTTAATGGGCTTCTCTGGCCATATCTGGCGATCTGAGCTACCACATCTCAACTTGTTTCTATGGGAAACTATGTTCCAGCCTAACAACTGACTTAGAAATGAGGTATTGGAATGCAGCTTGTTCGGGGACTGTCTGTAGGTCAACGTTCATAACCTCATTGCCAGTGAAAAAGGAAACGACATTTATCCTGCTCTTACTGAAACATACTACACACATATTTTGACAGCTATTTCTTGAGGACACCACCTAGCTAAACTGTTTAAAATAGCAGCCGCCTAAGCCCATCAGATTGAACGGATTTTCTGGGTCTAATTATATTTGTGCTTCTAACTCCAGCAGCTCTGCTGTGCTTGTTCGGTGTCTTCTAGACATTTTTAGAATGTCACATTTTTAAGGAAGGCAGGGGAGCGTTTCCTTTCGCAGCGCTCCTCTTGTGGTTACATAACACTGTGCTAAGGCGGCCGCTCCCTCCCGCCCTCCCTCCTGGAAGGCTTCCTGCCCTTGTATGGTCACTGCTCCACCGCAGTTCCCGGGAATGAGGCGAGCAAGTCCAACCTTATTAGGATCCAAGCTTAAAAGTTAAACAGCTCAGGGGCTAAGATTAAGCATCTCCTGAAATCTAGTCGATACTATATGAATCAACCCCATGGGGCTGGGGACGAAATTATTAGATAGGAAGATAGGTGATCTATGCGAGGTTGGTGTCCTAACCAAAAAAAAAAAAAAAAAAAAAAAAAAAAAAATTACTTATTCTGTTTTAAATTCATCCTAAGTCCTGAAAAGGCATTTAACTCTCCTCTGTTTCCATTTTGTGTAATTACCACAAAAAGCAGCAGGCACGTCTTTTCCTCCGTTTTCCTTCTCTTTCTTTGGTCCTTGTGTCGGTGGGCAAAAGCCACTTCCATGTCCTCTTTGCTATTTATTCCAGGTTTACACTCAATCCCTGTGTCACCCTTCCTTCTAAACTGGTTTCTCTAAGAGAGAGAAGAAAACTGCAGAATCAGGGAGGCTGTTAATTTTCTTCCGTCCCCTCGACAAAGCCAGTTCTCAAGAAGGGGAGTGCAAGCATTTAATCTATCACAGTAAAGCCTTAGTAAGATCTCCCAAGCCCCACCCAGCCCACTTGCCCTGTTTTAAGGGATACTTGTAACTTTCTGAGAATTCTGGAAATTAAGCAAGCTGAAACTTTTTCTTACAAAAGAACTTGGAACACCAGAGATCTCCAGTCCCCTAGGAAATGGCTCCTTTACACCATTCCCAGAGATGAAGGAGAGGTCTTGCCCTGAAACAGAAGTAGACCTAGGTGGTTACTCATTGCTCGGGGCTGTAATCAAGCTTTTCAGGGGCTGCTGGGGAGTAACTGTTCCGGGACCTTGCAAAAGTCCTCATAGAGAAACAGGTGGTTCCTAGTCTTAGGTATTCTGCAGCAGGGCAGATGAACCCCGGCAAGGATAGAGATTCCCTGAGGTGATGCTCTGGGGATCCTCCCAGGCTCCCTAACTCTTGGGAAGTAAATGTGGGAGTGACAGTTGGTACATTCATTCATTCTTTTTTCAACAATACTGTGCCCTTATTAGGTGCTGGAGGTACAGTGGTAGATGAGTTTTCGTGAAGATGGTGGCCTAGTGTGGAAAACATAGAACAAAAATCTATACATACATCATAGCAACTCTACTAAGTATGATGGTGGAAAACTCAGGGTGTAAGAGAGTTTAACTGAGAGACAATTTGGGCTGGGGAGAGATGGTGTGTGGGGAAGGGGGTGTCAGGGAAGAAAACAGCATTAAAACCAAAACCTACAGCTTTGTGGAGGCAGAGGGAACAAGAGTGTGACAATTTCCTGTGGCAAAAAAACCTGGCTTCAGGGGAGTCAATGGGAAAGAGCCCCACGCCCAGGAAAAGGGAGAGGAGGCTGGGCAATCAGAAGGTGACAGACCCTTCAGGGTTTGTAGGAACTGTCACAGATTGTGGACTCTGCGGACGATGGGAATCCATTGAGTGGCTTCAGCAAAAGATTTAACCCAGTCAGATCTGGATTTTTCAAAATCACTCTGACTGCCGTGTAAAGCTGGGGTCACCAAACTTTTAAAATAGTGTCCCTCTACCAATAAAACATTTAAAACCCACGTGCCAATGCAAGTATATTTGTTCTTACATCTTGTTATGTGTATTACAAAATACAGAAGAGGGAGGGTCTAGCTCAGTGCTGGAGCGCATGCTTAGAATGCATGAGGTCCTGGGTTCAATCCTCAGTACCTGAATTAAAAAAATAAATAGATAAAAAATCTAATTATCCACCCCAAAAGTAAATTAAAGAAACAAATAAATAAAATAACTTCAAAAATAAACAAAATACAGAAGAACAGTCATTTTTAAAGGACAAGTTGAAGTCCTAAGTTTTCATCCCACAGCCCACTGGCTCCTCCTGTGATCTCTGTAGCTGCAGGTCCCACTCGAGGGGCTCCTGGTGTGCGGTGTGGACGGAGAACAAGACTGGCCAAGGGGAGACGGGTTACTATAATAATCCAGGTCAGAGGTGCTGGGGGCTTGAATGAGGGCAGGGAAGGAGAGAAGTCAACAGATATTTAACATATTTTACAGGCTGAACAGAGGAGACTGAATGGCTGGTTGGATGGGATGGAGGGATGGAGGGGGAAGGGGCGGGAGGAAGCATATGATGTTAAAAGTGGTTCCCAGTTTCTGGTTCGAGTAACTTCCCAAATGATGCTGTCAAATGACACTTGAAATACAACTGAATAAGAGAAGTCTGCCATTTACATTTTGGAAGAAAAAGTAAATTGAAGAACGCTTACAGTCATTTTAGCTGTGTGTGTGTGTGTTTATTTTTGTGAGAAGGATTGCCTCTAGCCCTCAACTGTTCTGTTCTCAGCTTTTGTATCTCTAAGGGTAGGAAGTTCCAAGATTTAGAAATCTTAGACCCCACCCTTCTCTCTCTCTCCAGTATTGAATACAGGCTGGATTGTAAACCTTACTGGAATATTTTTATTGTTTGCAATTTCAATTGTGATATATATTTAAATATATATATATATGTGTGTGTGTGTATATATATCACATATTAAATTATGTGTATAAAAATTATAACTCCTCCTTTTTCCCACTGACCCATTTTATGACCCTTTTCTTTCTTTTCTTAAACTGAAGTATAGTCAGTTTACAATGTTGTGTCAATTTCTGGTGTACAGCATCATGTTTCAGTCATACACATACAGGCATCTATTCATTTTCATACTCTTTTCCATTATAGGTTACTACAAGATGTTGAATATAGTTGCCTGTGCTCTACAGTAGAAACTTGTTTATCTACTCATAACTTTTTCGTGGTCCATTTTCAGAACCACTTGAGTATTTCAGTCTGTAGTAAGTACACTGAAAATAAAGCTATTCATGGATTTCCACAAAAATAAGAAGAATGGGAGGAGTTACCGTCGTTCTAATACGTAGCTGGCAGGCCTCTTCCACACATGCCCGGAGAACTAGCTGGGCTCCCCTCGCTCACTCAGCCCCTGGCTCGGCTCGTATCTGTAGCCAAATGTCAGCTGCAGGTACTATTTTAAAAGCCCTTTAAAAAACCACAAGTACTTAGAGTTATTATGAGGCGCCAGAAGATAATGAATCTAGAACATTGGGTAAACTGCAGGTTCACGTACGAATGTACATTAACATCTGTGAAACAAAATTATTTTAAAGTGCTCCTGAAGTAGCAACTTATATGGAAACTGAATAAATCAATGTAAGAAGTGTGAAAAGCTGTCCCAGCCACAGCCCTGTGCCACAATTAAAAGTTTGCTGCACAGAAGGGTAGTAGCTGAGTGGTAGAGCATGTGTTTAGCATGAATGGGGTCCCGGGTTCAATCCCCAGGACCTCCACTAAAAAAAATAAGTCTGCTGAATGACTCCAAGTTTGGGGTATTTAGGATGGAAGCAAGATGATTTTCCTAGATGCATACTGAGTAAAAATAGGTATTCTATACCTTGTTAGATGTCCTTAATTACTTTTGCTTCACTTTTTAGTGAAAATAAATTAGTAAGCAAGCCAGAGCTGTGGGCCTGTTTGGTAGTCCTAAATTATAGGAGTATTATCTATAAACTTAGAAATGTCTTGCTAATTTTCTCCAGGAAAGAGAGTTTGAGTAACTCATGAACTAATTTTAGAGAAATGCAAATTTTTCGTCTATATATGCAAATTTACATAAAGACTAGACAATTACTTAAAGTGAAGGGTGCTCTTTAATCAGTGAGGTAGCCAAAAATCATTTGTAACTATCACATTCAGTGCCGGTGTTCAAAAACTCCTGCCTACTATTTACAATAGCCAAGACATGGAAACAGCCCAAATGTCCATCAACAGATGACTGGATGAAGTAGATGTGGTACATATATACAATGGAATACTACTCAGCCACAAAAAAGAATGAAATAATGCCATTTGCAGCAACATGGATGGACCTGGAGATCGTCATTCTAAGTGAAGTAAGCCAGAAAGAGAAAGAAAAATGCTATATGATATCACTTATCTGTGGAATCTAAAAAAAAGGTCACAAGTGAACTTATTATTTATAACTTAGATGACTGATTTCCTGAATGTGTGTAAGCACATTTGACTGTCCTTTATGACTGGATCACCGCATTCTGTTGATTCTTATTTTGTGGTTGGCTTTACTCCTTTGATAACTATGTAAGTTTAAAAAGCTGAAGCTCTAAACTGTTCTTAGAAACAATGGACAGTACATATATGTAGGTTAAAAACTTTGTGAAGTATATTGTATATACGAATTTACATGCAATGTATTGTATATGTGCAGTCAAACTGTGTCAATTTTACCTAAGAAAACTGAAAAATGAAAAAAAAGTAATAAAGGAAAGTAAAAGCAGGCTTAAAAAAACAACCCCTAAAAGCATGAAGGAAGGGGAGTAGCCAAAATATCTCGGCCAGAAATGAAGGGAAGACGTCCCTGCTATTAGAAGCAAACTCCTCTAAGAGCTGCCTGCCTAGGGGACTTCTTTGCAGCAGGTAATGTCTATGAACAGAGGACCAGCTGTACAAGCCCTTGATAGTTGGTAAGAGCCCAAAACTGTGGCACAATCTTGGGAAACAGGGTGAGGTTAAATTTCCCATCCTTCAGGATGGGATCTGAAATGGAAAAGAAGTTGAGGTAGAAAATAAAAACATATTTCTGCAGAAATGAGTTTGGGGACTGATATTTATAACCACTACAAAGGGCAAACTCTTTTTTGGTATAAGTGCGGCAATAAACTTCAGCTTAGCCTGTCTGAGCACTGGTACACGCCCCAGAACAGCAGGATGGGAAGGGGTGAGGGTTAACCACACCGGCACTCTAAAATGAAAAGATGCAGAAGGGGTTCTGGGGACCAAGTCAGAGTCACTTAAACCGAGTCAAACCGGAGGAGACATAGAAGGTTGTATAGGGTTGGAATTTTTGGCAGGTAGCGAAGGCCCTGATGAGAATTTAGATTTCAGAAGCAACTTACCCACTACAACTCTCTTTTATTTCTATTTTTCCAGAAGACACTATTGCTGTGAAAGAAGACCTATAACTCCAGGAAACAGTGGGAGGTAAGCGCTTCCCTAGGAATCTCTCTGAGTTGCCAGGAAGCACCAGGCAAGCTCACACATACAGAATTTACCTCCCTCGCACCCTAGACGCCTGGTGGCAGGTGATCGCAGCCAGAAGGCAGCCCTGACTCCCTCCCCCACTGCCTGCCGTGTGCAAATGTGCCAGGAAGAACCACTGGGATTGCAAAGGCCAAGGAGGCTCTTGAAAGCAGCGAGTTGTGTTTGCTAGAGGAACGGCCTGCGGATACGTTGGGGGAAATGGAACTCAAGATGTGAAGACAGAGAGATGGGCAGTAGCAGGGTGACAGGGACCAGCCCCTAAGAGGTGTCGAGAGAGAAGCAAAAGGGAAATAACAGGGAACCGAGCAGAGAAAGCATCGCCACCACAGGGGGATTTCTAATGGGAGGGGAAGTGAGAACCACAGAAATAGAAAGAGGAACTCGGGGACCAGAGGGCTTTATTTCCCAGCGTGCTCCCCACCCACGTCCCCCGAAGATGCAACCACATTGGGGGAAAGAGACACAGGAAATGTCCCTCGCACCTTCGACCCTGATTTGGTGCTGGCTAAGCTGCCAGCTCTTTAAAAGGGCATTGCCACGTTGGAATGGAATGAGGGATGTTCCCAGACTGGAATGTGGGTTGTTTGCAGGCAGAGAGGAATGACGTCCCCATCCAACTTTGATGCTCCTACTTAAAAAAGAAAAAAAAAATTACAAACTGACACTTTTTATGTGGTGTTCATGAGGGAGAGAAGGAGAGAAAGAGGGTGGGAAATTAAGAGGAAAGCCTTGTCTTCCAAGAAGTTATTTTATCACGCATTTAATCAACTCTTGCTCGAAGCTAATTATAAAAATAAATCGTGCACCTCTGCCTGCGTCAGGCAGCTTGCAAACTTCAGGTGCAGTTTGAGAGAGTCACTGTCATGTTCCCAGTTGTGATTCAAAAGATATTTATTAAGAGCTAAACCAAATTTTTGAGCATAAACATTCAATCAGATCAGATGACTTTTTAATAAAATGTGAATATAACATTTTTATTCACATATTACGCTTAAGTAATGAATAGACTCCTTAAATACATCACAAGAATTTAACAATCAAACCTTTTTTCCGATCTTATTGAGATATAACTGACATATAACATTGTATAAGTTTAAGGTGTACGACACAATGATTTGATAAATGTATATACTGTGAAATGATTGCCACCATAAATCTAGTTAACATCTGTCACCTCACAGGGTTATACATTTCTTGTCTTGTGATGAGGACTTTAAAGATCTACTCTCTTGGCAACATTCAAATAGACAATTTAAAAAAGGCATTTACTAAGATAAAACAAATTTACAAGTCTTGCCCTATGTTTTGGGAACCAGACATAGATTACATCAGGTTAAAATAGCTAGAAAAAAGAACTGTCACCAGATGAGGGCCTACACTTAAAAAAAAGTTTTACATTGTGGTAAGTTATACATAATGCCAAATTTACCATTTTAACCATTTTTTAAAATTGAATTACAATGTGTCAGTCTCTGGTGTACAGAACAATGTCCCAGTCATGCGTATACACACTTATATTCATTTTCATATTTTTTTCAGTTAAAGGTTATTACAAGATATTGACCATAGTTGCCTTATGTGGAATCTAAAAAAAAAGTAAAGGAGATTTTAACCATTTTTAAGTGTGGCGTTCTGTACCACTCAGTACATTCGCATTCTTGTGTAACCATCACCACTGTCCACTTCCAGAGTTCCTTCATCTTCCCAAACTGAGACTCTCTACCTATTAAACAGTAACAGCCCCGTCCTCCCGTCCCCCAGCCCCTGGCAGCCACAACACTCTGCTCTCTGGGTCTATGAGTTGACTGGTGTAGGCACTTCATGTAAGTGAAATCTGAGAGTGTTCTTTTGTGACTGGCTCACTTGATTTAGCATGATGTACATCCATGTCATAGTGAGTGTTAGAACTGTCTTCCATTTTAAAACAATTTTTTTAAGTTGAAGTACAGTCAGTTACAATGTGTCTATCTCTGGTGTACAGCACAATGTCCCAGTCATGCATATACACACATATATTCATTTTCATATTTTTTCCATTAAAGGTTATAACAAGATATTGAACGTAGTTCCCTGTGCTATACAAAAGAAACTTTTAAAAAATCTTTTTTTATATACAGTGGCTAACATTTGTAAATCTCAAACTCCCAGATTTGTCCCCTCCCTCCCTCTTTCCCCAGTAACCATAGGATTGTTTACTAAGTCTGCAAGTCTGGTTCTGTAAAAACAATTTTTAATTTATTTTTTGGTGTTCCATTTTAAGGCTGAACAGACCTGTATTTTTTAAGAGGGAGATGTGATGCAAAGGGTCTTCTTTTTCTAAAAAAAAAAAAAAAACCAAAGTATATCTTTCCACATCACTTTTTAAAAACAACTATGGCAGCGAATACATCTTCTAGCATTTATTTGGTTGCCAAAGAGGCTGGGGCTGGACTTCAAGGGCCTCGTTCAAGGGCCTCTTAGTTTCTGAGATGGGTTCTTTCTGATCTCACAGACAAGAGACCGAATCCAGACCCTTGTCTCTGTTTGTGGGTGAGACTGAGGCCTGAGTGCACCCTCAGCTCCCCTGACTTCCTCCTCCCCTCCCTCCCTGACCCCTGACTCCCACGGTGGTTTTCTGGGTAGAACGTATGGGGAGTGGAATTCTTGACACAGGAATATCTTTCCTGCATCCAAATTTTGGACACTTTGAGTGTTGAGCTGGGTTCTGGCTTTTAGGTAAAACGAATTAAAGAAATTCCTAACCTTTCTCCTCTCAGCTTTCACCTTAATTTCAAAAGTCTGCCTTTTACTGAATTTTTACTGAAATAAGACTCTCTTTATCAGCTCTAAAATGGCTTTGGGGGCAGCTTTTGACCTTATCGCCCCACCCCCAATGAAAAAATCCTTTTCCTTGAACTCACTGCAGGGCGTCCGCTGTCAGGCAGATGGGAATGCCACCTTATATTCTGAAAGGACCAGCTGGCCCTGACGGTGCACCCCCAAACTCAGTGGGCTCTCAAGTCTCTGGTGTTGAACGCAGCACATCGGCAGCACCAGGACTTGGCAGGAACCCACCGGCCCGTCCAGTCACGCCCAGGACAGGAGCCAAAGGGGATGAGCATTTACAAGAGCAGCGCACAGACCTGACCTGCGTGGAGATAATGCAAAGCGCCGACATAAGGGAAGTGGGAGACATTAGAATTTTTCTACCTTTGAAAGATTTTTAGATATACGCATATATACCTGAAAATCTATTCAGATAGACTTTTAAAGCCTTGGATAAAATTTTCTTTTGAGGGAGTACGTTCATGTCTCTTACAAGTCATCCTGAGCTGTTTTCACCTAAAGTTATTTTCTGGAAGATTAAAACGAGTGAAGCCCTCTCCTTTCAAGCCAGACAAGAAAGTCAGTTGTCGGCCCCGTCAAGTGAGCTGAGGAGAGGAAACTGTAGCCCCTGCAGTTCAGTGTCAAGTTAGACCACTGACTGTTCCACTGAATAAAGGGGAAGGAAGGCCTAAGGTCAGGAGTGGAGGGAACCTCTTCCTGGAAGGGGAAAATTCGGGAATGAAGAAGGCCCGGGAATTCATATCTCTAGACTCAGCTCTCAGGGACATTTCTGCCTGATGTAAAAAATCCTGCCCCACCCACCCATGCTCATGGGTGTGCTGGTCCCTGGCCTTGACTCAGACTCTGCCCAGAGATGGTCAGGGATGTGTCACCAACTACATCCAACCACTCTGCGCCCGTATTCAAGTCAGAAGGCTACATTCTAACAGTCTCCATTGCTCCCTTGAAGTGCTTTTGCAGGAAAACTGAGGCTAGTAAAAGCAACTGAGAAAAATAGATGACTTGGTATATTTTGGGCGCTGTGAAATAATATTCCTAAAAGTGACATTATTTGGGAATTGGAAACATATTAGCTCTCATTTTCTTTCATGGATATTGTGTGTGTGTGTGTGTGTGTGTGTGTGTGTGTGTGTGTGTGTGTGTGTGTGTGTGTGTGTGTGTGTGTGTGCTTTGAATATACATAACATAAAATTGACCATTTTGACCATTTTTCAATGTATAGTTCAGTGGCATTAAGTACATTTTATGCATATTGTAAAAATCCTTTACTGCTCTGACTGCAGAGGCTTCTTCCTAATTTTGTAGAAGCCACGCTCCACAGGAGTACTGACCAACCCTTCATTTCTCAGCCTCACTTTTAGAAAGTTATGAGACTTCCATCACTTCTTTTTATCTTTTATTTTATTTAAAAACAATTTTTTTTAAATTGAAGTAGAGTCAGTTACAATGTATCAATTTCTGGTGTGCAGCCCAGTGTCTCAGTCACGCACATACATACACATATTTGTTTTCATATTCTTTTTCATTAAAGGTTATTACATCACATCTTTTTAAAAATAGAGATTCTAAGATGGAGAGGCTGGAAGATTATGTCTTTTTCCCAGTGGTCCCTTGCCCCTATGTGACCTTTTATCTACTAAAGATCGCTATTAGATTGATCCTAAACTTGCTTTCCCCCAAGCTAGGTGATTTCTGTTTCTTTGTCTATTAATAAACACCTTCGCCCACACGTCAGTCACGGTGGTTCTCACCGGGGTTATTCTCTGAACCCTGCCTAAGTTATTTATACTACTAAAGTTTTGCAGTCTGGCAGTAGTGTCTCTCAACTCCACTGAAAAGAAACAGAACAGAAAGTCAAGAAGAGTTTACCAGGACAGATTCCTGGACTGGCACCACGAATGTGAGAAGCAATGACTGTTCCAGTGGGGCTGTCACGTCTTGTCCTTTCTCTCCCTGTGTCTTGCTCCCTCTCAGACCACCCCCTCCTTTCCTCTGCCCCCTCAGCTCTGGTCTTATCTCAAAATTCCAGTCCAGACTACGAAAAACGCTTCTTTCCTTAGTTCCTTACAGAGGAGACAAGAGGGCAGTGTGGTCCGGGAAGGAAAATGTTAAACTATGCTTTTCCAGGGCAGACTGGACTTCAGATGTGCTGAGCCGTTATATATCCTATGTCAGGTGTTTGACTGACTTTTTTGTTCAGAAAATATTGGGAACATATTAATTTGTTATTATTTGAACACTTAATCAAGGCTTAATGGAGAAAAAGCAGCCAGAGAAGAACAAGGTTGATCAGAAGAGCATCTTGGTGTGATGTGAAGGTGCTAACTGGCGCTCCTGCCCCCTCCCAGCCAGGTCCTGTAAACACGGATCTTTTGTGAAGGTTTGTTGACAGAATAAATGAAAATGGGACTGTGACATTCTAGCCTCTGGTAAGCAGAATAAGCCCAAAGTGGGAGAAGCAGCAAGTATGGCAAGTTAGAGTGAGAGGTGCTTTTGACCTCAGGTGAGGATGTGATTCAAGTGGGAGAGATAAAGTCCTGAATGAGTATGAAATTTAACCATATCATCCTGGCTGTGACAACCCCAAATGATTTACAGATGGCTCTGCAAAGAAGATATAGCATCAGAATCCTAAACCAAGGGGGGAGGGTATAGCTCAAGTGGCAGAGTGCATGCTTGGCATGCATAAGGTCCTGGGTTCAATCCCCAGTGCCTCCTCTAAGAATAAATAAATAAACCTAATTATCTCCCTTCCCCTAAATAAATTTTTTTAAAAAAAGAATTCTAAACGAAAGTTAATTAATTATTCTTTTGAAAAAGAAAGGATTAATTCGTTAATTCTCTTTTGCTTGCTCCCACCTGCATTTTTCTTTCTTTTTTTTTTTTTTTACCACCTGCATTTTTCTTGCCTGTCACTCCTCATGGGCACGAACCTAACTGTTCTGCGCGCCCTGGTCCTACACAGCAATACAGCCACACCCAGAACGCGTCTGTCTTCCTTCCAACTCCACTTGGTTCTGAAATTATCCCCGTGAAATGGGGCTAATTCGGAGTCTATTGGTATTGTAGCTTTGATCATATTTACTTTGTAAATTTCTTTTGATTTTATAATAAATGCATAAGGGTTATATACCCAGTTTTATGTATGTACATTTCAAGATAGCATTCAAATAAAAATTGCTGTTAAGTAAAAAAAAAAAATGCCCTTCAATCTGGGTATATTCAAGTGGTAGAACACATGCACGAGGCCTTGGGTTCAATCCCCAGTGCCTCCATTAAAAATATATGTATGTATGCCCTTCAAGTAAAGGTTCCAATTCCTCAAAATTGGAAAACCATCAGACTCTCTTGTCATATGTAAATGTCAGTCACAGTCACCAAGTACTTAGCTCAGTCCAAGTTTAAAATGACTTGGTTAAAATATTGTACTCTAAGTCAGAAGGACTGACAGGCACACCTGTGTCTCAGAAGAGAGTCTCCTTGAGCTCGGTGAACATAACCGACGGGACAAAGAGGGATCCTTCTGTGCCAGTTCTGGGCAACGTCTTTCTCTCCCCACCATCAGGAAGGGGGCAGCAGCTTGGTGTCCCCATTCCAGCCCTGCTCTCAGCCATAGGCAGCCGCTGGAGGTTCTGTAAGGGAAAGGCACAGTGGAAATGTTTTAGAGGATTGAAAAAAAAAAAAGGGTTTAGAGTCTATTAGAGAAATGAAGCTCATTCTAGATTTGCACGAAGGCTCTAAGAGGCAGCATCATTGCTGCTGACCCTGGCGCTCGCTGCCATTTGGGTTGGGTCCGGTGGAGGACACAGGTAAGTGCTGACTTGGTTTTCCTGAGGACACGGCCACCTGGTTCTGACATGTGTGCATCAAATGTCCCAGGTGCCAGGGATGCAAAGACCAGTAAGATCACAAAAGTGTGACCAAATCTCCTGAAGGGCAGCACAGACAAGAGGGTGAGCAGCTCTGCCTGGGGGAGTCTAGACAAAAGAGGGGCACCAGCTCTCCCTGAAAACTAGGAGAAGGCACCACCAGGTGGGCAGGACTGGGCCTGACAGCACTGACTGCCTTGTGTGGTCATAAAACCCAGTTTCTCAACCGGACTCTCCCACTCTGCTGCTCCTGAGCAAGGCGGGTTGGTGGAGGGGGTGGCGACATCTTTTAGAGTGGCTTCATGCACTACTTGGCATAGGGTGATTGTTGCTATAATCATAGCAAAAGCGTGGAATTGGGAAATTCAGTGAGACTTTTAGGAAATGCAATTAGTTCATTCCTGGAACTTGGGGTGACTAGGGGAGGGGTGGGAGTTAAGAAATTCTTAAGTGTGGCCAGGAGTCAGACAGGAGGGCCTCGCAGGCTCTGCTAAGAATTTAGACTTTATTCCGTAGGTAATAGGAACCCATTCAAAGTTTTCAAGCAGGGAAATAATTAAATCTGTGTTTTAGAGGGATCACTGGCAGCAACCTCAAGATGGGCTGGAGTCAGGGGAGGGTCGAGGTCACACCCATCTGTCCTTTCGTGAGTGGGGACAAACATTTATGAGAAAATTCAGAGTGGAACTCCTAGTATCAAGGGAATAGAAAACAGAAACAGACTCACAGACATAGAAAACAAACTTCTGGTTACCAAAGTGGGAGGGGAAGGGATAAATTCGGAGTTTGGGATTAGCAGATACAAACTACTTTACATAAAATAGATTTAAAAAAATAAGGACTGGGGGAGGGGATAGCTCAATGGTAGAGTGCCTGCCTAGCATGCAAAAGGTCCTGGGTTCAATCCCCAGTACCTCCAGTTAAAAAATAAGTCAATAAAAAATAAGGACCTACTGTACAGCACAGGGAACCATATTCAATAGCTTGTAATAACCTATAATAAAAAAGAATCTGAAAAAGTATATACATATAAATGTATAACTGAATCACTAAGCTATACATGAGAAACTAACACAATGTTGTAAATCAACTATCTTTAATTTGAAAAAAAAAAGGGGGAAACTAGAGTAGAAGGTTTCTAGTTAATTTGACATTGAGCAAGAAATCAAGAGAAGTCATAGAAGAGAAGCAGGTAGGGGAAGAGAGACTCATTCAATTTTGAATTCTTTGAGTCTGAGGAGTCTACACATTTCCCAGGGAGAGTCATGGGTGAGCGCTTAGCAAGACATCGCCCAGAAGAGAAATCGGGCCGGAGTCACGGTTCTGGGTGTGGGAGTTGGAACCGTTCCACTGGATGAAAAGCCCGGAACCTTCACCCAGAGAAAGGAGAGAAACAGTGAGCCCGGGAAACAGAGATTTCTTTCCCCATTTTAAAGTTCACTGCCTTTCTCCCTGTTATAAAAATACCTGAAACCAACAGCAGGACAAGTTAAGTGGAAATGACACCCATATTTTTCCCCAGAAGTCCTTTAACGTCTGGCCCTGGGACAGGTGGGCTGGCACTTTCGAGGTCAGAGGTGCTTCCCTGGGAGCTGAGCGCTGTTGGGGGATTGGGTGACAGGAGCCTTTCCCTGAAGTCAGCTCCTCACCAGCCTCCAAATGCCTGCACTCGCGACCCCAGCGCATCAGGACCCGCGGCTTCCAAAGCCTTTGTGTTGTCCACCGTCCGGAAACATCCAAAGATGTCAGGATGGCGAGCAGTCGCACCCACCAATTCTGGTGGTGACCAAACAAACCTCCCCACCCCCGCAGGATGAACAATTTTTTTTATTATATCAATATTCTGTTTTATTTCCATTATATTTTTCATAAACCAAGGGAATCAAGATGTTTCTTTAAAAAGTTAGATGTTCTCTCTTATTAACTCTGTATCATGATATTTACAGTTGAATAAAAACTGTTTTAACTGAAGAGCAAAATGGTTAACAAAGGCCAATGATGCAGTCCACTTAGAGTTTACAAAGAAATGTATAGCAGATAGACATTTAATAAATAAAACAAGCACTTGGAAAAAGTCCTTTGAAAGCAGGTCTAGGGACATCACCTGCCTCCTTGGCACCACCCCAGCCTGGAACATGACAGTGTTAAAGTCTGTATGTAGCAACTCAGATTGGGGCTGAGCGGATTCTTGGTGTGGAAGATGAGAGAAAGAGTTCGAAGCTGACGAATGGACAGAGGTCAGATTGGTGGTTGCCAGAGGTAGAGGGGAGTGGTGTCAGTGGGTGAAATGAGTGAAGGGGTTCAAATCTACAAACTTCCAGTTATAAGACATACACGTCCTGAGGATGTAATGTGATGTACAGCATGGTGACTATAGTTAACAATACTGTATTAAACGTTTGAAAATTGCGACGAGAATGGCTCTTAGAGGTTCTCATCACAAGAAAAAAAGTTGTAACTATGTGACTTGATGGATATTAACTAACCTTATTGTGGTGATAATTTCCACTGTATACCTATACAAAATCATTAGGCAGTGTATCTAAAAGGAATACATTACATGTGAATTATATCTCAATCAAACTGGAAAAAAAGAAGTTGAAGACAGTAACAACTTAAGCAAAAATAGCTATTGAAGGATCACACTTAACAGTAGTTCCATGAATAATAGTATTTCATTCAAATAAATCATGGCAGATAGCACACTGAAGACAACCATAGTAGAGCTCTGCTGGGGATGTGGTCAGGGTGGGCTTCCTGGAGGATGTGGAGCTTGAACTAACCCTTTAGTGATAAAGAGAGTGGCAGAGAAGGAAGAGGGAAATACGAGTTATTACAGGCAGGGAGAATAGTTTGGGCAAAAGAACAAGCTTGTGGAGGATGGATATAGCTCAGTGGTGGAGCATGCACCCAGGACCTCCATGAAAAATAAATAAATAAATATTATAAATAAGTAAATAAATAACTTTTTTAAAGAACAACCTTATGTAGAAACTGGAGTGATCATCGAAATTATGCAGTTAATGCAGATCATTTAAAAAAAAAAAAACACAAGGAAAAATAGAGATTTGTGGCGGAGTGGGATGTTTCATTTTATCACCAGCTCAGGTGATGGTAACTCCACTCTTCAGGTTGCTTGGAGTCATTCTTGGCTCCTTTTTTTTCATTTTCATCTTTATTTATTTATTTATTTTAATTGAAGTATAGTCAGTTACAATGTGTCGATTTCTGGTGTACAGCACAATGTTCCAGTCATGCATATACATACATATATTTGTTTTCATATTCTTTTTCATTTAAGGTTGTTACAAGATATTAAACATAATTCCTTGTTTGACTCTTTTTTTAATCACAGAAAATATTTATTTTGGAGGATTGCAATTCTATGCATTTTGATAGATAGATAGATAGATAGACAGACTGACCAGACAGCTAGCTAGATAAAGATTTCACGTAACCACAACCACTTTAAGGATACAGAACAGCTTCATCATCCCCCAAAAAACCTCCCTTCCTGGTCACAAAGTCCCTATCAACCACACCCCTACCCCTAACCCTTTGCAACCAGTCGTCTCTTAACTATCACTATAATTGTTTCTTTTTGAGAAAGATTTGACTCTTTTTTTTTTTAAATTCACATCCCACATCCAATCTATGTCAGGAAATCCTGTTGACTCTACTTTTAAAACAGATTTGAAATCTGACTACCTCCACGCCCTCTCCTGCTAACACCGTCTCCACGTCGCTGTAATCTCTAGACTAGATTTTCACATTAGCCCCCACACTGGTTTGTTTCATCCTTGCCTTCGGACAGTCTACTCTCAGGACCAGAGAGGGAGCCCTTGAGATGTATGTCAGATGAGATCTCTCTATTTAAAACCCTTCCTGATGCCCCATGTTTTGCAAAGCAAAAGTACATTTCAAAGCTTTGACAGTGGCCCCTGAGACACCACTCATTCTGCCCTCTGATCTCATCTTCCAAACGCTCCCTCTCTCCCGACTCTGGCCACCTTGGCCTCCTGCAGGGACACTTCTGCCACAGGGCCTGGGCTGTCCTCTGCCCGGAGCGCTCATTCCCCGGGTAGCTGCAAAGTTAAGTCCTGCTCAACTGTCATCTTTATGAAGCCTACCCCCTCCTTCCCCTTGAAAACTGTATCTCTTCCTGTCTGCCACCTCCTCAAGGTCGTACAGAATAAATGTCTCCAGCCCCCTTAAAAAATGTTTTTTAATTGAAGTGTAGTTGATTTACAATGTTAGTTTCAAGTGTATCTCCTGCCCTTTTCCAGGTGGTTCTTATATTCTCATCTCACAACCAACTAGAGCAGACCTCCTTCCTTCCAGAGCGTTCCAAGATTCTCAGTGGGGACCCAGGTCAATGGATCCAAAGAGCTTATAGTCAGCGGCTTTTGCAGCAAAATGCTAACCATGATATCTGCTGTAACAGAATACACAGAAATAAAGATAGGAGAACATTTCTCAAGAGGGACTTTTAACATATAGACTTATGTCTTGATACTTAAGAAGCCACTTTTGCTGCTATAGCATTTAAATCAGTTTTCTAGATGTTGTTTGTCGTTTGGCTTTTCAGGAAATGAAAACATCTATTATAGTTGGACCGACTTGAATTATTCTTTCCTACTACAGCCTTATGTATTGCCTTTCCCAAACAGACATAACCACACCTTTTTAAAATGGTGTAATAAGGTTAGAGTTCCTTTATTTTGAGAATATAGCCTCCTTCTTCAACTTTATTGTTTTCATATCTTAAAGGTTTTAGGTTAGCAAGATCAAACCAACCAGCCTGGAAATGGACAAGAAAATCTTGACTCTCAGAGCAGAAAGGACCCCTAGGGAGGAGCAGCACTGGGTCTGAGCCCGAGGGGAGAGCTTCAGGATGCAACCACAGCCCAACTCCTCCCTCTTGCAGTTAAAGAACCGGAGGCCCTGACAGCACAAGTGGAAGTCACTCAGCTGGTTGACCTGAGCTGGTCCCCAGACCCAGGCCTCCTGCAGGCTAGTGGAGCAATGTCTTCTTTATGCCAGACGAACCTGAAAATAAACTGTGGTGATTATTCAGTTAGCCACATTTTATTTATTAGCACTGGCTGATTCACTTGGGGAAAACCAGGCCATGCCACCATTACACCACCATTCTTCCATGTATGATGAGATTTAATGTGAAAAATACGCGGAACCCTCTTCTATAAAGTTTGAGGAGCCTGTCTGGCAGTTTGCCCTCTGGCATTAATCCACTTGTCAGAAAGTATTTAGTCCCTGCTCCTATGTGTGCGTATGCGGCTCTTTCTTAGGACCTAATGAGAAAGAGTTGGATCAAAGAAGAGTGGGAGGGGCTAATGTTCCAGAGTGATGAAGCAACGGAGACCTTGTCTCGTGAAATTGTTGGGTGGAACCGTATTGCCGTGGTAACCGAGCTGGGGCCCCAGGCTTCCGAGGAGATTCAACCAACCTCCCTGCTTATCCTCAAGATGTTCCCAATGCCAGTCAAGGGACACTTACTGTCTCTTTTCCCAGCTCCCACTCGTCAGTCCTCAAAAGTCACAAAAATAAAGAGAAGTTTTAGTGATAGTTGTTCGCTAATCTATACAATTATTCCGAATAAGGAGTAAATTGACAGCAGCTCAGGTTATCCACATGGAAACGCATGGGACTGAAAATAGATGTTTCTTCTGTACATTGCCATCCGCGCCAGGAGTTCATTTCCAAAGTAATTGCAGAGATTCTGCAACTGTTTATATACCACTTGAAATCCTAGACCTCTCCTCCCAGGAGACCATCACAGTCAGACTGTTTACGTCTCTCATCAGTTGAAAGAGAGGCACTTTATTATCTTAAATGTGCGCTCCCCTCCATCTTGCCCTATTTCCTGTTAAGCACCTTTCGCCAAGAGATTGGAAGTGACATTAACAATTGAAGGGACTGGGGATCTTCAAAATAAAGTCTATTGTCACTAAGGTGTAGAGATTTTGTGGGCTGTTCTATGTTTTCAGAAAAAACCCCCCAACATATTCTAGGAATCAACTGTGTGTAGCAAACTTATTCATGCTTATACCAAATTAAAGGTGGAAGCACAGCTTACTTACTTTACAATTCACTGTCCCAAGGCCTCAGGTATTTGGAATGCAGACTGTGCCCTGTTGGCAGGGATTTGGAATCAATTTACAGTGTGATATGATAACACATGTTCTGGATCAGTGGCAGGGGAATGTTTGGAGCTGTAATTCTGTCCGTCTCCCCATTAGCAGGAAGGCTTGCTAAACTCACAGCTGGAGAATTGCCTGAAAAGAACTAGGCTCTTTGTGCGTGTGCGTGTGCGTGTGTGTGTGTGTTTATAAAGGCAACACAAAATCCAGCGCCAGGGATAAATGCTAAATTACAGCCATCAAAAATGAAATGGCACTTTCATCACAAGGATAAACTGGTATCAAGTCAAGATGACTACCTTAATCTTATGGTTACTGGGGGAAAGGGGCTGGGAAGGGAGAAATTTGGGAGTTTGAGACTTGCAAATTTTAGCCACTATATATAAAAATAGATTTAAAAAATAAATTTCTTCTGTATGGCCCAGGGGAATATATTCAATATCTTGTAATAGCCTTTAATGAAAAAGAATATGAAAACAAAAAGTAATGATTACCTTTCTCAGCTGGAATTGCCACCGTATACCTTCATCCAACTGGGATTAATGATACCAGTGATGTTTAACAACAGTAGAGAAAGAAAATAGCCCTAGACCCCAGTGGTCACAAGGAGAAAATCAAAAGAAAGTTTTCATTTTTATAAGGCACAGGGGGTGGGTGGGTTGGGGGAAGGTGTTTAGATTCAGACATCGAGAGTTGAAACCTGATATCTCTGAGGCATGAGGTAGAAGCTGACTCTTGGCCCTGGTGAGTCAAACATTAAGGGAACGTGTAAGTGCGTGTTAAGTGCACGCAGTGAGCATAATTCAGCGGGCTTGGTGAAGCCAAATTTTAAGCTCAAGCAAGAAAGATCAAATATTGTTCTTTGCAAAAATGTCAGTTATTTATTCACTGAGATCAGCAGAAAGGACAATCTGTATAATGTAGCCCTACTTTCGTATTTCTCTTTTGTTAAAGTCTATAGTGTTCCGTAACTTTCTATTGCCTTACTTTACCCTGCTTATACAGACGCACCGTGCCTCTCCAGGCTGATCTGAATGAATGAATGAATGAATGAATGAGTGTTCGTGTGATTTAAAATATTCAGAATTCAAAAATCATTGAACCAATTATGGTTGATCTGGTGTTTGGGGCTATTTCACTAATTCATGTGATCAGTTTAATTATGGCTAGCTTACAGATCACCAGAAATCCCTTGAAAAGAGTCAATCTGTTTAAATGGCTAAGATACAAGCATATGATTTTATCATTACTTGTTCAGAACTAGAGCTGGAAGAATTTATATATAAAGTCATCTATTGATTTAGGATTAATGTACCTACTGGCTAACTTTGCAGTCTTTTTCATAGACTAAAGCCCTGGTCTTCAGAGCAAGTATTTATAAAGCATTTCTCAGTTGGCAGAGTGTCTACACATATTTAAAAAAAATTTTTTTAATTGAAATGTAGTTGATTTACAGTGTTAGTTTCAGGTGTACACACACGTTATTTCATCTAATTCTCTCAACCTCTTACCTTTTTAAGATACCACCTGGGCTTGTTTTTCAGGGGTGATCTGAACTGTTCGGGCTTAATAATTGAGCCACATTTTCCCAGAGTCTTGTCTTCATTACATCAACTTCCTTTGACAACTAGAAAGACCGTCTTAGCCATTTCCTGTTCAGAGCCCTGCTCCCTCCAAGCCACCAACCCGCATACTGGCCTCCGGCTTCAGAGCTGATTTTGATTATCTGCCCATCAGAGGGGCAGAGAGAAGTCCCAGCCACTGATCCCTTTGCCCACGGAGGTTACTGACTTCACCCCTCACCCACCTTCTCTCCTACAATCTTCCAGTTGTTTATGACTCCTGAGTTTTTCAGGTCTTGGTTTGTGTTGAAATCTACACGCCTCATCTGTGCGGATCCCAGCACTTACACCCTTCCAAGTGGACCTGACCTCCCCTCTTCCTTCATGAACCCCACGTTCTGCCTGAATTAAACACTGTCCCCACCCTTGCCCAATTTTGTTGCCTGGACATCCGTTTCACTCCCACCTCATGTGTATGTACCTTTTCCTCTGTGCAGTATTTTAAAAACCATATACATATATATGTCACTGTACTGAGTAGTTTTTCAGTGAATCTAACCTAATTATCTTTGCCATTTCTGTGTTCCTGGGTTTCTTTGGGGTGTTTCCAGTTTAGAGCTACTACAGATAACATTGCCATAAGTAGCTTGCAAAGTATCTCTCATTTAAAATGATTTTTTTCAAAATAAATTTCCAAGAATATTATTGTGTCAAAAGATCTGGCCATTTCTATGTCTCTAATTCTGTAATCAGGCCACCTTCCAGAAGAAGTACCAACCCGTCCTGTCTGTGGCATTGATAAGAGTGGGCTTCTTGGAATCTTTCCCACCCCTGGGTTTTATTATGATTCGCTTTTTGGCTGTTGTCATTATGTCATCTTAATCATCATGAAATGATACTGCAGAGTTTCCTTAATCTAATTAAGGCTGACCTAAAGCAATAAACATTTTCAGGACTGAAGTGATCTTTAACAGAGAGCAAAAATAATTTCTAAGGGGAGTGGGTAGGGGTAATTTCTTCAGATCTATCCGGTTGACAAAAGAATTTGCCTACACACTGGCGGGGGCGGGGGGGGGGGGCGGTGCGGGAGGGGCATCTCCTGATTGCTGTTTAGCAAAGTTGCTATTACTGCTTTAGTCTAGATTCTTCTCTCCTCACACACAAGTGATTGCCGAAGACTGCTAACCAATTTACGGATCTTCAGCTCTGCCAGTCGTTTACTCGCAGCAGCTCCGGGCTGAAGATGCTCACAGAGGAAACAGGGCCCGGGGAGGAGCCAGGGGCACAGCCAGCTGGGACCGAATCTGTCACCCTAGAGCTAGACGGATTTCTTACCCCACCATGCGCCTCTCCCTACTTTCCGGGAATCCAGACGGCTCCGAAGAGCTACTGGCTGATGCTGGAGGCCTTCCTTGCAGCCCCTTGGCTGCAGCAGTGGCGACCGCTGCGCGAGGTCCACACCCCGCTGTTTGTGATTCTGCCCCTTGGCCTCCCGCGGGCCCGGGCTCCTCAGGCCTCAGCGCTGCGCCTGTTCCTGCTCCCCCTGCCAGGTTCTCGCTGGCGGCCGACTGGCTCAGGTTGTGTTCCCGGCCTCTGTTTGCCTCCTGTCTGGTTTCTAGGGCCTGCTCTCCTGCGCTCGCCGCCCAGGCGGCCAGGGTGCCGCAGGGATGCGAGATGCAGGGAACAAGTTCCGCGCGCGGTGGGACCGCCCCCCTCCCACCCCCGCACCGAACGCCCACCCCGATCACGTGTCTGCAGCTTCTTTCTAGACCCAGGTGTCGGGAAGGCTGAGTTTCGCATGATGCAGTTACTGTCCCCTGTGAGCGTGTTGTGTTTGATCACCCAGATCGGGTCTTACTCAAGATGCTCCTTTTCCAACTGGTGGGCAGTTTTATTTGCAGTTGAAGGGAAAATAGAAGCCCTCTATTGCCCTGTGTGCCTGGAATTGAAACACGAGTCTCGATGGATGCACTGAAGTGGAGCATTTTCACAGCACCAGGGCAATGGGTTCACACGGCCTGGCATTAAGGTTGACCCGCAGAAGCATTTTCCGGGCCATCACCGGAGGTTTCCTGTTGCTGTGGTCCCACAGACTCTTTGGGTTGACCTTCAAGGTCTCATTTTGTTTACCTTAATACAGGAAACAATCGCAACAAAGCAACATGGGCCAGCCACTCCTCTAGGGGCTTGTGTCTCTGGACTCATTTTTCTGCCACAGCTGATGAGGTAGACCATTACCATCTCCATCTTACAGATGAGAAACTAAGGCACAGAGAGGTTAGGTGACTTGCCCAGGCCCCACAGACAGGACACCAGGTTCCACGGACTGTAGCTTAGCCAGTGGCCAGAGCCTGGCAGTCCTGGCTGAGCCACAGAAAAAACAGAACCCTCCTCCCTTATCACCTGGGAACTGGGACATCTGGCTCTCTGCTGCTGACCTGGCAGCTTTTTATTTGAACTTTAAGTGCCAAACTTAACACGATTGTAATCCGAAAGCACGCAGATTCAGGAAGCCGTGAAGTTGTTTTACTCAGTGGACTTTGGAATTGTAAGAAATGATGAATAAAAACAGTTCAGGCTTCCAGCTGCCAAGCCATCAGGTCTGGCCAGAAAATCATTCAACGTTAGACGTGGAAAGGACTTTAGAGGTCAGATTACTTTAGGGCTTTAGTTTCTAGGCAAGAAAAAAGGCCCAGGAGGTGGAATGCCTTGTTCAAGGTTGTGAAACCCATTTTCCAAAATTGCAGTTAGATTGTTCAGACGGGCAAGTCAGATAAGAATTGTTGCTATGCAACTTTTGGATCGGATCTAGTTATGGGACTCGATGGAGGGTATTAGTTTGGGGAGGTCCGACAGCAACATGGGTTCACATGTCTTAATTCATATTCATAACCCTACATTAGGGTTACCTAACCCAGACAGACCCATTTCCAAAACTAAGCATGCCATTCTTTCTGGAACCATGACCCATTCAGTGACCTGGAGTTAGTTATACCAGCTTGACATCCTCTTAAAAGCAATTTGTTAGTTTTCTTAGTGCCATGATGGCCTTCATTCAGTGTCCCCAATCCCTTGTGCTTTGCCTACATTTCTAGTGATCGCCATTACATCACTGCCCATTCACATAAGGGTCTAAGGGTGGTATTGCTCTGGTGATGAAGAATGTGGATTTTGGAGACAGCCAGCCTGGGTTTGAATTTCAGCTCTGCACCTTATTGGTTTATGACCTTGGGCAGTCATACTTCCTCTATCTGTGCATCAACTTCTCCATCTGTAGAATAGGATAATAATAGTACCTACACCCCATAGGCTTGCTGGAAGGATTAAATGACTTAATATAAGCAAGGCCCTTAGGGTAGGATTTGACATGACGTGAGAACTCTATGAAGATTATCATTATTTCTAGAAGCGGAAGCTTACAATGGATCACTTCAGACTGTTGAATGGAGCTGAAAAACTACTTCCTGTTACTGCTTCCCAGACGTCTTGTTTCATGGGTCCCCACTTTAAAGGACCTTAAAAAACAGTTTTTCCAAGATCATCTACCAAGAAATTGACTCAATTTACAGAATTGCGATTCCCGCCAACCTTCTGAATGAAATATACTTCTTTAACTTTTCCAACAACAAGGAAGAGAAAAATAAATTCTACTCTTTGGTTTACATTTTGGATCCCCAAGTAGAACATTTTAATAACAAGTACAAACAACTAACTTAAGGCAGTCACTATTTTTGAGATTTTCACAAACAACTTGCTGACATAGACTATAAGCTAGTATGTTCAAGTGTCAGCAGAGGGAAAAGATCTGTCTGTCCCAAAGTGCGGAGGCTCAGAAGAAAAATGACGGATTTTAGTGGATTTCATATTGACCTTAGTTTATCGCCTGGAAAGTGTATAAGAGGTTTATGCTCTGTAGGGATATGTGCAATAGTAACTTCTTCTTAACGGCTAGAGCTGGGTTGTCATAGACTATTCCAACCTGCCTACAAGCATCCTAAAATAAGTAGTATTAAAACATGAAGACCAATGGAAGTTTCCAAGTGAGTTCTTGTTTCTTATCTTTAGAGACAGTATAGTGCGGTAAAATTAGAGTCCGAATTCTAACTCCAGATGAACAATTGACCCTTCCAGTCTCAGTTTCTAACATGTAAAATAAGGCCAAGTAAGGCCCCTCAATGGGGGTCAAGCCCAATGAGCTTGGAGGACACAAAGGTCCCCGGGCTGAAGAGCACTTATCAAGGGGAAGACAGTAGATGAGGCCAGAAAGGGGAGCAGGGCCAGATGTCACAGTTCCTTGTAGGACAAGGCTAGGAGTCGGGGTTTCATTCTAATTGTATGGGAAACCAATGAAGTGTTTTACACCTAATAAGAATTCTGTGTTAAGATCAGTTTGGCCATTGCACAGCAGAGATACAAGTGGTGAGAGCTGAAGCAGAGAGACCGGTAGAGGGCAGTCGTAGGAGTCTACGAGAGGGATGGGGCGCTCACATCCGTCCAGGTAGCAGTCCGGAAAGAAAGGAGAGGTATGGGAACTATTCTGGAGGTGAGGACCACAGGACTTGCGGAGAGATCTAAAGGGTGGAAAGGAAAGAGGAATTAAATATGACTCCTTGGGCTTTTGGCTTGAACCACTGGGTCGATGGTGTTGCCAAGGACTGGAAGTTAGGAAGGGTGGGGCTGTACCAGGTTTGGGTAGGTGGACTCAAGAGTTTTGGACATGCTAGGTTTGAGATGCTTATTAGCCATTCAAGTAGAGATGGCAAGTGGGCAGTTGGATAGATGATCGTGGAACTTCAGGGTAGGGCTAAAATTATAACTTGGGACTCACTGGCTTATAGACATTTAAAGACATAGGGCTGGATGAGTTTGCCCAGAGAGAGAGAGAGGGTATCCAGGACCAAGCCATGGGATCCTCTTACTTTCAAAGGCTGGGTATAGGAGAAGCGGCTGCAAAGCAGATTGAGGAGGTAGAGAAAATCTCACAGGTGGTAGTCATAGCTGTACACCACTCAAACAGACTTGCAGTGATGGTTCTGGTGACAGTAGACTCTCCCTTGGAGAATAAACTAGTTTATTAAGAGATAAGCACTGTTTCTCTGCAGCTGTCTAGTCTGTATTTACTTTTGTTGCTTTTATTTATTGTGCAAATTTGATATAAAACAATGCACGAAAGTGCTTTGAATTTGCACTTGTAAAATAAACCGAGTATTACTTTGCTAGTTCCTCTTGTTATATGAGCATTCTGTTAATATCTTTGAGATTGGTTATTGTTAATGATTATTGTTTACTTCCACTTTTGTGTTGGTTTTTTCCCTTCTCTCTCTTGGGATTGTTTCTAGCTATGAGTAACAGAAAACTTGACCACAGTAAGAAGGGATTACTTTTGCTTACAAAACAAGATGTTGAAAGGGAAACTAGCATTTCCTAATTCTTCTAGGATGCAGACTTCTGCCTTTCCAATCCACCATCCTCAACAGGTACTTTTCTTCCTCAGGCTTGTCTGATGGCTGCCAAACCTCTGTACATCACATCTTATATTCCAGCAGGAAGAAGAACACGGAGCAAAACTCTTGTCCTAGCTGAGTCTATTCCTTTTCATTAGGAAAATAGCTTTCCTTGAAGCCATGCCAGTACAAGTCTGTTTGCATCACATGGACCAGAAGTAGACCAAATAGCAAGCAAGTTGCAAAGGAGGCTGGGAAGGTGACTTTTTTTTTTCTCCATTCATGTAACATTCATTTAATCATCATTAAACATGTAGCAGGACCACACTCAAGGCATCCTGTGTAAATCACATGCTAGACTCTCTTTAAATTTTTTGTCTCTACAAATAGTGTATGATAGCACTTATATGTGGAAACTGAAAAATACAACAAACCAGTGAATATGACAAAAAAGAAACAGGCTCACAGATATAGAGAACAAACTAGTGGGTACCAATGGGGAGAGGGGAGGGAGGAGGGAAATAAGAGGTACAAACTATTGGGTATAAAATAAGCTAGAAAGACATATTGTACATATGCACTTCAACAGAAAAAGAAGGAAATCCTACCATTTGCAACAACATGGATGAAACTTGAGGACATTTGCTAAGTGAAATAAACTGGTCATAGAAGGATAAATATTGCCTGATTACACTATACAAGGTATGTAAAATAGTCTCGTAGAAGCAAAGAAGAGAATGGTAGGAGGAAGGGTATAGCTCATTGGTAGTGTGTGCTCAGCATGCACGAGGTCCTGGGTTCAATCCCCAGTACCTCCATTTAAAAAATAAATAAATAAACCTAATTACCTACCCCCCCAAAAGTATGTAAGATTAAATAATACAATTTAAAAAAAAGAGAGACAGACAGTTGTTATCAGAGGCTAGGAGGAGGGACAAATGGGGGAGTTGCCAATCAATATATATACATTTCAGCTATGCAAGATGAATAAGCTTTGGAAACCATGTGCAACATGGTGCCTGTAGATAACAATATTGTACTGAACTCTTCATCTGTTAAGAAGGAGATCTCATGTTATCATGCCAGATGAGATAAATAAGAATGATCATGTTTAAAAAACTGTCTTTAATTTTTAAAAAAGTGATCTAATTTAAAAATTTGAATTTAATCAACTAAATTTATATGCAGTCAAATTTACCCTTTTTGTTGTAGTTTTATGAGTTTAAAAAAAGTGGAGAAAAATGACTGTTTCTTTCTTTTTTTAATTGAAGTATAGTCAGTTTACAATGTTGTCTCAATTTCTGGTGTACAACATAATAAGATGACTATTTTTAGCTATGAATACTGCCTCTCCCCCTAAACTGTCTGATGGTCCCAGAGCAGAAAAGGACAATTGTTTAACACAACAGAGTTGTTTGAGAAAGAAAGGCGAGAACACTTATCTGATGCACATGACTGAGGCTTCCTGAGATGAGATGAAACAGAAGAAAGTTAAAGAAGAGTCCCTTTGAGTCAAGGGGGCAGTCTGCATCTCAAGAGGACCTGCCCATAATCCCTAGGTTTCTGCCATGCTCAAGAACCCTCCCTCTGAGGATCTCCTCCCAGCCAAGGATGACGCTTGCATCCCAGCAATGATGGTGATGGAGATTTGATGAGTTTTGTTGTCTCCATTGGGGTGAGGCCCGAAATGTATGCATAGATGAGCTAGAAAACAGCTGTTTCATGTGCACTGTCATCAGTCACTCCCATTTCCAGCATGTCTGAGTGATAAGAGATAAGACAGGAATAGGTAATATGACGTCCGTATCAAATTTACTACATTCAGCGTGATGCTGTACATCAGAAATTGAGACATCATAAACGGACTATACGTCAATAAAAAAGAATGTTAAAAAAAAAAAGAATAAGAAAAAGCCCCACCATATTCATGGCATTCTGGCACATTCCCACGACGCAAACTCATGGTAATACCGTTACTAGCATTTACTCAGTCCCTATACTAGGTGCTTTACCATCCGTTATCTCAGAGTCTTCACAACCACCTTGTGACCTGCTGTGCTGAATCTTCTCTGGATCAGAGGTAAGTGATTTGGGCTTGCCACCACCCCGTCAGTTTTATGTAGGCTGTGTTGAGATATAACTCACATTTATAAACTTGCTTGGTTTTCATCTGTACTAATTAAGAAAATAAGAACAAGAGTAAAGTAAGTCAAAAGCATGGTCAACATCTGGCACGTTTAAAATAAGTATAGATTTGTCAATTTTAGGTGTGATTTTACAAAAGATCATTTAAACTTATATGGATCTAATTTAAAATGCATATACTCCAGGGAGGGGAGGGTATAGCTCAGTGGTTGAGTGTGTGCCTAGCATGCATGAGGTCCTGGGTTTAAGCTCCAGTACCTCCATTAAAAAAAAATTAATGAATAAATAAATAAACCCAATTACCCTTCAAAAATTTTTTAAAAATTGATATACTCCAGTAAAATATCTCCTTAGTGTCTCTTCCACGCTTTACTCTTCTGCATATAACTTGCATATCGAGTTAGTTCATGTTTACATTAATTTTTTTCCGGGTAATATTATTTCATACATACGTCTCCATAACTCTGCCACTACACAACTTGGATATTTCTCATCCTTTCCAGGCTTCATTTTCTTCTGTAAAATGAGGCATTTAGACTATTATTTAATAGACAAAGTTTTTCCAGCTCTAACAGAATATCTATTATCCACAGGGGAATAATGGAAATACAGCACCAATGACACAGGAGTCTTCTCTGGAGAACAAGTTTACTTCAAAACATGGATGCTACTTAATGGGCCATAATTTTCCTGTTGTTCGTGAGTCAGCATGAAAAATACCTCCAGAGAAGGCTAAGTAGGTCGGATTTATCTAAGGAGACAGCTGTGTAATCCTGTGTCCCTCTCCAAACCCATGGCACTGCAGAGACACGCTTTTGGCTTTTTGAACAACAGTCAAATAGCATTACCAACTTTGTAAAGTCCACAAGACCACAGCTCGAAAACTTAAGCTGGTCTTTAAAAAGCTTCAGTAGAAGAACAAAGTAGAGCTTCATTTATGTATGATCCGTAGCAATTTTCCTCTATCTTTTAACCCATTTCCATTGATTCTGTGATACTGGTTAGTGTTTGGAAGACTTTGAGTAAAAAGTAAAATAGCTTAAAAATCAGTAAGAACAAAAAGTTTTGTACTGCGACTTTTTATCAAATCTGTTTAACAAAACCTGCTATGCTGTCAATGTTTGCTTGCTTTCCTTTCCGAGTAACATAGTTGTAATAGGACTTAAAAATACATGTTGTAAATAAATAGGCCAATGAGGGAATTTTCATGTAAAAATTAACTTTGAAGGAGCAGTTACTGCCTAGTGGGCTGTGCAAGTAAGTATTCTTGTTATAAGAGGCCCCCTTAACACAGTAGAAGAAAGACCTTCAGAGTCCTAGGGGCAAATACGAATTTAAAGAAGTGAAATGAAGAGAAAAAAGGGCCGAGTTGGGTTAGGACTGGAGAGCCTTGCAAAGGAAAGGTAATGCTGGCAGGCAACAGAGAAAAAAGGCAAAGGACAGAGAATACTGGAGGTATTTGAGTTGGATAATGCAAAGTGACTTTTTTTTTCCCACATCGAGGGCTTATATTTATGCTAATCTTCTTAAATGTTGAGTTCTGGCGGAGCAATTAGACTATTTAACCTTGCTTAGAGTTACGCACAGACTGCGTGAGACTGAGTTCACAGTACTATATTACGTCCTGGGGAGGGAGAGGATCCATAATTGATTTAGTCCTTCTCCGCATCTGTCCTGCTATCCAACCACTGCTTTTCCATTGTCTAGACTTTAAGGCACTAGAAGCAATTAACTAGAGGATCAACGTAAGCAGACAGGTGTGCCCTGGGCACTCCCCTTCTCTATTCTATACTGTTCATATTCTCTGAATTTCATACAAGTTACTCTGGAAGTAGCAAATTAACGAAAAATATCTTAAGACTGACAATACTTCCAGATTGTGCAAATAGATTTCAGAATAAACCCTTGCTAGCTATACCTCTGGCAAGGCATGATATCAACTTAAAAGAGACCTCGGATCTTAGTCATACATTTTGGGTACAGGCATCAAAAAATGGGGCTAGAAAACACATTTCTAAGTACCACGTATATTACTCTGTTAATATTAGAGACAGACAACTGATCACGTCCTCAACTCCAACTAGGTTTCAGAAGAGGCTGGCTAAATTTTGTAATAGGCATCCAAAGGGGAGTAGGTGCAGGGTCTTTAAAGCGACAAATCCCCTAGTAAGAGGATTCCCCACCTGTCACAACCTGGACCGGTTCCATGGAGGGTGCCGGGCGTCCCACCGCCACGCGGCGATGAGGTCAGCCTCCGGGTCTTGGGAGAGCTCTTTTTATTCTAAATTACAGACTTTGCAGCCACCGGATATCCTCGCTGCAAAACTGGCAGTAGCCATGTGGCTGCACTCGCCTTTCCTGACAACCACTGCATTATTTCCACTAATGTCCTGTCTAGGGCCTCTCGCCAGGCGACTCCTCACTCCCACCACCCACCGCCGCCCCCGCCGCGTGGGCAATAACCCGCTTGTGGCCCGTGTGCCAGAACAAAGCGGAAACCACCCCCAAAGTTCTTGGCGACAGCGGCCCGGGAGCCCCTCCCGCCACCTCTGAGCGCCCCTGTCACCGTCGCAGAGCGCGCCCGGGCCCCGCAGCTTCGGGAAGGCAGCGGCAGAGCGCTGCGGGGCGGGCCCGCAGCCATGTGCTCCGCATCGGGCGGGGCGGCGGCCGCGGAGTGCGCATTGTCCACGTTCCCCGCGCCCCGCCGCGCTCCGTCCCTCCCTATCTGTGGCGCACACGCGCGGAGCGGGCGGCGCGCAGGGCGGGGCGGGGGCGGGGGCGGGGCGGCGCGGCGCGGGGCGGGGCGGGGCGGGGCGGGGCGGGGCGGGCGGCGCGGGGGCGGGTCCGGGGCGAGGCGGCTCGGGCGCCAGCGAGCGAGCGGCGAGCTCGGCGAGCACCCGAGAGGAGCGCGAGCAGCAGCATGGCGGGGCTCCGACGCCCGCAGCCGGGCTGCTACTGCCGCACCGCCGCGGCCGTGAACCTCCTGCTGGGCGTCTTCCAGGTCCTCCTGCCCTGCTGTCGCCCGGGAGGGGCTCAGGGACAAGGTCAGCCTGGCGCCGCTTCGCTGGCTTCCCTCTTCACCCCGCCCCCCCTTCCCTTTCTTTTGGGGAACTGCTGAAATCTATCAGAAGGCGAGGAGGGGAACGGGAAAGGGGCCGAAGAAGGAAGGAAAGCGATTGCAATTCCGTGCTGATAACCTCTGCTAACCGCGGTGTACCCTGCCGCGTCCCTCACCCCCCCGACACCCGAAAGCTGGGAAGTCGCGGGGCTTGGGGACCGCCGCGCGGACCGCTAGCCGCGCACGCCCCGGAGCCTTTGTGCGCGGGCCCCGGGCGCCCCGGGCGCAGCCCCCGCTTTGTGTGGCGCGCGCTGGGGCCCCGCCGCGGCCCGGCTTCCTGCAGCTTTGTTCCGCGAGCCTGGCTGCCTGGGTCGCATCCCGCACACGCCCGCCCCAGCTGCCGCGGGATGCGGAGCGCGGGGTCCCGCGGAGTGGCTTCCCCTCTCTTTCCCCCACCAGTACGAGAGCCCCGGAGTCCGCACGCCCTCTCCTCTCCTTCCGAGGGGCCGCCGGCTTGCACCCCGTCCATTGTGTTCTGATTCTCGCCTCCCTCCTCGGGTGGCCTCCACTTCGAGAAGGAAAGGGAGGCTTGTTTTGGTGAGGCGGGTGCTTGGGGGGACGATCGGGAAACAGGAAGCGTTTCTTTTCCGTGCATTAAAAGCGCGGTGTGTTTTTCGGTGTTCTTGCAGCGGTTGAGCCTTTGCCGAACGTGGTGGAGCTGTGGCAGGCAGAAGAAGGGGAACTCCTGCTGCCCACTCAGGTGAGGACGACCAGGTGACAGGGCGGCTGCGGGCTTGCGAGCGAGCAGAGGCCCGGAGGCCGCCGGCCCCGCGGCGGCACCGGCGCTCGGGCCACTTTGCAAGGCAAATAAACGGTCGGCCGAGCCTTAACACCTGGCAGCGGTGGCCTGCCCGGCCTCCTCCCGCGCCATGTGACAGGCCGTGAGTCACGCCCGCCCCAAGTTCAGGAGGTGGGAGCCCAGGCCACCTCAGCAGGGCTGCGGCCAGCGGCGGCGGTGCCGAGGGGAAGGGCGGGCCCCGCGGCCGCCTGTGGGCTGGGGTGGGCGAGGGACCCGTGCCCTGGTCTCTGCGTGAGCCGTGCTGTGTGCCTGAGGACCACAGGCACAATATAGAATATTGATTTAAGAAATGTTAGTGAATGGTACTCACCATTAGCGTTAAGTAGCTTTGGGATGGAGATGTGACCTAAAGGATTGTAATCTTGGATTTTTTCCAAGTACCTTTAATTCGTGTTAGAATACACCCTCCTGTTAAGAACCTGAATTTCAGGTTTTGGGGTTTTTCCCCCCCTATAGGATATAATGATTGCATGTGGAAAAATCATTGCTAACAATTTGTTAGGCATCTGGCATCATACAGGGTTCACTGCTGCCACAGATACAGGACTGCAAAGCTGTCGTGTTTCAGGTTTAACTTTTAGGAGAGATTCTCATTGACTGCAGATGTGCACATTGAAATATCATGTTGGCTGTTTTTCAGCAGCAGCAGTAGTAACCTCAAATGCATGGGTTTTTTTTTGGTGGGGGGAGTATTTTGAATTACAAGGAAATACTCAGCTTGTGTGCCGTGATTTTTCAGATGTTCATTACTTCCCACATTGGTGGCAGCACTTAATTCTATGTTGTCTCTTGTGCCTGTTCAGAAAACAGGATATCTAGCTGTAACTTGACTGGAGTGCACTTTTACATTTCAGCGTTCTCCCTCCTGTGTGAAGCGTTTAGAGTGCTGGTTTTGAGATATTTGGAATATTCCTTTTAACCGGGCTAATGAATAACAGCTTCAAGGTAGAGAGGTGATTTTTAGAGGAAAAATTTCCTGGACCTTCCCTGAAGGCCAGCGGGCTGAATGGGACCAGTCCTTGGAGAAAAAGCCCCATCAGGATGGGAAGCAAATAGTTTGTCCTTCTCAAAGTTTATTCTTAAGTGGATTTTTTTCCTGATTGTAGTTAGCAGATATATAGAATATAGAAAGATAAAAAGAACGGGATAGAAATCATGCAGTTCCTGCTGCGAGAACCACACTTAACATTTGACACATTCACTTTTAAAGAAATACAGTGTAGTAGTGTTTGTGTGTGTCAGAGTTTTCAGCAGAGGCGTTAGTGACTGGAGAACTGCTTATTGTGGGGGACTGTCCTGGGCACTGTAGGCTGCTGAGCAGTTAGGGCATCTCTGCCTCTACCCGCTAGATACCAGTGGCACTCCCTCCCCCACCCCCGAAGTAGTGACAGCTAAAAATGTCTCCAGACATTGCCAGATGTCCCTGGGGAGCAGGATTGCCCGGGTTGAGAAGCACTGGTGTATATCTATACATATTTGCATTTTTACTCAGTTGTGGCCTCTACCTCTTACTGGTTAGTCTTAGAAGCCAACTCAGACAGAAAGGAAAGGAGATTAGAGACTTTCATTTGTTACAGCGGTAGTTGAAATCAGTCGCTGTGCTCAGAGGTGGACATGTCAGAGCCTCTGATGTGATTAATGATTTTATTTATAGGCTCCAGAGTTATTTTATACAATTCTTAATTTCTGGTTTTGTTTATATGTATAATGCAGTTTGTTTTGGGGAAAAAATAGCATTTGGAAGCCGTCTTTCTGGACTACTTGTTACAGAAGCATTTATAGCTATTTTAATCAAAGCTATATTGAAAGTGAAACTGGTATTCAAAGTAATTTTCTAAATATTTCATTTCTGTCTAGATGCATATTTTTGGGGACTGTTTTACCTGGTTGGGGGTGAAGATATATATGAGTCTGTCTATTTATCTATCTGAACTGCATATATATTTCTCTCTAAACTGCACATGTGTATGTGTGTGTTTTCTGAAGACAGTTATTTTTAGGGAATTCTTTTCAAAGTATTTTGAATTTTTTTTCAGAGAAAGTTCCCTCATGTGTATCACAGAGTCTGTTAAAAAGAGAACATTTATAGGTGTTATTTAAATTTGAGGGTTTTCTTCTTAATTAATTTGTAAGTTGGCTTCCTTTCAGGAAGACTTAAAGATGGCTTTGGAAACTAAGATATGTCAGTGATAGGTGACGTAGGAGCATCAGAAGGTGTGGCATTAAAACGTTGAGTACTGACATTTGCCACCACTAATTATTTATACAGTTACCTATTTTGAAAATGTTTTCTGTAGATTGGGCCTTTTTTTTCCTTGTCCTTGTTCTTTTTTCTAGTGAGTCTCTCTGAAGTAATCAAGAACTTGAAAAATGCGTTACTAGTAAAATCAAATATTACAATTGAATACTTATAAACTGCCAGGCTTATAAATCCCTCTGGCCAGGCCTCCAGGATTTGACTCATCGCTCCATCCCTTTTCACCTCCTGTCCTTGGTTTCTTCATCTGCAAAATGGGGTGAATAGCAGTGCTGGTCTCAGAGGATTTTGTGAGGATTAAGTACCTGGAACTTAGCACTTAGTATAGGTCACCTATTACTTTGGCAGTATCTCAACTGACCCCTGGATTTGGTCATTGGAGAGCACGGAACAGCTTTCCTGCTTTGAAGGGCCTGAACCAGTGCAAACAGCTCAATACTATTTTGTGCCCAATAATTGCATAGGTAAGTTACGTTATTCACATCTTTTTGTTATATACTCTTTGATGTGGTAAAATATTTTGGTCTAGGAACATTAAAAGCTCTATCAATGGTGATAATAAGAAGAAGGAAGGAAAAAAAATGTGATTTTATTTTTAGATTTACAGAATTTTTCCCTCTCCTCTGACTCTACTTCACTGCCCTGACCCCAAAGTGGTGATACTACGGAAACCAAACAAATGTTTTCATCAGCTCATTGTCAAGAAGTAATTGTGTCTGTGCAAGATACTGCTTTGTGCGCCTTCTGCCCTTTTTTTTTTTTAGGAGTGAGTGGGGAGGTAATTAGGTTTATTATTTATTTATTTTTAGAGGAGGTGCTGAGGATTGAACCCAGGACCCCGTGCATAGGAAGCACGCACTCTACCACTTGAGCTATACCCTCCCCCTGGTGCACCTTCTGACTCCACTTCAGGATCAGAACCTTCTGTGATTCCCTGTGACCCACTCGACTTGGCTCTGGCCCTCGGGGCCTTTTGCACTCTGACCTTGTCTGCAGCTCCGGTCAGTCCTCTGGGCTGCTCCCTCCAGCCTGCACCTTGGCCAGGCAGATCCAGCGGTTCCCTGCTGAATGAAAGCACAGATGCTCCTGCCCCATGGTTCGTCCAGGACCGGTCCTTCCTGACTCCCAGCTTGGCAGTGCCACTGTTACCGTCACTGTTCCTCTTCCCTCCTGGACTTTCTTGAGTGTCTGGATGTTTTCTTTGTTTTGCATATGCCTTGTTGCCCTAACTGGTATCCCTTTAAGAGTGTTTGGGTTCCCTGTTGTGGCCACGATGTTGGGCATACAGTAGGCATTCTGGGGTTAGCGCATGCGTTCTTCCTAGTGGAGAGGCAGTGGTCAGAGTCTTGTCCAGTTCCCCTGTGTATGAGTTAGTCACTCCTGAAGATGGCAGGTGGAATGTCTTAGGGGTTGAGTTCCTATTATTGGTTAATAACCACACTTTTGTTTTGTTTTGTTTTTGGTTGGGGGCCGTAATTAGATTTATTTATTTATTTTTCTAATGGACGTACTGGGGATTGAACCAAGGACCCCATGCGTGCTAAGCATGCGATCTACCGCTGAGCTAGACCCTCCCCTCTAATAATCACATTTTGGTATCAGGTCTAGCAGCAAGAAGGGCAGTGTAGAATTTGTTCATTTAATCCATTCACTCCTGAGGCCCCTGGCTGGGTCTGGGACACGGACCTTGGTGCTGAGTGGGAGCAGCTGTCGCCTGCTGAGAGCACGTTGGTCTGGTTTGGGATGGGGAGGCTCGGGGCTCTCCTGGCCTTGTTGGTCCATCTGGCAAACACCTGACATGGGCCTGGCCCAGATAGGCCCTGCAGGCCAGTGACGAATAAGAAAGTTTCTGCCTTTACAAGTCCCACATCTTGTTTATTTTAGTCCCTTAAGCCTGAGAGTGAAGATAACGGAAACTGGTAGAAAGTGAAACAGGAAATGGCACCCAAGTGGCTCAGGTACTGAGTTACGTAACAGCATCTCGCGCCAGTCCAGGAAGCACTGACTCGTGTTTGGAAATCTTTTTGTCATAGAGACTTCTTATTGGTTGAATCACCTTCCACTGTTAACATTAAAAAAAAAAAAAACTAACAGGGGTTGAATACCATTGGCATTGTTGAAGCGCTTTATAAGTATTAACTCATGTTAATACACTAAAAAGTATGACGTGTTGTGAGCTGATTTCAGATAAGGAAATGGAGGCACCCAGTAGGTAAATGACTTGCCCAAGGTGATAAGGGAATGGCAGTGGTGGGGTTTGAACCCAGGAGGTGTCCAGAGCCTAAGCTTCTGTATTGTCTGAGTTTTAGGAGTCTGACCATGACAGTGGTATTGTGGTGAATAAAGTTCCTGTGTCTCAGAGAAATAATTTCATGTTCTGTTTTGAGTTAGAAAAATTTGCTTTACGAAGTTAAAAAGAATAGTTCCATCTACTGGTATTTTTAAATTTTATTTTTATTGAATAAGTTTTATTGAGGTATAATTAACATGTTATATTAATTTCAGGTGATTCTGTATTTGGAGAGATTGCAAAATGATCACTGCAATAAGTCTAGTTAATGTCCATCACCATACAAAGTTACAAAAAAATTTTTTTTGTCTTGCGATGAGAACTTTTAAGATTTTCTCTCTTAGTAACCTTCAAATATGCAATAGAGTATTATTACCTATAATCATGTACATCATGCTGTACATTTCACCCCATGACTTATTTTATACATGGAAGCTTGTGCCTTTTGATGCCTTTCATCTCTTCTACCCACCCCCACCCCCTGTTTCTGGCAACCACTAATCTGTTCTCTGTATCTCTGAGCTTGGTGGTTTATTTTTTATTAAGATTCCATAAAAAAGTGAGATCATACAGAATTTGCCTTTCTCTGTCTGACTTATTTCACTTAACATAATGCTTTTGAGATCCATTCATGTTGTCCCAAATAGCAAGATTTCATTCTTTTTCATGGCTGAATAATATTCCATTATATATATATATATATATATATATATATATATATATATATATATATATATATATATATATATATATACACACACCATATCTTCTTTATCCAGCCATCTGCTAATGGACACTTAGGTTGCTTCTGTGTCTTGGCTACTGTAAATAGTGCTGCGGTGAACATAGGTGTGTGTATATCTTTTCAAATTAGTGTTTTAGTTTTCTTTGGATAAATACCCAGAAGTGGGATTGCTGGAGCATATGGTAGTTCTATTTTTAAATTTTTGAAGAACTTCCATACTGTTTTCCACAGGGGCTGCACCAGCTTGCAATCCCAGCAACAGTGCTCGAGGGCTCCCTTTTCTCCACATCCTCACCAGCCTTTGTTAACTCTTTGTCTGTTTCATGAGAGCTGTCTGACAGATGTGAGGTGATATCCACTAGTATTTAAACAGCTGGACTCTACTTAGCCCCGCAGACATTCATGAACATGTACTGAGGGCCAAGCACTGTTTCAGGCTCTGAGGCTGTCACGGGGAACCAAAAAAGAAACCCCACTGCCCTCGTGGAGCTGGCAGTTCAGTGGAGGCATGTAGATAATAAATAGGAACTAGACCCAGTTGTGAGTTACATAGTCTGTTACAAGGGCATCAGGACTGTGTGGTAGCAGACTGGAGGAAGACTCGGTTGATACGAGTTTTGATTTTAATTTAAGAGGTCAAGGCAGATCTCTTTGAGAGGGCCTGTTTTTAATATTTGAGCCAACCCCTGAAAGCAGCGAGAGAATTAGAATAGCTCATGCAAGGGCCCTGAGGCACTGTCAAGAGGGAGTGGGGAGAAGTTACAGGGTTTGGTTTCTGACCTTTGAGAGCTTGGTGGTGTTGGGGAGATAAGGCCGTGTTCAAGTGCTGAAATGTAGACACTGAGGGGAGAGAGGAGCTGTGTGTGTTGGTGGGTCTGTTAAGGCTCCTGGGAGAGCGGGGCCGCTTAGAGACTTGCATTGGCCTGGAACCTCACGTGGGTGTGTATGCTGAGGTTTTAAATGGGAGCCAGCCTGTCTGCTGAAGTGTGGTTGTAGAGATTGGGATCAGTGTGTCAAGTTCAAGTGACAGTTGCTCAAGTCCAGGTTCAGGAGCTTGGAGTGTACCTGACTAGCGGTTAGGCAGCCATGGTAGGTTCTTGAGCAGAGATTAACACGATGATCTTGACTCCTGGGTCCATACTATGCAGGTGGGAAGTAATGACTGATGTTGAGGAAGGTTGGTTCCTCGTTGACACACAGGATGGGTTGAAGGCAGCATTCTTTTTAAAAACAATTTTTAATTGAGATATAATTGATGTGCAATATACATATATTTCAGGTGTATAACATAGTGATCATAATTTTTGAAGCTTATACTCCATTTATAATTATTATGAAATATTGGCTAGATTCCCTGTGCTGTGCAATAATACATCCTTGTAGCTTATTTATCTTATACATAGTAGTTTGTATCTCTTAGTCCCCTACCCCTGTCTTCCCTCTTCTCGTTGGTAACTTCTAGTTTGTTCTCTGTATCCGTGAATCTTTCTTTTTTTGTTATATTTACTAGTTTGTCTTTTTTTTTAGATGCCACATATAAATGATATCATCATATGGTATTTGTCTTTCTCTAGCTTATTTCACCAAGCATAACCTCCAAGTCTATCCATATTGTTGTAAATGGCAAAATTTCATCATTTTTAATGGCTGAGTTATATTCCATTGTGTGTATGTGTACGCACACACACGTACATACATAAACATTTAAATATATATTCCTCATCTTCTTTATCCATTCATCTGTTGATGGACACTTAAGCTGCTTCCATGTCTTGGCTATTGTAAATTGTACTGCTGTGAACATTGGGGTGCATGTATCTTTTCAAATTAGTGTTTTCATTTTTTCTTGATATATACCCAAGAGTGGAATTGCTGGATCATATGGTAGTTCTGCTTTTAGTTTTCTGAGAAACCCCTATACTGTTCTCCATAGTGGCTGTACCAGTTTACCATCCCACCAATAGTGCATGAGGGTCCCCTTTTCTCCCTGTCCTTGAGAGGCAGCCGTCTTAAACAGAGTGACAAGCCCGTCTGTGGTGGTAATGCAGGCCTGGGCTACTGAAGGCTTGGTCTAATTTGCTGGCAGACAGGATGGAGGACAGTCTGAACTTTATTTCCGATGAGTGGGTAAGTCCTCATGCTTGGAGATAAAGGAGACCAGTGTAAGATGACCTTAAGGTTTGCCCAGGGGTCAAGGAGTATGATGGCATCCTGAACAGAAGGAGGCCCTTGGCAGGGACCCCTGTCTTTGAGAAGTCTGGTATGGGTCATAATTGTCTCTGGGGACACAAAGTGCGTATATCCTGGAGGTTCTGGCAGTAGGGCTGGAGCTGTAAACGAATTCATCTGACACGGACCGTGGAGTCCCTGGCATGTGCTGGGCACGGCTCAGTGCTGTGCTGACCAGAGCCACCCGAGCCTTGGCTCTTGTGGGAGGATAGGCTTTTGTTGAGTATCTGCATGTGTGATTGAGCAGTTGGGGCCGGAGGCTGGGGTTTGGTCTGATGGTTGCCAGCGTAGGTCAGCATTTGGAGGGCATTAGTGGAGAGGGGTCTGGGCCCAGGAGGACTGGCAGTGATGGGGAGGAAGAGGGCAGTGTGACCAAGAGAAGCTGGAGGAACGGAAAGGGTCGGTACTCCCGAAGCCACTGAGCTTGGGGAAGACTCTTCTGTCACCAGCGCATCTTCCAGGCAGACAGCAGTGAAGCGTTTAACTGGATCTGCCCTTCCGTTTCTATTGCAAGCACCTTTCCTTTTCCCCTCCCGGTATGTGATTTTTGGTCCCATTTTGGCCCTGGCAGTCTTGGAGAAGATGTTGAAAGTCCTTTCGAGTATGATATGTATGCCATGTATAATGTTATCAGCCTTTTTACGTTGGTGTCAAAATATACCATTGGTTCATTTGGAGGAGTCTGAGCTAAACAGTGCATTTTTGATATTGGGGGATTTGAATTATCATTAAATTTTATCTCGTGTGATTAAACTTAAACATCAAAGAAAGGCTTGTGGAGAGAGGAGTTTTGTCGAATTTTGAGATTATGTTTTGGCTGTGATTTTAATAGGTAGAATGTTTACTTACAATGACTATCTAAGAGATCACTTGGCAATTTATGGCTTTTAGTGGTGTCATTCTAATGTCATTCTTTTTTCCAATAAATATTTATTGAATGTCTGTGAGATTTTTTAAAAATTGTATTTGCATTCTTCTTTTAATTGACATATAGCCAGTTTACAGTGTGTCAATTTCTGGTGCACAGCATAGTGTTTCAGTCATACATATACATACATCTGTTCATTTTCATATTCTTTTTCATTATAGCTTATTACAAGTTGTTGAATATAGTTCCCTGTGCTATACAGTAGGACCTTGTTGTTTATCTATTTTATATACATTAGTATCTGTAAATTTCAAATTCCCAATTTATCTTTTCCCACCTCCTTTACCCCCTGGTAACCATAAGTTTGTTCTCTGTGAGTCTGTTTCTGTTTTATAAATAAGTTCGTTTGTGTCTTTTTTTTTTAAGATTCCACATATGAGTGACATATGGTATTTTTCTTTCTCTTTCAGTCTTACTTCATTTAGGATGACAATCTCCAGGTGCATCCATGTCACTGCAAATGGCATTATTTTATTCTGTTTTATGGCTGATTAGTATTCCATTGTATAAATACACCACAACTTCTCTATCCAGTCATCTGTTGATGGACATTTGGGTTGTTTCCATGTCTTGGCTGTTGTAAATCGTGCTGCTGTGAACATTGGGGTCGTCACCCCTGTGAGAGTTGAAGAACAGTTTTTTATTTGTTTTGTTGTTTTGGAGATTTCATGTTCCTTTGAAACAACTGTTAAAGCATGTTCTTTCTCAATAGGGTGATTCTGAAGAGGATATGGAGGACCATTCTCAAGAGCAAAGGTAAGGAAAAAAGTGGGAGCAAATATATGCTGAATTTCCTTGCCTGCTAGGATGCTATCTGAAGTCTTGGCCTATGTCTGTGCTTGTATATCTAATATTATCTGTGATGTACCTTTGTCTTTGGCATTGGGGTGTCTGTACTCTCTAATAATTAATATGACTTTGTTTAAAATAAGGTTGCACAGAAAGCTGTTAAAGTACCCCCTCCTCCCACACCAACTTCACTTCTCCATGGCGTGCTTACACCTTCCTTCTTGTTTACAAACATCTATGGAGCATCAGGCATGGTGCTGGGTGCTGGACTTAAAACATTGACCAAGACCTGTTTGTGTGTAATAGAGAAGTCAGACATTATTGTTAAAAAAAAAAAAGTATGCTTATAATAAGAACTATCAAGAATTAGATTTCTGTAGTAGAGAGTAATGAGGTGGATAGGGTGGTCAGGTGGTCAGAGGTGACAGCTGAAGCCTGGAGGATGTGTGGGAGCAGCCATTCAGCAGGTGGAGGGAATGACAGGTGCAAAGGCCCTGTGGTAGGAAGCCCTGGCAGCAATCCAGGAACTTGGGGCAGGTAATGTGGTTTTGTAGGATAGTGAGATGAGGCTACAGTAAGGAGGTTGGGTTTTATTATTATTATTATTTTTTAATGTTTTTTAAGTGTGGGATGAGTTGTCAAAAGATTTAAAGCAGGGGCTAGCAAATCAAAAGATGAAAATTAAATTTTTAAGAGACTGCTTTGGCCATGGGACAGTCTTGGTTAGTTGTCAAACTGGGATATCTGGTCCCTTGGGGGTACATGAAGATACTAAGTGGTACCTGGGCATGGGGATAACTTTCAGAGGATCAGCTTTTAATCCCCAACATTTGTATATTCTCCTGAAACTAATCTGTCTGTAGGTTGCAAGTTGTCCTTTTCCACGTCTTCTTTTGCAATCTCACATCTCCACTTTGCCAAAGAAGGGCATACTTCTTACCCAGCCCTGATCCTGCTGTGTGCTTCATTTTGGGCGAAGGGACAGTGTGAAATATTGGTTAGGAGAAAGCAGTTTAACTCTGATTGGATGACAGATTGATTTGTACTCTGGTGGTTTTCAAATCTCTCTGTAAAATTGAAGGCGGACCCGATCAAATTGGCAGTTATTAGACCATCAAAAGTTCTTTTCAATGATAGATAAAGTGATTTTTGGATCAAGTGCTGAGGGAGTTTAGAGAATCTAGGGCCAGTGCTATACAAAGCTGCTTCCTGAATCACATGTACTTGTGTGAACAAGCTTTTCCAGTGCTTATGTTCAAACCAAACAGACAAAAAAAAACCAAGGACGGTAAGATGAACTTGGTGCTGATCACTGCTGTCTCATTCTAGCAGTAATATTGACATGAACCAATTGGGGGAAAGACAGGTCCATCCATCTCATTAAAGGATGCATTTTTAATAAAATGTGAATTTGTATGTTCAGTTACCTGTCTAAATTTGTGAAACTTGTTGGTTTGATTAGTTGTGTGCTAATCAAAATCACATCAATAATTCAGAAGAAAAAAAATTTAAGGTCTCGACCCTGTGGTCACAGGAAATCTCAATTTACAGTTTTATTGAATAAGGCTTTGAATGTAAATATATATTACTTTCAAATTCTTTGTGGGACTTTTCAGCAAGAGAGGAAAAAAAGCCTCTCTGTATATTTTCAAAAATGGATGATGACAGATGTCATTGCAGTGGTATTTAGAGTCCTTTGAATATATTTGAAAAAGTGTGAGTTTTATGAAAAACGCTGATATTTACAGTACACTAGAAATTACATTCTTTGCAAACATTTAAACGTGGAGTGTAACACCTTAAATACTGGGGTCACTTAACTATATGGGGCAGCGTTCAGAGTTTGTCACAGTCTTGTTTGAGGGTCTGGAAGCAAGAAACACTGAGAAGTGCTGGTGGTGGTTCCGGCTGGGCTGGCGGTGGTGGGGACGGAAGTACGAGGAGGGGTCTGAGATGAATTTCTGTTGACTTGGTCGTGGAGAGGGAGAGAGGAAAACCGTGGAGGGCTTCTGGAATTCCAGTTCAGCATCTGGGGAGAGAGGATGACTGTGATGGGAGAGGATCTAGTGGGAAGGAGATCAGCCCGCTTGGCTGTCTTCTCGGAATCTCAGGCTTGATGGAACACGTCCCGGGGAGGGGGCAGGTGGGCAGGTGGGCAGGGGAGGTGAGTGTGGAGTGGGAATGCCCGGGCTGGGCTCCGGGGGCCTTGTGTGTGTGCCTTGGCCCTGGTTTTCCTCTTTTCCAGGTGTAGTTCTCCTCTTTCTTATGAATGAGAACCAGTTTCTTTTCACCAACTTCTCGTCACAGGTAAAGGTATTAAGTCGGATTTTATCCTTGTTGCTGATTTGACACAGATTATCAGAGTGAAGGTGTGGGAGTGAGGGAGATTGAGACAGTGGCTTTCAAGCCTTTTGACAGTGACTCACAGTAAAAGATACATTTTACATCACCATTGCTTGCGCACCCAAAGGCAACCTGTGTGGATGTGTGAATATGTCCCTGTATGCTTATTTATTTATGTATAAAATAGTGCTTACTTTTGCTACCTGTGGTGTCCTCTGTTTTCTATTTCATTTTTTTTTATTGTGGCAAAATAAATATATTTACCATTTTAGCCATTTTTAAGTGTAGAGTTCTGTATATTAGGTAAATTCACATTGTGCAACCATCACGACCATCTGTCCATGGAACTTGTTTTGTTTGTTTTTATGTGTGTATTTTTTTTTCCTTTTTCAGTTTTAATAGGTAGAATGATTACAGTTTGCACACATATACATTATGTTGCATGTAAATACATATATACAGTGTACTGCATTTTTTTTTTAGTTTATATGTATGTACATTGTTTCTAAGAACAGATTAGAGCTTTGGCTTTTTAAATTTATATAGTTATCAAAGGAGTAAAGCCAACCACAAAATAAGAATCAACAGAATGCAGTAATCTAATATTAAAGGACAGTCAAATATGCTTATGCATATTCAAGAAATCAGTCATCTAAGTAATAAATAATAAGTAGTTCATTTGTTTTTAAGTGTAGAGTTCTGTGGTATTAAATAAATTCACATTGTTTGTAACCATCATGACCATCTGTCCAGGGAACTTTTTTATTTCATTCAAAAAATGCTAGTTGCTACGGCTGAGTTGATTTCAAAACTCCTTAATCATGATTCACAGTTTGGTCAGCCCTGATTTATATGTTTTAATCTTCTCAGAATCAACTATTCCAGCATTTTGCTGTGTTTTATCCCTAGTTGCTTTCCTTTTAGCTGGACTTCCAAGCCTCTTGGTTGCTTTTGGGTTTTTTTGTTTGTTTGTTTTCAGTTGAGATTTTTTTTCCTCTTGTGTGACAGCAAGTTCATGATGCAGGTTGGATGTTGAAAACCTTCTAGAACACCTTCGTGTCCATTTCCGTAGCTTCTCGTGTTCTCTCTGTGAATTCTAAATCTGATGTCCTTTGATGGGTAAAGTAATCACCAGAGTTCTTACTATTTATTTACCTTCTACTGCACAGAAGGGATTTTTTTAAGAAGGTGAAAGTTTTAATACTTTCAAAACTCATATAATCTCTTGTGACTTTTAAATTAAACCTTTTGCTTTTAGGATACATGGAAAAGCTGTAAAGATCGTGCAGAGAGTTTACCCTAATGTCAGCGTCTTATGTTACTGGGGTACATTTGTCACAGCTGAGAAACCAGCACGGGTTCTTTACCATGAACGAAACTCCATTCTTTATCCGGATTTTCCTGGTTTCCCCCTAATGTTCTCTGTCCCAGGGTCCTACCCAGGACATCATATTCCTTTTAGTTGTCACATCTTAAGATCCTCTGGGTTGTGACAGTCAGACGTCCCTGACTTTCGAAACCTTGGCTGTTTTGAAGTTCTGGTCAGGTGTTTTGTAAAGTGTCCATCCATGTGGAGTGGTCTGAGGTTTTTCCTCATGCTTCTGTTACCGAGTCCAAAGTCGTTCTGCTTGCTGCACGACAGGCCAGTAACTCGGTAGACAAAGTGTTGGGGCAAGGAATAATGACTTTATTTGGAAAACCCGCCAACCTAGAAGATGGCCGACTACCGTCCTGGAGAACGATCTTCCCCAAATCTGAATTCAGGCTCTTTTTTTCCTAAAAAGGGGAGGGGGTGTGCTTGGTTGTTGCAGACTTCCTGGTGTAGGAATCCTTTGTTCTTGGAATCCTTTGTTCTTGCAGCTGTCCACGTGGGTCAGATCATGGTGTCCCTGTAAAACCTCCAACAAAACAAACTTTTCCTATTCTGCAACTTGTTATCTCTATACGAATGCGAAGGTGTTATGCCCTTAAAGGTCAGAGTCTTGAGAATGGGCTCTCCTGTATATTTCAGGCTGTAGGCAACTTTCTGCAGAAGGTTCAGAGCCAGCAGAACTAAGCCTAGGAAACAGAGCACAGGGTTAAAGCCAAAGGAACGGCTCTAATGTGGAGTCAGATTTGTTCTTTTCTGTTACTGTCTGGTTGAGTTTATGGGCTTTGGGGAGGAGGAGCATTCCCATCCTAGTCAAGGGTACCGCTGTCAGCGTGACTTAGCACTTGACATTGACCTTGGCCACCTGGTGGAGGTGCTGCTGGTCAGCTCTTTCCACTGTAAAGTGACTTTTTTCTTAAACCTCTTTCTTCAGAGGCGAGTCATTAAGTGGAATTACACTCCACCTCCATGAATTATTTAGAATTCTTCTGTGTGGGAGATTTGTCTCTTCTCTCCCATCCATCGATTTACTCAGTCATTTATTTATGGCGCGGGTATTCATTTTCTACTCTGGGCTGTGATCAGTCCTAGGTTTGCCCTGCTCTTTTCATGCCATTTTCCCTTAACTTGATTTATGAAGTTGTTGGTATCTCTTCACACGTTTTTCAAATGCTTTTCGGATTGTCATTTTAATCACTCCCCTGCTGCGCTAACTTTAGTGAGATTAAGATGAACTTGAAGCAGGTGGGAAGGGTTAAATTGGAAACTGGAAAATTGCACCTCTTGGGGAGTGATAAAAAGAAAAAGAAAAAAAAAGAAAAAGAAAGGAAAGAAAAAAAAAAAGGAAAAATGAACTTGACTTCAGTAGAACCAGCATGTGTGAATCCCACAAAATGAGCGGGTCTCTGAGAGAACCCATATAGGAGAGCGGCTCCTGACTTGGATTCAAGAGAGCAATCTGACCATGAAAGAGAGTCTCAGGACGTCCCGGGGAAAGTGTAGGCGGCACTGACATGTCGCTGGAGAGTCTAGACCGTGAAGGGGGCTCTGTGTTTCACTCCCAGGCTGCCCATGGTGGGACCAGAACCAGACCACTGCTGACTGGGGAGCCGGCGCAGGGCACCAGAGCTGCTTGCCTGTAATCTCAAAGTTCGGGAAAGCTTTTAGGGTCATTGGCCTCATTGAAGATTTTGTTTATATTATCTTGACTTCATCTTCCGTGCATGCTATTTAATTGTTCTTGGTTGAAAGCCAAAGAAGCAATATTTGAAAAATGTCTTCCCTCTCTCTGGTCCAATCCCCCTTTTTCTCTGGGGTGTTCTCGGATATCCACAGTCATCTGTTCCTCCGCTGAGAAAGAAAGAGTGCTGCTGTGAATTCAGGGGGAGAGCGGAGGGGAGCGAGAATCGACTGCTCTCCGGGAAGCAGGTCCAGCTCTCCCATACGCCTTTGTGGAGTGTATTTGTTAGAAGGTGAAAAGTTTCAGCATTGGCCAAGTATGAATAGTATATTATGTCAACTTTTGAAATGATCATGTTAAATCACAAATACTGACTGGCTGGGGCTAGCTAAGTTGCTGTGGAAGGCCCCTTTCTGAAAAAATGTGCTTTTATCTGGTTGGAAGCAGCAGCAACATGTGTTCTCCTGAAACCGTTTACAGCCGTTAGAGGCCATCAGAAGAGTCAGAACACGAAGGAAATCTCATTAACCTTTCAGCAGCGTACTGAAAGATGTAATTGCAGACAAAAACGACTTAATCTTCAGGGAAGCTTCCTTTTGGCGATGAAGGGATCTCAGAGCCCCTCAGGGAACAGAACTCCTCTCCACTTTTCTTTGTTTTCCTTCAGAAATTGGAAACTGTGTTTTTAGCACAACCCTCAAGTTCCTTCCCTGTTGATAGGATCATGCATCTTAAACCTGAAGTTGGCTCCCCAGACTCCGTCCTGATCCTGAATGCCCTCTCTTCCCCTCGGTCATGTCCCTGGGCGATCATGCCTGCTCTCTGGGCTTTTTATGGAGAGAAGGAACTTGAACTCAGTGGTACCTGCTGCCCAGGGGCCTCACCTGTGCACTTGCCTACAGAGCTCGCCTCAGTGTGTCCTGCATGCAGCTCTGGGCTCAGTCTGCTGCAGCCCCTCCCCCACGCTGCTCCTCCAGCGTGGCCCCTTCCTCTCTGCTGACCTTGAACTCCTTTGCTGGAAGTCAGGAATCCCCTCGCCTCCTCTCATACTCCCCGTCCCCAGTGGCTCACCAGGTCTGGCAGCATCTTCTTCAGATGGTCTCCTGCCTGGGTTTTACAGCTGCCACAGCCTGTTCTCCGCGTTCCTACCCAAGTGACGCATCTCAGACGTCCATCCTTGGGGGAGGGTCTCGCTCAGTGGTAGAGTGCATGCTTAGCATGCACTAAGTCCTGGGTCCAATCCCCAGGACCTCCATTAAAATAAATAAATAAGTAAATAAACCCATTTACCCCCCCCCCAAAAAAAAGATACATCCTTGCCTGTTATTCCTCTGACAAGCAGCCTTTTGTGGACCCCCTTACCTTCTGGATAAAGTGCACGGCACAAAGGCCTTTTGTGATGGAGGTGCTGCTCACCGGCCTTCCTCCCCCTGCTTCTCACTTCCCCTCATTCTCACAGCCTCTCTCTCTCCCTCTCTCCCTCTCTGCTGCCCAGACACTCTTCTCTCCCCTGGCAGACCCCTCACCCTGATCCATCCGTCTTGCTCCATGTGCATTGTGGGCTTCTCCCAGCCAGGCGCGTACCCCTCTGTGTACAGTCGCCTTTCTCAGGGGACCTGTCCGTGTCTCAGTCCACTGATTCCCCAGCATCTAACCTACTACCTCACCCCTTGGAGAGGAGCTGAGTATAGGGGTGCCCCCCCTCCTACTTTTAACGTTTCTTTGACGTTGATTGCTTGTCGTGCTTCACCTGCTCTTCATATCCAAGTGCACAGACTGTGTTTGCCCTTGAAACCACAGTACTGGTATGAGTATTAGGGGCTGGTGGCTTTTAAATTGGGTTATTGCAGTCGGTGTGTTTTTAAAGAGACTGGGTTCTGAGCTCTCTCCCTCGTGCCTCGTGGTACCTTCTACAGGTTTGTATGGTCTCAGGAAAGTTGTAGAGTGAACAGATTGAGTCGTGGTCTTTGTGGTCATGAGGGTATAAAGTGACTTCCCTTTGACTGTAATAAACTTCATAATTTAGATGTTGTCCTTTGAATATAGGCTTTAAACAGGGTTCTTGGTATGTATTGAGTTTGTTAAGCCATGAACTCCTTTTTGGGTTTTCTTAGGTTGTGAAATTTTTAGCAGAGCTTTTGACACTTCTATAATGATGTAGCCCTCAAATGAAATCAATTAGAAAATTAATATAATCGGATCAGAATCCTAATTCTGATTTTCATTGAAGTTTTTACTTCTACCAGAGAGAGATAGATAGATAGAAAGATATATTTTTACACACTCTGGAGTGATGAGGGTTGTGCTAATTTGTATCTTTATGTTGAAAAGGATGTTTGAACCAAGTTTAATAATTCCAGGTATATTTTGAAGGGTTAATTTAGAATAAGGACAGGCAAAACACTTCATTAATGTTGGTATTACTGAAACAAAAAAGTGGAATTGAAGTCTGGAGAGCTTGGGTGTGTTCCGTAGATGTGGCGGTCTAGCGCCAGGACCTGTGGGTTCATGACGTTAGACTAGGGGTGCCTTTAGGGGAAGTGGCTTAGCTAACCCTGAAAGTCTGACCCTCATTGGCTTCCTTCCCCTTGCCGCTCAGTGGCCTGACTATTTATTACTACTTGTCATAATATTTAATGGTGGAGTAACTGGAATCCATGCAGTCTGGTGGGCGTTCCAAGCAAAGAGCAAGGCAGATTCAACAGCCCAGGAAGAATTCCCCATGGAAATTACACATGGTTAAAAAGCATTAAAAAAAAGATTTGAGAAGCTTCATTTTAGACAGGAGTGAAGGTATGGCTCTGAGCAAGACATACTTGGGTGTTTTGCCATTGGGAACCCAACTTACGTCTTAAGAGATGAGCTGACATTTTGGTCATTTGGCGCTGCTTCTACCCCCCACCCCCCCGCAACAGAGGCCCAGGGGACTGAACCCAGGACTTTGTGCACACCAAGCACGTGCTTTACCCCTGAGCTGTACAACCTTCCCCCCAGTTTTGGGCTGCCTTTATGCAGCAAGCATTGCTCTTTGGGTTACTGTTTGCTCCCCTTGCCATGGTGGGTCAGTGAGAAATAAAGATACTCGAGATGGCTCGCAGTATATTGGCAGCAGTATTGATTAGTTCTGTAAAGGTGTTCCAGACATATTGTGACACCAAGCTGCTTATCCTTAAGAAGGTGTCAGAGTCTGGGATTTCCAGGTTTAAAGGAGAAATAGAATTTCCCAGGGCAGTGTTCTCTGTCTAGGAACACCAATAATAAGATAATGGGGTCTCCTAGGAGCTTGTTAATCTAGTTTTAAACAAATTGTCATCAAATTATTAGTTTGTTGTTAGAGTCTTCCACATCTGAAATAGGACTCCAGAGTGATAGTGACACCCCCCCCCCCCGCCCCACATTGCCACTTTCCAAGTAATTACTATGGTAGTTTGGCCAGTATTTCACAGACTTCGTGCTCAATAAAGATGTTTTTGGAACCATTGTTTTAGGGTTTGCCATTTCATCTAATTTATAAATGATGCAAGAAGTCTTGTGTGCTTATTGTAGTCTTTCCTAGTGTTTCCCCGCATAACAGTGGGGATGTAGTTTTGAAAAGTGCTCTGAGCATAAAAATTCTGTGAAATCAAAAAAAAAAAAAGCATTTATTGAGAATTTGCAGTCATTTAAAAGTTACTCACTGGTGATTCCTTGTTTTTTTTCCCTTCTCCCAAAATCTTTTAATAAAATGTATGTTTCAGGAAAATGGCCATATTTACCTGCTGGCATTATTCCCTCTACCATATGGATACTTAGCCCAGGTGGGGAAGCCTGGGTTTAGTGCCGTACCTGCTTCCCCCTACACCCCGACTCCCGTTCCTGTTGTTTCTACCCAGTTTGTTCCAGCAAACATGGCTCTGAATGGCATGTGGCTCTTGAGCTAAAACCAAACTTCCCCAGTAGTAAAGCTGATTTGTCAGCTGTGGAATGTCCAAAGGAGCCCACTGCTGCATCTGAAGGTAGTGCCCAGAGAATAGCTTCTGTGAAAGGGAAGACGCAGCGTGTGGCCTCCCGAGGTGACCGCTGTGGAAATGTACATAGCAACTGTGTCACGTGGACGCCGCCTTGTACGACAGTGACTTTCCGGGCTGTGCGACCTACCTGCGGGTGTTGGTTCCTGTAACTGTCACTCAGTTATTGGTAATAGGTGAAGTCCTGTTTGAATAACAGTCCAACAGTGTTCCAGTTGACAGTTGCAGCAGATGCACGTATTAGGAATTTTTGGTGAAGTAATTCTGCTGGGATTATGATTAATCTTTATCTCTTAAAGTCAGGCCATGTTCTTCCAGTTAATACATTCAGAGTTGGATTTAAATCATTGCCTAGGACTTTATGGTTTATAGAGTGCTTTTCACACGTGCATTTTTCTTAGGAAACCGGCATGTATGTACTGGTATTCCCGTTTTGTAGCTGAGGAACAAGTTGCTAAAGGCAAAGCAGTTTAAGATCACAGAGCTACGTGGTGGCAGAACAGGCCAGCCAGCTGGGGTGTCCTCTTCCCAGATCCACTGGTCCACCTTGTATCTATAGTGAAGTAGGTTAGAAAACCATTTTCCCAGTTAGATATACTCCATACCTGCTCTCCACAGAAGGAAGGTAAGTCTAAGATTGATGTGTGAAAGCAGGTGAATTCTCTAGGAAGCTTTAGCAGCTGGGGTTCCTAGCAAACCCCTGGGAAAAGTGAGCATGGCTCTTGTAAGGCAGACCCCGAGCCGGGTCTTCAGAACCCTTCACTGTGCGCTGGATGGTTTGCTTCTTCAGTTTCACACGATTTCTAAGTGTTCCTCCACTGTCAGCTGCATGGCTTTTGGAATCATTGGGAAAGTTTACCTCTGGGATTTTAGGGTGACAATTTGGAACACCTGCCACTGCAGCGCCCGCCGAGAGGTTGCCCTGTGTCCTCGGATGGACGTGCTATCCGGTGAGCTGGCTTTGCTTTGTGATTAGATATTTTCAGCTTCAAGTAACAGAGAGCCCTGACTCAACCAGCTCAAATAATAAAGAATGTATTATGTCACTTAACAAGAAGCCCGGAGGCAGGGTGGTGCTGGGTTGGTTTACTGAGCAGGTGAGCCCAGCCAGGCAGCCGGGCTCTTCCCACCTGTCTGTGCTGTGGGCCCCTGTTTGGCCCAGCAGCCCCCGCCACCCAGCTTGCGGGAGGCCTGCGGGCCTTGCAGGGCTTCCCACGTGAACATCGTGATCAGGTTACAAGAGCCTTGGTCCTGTGCCTTTCTCAGGGGCACCCCTCGGCGAACTTCCCTTTACACCTCACAGGTCAAAATGGGTCTGTACCTACTCACCCTGCACCCTCCCCAGCCTAGGGAGTGGTGGGACCGCTGGGATCAGCCTTGGGGTCAGTCACGGGGAATGGTGCACCCCGAGCTGCCGTAGGGGAGGGGCTGGGTGGGAGAGGGTCATTGCAGTCCCTGTCACTTGTGCCCAGCAAGGAAGGGAAGAGCCAGGCAGCGTTTCTCAAAGTCTCGTCCTGGAACCGACAGAATCAGCAGTGCCTGGGAACCTGTCGGGCCGTTCCCAGACCCCACCCCAGGCCTGCTGAATCAGAGGCTCCCGGGTGGGGCCTGCGAGCTGTTTGAACAAGCCTTCCAAGTGATTGTGATGCAGCCCAGGGCCGAGAACCACAGGTCCCGGCCAAGGCATCTAAGGAAGCACTTTCTGAAATATGCTTTTGGTTGAAGCAGAAGTGGACTTGCAGATGAAACAGTGGGTGCGAGTGGGGAGACCTGGCTGTCCTGCAGCACCGGCCCCCCATCACCACCTGGGGTTTTAGCAAACCCAGATACCCATGTCCCTCTCGGTGATCAGGCTTCAGCCAGCCGACCCAGTTTTCCTAACAGAGTTCTGTCGTGGTTATGGGGTTGGGAATAGGTTCCAGGGTGAGCCTGACTGTCCCTCACCCCCCGCCGGTTGAGGTCCATCCGGCCCTGGCAGGCCTGGTCAACAGGTGGGTGAGGCCGTCCAGGGCGGCTTCCAGAGAGAACTGAGGAACTTTCTCAGGGATAATCCATTCATTATAAGGGAAGTGAATCTGGCAGAAAACCTTGGCCCCAAAACAGAAAGTCTCAGTTATGGGATGGGAGTGGCCATTCACAGTACTGGGCGGTGTGTATGTGCTCAGATCTGCTTCTTGGCCCAGCTCCCTGTGGGCACGTGGCTGTATGTGTGTGTGTGAGAGAGAGTGTGTGAGCCTGTAAGGGGGCTTGCTAGGACATGAGGAAGCATATTACTTAAGTAAAAACTGAAAGAAGTGTTCTAAAAATGCTGTGAGAAAGTGGGGGGTGGGCAGAAGCAGCACAGGCCCCACCCACACCGCAGGACCTTGCACATCCGGCCCGATTCCCCCACCCCACCCCGTCTCCCGGCTGGGATGCTGGCTGGAGGAGCAGGGATGGTACCCAGGGGCAGGGCAGGGCTGGACGGAAGGGACATGGTTGAGACCAGGGCCTTGGGTGGCTGAGCCTGTCCTGAGACCCCTTGGGGGAGGGAGGCCCCCCCAGGCAAAGCACAGGCTGGGGGTTCCCTGCGCTCTTTGTGGTGCAGTGGGAGCCGTTGGCAGCTGAAGGGGCCAGAGTGGGGAGGGCTGGAGGAAGAAGCCCAAGTTCAGGTGTGCTGCCTTAGTTTCCTGGGGCTGCCATAACAAAGTACCGCAAACTGGGTTGCTTCAAACAACACAAGTTTATTCTCTCTCAGTTCTGGGGGCTGGGAATCTGAAAGCGAGGTGTTGGCAGGGCCACACTCCCTCTGAACCATGTAAGGGGGCTCCCTCCTTGCCTCTCCTTAGCTTCTGCGGACTTGCCAGTGACCTTCAAGATCCTTGGCTTGCAACCGCATCCCTCCAGGCTCTGCCTCTGACATCACACACGGGTCTCCTTGTGTGTCTCCGTGTTTTCACATGGCTGTCTCCTTAGAACGGGCCCACCCTACCCCATAAGGCCTGATCTCAACTAATGACATCTGCGACCACCCTGTTTCCAAGTAAGGTCGGGTTCTGAGGTCCCGCGGGTTAGGACCACAGCATGTCATCATCGGGCACACAATGCAAGCTGCTACAAATGGAGACTCGCTCCTGAGCCCTCCTGAGGGTCACCTCACCTCCTTTCCCTGTGCCCTCCCCCAACTCTGGGGCTCCTAGGAAACACCTTTGGTACTGAGCTGGTGCCCTGTGAAGCCACTGGCTGGGACTGTCATTCTTTGAGCTGCATTTCCAGGACTCCAGGGGCCGCAACAGGCCCCACGGGTTTTCTTTACCAACTCATTGAACCTGGCCTTTTGGTGGAATGGGTTTTATTTCTAAATTATGTCTTTGTGTATCTGCAAGAGCACATCCAAGGGAGTTCTTTATTTTATTTACACAAAATTGTGGGCGCTAGAGACAAGAAATTTTTTTGTGGGTTTTTTTTTGTTTGTTTTGTTTTTCCTTCTGGGAAGATTGAAGAATATTTCAGTATATACTGAGGCTTAGCAAATAGGCAAAACCATGAAATCAAACCACAGTCCTTTGATTCATATTCAGAAAAATACAACCACTGAAGCTGCCGCCGGGCTGCGTGTGTTGTGTTGGGTCTGCGTGTGGAAGTATCTGAAACTGGTTTTATTCCAGTTTAAACCCAGCAAATGAAGCGGCGTGGGTTGACTCGCATGCTGCAGCCGATCCCTGAGAGCCGTTTATTGGTTTGGAGGGAGAATCCTTCTGTTGCTTCCTGGAAATGCTCGAATCACGAAAATGAGTCTCCTTCTGCTTCCGTGTGCTTTAGCTGCCATGATCTGGGTGTGTTAATAGCGCTCACGGAAGGAATAGCTGCTGTTACTGTGAATGTTAATACTTTATCTCTCCGTCTACTTTGAGGATAAATGTCACATCCAAATTGCCTGTTAGTTTGACTTTCGTGTAACTTAATTAGCAGATTTCATGTTTGGGGAAAATCTGATCTGTGATCTTGAAATTGGTTACCGTTGGCGTAATTCGTGGGCAATTAGGCGCCTTCGCAGTGACGACTCTGGTCATTAGAGGGCTGGGGTAATTTGAGGTTGAAATGTGAGAGTGAGGTGGAGAAAGCCCTTGCACGCTAGTCCTTAATCTTATAATCCATTTAACCTGGGTTGTAAATTCAGGTTTCGTTTTAATTTGGAAGTGTGTTTAGGTAGTTGGGAAGGGGTTTCATTAATTGACCACATTTAGACCATAATTAAGGGAGGAAGGTACTTCCCAATTGCCTAAGCTTCTTAAAGTTACCGTGGATACAGTAAGGGTCCATTAAAGTCGTGTTGCTCCCCATTGGAAACTGAATTCCAGATGGAAAAAATGAGCCGAAAACCAAAGCACACAAGCACAACAAAGACAAAACGCAGTTCAGAGATGTGTCGTGGGCACTGTTTTGGAGAGTTCAGAAACATATTCGTGGCATGTGGAGCTGGGTTCATGGACGCTCAGATACCAGGTGACCTGGTCTCTTGCTGAGTTTAAGGACCGTCTCTCACTTAAACGCACGCTATTTACATTTTCTTTTTATTTCTGCTTTTGAATTGGGGATAAAAAGGGAAACTGGAGAAGGAGAGAGATGCTTCAGGAGACCTGCACACCTGGGATATTAACTAATAAAAGGAGAGAAGGGGGAGGTAAGTGGAATAGGATACTGGGATGAGGGAAAAAACATCTAGAGTTTGGACTGTGTTTTTTCTCTATGCCCCCTTCCCTTTGGGATTTTGATCAGGTAGGTGGTAATTATAGGTGTTGATCATATGAAATTAAATCTCAGTCTTCTGTATTGTTTTCTTAGTGAACCATGTCAGTTTTCTGTCTCTCTCTAAAATCATTCAGATGGTTAGTAAAAATCACTCTTACTCCTTTAAGTCTGTTTCGGGACAACTTTATTTTGTCACATTAGTCGTTTTCTTCCAGTTTGTATGGTTTGTGCATTTATTATTTTTTAAACATACTGAAAACCCTCCATATATATTTAATATAGTTATTCTCTGTATTGCCTTTTAAGTAATACAGGTGGTCTCCGACATGGAATAGTTCAACTTTATAAAGGTTCAACTTCACGATGGTGCAAAAGCGATACGCACTCAGCAGACGTCGTGTGTGGAACTTGGAATTTGCGTCTTTTCCCGGGCTAGCAGTGTGTGATCTGATCCTCTCGTGTAGTGCTGGGCACCGGCAGCTCCCAGTCAGCCAGGCGATCACGAGCAAACAACCGATATACACTGATAGTCATTCTGTTTTCCACTTTCAGGATGGTATTTAGTCAGTGACATGGGATAGTCAACACTTTATCGGCTCTGTTTTAGGTGATTTTGCCCAAACTGTAGGCCAACGTAAGTGTCTGAAGTATGTTTAAGGTAGGCTGCACCAAGCTAGGTGTTCAGTGGGTTCGGTGTATGAAATGCATTTTTGACTTAACGATACTTTCAGCGTATGGTGGGTTTGTCTGGACATAACCCTGTGGTATATTGAGGAAGAGCTGTACTTTCGTGGAGTACTACTTTTTTGTAGAGTACTTTTTTTTTTTTTAAGGTTTCTTCTGTTTTCCCAAATAAACGCTTTTAGTATCCAGAAGTTATTTAGACTATTAGAGTATGTGGGTTTTCTAAACTTACCACTTTTGAGGCATTTATCCTATGATGTCTAGTTTTACATATATTTGGTGGCTCTTCGCACATGTTATTTCTACTGTAAAACAGAATCCTGAGCACGAGACTTTAGCATACTTCTTATTATAGTAAATAAGTATTTAGCTTAATTTTTATGGAAATTGAAGTGCTGAAGCGGTAAGTCTGTTCTGGCCTTCAGGGAGAGGGGCTGGAAGGGTAGGTGACCTGATCGGTTTACTTTGTGCCGCTGCACACGGGTGGCCACACCAACCTGCTGCCCTTGCAGCTGCGTCCCCCCGGAGGAGGTCTCTCATTCAGATTTGTACAAAAGCACCATACGGGCAAGTCCTGACCTTGACTCCACTTGCTACCGTTTTTATTTTATTTTTATTTTTTATTGAAGGATAGTTGATGTACAGTGTTGTATTAGTTTCTGGTATGCAGCATAGTGATTCAGTTATACGTACATATATATTCTTACTCATATTCTTTTTTTATTATCGGTTATACAATATATTGAATATAGTTCCCTGTGCTGTATGATAGCACCTTGTTGTTTATTCTGTATACAGTAGTGTGTATCTGTTAATCCCAAACTCAATTTATCCCTCCCCTTCTGACCTTTTTCCTTTGGTAGCCATAAATTTGTTTTCTATGTCTTTGCGTCTCTTTCTCTTTTGTAAATAAGTTCATTTGCGTCATTTTTAAAGAATTTACACATAAGTGACATCATATGATATTTGTCTCTCTGTCCAACTTACCTCACTAAGTGTAATATTTTCTAGGTCCATCCATGTTGCTTAAAGTGGCATTATTTCATTCTTTTTTATGGCTGAGTAGTATTCCATTGTGTGTATATGTGTGTGTGTGTATATGTATATATATATGTACACCACAACTTTGTTATCCAGTCAGTGAACATTTAGGTTGCTTCCATGTCTTGGCTATTGTTGCTATGAACATTGGGGTGCATGTATTTTTTCGAATTGGAGTTTTCTCTGGATATATGCCCAGGAGTGGGATTACCTCATTTTTTAAGGACTCTCCATACTGTTTTCCATAATGGCGGTACCAGTTTACATTCCCATCAGCAGTGTAGGAGGGGTTCCTTTCTCCACATTCTCTCCAGCATTTATCATTTGTGAGCTTTTTAACAATGGCCATTCTGATCAGTGTGAGGTGATTACTTTATTGTAGTTTTGATTTGCATTTCTCCGATAATTAGCGATATTGAGCATCTTTTCATGTGCTGGTTGCCCATCTGCATGTTTTCATTGGAGAATGTCTGTTTAGCTCTTCTGCCCATTTTTTGAATGAGTTGTTTGTTTTTTTTTGTTACTGAGTTGTATGAACTGTTTGTATTTTCTGGAAGTTAAGCCCTTGTCAGTCGCATCATTTGCAAATGTTTTCTCCCTGTCTGCGGGTTGCCTTTTTTGTTTTGTTTATGGTTTCCTTTGCTGTGCAAAAACTTATAAATTTAATTAGGTTCCGTTTGTTTATTTTTGCTTTTATTTCTGTTGCCTAGGGAAATGCTACAGTTTTTATTATACTGGGCATGTATCCCTTTTGTAGCCTAAAAAATTCACTTGGATATTAAATTAAAATTAATTTTTAAAACTAAGCATGCTGGTTTTCATACACAGTTTCCAGTATAGAACACACGGCTGTGTATTGTCACCTGGTCCGTGTGACCTTGTAGAGCCAACCTCAGCTGGAAGATGAGGGCAGTGAAACCAGGATTCTGGCTGTAGACAACTGACAGTTATCAAATGTCTCACATTTCTGGTTGTTTTTGTAAGTATCAGCTTATTTAATTCAGGGACCCTCCCAACAGAAGGTGACCATCTCGCCATTTCATTGTGACCGCGGTGACTCATGCCTCTCAGTTCTTCCACGGCTGAGAAGTGGTGGAGCTGAGATGAGTCCCAGGATCAAACCACCGGACTCGGATTTCTCACGTCTACAGGCATAAAAGGACTAGAAAGTTCTCCCTCGTGCTCATTTCTTTCTTTAGTTTCCCTCTGTTCTAACATGAGTAGAACAAGAAACACAAGGTGGGCAAGTGCCATTTATTTACATGTATTGAAATGTTGTTAATCCGTGTAACAAAATGCAGTATTGAGTTATGAAAACTTTGACCCAAAGATTATTTAAAAGAACAGTTTTTTTAAAGGTACATCATTTAGCTCCAGCGAGCTGATCAAAACATCCATGAGGGTGGTGCCTTACAATTAACATATTGGTCTGATTGTAGGTAATTCTTAATAATTAAATGCATAGTATTATTTTTCTCTTCAGTTCGCTTGGGATTGAAAATAGTGAGAGCTTGTTGAAAATTTGTATTTTCACTCATCCTCATCCAAATCACTTCATTTTCCATGTTGGAGAGATTTTCAAAGGCTATTTTGAATCTCTACAGTTAACAAATACGCACAAAACTTTGCTTAAGTCATTGTTTGAGTCCCAAGGTTATGCAGAAAGTATCTCAGAGTTACCAGATTGGACCTGGGGAAAATGAATATTCTGCTGTGATCAGTGATGAAAAGACAATATTCCAGTAATAGGAACCGGCATTGCATGTTACTAGAAAACTCGTAAGTGCTGATTAAACTAGGATGTTATAAACACAGGCTCTGCTCTCAAGGGCTGTAGATAACGTTTTTAAGAAGGAATGTGTGACTCTGGCGACACATAATGTGTGCTTATGAGCTGGGTTTTCAGTTTGGTTCTTTTTTGTGTGGGGTTTTATTTAATTAATTAATTTTTATTGAAGTGCAGTCAATTACAGTGTGTCAATCTCTGGGACATTGTGCTGTACACCAGGGTTTGGTTCTCTTTACTTATCTCTTTGGCTTCATAGGATGTTGGGTTGGGGCTAGGGGAGGGAGAACAGAACAGGAAGCTGGGCGGAGGTCGCGGGTGTGGAGGGGTCCTGGATGAGAGGAATCCTGAGTGGGAGGGTGGGCGGTGGGCGGAGTGGAGGAGACAGCTGGTGAGGAGGGGCTCAAGACGGTAGGAACTGAGCCAGGCTCGGCCCCTTCCTGTCAGGTTTCTGAGGTGGTTGTGGGCAGAGCTATGAAATAAGATGTGAAACTCCCGTGGAGGTGGGAAGGATGACCTGAGACAGGGTGTGACTTCTAACCTTGTGGTAGGGTCATAGGTCCGTGGCTGAAAAGTGTGCTTGGAGCTGGACCATCTGGGTTGGGAGCTGACTTCCTACTTCTTAGCAAGTTGCCAGAGCTCTCTGTGCCTCAGTTTCCCCTGCTCTAAAACGTGTGGATTGTGAATAGTTCTTACCACAGAGCTTGTAAGAAACAGGTAAGTAAGCGTAAGTGCTCCAGTATCACCTGCTGTGAGATTGAGGAGGTTGCCATCGTTTTAGTTGTGGCCCCCGTGGCACATCCAGGGACCCTGCTCCACCCTGCACCCTTTCCCTTCTCCAGGGGAGAATCCTGTTTTTTAGAAATTGTTGCTTTTGAGAAGCCAGAATTAATGTGGGTAAGGCCCCTGCCTCTGTGACTTACCAGCTGTGTGATCTTGAGCCTCAGTTTTCTCATCTGTAAAATTGGGACAGTAATTGTACCTGTAGCACAGTCACAGGATTATGCGAGGATTAAAGGCGTTCTGGGTAAAAGAAACTCTTCAGAGTGGAGTAGGCCGTCAGCAGCACATATCAAGGTGTGTGTGTGCTTTAGAGAAGTTAGACTGCTTCTTAAAGAAACAGTAGGCTAAGTTTACAAAGATATCCTTAAAAAGATGTTTATCTTTCTGTGCTGGGAAAAAATTAGAAACAACCTATATGGTGAACAGTACATCCATGTAGGTAATGTTATAGTAAAATATTTGAGAGAGAAAGATGTTTATGATAATGAATTTTTAATAGAAAAAATTATAGGCAGATGTTAACTTTGTGATGATCATTTTGTAATACACACAAGTATCAACACATTATGTTGTACACCTGAAACTAATCTAATGTTATGTATCAGTTGTACTTCAGTAATGAAATCATTTCTCTTCAAGGGGGATGTTGACTGAGTGGGTCTGTGCCAGGTTCTATGGTAGGGCTACCCATATGTTTGTTTTATCTTTGTAACAGTTCCCAGGGATGCTGTTCAAATCAGGGAACTACCAGAGGTGGGGTGGGGTGGGGTGGGTATAGCTTGGTGATGGGGAGCATGGTTAACTTTCACAAGGTCCTGGGTTCAATTCCCGGTACCTCCATTTTAAAAATAAATAAATGAATAAAATTTTCCATTTAAAATAATTAAGTAAATAATTTAATAAGTTAAATACTTTAATAAATCAAATAAACAAAAAAAGTTAAAAGAGAAGAAAACAGAACTACCTGTATGACACTGCACAGACAGACAGAATTGCTTGTGCAGTCTGGAAGAATGTACTTGAAGCTGTTCAGTGTTTTCACTTGGTAGTGAAATGTTATTTTTGCTTATTATGCCATAAGGTACATGAGAAAATAAGGCATCTTGGCTTAGGGAGACTCAGGATAAAGAGGGAAGCTGACTGAGAAATAGCTACCCCAAGTGCCTGATACCATCTGAACGCCAGGGCTGGGCTCCCGCGGAGGCTGTTAGCACCCAGTCGTGGACCACCCAGTTGGAGATCTCGCTGAAGGCTGTCTCACCTGGAGAGTGGGAACTTGTCTTCTTGCAGATGAGGGTTCTGAGGCCTTGGGAAAGGGGAAACTGTGCAGAGCTGTTTAGTGACCAGGAGCTGGGGTTGTGGAGGTGGGGCTGTGGCGTAGGGGAGCTGGGGTAGAGCTTACAGCCTCAGGTGGGTGAGGATGAGGCTCTGGACACGGGCTCTGACCTAGGCAGTGGGCGCTGGGGGCACCTGCTCTGCCAGGCATCTCCCCTTTACTTGCTCAGTCCTGGGGAGGTGGGAGGGGTCCTGGGGGAGGAGTAGCAGCTCTCTGCCCAACAAGTGTGAAACTGCTGCAGCCTGTTAAAAGGATGTGGCTGCCCTGCTGCCTAGGGAGAGGGTGGCGGCCCTGGCCAGAGAAGTCTGAAGGCTAATCCTCCAGGGCCTGGCCAGCAAGGCTTGTGATGCCAAGCCAGCTGCGCTCCGGGGAGGGGTACCGGAAGTTGGAAAGTGGCTGGTTGCAGAGAATCCCATTCAGAGTCAGGGTAGCCACATGGATGGGGGTATGGATTTAGTGGATGGCAATTCTTTAGAAAGATATCAAATAGTACTTGCCTTGAAGCTTGGCCTAAACCACAGTTTCAAAAAATAAAACATTTTAGAGGGGAGGGTATAGCTCAGTGGCAAAGTGCATGTCTAGCATGCACGAGGTCCTGAGTTCAATCCCCAGTACCTCCGTTAAAATAAACAAATAAACCTAATTACCCCCTTCCCTCCAAATAAAATAAAACATTTAAAATCACTGAGTGCTTTGTTGAAGAAGAATTTTCTGTAGAAGCCTGGTGTACAAACCATACATGTGGGCTGCTCTGTTACACTGGAGATGGGGAGGTCCACTGAGGCAAAGGGATATTTTCCTTTCAAGAACCTCCCTCTGCCCATCTCATTAGGCCGACCCTGTCCCCCAGCCCCAGAGGCTGATCTCAGTTCGTCTCAATCAGTCCTCTCTGCACAGATGTGTGTGTGTAGTGTGACTACGACAGTGTCACGCTGGTTCCCTTGCTTTCGCCAGCGGGTGATTTAGGATTGGCCATTCTGAAGACAGTTTTGAAGGGAGTATAGCTTGAGGACTCTGGGGAAGGTTTTTCTGGCCTCTGAAGAACCCCAGTGAGGATGTGAGGCTGAGGGACCGGCCAGGTGGGAAGATGCCACAACGCTGTGACGTCACTGAGCTGCGGAGTCAACTGGCCCCAGAACCATCCGCCCCAGGACGTGGGCTCATTGGAGTCACAGAGAGAAATACCCTTATTCACCTTGTTCTGAGCTAGGCCTCGTGATGCTCGAAGCACAGAACAGCCTGTCACACCTGCGTTTTCAGCACCTCTCCCTCAGCCCCCGAGATAAACTGGTCAGAAACCTGTAACTCTCCAGCCCAGTTTGAAACTCTATGCTCCATAGAATCATCTACCTGGAGACTTAATTTGTTTAAATTAGATCTTACATTTTATGTTATTCATACTTTCAAAGATACATTTTTGAAGTCTGCCTCTCAGGTCAGGCATTTCCCACATCCCAGTGGAACCACGGCTGTAGGTGCTTCTTTGTCCTGTTCTGGAAAATAAAGTTATTTGTGTGTTCACCTCTCAGACTTGAAATTAGAAATTACTGGCAAACATGGGTGTCTGGCTCTTTTTGTTTTAAATCACAGACTATCCTCTTTTCCACTTTTCATCTGTGTTCACCGAGATACCTCTAAAATCCAGAAGTACATAAATTTTTCTTTTTCTCATGAAAAAGTTCAAAAAGAAAGAAGACTTGGAAGAACTGTAGAGTGAACATCCAGTTCCACATCTCCTGGATTCAGCTTCTGTTGACATCCTGAAAGCTGTTGATAGGAGAGGCCAGCGTTTCAGCATTTTGAAGTTTCTGTCTTAAAGAAAAACTGCTCCGTTGCCTTCTCTGCCTTTATATGCTGTCAGATTTAAGGCATGGCTCCTCTTCTGTCCGCCTGCCGCTCTCCGAGTTTATGTAAGTTGGGGGAGGCGGCTGGGAGAAGGAGGGGTGCCGGGGAGAGACAGGGGTGCTGTCTTTATGCACACACATTGCTCAGGGGGCCTGAGCAGAGACAGGGGTGCTGAGGGGTCCTGTGCAGGGAACCCTTTCCCTTCAGCCCTTTATGTGCTTTAGCCCCCCAAGGGGATGGAGAGACAGCGAGGGGCCCTCCCCTACTAGGCACTGTTCCTAAAAGTCCACTTCGGGCAGAGAAGCAGGGCTGCGGCCGCAGAGGTGAGGGCCAAGGCCAGCTCTTCCCAATCTCCCACTCATTTCCGGCTCGCTGTTTAATTTGAAATCCTGGAACATGTGTTTTAGTGAATTGGTTCATAAATTTTTTTTTCAAGATTCTGGAGTAGAGGCTGCACATTCCTTAGTACAACATCCATGGATAAGCGCACTATGTGAGAGAGAGTGTTTAGTGTGTCGTTTTGGAGGTGCGTAGCGCGGTTGAGTGTGAATACGGTTCTTTTAAACTCTGTCTTCACAATGTGCAGACTGTTTTCTCTCTTAGTATTTATGCCGAGTGTGAACAAGGAAGAGCTGAGACCCTGTGGTCCTCTGGGACCCCAGGATCTTTTCCCTTGGCCCTTCTGGGCAAGACTGGGCCTCCCTCTTGCTCTCATCTCTTTCTGTTTCAATCACTTTGGAAACGAGTAATTAGAAGCTGGAAATTGAGAAGCTGCCATTTAGAAGTTTATACAACATATGCAAGAGAGAGTCTCTTCCAAACTTTGCAGTTATATCAACTTGGAGTTTTTGCCAGCCCTTCTTAGGGAAAAAAATAAATAAATAAAAAAACGGCAGGAATTAAGAGAAGCCTCCCAGTCCTGCAAAGCAGGACGAGCCCTGCTGTGCAGGGTGTGAGCCTGCATTGTTTTTGTTGTCTTTTTCTTGGAATGCAATCTTTCATCAAGAGCGTGGACTGCCTCTTATTTTCCAGATCCTTTACCTGGTTTATCCTCGGCAGTTTTTTCTTTCTTTGGTAGCATTTAAAGCTGGGTGAGGCCTGAATTCACAGTTTCATGGCTCCGAGACTGCACCTTCTACCTTTGCAGCACTGGTCCTGGGCTGTCCCTTTCCCCAAGGGGGCAATGCTCAGGTCTTAGGTGGGGTAGCTGACACAGGTCCTCAGGAGGTTTGGAAGCTGCCCAGCGCCCCGCCCCGCCCCCCGTCCGCGGCAGCTCCCTGGGCAGCGTCACGCAGGCGGCTAGAGCCGGGCTGCAGCATCCTCTGCTGGAGTCTCAGGCATGACAGGAGTGGTCCAGCTCTCTGCCGATGAAGAAATAAATCCCTTTACGGCATCCTCTACACTTGATTGGTTTTTCAGCCTCAGCTTGGACACATTGGTGATGGAAGTTCACGTCCTCAGAAGCTGACTTCACATCGTTGGACCCCTCTCATGGTTAAGATGTCCCTGATGGGATTTCACACCTGCTGTCTTGGCTTTCCCAGGTGACCCCGGCTGCCTTCTGCAGCAGCGCAGAATGAGGCCACTCTCTGCCGGGGGGCAGACAGGTCTTCACAGGCTTGGAGACGGTCATCAGACCTCAGCTGTTGGTTGATTTTACCTAATTATTTTTTGAACATCGCCAAGCTAAATTATTCCTCATTTTTTTCAGTTCTCATGTTGACTTGGTCAGAACTTTTGTTTTTAGTTTGAGCTCAGCCAGTACTGGACGAAGGGAATCAGTTGAGATCCGAATGGTGCCATGTGTAGTGAATGCATTTCTTTTTTTGTGTGGACTCTTCTTATTTTAACAAAGCCTAAGATTTCGTTAGCACTTCCGCACAGTTTCTTCCTACTTTGACCATGTGGATTTTATGGCCAAATGAAAATAAGGACAAATGCAAAAACAAACAAACAGAAAACCCCAAACCCCTTAAGCCTTTCTTTTTCTCTTATCCTTTTTCTTCTTTTTACCAATTCTCTTTCTCTATATACACTCAGGTAGTTAATTGTCTTCTTTCAGAAAAAACAAACTTTAAGTACTTATATTTGGTCTTGTTAAGGTTTCATCTTTTTCATCTTGTTGATTTGGACCTATATTGGCCTGTTGAGACCAGAGAAAAATACACATGCGCATGTGCGCGTGCACACACACACACACACACACACACACACACACAGAGGCACTTTTTCTCCTAATTGTGAAAATTGAGTCCTGAATGACCACGTGACTTAATCTCCTCTCTCTCCCAAAACCTCATTAATATGATGGGAGATAAATTTAAAAGGTAGAGAAAGCCCATAGTAAACGTGTGTCTGGGAAAGGAGTTATCAGTTGATAAGAATTTCAGAAAAAATTCTGGAAGATTGAAAATGGTTGAAGATGGTAACTGATGAAGGAAACAGAGAAGGCCAACAACATGATGATGAAAATGGCCCACCATGCGTGTTGTGGACTTCCAGAACCGCAAGGATAAAGAGATGGTTTTTCTTGGGAGGTGAGTGGGGCTCGGTGGGGACTAGGTCGCTAAGGACAATGCCATGGGGGGACTTCTGGTCGACCCCGTTGTGTGCCTAATGAGGACATGGGACTAGAATGCCCACCCCACGAGGTTGTTGTAGGTATTAGATAATGCATGCAGAGCATCCAGTGGACTTCCTGGCACATGGTAAGCACTGTCAGGTGAGTGTGCAGGTGTTACTGCTTCCCTTCCTGTCACCATGACTGCTGTGCCAGGGAAGAAGTGTGTCAGCTAGGATCAGGATCTGCTTCGCGAGACAGACAACCCAGTGGCATAAACAGGATGGAAGTGGGGTAAATGAGATATCTTTAGATTGCTTATCTGAGAGAGCCGTGGGCAGGCCAGGCCTGATGTGATGACTTCATGATTCCCAAGATTGTGGCCCCTTTGTCTCCTAGTCTGAATTGATGCTCACCCTGCAAGGTCGGGTTCATATCTGCTCTAGGGAGGAGGGAGGAGCTGCAGTAGCATTTGGCCACCCTGCCCCACTTTAAGGTCACTTCCTGGAGGGAGCCCCCAAATTTCAATATACATCTCATTTCCAGAGCTTAGCCACATGACTGCATCTCAGTTGCAGGACAAGCAGGGAAAGAAGTCTGTTCTGCAGCCATGTGCCTAGTTAAGAATTGCTTTTAATACAAACCACTACGTGGAGAATAAACAGGGTGCTACTGTATAGCACAGGGAACCAGAATCAATGACTTATAGTAACCTGTAATGAAAAAAATATGAAAAAGAATGTATATATGTATAACTGAATCACTGTGCTGTATGCCAGAAACTAATACAACATTGTAAATCAACTACAAAAAAAAAAAAAAGAAAAAAAAAGAAAAGGAGTTGCTTTTGAGGAAGAAGGGAAAAAGCTATTGTGGTTAGTAGCAAGCATTCTCTTTGTCACATTAAGCTTTTACTTATCATTACATTAGATCCCAAACTTTTGGAATACAAGATTTGTTTCAATCCTTTGGGAGTTAACACAAAGGTCCATTGACATTAACATATACGTTGGTTGACTTAACAGATTATGATGTGTTCAACTAGGCATTAAACCACAGAAGCTATTAACATGGTGGAAATTCATTTAAATGAGTGCCACTGCAAAAGTTCGGTTTAACATTACTTTCGAAAAGATCTGCTGATAAGGAGAAAGTTGGAAATTACTGAGACTGTCTTGCGAGGCTGGTGTGAGTCACTCATTATCCTTTCGGTATGGAGACAATTTGTGCAGATTGCTTTGACTATTAGAAGATGCTTACAGCATTTGGTGTTTATAACTTGTTACTTGATCTGTCTGCCCTGGGAAGTGCTGTGACTCGATATCGTCACTCCTGGGAAATCTGCATCTTAGAATTTTCACATTATTCTCGTCTGTTAGGAAGATAACCGTGGGGTCCCTGACCCTGTTCCTAGAGAGGAAATTTCTCGAAAGCCAGTTACTACAAAGGCTCATCTTGCAGGATGACCTCTTTTTTCGTCTTCCTGTGTTTATTTCCATTGACCCAAATACTTTAGATTTATTTTTAGTTGGAAAAACTCAGAGATGCCTAAAGGTTAATCTTAAACTATGTAAACTGTACATTAAGGCAAACACAGACTCAATTTCAGTTTCTCACACATCCCTTGGAGTGTACTTTCTCACTTAGGGAATTTCTCAGGAACCCTTAACACTTAGCAAGTGTTCATGTGATGTTTTCCATTGCTGTAACTTTCTTGTTCAATTCATTTTTTTCCTGATTCATTTTTAGAATGCAAGGGAATTTTCACATTTCAGGGATTTGGTTATTATTCCTTCTTGCCCTTGGAGCATAACATAGCTTTCTAAAAATTTTTTAAATTTTAAAAAATTTTATTGAGTTATACTCAATTTACAATGTTGTTAACATAGCTTTTCAAACATAAACTAGGACAGGATTAACCATGTTAGATAGGCTAGAATAGAGTACGTTAAGTGGCACAAATGAACAACTATTTAAAATACAGCAGAATGAGTGGATTCTTTCTCTGAGTCACTGTCATTTTCAAATTCAGGCATTATTTATGCTAAATTCTGTTTAAAGCAAGTACTAGAATATAGCTTTGAAAGATCTTTTAAGATAGATGTTGGTTAAACCAGACAATTAAATAGTTAAGAAAAAATGTTAGGTGTATATTAAATTAATGCCTGAATTCAGTTTTGTGGCCAGAGCCAGGACAAGGAGTCAGGGCATCTGGGTCCTGTAGGTTGCCAGTGATGTGATTTGGGCACTTGACTTCTGAGTTTATTTCACCAGGAGCAAAATAAGGCTAATGTCCACCTTGCCAGCCTCATTGCAAGAATTTAATATGATGTGGTTTGGTTATGAAAGTGATTTGAAAATGATTGGGGAGTCATGAAGTGTAAGGTTATGTTATGAAAGAGTCCCAGCTGAGACTAGAAGCAAGTCTTTAAATTAATGAAGAAAAACAGAAAACTCACTGCTTTTCATTAAATGTTGTTTTCAATATATATATATATAGAAGTCTTTGCTTTTAAAACATAATTAAATCTAAATGTGTTGATTCTTTGTGTTTTATCCAAAGAGTTGTAATATAAATTTTCTTATAAGTCATTTTTTTTTCATCATCCCATTGAACTAGCAAAATATTATGATTCCTTTAACTAGGTTATCAGATTGTCTTCTACCAAAAGGCTTTTTGTACAAATGAATGACATTTAGGGCATATGAAACACGGAATCCTTGACTTTGTGCCTCTTCATTGCTTTTACCACTGACAGCATGCCTTTCTGGGGGTGGATGTGTTCACTGGAATCTCAGCTTGTTTTTCCAGAGTGAGCAGCCTTGCTGAGCAGTGACAGACGTTTGGGTTCTGGGGTGGGGTCCCATGGGAGGATAGGTTAGGGTTGGCTAGGTGCACACTGTAGGAGTGGAGAGCAAGTGTCAGGGGACCTTGGTGGGAGGGTCAAAGCAGCTTACGTGTATTTTTGACCATAAATAGTTGCAGTGTAATACCTGCCTGTAATGAACTCCAAAGCTGTAAATTCACTTTTTAATATATTTGTGTGTCCCTTGAATGAGAATTTGAAAGCACACTATGTCCTGCAGAGGAAAAGGAAGAGCATTAAGTCATAGTCTCAGCATTCAAGTTCTCATTCTGTTCGGGACTTGAGTTGTAAGCCCACGGCACATCAGTGGTGTGAGACAGTGCTGTAATTTTATTGCCTGGCCAGAATGTCTTCTGCCACTAAAAGGAGATGGGCAATAAAATAATAAGGATTCAGGAAAATGGAGTTAGTCTGGGGACAGAATGGTAGGAGAGAGACTCATGAAGTAAGCGAGAGAGGACTTGAGAGGAATGAGGGACTTCAAATTGGAAGTGAATTGGGCAGACACAGGGTTCTGCCAGGGCACTGCTAACCAAAGCAGAGGGCTTTTTTTTTTTGGTGTGGCAAACAGATCTCGTGGATAGGTACCAGATTTTGATAGCTTGAATTCTTGTGTGAGCAATTAAACTTTCTCATGAATTAAAAAGGATCACAAGCTAGCCCTGTTCTTTCTTTCTGTAACATTTGATGTGTGACACAGTTGAATTAAGTCAGCCAAGTATTGCACTCCAAGGTGAATATGGACACTCGAGGCAGAAAGCCCTGTCTTCCGCTAAGGGAACACTCTAAATCATACGGATCAGCTGAATTTTGACTCTTAAATGGTTCTAGTTCTCTAGCAATTATACTTCAACACTCAGCCATCCAGGAGGGAAGCACCTCACCCCCACCTTTCTTGTCTGTCCTCTGAGTTCTGTTCAGTTTGATCTGTTATGAAGGTGAATCTGCCTCCTAAATTCCTGAACTCTTCTTTGATCTCTGAGCTGGTCACAAGGGAGACTGGATGTGCTCCTTCTCTGTCTCACTCCCCCCAAAAAGTGCTCGAGCACGGAAGAAAAAAAAAGGATGAGAGAGATAGTGAAGAAGAAGATGGTTGCAAAGAAACAACTTATGTATAATTGGGCAACAAAGGAGAAAGACAAAACTGTGCGGTTGTACTGGTATTTAAAGTCCAAAAAACTTTCTGAAGATAAAAAGGAGACTTGAATCTATCTTGAATTTTTAAATTGGAAGAGCCCATCAAGTATCTGGGAAATTAACCCAAAAAGACCTATGTGGAGATATATTGTCAAAAAAGCATTAGACTTCGAAGAAAAGGAAAAAAAAAATTCTCAAGGACTCCTTGTGAAAAGATGGAGTAACATGAGGGAAACAAGGGTTTGATGATCATCACACTTCTCAAAATAACATACAAAGCAAGGCCACAGTGGAACAGGATTAGCAGAAGATGTTAAAGTGACAACCATGGATACATGATGCTTCAAGTGTCAAAGTTAGAAAATAGTTCAGTTTTAAAGATACACAACCTCAGGGAATTCTGCACCTTTGAGCCCTTGTTGAGGAATTTGTGAGAGAATGCACTTCAGTTAGCCAAGAAGTGACTGGGGGAACTTCAACAAGGTGACCGATGGCAAGCATTGCATATTTTGTTTGCAGATCTAAGACTAACGTGGGGGGAGAGACCAGGATGGGAGAGAAGAAACCGTCCCTGTAATCTTAGTGGGAAGCTCTTGGAGGTGGTTTTCTGTCTCAGTGTGGGTTCCTTAGAAGCTGATGCTGAGACAGAGTTTGGTGTTGGGATATTTCTGAAGGATTAATGCCTGTGGAAGGGAGGGGGCAGAAGCAAGATGGGGCAGAGGGAGAGGTCAGCTGTGTCCAGGTCTGCAGAGCCTTGGCCAGCACCCCAGGGAGCTTTGCAGGGAGCTTTGGAGTGCTTAAGGCCCATCAGAGCTGTCCAGTCTTGGGCTGGAATGGTTGGGCTCTTGCACCCTGTCTTCATCCACCCCTGGGGGTGGACTGCCCTTTGAAGGACATGTTTTTGAGTGCGTGGCCGAGGAAGACCCTGCAGGAGCTGGCCGCTGGAGGCTGTCTGCCCACCGCTCTCTGCATCACCACTAGCTTGACTCAGTGCCCACCATACCTTTCCTTTTGGAGAGGCCTGTGGTCAACGTGATAATTTAGACCATTGCGGTAGACCTCTGTTCTTTGGTGAGTTCCCAGAATCTTCTGAACCTCCTCTCCGCATTTGGAGAGCTCTCTCTCTTGTGAATCCCGACTTTCCACAGAGAATACACAACAAAACCCCCAAACATACGGACCTCTCACACTTTTATTAGCAGCCTCTCTGGCTGTTTGGGGGCAGACATATGACTTCAGATCTGCCAGTTTGAGTGTGATCCCCGAGCAAGACTTGCATTTGGAAGTGAAATGTGAAAAAACAGGCCAGGCTGGAAATACCCATTCTGAGGGTGGGGTGACTTCCGAGGCAGCTTTCTGATCACAGGAGAGCTGGGCGGTTCCGGCTGGTAGCCAGCCGCTCCTTTGTGAGATGACTTCTGTAATGTGATTTCGCCTAAATCCTAGGACTGGGTCATAATTGAGTTCCCGGTTGCAATAAATGCCTGGAAAACTTGTAGAATGGATTCTGTCACAGGCAACTAAGAACCTGACACAGGCATAGAATGGATTGTGGGGGAGATAGCCTGGGGGCGGGGAGATTATAAAAGACACTGAGTGTAGTCCAGGTGGGAACCAGTGAAGGCTTGAACTAGGAAGGACTTAGTGGACGAGCATAAGGGTGGGTTCAAGGAGAGTATGGAAGAAGGAATGCGTTGCATTTCGTGATGGTTAGAATAAGGAAATGAAGGGAGAAAAGTCAGGCAGCATTCAGTGTTTCCTCTGGGGGATGGATTTTGGTGTGACAGGAATGTTTGGGTATATGTGGATGATAGGGAGACAGACATACTTCTCAATTTTTACCCTCCCGTGTGTTGGGTTTCTTATATAAGCTTATAACATTTTCATGATTTTCAAAAAGATAGTTCTGAGGTTTGAGCCAGGAGGATCAGAAAAATTGGGGTGTCCATATATCATATTTTGCTATGTGCATTATACCTGTTTGAACATGTTATTGTTTTTAATCTGAGAAGTCACAAGCAGTCAAATGAGGGAAGGCGGCATAAAGTTAGAAAATTAGGTAGCTGTTACATTTGAATCCTAAGTTCAGAACTTGAGCACAGTTATTCTGAGTTTTGGCTGTGTAGCAAATGATGTGCTAGATTCTGTAAATGTTTTCTCATTTAGTGCTTTCTTCTCACCTCTGTATTGTCAGTAATGTCATTCACTAAATAAACTCCTGGTATACATTGATTAAAGATGTATCTCATAGATTTCCTTGAATTGAGGGATGTGATTTAGTGTTTGCCTTAAACAAAAAAAGATGGTACGTTTTTATCTGTGTAGAACTCTTGTCACTATAATGCTTTTTAAATTATTAATAATATATCTTAAAAATGAAAATAGTTTAACCTTGGGCTAATCTACAAGTCAGGAATATACATCACCCTTCCACAATTAACAATGAATTTAATATTTACGTATTAATTAGTTTAGTGATTCTCAACCCTGGCCACACTTTAGAATCTCCTGGGGAGTTAAAAAAAATAACAACAAAAAACTGGTGCTACTGGCCGCACCCTAAAGTAATTGAATCAGAATATGGGCAGCCAAAGTTGACACTGCTGCATCAGGATTGCTTTTGTAATAGCCCAGCGGCTGCTTTCATGGTGCCCTGGTTTTGATCTTGCTCCCTGGAATATGATCTGTCAGGAAGAGGATGACAATGTTCATTTTGTAGAAGGCTAAATTTTCATTTTCAGATGAAAGCACGTCTGATGATGTGAACGGGTATGAAACACTCATCCCTATATTATAATTTTGATACCTGACTCTCATTTGTCAAAGAATATGTGTATGAGACAGCCCAAATATTCTTTTAAGTTAAACTCTTTTATTGAAGTATAGTCAGTTATAATGTGTCAGTTTCTGATGTACCACATAATGTCCCAGTCATGTATAATTATACATATCTTCATTTTCATATTCCTGTGCATTAAAGGTTATTACAAGATACTGAATACAGTTCCCTGTGCTATACAGAAGAGATTTTTTATTTATTTTTATATAAAGTGATTAACATTTGCAAATCTCAAACTCCCAAATTTATCCCTACCCCCCCCCCCTTTCCCCTGGTAACCGTAAGATTGTTTACAATGTCTGCGAGTCTTTTTGTTTTGTAGATGAGTTCGTTAGTGTCCTCGTTTTTCTTCTTTTTTTTTTTTTTTTTAGATTCCACATATGAGTGGTATCATATGGTATTTTTCTTTCTCTTTCTGGCTTACTTCACTTAGAATGACAATCTCCAGGTCCATCCATGTTGCTGCAAATGGCATTATTTTATTTTTTATGGCTGAGTAGTATTCCATTGTATAAATATACCACAGCTTCTTTATCCAGTCATCTGTTGATGGACATTTAGGTTGCTTCCATGTCTTGAAGACAGCCCACAGTTGAATCAGATTTTGGATAGTTTTTTTTTTTTTCAGTCTTTGTCCTGTTTTTCCCTATCATCCCTGTCTGGTTTTGAATTTAAGGTCTATCCACGCAGGAGTCTTAGAGCCTTCAGATCCAAGAGGATGCATACCTGGGGCAACTTTGAAGCCTTTCTGAGGGACCTATAATACAAAGGGAATCAATTTCAGATTCTTAGATCTTGGGTGTTACCAGTCCGAATATTGACCTGCCCAAGGAAATGCCTGTGGCCCAGGTGGCCTGCTGACTCTCCTTGTAGAATTACCACTCTTTACAGGGAAGGCACACCTCTCATCTACCCCTGGTCATAAGGGTGCCAAGAAAAGGGATAATTAAAAAACTGGTGTGGCTGCTGAGAGAGGGAATGACTCAAAGGACTAGGTAAACGGTCCTTTGCAAATAAATTTCCCATTCTTTACTTGCAGTAAAATTGAAAGAAGACTTCGTTGAGTGGTCAACTGAGAGATTATAAAATATTATTTTTAAATTATTTATTAAATAATTAATATTTTATATTAAATTAAATTAGTTATTAAATAATGAATATTTATTATATTAAATAGTGATTAAATATTATTAGTCTTTGCTAGAAAAATCTTTTTCTATTTCCATCCACCTGTTTATGTGAGCACATTTTCTCAGTGCCTACATCTATAAGAACTAAACATAATAATAGCTTTCATGTGGAATCTTGTCTTATTCCAGTAATAAGTAATAATCTTCAACAAGGAATGACTAATGGGAGGGAAAGTACCGTCCATGTCATTAAGATATACGTTTCCAGTAAAATTTTACTTAGAATACTTTATAATATTTCTTTGGTCAGTTTTGTTTTTATGATACTATTATATTTATTATTATTGTTATTTTTAATGGAGGCACTGGGAACTGAACCTAGGACCTCATGCAAGCTAAGCATGTGTTCTACCACTGAGCTATACCCTCCCCCCCAACTAATTGTATTTAATTCAATTTAGAAGAAACTTTTAACACTGATTTTAATGGTTAAATCCATAAATCTCAATTTGCTTACAGATTTTTGAGGTATGATGGACTTGCAAGCATAGGAGGCTGTTAGGATGGGATCCTGTGCGGAGAGTGGAATGGAAAGATGAGGTCAAGAAGAAAGGGAAATGATGTACAATTTCCAACTCTTAAGGAGTTTATTCATGTATTTTTTTAAAATGGATGTTGGTGTGTGGGAAATGGTGATGGAACTTAAACTAGAATAGATATATTTAAAAGCGATATAATAAATAATTTTATTTAAAAATCATTGTTCACAATATGCCAGAAATCATAGTCTTTGCAACCATTTAAAATTACAGTGTGAGATTTTTGCATGTTAACTTAAAAATGCATAGGGTACATAGTTTTTCCAAATCTGCTTTCGGATTATGCGGACAGAAATGTGAAGGCCTGTCGCGGGGGCGGGGATGGGGAGGAAGACAGGGTCATTTACTTTTTTTCCTTCATTAAAATAGCTGGAAGGATGATACACTTGGATATTTTTAAGCCTCTCAGCAATATTTGAACAAAAAAAGGATAGTTGCCAAATTTTATTATGGTGTCCAAAAATGCACACCCTTTTTTTTTTTTTTCCCTAAGATGACTTAACTTTTCCAGGCCCATTCTGTCTGAGCCTTTGTTGATAACATTCCTGTCATCTCCCTGCCTTCTGCCTTCCTCCTGCGCTCTTCCATTTGAGATACGCAGGCCCGTTTGTGTTATCAGTAGACGGTGGTTGGGTTTTAACTCACCAGTTTGTCCTCCTCAGGTATGCCTTTATCTTTTGCTAATTTTCATTTTTATCTGTTGGTTTTAGTTATCAAGGAGTTTAGAGAGATTGGGAATGCCCGGAGAAGTAGATGGAGCCCTGGAGAAAGGCAGGATACACATGGTCGCCTGCTATTGCCAGCAAGCTGTTTGAGTTTACAGATCCTTTATGTCACTGGAGTGCACGGTGGGGCGGGGGCGGGGGCGGGGAGCTGGTGTATGTCTGCCTTGCTGCCTTCACCTGAGCACGTTTGTGCCCTTAGTGGAGGAAACTGTGAGATCTGACTACAGAAAGCTTATTTCTGTTGTTTCTGGATCTCGTCTGGGTAGGATAGGACTTCTCTATCAGTTTTGAGTTGATAGTTTTGAAAAGATATACTAACCAAAATATATTTATCAAATGAGTAAACTGAAGATCGGAAAAGGGCAGAAAGAGTTCAGTTTGGTTTTCACACTTGGTGAACTGATTAGATCTTGGGCGAACAGGACAGGGATCCTTGTTTTCTTGTTGGTTCTCTGAGTTCCAGCACGGAGGTTTCAGAGCAGTGCAGAAGCTGCCACGACAGAGAAATATTTAATAAGAAATGTAACACTTGTGAACTTGGGCTCCATTCAAACATGCCTTCCTGCTTCATTCTAGCTGCTGTATTAATGGATGCATCTCCCATCTGGTTGGTAGCCAGTGTCTTTGTGTTGGCACTTGGAGAAGAGGAAAGGGGACACAGATGATATATTTGATTGCTGGGTGGTTTAAATGTCAGCACATTAAGACGTGCCCTTGTGAAAATGAATATGGCCCTTAAGGATTTTAGCCAAAATTACCTCTGTGTTATATCATGCTAATATTTGTTAAGAATTATGCTAAAAACTCAACTTTTGACTTATTTTTTTTTTTTTTGTGCCTAGTGAGATTTAGGGCATGGTTGGGATTATAACGAAATTTATTAAATGCAGAACACTTACTGATTTTTTTAAGATGTCAAGTCCCAGATAAGTCTCGCTCTCCCTGTCTCTCTCTCTCTCTTTTTTTTTTTTTTCCCTCTTACTCTTATGGATTTTAAGTGATGCCTTTGAGCAGCCTTTTTTTCAGGTACCATTTTTCCCTCAGATGTGGCCTGGCACAGACTTTGGAAGCAGAAACCTGGGTTTGAGACCTGGTTCAGCCCCTCACCCTGGGAAAGCTTGGTCAAGCAAACCCCTGCAAGCCTTGATTTCACTTCTGTAAAACAGACTAATGTCCGTTTGCCACAGCTGCTGGGAAGGTTTAGTGCACGTGCACATAAAGCTCGTGGTGTGGGCTCCACTCAGTAGCAAACACTCCCCGACAGGACGGGAGGCTGTCGTCAAGCAAGTGCCTTGTGACTCTAGCACCTCAGTGGCTTTGCCCTGGGCCAGTTTGTCTCAGCTCCCGTGAGAACTGCTGCTTAAACGATGAGAAACGAGTCAAGAATGTGTAGTGACGTAAGTAGGAGGACATGTTTCCGTTTTCAAAATGGAAATCATTTTTTCATTTAAATGCTTAAGAGATCGCAAAGCTTGTTTTTGAGTGCCTGCTTTGTGCTCGACACTTTAAAGCCCTTTACAAATGGAATCTCATTCAATCCTCCAGAAAAACTGTGAGCTGGATACTATTAAGGTGGGTGGAATTACCATCCCCATTTTATAATAGGAAACTAAAGTTACAGTTAATACTCACTCAAGCTTGCTCAGCTGGGAGGTGTAATGCCTGTTAATTTTTTTCTTAGAAAATACCGTAGAATATAAGGAAGAAAATTAAAGCACCTTTATGGAAATAGTTACTGTATTTTAAAAAACAGCAGCTTTATTGAGATTTAATTTACAGTTCACACAATCCCACATGCATGCACCCTGTGTAGGTGCCCAGTCCAGTGGTTTTTAGTATATTAGCAGCTGTGTAGTCATCACCACCATCTAATTTTATTTTTATTATTTTATTTTTATTTTTTTAAACTTTTTTTTAATGAGTTATAGTCATTTTACACCACCATCTAATTTTAGAACATTTTCGTCACCCTCAGAAGAAACCTCACACCCATTTGCAGTCACTTCCCATCCTTTCAATCCAGTCCCTGACAACCACCAGTTTACTTTCTGTCTTTCTGGGCTTGTCTGCTCTGAATATTTTATATAAAGGGAATCATGCAGTATGTGGTCAGTCTTTTGCGACTGGCTCCTTTCATTTGACATAATGTTTTCAAAGTTTACCACATTGTAGCATGCTTCAGTATTTCTTTCCTTTGTATTACCAAATAACGTGCCCTTGTGTGGATATACCACATGTCTATCCATTCATCAATCTCTGTACTTTTGAGATGTTTCCAGTTTGGGGCTGTTATGAATAATGCTGCTGTGAACATTGGTGTGCAGGTTTTTGTGTGGACATATGTTTTTAATTCTGTTAGGGATATATAGCTCAGTGTGGATTTGCTGGTTCCTATGGTAACTCGATGTGCAACATTTTGAGGAACTGCTGAGCTGTTTTCCAAAGTGTCTGGACCATTTTATATTCCGACCAGCAGTGAATGAGGGTTCAGATTTCTTTACACCCCCATCAGCACTTATTAGCTGACTTTTTGATTATAGCTGTGCTAGTGGGTATGAAGTATCTCATTGTGGTTTGGATTTGCATTTCTCTAATGACTAGTCATGTTGAGCATCTTTTTATGTGCTTATTGGCCATCTGTATTCTTTGGAGAAATGGCTGTTCAGTTCCTTTGCCCATTTTTAATTGGGTTAATTGTATCTGTTGTTGAGTTGTATACTGAAAGTTTTTAATGTATCCTACCAGAACTTTTTTCTGTTAAATAGTGTATTATTTTTACTGTACATTTTAATTTTTTTAATTAAAAAATTTTATTGAAGTACAGTCAGTTATAATGTGTCAGTTTCTGGTGTGCAGCACAATGTCCCAGTCATGCATATACATACATATATTCATTTTCATATTTTTTTCATTAAAAGTTATTACAAGATATTGAACATAGCTCCCTTTGCTATACAGAGGAAACTGTTTTTACTGTATATTTTTTAAATAAGATTTTTTGACACATATAACCTTGTAACTTGATTTTTTCCCTTTTTTCCAGCTTTACTGAGATATAATTGACAAACATCACTGTGTAAGTTTAAGGTGTACGGTGTAGTGAGTTGACTTACATATATTGTGAAATGATTACTACAAAAAGTTTAGTGAACATCCATGTTGAATTGATACAATAAAAAGAAAAAGCAAAACATGAAAAAATTTTTTTCCTTGTGTTAAGAACTCTTAGGATTCACTCTCTCAACAACTTTCCTGTATATCCTACAGCAGCGCTAACTGTAGTCGTCATGTTTTACATTACGTCCCTGATACTTACTTATCTCGTAACTGGAAATTTATACCTTTTGACGCTTGCCTCCAATTCCCCCTTCCTTCATCTGCCACCTCTGGTAACCATATGTCTGATCTCTTTTTCTGCAAGTTTTTGGTTTTTAGATTCCATACATAAATGAGGTCATACACTATTTATCTTTCTCCGTCTGACTTATTTCACTTTGCACAATGCCCTTAAGGTCCATCCATGTTGTTGCAAATGGCAGAATTTCGTTTTTTTTTTTTTATTTTAATGGCTGAGTAATATCCCATTGTACATATATACCACATCTTCTTTATCCATTCATCCATCGGTGGACACTTAGGCTACTTCTGTGTCCTGGCCGTTGTAAATAATGCTGCTCTGAACACGGGGGTGCAGATATTTTTTTCAAGTTATTGTAGCTTGGTTTTTAAACTTAATGTATTCTGACCATCGCTTCTCATGTTTGCTTTGTAGTACATTATATAAATGTTCCATAATTTAAAGTCTAATACTTTATGGGATTTATTTAAAAGGAAAAAAGAAAAAAAACCCACATTTGCATTTGCATCTTTGAACAGTTACTTCTTTAGGAGGCATTCCGAGAACTGGAATTACTGGGTCAAAAAGTGGGCATGTGTTAAAGCCTTTGAAAGATATTCCCAAATTGCCCTCCTGAAAGGTGGTTCTGAGTTTTAGTCTCATGCCAGGGTTTTAGGGCTGCTGTTTGCCCACAGACTTCCCAGCACTGAGCCACCAGCATTTTGTTAATCTTTGTAATTTCAATCTAAGAGCCCAGATTGGTGTTATGTACCTTTCTTTCACATTCATTTATTAATGCAAGTGGTTGACGTCTTTTCTTTGTTTCCCACCACTGGACTTGTTTCCTGAGCCTGGAGGTTTCCTCCCACGCCTCCTACAGGTCATCTCTGCCTGGACATCCCCCGTCTAGGAAGTGTCTCCTGCCCGCCCCAACCTACTCAGACACAGACACGCTTAGACTCTGTTTCACGGGTCCTTCCCAAGGCCCTGGGAGGGAGCCTAGGAGTGTGTTCACATGGTTATGTTTTTATTAAATTTTCAGAAGTAAAATATATTGTGTATTTTTTTCCCCCTTAAACAACCCCTCCCCACCCCAAGCAATAAGTTTCAAGCCCCACAAGGACAGATCTGCCCTTGCCAGGGACGTGTTGGGTGCTCAGTACAAAACGGAATTGAATGAAACTCATGGAGTGTAGGGCTCAGTAGCTTTTCTAGCATTTAGGCGAGGAACCTTTTGTTCACCTGACACTTGGTTCCGTGGGCTCATGAAGAATACGGTAGCAATGAAAGAGATGCTTTTCGAAGGTTTTTAACAGTTAAGGTTTTTAAGTTATTTTCTGGGCAGTATGTGTGTTTATGCAATCATGTGTTCCCAAACTTTGTTACTCAGAAGTTGAAAGTCTGTTTTGGCACATGCCTGATTTCCTGTGATAACCTAGTTAAATTACTCAGTGTGCTTATAGCTGCTGCTGCTTCTTTGTTTTTTTAAGACTCACTCTGTGATTCACCTCTTTTAAACTTTATATGGAGTTAGGAGTCTTTTGGGACCCTATTTTAATGTCTTGAGAATTTGCCCGACTTGAGTGATGAGGTTTCAAGGTGATTTGTTTACCTCACTAGTTTTCTTCCTAAACTTATTTCAAGTGTGTATTTAATAACGGGGTGAAAAGAACCCACGAAGCCTTTTGCCGAGCAGAACGTTTCTGAACGGGGCGCACCCGCAGGACGGTCCCTTGACTCCAGCCTGGGCCGAGTTTAGAACTGAGGCAAGTCAGCAGGTGTTTGAGTTCTTACAAGTTCCCCCCGAACGTGCTCTGCCCTGTGACGGTAGGGTTGACCACTTAATGTAGAAATGTCATTTCCTGAGCAACTTTGGATAGCCCTGTTGGATGCTCCTGAGTATTTCAAAAGGCAGTGTTTTGGGTGTCAGAGAAAGCTGTGGCAGCCAGGGGGCGAGGCAGGGCATCCAGGAGCAGATCCGAAGAGGAAGCAGAACCAGACGTGGCTGAGCCCAGGGTCGAGGTCTGTGAAAATAAGCAGCATGTGCCATTAGCTGAGCAACTGTTACTGGCCTAGAAAAGCTTGAAAACACAGTGAAGAACTTAGCTTTGTCTCAGCATTAGCTCGCCCTGCAGGGAAATCGTGTGTGACAACGCCGCGTGTGTGATGTTGCAGGGTGGGGGGCGGGCTAGACTTGTGAGATTCTGGCTTCGTGATGCTTGGAAAGGCAGAATTGGGTTAAGTTATTGAGAAATTTCATATTGATTCAAATCATGGGTGATAGTTTCAAAAAAATAAAGACAGACTTTGGTATCAGTTAGTATAGGTTTCCTGTAAAACTCAGTGCCTATCTGGGGGCCCAGACTCTCTTCGCAGTATCCTGAGGGTAGTTCAGAGCCAGTGTTCAGCTTTTGGATGGAATCTTAGACTCCGGGGGACACAGTGCTGGTCATTTAGGCATTGACTGGTGGGTCTTTCCCTTGTCTGTTTGCTCCACATCAGGGCAGCCACCTGGGAATCCTAGTTGTTGGGGTCCTACAGACATTGGTTCATTTGCTGTATTTTAAACTCTTGACCACCTTTCTGTCTGCCCTGTGATCAGTTTATAGTCTTTATGCGCAGTACGTTTCTGCCCGCCCTCCTGGAGGGGTGGTACTCTCTTGTGTGAGTGGCTTGTCAAGTGGGTGAGTTGGCCGTGGGCGTTCAGAGTGGATGGGATGGGGTGGCGGCAGGCGATACTTTGTGTTCTTTGCTTAGAGATTTGGTTGAGAAAGCTCTCTGCGATTTCGACAACACTTGTCCTGATGTCATACATAAATATTATCTTTCTGAGTTGCTTGCTTGGGGCCAAGCTTTCAAGGAGAGTTGCTGAAGTGACAAAAGCTGTGATAGAAAATTTGGTAGTGGCCCAGCGTACTTAGTTTTGAAGTTGAAGACTTTGGACCCAAACCCAAATGGATCATAGGTCTCCCACTTTTATCCTTGCCTTGGGGGCTGTGAAGTTGTACTCAAACCTCAGGTGACACTGACATCAAAGTGGAGAGAAACTAGGACAAAAGCAGGGAGACACTTAATTGCTGTGGGAGGAGTTTGAACATCTTTACCTGTTGGCCAGCACGTTTTGAGGATGCACTGTGAGCAATTTGAAACTTGAATTCTTGGGTCTGCATTAGAGGGAAACAGTGGGCAAATGTAATTTTAAAGCAGATACATGAATTTAGTGCATATATGACCTGGCCAATTGTAGCAGCAGGGACAAAGGAAAATGGTCCTTCAGGCGGTCGGATCAATTGGTGCCCTCTTCTTGGTTTGCATCAGAGCCAAGTGGCTTCTTAGGCTTTGAGGCAGAAATTCACTGAGTCTCTAGGAAGATGGCCTCTTGGCTGTTGTCACACTCTTCTTTCACACAAGGACTCTTTGAAGAACTGCTCTACCAAGGGTCTGCTGGGTGTAAGAAACAGGGTTGGATGCCGTGGAGGACAGGGAAGTCTGACAGCCCTCGCTCGACCACAGGGAATTTACAGTGATGCATGTGAAAACAAAACTGGCAGGGTGAAGCCCAGGACAGAAATGCCACGTGAGGGATGCAGGGACCTCCCGGGCCTGGACAGACATGCCCTTTTCTTCCTCTGATCTGACTTAGGGGGTGGGGGTCTCTGGAGGCTTTGAACATCTGTGGTCCATCTTCTTGGGTGCTGATTTTACTTAAGATTTGGGAGATTTTTTTAAAAAAAATCTTAAACCGCAAAGCTAGAGTGCTTAGTTTGTATCTTAAGAATAGACAATGAGCCTTTAATTATTTTTCACATTTTAGGCAGGAAGCTGGGGAGGCCCCGGGCCCCCGGAGCAGCTTAGTGTCCTGTATCGGGCGCTGAGGCGGGGAGGTGGAGAAGCAGTGGCTCAAGCTCGGGAAGGAAGACCTCTCCTTTCCCTACTGACTGGCTGGGCTGGGCCAGGAGCCCTTTGAGTTACACGTGGGGCCGGGGATTCGTACTTGAGTTGGGTTAATGATCACAGGTAAAGACCTGGAGCATGGCTTAGTTTCTCTTTGGAGCCAGTTAATGGGAAGCCCTGAGGAACCTTCTAGGGGATGGTCGGAGCGTCTGCTTTTTCTGTTGAGGTCTTTGTATGCAGCAGTTCAGTGGCGCCCTGAGGTTGTAGAGCAGGTGGCCCACGTGGATGGGCTGCAGGAATGGGTGGGTGGAGGGACTTGCAGTCCTGTCCCCACTCTGCCCCCAGGGAAGCCAGTGCCCTGTGTGTGTGTGTGAGAGACAGGGGCCAGGGGAACCCCGAGCGGGGACACACACAGGCTTCAGCCGCTTTCAGTGGTGTCCTCTTGGGCCTTGTCTCTTCACGTGTAGACTGGGGACGATACCTACTCTTCTGGGGTGGCCGAGGAGACAACTTGTATCAGGTGAATATGTGTTAGGTATTTGGCTAATTGTGGTGGTTGTGTTCGGGGTAATGGTGCTGATATCATTGGAAGGGAAAGGGGTGGCTGTTTCTCCCAGGAAAATTCTGGGCCCTGGCTTTCTAGGCAGGAGTGTCTCAGTACACGTATCCGCCCCTGATGTGCTGGTTAGGAAGTAGACAGTCTGTGCATCCCCCAAGAAAAATATGTCTTGTTAAATACAGATGGACCCTAGTTTAGATATGATACGTTCCCAAAGACTGCTCTTTTAAAACCTTTATTTATTTTAATTGTGATACATATATATATATAATATACAATTTACCATTTTAACCATTTTTGAGTATACAGTTTAGTGGCATTAAATACATTCATGCTGTGCGACCATCACCACCGTCCATCCACAGAACTCTTTTCATCTTGCGAAACTGCAGCTCTGTGCTTTTTACCTACCGGCTCCATTCCTGGTCCCCCAGCCCCTGACAGCCACGCTTCTGCTTCCTGCTACTATGAGCATGACCACCCTCAGCACCTCGTGTAAGTGGAAGCATCACAGTGTTTGTCCTTCGGGGACTGGCTTATTTCACTGAGCGTCATGTCCTCGAGGTTCTTTCCGGTTGGAGCCTGTGTGGTCTCTGTTTTGCTGTTGTTCTTTGTTTTCTTTCTTATTCTTGTTACAGAAGAGATACGTGTTAATTTCACAGTCTTTCAACAATGTAGAGAAGGAGGCAGACACTCCGGAACGCTCCTGCTGAACATAACCCCTGCGAGTCTGGTGTCCGCTTCTCCTGAGGCTGTGTCTCAGAGCAGAATGGCTTAGAGTAGAATTGCATGTACACTGGGGCCTCTGGCCTCCCCTCTGGATGTGAGGGAACCGTGGGATCTGAGTCGTGAAGACAGTGGGGACTCAAGCGTGAGTCAGTCTGGGGCTGTGGTGGGGGAGCTGGGAGAGACCATGGAACAGAGAAGTGGGAACCCTTAACCGCCTTTTATGAAATGGGACATTCTCATCTTTGAAGCTTCAGCTTGTGGGTTTTGAGTTCCTGTTGTGTGCCCTTTAATTTCAACTTTCTAAGTTCCTAAGGGTGTAGTAAATAGGTGTGCTGGCTTTCATTATGTGCAAATATTAGGAGGCCTCAGAAGGATGGGCTCTTTTCTTCGGGGGATGGGCGGTGGTGGGTGGTGGGCTGGGATGGAGGCCATGTGCTGGGCATCAGGTGAGGCAGGATGGAAGCAAAGGAAGATTCAGGGCTAAGAAGGTCCAGGGTGTAGCTTTCAAGAAGACTGGCCCCTCCCCCTGCCTCTGGCTCCTTCTGAGAGTATTCTGATCTCTGCCTGCCTGACTCTCTGGCCTGTGCCTTCACTCTGCTAGATGAAGTTCTCTCAGAGTAAGGTCCTTCTGTTTTTAATTTTTGCAGCCCCAGCACGTCACTGGGGTGCCTTTAGTAGATGTTTCTGGAATGAGTCGAGAGCTTGCCTAGAAGGTGGCCGTTCCCAGCTCTCAGTGTTCGCCACGCCTGTTTCCATCCGCCCCTCAATTTTTCCATTCTTTACTTTCACTCTGGTCCTTACACCCCAACCCACAGGGCCTCCCCATCCTCCCACTCCTACCTCCCACGGACCACTTTCAGCTCTGGGTTGGCCTGAGGCCCTGCCTATAGTTGCCTTTGGTGATTCGGAAAAGTCAGAGGAAATCCCCGTGGCCTTTGCCCGGGCCGGAGGGCTCCTGGGTTTTCCCTTAGCCCACTCTGAGTACTCGGTGGTTCGGCTTTACAGGACTTCAGGATTGCGTAGGTTTTTGTGGCTTTGTCTATTCACTTAACTATCATGTAATATCTGTATGGTACTGTGTTTTCTTTGGTCTTAAAAAAAATTGAAGAACATTGTGCCTATAGGACGACCTGTATTTTTCTCTTTGGACATTTGTTGTGTCTTTACCATTTCACTTCAAAATAAGACCCAGAATAGAGTTTCCTGTGAAGGTAAAGTCCCATGTGTTATGTCAGACATCAGCAAACCACGTTCATGAAAACAGTCAGGATTACGATGCTTTTTAAGTAGAAGTATTTGTGAAATTTAGGGATTTCCTAAAGTTTATCTCCATTACTGTTTGTTGAATGGGATTCCTTCTGTGAGACGTGAGGTTAGGCAGTTCGTCTGAGGCTGGAGAAGGGGGCAGATGTCTCAGGAATGAGATGGAGAGGGGAGAGAGGCATAATAGTAAACAAAAAATTAAACTTTTAAAAGAAAGCATCACTGCATTGTGTGGGATGAGACTAGATCAGATGCAAAGCCCGAAGGTAAGACTTTGGGTAAAAAAGAAGGGAAAGTCTTTGAGGAAGAGGAACTGAGGTTCAGAAATGCATTAAGGCTAACATTTGCACAGTTGGGTGGCTGTTTTGAAGGAGGTGCTGAGGGGAGCAGTCAGAAAGGAGGTTGCGTGCTTCTAGCTAACCTCAGGTTTTGCTGTTGAATTTTCCTGTGCTCTTTAGTTAGCATATTCTTACTGACGGGATTGTAGGAAATAGCCTGCAGTTAGCTCGTGTTAAAATTAAAATGAATGTCCGAATGGAAATCACACCCAGAAAAGAAGCTATCACCCTCACTGTGCAGTCAGCCTCATAGATTTTACAGAAAGTTTTTTTTGTTTTTTACCCGGGGTCAGGGTGATACCTGGGATTCCAGCCAATCAACAGAGGCCGCAGGCAGTCAGGTAAGGGAGGCCATCCTAGGGGAACATCAGCCCTGCCCTTACTTCTCACAGTTTTCTGACTACGTTTCTCATTACGAAAGTCGTGTTTGGTGTAGCAAGATGAGCTAATTCAGTAAAGGCCAACCGGGATCGGGGCCGCCCTGGTCCCACTCTCCTCACTGAGGCTGTTTGACCAGCACACCTCACTCTGCGTGTGCAAGGCTGGCTTTCTCTCCCATCTTTCTTTAAGTCACTTCTGTTTGACTTTTTCGTTCTCTCCTGCAGAAAGTCAAAGGGGGAATTGGGCCACTGGCTGTGTGTGCTAGGTAGCCCTTCACAAAGCTCTGCACCCTGAGAGTTCCCTTCCGGTGCACGTGGTTTGGGGAAGGGCGCCGATGCACACGGCCAGGGAGGAGGGGACGGCCAGGAGCCGTGGCTACTTGGGACCGGCAGACCACGTCTTCTCCTAATACTTTGTAAATTTTAAAGACACCAAAAAGAAAGGTAGCTCATCACAGGCACAGAAGTATATAGTTTTTAATGGTGGACACTGCTGGCAGGTAAAGTGTGTCACAGGGAAGTCATATATTTGTTTGTTCTGTGTGTTGTTTTGGAGACAGCTTATATAATAGCTGTCTGTGCTTTTTGTCTGTTTTCAGGGACTCTGGTGAAGAAGGTAAGCTTATCTAGTAGCACATGATTGGTTGGTAGGAGGCCTGGGTTTCTCACGTGGCTTCTAGCTCGATCCCTGACCATGGCAGGTGGTCCTCTGGGCTTCCACTTCCTGGCCTGCCAAAGGAGAGATTCAGACGCTGTGGTCTATAAGGTCACGGCTAACACAGAAGCTCAGGGTTATGGCTTGAGTTTATTGCTTTATGTTAATTATTTAGAGGACTTGTCCCTGGGTCTTAGGTTTTGTGCAGCATTGTCACTGCTGTTTGTTTGATGCCTTTAGCTAGAACGTATGTAGCCCTTTGATTTTACAGTTTTAGTGTTGTAGTTTCTATGGGAAGATCTGATTGGCTTTCTGTGCCGGCTTCTAGGAGGTACTGTGGTGAGGGGAGCGGGGACTGTCTCTGGGGAAGGATGGCTCCCCTTGAAGACTGCACTGTCTGGGTGGTGCTGCCCCCTGACAGTGCTGAGGGTGTGGCCGGCACTCTGTCCAGTATCGACGGGTGACCTGCCCCTGCCCAAGTGTTAGCCTTTCCTGCCTTAGTGGACCACCTTGCCTTAGTTTTTCCTTCCTTCCATCTTTTTGGTACCATAGTTTTACAACTTGGGAGGCTTCTTTGATTTCTGGTCCTGTATGTTTCGAGTGTTGGCCACACTGGTTGTGTGAGCAGCTGCTCTCTCCCCTGGTCCGCCCCGAATTTCTCGGGCACGCAGTAAACCCCCGCCTGCCTGCGCCTGACGGGCCCCCGCCGCTGACTTCTGTCTCTCCGACGCGGATAGCAGTGTGGAGTCAATGGGATTTCAGATCTGGGGGTGAAATAGTTTAGCCTCCACTTACTTTCAGATTTTGACATTAGGTAATATAAAACAGGTGACAGCTTGCCTCTTTAAAGAGCAGGTTACTTTTAAAAATGTAAATTTACAAATCGACAGAACCCAGTGTATGAAAACAGGACAGAGAGTAAGCTGCTCTGGAGCTCCTGGCCGTTGGCATTGGTAGATCTGTGTGGGTTGGAAAATGTAAGTTTTATATTTAGTGCATCCTTTTCCAGTTACTGGAGAAAACTATGTGGCATGTTTGAAAATACTGAAAAAAGAGAACTGGTTTTAAAAATAGAGTGTGCAGACTGGTTGCAGTAATGCAGATAATCTATCCACCTGTGAACGTGCAGGGGGAAACCTCTGGGTTTAAAAACAAAACAGTTTAAAGCGATGAGAACAAGTGTCGGTTTAAAAGCAGGTAGAGGAAGGAAGGACTGACTTGAGAACGTGATGAAACAGCTTTCTCACTTCCATTTCCTCCTACCTTCCTCCTTTTACTTTCTTGAAAATATTGGTGTCGCCTCTTGGGGGCGCCCTTCCTAGGCCTGTCTCCTAGTGTTTGTTTCAGGAAGGCAATTACAACATGTGACAACCTCAGTTTTAATATTTTTTATTTATTCATCATCATGTAATTTAATGATTTTATTTGGGCCGGGGGGAGGGGGAGGTAATCAGATTTATTTATTTTTAGAGGACGTACTGGGGATTGAACCCAGGACCTCCTGCATGCTAAGCATGCACTCTACCACTTGAGCTACACCCTCCCCTGAGGGCTTCAGTTTTAGAGTTTCTGGTGGAAAGAGCACTGGGAGAAAGGGGCTTGGTCTGGGTGGGGAGCGTGCGGGCTGGAGATAGGGTGGACTCTGGAACATCACATCGGCCTGGCTTCTTATCTGGCTTGTATGCTGTAGGTGATGTGAGGCGCTGCAGTTTTGCTCTGTTTCTGTGGGGCACCTTTCTACTTAGTCTGATCTGGGAGGCTTGTGTCCTCTGGATTAAGTAAGGAAGGGAGGGTCCTGGGAGGTGAGGAAGGCCCTTCCATCGCCTTTCCCCTCCTTGTCCAGAGGGCTCCGGAGACCATTCATCAGTTGTCAGTTCCATGATTATTGGTGATTTCCAGGATATTTTGTGATTAATTTTATCCCGATGAGAAATTACACTGAATTCCATGTCCATGAACGCTGACTCTCACCCGTACAAGATGGAAATGTTCCATTCCATGTAGGGTTGGTGGTACTGGCAGTAGTAGAAGAAATGATGTGATTACTTTGAACTTTCTGTTTGAAGAAATTGCATGCTTCTAAAATGTGGTAGATGGGATGGAATCCTTTTACAAAAGAAATGAAAGTAAAATTTCCACTTAAATGAGCAAACGTTTGTGGGCGTGCGTCTTCCAGCCCTCAAGCCCATCTTGAAGAGAAACTCAGTGTATGTTTCCACTTACCGGAAGTATGTCAAGTCAGAGACCTGTGTGGACTCCTTATTTAGAAGCAGACGCTTCTGCTTTGGAAGGGAGTGGGTTGAAAGAAGTAGAAAAACCAATGAGAAGACTGAGTGGGAGAGAATCTTAATGCAGGTACAAATGTGATGCCAAATTAATCTAGGAGTAAAAGTAGTTTATTCACAGAAGACAAATTAAGAAATTAACATGCACCTCTGTGGCACATGGTGTGTTCTCTGGTCAGCTCCTTGTGATGGAAATGATTCCATTTGCTCGAGAGACCTCTCCTCCCTCCCCACCCTATCCAGGTAACTGTGGGAGAGTTTTCGGATTTGACATATGCCTGCTTTTAGAAGTCACACGGTGTATTGAATTAAGTAAGATCTGATTGCAAAAATGGACTCTGTGGGCTGTTACACAAGATGTTACCATATGTTGGTTTCACGAGACCTCACACACGCTTTAAGAGAAGAACCACTGACATTATTTCAAACCTGAGTGGTTCATAGTTCATACTGGTGTCAGATGTCCTGTTCGCAACACCTAGATTTCTTGCTGTTTCTGCTGTTCTTTTTTCTCGGGTCTCTGCTGCTGCTCTGAGAATACCAACTTCTTGTTTGTGGTCAGGGGCTTTTATGCATTTACAGGATCTCATGCTGTGTTGGACGTATAGTCCAGAAAATAGTGTGTAAGAAATGCTGGTTGACTTTGGGCTGATCTTGATCATGCTGATATTAGAGCTTCCAGGTGAAGGTTGTTTTACGATGTTTTTAAAATTAACCCTATCTGTTCAGTTCAAATATCATTCATTTGGTGAATGACAGAATTTGGGGGCAGAGAGTCAGTTTATTGGATGATACAAATCAGGATGCTAAAGATCTTTAAAAAAATTTTTTTTAAATTGAAGTATAGTCGATTTAAAATGTTGCGTTAATTTTAAAAGATCTTGACAGACTGCATTTTGAGCTGAATCAAAGAAGAAATTCAAAAGGTATCTGAATGAGCATGGTCCCCACAGGAAGGGGAAATGCAGAGTAGAGAGGCCAGTGGGGGAGGGAGACCGGAGGGGTTTGACTGCTTGGGGGCGAACGCCACATGGGTGTGTCAGAGGCGAGGGCCTCTCATCACAGTAGGCTGGCCTGCTGGACACGGTTTTGGTGACTACTGTTCGGTGCAGCCGTTTCAGAAGCACGTTTAACTCACGGAAGTTCAACCTCTGGATCACGAAGGAGTGAGTGGGTCTTCCCGCCATGGGACTCTGTGGCTGGCTGGCGCAGGGCAGGCGGTGCTGGCCGAGGCAGTGTGCGGGTCCTGGGGTCTCAGCCCACAGGGCGCCCCTGGCTGCGTGGGCCTAGGGCAGCCTCCTGAGGAGGGATGAGGGGGGCGGTTCCCTGTTGCTCTGGGGCTCCTTCCTGGAGGCCCAGCACCAAGCCTGCCCCCTTGAACCCTCTCAGTGGTCTCATAAGCACCTAGTTCCCTGTATTAAAATCCCTTTCTGCTGAAAGCAGCTAGCCTGTTCCCTGCAGCCTGACCCTTGCTGGGACTGAAGCATTTTATAATGGGAATGAGCTGCACTGGAAACATGTTATCACTGGGAGGGTCCCGGAGTGAATGCAGATAGATGGATCGATGGATCTGTGGTCCCTGGATGCACACACTCCTACTGCCCTGATGGGTGCAGGGGTGGTGGGGTTGCTTGAGGGAGTTATTCCCAAACACAGATTTCCAGGCTCTGTCCCCAGAAATTCTAATTCAGGAGGAACTGGTGGAGCCCTGGATCCGTAGCTTTTTAAAATTTGTTTAAGTTCTTTTTTGGGGGGGGGTAGTAATTAGGTTTCTTTATTTTTAGAGGAAGTACTGGGGATTGAACCCAGGACCTCATGCATGCTGAGCATGTGCTCTATCACTTGAGCTATAGTTTTAAAAAGCTGCCCCTGGTTGTCCCTAAGAAGTGGCCAGACTGGATACCAAGGGACTGAATCATTTCTTGACTCTAGGAGCTGATGCTCATGATTCTTTTTAAAAGGGAGGAAATGTTAGGAGCCATACATTTAAAAATTCCACTGCTGGGGGATTTACCTTTTCTTGGATTTAAAGGGATTAATTCTATAACTGCTGCCAGTATGTGGCAGTATTTCTAGTGTGCAGTGTACAGGGGTTTCCCTCTTTTGTTATTACTAGAGGAAAGGAATATATTTGGAAAGTGTTACTGAGTATAGAATGAAAATTGCGTTGTCTGTAATGAGAGTTAAAAATTTAACTGAATACTTGATATCCGGCGCTTTATTGTATAACTGTGGCATGTCACAGTGTCGTCCCCGCTTTCATCGTGTAAAGTACTGTTAGTGTAGTTTCTTATCTCTGTTTATAGTTAAAGGGAAGCCACAATGGGGGCTGTTTGAAATACGGAAATGCCTCCTCAGAAGAGAGGTCAAGGGGTTATTTGGAGAACCGGAGAGTTCAGAATCATTGAGCAGGACTGAAGTTCATTGCGCGCTGCAGGCCCGTGGTTTAAGGATCAGGGCTCACGCGTCCGTGGAGATTGATGGCAGTGGGAGGACCTGTCTTGGTGTCAGCACTTGTGTCGCTCTTATTTGATCTCCTCCATCTAAAAAAAATTAAGCCCCAAACAAAAGCCCACAATCCCAGTTCTGATTTCTGCCCTTCTCGTGCTTTTGTACCTTTCGGAAGGTACATACCAGTCTAACGCATGAAGTCAAAGGGCGCCTCCTTAATGGAAATGGATTTCGCCCTGGATGTTTGGAGTCCTCGTAGCAGCAGGGGTTATCTGTCAAGTGGGGCTCCACTGAGGGCCAGGCCTTCCTTCCCCTGCAGCTGCCAGGCTGCTTGAAATGAGGCGGAGTGATTTTGCACTTGGATAACAGGCAGGAATTAACTGCAGCTTATTACAGAGTGCTGCATAATGACAGGGATGCAGCCCGCGCTCGGCAAGGGCATCTGCACACGGCATTTTCATTATGCATACGAGGGGTCTGTGTGCACAGAAAGGAAACGAGCCTGGAGGGCTTCTGTGGGGACATGTCTGAGAAGACGCATCTGTAGAGACAGCCCCCTCTTCCCTTTCCTGCACTGCATCCTGACAGAGTGAATTAGGAGGCTGGCATGTGTACTTGCCTTTTTTTTTTTTTTTTTTTTTCTAAAAAAATCAGCTTTATGAGATATAATACGGATACCATGTAATTCACCCATGTAAAGTCTGCAGTTCGGTGTTTCTTAGTGTATCTGCCAGGTTGTGCAGGATCACCACCATCTAATTTTAGAGCCTTTCTGTCCCTCCTGAAAGAAGCTGTGGTTCTTTTACGAAGAAAATCTAGTTTATACTTTTTAAGGGACACTTTTTTTTTCTTGGTGGGGATGCTTCCTCCTGAAGCCTGTTGCAGAATCATCCTATTTCTCAGAAAGCGTTTGTTTTCAGACATCAGATGTATTTTCATGTTCCAAGGGTTACCAGCTTTCCTAATTTTTGGACCCAAGCTCATGAATTAGGTTTTAGTGACCAGGTTCATCTAACTACTGGTTGGAACCTTTTCAGCTTTGAGTGATAGATTCCAGTGGAAAGGAATTGATCAGTTCACATGACCTGGAAGAAGGAGGGCTGTCGGCTTCAGGAGGAAGCGGAGTCAGGGATTCTCTCTCCATCCCTTAGATCTTTTATCCCCGTGTTGGTGACATTCACCCTCAAGATAGCGGGGGGACTGGGGGTGGGAGTGGGGGACAGTCTGCTCCCACTGGTGCTTGAACCCGGGATGCAGTTCAGGGAGCAGGAGCGAGGTCATCAGGTGCCGGACCTCACCTGAGCTGCCTGTTTTTGGGTACCTGCCGTTTGTAAATATTACAGATTTTGACTTATTTCTTCATTCTGGAATCGTGAATCCACACATTCAAGCAGTTGAACCATCTCAGGCATGTTGCAGTAACAGATGCTGCTGATTGGGGTGGTCGGTCAGAGGATTTGAACCGGCTCGGGCCTGGGGGCTGCTTTCCAAAGAAAGACCCTCCCCAGGCAGGCGGCAGCAGACAGGGTCTCTTCTTATGGCTCTAACTTACTTTATCCACACGTTTCAGTGCCGTATTTTTCTCAGTAGACTCAATAGCCTCTCTGTTTTTTAATTTCTTAGTTTTCTCAGCATGTTTTAAACAACTACAGCATTTGCAATTTAGCAAGTCACTCTATACCCTTGACATGACTAGACCTGACTTTTTCTAAGGTGAATAAAAAATATAACTTAACCGGACATTGGTTTTTAAAACTGTTCTATACATTGTTTGTGACCCCTTTTTTAAAAAAAATTAGATTTGGTAAAGATTTATATTGAAACTTGGGAAACCTTTTTCCATGACATTTCCTGTGGTTTCTGATATATTATGGTGAGGCTGACTTTATACTCAATAACTGAAAAGATATTCTGAGGCCTGAATTGTGATTTTATACATCCGTGACGCTAGTTGAGAAGTTTTTCTCCTATTCAGCAAATCGTATTGAGCCACTGTTCTCTAAATGCTTGGGACACGTTGGCACACAAAATTGGCACACGAGACCAAAATCCCTGTCCCAGTGGGGCTTATAATCTAATAAAATATGAGAAAGAGACAGCAAACCTCAGTATAATAAACAACTACAGTTTTGGACCAAATATGCCACACTGATGAGGGATGTTGAGGGTAGGGGAGTATATATGGGTGGGTGGGGAGGGCTATGTGGGAACTCTGTGGGAACAGAGTTCACAGAAAGGAATTTTCTGCTCAATTTTGTTGTGAACCTGAAACTGCTCTAAAAGAATAAACTCTATTTAAAAAAAAGCGCAAAAAAAACCCCCCTACATTTTTGGATGTTTGAAGGTGTTACGTCGAATGGAGAAAGTTGAAAAATGGGGCAAGGAAAAAGAGGGTGAGGATTGTGGGCTGGGGGCTGTCATTCTAAGCAGACGGGGTGTCTAGGCTCGTTCAAAGAGTGAGATTTTACAAAGATTTGGAGGAGGTGAGGGAGTTCACCGTGGGAGAAGAATGTTCCAGACTAAACAGTAAGTGCAGAAGCCTTTAAAGAGGGAATTAATGCCTGGAGTGTTCAGAGCAGCGGGAGCTGACCAACTGTGTCCCAGGGAGGGGAGGGGACTGAAGGTGGTGCGGTCACTGGGGAGAGTGTGCTGTGGGGTTCATGTGAGACCTGTGAAATGGGGAGTTATAGTGGAGTCTCAGCACAGCAGTGATGTGGTCTGAGTTAGGTTCAGGCAGGCCATCCTGGCTGGTGTCGACCTAAACTGTGAGGAAACCACGTGAGGCCACTGCAGTCAGTAGTCAACAGACGGAGAGATGCTGGTACCCGGGCCAGGGCGGAGGTGGGGAAGGTGGTGAGGGCCTGGATATGTTTTGAATGCAGAGCTCCCAAGCTCCCCAGTAGACTGATGTGGAGTGCAAGGCAGAGAGCAGTCAAGGATGATTCCAAGGGTGTTGGCTTCAGCAGCTGAAGGTGAAGAGTAAGGTGGGGTAAGGGGAAGAGTTTTGTTTTAAACTTAGTTTTTGAATGTCTTCTAGACTTCCCAGTAGACCTGTAGGAGTGCTGGAATTGGAGAGAGGGCTGGGCCCAAGATGTGGGATTTGAAGACTGTATCAGATCAGTGAGTGAACGGTTGTAGATGGGAAAGGAGGAAGCCTGGGGCTGGATGGAGCCCAGGGGTCTCTGTGGAGAGAGGTGGGGGAGGAGGAGCCCAGAGAGTCAGGGAAGTGGAGCAAAGTAACAAGAAGTGTTTGGGAATTGAAAATTTAAAAAAAAATTGAAGTATAGTTATTTATAATGTTGTGTTAGTTTCTGGTGTACAGCGATTCAGGTATACATATATATAGTCTTAAATTTTTTTCCTTTTTTTGGCGGAGGGGAGAGAGAATTTATTTATTTCATTTTATTTAGTTGTCTAAAAAAATTTTTAAAGGAGGTACAGGGGATTGAACCCAGGACCTTGTGCATACAAAGCACACACTTTACCACTGAGCTATACCCTCCCCCATATATGTATTATTTTTCATATTCTTTTTCATTATAGGTTATGGAAGATATTGACTTCAGTTTCTTGTGCTATACAGTAGAAAATTATTGTTTATTTATTTTATGTATAATAGTTTGTATCTGCTAATCCCAAACTCCTAAGTTATCCCTTCCCCTCTTCCCCTTTGGTAACCAGAAGTTTGTTTTCTATGTTTGTGAGTCTGTTTCTGTTTTATAAATAGGTTCATTTGTATCATTTTTTTTAGGTTCCACATATAAGGGATATTATATGATATTTGTTTTTCTCTGTCTGGTTTACTTCACTTAGTATGATCATCTCCATGTCCATCCACGTTGCTGCAAATGGCATGATTCCATTCTTTTACCTTGAGGAGTAGTAGGGAATTGGAACTTTTGTTACCTTTTAAATAACTTATAAATGTGGAAATGTGTTACTTGAATCAATCAAAAGAAATAATTACAAGTTGTATGTAAGATGAATGTACCTTCCTCTTACTCTTGAGTTTTCTGAAGGCACATACCTCTGAAAAGTGTTAATATTTTCAAAGATATTGAACCACTAGACAGTTTCAGAAAATCGGCAGCAGGGTGGAGGGAAGCGTTACCCGTCCCCGTCCCCCCCCCCCCCCCCCCGACCCCGCTCCTAACATTGCCGGTCCGTGTTTTGGTAATTGCCTCCTCGCTTTCCTCTGTGTGTTTTTAGTTGTCATCGCGCTGCACATGCCCGTCTTGTTTCCCTGTATTTACTTGTTGGCAGCTTTCCCCGCCACGTTGCTATTATTATCTTCACAACTCGGTCTTTACTGGAGAGCTCTACTTGTTTTGCAATCGCTGTTCACTGATAAAACCTGACCCTTGCCTTGCCCTCCCTGCTCTGCTGGGCCCTGGAGCCGGGGCCGGCTTCACACTTGGTCTGAGAATGCGGGAAGGAGAGAGCGAAGTGCTGGACGAGCAAGACCCGGGCTGGCCTGGCCGGTGGGAGGGGAACCAGCCTGCAGGGCCGCACAAAGGGAGGGCGGGCCTGTGCCCAGGGGCCTCTGTCCTGGGCCCTAGTGACCTCGGGGCCATTCTTTCTTCCGTGACATCTTCAGTGATTACATTTCAGTGCCTCAAGGCTTTGAAAGAGAAATTACAATTTAAAAGGAAGACTCTTCATGCACTATTTGCATATGAGTGGCGTCTGTATAATTAAGAACAATTAAATTCTCTGGGCTGGATTGAAAGGGAGGCGCCTGCTACTCTTTCAAGTGGGGTGCACCTGGAGCTGGCGCTCCCTTGAAGTAGGTTGGAGCCATTCTGCCCACCTCCCCAGCTCTACCGCCCTCCCCAATAAATGAAATTCTGAAAGATTCTTCAGCCTTGTCCCGATTTGCTTCTGTAGTCTTTCCTATTGAACGTGAATCTTTACTATTTTGCTTTGATGCTGGCCTAGAACTGACACGTTCCCTGCCCCCACCTCCCCCTGCTCTTTGCAAAGCTCTTTACATCCAAATTTCATTTAATCTCCTCACAGTGGACCCAGGGGGTGTTATCTTAATTTTACAGTAAACAGAAATTCTGGTTACATGGACATTAGATGATCTCAAGCATTCATCTGGCTCGTTGAGACTACCTTTGTGTATTGTTCTCTGATGGGGACCCAGTGAGTGACTCTAGGCCCTGGGACTCCAGCAGATTTCTTTCTTTCACTGCTATAACCCTCTTATCATCCTTGGACTCCTTTCCCCCGAGACTGACTAGGAAGCTGGACCCAGTCTGGCCCCCTTTTTCCCCTTCTGATTTTGCAGAAACTCTGCACTTCATCACGGTGTGGAAGAACTTTGGGTAGAGCAGGGAGACGGGCGTTTTCTAATGCAGGGTTCCCGCCAGCCACCCCCGGGGTGGGAGCTAGTGTGTGTCAATGACTGAGGAAGCTGCAGCAGTCTTTAAAGAGTAGAATAACTTTCACTCCCCGCGCCCTCTCTGCAGTGGGGATGGTGTTAGGCTCTGACTGGCAAGGCCCCTTCTGGGACTTTATTCCTAGAAGTGGGGACAGTCACCTTTGTGTTCCTTCCAGCATCTTTTGGTGTTCTGCTGTGGTCACGTGGTCTGGGTTCCCTGAAGTGTGTGACAAAGGTCCTTGGGGTCCCTGGGTGGGACAGGTCCCTGCCTGTGAGGTTATGAGGCAGGACAGGATGCTAGGTTCTGAACGAGAAGGTAGTTTTTGTGTGCCCAGATCTGAGGACATTTCTCACTTGGCACCAGCCTGTGACCAAAGCCACCACAGGCCACCAGCACAATCGGTGGCTTTCCCCAGTGTCGGGCAGCAGGACCAGCCTTTCTTTACTCAGCAGTTTTCTTTGTCTTACTGTCAGGTTTGGGTTCCTTTTATTGCTTTCACCACTTAGCCTTCTGATTTATTGGGGAGCTCTGGTTCTGGACCACAGGAAAGGCTGGTGGTGCTGGAACTCACCTACCCGGAGTTGGCAGAGGCTGGGGGATGGCGCCGTTGTGTAGTGTGGGTTCTGTTGGGCAGTGGTCACTGGCAGTTTCTGGTGTTTGAAATGGGTGAGAGCTGTTTCAGTTAGTCTTAAGTTTTGAGGGAACGGAGTTACAAAATACCAGTGATTTAAAACATGATAGAGTTTTTTTTTCTTTCTCTCTCTCATATGACACCTCTGGCTCCAGGAAGTCTTCAGGGAACCCACTCCCTCCAGCTCCCCGTGTTCCTTCCCCTAGGGTACCAGGCCTGGCACTCAGGGTGGATACATGGGATTAACAGCAACAGATGGGAGGAAGGAGTGCAGGAAAGGGCCAGAGGCTTCCTGGCAGCCTCCACTCGAACCTTCCACTTACACCTCGTTTGCTGGAACCTGGTTCCGGGACCATTCCCAGCTGCAGGGGCTCCTGGGATATGTGCCCAGCTAAAAATTATACAGAAGATAGAGAGAAGGTTTATTAAGTGCCGAAGAACAGTCTTTGTCACAGAACCCTGGGAAAGAAAGCATGAAACCGTATTTCTCAAGGGAAAATTGCTTTTGACACAACACATCTCCTCCATCCCTGGGAGAAAACCCAGCCCTTCTGCCTTGTGTTAAGGAGTACTTGTTTTTCTGGGCACACTCGGGATGATTTCTCCAGTGTCAGGAAGCCTCGGGTTTCATACGAGAAGAATCAGCGTTGAAGCCATTCTGACAGTGGGATTATATCCCATAAGCCGTGAGCTTGGCTCTTTGGGCAAGTATGGAGTATCTGCTCGTGTGTTAAGTGGACAGCCTGATGGACCAACTAAGAAGAGCTTCTTCTACTTTTTTTTTTTTTTTTTTAGCTTACATCCAGAAGGTAAATTGTTTTTTTCTTTTAAAGAGAGAAGACTTTTTTTTTTTTTTTTCATTTGGCATTTTTACTGCTAACAATCTATAGAAGTTTTAGTATTTAGTGCCAGGTCAGGCTTAAGGAGCAGTTTCTATTTCTTTTCTTTCTTTTTTTTTTTTTTTTTTAACATTTTTTATTGATTTGTAATCATTTTACAATGTTGTATCAAATTCCAGTGTAGAGCACAATTTTTCAGTTATACATGAACATATATATATTCATTGTCACATTTTTGAGAAGACTTTTTTAAAAAATGTTTTTATGAGATAATGTCTTTATTCTTAAAGTTGCATTTTTTAATTGAAGTGTAGTCAGTTTACAATGTTGTGTCAATTTCTGCTGTACAGCATAAAGTTTCAGTTATACATATACATACATATATTTGTTTTCACATTCTTTTTTCATTATAGGTTACTGCAAGATATTGAATATAGTTCCTTGTGCTCTACAGTAAAACCTTGTTGTTTATCTATCTATCATAGTTAGTATCTGCAAATCTTGGTCTCCCAATTTATCCCTTCCCACCTCCCTCTACCGCTCCACCACCCTGGTAATCACATATTTGTTTTCTATGTCTTTGAGTCGGTTTCTGTTTTGTAGATAAGTTCATTTGTGTCCTTTTTAAAGATTCCACATATAAGTAATATCATAGGGTTATTTTTCTTTCTCTTTCTGGCTTACTTCTCTTAGAATGACGATTTTCAGGTCCATCCATGTTGTCACAAATGGCATTATTTTATTCTTTTTTATGTCTGAGTAGTATTCCATTGTATAAATATACCACAGCTTCTTTATCCAGTCATCTGTTGATGGACTTTAGGTTGTTTCCATGTCTTGGCTATTGTATATAGTGCTGTTACGAACACTGGGGTGCATACATCTTTTCAAATTAGAGTTTCCTCTGGATATATGCCCAGGAGTGGGATTGCTGGATCATAGGGTAAGTCTATGTTTAGTTTTTTAGGAATCTCCATACTGTTTTCCATAAAGACTGCACCAAACTACATTTAAAGGGAGAAGACTTGAGCTTGTTGAATAGTGACATGTTGTCCAGGGAGTCCGAGGAGCAGGAGAGCCCCAGACACACGAGTCGCTGTCGTGCAAGGCTAGCAGCCACTGTGTTCTTCCCAGCCCGCCCAGGCTTCAGGCCCCGCAGCCAGTGGGGCACGAGGCTGGCCTTCGAGGGACAGTTAAAAAGCTTAGGCATTTTTCATTAGATTTTTTTCCAACAGTATTGCTAATATTCTTTGTAATTGCCTGAAGAGTGTTTCGATATACTTGCTCACATTGGGATTAAAACATCAGTCAGTTCATTGTGTTTGAATTAACATGTTGCTCTGGGCCAGGAAGTTGTATAGGATTATTCTTTCATCCTACCAAGAAACTCCAAGAAATTACCGTTTGTACTTCCATTCTTATGTTACCAACCTTCCTGCGGCCCATATGCCTTCATTTGTCTTTTCCCCTTGTCTGGAACTTCTTCCTCTATTTTTACCTAAAGACAGCATCTCCGGCCTGTTGGCCCTACTCCAGCGCCACCTCTTTCAGAAAACTTTTCTGAACCGGCTCCACACCATCTTTCCCTCTTACGGACTTTGTTCCACTTTGTGTCCTGGTGAGACTGTCCGCCCGTGAAAGTTAGCTGGTCTCTCATTCTTCTTCGGATTCTTGGGTCAAACTGCCTTGGCTGCAGTAACGTCTAATGCAGGTAGAGAGAAAGAGTGAACGTCAGTGGGATTTGGCATTGTTGCTCTTACAGTACGAGTATGTTTATCTGCAGAGTTGCTTGAAAGGTCAGAGATGATCTTTAGAAAACAGCTTGTTCTCTGTGTCTGTGAATCCTTTTCTGTTATGATTACGAAAGGGGAAAGGAGTGGGAGAGGGATAAATCAGGAGCATGGGATTAACAGATACACACTACCATGTGTAAAATAAACAACAAGGGTTTCCTGTACAGCACAGGGAGCTCTTCAAATCTTGTAGTAATCTATAATGGAAAAGAATCCGAAGAAATACGTATACACACACACACGTGTATCTGTATAACTGAATCACTTTGCTGTATACCTGAAACTGATGGAGTATTGTAAATGCTCTATAGTTCAGTTGAAAAAAACCCAACTTGTTCATGTTCACAGAACTAATATCTAAATTTATATGGGCACTTTGGAAACTCAAAATTGCTTTTCTAAACATAGCTACAGTATTGCACAAACTTGCTTTGCCTGCCTATGACTGGGGAGGAAAGGCCTTTATACCCTGTCCCCCCATTCATTTGTCGTCTGTGTGAGTTTCTGCTTTGGCTTCCTCTTTCCCATGGGCAGCATCTGGCCAAGACGAATATCGCTAGAGATGTCTGATACTGAGTTACTGTTTCATGCTGACTTGCCCTAGAGGTGAATGGTGGTGCGGAATGCATTTTGTATTTTGCAGATTTCAAGATCATATTTAATTGTTCTAACATATAGCAGAGTCTAGGAAAAGATGTTAAATCTTTAAACCATGAGAAGCCATGCATTGCAGTAAAGAGAATGCTGGATGGGTGTTAGGAAACATGAGCTTAATTACTGGCCTTTTCTTTTATAGGTTTTTACAAGGTTATTTAACCACTTAACCAAAGGAGGTCTTTATGACGTATGGACTGTGGTGTGATTAAATGTGTAAATGTAATAATATATTCTTTAAAGGGCAAATGTAATGCCTTTTGAATGTAAGGTCCTGCTAGTGAGACTAGAAGGTGGAAGCTGATTTGCGTGGTGTCAGCGTGTGGGGTCCCAGGACAGCCCTCAGCACCGGCTGCACGTGGAGCTAAAGAAGGTAGAGTCAGGGTCTCAACAGGGCTCCCGGTGGACAGGGTGGCTGTCACTCACCAGGCTGGGGAGACAGTGCTGTGAGCTGATGGGGAGACTAAGTCCGATGCCCAGCTCCGTCTTGGGTTCCATCTGGAGGTGCCCGTGGACCATCTGCCGGGCGGCGTTCAGATGGAAACACAAGTCTGAAGCTCAGCAGAGGCGTCCAGGCCGCAGATACACAGGCTTGGGGAATGAATCAGTCAGACCACAGAAACCAACTCTGGCTGATTTAAGCAGAAAAGGAATTTATTGAAAAGATGTTGGGCAGTGCACAGAATCTCGAGGAAGACTTAAGAACCAGGCTCAGAAAACAAACAAGCCAAAAGGAGACTTAGCAGCTAGAACCACAGCCAAACCGTGCCATGGAAGGAGGCTGCCAAGGACACTCCCACCCCTGCCGCTCACCCCGCTGCTGGTGGCTGTGGTTATCACCCTCAGAGCCAGTCTCCACCTCCGGCACTCCTTGTGGCATCACCTCCTGGTGCCCTGCCTCAGGCAAGTGAATCAGGCTAAGTCTGGGTCATACGCCTGCAGCTAGGGTGCTGGCCAGGCTGCTAAAACTGGTACAGTGGACCCTTCAGCAACGCGGGTTGGAGCTGCGTGGGTCCACTTAAATGCGATTTTTTTTCTGTAAATATGGACGACACGATCCGCAGTTGGTTGAATCCGTGGGTAGGGAACCGCGGATGCGGCAGGCGTCCCGAGGGCTGGACTGTAGTTATGCACAGACTTTACACCATGTAGGGGCGGAGCTGCAAAATCCTAGCCCGTGTTCAGGGGTCACTTGTAACTGATCTTTTCACAACCCAGAAGGGGTGACCGTGGGCAATCTGTGAATGTGGTAAGAAAGCTAACGTGCTGGACAGCCAAAAAAATCCAGATGTTTGTATAGGAAAGCATCACTCTCTTGGTGATGGGTGAGCCTAGGGGGTGAGTGCGATTGGCTGGAAAGAGAGGGTGACCTGGTATAGGTGAGCAGAGGGGAGGACCTTCACGGAGGGCAGGAGCGGCCACAGAGCGGGGAGGAAGACTGGACTATATTTCCTAGAAACCAAGGGAGGGCACTTCAAGAGAGGGTAGCTGGTGGAGAGATTAACTGAGCTCAGCCCTCAACATCACAGCTTGTTATCCTCGGTGACCTCAGCAAGAGCAGTCCTGGTTGCGGGAGGGGCAGGATGCCAGAGGGAAGCGGGGTGGGAGGCAGTGCAGAGGAGGGGCTCTGAACACACATCATGGTCCCGTTCAGCTACCTGGCCACTGAGTGGGCTTTGGCAAGTTGTTCAAGCTCTCAACACGTCTGTGTCCTTGTGCGTGGAAGTGTGATAGTAATAGCATTCACAGGGTGTGTGGGATTACGTGGGATGGTCAAGGGCTTGGTGCAGCATCCGGTACACTGTAAGTGCTCAATAAATGTGCTTGCTGTCATTGGTACTTTCATGGGCAGTTGGGCTGCAAAGGGAAGAAGAGGACTTGAAGCAGGTAGGGACCATCGGGGGTCTTCTCAAGTAAGGGGCCGTGAGTTTCAGGTGTGTAAGTGGAGGAGAAAGACAGTGCTGGTAAGGAGATGGTGGAAATCCTGGGGAGGCAGGAAGCAGCTCTGAGGCCCTGGAATCAGCCCAGGACCCATGCATTAAGGGGTGGTCGGGGTCACCTTGAAGGGAAAAGAACACCTCCTCTGTGGGTGAAGAAGGTCATCAGCAACTCAGGGGACAGACTGGTGTGGAGGACGTTTGTCCTGGCCTGGGAGGGCTTGGCCATCCGCTCTCCAAGTGGCTGAAAACCCCAGATGTCTTGTTGGCGAGAGCGCCTCCAACAGTCCGTTGTTGGTATTGCTTCAAGTACTTGGCTCGGCTTTGACTTTGAAGCCAGAGGCTTTCTGTGAGTAGAAGAAAGTGGGAAAATCCTATTGTACCAAGTGACGTTTTCCCCCTCTGTGGGAATTTAGTGGGAAAAAGACTGGTTTCTGCATCCACTTTTAAGTGGTTCTTTGCAAGTGGTTGATTTACTGGGAAGAATGACATTTCTAACTTAAGTAGATTGTGTATTTCACATTTTTTTCCTCTCAGTAAACTTTTGGGGAGAAGCATTTTTTAAAATTAAAAGTCAAAAAGCCCAAGTTCCCTGGGAATAGCAACTGCGTCCTAGAAACACCTGTTTCCTGCTCAAGGTCCAAGGGGGTTAACAGTCCCTACCTTCGGGAGTCTCCAGGTCTCTTCAAGGTGCCTCACCTTCTCTGACTCTAAGGAGAACAGCCCAGTAAGTGGCTCATTAAGTGGCTCATTAGCACAACATATCTTTCCTTGAATACTTCAGAGTCTAGACAGGAGCATCATTTTGGTGTGGTCTACTTTGTTACCTTCCTGAGGCAGAGAGGGTCTGTGAAATGGGTGGGAAACCTTTCCTCTTGTTCCTGCAACCTTTTTGCCCTCATCCAGTGGCTGAAACCATTGTCTTAACCTTAAAAATTAAAACAAACAAACAAACAAACAAAAAAGCCAAAACGTGCTGCTTCCCCCGGGGTGTTGAAAGAGTTTAGATATAAAAGGCAGCTTAGCTGTGGATGTTGGGGCTTTGAGAAACAGATGAAAACCAGTCCATGTAGGAATATGGAAAACCAGGCAGTCCCACCCTCCCTGTCGGTGTTCACCGTGAAGTTGTCTCCTACCTGTTTGGCAAGGATGGCAGCCTCTGCAGTCCTGTCCTGAAACAGCAGTGTTTTCCAGAAGCTAGGTAGACCTGTAGGTTTACCGTGAAAAGGTCCAGCACAGACCCACAGCACAGGAGACTTGCTTCACGGAGTGATGGGGCGAGCGTCTAGCTTTGCCACTGTTCCCAGTCCCTGTGGTCCAGGAGCACCACCCGGGTAGCGGCACTGCTGTATGGGGCCGCCCTCCTTTCTGCACCGCTCACACCGCCTCCCTGGCTCTGTGCTCCCCACTCTACCAGGTGCTCAGAAGGTGTCTCCCAGTGTGGCTCCTGCACCCTCAGCCATTGCGTCTTCCCTCGCGCTGTTAGCTTTGCTGGAAGCACCTCCGTTCCATTTCCACTTGGGGAAGCTCTCTGTTGAGTCCCGGCCCTTGATGGCCTTTCCTGATTCTTTTGGGTAGATTTCTTCTCTCCCCTCTTTGAACTCTCTTGATCTTTGAGTTTTGCGCATTGGCACACGAGCCTTGTCCGGATGATCATCTTGAGGGGCAACTCTTCCTGAGCCGGCTGCTCCCCTGACCTCCCGTCCTGAGTGGCCCAGAGCTGCCGGGCTGGGTCTGGAGCCCCTGGGCCCTGTTGCTCACTCCCAAGAGGTGGAGCACCGCGTTGAAAATGATGTGTTTTGGTCACATAACATTTGTGAATGGCCAGAACGGTTGGTGATAGTTAATTCATTTTTATATCTACGTTACTGGACTGAAGTTTTTTAAAGGGTGTGCCTGATATCGGCAGATGGATTTAATTTGCCTCGGAAGAAGGACCGGACTTCCTAGTGCGTTTTTAAGGATCTCGGAGGCACCCAGTCCAACCCGTTCAGTTTGCCGAAGAGGGAACCGAAGCCTTGTGTCCCATGCCGGGGCTCATGGCTGGGACCTGAACCGGGCTCTTCTGGTTTCTTTCCTCTTGTTTGTATTAGTTGCTTTTTCGAAGTGTGTTTCTTTGTTTTCTATATAGAGGAAAAAACGATGGCAAAAGTTAAAAAATAAAATAAGTCAGGTAGCCTTAGGCAAAGATATTCTTTCACAAAAGTGTGTGTAGAGTTCCTTGTCCGTATGTCCTGCCGCTGAAGGAAGGTGCAGCTCTTGGCAGAAGGTGGGCATCTTCAGAGTAAGGGCTGAGTGGGTGTGGGTTGGGGTCCATATAACTGAGATGCCTCAGCCCAGATCACTGGTACTTCCATGCCCTGTTCCTGTGCCTGCCTAGTCCTGTTACAAAAGCAAAATGGCCCCTCTTATTTCTCTTTTTTACTAAAAGACTTTTCCTTATAATTATCTTGCAGATGGGGAAAGGGTGAAGATTAGAAATATGTGGTATGAATTTATGATTTATTTTCACAAGATGCGCGTGTTCATTTTATGGCAGTTGTGGGGACTCTGAGTGAAAGAGGCCAGGTGGACTTTGATGCAAAAGAATCACCCGTATTATTAAGGATGCAAATGTGAAGAGGTTAATGCTGACTCTGGAGGGAAAGGGGAAAAGGGGAGACATTTTATCTTTTTATTTCTGTAGCTCTTGAGGCTTAAGTTATTTTTTTTTGACGTTGTGGATTTAGGAATGAAAGCGTTGGCATCTTTTAAACACAGTGAAGTTTCCTCGCTAGCCCTGATGTTTGAGGAGAGTTGCTGATGTCTGTGCTTGATGAAATTTCAGCAGTTTGCTGCTTTTTCCCTCTTTGGTCTTTAACCAGTGCTTGAGGTCGTGTATGTGTGTGAGAACTCTCCATGTCTACACCTGTGTCTAAAATGGTTTTATCTATGAGAACTTACTTTTAAATTTAGAGAGTGGTGTTAAATCTCCTTGTGTAACTTGATCTAGGTTCCAAATTGTCAAGTGAATAGAAACTGACTAGTGAGAAAAGATGAATCTGTTCTATGGCTTTTAGGAAGAAATACTGACATGGGTTTATTTCTCCATTGTGAGGTCAAAATAGAGTCTCTTTGCAGTAAGAGAAATTCCCGCTATTTCTGCCTTACTGCTTTAGGTTGGACCTTAATCTGATTTGTTTAATCTTTTTTTTTTTTTATTGTGGGGGAGGTAATTACATTTATTTATGTATTTATTTAATGGCGGTACTGGGGATTGAACCCAGGACCTCGTGCATGCTAGCCATGAGCTCTACCACCGAGCTACACTTTCTCCCTTAAGTTGGACCTTAGATGCCCGATTTTCATTGGGTGTGTGAAACTTCCTGATTGTAGGACTTAGAAAAGTCTGTTACGGTATGAGCCAGGCCAGGTTTCTATTTCATTTGTTCTGTTCAGAGTTAATTACTGCTACCCTGTTTGGGACCTTTAAATCCCGAGGTCAGCTCTGACTCCAGGCTCCGTTGGCTCCTGGATCTGTTCCCACTGCTTTTCCTGTTAGATGAGCACCGTCCTCTTAGTAACACGACCTAATATTTATTGCACTTAACTATGTGCCAGGCATGAGGCAAAGGCCTTGTTATTTGGTTTTAACCTCATGGTGACTATAAAGAGGGTACTGTTGTCATCTTCATCTTACAGACAGTAAGGCTGAGACTGAGAAGCTGAGTGACGGGCCCACGCAGGAGTAGAAAGTGGTGGTTTTGCACCTGAGCTCTAAAGCTCTCTCCCTGCAGGCGAGACATCCTTGGTTCCTTGGGTAGGTCGTGTGAACTTGGATAGGCCTGAACTCCACCCCGGGCTCAGGTTTCTGACCTGGACACGTCTGCTGTGGAATTTCGGCTCTGCCTCTGAGTAGCTATTATGTAATCTTGGGTGAATCACTTAAATCCTCCAAACCTCATCTTCATTCAGAAGTTGTGTGTGAAATCTGACGGTAAATCCACTTTCAGGACACAAGGCAGGAAGGAGACTGTCCCTAATTATTTTCCTTCCTCCTGTAGCAGTAGCCTGACTTTTCTAAGATAATTTTTGGCAGGTGAGGTCGCCTGTTTTCTTTTTGCTCTGGAATGCTGAGCCCCGGCCAGCTGGGTCTGGAGTGGGGGTGGCTGCGTGCATCTGATGCTGGCAGCTCTTTACGTCCATGGCCTCCTGTGGCAATTCAGAACATTTCTGGAGGCCACTGGGTGTGTGAGTGGCCTTTTTGTTTTGCAGGCAAGTCAGGGAGTTAGTCCTGGCCTTTTGGGGTTTGAGTACATGGCAGACCTCTTATCTGCCCAAGCTGGTCTCAAGTGAAGAGGTTGGCAGGAGAGGCAGATGGAGCCTGAGCTGTCACCCTTATTATTAATACAGTTAATGTTGGAGATAGAATAAAGGCGATACGGATGGAAGATAACAGAGAAGGGATGCTTAGGAAGGAGGATGGAAGAAGGGAGCTTAGAGGCAGAAGAGTGGAGGGAGGAAGAAAAGTGTGCAGCCAGGATACTTCCCATGAGATGCGGACTTTGGAGGGGGATTCTCTGGTCTCCATATTGTTTGCACCTTCAAGAAAAATGGGAGAGGGGCTTGCTGAAGGTCACAAAGCGTCTATGGCCTGGCAGGATTGACACTCAGATGTCTGCTTGTGAACCAGCCTCTGAACTGTGCTCAGCAGAGGGCTACTTTGTGGGAGGAACAGATGGAAAGACTGTTCTGGCAGACTTGCTTTGAAAACAGTTATACAGGCTACATTTAGGAGCTTCTCCAGTCAAATGTTTTTGGAGTATGTGGCTTTTAAAATGTCATATGACAGTTGATAGTTTCTTGATAGACACACACATCCTTGTACTTTATAAATGTTATATATTTATATATATTTCATATTCTATGTCTTTAAGTATGCTTCTACGTTGTTACAGCTCATTTTTTTTTAGTGTGACATCTTTATATGTTTTTTGGTATATTAACTTGTGGCTTCTGATTCTGAAGGAAAGTGAAATCATCATTATAATAAATAGCTACTGAAAATACGACCTGCCCTGTGAGATTTTATGTGGTGGTTAATCTTAAAAATAAAGACCTGGTGATGGGTTCAACTTCAGGAGCGAGCCTGGCTGTGTTTCCTGTGCTTTCTGTGTTATAACTAGTCTTTAACAAATTCAGAGGCCCAAGTTCCCTCCCTCTCCTACCCTCTCCACCCAAAACCCCCTTACTTGGATGTCTTTTCTTGACTTGGGGTTGATGAGAATAGATATGTTGTCTGAATTCATCCAGAAATGAAGTCTATGAAAATTAAATCTATCTTCATTTGTATCTGAATGCTTACAGAATCTGTATATTTGGTATGAAGTGATACTGACCATAATCTAAGGGTATCTTAAATTTTTGCAGCTGTATTTGACTTCTAATAATTCAACTTTCACATTTAAATTCTAATTCAGACTCATCTACAAGGGAGTGAAATTATACCTCACGAGAGGCATTGCCTAAGTATGTCCTCTTAACTCCGCATTCAAATTTTAAAACTACAATAAGTTTAATTGCTTCTTTTCTTTTCTTTTTTTAGCTTCTCAGACAAGCTATTTAGTGGAAAGGGCTTACATTTTCAGCCATCAGTTCTAGATTTTGGAATTCAGTAAGTATCTTTCCCTTATCATTTTTAGTAATTTACTATTTGCATTGTTTGATTTTGGGTATCTTTTAAATATTTGTGATGTTAAATATATTATAAGTATATTGATAGTATCAAGAGATATTGGTCCTACAACTTGTTAAAAGGAACATTTCTGTGAAAAGGAGAGTGTAAGGATTGTTTTAGTCCTTTCTTTAGTTTTTAATAAATGTACCTTATAATTTAAGAAATAAGTCTTTGTTCTGAAACAAATTAGGTTATTTTGTAATGAAGAACTACATAGTGATGGTTTCTGAATTTTTAAAAAACTGGATTCATTTATTCACTCATATTTACTGCTTGCTGTCTCTCAAGATTCCAAATTGTGCAAATTAGTTATTATGATTGAGATTCTGGAAACAAGGGTGGAAGACGGCATATAAGCAGTAATGATTCACAGTACGTCTTACTGAGGACCATGACGTGAAGGGGCTATGATCTGAGAGCCCGCTGAGGACTGACCTGGGAACTCGGAGCAGTTAAGGAAGAGGAGGGTGAAGCAGTGCAGAAGAGGGGACTGACGGACTGGTGTTGGTTGTGATGAAGTTGGAACCTTAAAGTGTTAGACTCCCTGCATGCAGAATGGTGCTGCATGGAGTGGATACAGTTTCACATTAGTTGAGTTTCAGAGGGTGGAAGTCACAGAGTGTTTCAGGTGTAGAAACCTGCTGGTTTTAGCAGCCTGGAACATCAGTTTGATGAAGAACTTTTCTGAGTCACAAGAAGAGTTATGTAACCATGGTGACAGGAGAGCATCTGGGCTGTGTTAGTGGTGGTCTCCTGGTGTGCTCTCCTTTATTCATCTGGACTTCCTTCTTTCCGGTTCCTTCTGATCATCAAAAGATGAGAGCTGCAGTAAAGGATAAAGAATTTTAAATTTAAAAGTACATTGTTGAGCTCTTTCAGGAGAGTCTGTAAAAGGAAGAGAGAAAAGTGTGAAGGGAGCTTTCTGACTCTGCAAGATTCTAGGTGTCTGCTTTTTTGTTTTTGAATTTTTATATTTTTACTCTTTGGTAAAGAAACTTTATTAGAAGCTGAATATATAGTACAGTGTCATTGATTTCAAATTTTAAGAGAGCCCTTTGCTTTTGTGAAAAGTATTGTAAAGGAAATTTTGATGCAGGACCTTCTTTGCGTATTACAGATTGGTAGATGTAATAAGATGGAGAGCAGTGAGTCTCGTTAGACTAGGATACAGTTCCAATTCATGGGATGCCAGCTGTCTGTAGTATATTTACTCTTCAGTTATATAAAAATCCTGTAAACAGTGTCCATGTGTGTATGTATGTATGAGCTAGGTATGTTAATTAGCTCTGCATTTCAATTTCTGGTAGCTGGAAGCATGTTGAAGAGGAGTATTTAATGTCTGGATTTGAAAAGGTTACTAAGTTTTAGACTTGAGTCACCTTTGGGTAATTCAGTTTTGTTGATGTAGTAGTTCATAGTTTCCAAAGTACAACTTGTCACTTGTGGGCTGGGTCTTATATCAGTCCTGGAAGGATGGTGGAGGCAGGTGTTGAGAGAGAGAGGGGCTACTAAGTGTGTGTGTATCATTTCCAAATATCTGTGTATTTGAGCGTGTGCTACAGATGCTCGTCTATTTGTTGCTGAGAAGTAGTGCATTTTTCCAAAGGTCATTTCACTACAAGTGACAAGATAAACCCGATTTCTAAGCAAGCACACACCATGCTGTTTTTCTTGTCATTGAGATCCAGGATATAGTTATGTGAATAAGTTATATTTGCTGATGTTAAAAAAAATCTAGATAATAACAAACCATAGTCTAAATCAGAACACATTTAAAATTACTCGAGTTTCATCTTACTTCTAACAAATGGTCTAATTTATAGGCATTAGATACACACTTCAACCAGAGCGTTCTCCCGATCACTTCACTGCCCTAGTTCAGGCTTTGCTATTGTTTATTTTGACGTTGACCTTGAGCACACCTCACCCTTCTCAGAGCTTTGGTCTTCCTCTGGGTTGGAGAACCAGGATCATGTTCTTCAGCTGCCCTCTGCCTACTTCTGAGGGTTTATTTTAAGGGTTAATATTCTGCTGGTCCTGAGATTAAAAGTGCTAATCATTCACAAGAAATTTTCATCATTCTTTTGTAGTATTAAATTAAGAGAGTATCTTCCAGTTGTCACTAGTGAAGGAAATTCTTATCCTCATAACACTTTTAAAAATAGAATTAAAAAAAATAGGCTAAAAATAGCACAGTGGTCAGTAGGTTTCAGCCAGCATTCTCTGTGAGGTCTGCTGAGGCTTCTGGCGGACGCAGCCACTGGGCTGTGTAACATGGCAGTTTTGCAGCCTTGTTTTTTAATGTTTTGCTCTGGGAGACATTTGTATCATTTGAAACTAAAAAATCTTGTGTTTCAACTTTATGAATGAGATAAAAGCTTTGAGGATAAGTATTAATAATAATAAATAGCTTTCAGCTATTTACCCAAAATCATGGAAGTTCTTACATATTTAATTTAATTGAGGGAAAAGGCAGATGGGAGCCCAGTACTCGTGAGAAAGGGCTTTTTCAGGTGACCCTTGATGCTTATGATAGTATGAAATTTTTTAGTTGTATTATTTAAGAATGCTCTAAAAAAATCAAGGTTTTAATCACACTGCTGTGTATTTATAACTGACTGTAAAGGACTTATTTTATAAAATACATTTTGGACCTATTAAGCCCTCAGTTAAGACTTGTGATTAAAAGTAGGAGGACAAGCTGAAAGAAAAATTTTAAGGATTTGATGGCAATAACACAGCAGTTTAGACGGGAGGGTATAGCTCAGTGGTAGAGTGCATGCCTAGCATGTGCGAGATCCTAGGTTCCATCCCCAGTACCTCCATTTTAAAAAAAAAAAACAGCATTTTAGAAATCCCATTGAATATAAGAGAAACAACACACATTAGATTTTTCCTAAAGCATACTTTCTTTTTTTTTTCATTTTTCAGTTTTATTAGGTAGAATTGTTAAAATTTGACTACACATATACAATATATTGCATGTAAATACATATATACAATATACTGCGCATTTTTTTTTTTAGTTTACATATGCGTACTGATCACTGTTTCTAAGAACAGTTTAGAGCTTTAGCTTTTTAAACTTGCGTAGTTATCAAAGGAATAAGGCCAACCACAAAATAAGAATCAACAGAATGCGGTAATCCAATCATACAGGACAGTCAAATGTGCTAAATGACACATTCTTAATGTCAGAAATTGGAATAAAGGCAGAGAAATATGAACAGAAGGTAGATGAATTTTTGCTGAATTTAGAATCTAGTATTTCCAGGCCATACTAATGAAAACTGTCTCTTTGGAACTCTGCCACTGAGGGTGTTAAAACTGGAGAGATGACTTCAGTGAAGTTTTTGCTGGCTCTCTGTTAATTACAACGTGGTTGAACTAGAGTGAATTCGGTATTGAGCAGCAGGATTCAAAGTAAATGATTCCAGGAAACATCACAGGTAGCTCCAGGTAGGTGGGCCGGAAGCCGGCCCCTTTCCTCCTGGGGTTCCTTTGTTGGAGCCCACCTTGTGAATGGAGAGCCCGGCTGAAAAGAATCAGCAGCAAGGTCTCCATCTCTTAGTGTGTTTGCTGCACAGCAGAGTTGCTTACTCTGAGGGTCATGGAAAGTTATGGGTGTAAGTATAAAACTTTTGTGTGTATATTTGAGGAGAGGAGAGCCAAAGCTTTCCGCAGGTTTCCTGAAAGACTCACGATTTAAATGCATAAGAGCCACTGCTAGAAAGTGCCGCAGAATTTTCATTCTTTGAGGAAGAAAATGGTCTTTCACAATGAAGTTTTCCTTTTATGAGACTTAAGTCTCTTTGCCATTTAAAATCCATTCCCCCAAAAGTCTCTTTAATTTTATTGCTTAGAGAACAAACTCTCAGAAAATTGGCTTTTTCTATGAGTATAGTTTCTTATCTGAAACATATTTTCATTTGAATTAGAGACACATGTCAGACAAGTACCTAGTTCCCACTAGGTGTTTTGTTTTTTTTTTTAAACAAGTATTTAATGGCCTAAATGGGTTGAATTCTTCCAATATAAAAATCATTGGGGTGCACCAGTGGGTTGGCTTAAGTGTCTTATTAAAAAAAAAATTAAGAAAAATTTTGGACTAATTGTTGCTTTTAATTTTGTAATGAATATCAATAGCTTTCTGGGTTTAGACTATATATATATATGTATGTATGCATGTGTATATGACTGTATGAATGTGTGGATGGATGGATGGATGGATGGATGATTTTATTTATAACCATGCAACACCTTGCATTTTCTCCTTGTTCCCCTCCCAGATTCCTGGGACACCCTGTAGCAAAGATCCTCTATGCGTATAACCCTAGCAGGGAGAGCGAGGTGGTGGTGAATTCCGTGTTTACAACCGCAGGACATTTCCACGTGCCTCCCGTTCACTGCAGGGTGAGTGTGGATGTTCCTGTGGAAACTATGCTATGGCTGGCAGCCAGGTTTTCTTGCTTTCCTTGGCCTGAAGTTTTCACTTTCTGCTCCCGGTCTCCCCTTTTCCTGCTACCCAAACTCTTTCCTTCTGTGTGTTTGCTCGAGCATTTATTTTTTCAGTTGTTCAGATTCAGAATTTTGGTGGCTCTTGATAGCTACGTGGGGGGAAAATTTTGAAGAGTTTAAATGTGGTAGTAATGTATGTCCATTCAATGTGACTTTTTCATGCTTAAAGAAACTTAACATTACTTGTCTTGTAATGACTGCAAATGCTGAAGCATTTAGTAACTAGTACAAGTTTACAGTGGTGACCTCTTCACCTGGCTCATTAAGATGGTTAGGACTCCTTTCTAAATATAGGACTGAGAGGGAGTGAATGGCCCCTTATGAAGCTGATTTGCACTGGAACACAGAGCTCAAAACTGATCTCCTAATAATAGTTTTAATTTTAGGAATTCAATTTAATTCGGGTCTTTAATTTTTGTTTTTTTAATGGAGGTACTGGGAATTGAACCCAGGACCTCACACATGCTAAGTGTATACTCTACCACTGAGCTATACCCCTACCCCCTAGGTCTTTAACTTTTAATGAACATCCTAATTACTAGCTGGGTTTATTTATATATTGTCCTTACTCTGTCCACCTGATAGCCACTTTGTCTTTTTCAGGTACTGGGACTGAGGACGTGGTGTAAGGGGGAGCCCAGTGTTTTGTTTATGACAGTCTGCCCAGATAAACACTGTCCTTGACTTAAAAAAATTTTTTTTTGCTTTTGTTTTTTTTTGGGGGGGAGGTCATTAGGTTTATTTATTTACCAATTTTTAGAGGAGGTACTGGGGATTGAACCTAGGACCTTGTGCATGCTAAGCATGTGCTCTACCACTTGAGCTATACCCTCCCCACAGTCCTTGACTTTTATGAAATATCCACATGTTTTACCATCGGTGCCTCTCTTTGCTTAAGTGGAGGTAGGACTGTGTCCCACACAGGCCCTTGAACACGGGGGAGAGGAAGAGGAGGGTGGAGGAACGATGTGAGGCACATGACCGCCAACCGGGGTGAGAGCTCTCTCACCATAAGTCCATGGCGTGCACTTTGATATTTTCTCTTAGATAGTTAGGTCTTGGTCTGTTCGGACAGCCTCAGGGATTCATGATACATGAATTCATTTATACAATCAAGGGTGCGGGAACCTGTAATCATCTGGCAACAGGAATCGTCAAAAAGAAAGTCTGTGACAGATAGTTTGTCACAGAGGGGCTGTTCTAGGTGGCTAATGAGGTCCCTTTCTTCCAGGTGATTCCTGCAATGGGGAGAACCTCCTTCAGAATTATTTTCTTACCCACTGAAGAAGGAAACATTGAAAGTTCTTTATTTATTAATACCTCCTCATACGGAGTCCTTTCCTATCATGTAAGTCACTTTTTCCTTCTGTCGTGTGATTTGGCTGTTGACTTAATGAAAGGGTTTGGATAAAAAAAGACTTTTGGAAGCGTTGCCACCTGGTTGATGTCATGGAGATAAAGGACTATTTCGCTGATGACAGCTCAACAGCAATCCCCCTTCCCCTAGTCGGATGTCCTCAGGACAGAGTGCAGAGCCGTAGCTGGCCCTGGATCTTGGGAGGGTATTGGAAAGAAACAGAGAAACCTACAGTACAGATTTCTAGTATAAAGAATAGTGGGATTTCAAAACTCACGTCCCTCACCTCAGACAGTCCAGGGGTCTGGAGTTCTGGGCAGCCCCTGGTGACGTTGTCTCCTCCTCTCTGGGACTCGGAACTCTTTCTGGTTGGGGACAGGGGTCCCGTGCTGGGGAAGCCAGTTCTCAGGGAGCTCACAGTTCTCTCAGAGCACTGGGGAGGAAGGGAGAGGAATCTTTCTGTTGTTCACAAAAATAGTCAGGGCTTTTGATCTTAAGTGGTATCTGTGACACCTTTAAGTGCCAAAAGCTATCATTTTTGTGGCAAATTCCTACTGGAGTCCGTTAAACACATGATCCCATATTATTAAAGATGCCTGTTTCTGAGAAGAGTTGCTACAATGAGGAACATCCAGCTTAAATACAGCAACTTTTGTTGCCTTTTTTTTGTAGACAAAGATAATCATAGTAATTGGACTAAATAGTCTTGAAGGCCAAGTTGATAAGCACAGATGTCCTTTGGAAAGGTATTTCATTACTATGTCATGTGTGTTTCAAAACTGACAGAGGAGTAATCCGCCTCCACCCTTTTCTCCTGCAGGTATCTGGAGTTGGCACTCGCAGAATCTCTGCAGGAGGGTCTGCAAAGCAGCTACCGAACGCTTACTTCCTCCTCCCGCAGGTCCAGAGCATTCAGCTTTCGCAGACACAGGTGATTTTAGTAGTAAATTTATTTTGAATGCCGGTAAACACCACATTCGGTGACCTCTAAATTTAGATGTCTTTTGCAGAGTACACACAGACCTTTTTACATCGTCAAGATGAGGATTTTAATATGTGCTCCTCTTGGAAAAAATCCTGATACGTATGGAAATAATATATATATGTAAAGTGTCAGTAGAAGTCATAATAGTTCTTTTTAACGGCTGGATAGTCCACAGAACCAATATTTCATAGTTTGCTTAGTCCTGTTGTTGGTCATTTGTGAAGTGTCCAGTTTTTCATTATTGTTACCACTAGGCTATGTACATATTTTACAAGTTTCTCTATTTCCCTTTTGGACTGCCTGTTTCTTTGGGGTGTATTTTGTCAAGAGGATTCTGTAGCTAAAGACTGTGAAACCGTTTTATAGAACTTGTTAGTCTTGCCAGGGTGCTTTTCAGGAAGGCAGAACCTCCCTGGTCCCGGTAATGACATTTCAGCAAGAGTGTCTTACCCCCTCCCCTCTCCTGCCTGGGTGTGGCTTGGTGGCAAGAAACGTTTTTGATGTTTTAGTAGGTGTATAATGCTACCTTAAAATTCTTTTTTTTTTTTTTGGCTTTTAATTTAAAAACAATTTTTTTTTTGGTTTTTTGGAGGGGAGGTAATGAGGATTATTTCTTTATTTTTAGAGGAGGTACTGGGGATTGAACCCAGGACCTCATGCATGCTAAGCATGTTTTCTACCACATGAGCTATAGCCTCCCCCCTTAAAATTCTTCTAATGCGTATTTAATTAATAGCTTATAGGGTTGGCTGTTTTTTTCCCTTTGATTTTTTATCCTGGTAACTATGGATGACTTTTGAAATTCAGAAAACTGTTGTACCAGTATGTTATGAAGCTTACCACCTTGCCAACCTTTCTTTCTGATGAATAAATAAAGACCACTGCTCGGACTTTCTGTCAGTCACGGTACCCAGGCTTTCTTCACCATCAAGTCTTCCTGAGCCTCTGCTCTGGGCCAGACATCAGTCCAGCACTTCTGTCTTCATGGAGCTTTCGTTCCAGTCGGGAGACAAGTGAAGTTAATTTACCTGTAATTAAAGGTCCAGGTGCTTTGCCCCCAAATAGTTAATTCTTAGAGTTTTAAATGTTGTTATTATTTTTTTATTAAATGGAATAATAGTCCTTCCTCGGGCATTTAAGGGAGGTTTCTTGTAATTTGCAAATTTGGATTTGGTGTAAGTCCTAAAACCAGTGGGACTGTACTGAGAGGTTTGGGGCAGGAGCGGCTGTGATCTGACTTGCATTTCAGAAGGGCTCGGAAGGGCCACAGAAAGTTTCATCTGCAGGTTTTTCCTATGAACATTTTTGGCCGTATCTCAGGGCTGTCCTTCAGTGAAGGGGGGCAGTTAAGAATGCCTGGGTTTCTCTGGTGACCGAGAGCGAGAGTTTTGAGTGCCTCATGCCATATTAGTGGCGATAAAAGTGCTGAAACCGAGGCGGGTGTTCAGATCGCCTTTGTTAACGAGGTTAATTTAAGGATACGTGGAATTAAGGGCCTCAGAGAGAGGCCCTGCTGGGAAGAGAGCTTGCCTGTCCTTCACTCTCCCTGGAGACCCTGTCCTTGCCATGATGCGCTCTGCCCTTTCCTGCCTCCCTGCCATCCTCATCTCTCTCCTGGACCACTGCAGCAGCCTGTTAACTGGTCTGCCAGCATCTGCTTTGACCCTTCCCTTTGGGAAGTCCTCTTCCCAAAAATGATAGCTGGACCAGATGAGTCACCTGCTTACCCCTTCCCTGGGCATTCCTGTAGGTGTGAGGGCTTAAACCGAAGCCTGAGTGTGGCCGGCAGGCCTGCTCACTGCTCTGGCCCCTGGGTTACTGGCACACAGGACCCTTCCTCCGCCGCCCACCTGTCCACTTCCTCTCCTGCCCCAGGTCCTCCGTGGTGGTGGTTTCCCCCAGACTCCCCTCCCTGTCTTTTCATCCTTCCTTTCCTACCTTGTGTCCTTCAGGGCACCTTGCGGTCTCTCCCAGTCTAGTTCCTGGGCTTCCTAGTCCAGCTGGACACTCCTGTAATGTGGTCCTTAGCCACTCTTTCCTTCACTCCGTGGACTTTCAGCCCCGTGAAGGCGGGGGCCATCTGACCGGGCTTTCCACAGCGTCCCCCAGCCTCGCCCAGGGCCCGCCGTCTGAGGGCTGGTGGCCGGGGGTTGAGGGAAGCTTGGACCGGAGGGGTCTGCACTCACCTGCCCTGGGCCCACCTTGATGGTGACTTGGCTTTTCTTGGTCTTTGTTTCTGCTTCAGCTGGTCCCCAAACTCTCCGTCTTGCTTCTTTGTTCTTTCCCTTTGTGCATTTTTATTTATATTTGAACAGCTTTATTGAGATAGAGCTCACATACCACAAAATTCACCCACTTCAAGTGTACAAGGCAGTGGTTTCAAGTGTAGTCACAGAATTATGCAGCCATCACCACAGTCTGATTTTCGAACATTTTCATTGCCTTAATCACTGGCAGCTACTGCTCTATTCTCTGTCTCTGTAGGCTTGTCCACTCTGGACATTTCATATAAATGAATTGTGTGGTCTTTTGTGACTGGCTTCTTTTGCTTAGCGTAATGTTTTCGAGTTTCATCCATGTCATAGCACACATCAGTTTTTCCATCCTTTTTATTGCCAGATAATGTACTGTTGTAGGCATATGCTAGATTTTGTTTAACCATTTATCAATCGGCGGACATTTGATTTGTTTCCACTTTTGGGCTGTTAAGAGTTCTGTGGCTGGGACCATTCACGTACAAGTTTGTGTGGACATATTCTCTAAAGCAGCCCATGTTACCACATGATTTAGTTTCAGTTTTTTTAGTACTAAGTAACATGCTTACTACGTGCAAGGGTATTGATGTTCTTATGACTACATACCGACAGTACTGTTGTCTCATGTAACTCTCAAACCGTTCTCCTGAGTGTAGTATGTAAGAGTGGAATTTTGCTGGGTCATATGGTAATTCTGTGTCTGATATTTTGAGGAACCGTCAAACTGTTTTCTGAAGTTATTTTACAGTCTCACCAGCAATATATAAGGATTCCAGTTTCTCTACAACTTTCCCAAGGCTTATTATTTTCTGGGTTTTTTTTGTGGGGGGTTTGTTTTGCTTTTTTATAGCCATTCTGGTGGGTGTGAAGTGATATTCCATGTGGATTTTATTTGCACTTCCTAAATGGCTCATGATGTTGAGCGTCTTTTCATGTGCTTTTGGTCATTTATATATCTCCTTTGGAGAAATAGCTATTCAAATCCTTTGCCTGTTTTTAAATTGGGTTTTTTTAAATCACTGAGATGTAAGTGTCCTTTATATATTCTAGATACTAGGCTTCCATCAGGTAATGATTTGTAAATATTTTCTCCCATCTTATAGGGTGCTTTTTCATTTTTCATTTTGATTTTTTTTTTCGGAGGGGGCAGGTAATTAGGTTTATGTATTTATTTTAGTGGAAGTACTGGGGATTGAACCCAGGACCTCGTGCATGCTAGGCATGCACTCTACCACTGAACTACACTGTCCCCTTCACTTTTAATTTTGATGATGTCCAGTTTAGCTGTTTTTTATTTGGTCACTTATGCTTTTAGTGTCATATCTAATAGAGCCCACGGTTATGAAGAGTTCCTCATATGTTTTCTTCTGAGAGTTTTATAGTTTATCTTTTCCAGTGAGGTCTATGAGCCGTTCTGAGCTCATTTTAGTGTACAGTGTGTGCTCGGGGTCCAAGTTCATTCTTTGCCATAGGCGTCTCCAATAATTCTAGTACCACTCGTTGAAAAGACATTCCTTCCCCATTGAATTGTCTCGGCATCCTTGTTGAATTTCTCAGCTTTGACTCCACTCCTAACCATAGATTGTCTCCTTCATCTTCATTTATGCTGAGATCTATGACTTAACCGAGTTACTTTCCAAGGCTGCCCCTGGTGGGCACAGCTCCTTGCACCGGTCAGTTAACGAACACTTACTGGATGTCATTTCTTGAATGTTCCAGTAAGTGATAGAGCAGTGAACACAGCACAGTGTCCCTACAGTATAGAGTACATTTCAGAGTTTTCAGGTAAAGCTTACTTTTTTTTTTTTTTGGCTTCTCTTTGGTGAGAATCCAGTATTGAGAGATCCAAATATCAAAAAATATTTCTTAAAAGACACTTATTTACATTTCTTTTATTTTTATGGTGCTTGAGAAAAAGAAACATTGAAGTCATTTTTCAAGGCTTGCTACACCTAAAAACAAAAACAAAACCTATAAAATTTAGATTTAAGAAATAATGTCATTCCTCAGAAAACATCTCAACTGTAATATTTTTGCATTTAAACTGCATACATAAAATACGTTCTAGCTGTGTCGTGAGAGGCTGTGAGATTGCCAGCTATCTTTCCGCAGATAGGAGTGTCTTTATTTTGATAGCCTTTTTGTCCCGTGTTTTTATCTGTTTTCTGCCTGTGGTCAAGAACCCATCATCTGGTGGGGAGGGTACAGCTCAGAGGTAGAGTGCTTGCCTAGCATGCATAAGGTCCTGGGTTCAATCCCTAGTACTTCCATTAAAAAATAAATAAATAAACAAACTAGGAAAAAAAAAACCCATCATCTGGGGTGGATACTAAGTTCAGGAGGTCAATTCCCTTAAAAGGGGAAGGAGGGTGTGGGGATGTAGTGTTCATAATCGAATCTTTTCTAATACAGAGCTAGAAAGTGTATCTGGTAGAAAGCTATGGAGCGAGAAAGCTTAGGCAGAAATTAATATATCAACTTGGCTTGGAGTTTCTCAGATACAGAGGATGGTCACTGGCCTTTGCTTGCACTTGCTTAAAATTGCTTCCTAAGGTAGCAACTAGAAATTTTATGTGATCAGGACAGTTAGGCTCACTTACTCCTTGCAACTTCCTGCATGTTACCTCCTACAGATGTACTGTGGCAGCACTTGGTCTTGTCTCCCGAGCTGCTGAAAGATTTAGTTAGTTATGACAGAAATCAAGTTTAAATAATGCTCAAAAAAAACCCCATTAGGTTTACTTTACGGGTACAAACTGGAGGAGAAATGAACTGCTTGTATGAGGTCAGAAAGCTTATTTCATACCTCTGTCTGGTCTGTCTGTTTCCAGGCTTGTGATCTTTCCACTGAACCACACTGCCTCTCGTTGGAAGCTTTAAATGATTATCTGTAAATCACCCAGAACAGCATCAACCCCCCAAAATCACAGGGTATAACTTTACTAAAGCACTCTGAAAAGGGCATTGTTTGCTATTTTGCCCCTCCTCCGCCTTTTCTAAAAGAGCTTATATTCAGGGAAAATGGCCAAAAGAAACACGTCCATTTTATTTGATCTTTTTTCTATGAACAGGGGCAAACTGTTAGCATTTATTATGTTCTATAGATCGTAACTTGTTCTGCCTCTTAATGTGGATCCTGAGTTCGATCTCAGTTTTTTTGGAGTAACCAAAGAATGTGTCCATCTTGTGAAATAAACTAGGGTGCCTGTGAATAATTGTTAGGTTATCTCAATGTTTTTTGTAGTATGAGCTCATTTCTTTCCTTCTTGCGTGTGTCAATCCATATCTGACTTTTGCATTTTTCCTGCTCAGTGGAATTGGATTAAATGGCTCACTCTCTTCTGCTGAAACCAAGAGTGTTTATGTGATTTGTCCTCTGTCTAAATTCATGCTGGCTGGCTGGTCTGTGTCGATCACTGAGTTCACTGGAGAGAAGGGTGTACATTTCAGCCTCTCTGCTGTGCACGTGTGTCTGCTCTTGGGAAGAAAGTAGGCAAACATGAGGAATTAAAATTGCCTTTTTTCCCCCCATTTGTTTTGGCCTTTATGAAGTGAGCATTCCTAGCAGACAAGACATCACCATGACAGTGGGTTTAAGTGAGAATCTGAGGGTCCCCCGCTTTTACTGTCACCTTGGGCACCTGGGTTATTCCCCCTCCCTCAGTCAGGCTTTCTCCCCTCCAGTGCACATGCCACCCCTGCTGGTGAAGTCTTCTTCAACACAACTATTCGTTATTTCCCTGATCACTGCACTGGCCAGGTCTCCTGTTGTTTGCAGGATACAGCCCAAGCGCCTTAGTTTGGCATACAAGGTCCCTCATCACCTGGGTCCAGCTTCTTCTCCAGCCTCGGAGGTACCACCCCTGTCTTCTCAACTCTGGCCTCACAGACCGCTCGTCCCTGCCATCCCTTTTTACAGACTGTCTCCCCTTCATAAGATTTTACCCCATTCTAACTCCAGTTCTCCTTCTGATTCTATCCGTCGAGACCCAGTTTAGATGTTACCTCCCCTGGATCCTCTCCAGGTACCTGGACAAGTCTCTGCCCTGGTCCCCCGGCACTTGGTGCAAACCTGCTTTAGCACTCAGTGTCCCGGGCTGTCCCCACCCTGGTTCTTCCACGAGCTCTCTGGGTCCAGGCCTGTTTCTTTTTCATTTTTATAATTTCAGCATCATCTTAGTGTTTGGTACACTGAGGGGAGCCCCCAGAGTTTTTAATAGGTGGATGAGTCAGTGGGCATCTGAGTTGAGAGCCCCAAATAGCGTATCTGCTCATTGTAGTATCAAGATTTGTATAACTTCACCTTCTCACCACACCAACCAGATGACCTTCAGCAGATTTACTACAGGGCAGGTGGTATTATTCTTATTTTAGAAATGGTAGAATTGTCTTAGAGTTTAGGTTACTTGGTGGAGATTGAGAGCAGAGCTAGGACTGGCCGTGCTGACTCAGTGTGCTTTAAATTTTCCGCCATGTATAGTTCAGTGGGTTATGAGTTTCATATCTGTTGACTTAGTAATTCATGTTCCAGGAAAGATAAATGCAAATAATTAAATTTCTTTCTTTTGCAACATTTTTATAATGGCAAAAACAGTAGAAACAGATTAAAGGCTCAACAGTGGGGAAAGGATTTGATAAATTTAAGAATATCAACATAGAATTTTTAGTAATTGTCCCAAGTTACAATTATGATGCTAATGTAGTAAGGTCCAACAGGTGAACAGTTGAATATAAACTAGATCACACTCCGTGATTGTGACCGTCAAGTACCTGGCGGGACAGAACCGTGTACGCAGAATGGTGTTAGGCTCATGAAGAAGCAAGGAGTTTTATTTTTGAATGTTTTCTTTAGTGTTGTTTTGGATCCAGGTCATTGAGGTTTGAAGAATGTTTACTTGGGCAAAGCAGAATATTTGAAGTTGGTGTTCTCTCAGAGTCTGGCCTGTAGGGTCACGACAGCAATAACCTTGTCTCAGAGAGTTACAAGAACTTAACTCATTATTATTGGAGTCGTAAAATAGCATTTATTGTTAAAAATCGAATTATAAGGCAATTTGGGAAATAGAGACGTTTTCTTCCTTTTTTTCTTTTAAAACATTTAATTCATTATTTAAAAAAATTTATATCTTTTGAGGGTATCAATTAGGTTTATTTATTTTTTATTATTATTATTATTATTATTTTAATAGAGGTACTGGGGATTGAACCTAGGGCCTTGTGGATGCTAAGCATGCGCTCTACCACTGAGCTGTATACCCTCCCCTAATTTAATTTATTTTAATTTATTTTTTAACACCTTTATTGTGGTAAAGAGAGGTTTTATTTATTTATTTATTTATTTAATCTATTTTTTTCTTTTTAAAACATTTAATTTAATTTATTTTTATTAATTTATTTTAATTAATTTATTTTTAACAGCTTTATAGTGGTAGAGAGGTTTTAAAGTTGGAGGGAAACTGGTGACACACAGTTCCACCAAGCAAAAGAGGTTTTGTGTGTAGCTCCCCGACGTGGTGTCATCTTATTGAATTCTCCCAAAGGGAGATCGTGATTATAAGAAATTGTAATGTAATTACAAGAAAACACAGGAAACCAGAGAAGTGAAAATTTAGAAACAGGCTGCATGACCACTGTCACACTCAGCAAAGGTGGCCAGGAAGAATATTCTGTCATCTCCTTTCTGTATTTTTCTGAGTGTGTATGTGATGAGGGGGCCCCTCCCCCGCCGCAGTGTCCTGTTACTGGGTGGTGTCCAGGCGAGATTATTTCTGGGTATTCTGTGTGCTATCTAAGACCGTTTGGACCAGGAGTTCCTGCCCTTTTAGGATTGGCACAGCCTTACTTTGGCGCACTGGTGCCGGGCCCTTGTTCCTGCCCGCCCGGGACAGGTGTTGGGCCAGGGCCAGCCTGTGCCTGCCAGGCTTGGGGTGGGCGCCCCACGTGGCCTTCCTGCTTCTTGCCTCCTTAGGTGCTGATCCCTGTCAGTCTGGAAGGGAAGCTGTAAAATCAGTGTGGGGAGGAGGACAAGGAACATTTCCAATCAGGGGAGAAATGAAAAGGGTCAGGTTTCTCACTCACAAATAAGTTGCAAAAGTCTGAACGAGGAGCCGGAGACGGAAACTAAAAACAGAGAAAGGTTAGAGGCTTCTGTAGCTGCCCTGTTTTACTGAAATCTTACATAATTAGTTAAGTGAAATAAACCAGTTTTCTGGGTGTGTGATCACTGAGGATTCCTGAAAACCTGGGTGGAATCATAATGTGTTTAATCAAATTTATTTGCCTATGAGATGCTGTCTGATCTTCTTTGCATTAAAAGTTTAGGCTGTCAGACTCAGGAGAGTTATTCCATCTGTCAGGTAAATATATGCCATGACCTACCTGTCTACCTCTGAATATAGCTTTTAAAAGCAAGTAAGTTGCTTAAATACTAAATATTTCCTTTTTTTTTTTTGCCCCATTGGCACCTCCAGTGAGAATGATTCAGTGGAATGGGAGTTTGGGAAGAGATAAAGTGTTGCTGAGTGTAAGATAGGAAGGAAGTGGTGAAGACCAGGGTGAGATAGAGAATTGTGGGTGTGTCTGGGCGTGTTTCCCCCTCCGGTATTTTCTGTACCGAGTGGAGTCCCCTCCCCTGCATCACCCCTGTGGACCTCTCCAAAATCTCTGCCCTCTTGGTAGAACAGAACAGTTTTCTAGGAGAGAACAGTTTCTTAGCCCCCTTTTTTTTTCAAGTTTCTTCTTTTGAGGGGGGAGGTAATTAGGTTTATTTCTTTTTTTTTTTTGTAGAGGAGAAACTGGAGATTGAACCCAGGACCTCATGCATGCTAAGCATGACCTCTGCCACTTGAGCTATACCCTCCTCCCCTCTTGGACCCTCTTTTAACTCAGCACTTGCTTAGTCCCTCTTTTGCCTCCTGGGAGAATTGACCAGCTCTTTACTGAAAACCCTGAGAGGCCCCTGTTGCAGCAAGGATAATATGCCAAAGCTTTTGTTTTGATATACGTGCTTTCATTTATTAAGACTCTTAGCTCCTTAAGAGCAGGAATTGTGTCCTAATCAATATTTATTTTCTTATCACCTACTTAGAACTCCTTAAGAGCAGGAATTGTGTCCTAATCAACGTTTATTTTCTTATCACCTACATAGAGCCTGGTCGTGTAACATGCAGTAAGGGAGTGCTTGATAATTAAGTAAATGACCTTAATTTTGAATTTTTTTTGGTGGCGATACTGGGGATTGAACCCAGGACCTCGAGCATGCTAAGCATGCGCTCAACCACTGAGCTAGACCCTCCCTTTGAGTAAATGACCTTAAAAAGCAGGAAGTTATCATCTCTGCTATTGACAGAGTTATGAGGTTTGAATCTCTTTTGATGTCCTTCCAACATTCACTATGTTGGGATATTCTAGAAACTTTTGTTAAAAGTCTTGAAAATGCCCAATAAATAATGCCTCTCTTCCTTGGGTTCTGAGCCGATGAATAGATCAGGATCAGTAGCCAGAAAACTAAAATGCCTTCTTTGTATCGTTACTGATAAGCCACATTCTCCTGTGTCAGCTGAGGTGAGAGAGAGTTGCTAACTCCTTGTCCCCTAGGTGGACCACGCCATGGTCCACAGAAAGGGACTTTTTTAAAAATTGAAGTATAGTTGACGTACAATATTATGTAAGTTACAGGTGTACAGGGTAGGGGTTCAGAGTTTTTGAAGGTTCTGTTCCATTTATAGTTATTATAAAATAATGGCTCTATTCCCTGGGTTGTATAATATATCTTGTAGCTTATTTTATACGGAGTAGTTTATACCTCTTAGTCTTCCACCCTCCTCCCCTTCTCTGACCTCTCCCCACTGGTGACCACTAGTTTATTCTCTATATCTGTGAGTCTGCTTCTTTTTTGTTGTATTCACTAGTCTGTTGTAGTTTTTAGATTCCACGTGTAAATGATATCGGACAGTATTAGTCTTTCTCTGACTTATTTCACTTGTGAGCATAATACTCTCCAAGTCCATCCACATTGTTGCAGATGGCAAAATTCCATTCTTTTTTATGGCCAAGTATTCCCATTGTATATATGTGTGTATATATGAATGTACACATATACATATGTGTGTGTGAATATATATACACACACACATACATCACATCTTTATCCATTCATCTGTTGATGGACACTTAGGTTGCTTCCGTATCTTGGCAACTATAAATAACGCTGCTGTGAGCATTGGGGTCCATGTATCTTTTCAAATTTGTGTTTTCATTTTTTTCGGATATATACCCAGAAGTGGAATTGCTGGGTCATATGGTAGTTCTATTTTTAAGTTTTTTGAGAAACCTCCATACTGTTTTCCACCGTGGCTGTGCCAATTTACACTCCCACCAACAGTGTACGAGGGCTCTCTTTCTCCACATCCTTGCCAGTATTTGTTATTTGTGGTCTTTTTGATGATGGCCATTCTGACAGATGGCAGGTGATATCTCACTGTGGTTCTGATGTGCATTTCCCCGATGGCTGTCAGTGTTGAGCATCTTTTCACGTGCCTGTTGGCCACCTGCATTTCCTCTTTTGGAAGGTGTGTTTGAATCAAGGACAGACATCTGTACCCTAGGTGGAGAGAGAAGGAGAAAAGAAAAGCTCCCCGGATAGTCCCTGCCCTGTCACCCTGCCCGCAGCACAAGGTCATTGTCTGTCCCCCACCAAGAGGGGAGAGGTAGGCTTGGGGCGAGGGGGCAGGAGTATTTAGTGTTTATGTCCCTTATAACATCCCTTGGTTTTGTACTTTTGACCTGTGAGGCTCACCTGGTAAACCCATGGCCCTGCTTCTCTGATGGGAGATGAGCAGACGTCTAGTGGCCCTCCCTGCTCCTGCCTTCCGGAGCCTGTTCCTTCTCCCGCCAGTCCCGGTGGACTGGTGGATCCGCCGTGGACTGCTGGGGCGAGCTGGAAAGCTCTGTGATGGGTTATAATGATGCTTCATAATCTGCTCCAAAGCCACGCTATGCCCAAGGTTTAAAGTTCCTGCTCTCATCTGTTTCCCATCCCAGATTCTTTTCACGTATCCAAGACAGCTTCCCAGAGCTTTTGCTATGGGATCCAGTAACAGAATTACGATACTTCAATTTTTAAAAACCCAGCCTTAAAAGGATGCCGCAACACAGAGGTGTGGAGTGTAGTGAATAAGAAAGCGACTTGTAAAACCAGACCACCTAAGTAAAAATCTTGGTTCTGAGTGATTCTGGCCGAGTTACCTAACCTTTTTATGTCTCAGTTTATCTATGGAACAGATAATAATAGCCCTCCCTCACAGGAGTGCTGTAGCTCTTGAATAAATTAATACGTGTCAGAAGCTTGGAACCTAGCATCTGGCACGTAGCCAAAGTGCATTTATCACTTAACTTTATAAAGTTTCTGTGTATAAACCCTCTCCTGTTATGAAACTGTCAGGGAGAAATTGAAAATTCAGAGATTCAATTCCTGGCAAGACATGAAAGTTCAAGGCTCAGTCCTGTATCAAATTATCTTGGCCTGTGAGTTAACATTCAAAGAATTTGAAGTCCTCCCCTATTCTTTTTTTTTTTTTTCTTTTTTTGGTCTTAGCCAGAGAGGTTCTCCATGTCTGGTGCGGCTCCTCTCGCTGGAATCTGCAGGGCTTCCCTGGGGTTTCAGAAGTCCCAACAGTTCAACTCCAAGTCTCTCTTGAGCCTAGAATCTTTTTGTTTGTTTGTTTTGGTTTTGGTTTGTTTGTTTGGGTGAATTCATTAGGTTTATTTATTTTTTTTAATAGAGGTACTGGGGATTGACCCCAAGACCTCATGCATGATGAGCACGCACTCTACCACCGAGCTATACCCTCCCCTCCAAGCCTAGAGTCTTTTTTTTTTGGTGGGGGGGGGACTAGATCTATTTATTTATCTTTAGAGTAGGTACTGGGGATTGAACCCAGGACCTTGTGCATTCTAAGCATGCACTCTAACACTGAGCTGTACCTTCCCCTCCAAGCCTACAATCTTAATAGGACGCACAAGAATATTATATTATCAATCTTACATCCACTGACTTTGGAAAATGTGCCCCCCATCCCAGCCCTCAAGGCACTAATCCTGAGAGGAGTTGTTCCCAGGGCTTTGTCTTTGCCGGAGAGAGGGATGCAGGATGGAGAGAGGGCAGCACCTTGGTTTCAGCTTCAATTCATGCCCGTTGTTCTTAGTCCAAGACCTTTGCCCTTAAACTCCATGGGCAGAGGTTGCCTGTGGGAGGAAGGGGTGGGCACTCATTTGAGGAGGAGGCTCTCGTGCAGGTCACCTCCTCTTCTTGGGGACTGGCACCTACCTTATTCTGGCGTCTGCCCTCAGCATCAGAACTTTGCGGTGGCGGCAGCCTTGTCCCCAGGTGTTTCCCATCCCAAATTCTTTTCACGTATCCAAGACAGCTTCCCGGAGCCTTTGTGATGGGATCCACTGATAGGATTAAGATACTTCAATTTTAAGAAGCCCAGCCTTAGAAGGATGCCCCGGCACAGAGATGTGTAGTGCCTGTCCTCTCCTTTCTGCAGGGAGCCCCTGTTTCTGGCACTTCTGTGCTGAGTGGTACCCAGGCTCTGTTTAGGGATGCAGCTCCTGCAGCATCTGCGGGCGGGCACGAGACCTGGAGACCTGGGCAGGACAGGGTTTCTGTTGCCTCTTACCTGGGACTCACTGAGGCTTCTGCAACCTGCTTCCTAGGGAAGGTTTTGCCTTTCCGTCCTGCGTGTTTCTAGTGGAGCGTTGTTCGCTGCAGATTCCTGGCAGGGAGCTACTGTTGACACTTGGGGAGCTGGGGTCCCGTGGGGGTGACACCTTGGCCCCGAGCCACTCACTCCTCCTTTCTCTGCTGTCTGCGCTCTGCCTCCAGGTTGTACTTGTCTCCTGTCCCTTCTTCCTTTCAGGGAGGCTCGGATGAGTTTCTTGCTGTTTAACTAGCTTCTTTTGCTGGTCTCTTTTTTCTCTAACACTTGTAAGCTGCTACTGTTTGCTGGACTGTGCAATCCTTTTTTTTTTTTTTTCCCCAACCTTTTCCTTTACTTTTTGGTCTATATCTATTTTTTTTTTCCCTCTGGGTGTTTCTCTAGACATTTTCTTGAGTTCTCCCAAAGCAAGGGAGATCCAGTTGATAACGTCCTGGGTCAGCTGTATCCCTGCTGTGGAGACTCTTACACTGGAGACACTCTCCCATTAGACGCACGTGTTAAGTCACGGCTGGGGTCAGTCCGTCTTGTCCTGCTGGCTTCCCCTTTAATGGGCTTCCTCGTTGCCATGTCTTCTCTTAGACTGAGTCCGGATTCCACAAACTTCTCAAGCATGTTCCCGCAGGGCGCAGGCAAGGACCGTGTCCCCGGGTGCTGTGCTCTGAGCATCCTCCTCTGATCCTTGCTCTCTCCCAGCCTGTCCGGAGGTGCGGTAGCCCTTGGTAGAGCTGTCTCAGTCTTTGGAGATGCACGTAGGTCCTCTCCTTGGAGATTGCTCTTACTGTGGGTTCTGAACCTGGCTCTAAAAGTGTGTTTCTCCAGAGTTCCTAGCACTGAATCCTGATTCCTTCTGGAGGAGCAGTTCCAGTCTGTGGAGATCTTGTTTGTCTGTCTTTTTGGATTTTTTTTTTTTTTAAAGCTCAAACAAGCACAAAGCGACAGCTCTCTCATTTCAGTTGGATTCCAGGCTTCAAGATCTCCTTTCCTGTTTCAGCTCTGTCTGGTTTTTCCTGAAGACATCAGCTTTTCTCTCTGTCTCCGGCTTCATCAATCTGCTTCTTTTTTTCCCCCCCTCCTTCCTCTTGTTCTAAAAGGAAGAATAGAATGCAGTTTCCTCCTATTAGGAAAAATGACAGGGACCTTTTTTGTTGTTTTGTTTTGCTTTTGATTTCTTTTCTAACCTTCCAACACCTCTTGGATTTCCGGAGTGAGTCTGATTTTTCCAAGGGTAGCCCTTAGTGGTGGTTGTCTTTGTGCTGGCAATAATTTTGTCAAATTGCTTCTCTGACTTAACCCAAGATGACAGCATATCTCCTTAATAAGAATACCCTCATTGCTTCTTTCTTTATAAAATCTGCCTCTTGTCTGTGTAGCTGTCACTTTGGACCTGGAAAATCAGAAGCGGCTGTTAGCGCCTAGGTGATGAATGAATTTAGAGCTGGTGAGTTGGAGAGGAACTTTTGAGTCTGTGGCCCAACCACGTGAATTTAAAGCAAACCCTTGCACATTTCCGACTCTTGGCCATGGAACAGGATTTGGAGCAGCCTGTCTACATTGGTTGCCTGGAGTTGGACCCAACACAGTTTCTTTAAGATCTGGCTCTAGAAGCAGCGGATAGTATTCTGGAAGCTCTATTTTGAGGAGAGCCTTGACGGGGACATTTTTCTGTTTTTGTTTTCTTTCTCTTTTTTTCTTTTTGCCCCTCTCTTTTCCCTTTCTTTTCCTGTGGTAAAATACGCATAACACGAAATTGACCATTTTGACCGTTTTCAGATGTGCAGCCCAGCAGCATTCATTATACTCACGTTTTTACACCACTGTCCACCTCCAGAACTTTTTCATCCGCTCAAACTGAAACTCTGTCCCCATTGAACAGTAACCCCTCGTCACCCCCCTCCCCTAAGCCCCTAGCAACATTATTCTACTTTCTGTCCCTGGCTTTGACTGTTCTGGGTCCCCCCATGAGTGGAATCTTACAGCCTTTGTCCTTCTGTGACTGACTTACCTCCCTGAGCATGGCTTCAGGGTTCATGCGTGTTGCAGCACGTGTCAGAATTGCCTTCCCTTGGAAGCCTGAAGAATTATGCCACTGTTTGTATATCCTGAGTTTTGTTTATTCATTCATCCATCCGTGGATTTCGGGATGTTTCTACTTGGCTACTGTGTTACTGCTGCTGTGAATATAGGGGTCCAAATACGTGTTCGAGCACCTCCTGTGACTTCTGGGTGTATGCCCAGAGGTGGAATTGCTGGGTCATGTTGTAATTCTGTGTTTAGTTTTTGAGGAACCACCATCCTGTTTTCCACTGCAACGCCCTTTCTGTCCTAGCCTCCTCCTTGCCATGACTGCTTAGGTCAGGGCTGTGCTGTGTGGCTCAAGGTCAGACCACGGCGGCCGGCATAACAGAGCCCGAATTTGTGCCGTGCCGAGCCGGGCGCAAGGGCTGAGCCAGGCCTGCAGGGCCCACTTGCCGTTTGCTTGAGGCCCAGCATCACCCGACAATATAAAAATAGCCGCTTAGGGGGAAAGTGTAGCTCAGTGGTAAAATGCATGCCTAGCATGCACGAGGTCCTGGGTTCAATCCCCAGTCCCTCCATTAAACATAAATAAACCTAATTACCTTCCTGCCCCCCCCCCAAAACAAAACAAACAAAATAGCTGTTTGCCTTTGGATAGAGCACTTATGCGCTGCATGACCGACCAAGGTGGAAGCTCTCACTGCTGTCCTGAAACTGCTGGCCAGATTATGGTTGTTGAAAGCCAGCTGCCCAAGTGTAAAAGCCAGGGTGTTGCCCAACACGGACCACTGCCCCTCAGTCCAACCGGAAGTCCTGGTATCTCAGGGTCCACTCCATCTCCAGGCTGCTGTCTTGTCTTTCACAGTTTCTGGCACATTTCAGGGGGTGGGGGCAGGTGGGAGATGGTGTGCAGTAAAGGACACTTCTCCCTTTTTTTGGGTTCTGAACCAATTATAAAACAAGACAAGAAGAATTTGAAGCATTTAAGAAAAAAAAAAAAATCCCTTGTCTTGGAAACCAAAGGATTGGGGAAGAGGAGTTTCCGTTCTGACAACTTTGATGTGGGGGGAAATGCTTCTGAGAAGCATTTAAATTACTTGTTGAGGAATTTTCCTAATTTAAGGCATAAAGTGCAAATGAACAAGTAAAAAGAATGCTCCCTTTTGAGGGCCTGCTTGAAGGCCCTGGGATTGGCGTGTGTATCTCATTTAATGCTCGTAACGTGACTTGTGAGTTCCTGAACTCTTGTGTTATCCAAGAGGAAGCTGAGGCTTGGAAAAGGTGGGGACTCTCCCCAAGGTTCACAGCTGGGGCCTTATCTTGAGTCTGGGTTGACTGCAAAACCACTTGGCCACACTGCCTTTTCTTCCTTCCTTCCTTCCTTTCTTTCTTTTTTTAATGGGGGGAGGTAATTAGATTTATTTATTTATTTATTTTAATGACGGTCCTGTGGCTGGAACCCAGGACCTTGTGCGTGCTAGGCACGCGCTCTGCCACTGAGCTAAACCCTCCCCGCACCAACACTGCCTTTTCTAAAAAGATGTGGGTAAGGGAAAATGTGCTGCATGTGCTTTAAACCTTTTCCCCTTAAAACAAATTAAAAAATTCATTTCCACCAGTTCCTAGGGTTTTACAAATATTTTAGTGAGTGAGTCTGGCAACGCAGGTAAATTTTGTTTTCGGTGGTTAAATAGCTGAGATATAGAAGGTTAGTGGTGGTGGTGAGGGTGGAAACACAATTGCTGTTTATAATGTGAGGGTGAAGCAACTGTACAGTGCTTACTAATAACTTAGCTGAGCCTGCCTGTTATGCAGGAAATACTAAATTAAGAGTTTGATTTAAACAACAAGGCCCTACTGTACAGCACAAGGAACCATATTCAATATCTTGTAATAGCCTATAATGAAAAAGAGTATGAAAAGGAATATATATATATATAACTGAGCCACCATGCTGTACACCAGAAATTAACACAACATTGTAAAATGACTATACGTCAATAAAAAAAAAGTTTGGTTAAAAAGTGTGAGTGTTGTGTGGAACGGACCCAAGAAAGCACTCATTTTATTTTTTAAATGTTTATTTGAAGTATAGTTGATTTACAATGTTGTGTTAATTTCTGATGTATTGCATAGTGTTTCAGTTGTGTATATATATATATATATATATATATATATTCCTTTTCATATTTTTTCATTATAGGCCGTTACAACTTTCTGAATATAGTTCCCTGTATTATACAGTAGGACTTTGTTGTTTGAAAGCTCTCATTTTACACAGAATCATTTGCTGTGTAGAGTGTACTGTACATAGTGCCGTACATGTGGGCCACTGGCTGGGATGGTCACGTGGCTTATTTGGGATCATGTTCCCACTGAGACACACATGGGCCTGAGAGATTTATCTTTGTTAGGGCCCTCTGAAATTTAGCGTTCAGAATTGTGAAAGGGAGAGAAATGTCTGAGAAGAATAGAATCTCAGGTTGGAATTTGTCTAAGTGAGTCGTTTGTATTTCATGAGTTACATTCCTTAAATGAAAGGTTTTCATGTGTGGTTGTAACTGTGAACACCCTAATTTCAAGACTCTTGTTCATTTCTGTCTGGATTAATGTATTCTAGATTCTCATCTGCTCTTGTCGGGGCGTGATTTACTCTTGTTAATGAAAGGCATCTCAGATGACTTAGAACTTTAAGCTTGTCATTTTCTTTCCTATTTAATTGCATAGAAACAGCCCCCACCCCACCCCATCACATTCTGCCCCTGGCCTGGTACACAAAGACCAATTTTTAAAATTTTTATTGAATTTTTTTAACTTAAGTATTGTGAGTTACAATGTGTCAATCTCTGATGTACAGCATAATGTCCAGTCATGCATATACATACATATGTTCGTTTTCATATTCTTTTTCATTGAAGGTTATTTTAAGATATTGAGTATAGTCCCTGTGCTATACAGAAAAAAAATCTTTTTTTAAATCTATTTTTATATATAGTGGCTAACATTTGTAAATCTCATTCTCCCAAAGTTATCCCTTCCCACCCCCTTTCCCCTGATAACCATACGATTGTTTACAACGTCTGAGAGTGTTTCTGTTTTGTAGATAAGTTCCTTAGTGCCTTTTTTTAGATTCCGCATATCAATGAGATCATATTTTTCTTTCTCTTTCTAACTTATTTCACTTAGAATGATGATCTTCAGGTCCATCCATGCTGTTGCAAAGGCATTTTATTCTTTTTTATGGCTGAGTAGTATTCCATTGTATACATATACCACAACTTCTTTATCCAGTCATCTCACAAAGACCATTTTTTCAGCCAGTAGAGGAAGGTGGTTTTTTTCCTCTCTTTTATCCAATCCCCTGAACTCATACGCCTTCACCACAAAATCATGGCAACACATGCTGTATGAAAGGAGTTTTAATAGTGCTGTCGTCTTGACTGTTGCATTATCTCTTGGTGTGCTTTTCTAAGGCATGTTTTCATGTTGAAGAAAAGTACCTAGGAGAAGTAGACTTGGCCTATTCTGATTTACTTGGAAAAAATACTGATGACTTATGTTAAAATACCTTCTATTTTTTTTTGTTTGTTTTGCCACTAACCAACTGTCTGACCTTTGATAAGTCATTTAACCCCTCCAAACTACATTTCCCTCCATCTTCTAAAAGGGAATAATACCATATCCTTATGGGAAAACTACTGAGGAATTATTTTTTCTTTTAGCCATAAAATTCATGAACTAATTTGTTACAATAATGTGGGAGATTTCCAAGGTAGAGAAGTAGGTTTTTGTTTGTTTTCCTTTTATAATCGGCCTAGGCACACTTTTGCATAAGAAGTGTCCTACCGTCCAAACGAATGTGCTTGGCTGGGGTCCTTTCAGAGAGAATTTGTAATCCCAGCGTGTGTGCGGTTGCCCCAAGTGCCTCATGTTTTAGTTCTAGTTTTCCTTTTTAAGTCAAGATGGCAATACTTTTGTTCTCTTGGGAGAGGAAGACATGGAACATTTAAATTTCTTTTTGAGAAAAATCAGCATGCTTCAAGGGCAGTTTGGAGGTGCTGGAACTCCCCCTTGTGGGATTCTGAAATATGTTGTACAGCAAATGAAACAATATTGTTGTTTATTTTTGTTATGTTCCCGGCTAATAGAAGAATCTTATTTAACATGGTAAATTCTTATTTTACTCATCCAGAAATTTACCAAGAATGACAACATAGTAAGCTTTAAATCATATCAGATAACTATGCAGATAGGATTTTCAGTCGTGTTCAGAATCATAATTTTAAACTTTTAACATTATTTCAATATTTGGAGAAAAATTTTTTAGGCAAGAGAATTGCCTGTCAGATAAGACCTTATAGTTAAATTGTTGTAGATCAAACAAAACCCAATTTAATTATAAATGATATGTTGACAGTGTATTGATACGGGTTTTTCTTTAAACTTCTGTGAAGGTTTCAGATCAGAACCACATGCCAAGTAGCAGGTTTTGATACACACTTTTATTTTATAGCCATTGATTACTATTTTTTAGTTTCTTGCCCCTTTCAGGCTGACCCTTTGCAGGTGAGCGTCGGTGGCTGTGTGCCCACTTCTTTTCAGTCTCCAGCTGTCTGCTGAGTGCCAGTTAAGTGGTAGGCATTGTGGTAAAAGCATCAGACAGGGTGCTTACAGTCTGCTGCGGCAGGCAGACCTTGAGCAAGTCGTGACGTTGTAATGAGGGGCGTTACAGAAGATCAGGTGAAAGCTGCTGTGGGTGTAGGTAATGGCACTTAACCCAGCTGTGGTGTCATGGATGACCTCCCCGAAAGGGAAGTCTAAGCTGGGACATGAAGGATGAATCAGATTTTGTTAGGCAGAGGGGAGGGTAGGTTGGGGATGTGAGTACCGAGCCAAGGAACAGAGGCTGAAAGCAAAACAGAGGAGAAAGGAGACCAGTGAGGCTGGAGTGTAAACAGGGAGGTGGAACCTGAGGTTTATGGCTACAGTTAAGGATTTGGGACTCTGGCCAAGCAGGGAGTCTCTGAAGGGTTTTAAGCCGGTAGTGACATGACCTGGTTTGCTTATTTGTAAACTCGTTCTTGATGCAGCATGGAGAGTGGAGTGAGGAGGGCAGAGGTGGACACGGGGAGACTGGGAGGAAGTTACTGCACAGCTTGCCTGCATCTTACCGCTTCCCTCCCACTCGGACAGGGTCTGTGAACTTTGTCTGTAAAGGCCCAGAGAGTAGTTATTTTTGGCCTTTCAGGCCATGTTACCTCTGTTGCAAAGACTCAGCTCTGCCGTAGACAGTGTCCAAGAGAAAGAGCATGGCTGTGTTCCAGTGGGACGTTATTTACAAACACAGGCAGCAGGCGGGGTGTGGCTCGTGGGCATGGTTAGCCGACTGACCCCTAATCTTGAGGGTACTTCTTAGGAATGAAGAGAAGTGAAGGGATTCGAGGCTCTGCTGAGTAGGTGCAGCCAGGATTCCTCGGTGATGGATGTGTTTGAGGAGGGTGAGTGAGAAGGTGGAGTGAGGTTGGTTTTCAGGTTTCTGGCTTAAACCCGGTGTGAAGGATGGTGCGGAGATGGGGCCCACAGCCGGCTGGCTGTCGCGGGGTGTGTGAGGATCCAGATGGGTGCCCCGTCGTTGGTTGGACCCATGGGTGTGCAGAGAGGTCTGAGCTGGTGAGATGAGTGTGGGCGGTCCCGCGTGTCGCAGATTCCCGCCGGGAGAGAGTGGTGAGGGCAAAAGACAGGATCCAGACTGACTCCAGCCCCTCGTGGACAGAGCAGGAGGAGCTGGGGAAGGAGAGAAGCCAAGAGAAGGAGAAGCTCCTCATGGCATCATGCTGGGGAGAAGGGTCAGGAAAAAGAGAGGTTTCTATTGGATTTGGACACCAGGAAGTCATTTATAACTATGCTCAACACAGTTTCAGGGACTAGTGGGCTTTTTCGGTTTATGTCTTCGATGTGGGACTCATTCACAGAAAGACAAATTAAAAAATCCAGCTCTTAAGACTTGAGGCTCAGTTTACAGATGTTTATCACCCATGTAAGTGTAGCTGATAGTCGCAATTTTGCAAAGAGCCATTGGTTAACATTGGGGTCGGTTTACAAGCTGGGTTAAACTCATTTTTACTACACTTTACAATGTAATATGCTGTGGTACCGTGGCACCTGCCGGGGATTGGTTCCTACACCCTGGCTTGGATACCAAACTCCGAGGTTGCTCAAGTTCCTGACAGCCAGCCCTCCGTATCTGCCGGTTCTGCATGCACAGAACTGAGGAACAACTGTGTTTTATTCTCGTTTAGTACTTTCATTGCTTGATGACAGCTGTAGTCATTAAAAAATGTGTTTTTATATAATGTATTTAGGTAATCCTTATAAATCTAACAAATTAAACCTAATTGTGGTGATTCTACTTAAAACTGAATCAGCTGGACACCCACAGTTAAGTCAGCCAAAGCTTTGAGGAATGCCTTCTTACCTGGCTGAGATTTCCTGGTGTTCCGACTGTGACTGCCAGGCCAGGTGGCTTTTTGGTCATCGCTATGCCAGACACGTCAAATGAACAAAAGAGGAACTTCTCAGCTGAGATCCTTAAGATTCACGTGCTGCACCGCCTGCCTTTTGTGGGTATTTGCTGTCTGCTGCCCCCACCCTCCCACCCAAATGGCTGTATCCCCTGATTGGACTTTGCGTTTCCTCGTCTTCAAAAATATGCCAGTATTATCCCATATGGCGGTTAAGATCTTTGAATGTCTCGAAATTCTGCATTCTTTTCGTATATTTTTGTCTCTTCAACCCACATCCCTTCCACATATTAAAAATGATAGCCAGGTGAACTTTGGACGTCTCTGGTTTTCTCATGGCTTCTAAGGTCGTTCTAGTGATGGGAGGCTGACGTGAGAACTGTTGATTGGCTCTCCCTGGGTGACCCTACTTTTAAATAAAAGCAGACTCCTACGCTGGAACAGAATGTTTAGAAAGCATAAGAAATACCAAACTACAGTGTTCCGTGTATGTTTAGAAATTATTTATCTGCTTGTTGCCGTAATAGGAATTTTCATGTCGCCCAGGGGAGAGCTTATCATTTCCATTAGAAGTAAGCTCAGTGACAGGACAGATCTTTCTCTATTTTACTCACTACTGTACTTCCAGTAATAGAATTATACCCAGCATTTAGCAGATACCCAAATTTGTGTTGAATAAATAAAATGAATGAATGAATGTAATTTCTAAATAAATGATAGATTGTTAACTATTAATACTAGATTGAACCTTTGGCTTCCTTTTAAGTTCTTTCCCCCCCTCTTTTTTTCTTCCAGGCAGAAACCACTAATACTAGCCTCTTGCAGGTGCAACTGGAATGCAGTTTACATAATAAAGTGTGTCAGCAATTAAAGGTAAAATGAAAAATTGTGTTTCCTCCCTGCGTTCCTTCCTGCCTCTTTATTTAGAAATAAATGTTCTGTTCTCAGAAATGCACACGCCCTCACCATAAATGCTTCCCCACCCCCCCCACCGTAAAATTCAAAATAAAAAAATTCAGATTTTTTTTGAGTTTTTCCTTTTTTTCCCATCCCTCCAATCTCAGAGTTGTTACGTGGAATCTGACGATGTTTTACGGCTACAGATGAGCATAATTGTAACAATGGGAAACTCCTCCAAAGAATTTGAAGAAAACACACAAGATTTGTTAGATCATCTCTCTATCATTTATGTAGCGACAGATAAATCTGAGACTTCAGGTAAGGTGGAGTCTGAAAATTTCTATTCTATTTTGATCAACCTGCATCATGATTCTCTACCATTTGCTTGCAGATTGTATCACTGCAGTGCAAGAGAGAGAGCCTTTGCTTTCATTATGAACAGCTTCCAATAGTAACTGGTTCTCAGCCTGCATCTGCTAGTAAGGCTGTAATAGTTTGGAGTAAATTGAACGTTAACTGCAAACCATTCTGCGCTTCCCTGGGAATAATTTTTCTTGGAGTTCTGGAGAGAGTGAACAAGTCAAATGGGCACTGCAGCATAATATAAATATTCACGAAGTTTTTGAACTTCTCTGTCTCTTGTTACAGTTTTACTGATTGGCAGCAGCTCAGTTGACCATATCATACTGTTTGTATTTTTAATTGTTGATTAGGGGGAGGGTACAGCTCAAGTGCTAGAGTGCATGCTTGGCATGCACAAGGTCCTGGGTTCGATCCCCAGTACCTCTGTTAAAAAAAAAATAATAAAATAAAATAAATAAAAACCTAATTACCCCCCTTCCAAAAAATAGTTGATTGGATGCGCTTGTTCCTGGATGCCCGACAGGTTACAGCAGTGCAGATTTTAGTGTTTATTTCTGTGCCTTTTATCTCTGAAATTGTGTGTTTCAGTTACTTACCAAAAATAACCTAGTTTCTCAGTTTGAGTTTCTAAGAGATTTTGTAGGAGACACATACTATGTGATCTGTGACATTTATAATGTAGGGTTTGCTCTTACCCAGTGGTTATCAATGCTGTTTGTGTGTGTGTGTGTGTGTGTGTGTGTGTGTGTGTACACATACATATTCAGAGAAAGAAATGGTCCCAGAGTGTCCTTTTACATTGGCAGTCTTAACTTTGTCCTTCCCAGTCCGCAGATTTAGTTGTGTTGTAGTCATGGGTCAGCAGGAGAGCTTCCTGCCCTTGGGGTCATAGTTCTTGGTGATTCCCAGAATGGCCAGGTGGACCTCAGTGTAGAGAAGACACCTGTCCCTTGAGGAGCACTTCTCTTGGGGAGGATGAAAAGGAAGGCTGCATTTTGAGATCCCAAGGTTTTGTTTTTCCTGAGTGGAAATAAGGAATTGAGGGGCTCTCTAATCAGCAGGAGGACCTGGCTTTATTTGAAACTGTCCAGTTGGTTAGTTTCATCCAGGGGAGTCATAATACGGCCCTGAAGTTAGACTTTTTCTATGGGTAGTTCATCATTCAGAGAGCCTGGGGTACTAGGTCAGTCCTTTTGCCACTGTCCTTTCTCTTGTCACTTAAAAGAATATCCAACAGAAAGTAGCTCCTCGTTTCAATTTTAGTGTTGAAGAACGAGTTACATTTTTTAATAGAAATGTGTTATGTGATATTTTAAGTACTGTGTGAAGGGGTGAAAAGATGGTCCTTTGTTTTAATCTCATTTCTCTGATTCTTTTGGGCAGATGATTCGGCGGTAAATATGTATATATTGCATTCAGGAGACAGCCTTCTGTGGATACAGGTAATTGTAAATGCTTGCATGAGGTGGATTTTAAACTTACAAGTGTGTATGGCATTGCAGAACATGAGGATTTTTGAGGAAACACTTGTCTCTGTTCTCTTCTGCAATGATTTAAACCTGTTTTCGCTGCTTGAACCCATGTTTGGATGAAGGTCGTCTGCACCCCTTCGTCCTGTTACAGACATATCTGCTAAGTGGTTGTGGTGTACACCAGTCTGAGCTACCTAGTCATTGGAACAGAGTTAATTCAAACCGGATACAGCTTCGCCCGTCTGAGAGCAGTCCTGTGGATTGTTTTTTGTTACAGGATGTCCATCATTTCTCACAGAGAGATGCCCTGTCTCTGCAGTTTGAACCAGTGCTCCTACCTACTTCTGCAACAAACTTTACAAAAATCGCTTCTTTTACTTGCAAAGGTACAGATTTAAAAAATACCGAAGGTTGTCTTTGTGTTTTGGGTATCTAGCTGTTAGGATGGCCATTCTTTCTGTAAAATGACTCACAGCTAAGCCTAGGCAAGGTTGTAAGAAATGAATGGGTTTGGTTTCAATTCCACAGCCTTGGTAGTTCTGAGATAGCATGATGGAAAAAGTGATTGATGCTGCCACTTTTTTTGGTGGCGGGGAGGAGGTAATTAGTTTATCTGTTGATTTATTTAAATGGAGGCACTGGGGATTGAACCCAGGACCTCGTTCATGCTAAGCACACACTTTCCCACTGAGCTGTGCCCTCCCATTGGGGATGTGGCTTTTATTCTGCTACATGTGTAGAATTTTGAATTTGTAAACCATCACTCAGTTGGCGATTTGAAAGACCAGGTTGCAAATGCGTCTGATGGACGTGCTGCTTTTACAAAGAGGTGGTGCTGCCCCAGTTTCGTTTTTTTGTGTAGAACGTGGTGCAGACTGACTAGCGCTGGAGTATAAACCTAATCCTTTAGGCTCTTACTTAGAGTTAAAAATATTTCTGTAAAGAAATGCAGATAAACATATAAAAACAAGCCCCACCTCACTCATACTGAAAGATATGCTAAGGCAATAAGTGAGATATAATTTATTACTTAGCTCTATTGAAGATCATAAAGACTGTTGATGTTCCGTTTTGGTAATGATTAGGAAGAAAAAAAACACTCATATTTTTGACACAGGTATAAATGGATACAGGCTTTTTGGAGGGAAAATTGGTGATCTCTATGAAAATGTATGAACGTACATGTTATGGGCTTCGATCCTTAATTCTACCTTTAGGAATTTATGTACATATACACTCGTGTATGTGTTCAGAACTCTACCTCCAGAAATGTGCATTGTTTGTGCAACAGAGCATCTCCTGACAGGAGACTGGTCATTGTGGGTTATCATTTCCCTCAGTAATGAAAGAAGAGATACTTATCCTTCACATTTATTTCCTTCTACCTCCAAACAGCTACGTTGTCTTGTGACAGTGGAATGAAAGAAGATGTGAAGGAAACAAAACACACTCCAACACTAAAAGCCTGCCTCTCCGCTCCTGTGGTTCAAGGGTGGGTTAATTCCACTTTCCCTGGAATCGTATGTTTTTTTTATCCCTCCCCATCTAGAGATAATTTAAAAATGTAGCTGAACTCTGAAGAAGAGGGATGGTTGTACGAAGTTTTAAGACGTTTGCTCTGTGGTGCAGGCTGCAATCCTTTCCTGTGGCCCCTATGTATTTTATGTTAAAAAAAAAATTTATAGATATATAACTGAGACTCGTCTGATTCTCTCTTCAGGATTTGCCTTCCCTGCTACAGGCAGTGCGAGGGTGGTTTGCAGAGTGGGAAGGAGGAACCTGAAGGTCTTGGATGGGCTCCGGCCAGGCAGCCAGGTGCAGGGTGGGGGTAGGAAGAAGTACCCCCGCCATGTTTCTGAGTTACTTTCGGGTCCTACTTTTGCCCTGTGGCCTCTGTGAGCCATCCTGGTCCTGGCCCCACTGCACCCTCTGGCCTTCAGATGCTCCCCTTGTGGGCAGGAGAGTTGAGGAAGGTGATGGGTTCCATCCTTTCCAGCGCTAACGTTCATTTTCTGATGTTCTGTGATGCTGTTCTTCTTGAATCTCTTGAGATTCTTGTGAGACGGTTTCACACTCAGGGCTGACAGCACGCATGTCTTATGTTCACAGGTACTTTAGAATGGACTCCTCTGCAACCCAGTTTCACATGGAGACTCACGAGAACGCGTCAGGACTTTGGTCAATGTGGTACCTCAACCATTTTGACCGTAGCGTTGTCTTGCATGATGTGTTTGTTTCCAAGGAGACCAAGCACATTTTAAAGGTACACATGGTACTTTCATCCAAGTTGGAGACTATTTTAATTGGTTTCAAGTCAAATGCTATGAACTTGATATTTATAGGATCTAATTTTTACTGATGAATTTTAAAGCAAGTGTTTTTCTTTCAGAATTACTTTGAGGCTCTCTTTACTTTTTTCAAACTGTTGTTCAAGTAGCTTACAGAGACCAGGATATATCGATTGGAGATATTTGCTATTACCATGAGTTAAGAGTATTGTAAATTATAATTTAGCCTAAAAAGATGATATTTAGTAAAAATAAGCCTGGTTCATGAGGAAAGAGTAGATTTTTGTAAAATACCACCTATGAAAACTTCAAGATGACTTTTGTGAAATTTAAAAACACTTGCATGTTAAATATTATGTGAGGTGTACCACTTATCTAAAAATAGTTCAATTTTTGACCTGGAGATAATTGCATAAAATGGTATTTCTCGAAGTGGAGAAGAACATTAGTACGATACATTATAATGATCTTAATCCTTATTAGTGGTATTTAGGAAAGTAATTTCTCTTACTTCTTTTCTTTTTAGATTCTGAATTTCACTGGCCCTTTATTTCTACCTCCAGGCTGTTGGAAAATATTTTCTTTGAAACTTGCTGTTAAAGACATTGCCATAAATCTATTCACCCATGTATTTCTGACTACCAACATAGGTGCCAGTTTTGTAATACCTCTGCACATTTACTCAGCCCCGACCAAGGTATTGTCCACATGCTATATACGTGTTATGATTTTTGTAGTAATGACTGTTTCTTTGTATTAATTTATCTCATGGTGCTTGGATTTTATTGACCGGGTTAAAATGATGTTCTTGAAGGCTATCTAAGGAATTGAAGGACATTATCAGGACAGTCTTAGGTGATAAACTATTTAGATATGGAAATCTTTATTTAGAAAGAATTTCTATTTTTCTGAAGTAATCTGAGGTAATTCTTGAATGAAATAAGACACTGCAAGTTGAAGATTTCTTTCATTTATTTCCAGAATTTATAGAGCAAGGCGTATGTGCCTGCTGTAGAAAACACATTTGAACTTTTAGGGCATACTTGCAATGACTTTAGATAAACTAAATTGTTAACTGCTTTATTTAGATGTCTGGTAAGTGACTCTCAGTCGCTGACAATCCTTGAATATCCTTAATGGGCCAAATCTAAAGCCTGCAAGGGTCCACAGTTAAAATGCTTTCTAAAATCTGGGTCTGTTGTATTTAGTTTAAATCTTAGCTTAAACATGCCTCATTTTTTCTTAATGTTTCTTTCTTTTCATTTAGTTACTGTTATTGCTTCTTTTGGATCCAAGCTATTCTGTATAATGCTGGGTTCTAATTTTTCACTATGAGACATTCATGCAACCATCTTTATGATTTTTCTCACTTACTTAGCGTTGGTGTTTCATAGATAGACATGCCTCATGTTTCACTATAAGCATAAAGACAGGGCTTCTAAAGTGAAACTAAACAAAACGTAAGGTTAATTCCATTCATCCCTATTTTGAGCAGGGGAGGTTTCATAGAAATTTCCTTCTTCCAAACCGGCGATGCTTTACAAGCAGAGTGACCGTGGGCGGGAGCAGGCAGGTTGCAGGTGTGTGTGGAAGTTGCCGGTCCGCATTTTCCTAACCTAGGAAGCGGGTCATTCTAATACTACAGGATTAGAATACAGTTTTTTAAAAACCCTGCTAAGAATGTCCTCTTAATTCCAAAGGCAGCCTGGTGTCTGTTGGGCCCAGGGTTTGTCACTCTGGGCATTGATTATGATGATTGATTTTGGGCACAGAATCCACTCCCTGTGAGAGACAGGGAGAGCTGTCACTCAAGGGCACAGAAAGCCAAGAATCCGTTTTCTAGTTGTTTGGCTTCTGGTAAAAGGGAAGCTCACTGAGGTGGAGGCCAACGCCAGCTACGCATTTGAGTGCATGAGGGTTTTTGTGTTTAGTGTTGTGCTTTAAGTTATTCATATATTACTTTTCAATCTAGGAAGGGAGTCTGGGTTTTGAAGTGATAGCACATTGTGGCATGCATTATTTCATGGGAAAATCAAAAGCGGGTAAGTATTTTGCCCTTAGGTTTTCTGTAGAACTCTAGTTTGGGGTGGGGTGGGAAGTAGTGAGCAAAATTAGCATCTGTAGATGAAATCATTAGTCCTGTTCACGTAATTGCATCATATTCTATTCTCAAAGAGCATGATCATTAATGGAATGACTTGATACTGTTAAGAATCCTCCAAAAACATCTGAGGTGCTCGGGTAGTTAATGCCCCCTTCAAGTGGCTTGTCCTTTTCACAAGGGTTTTCTTCAGACATGTTATTTGAGCATCATAGCAACCTTGTCACCAGGAAAAATTGGAAGATTCTGGTTCCTTTATAAAAGGGCTAACTAGAAGTTGGTAAAAAATAATGTGAAATTGAATTTGAAGACGTCAGTATAGGAGCATGAATGTCTTACAGGGAGCGTTAGTGCTGTGTGAACCGACAGCCAGGGTGTTGAGATAAAGCCATCTCTAGGTCTTTCCCTGCCTTTTGACTTATTAAAAATATTTAACCTAAAGAGAACATTCTAGTACAGAGATTTCTTTTGGGAGATGCTAATACGCTCTTCAGCACAGACAAGACAGAATGGATAGGTCAGGAGGGCGTGGTGAGCAGGGCACCAGTTTATAAACGTAAACACACACCTTCTCTCTGCGGAGCCCTGCTGGTGTCCTCTTCTGAGGTTTGCTGTTTGTCCATCAGCCTTCAACAGAGTAAACTAACTTAGATGATGACCAGCACTGACCTGGAAATAGTTTAGCTTTTTAGATTTAAAGCTGTTAAACATGTTCCAAGTATAATTTTAACTTGTTTCAGGCTGTCTCCACGAGCCATGTGTCTTTTATGTTATTACCTTCACATAATTCGATTGAGTTTTGTTTTACACATGTTTGTTTGAGTTGGTATATCATTTGCCATTGAGTTAGAGGGGCTTTCAGGACAGTAGTCAGAGGAGAGAGGGGGGCACTGATCACTTTACCGGCCTCTCATTTTGAGAAGTTTTGAACACTCAGCTACTAAGTAAATTGTGGGTTTTTTTTTTTTTTTTTTTTTTGTACATCTAACTAGTAAATCTGATCTAACTTTTAGAAAATCCTAATTGGGAAGGGAGCCTTTCTCTGGATCGGTCTACCTGGGATGTGGATTCCGAACTTTCAAATAAGTTGTATGAAAGATGGAAGAAATTTAAAAATGGTGATGTCTGCAGGTAGGTCTTCACCCTTCTTCATTTCATTTACTTAGCACTGGGGAGACGGTTAAACCTAGGAGTTTATTGAAATTTCAGTACGTAATTTTTTAATAATTGAGATTTTTCTCTCCAGCCTCTTATTTTGAAAAATTTCAAAGGTCAGAAGAATTGTAAAGTCTAGTACAGTGAATATGCAAACGTTCCCCCTCTGGACTCCCCAGTTGTTGACATGTTAGCACTTTTGCTCTTTTCTCTCTCTCTCCGTCTGTATCTACGTGCACACACACGTTCCCTTTGTGCTGAGTCACTTGGAAGTAAACTGTCAATGTCACACTTCAGCCCCCAGTGCTTCATTAGGGAATAATTTCTTTCCTAAGGAGAATTTTCTCCTACATATAACAGCACTGTCATTACATACCCTGCAAACTTCATATTGATACAATTATGTTATCTAACATGTGTTCCGTATTCACATTTCCCAAGTTGGCCCCCCAAATATCTGTTACAGCTTTCTTTTTCTTTCTCCTTTTTTTTCTTTTTTTTTTTAAAATCCAGGATCATGCGTTGCATTTGGTGGCCACGTTCCCTTAATTTTCTTTAGACTACTGTCCCCTCCCTTTTCTTCCTTTTTCATCATATTGATCTTTCAGAGCATCCTAGCCAGTCTCATAGGACATTCAGCACTCTGGATTTTGCCCGTTGCTGCTTTAAGTTTGCCTTCCTGTTAAACATTCTGGGGAAGAGTGCTGATGACTCAGTTGGCCCTGGGTCCTTGTCACTTCAGGAGGCCCGTCGATGTCAGTTGGTCCCATTACTGGCGTAGCACAGTTGAATCCTTTGACTTGCTGTTGTATGTGTGACAGGCCTCTGTCCGTTGTAGGTGTTTTTCCTTTGGCAAGTAAAAAGCTATATGGGCTGTGATCATTGGAGACCTTGCACATTTCCTGTTCCCTCAGAATGTTTCCCACTGTGATTTTATTAACCATCGATAATCCTTGCCTGGGATCACTTGTTGAATTGCTGGCTGCAAAAATGGTGGTTTCTAATGATTCACTCTACACTCTTTTTGGGCATCACTGTGGATTTTTTGGTTATTGCCACCATTACCATCATTATTATCTTTGATGCCAACTTGTCCCAAATTTGGCTGAGGGCGTCCTTCAAGGCTCGCTCGTGGGTCCCTTTGACACATGCCCATCATTCTTCGAGCACTTTCTTGCTTTCTAGTAAAACGGGATGTTCCAGGGTCATCCTGTACTCGGGCTTCCCCAGACCCGGAAGAAGCCATTTTTATTTCCAAAAGCCTCTTACTCCTTTTAGGGGGAGTGATATTTAGTGATTTCCCTTTTTTCTGCCCAAGTTATTTTGATGATTTCTTTCTTTATGAATCACCCAGGAGGAGTGTATTAGGAACAACGCGGTTTGCCCACTCGAAGCGATCCAGGGAGTCAGAACCCTTTGCTTCCTTCCTGCCTCGCCTGATCCCTCAGCCTGGCGTTATGCTGAACTTCAGCGCCACCGCCCTGAGGAGCAGCGTGGTGAGCATCCTCGGTGTCTTTTCATCTCTCCGCCAGGGACACCCCAGCACTTGGGTTTTTATGTTACCAGAGTCTTTCCACCTTGAGATGCTGCTTCAGAACCAGAATTCTTTTAAATTTAAGTGACACACACCTGCCACTCAGCCCTTGGAGTGGGGAGGTGTCCAAAGGACAAAGTAAGGAATAAAACTCTGAAACAGACTGGAAGTGCATAAAAGAAATACGTTTTATGAAGTCTGTGTTCAATTCAAAATCTGCCAGCTGAGCAAGTATTCAGCTGCCCACCACAGAGAATCGTGACTGACACAGGCTTCGGCAGGTGGGAGGGGGTGCGGCGCTCGCTGGGAGAGGTCTGGGAAGCGGCTCGGTGATGCCTGCTGCCCCGCCATCCTCATCCTCGGCCGCTGGCGCCCGACTGTGGGCCTCTCTCCCCCAGCAGGGGTGGTGGGGAGGGAGGGCAGAGGGAAAGAAGACGCCAGCAGACCTGAGTTTTTGTCTCGTAAGCTTCCTTGCCCAAGAGCTAGATCACACGTGGTCTGAGTAGTAAGTTACACTTATTCAGGTGCTTGTTGAGTTTCTTAGGCAAGACATCCTAAAACTGCTTTTTTTTTTTTTCAGTATATATATTTTTATTGTAGTACAGTCCGTTGACACAATGTTGTCTCAATTGCTGGTGTACAGCATAATGCTTCAGTCATATAGGAACAAACATATATTTGTTTTCATATTCTTTCTCACCATAAGTTACTACGAGACGTTGAATATAGTTCCCTGTGCTACTAAAACTGCTTTTTAATGAAACTTTTATTTTGAAATCATTTCAACTTGGAGAAAAGTTTCAAGAGGGGACAAGACCTCCCCATTGCCCTTCACAAAGACGCATCCATCTCTGACGTTTGCCACACTCGCTCCACGGCTTCCTCTCTCTTTCCACGCACACGCATTTTTAGGGGCCACTTGAGAGGGCCAGACGTTATGCCTCCACCTCTAACTACTACTCCCGTGTGAATTTCCAAAGGGCAACATCTTCTGACATGTCAGAGGATAATGATCGGAATCAGGAAATGTAACATTAATCATAATAACGTTCTCTCACCTGCAGTCTGCCTTCCAGCTCTCCCAGTTATCCCACCAGCAGGCTTTGTGGCTTTTTTTTTGGTCCTGGCTGATCCAGGATCTCTCAGGGGCTGGTCAGGTGGCTTCCCCTCCTTGGATCTTCCTTAGTCTCTCTTCTCAGAGCACACTCTTTTTTTTTTTTTCCCCCCATTTTTCAGTTTTATTAGGTAGAATTGTTACAATTTGACTGCACATATACAATATATTGCATGTAAATACATATACACGATATACTGCACATATTTTAAAAAATTTACATGTATGTACTGTTCATTGTTTCTAAGAACGTTTAAAGCTTTAGCTTTTTAAGCTTACATAGTTACCAATGGAATAAAGCCAACCACAAAATAAGAATTAATTCAGAAAGACATATACAGCCCACTATTAACAGCAACATTATTTATAAGTGCCAAGATATGGAAGCATCCTAAATGCACATCACTAGATGAATGGATAAATAAGGTGCAGCATATATATGTAATGGAATACAGCTCACCCGTAAGAAAGAAGGATATTTTGCCATTTGCAGCCCTTCATTCACTTTTTTTTTTTCCTCTTCAAAAACCAGAATTTTATAATGGGCACTTCTTTTGCATCAAAAAGACCAAAATACCTAGAAATAAACTTAACCAAGGAGATTACCTGTACTCTGAAAACTGTAAAACACTGATGAAGGAAATTGAAGATGACACAAAGAAACAGAAAGAAATCTTATCAGAGTGCAGGCACTTTTGAGGCGTTCAGGCCGTCTGTTCTCCGGGCTGTCCCTCGAGCTGATGGCTGCGTTGCTTTGCATGGTTAGCTGCAGGGGATGCGTTTTTGCAGGAACGTCTCAGGAGCGGTGCAGCCTTTCTCGGGGTTCTGACTCTCCTCTCCCCGCCTCTAGGTGAAGTACTTTGTGGTGAAGAATCCTTCCTCTCTGCCAGTCTCCCTGCAGCTCCTGCCCATCTCCCTGTACCCCAGACCCGAGGCCGCTGTGCGCCTGCTCCACAAATGGTAACGCCCAGTCCTGAAGACTCCTCGGGGGGAGGGGTTTGGGGAAGTGCTGTTTAGACCCAGCATCGTGTAACATCCTTCACATTCTCCCCGGAGCCTGTGTGTGGCTGTGCACCAGCCGCCCGTGCACACCCCTGACGGCAGTTCCCAGCTGTGTGTACCGTGTGACGTCTTGTCTTCCTGGGTCAAGTCCAGGCCCCCAGCAGAATATTCTTTTCTTGTCAGGGAACCTTTGCAGTCACAGTGGTTCACATACACTCCTAAAATTTATCATCGAAATGCCGGTGACCTCTGCACAACGCGAGAAATGACGTTAGTGGTTTAGTGCGTTTTCATTTCATGTTGGTAATAAACAAGATGCGGTAACATTGTTCGTGTCTGTTACATCTAATTTTCGCATAGCAATCACAGTTGCACCTAGAACGTTTCCTCTTTTGGCTTAGTAAGACCTCCCCTGATCCCCAGGTCTGAGCTTCAGCCCTGTTCACGTGGCAGAGCAGAGGAGTCTGTGTTCAAGGAGGGGGACGGGGTGTTCTGTACTTTGAGGGGTGTTTAGCAGCGACCCTGGTTTCCACCCAGTAGATGCCGGTAGGACCTCCCCAGCCGCGACAAGCAAATATCTCCAGACATGGCCACGAGTCCACTGAGATAAAACTGTCCTTGGCCGAGAGTTCCTATCAGGTTCCGTAGCTGTGGACCATTTAAAGAAAAAGAAATTGCTTCATCTTTAGAGCTTTTGTCACCATATACTTTTTTACATTCTGTGCTGTCAGCGGTATTCATTCCACAGTATTTATTGAGTTCTTAGAATATGTCAGGTACGGTGTGAGGGGCTGGGACCCCAGAGTGTAAGGACAGGTGGATTGCGTCTGTGTGCAGGTACATGTGCTTGTGTGTGTGTGTGTGTGTGTGTATTATATGTAATTCTTTCTTCCTTGGTGCTCTGAATGCTATTTTACACATTTTTTTTTCTTTGTAGGTTTGGCACCGATACGCAGATGATTAATTTCACAACTGGTGAATTCCAGCTCACCAAAGCTTGCCCTTACCAGGTAGGGTGTCGTCTTTAAACAGGAAAAAGAATGCTGACAAACTAGATGCATAGCATTTGGGCCTCACTGATTTATGTTCCGAGTGTCTTTACGTAATGTATGTGGCTCTCTTATTTTTATATTCTAGAATTAAGTATGCAAAGCAGATTTTTCCAGTTAACTCAGGCAGCAGGAGCCCCTGGTTCATGTGAGCCTGCAAATCATTTTAATGTGATTATTTAGATTCTTGTGAGTGAAGAAATAAAAACTGAATCAGAGCTATGGAGAAAACCATAAAACTTGAGACCCCGTAATTTATAATTCTCCTAAGATTCCTTGGCCCCATCAGATTCTTTTTAAAGGCAAGATAAAGTAAAAGCAATTAAAAAAATCTTCTCTCACTAAACTGACTTCATATTTTTTTTAGCAAACCAGCCAATTTCTGTGATAGTCACCTCATCTATATAAAAGGATTTCTCTGAAAATCTTAACGCTCTGGGCACTCAGAAGGTCTTGGATAAATACTGAGGAGAGGGAGTAAACATGTCATGTGGCAAGGGTGTTGTTTGGGAGCTTGGCAGCCTGGTTTCTGAGTTTTCACGCAGTCGTTCTGTGGGTCACTGGTGTAGCTGAGCACTTTCCTCACAGGTGTTCTGTGCCAGAGATCAATTCAAACACGAAGCATCTCTTAAAAAAAATACGCACGTACACCTGTGAACACACATATGCGTATCACTGTATTTCTAATGCACAAACGTATTTAAATGCCTTGGGTGCTTTTTTCTTTCTCTGCCCTTACCACCCCCTCCAAAGGTACACTGTTGGCTCCAGATTACCTTGAAAGAGGGAGGCCATAGATAACCTCCAGCTGAGAGTTAAAATAGGAGTCAAAGCAGACTTTTTAAGTAGGTTTTTTTTTTTTTAATTGAAGCATAGTCAATGTACAATGTTGTGTCAATTTCTGGTGCACAGAATAGTGATTCAGTCGTACGTATACGTACATATATTCGTTTTCATATTCTTTTTCATTATGTGTTACTACGGGATACTAAATACAGTTACCTGTGCTCTACAGTGGAAACTTGTTGTTTATCTATTTTATATATAGTAGTTAGTATCTGCAAATCTCGAACCCCCAATGTATCCCTTCCCACCCCCTTTCCCTCTGGTAACCATAAGTTTGTTCTCTGTGTCTGTTTGTTTCTGTTTTGTAAATAAGTTCATTTGTCTTTTTTTTAGATTCCACATATAAGGTATACCATACAGTATTTTTCTTTCTCTTTCTGGCTTAACATCACTTAGAATGACAATCTTCAGGTCCATCCATGCTGCTGCAAATGGCATTAGTTTATTATTATTTATGGCTGAGTAGTATTCCATTGTATAAAAATACCACAGCTTCTTTATCCAGTCATCTGTCAATAGACATTGAGTGGGTTTTTAATGGAGACGTTTTTACAGTAGGAAACACACAATAGTAATGCTTGTTTCCCTTTGTATGTGGTCTGGGCAGCACTGCCTTGTTGTGTTAGGAGCCTGCCCCGCTCTGTCCCTCTCACTTTTCTCTCCACCAAGCAGTCTCCCAGGGCTGCTGAGAGGTAAATGAGGCCAAGATGCTAACAGGTATTTTGCTCCACTACTATTTAATCATATATAATTTTAAATTCCAAAAATAATGCCAGTTTCCTTTACATGGCAATATCCTTTCTATTCAGATTTGGAAAGATGGTGCAGCTCACTTGGAAAACATTTTTAATCAGTGATTGAAGATTTTCCCCAAGAACATTACATCTTTTGTGATAAAGGATATGATTACCATGGTTAATTTACTACATTGACAGAAAGAATAGTTTCAGTGTCTTCGAGACACTCAAAACTTTAACTTAAAATTCTTATTAGAATTCTTTGTTATACAAAGGCCTACATTATTTTTGTCCATTTGCTTTTAGAAATGTAGCTCTTTTGGTTAAGAGCATGTGGGACTGGACATTCAGGTTTCCAGGTATTCCGGCTCTTCCATGTAATCCTGGGGAAATGCTTGAACCTCTCCAAGCCTTCTCTTTCTCACTCGTAATAATGTTTGAAGATTCAACAAGTTTATGGAATGCTTAGTATTTTATATATGCACCTAATTACATTCCAGTGCCTGGCATGGAAGAACTATTTAATAATTGGTGCTGTCGTGGTTATACTTTTAATACCATAAGTTGGCAGCTTTTTGTTCAGTATTCGTATGTGTATAAAGCAGAGTTTCTCCCTCATGAAGTTTGTAATTTTAATGAAAGTGAATCAGATACCATCACTGTTTCTTCTTTTAGGTAGCATGGGAAATGCTAGCAATAACTGAAGGATAAAACAAACTTAAAACCTAAAAATACAGAAGAGAGAAATATTAAGCAGACTGTACAGTTAGCTCTAAAAAAATTAATAAATTACTTTCAGTGAGAAGGAGCTAGAAAAGAGTGGGAAGAGAGAAAGTCTACCACAGTGATAAAGAACCAAGTCTTGAATGTTAAATTTAGAACACAGAATTTTATCCAGAGAAAGTTAGAAATCTTGGAGAGAATAAAAGAGGATGTGAATAAATAAAGATCTTTCTCCTGAATGGAGAGACTAAATATAATGAAGATGATTTGTTTATAAACTTAAACTTGACATTAAAGTGAATTTAGGGTTGTCCAGCAGTGGATGGGTGGCTCGGTCAGATCCCTGTAGTGTTTGAGCAAAGGCTGTGTGGTCTGTTTTCTAGGTGATGTTTTACATTCACAGCATCATTCCATCAAAGGCCTCTAGCCCCAGCTCCCATCTGCTCCAGGAAGCAGGTCCCCTTTCCAGCGACCGTGTCAGGTTGTCCTGCAGCCTCTGCCTCTGCTGCTCAGCTGCGGCTGGGGCACCATGGATGGACGTGGGCTCTCAGGATAAACAAGTTTCACAGGTTGATTTGGTTGGTCAGGTCTAGACATTAAAGAAAAAGCAGTCATGCTTATCGTCCACGATGCACTTAACGGACGCTTGCTCTCCGGGAGTTAATTGCATTTATGAATACTTTGCAGGGTGTGCATGCTGAAGAATCCGGGTTTGGCGTCCTCCACTTACATTTGCAGCCTTTGGAAATGAAAAGGGTCGGGGTAGTTTTCACACCAGCTGACTATGGAAAAGTGACTTCACTCATCCTAATCCGGTAGGTGTGTCCCTGTCTCTTTCTTGGCTGACTGAAGAATACACAATCTCTTTAGCAAAGAGTTGACATGTACCTCTAGTCAGGCCCTCAGTGATGAGCTGTGTCTCATGGTAGGAGAGGTGTGGCTCCACACTTAATCCCAGTGCCCCAGGCTCCTCCCTTGTACCGTGGGGTGTGAGTGCCCATCTTCCTGGGGCGGCGGTACCCTTCACTCAGTGCCTCACCTGCCATCAGAGAGCAGAACACACACATGAGCACACAGACACGTACTTCTCTGTCCTCAGCTCTGAAAAATAATCGAAACACTGCTGTATATACATTTTCATTCCTCAGTGTTTGGATTTATACCATTGTCCCATCTGTATGTCTTGCTTCTGGAACTCTCTGTAGCTGCAAAGGACAATGGAAAAAGTGCTTGGTTCAGCCCCCTGACTTGTATTGCTTCTTTTCCTTCCTTTTAAATGAACAATTGTTGTTAATTGATTTAAGCAGCTACATGTTTTTCATTCTTAAAATTTTTGCATCTTTAGGTAGTCTTTTCTCAAAAATTTGCAGTCAATACAGGTCTATGTTGAAGCTCTCTGAATGGCTAAGACATCTGACAAGTTCAGTTTTTCATTAGTGTCATTTTTGTTTTTTTTTTTTTGTAAAGCGTTTCTAGTGTCAGATCAGCAGGCAAAGACTTTCTGATTTTGGACGTTCTTTAGTATATCATATGAGTTTGTTCTTCTGCAAGTGAGTGCTACTAAAATGAAAATGCACTAAAATAAAGTTCTTAAAATAGTTTGTTTTATTAAGCATTTTGACTAGTGCTTACTAGAACAAACGAATAACCAATGTTCCAGTAAGCATTTTAATGCTCTGCTGACAATGTTTCATCTTAAACCCATTCTCTGTTGAAGAACTAAGGTTGTAGGAAGTACAAAGATAAGCTTTATCTCATCCCAGCTTCAACTATCCCAGACTTAAAAAGTCTCGATTTTTTTATACTAGTTAATTTATTTTTGATGGTTTCTGTATTGAGAGATATTTTTCTGTAAACAATATTGATCATCTAACGTCACTAAAAGGCTTTTAAGCAGTTTTCCATAAAGGTTTTAATCCTCTAGAAGAGGTAAAGACATCTCAGTGTATTCTGCATAACTAGGAATGGATTCTGTCTCTGCTTCTAGTATTTACGTGAATGATAACTGGCTTTCAGTGCTGTCTCCATCATTTGAACATCATTTCCACTTAACTTTTTCATCCTGGGATTCATGATTTCATTTAATGAAAAGGCAAGAGCTAGTCTGAATTACTGTTTGACTCTTAAGAACTTGAGTCGATATATATTATTTTTGGATGATATTTTATATCTTTAGTTCAGAAGATAGGGTCAGATTTTATTTCTAGAATTACCCCTAAGGCAGAATTTCTTAGAGTCACAATTACTGTGAAAACTCCTTAATTCACCCTGTAAACGGTTTTTTACCAATTTGTCCTAATTTGTTAAGTGTTTCTGGGTGGCCCCCAGTTTATTTCTTCATTTTTTTGTCTCTTGGAGGGTTGATCACCCCCCTGGTGCCTGCTTAGAACACTGCGGGTTTCCATCCTTGGGCGGAGACTGGAGACCAGTCATGGTCATTCGCTGGTTCTCACCCAGTCCGCTTGCCGTGACTCTGCCAGGGCTTGGCGGCTTCCGTTGGCTCATGGATTCCCTGAGATGTCAGGAGATGCCACACTCTTTAAATGGATTTTCCCCCCCAAATCTTTAAAAACGTTTTTGCTAACTAGGAATATTCAAATTCAAGTCACTGTATCTTGTGACTCTCCTGGTAATGCTTTTTTATTTGCATCTCCTTTCACCGTAGGAATAACCTGACTGTTATCGACATGGTTGGCGTGGAAGGATTTGGAGCAAGAGAATTACTGAAAGTGGGTGGAAGACTTCCTGGTGCGGGAGGGTCTCTGCGATTTAAGGTGCCCGAGTCCACGCTGATGGACTGCCGCCGACGTGAGTCCGAAAGCGTGGTTCCCGTGTGTGGCCTGTGTGCGTGGCGTGGCCCGTGTGCGTGGAACTCGGAAGGGCAGGCTTGGGCTTAAGCCAAGAGCAAAATGAGATTACAAGATTCTTTAAAAAATTTACATTAAATTTGTTGTATTGATGCAAATAATTAGGCAAACATTTGAGCATGTGTAGACAACTCGATTAGAACAACAGCCTTAGATATTTAACCCAATTTAAATAATAGATATGGGGGGACAATGTATAATGTTAAGTTACCAGTAGAGTATGAAATACTAAAGATAACTGGTAATTTGGTTTATCAGTTAGCTAATCATAGAAAATCACACCAAAATGAGAAGTGGAGAGACTGAAAGTGTGCTAACCAGTAGAACTTTTCGCAGTAATGGAAGTGTTGTACATTGTGTTGTCCAGTCTGGCAGCTGCTTGCCATGTGTAGCTGATGAATGCTTAAGATACAGCTCGTGTGACTGAAAAAAATCAATTTTTAAATTTATTTAATTTTAATTTAAGTAACCATATGTATCTAGTGGCCACTGTATCAGACGGTACAGATTTAAACATCTACATGATCCATTAGAACTTTGTAAATTATGCATGAATTTAAATTAAATGCTTTTGAACTATTTGTGTTAGTTTGCAGAACTTCCTCAGGAAGTAAGACAAAAAATAAAACAACAGATGAAAATGTTTTTGGTAAATTCTATCTTATTTTCCTATTATTAGTTTTAGTTTCAGGAACCCACTGAAAACATTATAGTGTAACAGTATGTATCCTATGGGAAAAACTCATTGAAACCATTGGATAATTTGTAGCACTACTTTAATGACTGAATTTTTTTTTCCAGAAAATTATGCCAAATGAGCACCAAGTTTGAAAAGATTAGCCATTTTGCATTCAAAGTTTTCATCAGAGTGTTTCTTTTCTCCATTCTTTCATTCGTTCAGTAGTTTAAAGTTGGCCTTGAAAGTTTGAATTAAGGAGGAATACGAAAACTGTAGAACCAGATAAAATGTCAGTCCTTATGTGGAATAGATTGTGCATTATAGATTTATTGGAATATTTTAACATTTGATAACTGTTCCTTTTTTAAACTCCCAATATGAAATGTGCTTTTATTGATTTGCAAGGCTATACCTACCTGCTGCATCCTCCTGCAGTGGGAGTTTTAACTGTGTTTTTAGTGGCTGTTTTGGATTTACACAGAAGCACACCCCCTCCTAACTGGTCCCTGTTCAGTGTGATCGAGGCACAGGGTGTGTGTGTGGTGGCTAGTGGTAAGTCCAGACTCCTAGGCTTCTGAGAAGAGTAAACTTACCACCTTAACCTTGAGTAAGTAAAAGAACAAAGAATAGATTTTGATTACTTTGGGTACCTAGGCAGATCATTTAACTGAGGAACAACCTTGACTAGTTAAGTATTTTTATCATATTCTGATAGTACAACACAATCTATGACTGTTCTAGAAATTAGCTAGGAAATCATACTTTGAGCTTATATGGATTTTTTTTTTCATTTTAATCATGTAGATCATGGTTTGTGGATTCAATAAATGTTGATATAGTAAATTGTTTTAAATAAAATTTGCAGTTCATCTGTACTAAATCTCACTTTCCATCCTCACTAGAACTGAAAGACAGCAAGCAAATTTTATCTATTACAAAGAACTTCAAGGTTGAGAATATCGGACCGCTTCCTATAACTGTGACGTCTCTGAAAATTAATGGGTATAATTGCCAAGGTTATGGATTCGAAGTGCTAGACTGTCATCAGTTTTCCTTGGACCCCAGCACGTCCCGGGACATCAGCATTGTGTGAGCACTGGGCTGGAACCTCATTTAAGTTTGGGGATGCATTTAATATCTGGTGGGGAGAAACCCTTTTTCATCGGTAAGATGTCTTAAGTTGTTTTCATACAAGTATTTATCTTGTCAGTGTAAGAAATTTTGCTGCCATGATAATTATTTTGTTTCGTGCCTAAAATGTAAACAATGAAGGTTCGTAAAGATGGCTCTTCTGTTGTTAGGTTTACCCCAGACTTCACCTCTTCCTGGGTCATTCGTGAGCTGACTCTTGTGACGGCAGCAGACCTCGAGTTTCGCTTCACTCTCAACGTGACCCTCCCGCATCACCTGCTGCCTCTGTGTGCGGACGTGGTTCCAGGGCCCAGCTGGGAGGAGTCGTTTTGGAGGCTCACGGTTTTCTTCGTTGGGTAAGCTACCACCTTCTCCGCTGGAGAAGACATCCCGGCGCGTTGCATGAAAATGGATATTGTCCAGGTGTGAGCGAAGCATATGGGTTGAGTGGAGCTTAGGTTGCTTTGAGAACCCTGACATTCATGAAGTAGACGAAGTAGTCACTGGTAAGCTTTAAGATAATAGTAAACTAATTGTAAGAGATTCACAGGGTGACCCAGGAGTATAGTGGACATTGTGTTCCATCTGTGTTCAAGGGCAGTCACAGTGGAAGGTGTATATGTAATATAACATCTAAGATACATAAACATCGTATAAGATGCATGATGTCTTATTAGCTTAGGACAATGGCAGTTTGAGATTAGAAGACTAGAATGACCCTTTAAGATGTGATTTTATCCTAGAAGTGTCTTTAAAAATTGAATTAGAATGTTGGAGTTAATAGTCATATTATTAGAAACTTCGTTTCTTAAAAAAATCTTCAAGAAATGTCAGAAATTGTGATGTCATACATCTTATGGGATTTTCATACCATATCTTTAGGCATTTCCCATCAACCATTCACCACTCTCCTGTAAAGCTGGTGTTTTTAACGCCAGTCAGAACCAGGCAGTAATGGACCTCGTTGCTTTCTTCCTCAGTCTGTCCCTGTTGGGTGTCATTTTAATAGCCTTCCAACAAGCGCAGTACATTCTGATGGAGTTCATGAAAACGAGACAGAGGCAGAACGCCAGCTCCTCTTCACAGCAGAGCAGTGGTCCAGTGGATGTCATCGGCCCCCATTCGCACAAGTAAGGAGGATTCTTGTAGCGTGTGTGTGGGCAGGTCTCACCTTTGATATCACTCATTTCTGGTTTTTATTGTAAGGTAATATACATTTGGATTCCAAGTGTGTTTTTGCACAATTTTCTTTTAAGTCTTATGTGACCACTGTGATATTTCTTTTATGATGAGATAGACTTCACGTAAGTGTATCCAACTCTCCGAGCTTTAGAAGAACAGAATAAGTGGGGAGGAGGGTGCAGCTCAGAGGTAGAGTGCTTACTTAGCATGCATGAGGTCCCAGGTTCAATCCCTCGTACCTCCATTAAACTATATAAGTAAATAAATAAACTTAATTACCTCCCTCACCAAAACAAAACAAAAAAACAAAAACATCCATGTTGGTACAAATAGCATTATTTTATGATTTTTTATGGCTGAGTAGTATTCCATGTATAAATATACCATAGCTTCTTTTTTTATTAAGATTTTTCTATTGAGTTAGTCATTTTACAATGTTGTGTTAAATTCAATTTTTCAGTTATACATGAACATACATATATTGTCACATTTTTTTTCTCTGTGAGCTACCACAAGATCTTGTATATATTTCCCTGTGCTATACAGTATAATCTTGTTTATCTATTCTACATATGCCTGTCAGTATCTACAAATTTTGAACTCCCAGTCTGTCTCTTCCCACCCCCTGCCCCCTTGGCAACCACAAGTTTGTATTCTATGTCTATGAGTCTGTTTCTGTTTTGTATTTATATTCTTTTTTTGTTTTGTTTTGGATGACCCTAAGTGAAGTAAGCCAGAAAGAGAAAGACAAATACGTATGACATCACTTATACATGGAATCTTAAAAAAAAGACACAAATGAATTTATTTACAAAACAGAAACAGACTCACAGACACAGAAGACAAATTTATGGTTATCAGTGGGGAGAGGGGGTGGGAAGGGATAAATTGGGAGTTTGAGATTTGCAGGTACCAAGTACTATATATAAAACAGATAAACAAGTTTCTTTTGTATAGCACAGGGAACTATATTCAATATCTTGTAGTAACCTATAATGTAAAGAATATGAAAATGAACGTATGTATGTATCTGTATGACTTAAAAAACAAAACAAAACAGGTATTAGTGGGGAGTGTGTAGCTCAAGTGGTGCATGCATAGCATGTACAGGGTCCTGGGTTCAATCCCCAGTCCTTCTATTAAAGTAATAATTAAATAAACCTCATCACCCCCTCCTTGACAAAAAAAAGAAGAGAAGGTGGAGAGCTCCCTGATACACACAACACTGACTGCTCCCTCTTTCAGCGGGAGTTCAGGTAGAGGTGTCTTGGGTCTGCCTCGGTGTTACATTTGTTAATTCCTAATTAATTCCTAATCTTCCTAAATTCAGAAGCAGCTGCAAGAACTTTCTCGACACCTACGGCCCCTCGGATAAAGGCCGGGGGAAGAGCTGCCTGGCGGTCAGCGCCCCGCAGAGCAGGCTGCAGAACGCCCCGAAGAGGAGCCCGGCCACCTACGGCCACTCGCAGCGGAAGCACAAGTGCTCCGTGTACTACGGCCGACACAAGGCGGGCGCGGCCGGCGCGGCCGCCGACGACAGGCCGGCCGCCGCCGCGCGGGAGGACGCGTGCGCCGCTGCGCTGGGGGACGGCTGGGCGGGCGCGGGCGCGGGCGCGGGCGCGGGCGGCGGCCTGCACAAGCCCCTGGCGCTCCCCAAAGGCTGCCTGCGCGCCGCCGGCGGCCACGCCCCCCCGGAGTGCCCCGCCAAGGAGGGGGCACCGACGTGTATGTTTCCTAAGGAAACGGCCAGTAAAGGACCCGAGAACGCGGCCGCGCTCAAGGAGCGCGAGCCCTGTCCCCTGAAGCCCCCGAAGAAACTACCTGAAAGCCATCTGCCGAGAAATCCACCTCAGTACCCGCCAGACCTGCCCGAAGTTTCCAGGAGAACTAACGGTAACCTTTGCATCCTGTCTGATGACTCTTGTCTCCTGTTTGGGGCCGGTCTGTTTTGAGTGGACTTTGTTCCCACCTGTGACTTTAGGTTTAACGGTGGCGACTCAATTTCCAGTTCACGCGCAAAGGCTTATGAGCAGAGGCGCTAACTGTTGAAATACGGTCTGTAAGATGGAATGTTGAGGACGACGCACCAAGTTTTTGTTTTATTTTTTTTTAACATTTTTTATTGATTTATAATCATTTTACAATGTTGTGTCAAATTCCAGTGTTCAGCACAATTTTTCAGTGCACCAATTTTTAGAACGTCGCGGTTAAGAGTTTACTTTTCCGTTTAGTACCTATGTTAGAATGATGGGAGTACCACGTTTTACTGTGAGAATCTATGGACACCTATTCCTCATTATCTTTTTTCTTGGCTTTCCAGACTATTTATATAAATCAATCAGCCCCTCCTCCCAAAATAGGGAAAAATCAGTCAGCCCATGAAATGTTTCTGACTGAACAAAACTTACTTTCTTACCGATTTACCAGCTGCCACCATCACAGGCTCCTTGTCCCTGTTTCTTCTCTAATTGTGTCCCTTGGTTAAAAGAAGACAGAAGTTCTCTTGTAGCAAATACAGTTAATAAAAATGCCAGCAAAACTAGACGGGGAGGCTTTCTTCCATATCCATTTGTCGTTAACTCTTTAATTGATCCCTCTGGCTTCTGGCATAAGAGCCTCTGCTTATATTTTCGCATCCATCCTGACCATTTTAATAAGTGCATTTCTGTTCCTATTAAAAGTCATATCTTTGACAGTTTTTAATATGGAAGAATCAGTGGTCTTTGATCTTATTTGAAATGTCTGAATATAAATGATTTCGTATTTTTTACTTCTTGATATTGTAGAGAAGGTGGTAGATTGGATGAGTCTTATGAGCTTTATGGATTTAGTAGAGAAGAAACCAGACTGAATTGTACACGTTCCATCAAAGGACATTTCTACTTTAAAGGAAAGCCGGGGTCCTCTGAGTAGAGCATGGATTAGGCTCGCATTCCAGCACGCATTCCTGGTACCCCTTGTTCTAGCCCTCCGTCCTGTTTCCCTGGCCATAGTGCACGTGCTTGAATGGACTCCTGCTTGCAGGGTCAGCGCCATCCCCATGTCCCCTCCCCGTGGCGTGTGGGTATGCCCCCCGGATGATGTACTCAACCCGGTCTCCATGAAGTCAGAGCCTTCCTTGTCTGAGGGGGTTTATGGCGGGGCAGTGGGGACCTCCTCCCCCTTTTCTGTCACTCTCGACACTCTCTAGGGCCCAGGCTGCAAAGCTCTGTGAAAGGGCGAAATGATGGGGTGAGTCTGGTTGGACTTTTCTCTAGTTTTGTGTGTCCTTTAGGCCTGAGGACAGCATTGGACACAGGCTGACTTCACACCAACTTAAAATCATAGATGGTTTGAGGGAATTTTGTCCAGGAGTGCTTCTTCTGTGGTCCATTGCATCCATCAGGTGTCTGGGAAAATGCACCTGCAGAGTGCAAAGGCAGTGGCATTGCGGACGGATGGATGGGAGGGGCCTTCTGCATCATAGTGCTTTGTTGTTGTTGGTTTTTAATTGAACTATAGTTAGTTTACAATGTTGTGGGAAAAAAATGTTAGGGGGGTGGCAGTAATTAGGTTTTAATTTATTTTTGATTGGAGGTACTGGGGATTGAACCCAGGACCTTGTGCATGCTAAGCATGCGCTCTGCTACTGAGCTAGACCCTCCCATCCATCATTGCGCTCTGGAGGGCGTGGCCCAGCTGTGTAGTGCCAGGGCAGGGCAGAGGATTCGATTTCATGCTTCAAGTTCCTCTTGTCTGATGCTTGTGGCTTAATGCCTGTAATTGAGCTTCAATGACCACGTCATACCCATCACTTCAGCAAGTGTGACTAAATTTAATAAGGGAGCCAGTAAACACAGCGTTTGCTTGTAACATTGTAGATGGTGAACTTGCCCAGAATCTTTTCTTCCTGGGCAATGACTGGTATGCCTGTAATGCTTTATGAAATGAAATGAATCTCTCACTACAAGAACTTTTTTACAACTGCCTTTTGGCTGGCTCATCAGCATGTGAAGTGGTAGCAGGGTGGTTGCTGATCAGATCAGATCAGTTGATGAAAGAACCCTAGCTTTCCACCACGGTCATACGAGCAGATGCAAAGGTGCTAATTCTCAGTCCTGTATTTATCTCCAGAAGTCCTATGTCAGCAGGAGGCTCCTCACAGGGAAATCCATTGACTGACAGGTATTTGGTTCTGTCTGTCTTCTGTTTAGAAGACTATTCTAGGAAAACATCAGAGAGGTTAAAAAGTAAACAAATTGCCTGGCATCAAGTTAACCATTTAAACATTTTAAAGAGTTGAAAATTTAAAAAATAAGAGTGGACTGAGAAATCTAGAGGAAGAAAATTGTAGTTTGCAGGTCGGAGACGCAGTTTTTTTGGTAACATTAAGGGTGTTGGGTTCTTTTGTCGGATTTTGAAGGGAAGCATCATAACAAACTGACAGGTAGTGACAGGCAGGGACCCCCAGTGTGCAGAACACTCAGGAATGAGAAAACCAAAAATATAAGCACCTCCTGAGTCTCCACTTTCGACTTTGAGCATTAGTTCTTTCCTTATTTTGAAAAGGATTGCGCTTTGTGAAAAGCTTGTCGTTTTTATATTGAGATCCTTTCTAGAGTCTGAGGAAAACAGCCTCAGTCTTGAGAGCTGAACTCAGCCCACCTGGTGGTCTGGGAGCCTCTTCAGAACGTCCATTCACTCAGTGGAAACACTCAGTGTGTGTGCCACGTTCTGGCCATTTCCACCAAAGTACGCAGATATTTTCAGAAACACTAGTGACAAGACCACCTTTGGGGAAGGGGTCAGGGAGGTGATCTGTCTCTTGAGTGATGTCCCAAACCTGTCAGAACCCCTGAAGGCACCTGAGGGATTGTGTCTTCTTTTACTGAGGCAGTTTTTTCCCTAGTGTAACTTATTGTGTGTGAGGAAAAAAATTTATTTTTCAATTCAAGTATAGTCAGTTACAGTGTGTCAATTTCTGGTGTAGAGCGTGCTTCAGTCACACATATACATACATATATTTATTTTCATATTTTTCATCATGGGTTACTAGAGGATATTGGATATAGTTCCCTTTGCTGTACAGAAGAAACTTGTTGTTTATCTATTTTATATATGGTAGTTAGTATCTGCAAATCTCAAACTCCCAATTTATCCCCCCCCGCCCCTCCTCACCGGTAACCATAAGAGGAAAATCTTCCAAGGTGGGTGTTAGTGGCTCTGTCTAGGTGCTCACCCTTGTCGGGGAGAAGCAGACCGTTTTCTGAACAATAGAAAATGTGTCATTCCTTTCTTCCCTGCTCTTTCTCCCATCTCCTTCTGAGAAGCCTGTAGTAAATCATAAATTAAAATTCCCAACAATAAGGAAGGCTGTTGCCAGATTGCTCAGGGCTGTTTCACACCCTTGCTCTCCGTGTCAGCCTGTCGGACAGCTGTGAAGGGAGCTGCATCTTCCAGGCTTGTGTTCTGTATCCAGGAGCCCCTTGATGGCCTGACAGGATCGCAGGGCTTTGTGTGTAGCGTAGATGATCTTCTGAAATAGGTCTCTTTTCAGAGGTTTATAACTATTATTTTTTCACGATGTGATCAAAATAATAAAAACTTAGAGGTAAAGATAAAATTGCTACTGATCTCAGCACTCTAAAAGAGGACCAGTCAGCACGTTTTCTGTTGTTTCTGCCTATGATAAAATAAAGGATAATGAACTTTTAAGGTTCCTAATGCCCCAAAGCCTTGAAATTAACAGTACGTGGAAGTTCTCACCAAATTAGATGGATAACTCCAAATGTTCTGAAATACCAGTCTTCGCAGAAATTTTAAAAAATCGTCTCATTTTCTTATAGATACTAATAACTGGAAATAAAAATGTAGTGGTTTGTTCAATGCACCATGCCATTAGACTGGTTTCAGTAGGACTCTGAGCAGGATTCTGGTCAGTTCACTTGTTCCTGTTCCATTTGTTTTTTGTCTTGTGGCTCAGACACTCCTCCTCCGAGGGATAAATGGAGGAAAGATATGTAAGTAAGTGCTCTGAGTAAACAGGCTTAGTAGGATGCCCTGGAATGGTTCTGCTTTTTAAAGCAAGTACATGTTCACAGCATTTCTAAGTTCTTGAATATCGTCACGTTAGAATTTCTCAGACACTTAACAGAGGACCTGTTATTTGAATTCATTTTGTTGTTTGCCCTGATTCTCAGCCCCACCACAGGCATTACTGATTTTCTCAGAGTCTGCTTTACCTCTTCTTGGGCATGGTTTAGTGTTGGATGTTAAATTTGGATCCTTCCTAAGAAGCTTTGATGACTCATACTGAACTGAAGTGCTGTTTTTGACCTAAAGAAAATGTGAGGAAATCCATTTTCTCATGAATTAAGACTCTAGGAAAGTTGTGGCACATTTTCTTGAGAATATCTGTGTTCTGTTCATACTGATGGCTTCCAGAATCCAAAGGGGTGTCTTAATTTCTGATTTCTTTTTCTGTTTGGACCCCGTCTCCCCTGCTCTTGGCTCTTTCCTGGGTTCCTTCATCGTGTTGGACGTTTTCCTCTGTGGGTGTCGAACGCCCAACTCGTGTGGGAGAGGAATTAACACTTCCCAGCGTTTTTATAGTTATGTAACATTTATATAATTTTCTGTTAACCAAATGCAAAAGTGCTCACTTTATAGGTATTCTTTTTTAAACGTGTGTGTGTTGGCCTCGAGTGAGTTGAGTTTGCAGCGTGAGGATTGCAGAGTTGGAGGGCACTGGCCCGCCCCCTCGTGTCCGCAGCCGGCTCTGCTGCGGGGTCTTGGCGCTGGGGTCATCTCCGCTTTCTCAGGTGGCCAAGGTATTGTGAGGGAGTCTTAGTTAAAGAAAAAAGGAGAAGGTGTTGAAATACTTTGTTTCCTATGAGAGCGCTGAGGCCCGTTACCGTGGGGTTGAGGTTGACTTGACCTTTTGTCGAAGTCAGAAATAGAAGAACAAACACGAGTGAAATCACTTGAAAGGAACCTGGAACTATCACACTCATGATGTGGTCCCTACTGCGTGGTGACATCGCGCCCAGAGCCCATCCTGCAGGCTGGCCCCGCTCCCGGGCAGGTGGGCACTGACCGCGGGAGAAGGCACCGCCCTCAGGAAGTTCATGTGTGAGATGGCTGTTACCCTCTGCATTTCTCTCTGTTCTGGTCACTTCTTTATAACAGACAGGATAGGCAGAGATGGTGGTAATTCATAAACAAGGAAACTGGGGCTCAGGCAGCTTAGAGACTGACTTTGATCCTCGTGCTAGTTAGTGCCTGAGTCATACCCAGAACCCAAGATCTCACCCCTCTCTCTCCCTCCCTCAATTTAAAACAAATCGTGGTAAAATATACATAACATGAAAGTTCCCATTTTAAATGATAAAGCTCAGCGGCATGAACTGTTCACATCGTTGTAGAACCATCACCGTCATCCATCTCCAGATGTTCTGATCACCCCAGACAGAAACTCTGTACCCATTACACAGTAATTACCCCTACTCCCTTCCCCGGCCCCTGCCATTCTACTTATCTCTATGAACTTGATGACTCTAGGTCCAAGTAGAATCACACAATATTTGTCTTGTCGTGACTGGCTTATTTCAATGAGCTTAATGTCTTCAGGGTTCGTCCATGTTGTGGCCTGTGTCAGAATTTCATTCCTTTTTTTTTTTTTTTTCCATCTTAACCACTTGAGTGCACAGTTCAGTAATGTTAATTATATTCATATTGTAGTACCATGAATCATTCTTTTTTAAGGTGTTCCCTGGTATTTACCACATTTTGTGTATCCATCCATTCATCCACATACATTTGGGGGGTTCTCCCTTTTGGCTTTTATGAATAATGCTGCTGTGAACAGTGGTGTGCCCCCATCATTCTTTCCTGGACCTCTTTTAATGACTTTGTAGAACTCAATATTAAAAGTAAATTTTCACCTGTAAACAAAATCAATTTCTTAGAGCATTATGGGTGTCAAAAACCTTAAGTCTAAATCTCATTAAATCAAACGAGATCATTTGGTGTAAGGAGATTTAACTATGGGGAACACAAATGGAAATCATCAGCTAGAAACTGAATCATTTTTATTTATTCAAGGGAATAACCAGCAAGTGCCTGTCAAGAATGAAGCAGACAATTGTGAAACTTTGAAAAAGGTTGACACAAAGTCTTCTTCAGAAAAGAAGATTCACAAAGCATCTAAAGAAGACATGTGTTCTGAGAAACAGGACATACCTTCAGTCGAGGTCTGTATGCCTTTTTTTCTTGCCTATTAGAATTAAACCTATTTTTAGGGCTTAGTGTACAAATATCTGTGTGATAACTGTACATCTATATTTCATACTTTTCGAAGGGGATAGCTATACATTTGAATTTACACTGATGATTAAGGTTGATATGTTCAGAGAGTTTGTCTTCTAATTATACAGGAGATGCTAAAATAATTTTTAGTGACATCAGATAGCTTTTACTCTCAAGGAAGCTGTTCTTAGGCAAATGGTTTAACTCCTGGGTAAAGATGCTAGAATAGAACCAGGGCACATATCCAGCATCCATTTTTAGAGCATAATCTTTCTGAGTTAGAAGCATAAGCTTTTACATAAGCAGCCCCAGGACGGAGATGCCTTTCTTGCTCTGGTGTGTGGGCCCTAGTGTGACAGAATCCCAGAAGAGAGGGCAGAGCTTGTACTGATCCAGCTAGCTCTTTCGCTTCCCACCAGCGTGGGCCCCTGCAGAGTGTCTAGAAAGCAGAACTCATCCCTGTATCTCACAGGGGAAACTACAGTTCTCAGATAAAGGTGGGCAAGGTAATTAGGAGAATTACCTACTTTGGATCAGAACAAAGCGATCTGTGTATTAGCACAAGCATAGTGAAAAAAATAGACAGATAGACTGTAGTAAAAATGAAGGAAAGGAATAAAACATACAGAAGAAAGATGGAGACCCCAATCTGGAAGGAAGCATATCCAGAGACCTGAAGGAAATTGAGAATACGTCACACTATAGACTATGAATTCAATAAAATAAGAGTCTTTAGAGGCAAATTAATATGCTAGGATGAGGTTGAAAGAGGTATTATAAAGCTCAGTCAATACATGTAGACATTACGTTACATGTGCAGTGGCTGAAAATTGACTTATTGACCTGAAGAAAAGGCTTTGAGATCATCAGAGTGAATGTGTAGGGAAAAACTTGAGAGATTGAAGATTTTGGAGAAAAGGTGATGATAGATACGGGTACAAAGACAAAACAGCCCAAGGTAAGAAGGATGGTTGTCTAAGTCAATGGCCCAAAAATGGATCAGAAAAGTATTCAGAGATGTAATAGAAGAAAATTTTCCTGATGTGCAGGAAGAACTGAATTTAAAGATCCAAAGGGCACACCGTGCACACCAGGAAAAGTGGATGGACCTGGGCACATCCCAGTTAAAGTGTTGGACTTAAAGCTTGAAGAAGGGGACAGGGTATAGCTCAGTGGTAGAGCGTGTGCCTGGAGTGCATGAGGTCCTGGGTTCAATCCCTAGCACCTCCGTTAAAAAAACAAAAGTTTAAAGAATTGTGCAGGAGAGGCAGGAAGATCAAAAACACACACACTTAAGCCTGCCTCAGACTTTGGAGAAACATCTGATGCCAGAGAACAGGGGAACAGTACCATTTAGAGAAAGATGAAAATGTGAACCAGAATATTGTGTCCAGCAAGCTGGCACTCAGGCACGAAGGCAACAGGATACTTCCCTAAACTCAAATGAACTCAGGAGCCTTACTCCAAAAATGAAGATAGTGAAACTTAGCCAACTAAGGTAGACCTAAAGACAGAGAGCCAGGGTTGAGGAAGCCGTGATAAAGGTCTCTTGTTGAGGTTTCTGTCCACTTTTATATCCAGAACTAAGACCTGACAGTTACGACTGCAGCCCAGATCGCAAATGTTAAAACCTTAACAAAGCAAAAATAATAACAAAATCTGCAAAAACAGGAGGTGAAAGGTAGGTGAAAATAAGTTTTAATTTTTATGTTTCTTGGTAGAGAGCCAGTACTGTGCAAAACTGAAACATGTAGTTTAATTAAAAGGGTGAAAACCTGCAAAAATACCTTTCACTATCTTTTTCTTAACCTTAGAGAGATCCATAGGGAATTAATATATTGTGGAGGAGAAACAGTTATTTAAGAGTTAGTAATTCCTTTGGTTCTACTTCAGTTTCTTCTGTTAAGTTCAGCTAAAACTGAGCCTTAATTTTTTTTTATTGAAGTATAGTCGGTTTAGAATGTTGTATTAATTTTTGGTGTACAGCATAGTGATTCAGTTGTACATACATATATTCCTTTTCATATTGTTTTTCATTATAGGTTTATTAAATGATATTGAATATAGTTCCCTGTGCTATACAGTAGGACCTTGTTTATTTTACATGTAGTATTTGTATCTGCATATCCTGAACTCCCAGTTTATCCCTTCCCTCCTCTCTGTCTTCCCCTTGGTAACCAAAAGTATTTTTTCTCTGTCTGTGAGTCTGTTTCTGTTTTGTAAATAAGTTCATTTGAGTCATTTTTTTTTTTTAGATTCCACATATAAGTGATAACATATGGTATTTTTCTTTGTCTTTCTGAGGCATAAACTTATATTTAAAAGCAATACATGGCCCCGGTATCATAAATTATTCCCATCATCTGTCCTGCCTTCCTTACGTGTGTAAAAGTTCACAAAAATATAGTAAAAAAATAAGGTTTGGGAGAATAACCTGGTTATTTCAGAGTGGTAGGATTTTGCATGATTTTTTTTTCTCTTTCTTTAAATGACTGTGCTTAAACTCTATGTCATGTAAGTAAGTGAAGTGAGAATGATGAGAAAATCACAGACAATCCCAACTAGGAATCTGCAGCCTGCTGAGAAAGACAGGGCATTCCCACATAGTCAAGTGCTAAAATCAGTCCACCGTGGAGGTGGTGTCGGACGGGAGATGCCCGCCTAGCCTGCAGCAGCCGCGGGCAGTCCCCGGAGGAGGCAGGCACTTGTGCAGGTGGAGGGAGGAAAGGCAGGGCAGGGGACGGGAGCAGTAAGGGAATCTTCTGATGAGAAGAAGCTCAGGAGGGGGAGTAGGGGGAGTCGGCGTCCTGCCAGGGGGCCAGGGCCCTCGTGTGCCAAGTCCAAGTTTGGCCTTTATTCCCTGCATCTCAGTTGGGAACAGAATGAAGTAAGTGAGCGATAAGCAACAGGAAAGGATGGTCACCTGCTGAGGAACTTCGGGATCGAATTTTTGAAGGCACATTGGTTCACATAGAAAGTCTTTTTGGAGTACTTGGCCTGAGGGTGGCCAGCCTAGGGGCCCTGCTGCAAATCATCGAGAGCTATTGAAGCTTCGTGAACTTGGGTGGCTGGGGAGAGGGTGGATAACAAATGGGAAGCCACCTGCAGGCTGCGATCTTTTTGCAGGTCGTCATTGAGTGTCTCTCAATTCAGTTTCACCGAGGCAGGCAGAAGGCCTGTTGTAAAGAGCCCGTGCAGTGGTTAGTAAGTGCCGGAGTGAACGTGTGAATTGCGTCTCTGGAGGGTTAGTCTGCGTGTTTTGGAGGCTGGGCTGGGGAGGGCACACATGAGCAGCAGCCCTCTTGTAACCAGGCTCTTCCTCTGCCGGGGGCGTGATGCAGTCAACACCGTGTCTGGACGGGAGCCGGTGTAACCCACGGGGAGAGCAGAGGGAGAGACAGAAGAACCAGCAGGACTTCTTAGCGCCTCACTACATAAAGGACAGGACCAGTTTTTCTGCCAGAGCCATTTGTAAAAATAACTCCACGGTTTTAAGTCTGGGTAACTAGAAGATGGAGAATTGGGATTAACGTGAAAAGTTCATTTTTATGTCTGTCAAGGCAGTGTTGCTTCGAGGTTAAGAGCGTAGACTTTGCAGTCAGACTTCTTGAGTGTGAATCCAGCGTGACACTTACTCCTTTACCTTGGCTGAGCTACTCAGCATCGCTGTTCCCTCATCTGAAACATGAGGGTAATGACAGCATGCGGACCTCATCGGGTCGGGGGGGTTGGCCGAGCGAATGTCAGTGTCGAGAATAGCAGCACCAGCAAGTACCGCCCAGTGGTGAGAACCACGGGAGTGACAGGTCTTGACTGGTCATCGCCAACAGACAGGGGCGGCCGGAATGGGACCCCGGGGGGCCTGGTCACGGGAGCTACGGAGCCAGCACCTTCCATGGCAAGGCAGGCCTGGTGTCCTAGAGTCGGGAGTTGTCCCCGTGGAGGTTAGAACGGAGGGGTGACGGGCGTTCTCCCACGTGTGTACAGAGATCGGGGTTGCAGACGGCTTGATGGGGCACATATAGCAGAGGGCCGGCCAGCTCGTCGAGCCACGGAGGCAGAAGCCAAGCCATGCATTCGATAGAGGAGGACATGAGGTCATGAGTAGAAACTTCCGTGGTCCACTGCAGTGAGGTAGAAGCTGAAGCTGAGATGGGCAGGCCTGTTGGCCCCACAGCCCTGTGTCCTGGAGGAGAGGTGGGCGCTCATCGCTCCAGGCCCCTCGGTCTGCTGGCAGTCAGATGGTGCCCTGCCTGCCACACGTGGGGTGCGGGGCCCCCGTCTCAGCCTCTGCCGCCAGCCCCAGCTCTCCCCCAGCTCCTGTGCCAGACTTGCCCCGTCCGCATGTGCCCTTGGCTGTGGCCTTGCTCTCACTCGGGGCATCCTCTCCCCGGTGTGTCCTCACAATCAGGTCTCAGGGAGCACGAGCCGTGTCTTTATCTCTGTCTGCAGAGCCCAGACGCTTCCTTGACACGGTCCCAAGGGTTGTGTAAGTTCCTCCCTCCTTTCCTGATCTGTGAGCCTGGGCAGGACAGACATCTGGCCTGAGTGGGGGCAGCCGGCGTGGCAGTGGGGATGCAAGGGGTCCGAGGATGCAGCGGGTCTGGGGGACTCGGGCTGTGCTGGGTGGTCCTCAGCTCCTCGCAGTGACCAGAGTGGGTTTTCTGGTTGCGGCCTGGTCAGTCATTCCTTTGCTGTCTCTGTGACTCACTCTCAGAGTTCCGTAGAACTCTTCCTTAAAACCCCCTGAGTGTACTTTCCATTTCATTGTTCATTTGGAGAAAATCATTCTCAATAAACACATTCCCAAGTGCAGTGCTCAGTGTTTGTTTTTCTTGTACATTCTTGGGGCCTAACTTTGCAGCTAAGAAAATTGTATAAATCTGTCTGTAGCACATGGGGAACATTCTTCTAGATTTATTGGCAAAGGAGGTTGGAACCCACATTTGGGAGCCACAAACTAAATTTTAATTCCAGCATTGGCTGTTTATTTTCTTTTAAGCAGATCTTTTTCTTTTTTTTTTTCCCCTTAGAAAAGGAATTCGTGATTATTATGAAAGCATAAAGGAAGGAGGGAAAGATCTGTCCAAAATGGACTCCTTTTTGCATTCTTCCTGTGTTCTCTTCCTTCTCTGAGCAGGTGTTTAAAAACTCAGGGTCATTTTTATTGTCTGTATAGTTTTGTTATAATGTCGTACTCCTGAATTTTCTCACGTTAGAAATTCACGGGTAACTTTGTTTTTGGTGGTTACGTAATGTTCCATCATTTAGCTGTGCCCATAATCCGGACCACTCCCCTGCAGTTGGACTTTAAAGTCATTTTGCAACTTTGACTTTGCGTAAATAACACTATGATGAGCTGTTTTGTTGTTAAGTCTTGCCTGAATACCTGGTACATCCTTCCCCTAGACTTCCCGAAATAGAATTAAAGAGGATCAGCTGGGAAGGCCCCTCGTGCGAGCTGCCAGCTTGCTTTCCAGAAAGGTGGAGCAGATTTCCCCTCACACGCGGTGTACGAGAAGGATCATTTTACTCTGGTCTCAGCAGCACGGTTATTTTTTTTTGACAAAGTCTTGGTCAGTGTGATAGGTAAACAGTTGTCTTGTTTCACATCTCAATTTGCATCTCATACTAGGGGAAAGTAAGCATTTTCCTTCATTGTTTTGTAAAATTCTGAAAAACAGAAGCAACAAATCATGCATCCATGATCTCACCATGGACTCTTTAAGAATTTTATTTTATTTTTTTAAAGTAAGTTAAGCAGTAAATGTCCAACCGGATATCACTGGCCCTGCTCAGAGGCACACACTGTTAGGTATGCTGCCTCCCCAGCCCTGCCTCCTGTTTGCAGCACAGGAACGCCGTGTAAACACACTTTGTGGTTTTAAAGCCAGAATGGAAAGATGAGGCACTTGTCTATGATCTGTCTTTCCTAAAAACATACTTTATTATTAAATATTTTGAACAAACTATTCATGTTTTGGGCCTTTTCTCTTTCTTTTGTGAATTTGCATTTCATGTTCTTTGCCCACTTTTCTAGTGAACGTTAGTGTTTTTCCCTTGTGTTCTGTTAAGAACATGGGTGATGGTATTAACTCTATCAGATAGTAACAGCAGATCTTTTTCTTTGTTTGCCCTTTCCCTCTTTTTTTTTTTATTTGCTTTGACTTGTATGCGGTGGCTTTAACAATACCTTTGTGCAGTCAGCCTGTAATTGCTCTCTGATTTCTTCCTTTGCTTTTATCAGTAAAGCTTCGTAAATCGTATTTCGCACCCTGTGGCCAGTTGAATTGTCCCTCCTGCAGGGAGATCAGAGAACTTAGTTCAAACAGTTCAACAATGGTGGTGGTAACAGCCCAGTCTTCTGTAAACTGCTTGCTGTGTGTCAGGTAATTTAATGCTCACAGCCGTCTTCTGAGGAAGAAACCGAGGCAGAGAGAGGCTGTCTCCTACACGAGATTCCGCAGCAAGTCAGCACCGAGGTTCAGACCAGGCGGTCTGGCCTCAGAGATGGTGTCTCAATTTCAAGTCCACGTGGACTTTCAGTTTCCTGGTTAGTCCCGCCTCCCCGCGTGGGACACCTCCCTCCCAGGAAACAGAGAGTCCATTGTCCCTTCATCCGTCCTCCCGCGTCTTGACGAGTCTGTGGCTCTAGTTCTCCCAGTCTGCGTTCCCCTCTGTCACATCCGCTGCCAGCCTGGTCTCCCCCAGCTGCCTCGGGCCGGGGTCCTCACTGCCCGAGCTCCCCTGTCCCTCTCCATCACGCACGCACACGCAGCCAGCGGAAGGGCCACTCACTCGTTTTCTGTTCCTCCGCTTGTCTCCTGCCTCTTCGCTCCCCTGTCCACACCCGCTTCCCGGCCCGTCTGGTCTTTGCTGTGGACACTGCTCCTCCAGCACGCCCCGCATGCTCCTAAATTCACTCTCCGTATATTCATAGAAGGTGGTGATGCCCCTGACCGCCGAGGCCCACCCGCGTGTGGTTCTGCAGTACCTGCCCTCTCGCGGGCACGTGATGGCCGTTCTGACCGGGTGGGGTGGAAAGGCAGCATGCGGCAGAGTGACTCCGGACCGGCTCACCCCCTGACTCCACGGAGAGGCTGGTCCTTTTTGTGTGTGCCCCTGGAGGGACAGAGAGGCTCAATACTTGCTGTACTGAAAAGCCTTTTCATCCCTTAAAAGAAGACAGAGTAGGGCAGGAGAGGGGGAAACTGCCCTCCCCAAAGCTGGAAATCCACAAGGAGCACTACAGGAATAAATGTGGTTTGTATTTACCGTTTAACATTGGGTCATGTCTGACCATATGTCTTTAGTGTGAGTATTTAGCATCAAGCTTAAAACAATTAGCAGAAGGTCCTGGAGGATAGGGTTTTGTGTGTTTAACTTGTCATATTTTCAAAATACCTTCAGAATCAGAAAAAAAGTTAATATATACTGGGGGGAAATAGAGGAGTCTAAAGAAGAAAGCAAAAAATACCATAATCGCACCACATGTAGAGTTACAATTTCATTGTATGTCTAGTGTTGGCTGATTGTGGTGAGCGTATTGCTTTAATAGATACACGAGGCTTTCAGTGCCCAGATGTATCATGTGCAGAGTCTGTTTTAAAGGGGCAGCGTGATGGAAGGAAGAGAGAGTTAAGTGTTAGAAGGCGTAAGACGCGAACTACTTTAAAATGTTAAAGGTCAGGGGAACCCCCTCCCCTTGGGCCTGTTAGGAGACCATGCCTGATACTGAAAAGGGGAAAAAGCCCAAATTAAAAAAAAAAAGGATGTCTATGTATATAATATATGATATATTATCTATACTGTATTTGTATCTCACGCTCAATTGCTTTTCAGAACCACATTGAAAAAACATCAAGCATATTCTTGCCTTATTTACTTAAAAAGCTTAAACTTGTTTGGAGCATTCTCTGGAGTTTTGGCTGTTCTCTTAAAGTTCATCTATAAACACAAGCATAAATACATAAATTATTCCTAAGTTGAGTTTTTACGTGATTTTTGTTCAGTAGTTAATTCATGCGAATTGCACATACCAAATAAACAGGTGAAGGATGGAGGATTTATTGCCACTGAGGCTAACAGCAAGCTGACCATAAATTGCTAACAGATGTTTTGCCTTTCTAGCCCCTGAGGAATTTTATAGGCAACGTTTTTTTTTTTTTTTTTTTCTTTTTTGCAGAGGTTGAAGGAGGTAGAGAAAAAAAGGAAATGAAAACAAACTGGAGACTAAGAAATGTATGTCTCAGTTTTCACCAGTGCTGGAATGTTCTGAATCCAGACTGTGTTGGTCTTCAAAAGTTATAAAGAAAAAAAATCATGCAGAAGTTTTTTTATAATGTGTATTTAGTAAGTTTAAGCCTTTACTAAAAGTTGCCTTTTTTTTTTTTTCTTTTTAGCAAGAAGATCCTTCTAGGAAGAAGAAGCTTCAGGAGAAAAAAGAAGGAAGTTTACAAAATTTAAATTGGAATAAAAATCGAACGTGTAGAAAAAACAAGAAAAGGAGTGCTGCCCAGGTCTTGAGGTACGTCGTGTTTGCAGTCCCTTTAAAATCTTCATCCATTATTTACTCTGCAGTTTTCCATTTAGCTCTTTATCTTTCAATCTTATTTTTGTGAAGTTGGATACAGGTAATATGAGAGTGGCAGTTTTGGATTTTGAGATAAAAATATGTTATGAAAATGAATATTCTTAAAATTAACATATCTTCTGGTTCCATTTTTATTTATTTTGTTGAGAACTCCTTCACATGAACCTATTTTTAAAATTTTACTTAATGAAATGCTAAAAGCTGTGGGTGCTTTTAGGGAAAAAGCATAGACACCCCTCCACACCAGGACCTTCCTTCTGCCTGTGACACGCAAGAGCGCTGGTGGAGCGGGTCACAGAGAGAAACCCTGGGCACAGGCAGCCCAAGTCCCCACTTGATCCTGACCCCACTGGGCTGCCTGGGGTCCTGATAATGAAGGAGAATCCTCCTCATGCACAGAACCATCAGGCCCTTCAGTCCTGCAGAAGGTGGGTTCCCGGGGCTGTGGGCAGTGAGGTGCGGACACCCCGTGGTTTGCTGGAAGGGGCAGAGCCGGCCGTGAACCAGTTAGGCCCTCTCCTAGGGAACCCTTGCTTCCTTGAGACACTTAATCTCCCTGAGCTTTCAGTATCTTATCTGTGGTTATCCCATATTTCTGGGTTTCCAGAAATCTCTCTTTCCATTGAATTTTCGGTCAGTTCTGCAGCTTGAGGAATTTTTCCACCAGGTCAGGAGTGTGTGCTTTCTGACTCCAGATCCCCACCTGGTGGTGTCGTCTCTGAGTTTTGACTCCTTGGGTTAGATTTCCAACGCCCTGCACACAGGCACGGGGAGCGCCTCCAGCAGCAGTGACCTCCCTGGGCCTGGTTTTATGAAGGAGACTCAGGCCCAGCTCCCTGAACCCGCCCTGAGTGGGCGGCGAGGTGTGTTTCCTCCCTTGACGCCCCTCCGTGCCCACCACTCTGGCTTTTCTTTTGAGTTCCAGCAACTGGGGATTTCTCTTTCCTATGAGCCCAGCTCGGCACTTAACTGTGTTTCTGTCAGCTTGTCCTCTAGCAGGTCCAAACTGGTGTGGGGAGAGGGGTGCACCTCGCTGAACTTCCTCTGGTTGGAAGGGAGCTCTGGCAGAGCCTCCGCCTGGTGGCAGGAGCCCCTGATGGGGGCACATAAGATGCTACTTACAGTGTCTGTCTCCAGGTTCCCACAGAAGTTGTGATCGGGAGCTCAGACCTTAGGATTCAGCCCTGAAATGCGCCCCCTGGCACGTCCTGCTCTGGGGAGGTGACCCCAGCAGGGTCAGCAAAATGCAAATAGAGAAAAAAGAAAGATACCCATGGTCAGATGATTATTAACACTGAATCCTGGTCACTGACTGGTAGTTATTCTCATTTAGGCTGAATTATTTGAAAGCTGCAATGTGGTCTCCGGTAGAAAGGAAAAATCACCCCTTGTATTCCTTTACATGTATTTTCGTAAAAATTTGAAGGACTTAAGTGGAATAGAGAGAGAAAACTAGAGTGAAATTTCGCCAGTGAAATGTTCTGATGTGTTTTTAAAAGCAGATTTCTGACATGCTAAAGAAACAAATTAAGTTGTTAAAGAGTAATTCCCAGGTAGCTTGTAGCTCGTCAAAATGTTTTGAGAACACGATGCTTAAGGAGGTGACTGTCACTGGCTTGTCTGTTTCCTTGGCTCGTGCTTCTGTACGCCATTTAGCCCGAGCGGTCAGAAACGAGTGAGACTGTGGCTCCAACTCACATATCTAGTCTTACCTGCCACCCTCCAAACCTGCCGTGAGCTGCTGAAGTTGGACCATATGCAGTAATCATCTAAGCATTCCTGTAGCATTCTCTACGTGTTTCTGTGTTTCCTATGTTATAGGTCTTTCCTCAAGTTCACGGTCTAGCCAGAGAGAGATTAGTATTGGACTATGAACTCCTGGGAGAGGAACTTCATTCTTTGCAGACACTGCACTGTTTTTCCTAACAATATGTGGCTCGTGGTCATCACTCAGCAAATGTTTGCTTAAGTGGATGAATGAGGAAAGATTTAAGTTAACACTCAGGACCTCCCCCTGGACACCACGGGCATGTTCACCTGCTGAGAATCATATTTTACACTAGAACCAAGGAAGACATGCCAAGAGTTGTGGGTTCTGTCTCTGCACCTGCCACTTGCCAGTGGACCTTGGGCGACTCGCTTAACCTGCGGAGTTTTATTCCTCTTGCTGAAAAATATGAAGAGATTAAATGAGCATCGACTTAATTCTGATTCTGAAATGGCAAACTCTTGTCCTTAGTAATAACATCTCCCCCTTCCTCATCATCTTCTCCCCGCAGACCCAAAGAGAAGGGGTCTCCAGTTGTCCCAGATTCGTATTCTCCCCTCGGATAAGTCTTGAGGAAATCAAGTAGGTATGTTTGCAGGATAACACGTGATGTGGTTTTTTTTTTTTTTTTTTTTTTGGTGGCTCTTCCAGGCCTTCTGAACAGAGTGAATTAAAGCTTGTGTGCAGTGAATTGGAAAGGTCAGAGCTGAGTGGCGACCTGGATGTAAGAAGCTGGTGCATCCAGGAAAATCCCGGGGAAACGTGTAAAACAGATGCTGGCCTGGGACGCAGCTTACCTGCCGCGCAGGGAGAGGCAGGTATGGAGCCTTGCTGAGCTGCCCACGTGCTGCTCTCGGGGTTGCTGCTTCTCCGGGGGAGTGTCCAGTGTGTCTTGATGAGATTGTCACCTCCCAGGCAGTGTAGCTCACTGGAGCCCGAGTAGGATGCTGTCAGGAGGAGACCAGGTGCTGGGATTCTTCTGAGATTCTTTCCCTAGTGTTGTTGCCCCTCCCGACCTCCCCCTCCCCTGACACGTAGCCATTCTCATCTCTGCGCATGCAGATTCCTGAAGGGACGGTGGGTGCTTGCTCTGGACTGACTTCCTCGGGAAAGAGGGGAGTGGGGAAAAGGCAGGTGAGAACAGCGGCTGTTCTCATGCACACGCGCTAGGCGGTTCCCGCAGAGCCAGGCTGCTGCCCCGTGAGGGCTGATGGGTTGGGTCCTGGGGGGGAGGTGGTAGAGGGCACCCAGCGCTGGGTCCAGGGTAGGGCAGTGCACATTGGGTGCCAGGCGGGAGAGTTGGGGTGCTCCCGCTGACACCCATGTTCCCAGACATGTGCCCACATCAGTGCACCCGAGACAGTACGCAGAGGTAGCGGGGCTTCTTGTTCAGCCCCTTGACACGTGTGTGTTGCCTCTGGATCTTATTAGAGGTTCTTCCCACCCACTCTGGAACTCTTGGTGGACATTTTAATAAAGAAATTACCTATAAATCTCCAGTCCAGTAGAATAGCTTTGATTTTCTTGAGAGAAATGCTTGTTATTTCCAGAACCATTTTGGGGTCAAGATTATTATTGGAATTGACGGTCTGAGCCCCAGACAGCATTAATTGTCCATCTGACAGCAGAGCACTTAGCACAGCACAGCTCACCCCAGCGGTTTCTTAAGGTCCCATCATTAGTTTCAGTTAATTTTTTTTTAATTGAAGTATAGTCAGTTTACAGCGTTGTGTCAATTTCTGGTGTACAGCATCATGTTTCAGTCATACATGTACATACATATATTCCTTTTCCTATTCTTTTTCATTATAGGTTACTACAAAATGTTGAATATAGTTCCCTGTGCTCTACACTATAAACTTGCTGTTTATCTACTTTATGTGTAGAAGTTAGTATCTGCACATCTCAAACTCCCAGTTTATCCCTTCCCATCCCCTTCCCACCCTGGTAACTACCAGTTTGTTTTCTGTGTCTGAGTCTGTTTCTGTTTGGTAAATAAGTTAACTTTTCTTCTCTCTGGATGAGCAGAGGTCGCGGATCTGAAGTTGAACCTTGCCGTCTTCATAGTTTGGCCTCCCTCCTTTGATGAGAGTTGGCCTCGCCCTGAACGTTGTGTAGGTGAACGTGGCCTCTCTTCCTCCCTGCAGAGGGTTACTACCAGGATTCCAGGAAGAAGTGCGGGGAGAAGTCCTGCTCAGACTCCAGCTCGGACTGCGGCAGCTCCTCGGGGAGCGTGCGTGCCAGCCGGGGCAGCTGGGGCAGCTGGAGCAGCACCAGCAGCTCCGACGGGGACAAGAAGCTCACGGCGGGCCCCCAGCACTTCCAGCCGGCCGGTGAGTCCGGGGCTGAGTCGTGGCCCCGCTCCCCGCCCTCCTCCGGACCCAGGACGGGGGCCAGGGCTGCCTCCCCGGCCCGGAGCACAGATGCCTGTGCCTTTGAGTGTTTGCTGTGCTTTGAATTTTATCCACTTTCTTTTTCTTCCTTCCTTCCTCCATCTGTTATTATTAGTAGTATTATTATTTAAGTCTCCATCTTGGAAACAGTTGGAAGAATTCCCACGTTTTCACTTGTACATTTTTATTGTGGTATACACAACACAATTTACCATTTTAACTGTTTTTGAGTGTACAGTTCAGTGGCATTGAGTACATTCGTATTGTTCTGCAACCTCCACCACCGTCCATCTTCAGACCTTTTCCATCTTTTCAAACAGAAACTCGGCACCTAGTCAACCCCAGGTTTCCCTTCCCCGCCCCTGCAGCCCTGTGACCTCTGCTCCACTTGCTGTCTGTGAATTTGGCCACTCTGGTAGCTGGTCAGGGGAGTCACACAGATTTGTCCTTCGGTGGCTGGCTTGTTTCATTTAGCATGATGTCTTCAGGGTTCACCCATGTTCTGACATGGCAAGGTTTCCTTCCTTTTTAAGGCTGAATACTATTCCGTCATGGGTATATACCGCATTTTGTCTGTCCATTCTTCTGTTAATGGACACTACCTTTTGGGTATCATGAATAACGTTGCTGTAAACAGTGGTCCCCACTTTGAGAAATTTGAAGATGCAGGAAAGGTGGAAGCAGCATCTGTATTTCTGTGACCCAGAATTAATTCCTCTTAATTTTGTCAGATTTGTCCTAATTTTGTTTTTAAAGAATAATACTTTATAGCCTGTTCCATTTCCCCCTCCTTGAGAGACTCACCATCCAATGTCATAGACTTGGCGTGTATTCTTTTAGTCCATATTTTATTTTACATTCACACAGCCATCAACAAAATAGAGAATTGTTTTAATTTACACAAAGGAGATCGTACTTCAGGGTAGCACATTGTGGCTTGCTTTTCCCTTGGCATCATTTGTTACAGCTCAGTGTCTATGTAAGGATTTAATTCACCCCTTTTCACTGTTACAGTCGACACAGAACGTGGTTAAGCATTGTATCAGGGCAGGGATTCCCGCTGGTGTCACCGTGGCATCTGTGGGGTGCTCGCTCTGTGGGGTGCAGAGGACCCGGGCTCAGAGGGGTCGTGTGGCTCGTTGGACACACTGGACCCCACGTCTCCCTCAGAGCCCAGCCCACTCCCCCCACCTCCCTCTCCGTACAGCAGCCTCTCTGCTGGCCTCTGTTCTCCCTCCTGCCAGCAGTGGTACCTGTAAAGAAGGTCTCGTCTGACAGTCCAGGGCCCTGGTACCATAGCAACCTAGACAAACGCCCACTTGTGAGTTGATTCTGTTTCTCAGCCTTTTTCTCATCGTTGGCCCCTCCAGCAGGTGCCTTTGTGGACACCGTTTGCCTAACAACCCTCCTAAAATTTCAGTGCCACCGACATACACTGTGTATCTGTTTATTACTGTGTGCTGTGTCTCACACATAAATGATAAGCTATTCCCAGCCCCAGGAACCAAACCAGCCCCGCCCCATCTGCGGGGACAGTATCGCCAGCGTGGAGGATGCACGGACTTGGATGTAGGCCCTGCTCGTGGCGTTTTATGTGGGGGCAGGAATGGTTTTCTTGGTCACTGAAGACAGCCTGCCTGATAGAAGTGCAGCTGGGGGCATAAGGCCAGCGACAGGAGAACGAGAAAGGTGTTGCTGTGACACGGTGGCATGTGATGCAGTCTGGGGGTGTCCGGAGGTTGTATAATAAGTACCAGGAAAATGTCCCCATTATAATTAACGGTGTGAAAGACCAAAAAGGCAAAGTGTTTCTGAAGTATGATCCCACACATTTTATGCATATACATACATAAAAAAATTTTTAATTAAAAAAATTAAATTACTCAATGTGTAAATGTCAGTTTAAAGTGAAAATCACTCATCTGCGGTTAATGATATTAGCAGTCTGTGTCTTAATATATATACAGTTGAATTATGCTTGTAAAAACTTGTGATCCTCTCTTTGTTTTTATGCAGGAGACAGTGTTTTGCAAAGTGACTTTCCCCCCGAAACCCCCATCATCTTGAATCTTTCTCATAACATCTGCAACCCCACGTAAGTGTTTCATTTTCCAGCTTTTGCAGTGTGTTTTAGGTACTGCTTTTCCTGTCATTCAGTGTGTTTTTTCTTTGCACTTGGTTCTGCAGGCGAAAATATAAACACCTTTTAAGGATGTGAGAAAGTAAAGTCTGATTTTATTAACAGTTCAGAGCATGTGGTCCCTCCAGGTGAACACGGTCCCATGGGAGCATCGGGTATCGCTGGTCCTTTCAGTGATAAGGCCACGTTAGAGAACATCTCATTCCTGAAAGTAGGAAGAACACGAGTTAGGGATGGGAACCATCTACTCTTTGCTAGGACTCGAAATAAAATAGCACTGATGATTCAGAAAAGTTTGCAGGAACCTAGTTGACCCGCATTTGTAATTTCGCCGTGTGCTGATTTCTGCAGCATCGGACAAGATAAACAAGCCCCATTTACTGAGAGAGAGAAAGGGAGGGGACGTAAGAAGGAGAGGGCTTCAGAGTGAGAAGTGGAAGGAAGTGTTAGGCTCCTTGAGGGGACAGGAGGGTGTCATTCAGTGGAACTGGACAAGGGAGGCTCTGTGCGAACTGTTTCTGTCTGGGGTAGAGAGTAATTTGGGGCAGAGAACTGCTTCCCACTGGTGGGAGGTGGATTGGAAACTGCAGATCGATGCCCGAAGTTACCTTGGTTAAAACGTGTTGTTGTTTATTAAAACAAGACTTGGCTGGATCTGGGGAAGTTAACATTTCCAGCCCTTTTCTGGGTGTGTAACATTGTGTCTCCAGTATCCGTATGTTTTTGAGGGGAGGCTTTCATGTAAAAACTCAGAGTGGGTCATACAAATTCAGTATTTCCTTGTTCAGAAAGTCAGTAGTTCCCCTCTTCGTGCTCTCCCCGCAGAGATGCGAGTGACCTCCCCCGGTTCTCGAATGCTGCCTGTCCCAGCCTTCCTGCTGGACCTGCGGGTGTTGAGGAAGACAAAGGTGAGGCCTGTTCCTCTTGCTCGGGATGCCGGCCAGGGGTCCCTGTTGCCCTGCTGGCCGGGGAACTGGGGGGTGGATGAGGCAGGCTGGGGACCAGGGCCCAGGGCCCCATGGCTCTGGGTTTTCGTGCCTCGGGAAGGCACCTGTCCTCTGCACGGGCATCCTCGGGGCCTCTGACTTCAGCTGCCCTTCTGCACTGGCCCTCAGCCCCCTCCTGGTAAACGAGGCACAGATGGCCTGTGGCCCCCAAGCAGCAGTGTGCCTCTAAATACCACTGCCTTTAGTTCCCTGTTCCCATCCGAGATGGCAGAAATAGAGGGTGGTGGCAGGCCAGCTGGAGAGCCGACCGAGGGTGAGGGTCTGTCACCTGTATCAGCCGACCTCCGCTTCCCCTGCGTCTTCACCCTCCTCCCTTTGCTGCAGAAGCCTGTTGGCCGGCCTCAGTGACCAGCCTTCCTCCTGCCCCAAAGCCCACCGATCTCTTAGCTTCTGCCGGCCCCTGCCAGGCGGGGGTCTGTGGCCCCAGAGCGCAGAGTGCAGACCCGGCGGGAAGGAAGCCTGTTCCTTCCTGGGTCTGTCCCGGAGGTTACCTCCAGGCCTTCTTCTCCCTTTCCCCTCCCCTTAACCTCTCTCGCCTTGGTTGGTCTCGTGGCTCCTGTTTTCCTCTTGTGCCTCCTTCCTCCCTAACCCGGTCAGGGCTCTGCAGGGTGAGCCTGGTGCGTTTCACCCTCCGGGCATGCTCGGCTCCGATACGCATGTTTGCTCATGTAAATCGTGTGGGAGCTAAACGCTGCTCTGCACAGTGGAGCTGTTCTACTATGAAGGCATGAGGCTTCTGTGCTGTCCTCTGGTCACATTTTGGACTGGCTGTCAAATTATCAACAGAAATAAATGAACTGTGAGTTCGATCTGATTACTAGTCCAGTAAAATTAGTTTTCAATGAAAAGAACCTCTTAAATTCAGTAATTTGTTGAGGTGAGATTTGGGATGTTTAAATGGTACCACCTTTTTTCTTGGAGGTAATAGAAGAGGGAGAGGATGTAGTTGATGGTGGGGAAGGAGAAAACCTGTGTCCAACAGACACATCTCAACGTGTTCTTCTGTCTTTGTTTTGTCATCAGTTTGGAGAATTGTATGTCATCTAGTGTCTTAATCCATGGGTGTGTGTGTGTGTGTTTCAGGTGTCTTTTACCTTGTCTTCACTAATAATCTATTTCTTTTTGACGATGGGTTACAATCCCTGGCTAGACCATAAAGTCACTAAAGAAATAGAACTTGTCCACAGTTCCTGTCTGCAGAGCCCCGGTCCTGTCCCTGTCTCCCTGCCCATCACCTCCCTCGTGTGCGCAGCCTCAGTTCTCTGATCTGTTGTTACATCACTTCCCCGCCTCCCCTCCCGTGATCGCACCCCCTATGCAAAGCCGCAGTCGTGCTTCTGCCCGGTTCTCCAGCTTCTCTGCCTGTTTCTGTGCTGATGAGCGAGACTGGAACACAGCTGCTTGTCAACACGCTATCCTCCCCGGGCAGCGGCTGCATCTCCCTGGGCTCCTCACCCCCGACCCTCCTCCAGCATCTCTGCCTGGTTCTCCTAGTCGATCTTGCGTCCTGTTTCGCTGGGGAAGAGAGAAGCAGTTAGAGATCTTCCCCTGCTCCATCTGCCACCTGTCACCCTTGCTCCTTTCGTGTTGCGACCTGTGGGGTGCCAGTGCAGCCCTCCCCTCCAAGGGTCCTTGCCAGCATCGGGTTTTCTCTAAAGAGTCGTTCCCAGCAGCGTGCAAATATCCTGTAATTCTCCGGTCTTTGAAAAACCGACAGCAGCCAAAACCCTCTCCCTTGACCCTGTTGTCTAGTGGCTCCTGACCCCTTTGTTTAGGGGAACAGCTTGCTGATTCCGACCCCTTTCTCTGGTTCTCCCCCAAACCCTGTGGACTGGCTGTGCTGTGATGCCCTGAGGCAGTGTCTGCAGGGCACCAGTGACTTCCTTGTCTGCAAATCCGACACTCTGTCCTCTGTCTTCAAGTCGACCTCCTGTGGACCCAAGACATTCTGCTCTGGCTGTACCCTCCGGGGTCCCTGTGCGATTCCTCCTCCCCTCTGCCATGCTGGACGCTGTCGCCGGGAGGCCAGGCCCATGCTCCCCTGCTGGTCGTGTCCCCCTCACAGCTTCTCCCCCTCCCCCAACAACTCCCACCTCTGTACCTTCAGTCTGGCCTCATACAGCCACTTGCCACGTGCCCTCTGTCCTTGGGGGACGCACAGATGTCCCAGAGTGACTGCCACCTCCTCCCTCAGTCCTGCTCCTCACCGGCTCCCCACTTGGTCTGTCTTGTCACTCAGGCCAGAAATCTAGGTGCCAGCGTCGCCTTTTTCCTTGTCCCCCACGCACAGTCTGTTGTCTTACTCTCAAAGCCGTCTGCCTTCCAGATGCATCCAGCGTCTGTTCACTCCTCCCACCTCCACCGTGACTGCCCTGGTCCAGGCCGCTGTCATCCCTCACTTAGGTAGTCACCGTGACCACCGGACAGGTCTCTCTGCTTCTGCTCTCTCCTCACTACTGTCTCATTGTTTTCTCTTCTCTTTTTTTTTTTTTTTGAGGTGTAATTGATACGTAACATTATATGAGTTTCAGGTGTACGGCATAATGATTGCACATCTGCATATGTTGCAAAACAGTCAGCACAGCGAGTCTGGTTAACATCCGTCACCACCTTGCCGTCTATTTTTAACAGCAGCCAGAGGGATCGTGTTAAACCTAAGTCAGATCACGTCACTGTTGAGGACTGGGAGGGGTCTGAGGCGTTCACCCTAACCACAAGCTAACCAGCTAGTCTGCCACGATTCTGCAGATGCTGGCAGAAGACAGGGAACTCCTGGGTCAGAGGCAAAGGACGTTTAGCACCGCAGGCAGCCCGGCACACTTCCTTCAGGCCCCCTTGCTGCCAGTCTCTTGGCCGCCTGCACATGCAGTGGTCAGTGGTTGCATGACAGGAAAGGAGCCCTGAGCTAATGGAGCCCAAGTGTTTTTTATAAGAGGCAGGAGATGTTACCTTTATTGTGTTGGACAAAACAAACTTGCCCCCTGCTCTAAAGGGAGACCCTGTCTCTATCTTCTGAGGCTTTGTTTAGCAAATACCCTTGAAATGGTAGGTCAGAATGTGGACAGCCAGAGCATCGGGTCTCAGGAAGTACAGGAAGGTGAGACCCACAGAGGACAGTCTCCTGGCAGCACACATGCCCCTTGTTTCTGTGTGGTCTTGGCTTCTGGTCCCTTTGCTCATGAGGACATCACTCCGTAAGCAGTTCTTGGTTCATCTGATGGACAGAAGGGGGCAGTGAGTCTCTTAATTGGCTCCTACAGCATCTAGTTCCCACTGCTCTCAACAGGACTCAAGCAGCAGGGTGCAGCTGCCCTGCAGCGCTGACTGCAGCCCTGCTGCGCAGAGTCCCGACCCAGCCGCTGAGCGAGGCCGTAAACCCCCGGTCTTCCTTGGGAGGCCGGGCGGCTCGCTCCTCACGTCTCTGTCCTGACCTCTCCAGGCACGGCAGGAGGTGTTAGTGACGGCTAGACTGGGCCTCGGCCGGCCGGAGGGCGTCCAGGGCACTGCTGTCCACAGCAGCCCTGACCAGTGGGCTGAGGCTGCCCTGAATGACTTCTGGGCCAAGGGGGTGTCTTTGACCACTTCAGCTCATTTTAGCAAAGTTTATCCCACTTTTTCTAATTGGACGGCTCCCTCGTGGTGAACACTGCCCGTAGGAGGTGCGTGAACCACAAGTGATCCTTCTGGGAAGCTCCCTGCATGGCCAAGGGTAGCCCCTCATTGAGAGACCTCCACACTATGAAAGCCACGTGGTCTAGGGGTGCTGTTTCTTTAAACACTCCAAGGTCTCTCTGGCCACCCTGAGCGGCCAGTCTCCGGGTTTACAGGAGGGGGACTACCGCCATCTCCCACACAGCAGGTGCAGGGAGGTTTGTGTCTACTTGTTGGGCTCCCCCCATGGCAGAGGCACAGGCAAGCAGTGTCCCCAGTGTAGCTGGCTGGCTGGCAAACCTTTGGGTTTCCAAGTCATTTTGAATGGTTGAGTCACGTCTTTCTATGTGGAGGCACTGCCTGTGTGCAGATGGCCAGCCTGTCCCTTTAGTCCATGCCACCAGCCAGTGGCATCCATCTGTCCATCTATCCATCCATTTATCCATCCATCCATCCATCCATCCATCCATCCATCCCATGAGTGACTGAGCAGTGGCTATGGCATTGAAGGCGGGAGACCAGCAGAGGTGCTGACAGGTGTTTTGCTGGGAGGTGCACGAGTGGGGCATCCCCTGGAAAGGTTAAGGGGGTCGGTGATCAAACTGAGTTCAGAACCGTGTGGCGGGTGTTGGCGGACCCAGCAGTCAGGCCTTTACCCAGCTTTAGAGAGCCATCCCCAGCCCTGCTCCTTCCTGAGGAGGGGTCCGGGGGCGGTTCTGAAAAACTGGTATCACTCATGTCACTTTGTGCCCCAGGCCTCCTGGAGTCCACGGTGGTCCCTCCCCAGGTGTTGACATTGGTCCCCACCCGCCCCACTGCCACAGAATCCTGGTGTCTTATCCCCGGGGCTGCACCGTTTCCCCAGCTTCTTACTTCTGTTTGTTGTTTGGCTCTGCTTACTTGAATGCAAACATGTTCACTGCTGTGTCCTTGGAATCTGGGGGCTTTGCAGAAAGCGGGCCCATGAGTACCGTTGAGTCATCACAACGGTCTTGTAACCTGGGTCAGGAGACGATGGTACCTGCCGTCTGAGGTAAAGGTCAAAGCCGCCTGCTGTGTGTTCACTTGACGTCCGGACGGGGCTGGAGGAGGGCAGAAGTGGTCCCCACGATGGGGGACCGGGTTGTGCTTTCTGGAGGGAGGTGAAGTTGAGCTGGTCCTGCAGGGCCGGGAGGTGGACTGAGATGAGAGGCTGATCCTCTTCCCTAGGTCTGTACCCGCCGGGAGACCTGTGGCCCTCGCAGCCCGTGTGTGTGACGAGCGGCTTCAGCTGCGCCCTGGAAAGCGGCGTGCCGGCCGGGGTGCAGGGACCCGCCCCGCTACCCAACAGGTACGGCCTCCTCTCCCACCGGCGACCGGAAGATGGCCTCGCTTGGCCCCGTGGCGCCTGAACTGGGTGCTGCCACCTGCCTGGTTGAATCGCGATGTCTTATAAATAACAAACCAAGAACTGAGAGAAACACGAAGGGGAAAAAGTAACGTAGCTGGTGACCATGTCATTGCTTCACTTTTTAAAAAGATGAGCTATTAATATATTCAATGAAAAGATGAACTATTAGTAGATTAGAGACAAAATGGAAAAAACAAAAACGGTCGCTCATAATTCCTACTTGCTCACAGAAGACAAACTGTCATTTTTCCATGGCATTCATCTTGCACACATTTAAACATCAAAAGATCGAATAGTTTGAGTACTGGGAAATCGTTACCCAATGGCAGTTTCTTAAATTCACCATCGGATATGTCATTCAATTGTGAAAACTTGAGAAGATGTTCATATCTATGTGTAATCAGAGTCCATTTGAAGTTTTGTTGTTTGTTTGTTCAGCTTATTATAGAGGTATTTACTTTCTTACTTTCTGTAGTGAAAGTCCACATTGGAATTGGGATCCAAGCACCTACCACGAGTCACAGTTTGTGTGGTTGTGGTTTACGTGAGCGAGTGCTGGCCCTGCCCCGAGGGTGGGCTTTAAGTAGCGGGACATGTTGAAGCCCCTGGACGTGTGCTGGGACCCTGGATGGCATCCAGCCCTCCGCATGTTAACAAAGCCACAGCCACAGGGTCTGCCTCCCGTTAGAACAAACGTGGGTGGACGCTTTTTGGAGTCTATACCTTTTAATTAGCAGTGAGAGCCAGTTTTTCAAATACTGATCTTGCTCATTACATGGTTGCTATCTGACACCAGGTGAGAATGATTTACAGTCTAAATGGAAGTAATTCTCTGGGAAATGAAAGCTGGGTTTGGACCCATTCCCCTTATCCTTGGGTAATTTATTTGCTTTTCATGATAAGAGTCTCATTTAAAGAAAAGCTCCCCTGGCCCCCTTTTCTCCTGGGTCCTTGGCTCTCTCTGCTCAACAGATCAAACTCCCATCTCTGAGGGTTTTTTTGGGAATTACAATTTACATACAATATCACATTAGTTTCAGGTGTACAACACAGTGGTTTGATATTTGTACACGTTGTGAGATGGTCACCATGCAAGGCTAGTCACCCTCTGTCAGCACCGTTATTCCGACAGTCCTGACCATTTGCCCTGGGCTGTGCTTTTCACCCCCGTTGTGAAGGAAGTGGGCGTCCAGTCCGAGCCATCCAGCCTGCAGTGGTAGGTCGTGGGTGATGAGCACACTGAGTTAGTCTTTGATTCCGTGACGATAAAGTACACCACTTATTTTCCAAAATTGAGGGACTGGCAGTGATGAGGATGCTAGGCAGGTAAACCGTTTTCCTCTTTCTTCCCTTGGTCAGTTGACATCCTGTTTCTGAGACTAGACCTCTTGCTTTTTGTAGCAGTTTCATTGATTGGAGCGCGACCTGTGAAGGCCAGTTTCCCGGTGTGTACTGCCCCCTGGAACTGAATGACTACAACGCCTTTCCAGAAGGTAGGAGCTGTTTGGACCATCCCAGCGCCATCCTTTTATTCTGGGAAAGTCAAAGCAGAGAGGGTGTGGACCTAAGACACCAGCTGCAAAGAATGTGGCCTTTGAGAGCCATCTAACAGGAGGCTGCTCAGTCCTTCCTGTAGGTCCTGCCGTGTGTCATTTTATGTGGCCTCAAGAAGCCCCTCAGCCCGAGTGTACAGGGGCTTCTACACAGAACCCTGATCCACCCAGTCCCTCAGATCAGGCGGGACGGGCTCGTCTGCATTTGTGTGGACCTAACATTGTGGGTGGTCTGTCGGGAGGCCAGGGCTTTAGTCGTTACTCTTTAGGCAGACACATCCTTGGTGAGATAGAATCATTTACCTCCTTGTTCTTCAGCATGTCCTGACTCTTCTGCCCCTGGGAGATGCTGCAGAAGGAAGGAAAGGAGCTCGGAGGGGCAATTGTGGGAAATTACAGATGCCTGGGCTGGAGTCAGCACAATTGCTTGTACTGATCTGGGTTTTGGCATATGCAGTGCTCTCTGATAGCCACAAGGGGGTGCTGTGGGCACTTTCTCCCTGCGTGTGAGGCTGTGTTTATTATCTTCTTACTGACAACTGCGAAGTGCCTGGTGCCTTCTGCTCTTAAATCAACGCATTTGGTGTGTGTGCAGGTGGCTGACAATGGCATGACAGGTAATAAAGGAAAATTTTCAGCATTAATAAGAATCTTGACACTATTTAAATCTATGGTAGTATTTACACTACCCATCACATTATCAAATACAGAAAATCAAGCCCAGAGGAACTACATCCTCCCCGAGGGCTTCCCAGGTGATGTGTCTCAGGGAGTAATTACTTTATGTCTGTATTTCTTTTCATTTTTTATGTTTTTTTTAGGGGGGTTAATTAATTAATTAATTTCTTTTTGGGAGTATGGCTACTTTATTTCTTTAATTCATAAGCAAAATATGAAAGTTATATTTTTCTTCATAGATGCTTATTTGTGTCTCTCCCTCTCCCATCATTTGCAACCTTCTTGTTCACTCCCATCCCCCAAATAATTGCTTTGTAAATTCAATTTTAAAGATCCTGCTACTTTGGACCCACTTCTCTGACTGTTTAGTTGATGATTTAGTTTGTGCTAATTGGAAGTTTACCTCATACTGTCTATGCAAAACAACACATTTTGTTAAGAGTCACGGAAATACGCTGCCAAGGGTATGGGAAGTCTAGTATCAGCCATTAGGAGACAGATGATATTAACTACAGATCAGGGTTACGAAGCTAAACTGGAAGACAGTTGGTTATCAATGAATTGCCTCTCAGAGTAAAACTGTCCCTATGAGTAGCATGTTACAGATGACAAGACGAGTCTAGACCAGTGATTCTCAACCCTGGCCCCATGTTAGGGTTTATTTATTAATTTTTAGAGGAGGTACTGGGGACTGAACCCAGGACCTCGTGCATGCTAAGCACGCACTCTACCACTGAGCTATACCCTTCCCCCACCACGTCTGTCTTTAACTGGTCATATCGTAAGGCCTGGAAAGCTTTTTTTGCCTGAGAGTGAGAATTCCATTCTTTCCAGAAAAATGTTCACTTCTGTCGATGTCTCCCATTTGTCACAGAAAACATGAACTGCCCCAGTGGCTTCCCCTGTCCTGCCGCAGTTCAGACGGACTTTGCTGACCACAGCTCCCAGTCTGCCTGGAACAGCCCCCCCAGCGTGCCGAGCACCTGGGGACACGCTGGTCTCATCAGTTCTCCGGTCAGTGCCGCCCGCCCTGCTGCCTGGGCCCCGGCTTCTTGCTGGTGCTTCCTTCCCCCTGGGCTCACCTGAGCTTTAGAGCTGGGTTCAGATCAGCTGGAGAGCCTGGCCGAGGCCCTTTGGTCACCGGCCGCACTCTGCGGGGCCCTTGCACGTAGTTAGACCGGGCTGGGTGGGGTGGGTCGCTGCAGACACCAGTGGCCTGGCCACCCAGTGACAGAGACACCCCGGCCACACGGAGGAGTGATGGTTGTTGATAAAAGCGAACTCAGGCCAGGAAGCTGTCTGGGACACAGCTGTGTTTCTGTGGTCCTGCTGACCTTTCAGCTTTGGGAGGAGGTGAAATAAACATCCCAGGAAGGTCAGTCAGTGGTAGGCGACCAAGGCCCGGGGGCTTCCTGCCCCTGAACACGCTCTGTGCTTAAAAGCCCGGCCCTTCCACCTTACTCAGCCCTTTCTTACAGAGAGAGGCGTTTGACTGTGGGTCCTTCCTGGGGTTGAAATAAGTTGTTCTAGCTTGATGGGGCGCTCACAACCTTCCGTTTGAGAGAAATGGAGTGACAGCAACCCAGATTGTTGAGAATAATTTAGTCACTTCCAAGTAGCTTGGACTGATACCACCGTGGCATCCACGGCTGTGTAGTCAACCTTGACATTGACATTGCCTATCTAAGGTGTCTTTATTTTTTTTAACTTTTTTTTTTCCCTCCTCATGTACACTTCAGCCCTACCTCACAAGCACCCGAAGCTTGTCTCCAATGTCTGGACTTTTTGGTTCCATCTGGGCCCCTCAAAATGACGTATATGACAACTGTTGCCCTGTCAGTCCCACCACGGAGCACTCGACTCACTTGGACAACCAGGCGGTCATGTGCAAGGAATACTACCCGGGGTTTAACCCGTTTCGTGCCTACATGAACCTGGACATATGGACTACCACAGCCAACAGGAACGCAAATTTCCCGCTGTCCAGGGACTCCGGTTACTGTGGGAATGTGTGAAAAGAAGAATCGGATTTTTAAACAATGTGAATAAAGAGGCTTGTGTTTGGATGACTAGCATAAACTGGCTGTTGAAATAGATTGACATTGGTGGATATTTTGGCACTTTTATATGAAAATAAATTTTTTTATGAAATCTGGGTGCTCTATTTTTTTTTTAACCCTTCGCAAATCAGTGGTAGAAACTAAGCATCTGGGCGTTGGACCTTCACAACTCAAGAAGTGCCTCAGATGCGCCAGATGTTTCTGTTAGAACCGGGGTGACTTCTCAGCAGGTAAGAGCTGAGGAAGAAGCGGCCAATGTGGTTCCCTCCCACCGTGGGCACAGGAATCCAGGGAGCCTGCAGACAGCAAATGTGATCGGCGGCACCCCAAGAGGTTCTGATCTGATGGACCGTAGCTCAATCAGGCTTTTGTTTCAAGCTCTCCGTTGACTGGAATGTGCGGCCGGTGTTGGCAACTTCGCCGATGGTCGCTGGCCTGGATGGACCTGCTCTGTCCGGGTGGAGGGGGCTCTTTGCAGACCTGGTGGGCACAGCTAAGCAGGGAGCCCGGCGCTGTTCTGCCGTCCGTCTGGCAGGGATGTCCCCTCCTCTCCGGCAGGCTGGTCCCTGGGGCGGGACAGCAGCACGGAGGTGCTGGTAGGTGTTCGGTTCCCCTCTGAGGGCACAGGCTCCTGCCCAGCACGGGTGCCCAGGGACCAGGGCCTGATGCACATTGGCTGGGCTGGTTTGTATCTGCTTGTCGGTGATTTTAGAAATCCACGTGGTGGTGGAAGTATGTTTGTATGTGTAAACTTGGAAGACATTTTAACTTTTAATAAAAATGCCTTATTTTTACATTTTGTTTTGTCTTTCTTAGAAATTCAGTGGGATGGAGTTTCGAGTGGAATGCCGGGCTTGCTTGCTTTGAGTTTCTTTCTTTCTGCCGTGGTTGTGTGGGGCCTGGCTGAGCAGGGCGAGGGCACCATACACTGGGGACTGCCCTTCTGTCAGGAGCACCTCCAGGCATGCTCTCGGGTTCCCCAGTTAGAATCCTGATCTGAGTGAAGCAGACCCTCGTCCCCAATACTGGATAACGCTGAAAAAAATAATTTACGTTCTAGGTATACACCCAAGAGAACTGAAAGCAGGGACTTGAACAAATGTTTACACGCCATGTTCACTAAAGCACTATTCACAATAGCCAAAAGGTAGAAACAACCTAAATGTCCATCAGTGGGAGAAAGGTTAAACAGAACGTGCTGTAGACGTACAATGGGATGTCACTCAACCTTAAAAAGGAAGGACATTCTGACACATGCTATGACCTGAATGAACCCTGAAAACACGCTGAGTGAAGTCAGCCAGTTACAAAAGGACACATACTGTATAATTTCACTTACATGAGGTACCTTGTGTAGTCAAATTCAGAGACTGGAAGTAAAATAGAGGTTACAGGGGGCTGGAGGGGGGAGGCGGGTAGGGAGTTGGTGTTTAATGCAGACGGTTTCAGTTTGAGGATTTGAAAATATTCCGGGGATGGGTCGTGGTGGTGGTTACACAACAGTGTGGATGCACTTTATGCCGCTAGATTATACACATAAAACGGTGAAGGTAGTGAGTTTTGTGTTATACGTGTTCTACCAAAATAAAAGAAATAGTATTTAGGTTGATGAAAAAAGGCCCCAAAGCATTTTCAATTTTGAATTCAAAACTTCCCCACTGGACTGAGTCTAGACATTAAATACACGTTCTGCTCTCTCCTTGGTCCAAGGATCTAATTTTCCCCCTACTTTCATTGACCCCTCAATTCCCCTTCAGGGAAACATGAGAAACCAAAACAAGTATTTATTCCACTATACACAAAAGAAAGTAAAAAACCTTCACTTCAGCTGGAATATTATTTTCAGCCATAAGATAAAATCAGTCGTGGGGACCTGGAAGTTTTTATTCTTTTAAAAGTACACACTGAGCGCCTCCCAGGAGCTGGGACCTGCCCCGCGGGCTGTGGGTGCAGCAGAGAACAGGACAGATGAGGTCCTGCTGGCACATTCCAGAAGCAGGATTAGGGAAAAAGCCCACAGAAGGTTCAAGGAATATTTTGGGTATGACATGTGCTGTGAGGGCAGTTCAGGGTGATGTGATCAGCTCGGGGGAGGTGGCAGTGGGGACTAGGGGTGGGTGGGGAAGGTCTCCTTGAGGAGGTGCATCCCAGGTAAAACTTGATGAGGATGAGGAGAAAGCAGAGGGACGAGCAGGTGCAAAGGCCCTGGGGCAGGAGATCGAGGGGCAGGGGCCCCATGAGTAAGGGACACAGGGGAAAGAGGGGAGCCAGCAAGGTGGACAGAGGCCACCTCTGTAAGGCCTTTTTGGCCACCAAAGAGAGAATGGGAAGTCCAGCGAGCAGTACCTGGAGAGTCTTAAGAGAGAAGGAACATTACCCCATTTGAGTGTCAAAGAAATCACCGACTGCTGGCAGGAGAGCTGGTACTGGGAGTGCGGGAGTAACAGTCACAGCAGTCAGAGTCCCCCATCCCATCAGCAGGATGAGGGACAGGACAGGCAGGTTGTGTGTGGACAGGCTGGTTGAGGGGGTGCAGGAGGTGAACACCTCAGACTGGGAGGCAATGGCAGAGAGCTGGGTCGTGGTGATGCCCCTGACTGAGAGGAGGAGACCGGGCAGGGGCGGGGGCCTGAGGGTTGCATGTCAGACGGGTTCCGTGTGAGAGGCCTCGTGTGCCAGTGGAGACAGCGTAGAGGTAGCCGCACCGACAGATCAGAAGCCAGGTGAGGCTTAGGGCTGGAGCCGTCCACTGGGGCATCCTCAGCCTGCCGAGGGTTCTAATGTGATGGGAGTGAGTGATGGGGGCCTTGCGAGGAGAAGAGTCTTAGGGAGTGAGCCTGGGACCTCACATTTAGTAGAGGAGGCAGCGGCAGAGAAGATCAGAAGGAAACACTGATGAGGTTGGAGGAAGCCAAGAAGGGGAGGCAGTGGCCAGCATCAGGTCAAACGCTGGAGGACCAGGTCAGATGAGGGAGCCGTGAGGGACCAGCCAATGACCGGCACTGGTGTCGTCACCGTCCCAGCTGGAGCCAGTGGACACCAAGCGAGGTGGCGGGGGAAGGTCAGTTGTGAGGGGAGCTTCGAAACAGGCGGTGGATGGGAGGCTGAGGGGGGCGATGGCCCAGCCTGCTGGCGTGCAGGGGACGTCAGAGCAGCAGGGAGCAGGTGGGCTGCGGGGAAGATGCAAGTCACCTTCCTGAGCCTGGACGGGGCAGGGGCGCGGCGCCCCCCATGGTGGGAGGTAGGCAGACCCAAGCAGAAGTGATGGAGCTCCCTCCTGTTTCTGTCGGGTACCTGCTGCACATCACGCACTGTACACGCCTGTTTTGTGGATCACGTTGTACCGGAACCCGGCCACTCCTTGTTCGTTCACCTAAAGGGGCAGAGTTGTTGCCATGGCCTAAAATATCTACTCCAGTCCTTTACAGAAAACGTTGGCTGATCTTCGCTCGAGGGGACAGAAGGGCAACAAGAGAGCAGGAGCCTGGGCCTCCAGCTCCACAGAGGTGCCTGCAGCCCCGGACCCCTGACTCTGCAGCGGGAAGGGAAACAAACTCTCGTTTCAGCTACTGTTGTCGGGTCCGTTACAGCATCCACACGCACACCCGCCTCCGCACATGTCCAGGTCACCGCTGTCTCTGGCACCTGGCGTGGTGTCTGCTGCACAGGAGGGTGTGTAACAGGATGCGTGGGAGGGGCCCGTGTGAGTTCAGCCATCTGGCCGTTAAAGAAGAGAGTCTTCATGATTGGAGAATACTTCAATTACTCTGGGATTGGCCGCAAGCAAAGGCACACTAAACACACATACGTACACGTGTCACATGCCAGTCTCCACATGTAGAGCTCTTCACGACGGTTGTTACTCTGCTGGATTATGCTGCCGCTGGGGGAAACTCAGGGATCCCTAGAGTAAGCGAGGCGGGAGAGGAGACCGACCCCGCCTTCCAGGAGCTTAGATTTTAATGAAGACTCATCAAAGAGCATCCCCTTTGAGGCCAGATGTCGTGGGGTCTAACTCCAGCTTTACTACCTTCTCAGCTTCCCCGTGCCTCAGTTTTCTCTTCTGTAGAATGGAGCTAATAATGGCAACAGACCTCATAGAGACGTTGTGAGGATTAAATGAGCATTTACATAGTGCTTGGCATGTAGTAAGCCCTCAGTTGGCTACTACTGCTGTTGGTTACGCTTACTATCATCAATTTAAATGAAAGAACCTGAAACAATAGGCTGCCTATGAACTTAAGTCTCAGGGTCTGTAGGGGCAAGTGAGGCAAGCACTTTCTACATGGCTGATGAGATTGTAAACTGGTTGGCGATGTGTATTAGGTACCTGGAAAACTCTTCTAGGAATTGACTTCTAAGGAAAACTGTAAAAGATGTGCACAAAAATTGGGTATCAGTTTCCTACTGCTGCCATAAAAACTTCCCACAAATTTAGTGGCGTAAAACAACACACACACACATACACACGCATATTTATATTTTTACAGTTTTGCAGGTCAGAAATTGAACACAAGTTTCACTGCACTCAAACCAAGGTGGTGGCAAGGCCGTCTTCCTTTGTGGAGGCTCCAGGGGAGACTCTTATTTCCTTCTTCCTTCTCCAGCCTCTCCAGGCTGCTGACCTTCCTTGGCTCATGGCCCCCTTCCTCCGTCTTCAAAGCCAGCAATGCAGCATCTCTCTGACCCCATCTCCGTTGTCACATCTTCTTCTCTGACCAAAGGGTTCTCTTCTTTTAAGGACCCGTGTGATTAGACTGAGTCCACCCAGATCATCTTCCCATCTCAAGGTTCTTAACTTAATCACGTTTTCCAAGCCTTTTAGGCTCTACCGTCACATGTTCACAGGTTCCAGGGTTTAGGATGTGGGCCTCTTTGGGGGCGGGGTCGTTATTCTGCCTATGACGTACCGGCGTATCCATTACCGTGTTTAGAACAGGGTTGTGTTGGAAATAAATGTTCGACAGTAGGAATACGTTTAAATTATAGTACGTACAGATGGTGGAATACTAGGAAGCCTTTAAAAGCCGTTGTAAGAGAACGAGGTAGGCAGTGAAAGAGTTAGGATACAGTTTATACGCCGTTCGGGTTCGCACTGAATGGGGGCAGGGGAGGATGCGCTGTCTTGGGGGAGGGATTATGAGTCATCTTCATTTTTTGTTTGTTTCTTTTTCTCTTTGGTATTATCTATTATCAGCATGTTAACTATCACCCCACCTCCTCCCAAAACTTTTAATTAAGTCTTAAGGGAAAGTGTATTTTATTTAACAACGGTGAAAGTAAGTATGTTAAAAACAAACACTGAAGTCCTAATAAAATTTACATCATGCTATAAAAGGACAGGATTTAAAGGCAAAGGCAAAGTGAAACTTTCACTAAGCATTCCCTAATAAAAATCCTATAAAATGAGGTATGTAGAAATTACTTGGGCTAGGATTAAAGGCACATGAGAATGTCTTTAAATACTCATACAGCCAACATCCAAAATGCAAGGCAGTCTAATTATAATTAGGTAAAATACTGGGCAAGTGTTATAGAAGTCACCTTTAAAATACAACTTTGTTAAAATACATATAATATTTATGCAAACTCAAATTAACATTTCAAAATTATTTCTGTGTGACCCAGACATTTGGACAATTTACTGCTCCCCGTGGAGTACAGAGATGTTAGTAAAGTAGAACGTATTTATTAATTGTGTAATAGAATGTATGCAGTATTTAAAAAAGAAAACTTACTTTAGAAACCAAAAGCAAACAAAAACTCTACCTAATGTCATTGCATCAGGGTGGATGTTTTATTCCAGTTGTATGTTTAGTTGTTCACTAGATGGAGAACTTATTTAAAATCCTTAAAACATGTAAGGAACAGACCAAGGACAATGACCTCAGGATTGGAGAGGCTGCAACACTGACGGGAAACATGACCGCTCAGTCTCTATTTCAATAGAGAAAAGCAATTCCCGCCACAAAAGGAGCAAGCAGCTCTGAGTGAGGCCACGTCCCCAGATTTATCAAGTATCCCAGGCGCCCAGTGCTACCGGAGAGAAAGCAACCACTTCTTTGCCGTCCTTCTTTAATTTAAAGAAGTCATTAAATCAAAATGATGTGGCAAAACCCAGAACTGATTGTGTGTTGGTTGGGCTAGGCTAGGTTACGCTGCAGAAACAAAGTGATCTCCCAGCAGACCCAGATGACACTCCAGGGACACCGTCCTGCCGTGGGACTCAGTATCCAGGCCACTCTGCTCTTGGATTTTGCCAACGTCTTGAGCGTCTCCCCGTTTACCTCCACAGGAAAGGGCCTGGAGGCCTCAGGCTGCTCTTCGCCCCACAGGGTCGTACGGTACGTACAGTACGTCACTTCCGCTCACAGCCCATTGGTGGGAACCAGTCACGTGGTCCCACTCGAGCGGAAATAGCGGCTTCCACGTGTCTGAGCGGAGAAGAGAGGGTGGTGCCGGGCACTCTTTATGTTTCACCGCACTGTACCGGCTTGGAGAAGGATTTTGTTAATTTCTGCCCTATTTGGAGAGGTTTCTGATGTCTAAGGCAACCAGGCAACCAGTAGGGCATGGGCTTCCTTCTGGAGAGAAGGCCCTGCAGTGCCAGCAGGAGTGTGACTTGCAGCCCAGCTGTTGCAGCTGGGCCGTGGGACTTCCTCACAGTAGAGTGCAGCTTCTCCATGGTGCCCAGGAGGCACCCACGCCTCCAGGCTTCCACATCCTGGGGAACTAGATGCAGCCTCCGAGGTCTGTGTCAGCACCAGGAGCCCAGCCTGGTCCTCAGACACAGCACCCTGTGTTGCCTCTACTTCAGAAAAATAAGATTTCAGGTTTTAGGTGCCAGTACACGTCAACTACTGAATAGTTATTGAGAAACAGTCTGCCAGAGTAACTAGTAGGCCTGAAACCCAGGTAGCCATGAGATGAGTCATTGCTTGATTCATTCTGGAACAGAACTTGGAGAGACCAGTAGTGGTTACTGGAGGTAACTGGTGGTTTCCTAAGTGTCACTTTCTGATGGGAAGTGAAAGACTGATCAAGTTCATCTGGGGATGAGATGAAGGGTGACTCTTCCACAGTTTTCAGTTCATGATTTCATGCCCCAGCTACAATGAGAAGGATGATCAAAACAGTTGTGGGATATTATTCTAGCTGTTGAATATGAAGCAGCCTCCAGGACCATGGGAAAACAGGCAGTAGATGTGTAAGTGTGAGAAAAAGAAAGGCTGGACCAGCATCGTGTCCAGAAATGGATTTGAAAGAAATGAGAAATGATTTGGACAAGGAGGGCCATCAGGGCAGGTGGAGGGAGTTTGGCCGAAGAGGAAGTGGCTATGCTGCTGTCAACACCAAATGCTTTTTCTCTAACCCGATCAGAAATCTTACTTTGGAAATGCCTGGGGTTTTGCCCACAGCAACCGTAGTCCTCTCTCCTCTTCCCTGGTCACTGAATCTACTTGTCCCCCCGGGGAATGATTGCTTCTATGGTGCTGACTTAAATCCACTGTGGGTGCTTTCTCCTCTAGTGTCTTAAGAATAAGTGGACGTACCTTTGTTGTTTGTTCTGTCTGTTGTAGCAAATACGGATAAGCAAAACGGAAAAAAATAAAACCACTGGAATCCTATAGCCCACCAAGTAGGAGTTAACATTTTGGTGTGTTTCCTTCCAGACTTGTGTGCCTATCTGTGTTTTAACAAAGACAGGATATACACATGATCGCTTTTCTCACTGAATATTCTGTGAAAAGCTGGATTATTTCTGAATGCCTTTTAGACATTTTGCAGATCTTTCTCATTCAAGGTGTCAACATCAATATCACTTCTAGTCTATCCTTAAGTGAAACCTGTGCCTGAGTTTGTTCATCTACTAATGTATTCATTTAACATCTTCCGAGCCCACACTAGGGGCCTCTTGATAAAGATAAGTCAGCTCAAATACTCTCCCTCTCCCAACCCTCCTCACATTTAATTGGTCATTAAATTACTCATTCATTCAACAAATATTTATTTCATCTGTCTTCACACGCCCTGTAGGCAGCCTGTGCCCTCTTGACTTGCTCATTCAATAAAACTGAGCAGCTATTACATGCCAGACTTTTTTTTGTGTTGCGGACATACTGCAGTAAACAAGCCACGCATGGGCCCTTCTACGATGGTGTTAATATCCTAGAGGGGAAATAAACAAAACATCACTGTTTCGGTTCTTGATTGCTGCATAACAAATCGCCCCCAAACTTCATGACTTCAAATAACAACAGTTATTATCTCACAGTTTCTAAGGGTCAGGAATCAGCCCACAGCTCCACTTGGACCTTCTGCTTCAGAGCTTCTCCTGTGACTGTGGCTGGGGTGTCCATCAGGGCTGCCCCCAACCCCAGGCTCAGCTGGGGGAGAGTTTGTTCCCAGGCTCGTTCATGTGGTTGCTGGCAGGAGTCAGTGTCTTGCTGGTTGTTGGCTGCAGGCTGCCTTCAGTGTCTGGCCACATGCATCTCTCCATTGGGGCAGCTAGCTTCATCAGAACAAGCAAGTGAGGGGAGGGAGAGAGAGAGAGAGAGCCAGTAAGACAGAAGCATGTCTTTAAGACATAATCCCAGAAGAGACAAGCCATCACTTTGCCATATTCTGTTTGTTAGAAGTGAGTCCCTAGGTCCTGCCCCAACTCCAGGGGAGATGACGGACAGGAAGTGGAGGTCTTTGGGAGCCATTTTAGAAGGCTGCCTGCCCTCTTCATGAGTAGCCAAGACGATTCCCACTCACGTTCAGCCCAAGAAGTATGAAACGGGGATGAGACATAGAGTGTCTGGGAGAGCTGGCAGAGGCCCTCCTGCGTGAGCTGGCAGGGAAGACCTCCCGAGGAGGGACTAGACGAGTCTGGGCCCTTCCCGACAGAGGGACCGGGGAGTGCACCGTGGGAGGGTGAACATTGCAGTCTCAAGGAAGAGAACGGAGGCTGCTAACACCGAACAAAGTGGGCGAGGGGGCTGCGGGTCCCTGGTGAGGTGAGAATTTTATCACAAACCTTATAACAAACCATATGAGGCAAATATGAATCTATGTTTTGAAATAACGAGTAACTTCCCTAAGATCACACCACTTGGAAGTGACGTAGCACATACAAGGATTTGAACTTGGGTCTGTCTGGTGATAACAATCCGCCTGTTTGCCACCACGTTCCCCACAGTTCACTGCAGGGGCCACTGGGAGGGATGTGGTTGGGTGATCAGCCGCCCCAGTGGCCCAGGACCGAGGAGGTGCCAAGGATGTGAGACTTTCATGGTTGAAACCAGGAGAATCCTGAGGAGACCAGGACAGTGGGTCACCCTAAAGTGAAAACCTGCCCCCTAGGCTCTTGGAAGTGATATTACACCCAGGCCAAGCCAGCAGTCGTGAGTCAGCCAGGTGCATGGTTTGTGACCAAGAGAATAAACTGTAGCATGGCCCCACCTCGTTGCTAAAACAGGCTATTAAAATACTTTGCTTTTGTTTCCTTTTGTTTTTCTCAGGTCATTCCTGTGGGAAAAGCCGGCCTAACGCCCAGGTGCAGTCGTGGACTCCTAGGGCGGGGAGGGGCGGGGAGAGACGGAGGCAGTCCCCCGCATGTCCTCGGCCACTGAGTAGGACATAGGGCACAGACAGGGCTCCTGGTCCCTCAGACACCTTTCCTGCTGGGCATCCTGCTTACTGGTACATGTTCCTCGTGTCCCTTCCTGAATGATCTCTCTCCCTCCCCCGCCTTAATGCAGCACTGGCCCCTGGAAGGTGCTACCCAGCAGGTCGAGGCATGACAATGACCTGTGCACAGCAAAGTGTGATATGACTGAAGAGGTGACACCGGCGAAAGCTGGAAGCTGAGCTCCAGACATGTCTTTGTTCACTTTCCCACATCCTGGTGACTCGAAGCAGGAAGATGGTGACTCTAAGATGGCCCCAGTGGGACTTGCCATCTCTCATCCAGGCAACTGGCCCTTCACTTCCCTGCGGACCGGCTCTCCTTTGTGAACCTCTCCGACCACAGACTCTGTGACCGAGAAGTTCTCCTCTGCTTCCCACAGCCCTTCTCCTTCTAACTGCTTTCCTGGCCCCGCTCTTCCTTGGAGAGGGAGTGACACCACGACCGGGCTCTGGCCCTTCTCCCTCTCCCTAGAGACCTCCACACTCCGCTGGAACCTTCGCCTCTAAGTTGAAGACCTCCTAAGGGACCTCAGGCCAGATGGACTCGATTTAGAGACCACGGCGGATCATATCCACCCTCTCCGAACAGCACTCTCTATGGGTGGAGCACACTCCATGCCCCGTTGTCAGGCTTGGCCCAGTGTCTTGTGTTGGCCATGAATGTGGACACAAGTGACAATGTGCTAATTTCCAAGAGAAGCTTTAACTGGCCCTGCATAGTCCTCTGTCTCTGACTATTTTCTTCTGCCACCAAATGGCATGCTCAAATAGAGGCTTCTTCATCAGCCTGGGATTTAGAAGGAGCGAACCAAATAGCTACCCTTTCTGTTTTCTGCAGAACATCCAAAGCTGATGGTATCACAAAAAGCACATGATTGACAGGTGTCTATTTGCAAATAGGGTCCGATCTCTAAGAATGACTAGATAGGCAGCTTCTGCCCAGTAATAGTCAAGGTGAAATTTAGAACGGATGCATTCTGAAGGAGTAAATAAAATAATGCCAAGATCCAATATTCAGAGACCAACTGAATGTCACCTCCGAGAAAGCCAAGCTTTAAGAGAATTCTGCCTGCCCCACGTAACTAAGATTGGATTACAGAGCATGGGGGCTCTTGGTTTGAAAGACAAGCTGTTGAGATAGTCTATTCTTAACAGAGCAACCGGGAACAGTCCTTTCAATATGTCAGCCATGTCACACTTTCACTCGATACCCACTCGTGGCTTCCTGGGACACCTGAGTGCCGCAGCATCCAAGACCCTGCATGATCTGACTTCCCCCTACCTAGTCTCCTACACTGCCTTTCTTTCTCACTTAACTCCAGCCACGCCCGACTTATCATCTCTCAAATACACCAAGAAAGCTCCTGCCTCCAAGCCTTTGCACTTGGTGTTCACACCACCCAAAACACTCACTCCCTAGATGTCCCCGGGACACTCCCTTTCTCCGTTTAGGTTTCTGACCAGATATCACCTTATCAGAGAGGTCTTTCCTGCCAGCCCTTATGAGGAGATTGTACTTCCTTGCCCATTATAGCTTTTGTTAAAATCAAATGCAAATGGAGACCGGACTTAAAAATTGCCTGCATGGTCATACAAGCAAAGCTTAATTTAATTTATTTTGCAAAACAAGCAAGGTTACTAATTACTATGTCAGTGATTTGTTGGTTTTGTTTCTGTTTCTTATGAACTTTTGATGCTTGGGACAATGAATCTGAGCAAAAATCACATCACTCCTGGGTTGAAGCATTTAAGAGTTAACGTATAAGACTGATGTTTGCCTCTATTGTCGCAAGAAGACAGACCACATGTTCCAGATGGTTTGATCACAGGATGGGGGCAACTATATTAGCCTGAGTTACTAAGTCACTACCTAGAGCAAAATTTGCCTGGAGACTTGTCTGGACCCACGGTGGACTCTCTATGTTTGTTACAGCAGCATAACTTAAGTTATCCTGATTAATACCCACTCCCACGTGCCATCAGTCCCTTTCCCCTTACACTACTTTATTTTCTCTGTAACATTTATTATCACTCGATATATTATATATTGACTTGTTTGTAGAGGTCATTTGTGCTGCTTACCAAATATTTCCATCTCTCTGCTTCCTGGACGTGTGGAAGGATTGTGGTTAGGTGGGGCCATGTTCTAGAGTTTCCCTTGTGCACAAATGGCCCCTTTGGACTCATCCTGGGTCACCAGAATGCAGCAGACACACCCAGGCTGGTCCCCAGGACCCCTAAATCCTGCTGTTTATGCCCTTGTATAATATTCTCGTCTTCAGTACGGGCAAGACCTGTGACTTACTTCTAACCGATAGAATATGAAAAAGGTGATGGGCTGTCACTCCCATAACTGTTATGTAGCATAAGACCCCCGTCTTGCTAGCAACCCCTCTCTCTCTGTTGCTGGCTTTGAAGAAGCAAGCTGTCATAAAGTGAGTGGTCATATTGGAGACTCTTGTGTAACAAGAGACTGCAGGTGGCCTCTAGGCGCCAACAGTGACCCCAAGCAAGGAGCTGAAATCCTCAACCCACAGCTTCAAGAAATGAATTCAGCCAAACACCTGGGAACTATTGGAAGGGAATCTTTTCCTAGTTTGGGCTGTGATGAAAGGCTTAGTTGGTATCTAGATTTCAGCCTGATGAGACCCTGAGCAGAGAACCCAGTGAAGATGTGCCACCATGTTGGTCTCCTCACCCGCCTGACAACAGTGAGCCCCCAAGAGGGCAGAGATTTGTTTTGTTCACTTCTTTTTCCCCAGCGTTGCTTGGCACATAGTGGGCGCCCAGTACATATTTATGGGATGAATGAATAAATGGGAAAGAACTTGATTTTGCTTAACTTCAGAGAGCGATTCTTACCCATAATACAGTCATTAAATATAATATGTACATTTAAATGTCATTTGTATACATATGTTTTGAAAAGTCTCTAGCAATTAAACCTCTGTCATAAAATCATCCTTGAGTTCCAGTTCTCATTATGCACAAGATGATATGATTCAATCCCTGGTAGGACAAAATTTATGCTAAAGCCAAAAATAAGTTTTAATATAAAATGAGTGTTTCTTAATCCATACAGATAAAATAAAACTTCCATTGGTCTTAACTGTGTCGTGAGGAGTTGGCTATTAGCATTTTCACACGCCAAACCTGGAGTGTATGTCTGAAATAGTAAATATGCTTTACAACATAACCTACATAATGGTCCTGAAGTCACTTAGTGATTGTTTGAAGTGATGAACTTCAAAACAAAAATTATGAGGACAGACCTCGATTTACAACAGAGCCATTTCTCACGTGGGCAACTTCAAAATGTAAGGTTTACGGTGATGGTTATAATTCTCCTGAGCAATGCAAGAGACTAAGAGACAGCCAGATTCAAATATGTGGCTATTTTGTGGCAATGGTCTATGTAAAGTGGCTTCCCTTTGTCAGCTGTCACACTTCTGAATTTCTGTCATACCGGTTGTGGTAGGCAGAGTAATGGTCTTCCAAAGACGTCCACATCTTCATCCCCAGAACCTGTGAAGGTATACCTTACATGGCAAGGAGGAACTAAGGTTGCAGATGGAATTAAGGATGCTAATCAGCTGGTCTGGAGATGGGGAGAGGACTCTGGATTATTGGGTTAGACCCACTGTAATCATAAGTGTCCTTGTAAATGAAGGAAGGGCGCCAGAGAGTCAGAGAGAGGGTTGATGGTGTTATGCTGCTGGCTTTGAAGACGGAGGAGCCAGGTAGAGCCAAGGGGGCATTTAGAAGGAGGAAAAGGCACGGAAATGGATTTTTCTCCAGAAAGGGTTTTAGCTCGGTGAGACCCAATTTGGGTGTCCGACCTCCAGAACGATAAGATAAAAAAAAAAACTGTGTTGTTTTAAGACACTCAATCTGTGGTAATTTGTTAAAGCAGCAATAGGAAACTTATACAGCACTGTCCAGAAGCGACACATCCGAGACTTTACCCCAACTCCAAGCTAACCGGTTGGCTTGTCACAGTCCCTCAGATGCTAGCGGAACACATGAGACTGGTGGGTCAGGGACAAAGGACAATTTCTTACTCACAGCAATGGCAGCAGCTAGACTGTCAGCACTTGGCATGGTTCACTGAGCCCACATTCCCCCAGGGCGGTGTGACACCAGCACACGCAGGGGGGTGTGTGATGGAGGAGGGACCTTGAGCTTGGGGAACTCAAATCTTTCAAACTGAGCAGTAAGCATGCCAGCCCTTTGCTCCCGAGGCAGTTACTGTTACCTTCCAGAGCTGGAAAGTATGTATGAGAACAGTGGTTTTAATTTACAAACCACCTTTCACCTCTACCCTCTAATGTCATCTTCGTAACAACCTTGTAAAAAGGTTAACACTTCCAAGACACTGACACTCAGAAACACTGAATAATGCACACGAGACCGCTGGCCCAGTAAGGGCGGGGCCCCCTTTCCTGTCGCTTTCTGTTCTCCTGCTCTTGGCAAATCCACCTACTTGTGCAACTCTTCACCCTTTGAGGGTATGAAGCTCTTTGAATAGAGTAGATCGTTATTCAAGCTCCCACCCCAGTGACGTGCACGTGGCACATATGAGGTCAGCCGATAGAGAGAATGTGGGCTGTGGAACTGGGTACCTGGATGTCAGATCCCGGCGGTACCTCTTACCAGCTTCTCTGACCTCTCTGAGCCTCAGGTTGCAAAATGGGCTTCATAATTCTTTCACGGGGTTGTGGCGAGACTTCCGCCTCGTGTGTACTACGTTCACGTTGTCCTTCTTGGAATTACTTGCACAATTTATCTCTTCCTCATAAGACTGTGAGTCTTTTTTTTTTTCCATTGAAAAATAGTTGATTTACAGTAATATATTAGTTTCAAATGTACTACAGAGTGACTGTATGTTTTTATAGATTATGCTTCTAAAGCTCTTAGAAGGTATTGGCCATTTTCCCTGTGCTGTCCATGACATCCTTGTATCTTACCTCCTTATTCCTAAGAGTGTAGCTCTTAAGTCCCTGCCCCCATTTTGCCCTGCCCCCACACCTCTCCCATCTGTTGTTTGTATCCGTGAATCTGTTTCTGTTTTGTTAAATTTGTTCATTTTGAACACTGTGAGCTTCTCGAGGGCGAGGACCATGACTTTGGACTGTTCACCCTAGCAAACGGGTGACCAAAGGACACACGGAGTAAATGTTGACAGGACACAAATAAGGGGGCACCCAATAGGTGCTTGACATCCAGTAGGCCCCTCCTCTCCTGCCGTGCTCCCCTCGCCAGCACAGAAGGCTTGTGCCCGGCTAGGGCAGTTTCAGAGGAAGTTCAGGCTCTCCGCAGCCATCACTTTCATTTCCTACATCTGAAATTTCTGTGAAGCACATTATGCAAGAGTGGAATTTTAATGCAGTCCTTCACTGGACGTCCTGCGGCCAGACAGCGCTGCCTCTGTCCCGGTTCCTGGCAGAGCAGGCGTTGGCACAGTTGGGCAAGGGTCTGAGTGTTTCTGTGGGTGCCAGGGACAGCATCCTCAGCAGGTCATCCCTCAGTCTTGGAAAAGAGAGCAGCATCCTTGCCATCCTTCCCGCCCCAAAGCCCAGCCCCGGGGCTCCCTCCTCCGAGAGTGATGAGAAGATTTACCCGGAGCCCTCCCCTGACAAAGGGGCAAAACCCTTCTGCCAACAATGCTGTCATTCAGTGGGTCCTTCTGCGTCTCCTTTCCCTGTCCTGGACTCTATGCGCTACTTCTGAGGGGATCCCCCTTCTTCCCAAACACTTTGCCTTCATTGTCCCAACTGAACCTGTGTGAGGCAACTCCCTCGGCTCCCATGTTGTACCTCCACCCCTGTCATCCCTGCTCTCACTGTCCGAGAGAAGCTAAGCTTGTCTAATTGGTAAGAAGGAGACAATATTCATCCTAAACTCCAAAGCCCAGTGGCATTTACATTCCCTGGTATACCTGCCTTTTCTCAAAGGGACTTACTGAGCCAAGTGGATGCCGACGCCACGATGTTCACAGAGAATTTCTGACCGGTTGCTCCACTCCAGGTCCCTTAAGGACTAATTCTTTCTTGGTCACACCTGTCTCTTTGACAGTGACACAGGGGGACGGCTGGGGACTTGCTGTCTGGTCTACACTGGACAAGGCCTTTCCTGGCCTGCTGAGTCTTCCGCACACAGAGGGCCGGAGACAAGGTAGGTTTGGGATCTGATTATTTGGGGGAGAATTGTTATCTGGTAACTTTCCTGGCAATTGGCTTAAGGTTAGAGACAAAGGCTTTTTAGGAAAGACTGAGGAGAAAAAATTTACCCAGATGTCCACACCCACTCACGTCGTTTAATTTCCTCTCTGAATTTTCATCCTCTGCCAACACAGCTTTGAGCTTTGCAATTTCATATGTCTTAAGAGTTCCTCGGTCAACAGCTTGTCTTCTGACCAGGGCTCATGAGGTCACAAAAGGCCAGGCACTGTTTGTGTTTTGCACGTGGCATTTTGCCTAATTTTCACAATTACTCTAGTAAGTTCGTTTTACAGAGATGGTCACTAGGTGAAGACTGCACTTAGCACTGCCTCCCTGCTTTACTTTCAGGTCAGAAATGTTTTTAAGTCACTCTGAAATAGTATATCTCACAACAAAAAAGAGTCAGAGCATCCTAATTTTTCAGAAGCCAGTCTTGACCGTCAGACAGATGGACAGTTGAGGGAGGATCAGACCTCATTGCACCCGTAGCAGGTTCACGGTCGACGAGGTGACGTTCCTCCTGCTCCCTCGCTACCTGGAGATGCCATCACTAATCTTAGCAGGTTCTGTGGGGCTGGGGGCAATGGTCAGGATTTTCATGGTTTTATTATGATCATGATCATGATTGCTCCTGGCTCATTACGGCTTTTCATTTATTTTCTGCGTACATGCTGAAATATTGGTTCTTAAAAATACACTGTGTTGGCTCTAAAGGACTCACATGAGTCTCTGGCAAAGTCAGCTCCTGGACTGACTCAGGGCAGCTGCCAGCCGTGGCCCATGCACCACGGAGCACAGACCCAGCGCTGAACCAACTGGTTCGGGAAATCAGGAAATAGAAGGGTGGCTGTGGGCCAAGCAAGCGACAGTGTGATATTCCTTTCTTCCAGGAGAAATGACAATTTGAGTAGACTGGCCAACCTCCAGCAAACTAGAGCAAGAACTGAGTTCCCATAGTTTCAATGCCAGGACCTTTCTTAAAAATAATAGCTAACACTGAACATTTACCAGATTCCTGGCACTGTCCTCTGGCTAAGAATTATCGTCCCCCTGTAACAGATGTGAAACTGAGTCTTGTGATCGGTGACAGAGTGGGCAGGTGGAAGAGGCAAGCTCTGAAACCAACTTGCTGTGACCACAAAGCTCTTGCCCTTACAAGCCATGCTCCGTTGTTCCCATAACACGGTGGAGGAGGGCGCCGAGGGGTTGTGCTGAGCCCTGGACACCGGCCGGTTCAGCTCTGGGTCTGTGCCCTGTGGTGCATGGGCCACGGTTGGCAGCTGCCCTGAGTCAGTTCAGAAGCTGACTTTGGCCGCGACTCATGTGAGTCTTTTTGAGCCAGCACAGCATATTTTTAAGAACTAATAGTTTAGATGTATGCAGAAAATAAGCGAAGAGCTGTAATGAGCCAGGAACAATCATGATCATGACCATAATACCACCAGCTAACGATGATTGATCTCTTTCTCTATGCCAAGCTTTCTGTTAAGCACTATATGTGCACAACCTCACTTAAACAGGAAGGAAAATCAATTGGTATTTGAGAATGTTCCATACGAGCCATTATTCAATCATCATTTAACTTCCTTCTTGGACTTGAAATAGTAAATGACATCATTTCAGGCCGGGTTTGTTTTGCTTAAGAGTCTCACATGAGGCAATCACCCTTGAATTGTGCAACGCATTGGGGCAACGTTTATATAAAGAAACTTTGCAACAATATAGGGGCACATGCATATACACTATAACAAATCTAGCCTTTTCTGTCCTTTGAGTGTTCAGGCACATTCTCATTCAATAATATTATTCTCATCGATCAAGTCTAGCAAGATTGTGAAGCCTAGGAAGTTGTCTATGGAAACCTAGTGAAATGCATGGTTCAGGGGCTTGGAAATCAGACAGAAGGAGGCTTCAATCTTAACTGTGTCACCTGGCAGGCCTCGGACCCTTCTGAGCCTCTTTAAGTTTAAAATGCAGATAATGCCTGCCTCATAGACTTGCTAACGCATTAAACAAACACACATTAAACAACACGCGGAGAGATTAACACAAGGTAAGGTCTCAACTGAAGTAATTACCTCCCACTCCTCCATCCCCGCTTTGGATTCTACTCACCCAATTTGACAGTGTTCACTGACTTCTCCTCCATTCTTCAAGCTCTATTCCGTGCCCCATTTTATAGTTCTTCATTTCCTGATTATCTTGAGTGATTCATTTATCTATTCAAAAGTTTTTACTGAACCGTACTACATACAAGTTACTGGGTAAACACTGAGAATACAATGGTGAGTTAAACACACCAGTTCTGTTTATGGCCTGGTGAAAGAGGCAGGCATTAATCACACACTTGGGAGGACACAGCTACGAACTAAGCTAAATGCTATGAAGGAAAGGAAGGCATATCTAGGGTGAAAAGTAAGGGAAGTGAAGGTGAGTGGGGACCTGAAGGAGAAGTGAGTCTCTGCGGCAGGTGGTGGTGATGCTGCTGGTGGAGGTGGCGGTGGTGCTGGTGGAGGTGGTGGTGGTGCTGGCGATTCTGTAATGATGGAGGTGGTGGTGATGGTGGGGTTGATAGTGATGGTGGAGGGGATGTTAATAGAGAATGGCATTCACAGCAGAGGAAACAGCATATGCAAAGGATCTGTGGTGAGTGGAAACTCTGTGTCTGGAAACCTGAAAGTCTGATGTGGCTGGTGTGGCTGGCACAGGTGGTGATGGGGACAGGAGGCAGAGACAGGAAATTTAAGCACGAGCTGCACCACAGATCCTGCAGGAACTTGTAGTCTACGTTAAATATTTAGATCCTCATCCAAGAATGATTTGGAAGCCATAGAAGAATCTTAAGCTTGAGGTGGGATGAAATGATCAGTTCCATTGTTAAATGATCATTCTAGATCCGTATTGTCCAATGGTTGCCACTAGCTACGTATGGATATTGAACACTTGAAGTGTTGCTGGTCTTTGCTGGGATGTGCTATCAATGTGGACTATACACTGGATTTCAAAGACAGCATGAAAAAGGAATGTGAAATAGCTCATTAATTTTTTCATAGTCATTACATATGGGAATGATAATGTTTTAGGTTAAATAAAATAATTTTATTTTGTAATTAAGATCCGTTTTACCCGTTTCTTGCTTACCTGTTTAAATGTAGCTACCAGGGCATTTAAAATCACATAAGCAGCTTGCACTAGTGGCTCCGGTGATATTTTCATGAGTCATGGCTGCCCTAGATGCAGGGTGAAGCAAGCGATACGGAGAAGGCAAAGCAGGTGAGACCACTGGGAGGCTGTTTTTGGAGTCGAGACAACAGGTGAAGGTAGCTTGAACTAGGATGACGAAAGTAGGAGTAAAAAGAGTTGGATGGATTCGAGGTAAAATCAGCAGGACAAGTCTCCCAGCAGAGTCATCTGGGTGCATGGTGGTGCCAGGTGTTGAAATAAAGAACGCTGGGAGGGGGTCAGCCTCGGGAAGAGGTGTCATGAGCTCAAACTTGGACATGCTGAGTGGACTGCTCTGAGACACCCACGTGGACACGTCTCAAGAAGGCAGCTGCCTCTCTAGGTCTGCAGCTTGTTGAGATGTCTGTGCAGGAGACTTCAACTGGAAAGGAGCTGGCACGCAGATGAGCACAGACGAGACTCCTCAGGAAGAAAGCAGCCAGTGAGGAGTGGCCTAGGATCTAGACCTGGGAAACAGCGAAGGGAAGGATAAGTCTGAAAAGGAGAGTCAAAAAGGGAAACTAAGCATGTGGAGTCATGGAAGCAAAGGGAGAGGATGTTTTAAGAAGGAAGGAGTGTCACAATGAGATCTGTTCTAACTGTTCTAGGCGACAGGAAGAGAGTCAGCGACATAGTGATCGCTGATAACCTTTGCAAGCTGTTTGGAGTCACAGGGGTGGAAGCCTTATTGGAGGAGAGTGAAGACAGGGCAAGAGGAGAGGAAATAGAGACTGGACATGTGAAGCGCTCTTTCCAGAGCTGGTGTATGAAAGAAGAGAAAGAGAGACACCTGAGGAAGATAGATGTCGTTGATTTTTGTTTGTTTGTTTGCTTTAAATAAATATGGAAGAGGCAGGAGCACTGGCAGGACACAGAAGGACACTGGCAGACTGGAAGATGAGGCCACAACTGATGCAGGCTGGAGGAAGCTGTGGACACAGCAGAGGAGGAAGAGCAGCAGTTAACATGGGGAGAAAGGAAGCACTTAGCACATTTCTTTCTCTAGTGACTCAAATTTAATTTTGTCAATGTTGGCATTATTTTAATATCCCCACAAAATTTTGTCTGCAGAAGAGATAATTCAGAAGTTTGCCCTGGCTTTATGATTTACTATCTAAATTACTAAATTTGCCAAATTAAAAACCTTGTCATTCCTTCAGCTTTTAGGTTGGACTATATTTATTTATAAATATACCGAATTTAAACACCATTTAAAAGGAACCTTAGCTTTTGTTTGATCCTACTGACAAACTCAGCTAATTAAATGTTAAAATAGTTTAAGTGACATTACAGCACCATACATAATTCGGGGATTCCCTCTTAGACAGTTGGCCAATGATACTGACCAGGAAGCTGGCAGTAGTCTCGTCTGTGACCCTGTTTAGTACGCACTGAACCCTGGTTATGCTTTATAATATGACTGGGACCTGAAGAAGACAGTGGTCACACAGCTCATGTCCCTGGGTTTGTCATTATCATGAGCTCATTTTTTCCATCCACACAGAAGGTAGCATCTCCTACCCAGACTGCCACACCACATGGTTGGATTTAACAGTTATTTGAGTCTAGATATTTCAAAATATTTTCCAAGGAGCTCCAAGGAATTTGGAAGTGGATGAACTTTTGTGTTCTTTTCATATTCTTCCTGCCTGATGAGGACATAAAACCCTTACAGATATTACAACGATACCAGTTGCTCACTCACGGTTGTGTCTGACTCTGTGATTGGAAAGAATACACTGTATGTCTTCATTCTTGTCTTTAAATGAGGTCGGCTATTGTGTGGCAATGGTAGGAAGCTGGAGCAAGAAGCCACCGGTCAGAGTTCTCTCCTTGCAGTTCCAGCTGAATCTCCAATGTTTATACTCCATTCCTCTGGACCTAATTGATGCTCTGAAGGGGCATGTCAGTTCCCCACCCAACAAGTAGTAGGTGACAGTACCTTCCATGCTCTCAGGGCTGATGATACTTCACTGCAAAAAGGAGAGCAAAGCCCACGCCCTCATAACAGTTACATCCAGCCACATTCAGCAGGTGTATGTGAATTTGGAAGCTCCTTTTCTTTCGTCTAGAACAAGTCCTGCAACAGATGAAAATTATTTGCCTTGTCCTTGACAGTCTCGTATATTTGGACCTAAATTATAGCAGCTTATCTCAATGTCATCTTCATAGCTCGGTCCTTTGCTTCTGGGATAGAGCATCAAAGAACTTGAAGAAAAATCTCCTTCCCTCTTTTTTTTTTTTTTCTTAACATTTTTTATTGATTTATAATCATTTTACAATGTTGTGTCAAATTCCAGTGTAGAGCACAATTTTTCAGTTATACATGAACATACATGTATTCATTGTCACATTCCTTTCTCTGTGAGCTACCATAAGATCTTGTATATATTTCCCTGTGCTACACAGTATAATCTTGTTTATCTCTTTCCCTCTTTCTTTTTTTCATTTCCCAAGTTTCAGACTCCTGAAATATTTACAAATTATCTAAATTACTGTAAACTGATTATACTTCAATAAAAATATATATATAAAAAAATTTAAAAAACAAAATTTTTATGGAATTTCTATTCTGAATGAACTTAAGATTGATGCTTCTAAGCCTTGGCAAAATGTACCAAGAAGTTTGAAATCAAGGTAGAAGATCAGTCACTGGGGCTGACAGCTGAAGCAGTCAATTTTACTCTGAAAGATTTGGTTGGTCTTTCTTTCTTTCTTTTTAAAGAATAAACATTTAGACCATTCTTGCTAGGAAGATCTTAATTTCTGGAATCATTATAGGATGACAAGTTTAGTCCTGGAATGAACTTTGTAAAATTTGGGTGGTGAATTGCTCTGAATATGCATGGTGTGCTATTGGCAAGGTGAAAAGTTGGAAAGTAGCATTCCAGAGGGATAAAGCATCTGAATATGATATTAGAAGATTTTATACTATATTTCTAGGTAGTTTGGACTTCAAACAATTAAGAAACAATTTTCTTTCCATCAAGAAATATCTTAGTCAAATCTCTTTGGGTTGCAAGTGAGAGAAATGAAAGTAAACTTATTAAGGTGAAAGGAGATGTTTTATATGTAAGGCAGGATGACCCGCCAAAGAAATTAGGTGCTTTCTCCTTCCTTCTCCCAAAGACTAGCAAGAGATGGCACCTCTGTTTTGGAGATCTGATATATCCATCCTTTGTACTTGGAGGGAAGATTTACCAAAGTCGGTTTTTTTTTTAAGATAATTTATATGCAATAAAATTTATCAATTTAAAAAGTACAGTTTGATGAGCTTGACAGAGACAGTCATGTAACTGCAGTCACAATCATGATACAGAACATTTCTATTGCCCTCGAAGTCCCCTGCATCCCCCTTTGTGGTCAGTCCATTCCCCCACCTGGCTCCCTGATAGCTCTGCTTTCTGTCACAGTTTTGCTTTGTGTAGAATTTCACATGAATGGGTTCTATAATATTTATTGTCTGTGTCTGACTTCTTTCACTTAATATAATTCCTTTCAGATCATCCATTCTTGCATATTTCAGTGGCTCTGCCTTCTTATGTTGAGTAGCTTTCTCTTGTACAGATACACAACAATCTATCTATTCACGAGTTGATAGATATTGGGGTTGTTTCTAGCTCTGAATAAAGTACATGCTTTTGTGTGGACTTATTTTTTTTCATTTCTTGTGGGTAAATACCCAGGATTGAGATTGCTGGGTCACTGAGTAAGTGCATATTTAATTTTACAGGAAATGATCAAATTTTCCCTAAGTGGGTATATCATTTTGCATTCCCACCAGCAACATATGAGAGTTTCAGTTATTCAACATCTTTACCGATGCTTGGTATTGTCAATCTTTAATTTTAGCCATTCTAGTGAGCATGTAGTGGTATCTTAATGTGTTCCCCCCACCCCCGCAGTTTTATTGCAATATGATTGCCATGTACAATTGTATTTGTTTAAGGTGTATAACATAATTATTTGATATATGTATATATTGTGAGATAATTATCACAATAAGTTTAACATCCATCATTTCACATAGTTACAACTTTGCTCTTTTGTTGAGAATTTTAAGATCTACTTTCTTAGCAACTTTCAAAAGTATAATACACTATTATTAACTATAGTCACCATGCTGTATGTTACATTCCCAGAACTTATGTATCTTATAACTGGGAATTTGTATCTTTTGACCAGATATGAAGAGGTCAATTTTATTCTGAAAGGTTTTTGGCAATCTTTGAAGTTTTCAAAGTATTTAAATGTGAGAAACACTGCTCTTCACATGAGATCACAGGTAACAAGAAAATCTTAACACTCAGGCTCACAGCGAAAAAACTAATAGTAAAACAAATTGAAGTAATTAAACAGTAAGATTTGAAAAACAGTTATTGGATGTCGAACTGGAAGACTGTACTTCAGGAAAATGGAAAATGGGGTGGCTGAGATTCCATGATCAGACCAGGCTCAACAGAAACTATAATAACAACAGAGCTTAGCTATGAGAATCTTCCATGATGACAGAACTTTAAAGACATGCTTGTTTTATATTAACTAAAGATATTCACAGTTGAAAGTGCCAAAGTCTGCTTAATACCAACCACATCTTGGCATGCAATATTTCAAATCCACAGGATACCTGGATCTCAGTGAAAATTTGATACTTGGAGACTAATTGAAACAGTCAGTTCGTAAGGATGTGTGAGGCTTCCTACAGAGTTTGAATTTAAGACAAAATAATCTATAAACTCTGGAGAATGTTACTTACTCTAGAAAAATCTGACTAACATTGGTCTTGGTCAGTGTACACTTGGTTCTTACCAGTGGCCAGAAAAGGAAACATAATTGAAATTATCCAGTGCAAAATTACACAATTTAACACTCAGTGTTTCCCAGACTCTAGGCATATTAGATGTTAGCAATAAAGTCTTTTATTTTGTCATATCCTAAAGAATTTAACATTTTCAAGTATCTGTTGAAGACCCTCCCAGATGCTTCCTTCCTTGGTAATAGGTAGGAAAATAAAACTTTCTCTAACAAACAACTTGATTTTTTCCCCCCCAAACTGAAGTCTTTGGAAGCCGGCAGCAACAGCTCCATTTGCTCCCGCGACTTCCTGTCTTTCACGCAGGGGCAGTGAGCACTGGCCCAGGTCCTGATCGACTGGCCAGAAAACTACCTGTGTGACTCTCCATCCCACGTGCGGGGCCGGCGGGTTCAGGACGCCCGGCTCTCGGTGGCTGAATGCCACAGGGCAGCCGTGGTGTCCGCCGCGTGCTGCGCCCTTTTCCTGTTGCTCCTGCTCACCGGGGTTCTGTGCCACCATTTCCACGGCGTGTGGTACATGAAGATGATGTGGGCCTGGCTCCAGGCCAAACGGAAGCCCAAGAAGGCTCCCCGCGGGGACCTCTGTTATGACGCCTTTGTGTCCTACAGTGAGCAGGATTCCTACTGGGTGGAGAACCTCATGGTCCAGGAGCTGGAGCACTTCAACCCGCCCTTCAAGTTGTGTCTTCACAAGCGGGACTTCATTCCTGGCAAATGGATTATTGACAATATCATCAGCTACATCAAAAAGAGCCACAAAACCATCTTTATGCTCTCGGAGAACTTTGAAGAGTGAGTGGTGCAAGTACGAACTGGACTTCTCCCATTTCCGTCTCTTTGACGAGAGCGATGACGCCGCCATCCTCATCCTGCTGGAGCCCATTGAGAGGAAGGCCATTGCCCAGCAGGGAGGGTTTGAGTTAAAGAATAATTCTAGTTGGTAAAAGAAAAATATCTACACAATGAAATATTCTCAGTTTTCAAAACTTGTCTCTATTTTGATTTAGAATTTTGCTATCATTATTTTGCATAAGCAGTAGCAAGTAGGATTCTTAAAAAATTACAGGTGTTACTGAAACCTGTTCAAAGCAGAAAAAATTTGCAGAATGAGTGTTTGTGTACAAAGATCTGTGTATTAGTGCAAGGATTATAGCAGATTTTCATTAAGTGGTTTTTGATGGATGTATTATTATTTTCTTTAACTATTACAAAATATTGTATGTGAACAAGACACAGACTGTTTTTTGATAACTTCACTTTAGAATTTCAGTCAGTTTCCAAAATATAGATACCATGAGCATTACATTTTTACCAAATACTTTTCCATATTTTGTTCATTTTCTAACTGAAAAAACAGTTTTGTAGGGAGTTAGAGGAGGTCTCAGGTCACAATGAAAAGAAGCTGAGGAGTTTTGGAGTCTGACCTGGGATTTGTCACTTGGCTGCTGTGAGTCATGTGACTTGAGGCAAGTTCTTTAATCACTTGACCTGAAGGTGTAATATCAGAACTATTTATTTCATGTGTTAGTGTGAGATTCAGGTGAAAAGATTTATGTGATAGAGCTTTGCAAACGTTAAGAACTGAACACATGTAAGAATGTTCCTGAGTAAAATGTGCTAATAGCTTCCTGAGAATGTTTAGAAAAATCTTCACTGTATACAGAGGACACCAGTAATAAGTTGTGGGTAAATAAATGATTTCCACCTAACTTTGCCAGAATATTCGAATTGACTTTGGGATTATGAAGCAATAAAATCAATCAATCTAGGCAGTTCATCTAGAAAAGCTAGACAGAGAAAGAACAGAGGTTTTGGGTTTCAAGGCAAAGAAATTGGAAAGAAGTTTTCTTAAGTACACAGTTGAGAAATCATGAGGAAAAGAGGTGGAGAAGTAAGAAGAAGAAAGTCTTTCAGACATCTGAAGGGCCTGGATGGTCAGGGATACAGACAAATCTCCACACAGTAATCAGTAATCTATATGGAAAATCAGACTCCACTCTCTCAAGTTCACATCACATCACGTTAAGCCTAGTGATTAAGTTTGTCAGAGTTTGGAACCTTTACTGAGCACTAGGCATGTAGAATAGGGTAGATAGAAGGTTGGGGCAAGAAACCAGGGTATCAGAAGGAACCCTGAACATAGGGTAGAATTCTGGTTTCACATCTCACTTCTGCCACTTGCAATTTGCATGGCATTTCCTCCCGTGTAAAAGAGGAACAAGAATACTTCTTCAGCCTCCCACCTCAATTTGGGAAGATCAAATGTAATTGTGAATATAAAATGTAGTTTATGAATATTAAGGCAGCTTAATTTTTAAAAGCTATTTGTTTCCCCTAGAAACATGCCTCACTAGTTTCTGGGGCCATGAAGAAAGCCAGTCTGACTGGTTTTGAAATTACTTACTTTGAGAAGCAAGGATAGAAATGAGCAAGGTATGGACTAAGGTTCAAAATCTTGGATGTAGGCGGGAGCCCACATCTTCTCATGGTAAGAGCAGGGATCGGAGGTAGGTGCCAGAGGCGGTCATGCACCACCAGGAGACTGCCACAGGACTGAAAGTTTTAAAACATCTGGGCTGTCCTTAACTGCAACTCAGGCAAAATCTTGCTGTGTCAGTCTGGGAAGTGACTGGGGAGTTATATAACGCAGGAGAGCACAGGCTTGCGGGTGGAAGTGGACCCTGGACATACACTGGCCGGTGGGTTGTGCTGAAAAGGAGGAGGAGCACAGGTGGGTATCAGGCATAATTCGCGAGCTGGAATTTGGACTTCCGAGGATGGAGAAGAACGGAGACGTGTAAAAGCGGCATGTTTCAGGGCAATAAGAGGCTTTGAGTGCCTGAAGCTTGAAGAAAATACTGGCAGGGTAATAAGCCTTCTCTTTGGTTTCGAAATCTGCTTCTGTCCTTGGGGGAATCCCAGGTTGGAGGGGGCTGTGGGGTGGCGGGGTCGGGGTTGGGGTGGTGTGGACTCAAGCATCCCGGTTCTCGTTCCGCTGCCCCGCGACCCCCACCCAGGTCCCAGCAATCTTTTCTGACCCGGGCCCGGCACGAGGCTGCTGTCAGGGCAGGACCTCGGTGACGGTCACCTGACCGAGCCCGCGGGGAGGGGCGGAGGTGCCGTTGTGTCCCTGGTCACAGGAGCCAGGCGCACTCCGCGGAGCGGGTGGTCCCCGCCCACCGGGAGAAGGAGGCGCCGGCCGCACGCACTGCTCTCTGCAGGTTCTCCTGGGCGCGGGCGGGTCCCGACCCGAGGCGGCAGAAGGCGCGGCCGCCCAGGTACGTCGTGTGGAAAGCGCGCTCCGCGGGCCTCGTAGCTCCGCCGCCGTCCCCGGTCGGGAGGGCAGGCGGGGCCGGAGGGTGCCCGCGGCGCGGATGCGGGCGCCAGGGGTCTCTGCTCCCCGATCGGTGGCACCCGGGGTCCCAGTCTCGCGACTCGGGTACGGGGGAGGCGGCGCGGGCGCTGGGGTGGCGGGAGCACCCGGTCCCCAGGCCGTCGACGCTCCCGCAGTCCTGTCTGCGCGGCCCCGCGCGTGGATGTGGACACCCGCCCGGTGGAGGCGAGCCCGGGGGAGAAGCAGGAGCTGCCCAGAGGGGACGGGGCGCGGCCCAGGTACGCCCAGCCCATGGCGTCCCGGTGCCCGCCGGCCGCGGCGGGGCCCAGCGCCCTCCAGCCTCCAAGGGGGTGGCCGCAGGGCGCTTCCGAGGGCTCCAGGCGGCCGCATCCCGGAGGCGGGAGTGGGCAGTGGCTCGGCCTCCCCTTAGGGCCGCCCTCTCGCTGGCGGCTCTGTGCGCCCTGGCCGCCTCCGTCCTCGTCCCCCCGAGCGGCGATGGCGGGGATCAGGTAGAGGCTTTCCAGGTTGCACAGGCGCGTCCTGCTGGGGGTGCGTCTGCGCTCACTGGTTACCCCTGGGGCCGAACTGTGAAAGGTAGATTTCGGCCACCAGGGTTCAGAAGTGGGACAGGGTCAAGATCCCGTTCTGCCCAGGACTCTTCGCTCCCCTATTCAGAGCCTGGCCTCTGCTCCAGGGTGGGCTTCACACCCGCTGCCGTTACAACTTCTTCAACTTCTATAAATGAGAACTTGTGTTTAGAACTTAGAAGCCGCCAGCCAGGATGTTTTTCCTGTTGGGAGGGTGGTTGCGGGGGAAGGGCTGGGAGACAAAGGAAACTGATCCGGATGTAAACAAATCAGCCTGGTGAGGTGCTTGTAATCTTGCAGAAGGTCTTGTCTGCACTATGACTAACTCAGATTTTTACCAAAAAGCAACTGGTAGATAAGATGGCCTGACTTGAAAGTACTCCCCACTTCCCAAAAAAGGGGCAAACATCCTTTCAAAAAATGACTTGTTCACCAATATTTTAAGTTTGTTCCTTTTTTCAAAAAGCAGAGAGCATTTGTATCTTTAAACTTTTTATAATGCACCTATTACGTAACTTGCCGGATGTTGACAACATATTTTGGAAGTTTCTAAGGTGTCAGTTAATTTTTTTCATTATTGTATTTAAGAATTTGGCATGCTTGGTTAAATATCTTGTTTTGATTTTAGTGATGGAGCATAATTTATTGTATGTGACATCCTGAGTGTAACCTCCTTATAAAGACCTTTTAGTAAATCTAAATTGTATTCATCCTCCCAAATAGGCTTACTTGTCAAAATTGTTTTTATCTTCACAATATCATTTAAAATTTACATAACTTTTTCCTCATACCAAAAAGCCTCATCCGGGTTTCTGAGCGTTGTTTTTTTTCTTATCTATCATTACATTAAAAAATTCAATTATTGCTTCTTGTTGCCTACTCTTACCAGGTTTATTTTCCATATTGCTGAAGAACATGTTTTCGGTTACTTCTTTCAGTGAGGGTCTGTGGATAAAAATTCTTTTTTAGGTTTTGAATGTTTGAAAATGTCTATCTCATCTTTATTCTGGATGATAATTTGTTTGTTAATTAATTAATTTTTATTGAAGTATAGTTGATGTATAATATTGCATTAGTTTCAGGTGCATAGCAAACTGATTTGGTTATACATATATACTCTTTTTTTGACTCTTTTCCAGTATTGATTATTACAAGAAATTGAATATAATTGCCTGTGCTATACAGTAAATACTTGTTGTTTATCTATTTTATATATGGTAGTGTGTATCTGTTAATCCCATAGTCCTAATTTATCCCACCCTCTTCCCCTTTGGTAAATTTGTTTTCTATGTCTCTGAGTCTGTTTCTGTTTTGCAAAGAAGTTCATTTATACTATTTTTTAGATTCCACATATAATTGATATCATGTAATATTTGTCTTTCTCTGTCTGACTTACTTCATTTAGTATGATAATCTCTAAGTCCGTCTATGTTGCTGCAAATGGCATGATTTCATTCCTTTTTATGACTGAATAATATTCCATTCCATTCTTTATCTTGGATGGTAATTTAAATGGGTATAGACATCTAGACTGACAGGTGTGTTTTCTCAGCCCTTTGAGGATATTATCCCACTGTTTTGAGGCTAGATGAGAAATTTCTATTCTTTTTTTGCTTGAGATTCGATATGCATTTGTAATTTGGGAATTTATGTTCTTCTTCAATTCTGAAAAATTCTTAGTTGTTGTATCTTTTAATATTTGGTCCCATATCAGCACATGTGGCAGGCTTGGGTTCTGCTTTCTTACGAGAGAGATGTAGCAGGCTGGCTTCCAGCCAAGTGGAGACCCTGGGCCAGAGGGCAGAGATTTTTAAGGTCCCTGTTCACATATGGTGTAGCCTTTTCCCTGCATGTGGCTCTGTGGAAAGCCCACTTTCAGTTCTGCATCATGCACTGGGTCAGGAGTCCCTTCTCCACTCCAACTTCCCCCAGACATCACAGCCCTCATCCTAAAGTGGGTGTCTGGCTCGGGTTTCACTCTGGGGCACAGGGCTGCAACTTCCTCTCGGCATGAGTCGCCTTTAGCACCGGGCTTACTCCTCACACTTCCATCCTTTCCTGAGTCTTGGACCAATAATTCCTCCCCACTTTGTCAACTTTCTCTATTCCTTAAGCAGGTGATTTTTATTTTGTCCAGATCCACGACCTCCGTTAGATCTGACACCACTCAGTCTAACTTGAGCCGTCACCCTTGCCTTTCTCAGTGTCTTACACTGAGGAATTCTCTGCCCCATGTACTGGGGAAACGGGAGAAGAGACAGGTAATTCTGATCTTCAGTGTCAAGTCATTAACTGTAGTTCTAGCATCATTGATAATTTTTATTTGTTGAAAATCCACCATGCAATAGGTACCAAATAATATCTGTATCAAATAGCCCAAGATCTCTGCTCTTATAAATTTTATCTTTTAAAGAGAAAAGGCTAGAAAAATTAAAAATGGATGTGTTTGACATTAAATCTTAGCCAAAATTGATATAGATTTCTTAAGATTTGTGCAATATATTACAAAAATGAGGGAAAAAAATCAAATAAATTTTGGTTCTCCAGAGCAATTATACTAAGAGGATTTTTTTAATGGCTGATTAAGCAGAAAGACAATGGGATAGATATAGTACCAGATAGTAATAGGCGCCTCATCTTAACCCTGTCAATTTTAGAGGTGGGTGCAATGATGGATGGGTAGCCCCTGGGGGTTAGTTTCCATTGTCTGCTGTTTCTCCTCTTCTCATGCTTAATACCTTGCTTCTTTTCATGTCCAGTTGTTTTTTATTTTATTCTGGGCATTTTATTTGAAAAATTACTTGTAGAAAGAAATGTGAGGCCTAGGATAATGTTATCTTCTTTGAGAGAAAATCTTCCTTTGCTTCTGTGGGTACCCACGTTCCAGAAATAACTGTAGTCCGTTTTCAGAGACTGAAGCAGTCTGAGCCATCCAGGTAAAGCAAAGCTCTGCTGCAGTTTACCGGAGGGCTTATTTTCTGAAGTTCAGCCTTACCTGTCCCATCCGTGACTGCCCCGGGCCTTAACCTTTAACTCCTTGTCTTCCAAGGCTGTCAGAAGTGCCATGCACCCTATCAGACTGTGCTGACTGTGTTCATGGTGATCAAGGACAAGGCCGAACATTTTGGCAGAGAATTTGAAACTCTAAGAATGACATAGCAGATGAGAAAAAGAACCCAATGGAAAATATATAGATGAAAACTGTAATACTGTCATGTTGATTGTTTCCCCTAAATGATCTTTTAAAAAATAGTGCTGGGTCACTTAAACGCTGCTTCCTGCACTTAGTCCTCTGCAGGAAGAGAAGCTTCTCACGGTCTGATTGTCCCTCAGTCCAACCACCTTGCTCTCCCAGGGGTTCTCAGCATCTCTCCTGCCCACTAGTTGGAGGTGCAAGACAGGTTGGCAAGCATGGAACCTTCTTCTCTGGGTTAAAGAGTGGGTTCCTCCTGGATCTGCATTCAGTGAAAGTTGTCCAGTGAGAGCCGTGGTCTGGCTCTGTTAGACCTCTAATTCTAGGGGGTATCAGGGCAGGGAGGAGGCATGCTCCTACATAAGGTTTGAAGTGTAGGAAAGTGTAGGAATAGGTGGTTGTACATCCGTATGGTTAAGCCCGGCCCATTTCTTAAACTGCTCGCTTGTTTATTCCTCCTTTCATTCATTTACTCATTCTTTCAACCCATGTTTGGTCCCGATCCACACTCCCAGATGGAACTGTGCTTTTAAGTCATGGCTCAGTGGCAGTCTGTCTGTGTTAGTGTTGCTGGATGTGCCAGGGAATTCATTTTTTATCCCCATTCATACATTCCATTTGCCTGTTACTTCTTGGTAGTTAGCTCTGTGTGTGTGTGTGTATGTGTGTGTGTGTGTGGTGTGTATTGCATTTTACAAAGTGTTTTTCAAGACAAGAATTAAGATATGCTGTCAAACACAATCACTCATTTGAACCTCTCTTATTTGTAGGTTGCGTCACTGGACAATGCCACATGCTTTGTGGACAGTGTGGGTCTTGGCAGCAGCAATCAGCCTCTCCAAGGAAGGGGCCCTTGATCAGGCCCATTCTCTGTCTTGTGACCCCACTGGCGTCTGTGATGGCCGTGCCAGATCTTTAAACGCCATCCCCCCAGGGCTCACGGCAGCTGTGAAAAGCCTTGACCTGTCCGATAACAAGATCACCTATGTCGGCAACAATGACCTGCAGAGGTGTGTGGGCCTCAAGGCCTTGAGGCTGGGGTCCAATGGAGTCCACACAATAGAGGAAGATTCCTTTTTTCCCCTGAGGAGCCTCGAACATTTGGACTTATCCTATAATCGCTTGTCTAACTTATCACCTTCCTGGTTCAGGACCCTTTCTGCCTTGAAATTCTTAAACTTGCTGGGAAATCCTTACAGAACACTTGGCGAAACGTCTCTTTTTTCTCATCTCCCCAATCTGCGAATTCTGAAAGTAGGAAATAGTAACCCCTTCTCCGAGATTCAGGAAAAGGATTTCTCTGGGCTCAATTTTCTTGAGGAACTTGAGATCGATGCTTCAAATCTGCAGAGGTATGAGCCAAAGAGTTTGAGGTCAATTCAGAACATCACTCATCTGATCCTTCGCATGAGGCAGCCGGTTTCACTGCTAGAGATCCTTGGAGATCTTTTAAGCTCTGTCGGACATTTAGAACTGCGAGATACTGATCTGAACACGTTCTCTATTTCAGAAATAGCCGTCTATGAAACCAATACATGGATTAACAAGTTGACCTTTAGAAATGTAAAAATCACTGATGAAAGTTTTAGTGAGCTGGTGAAACTGCTGAATTATATTTCTGGGATGTTAGAAGTAGAGTTTGATGGCTGCACCCTGAACGGACTTGGTAAATTTAGAACGCCTGTTTTAGGCACACTTAAATACCTAGGTAACGTGGAGACGTTAACAGTACGGAAGTTGACTATTCCAAATTTTTTCTTATTTTACGATCTGAGCAGTATATATTCACTCACGGGAAAAGTGAAAAGAATCATAATAGAAAACAGTAAGGTTTTTCTGGTTCCCTGTTTACTCTCACAACACTTAAAATCGTTAGAATATTTGGATCTCAGTGAAAATTTAATGTCTGAAGAATACTTGGAAAACTCAGCCTGTGAGCATGCCTGGCCCTTCCTGCAAACCTTAATTTTAAGGCAAAATCATTTGAAATCATTAGAAAAAACTGGCGAAGTTTTGCTTACTCTGAAAAACCTGACTCACCTGGATATCAGTAAGAATAATTTTGATTCAATGCCTGAAAATTGTCAGTGGCCGGAAAAGATGAAATACTTGAACTTGTCCAGCACAAGAATACACAGTTTAACTTATTGCATCCCCCTGACCCTGGAAATTTTAGATATTAGCAATAACAATCTCAATTCATTTTCTTTGATTTTGCCGCAACTCAAAGAACTTTATATTTCCAGGAATAAGTTGAAGACCCTCCCAGATGCTTCCTCCTTACCCACGTTATTAGTTATGAGAATCAGTAGAAATACAATCAGTACTTTCTCTAAGGAGCAACTTGCCTCTTTTCAAAAGCTGAAGACTTTGGAAGCCGGCGGCAACAGCTTCATTTGCTCCTGTGACTTCCTGTCTTTCACGCAGGGGCAGCGAGCACTGGCCCAGGTCCTGATCGACTGGCCAGAAAACTACCTGTGTGACTCTCCATCCCACGTGCGGGGCCGGCGGGTTCAGGACGCCCGGCTCTCGGTGGCTGAATGCCACAGGGCAGCCGTGGTGTCCGCCGCGTGCTGCGCCCTTTTCCTGTTGCTCCTGCTCACCGGGGTTCTGTGCCACCATTTCCACGGCGTGTGGTACATGAAGATGATGTGGGCCTGGCTCCAGGCCAAACGGAAGCCCAAGAAGGCTCCCCGCGGGGACCTCTGTTATGACGCCTTTGTGTCCTACAGTGAGCAGGATTCCTACTGGGTGGAGAACCTCATGGTCCAGGAGCTGGAGCACTTCAACCCGCCCTTCAAGTTGTGTCTTCACAAGCGGGACTTCATTCCTGGCAAATGGATTATTGACAATATCATCGACTGCATTGAAAAGAGCCACAAAACCATCTTTGTGCTCTCGGAGAACTTTGTGAAGAGCGAGTGGTGCAAGTACGAACTGGACTTCTCCCATTTCCGTCTCTTTGACGAGAGCGATGACGCCGCCATCCTCATCCTGCTGGAGCCCATTGAGAGGAAGGCCATTCCCCAGCGCTTCTGTAAACTGCGGAAGATAATGAACACCAAGACCTACCTGGAGTGGCCCGCTGATGAAATGCAGCGGGAGGGGTTTTGGTTCAATTTGAGAGCTGCAATAAAGTCCTAGGTTCCTTCACCAAAGGCCAGTCTTGGTCTGGTGGTGGTTTCGGTCTCACTAGGTATAACCAAGTCCACTCCGACACAATTATACGTAAGCCACACGAATGAGGACTTGCTTACTAAAACCACTAAAACTGTTCAAATTTGCTCTAGAGTGCTGTTTTGTAAAAACTGCTACCAGAATGGGAGACCATGGTTCTGGGCTTTTCTTTCTCCTATGAGAGAATCATGATCGCAGTCCATTATTGATATCTGAATTATCTGTACCAGTTGGCTTAGTCCACTAGGAAACAGCATAAAGGAACAGAAAGTTGCAAATGGAAATACCTACAAGGCGTGTTTCATGTGAACTGGGTCTGTCTTTTTGGGTATTTGATGATCGAGTTCTTCAGCCCCAGGGAGAGGGTACACAGCACAAAGTGCAGTAAGTTCTGTGTTTCTCCAACAGTGAAACTAATAAGAATACGTAGACAAAATACTCAATTTAGAAGAATTTGAAAGAAGCCTTCTATATCCGTGACTCTGGTCTTCAGCCTTTCACTCTTTGTGAAGCTCTGACTGGGGTCTGGTGCCTCTGGCCCCTCAGCCCCTGTCTTCAGGTCTGCCTCCCCTGCCTCAGGTTGCTTTTGTCTGCTTTGACAAGTCTTGTTTCTGATTCCAAAAAGGTCTTTTTTTTTTTTTTTCCTTCTGAAACTTTATAAAAGTATGTGTGAGCTAAATAGATGTTTAACAAGTATAGACTTGAATCTTATAATGATTGGAAAATATTTGAGACCTGATAATGTAAAAGGTAGATGCTGCTTCCATGGGTTAATTTTTATAATTAGGTAATATGACATTAAACGAATGCATTATATTGAAAAGCAGGGAGTTATTTATGGATTTCGGGCAACCCTCTTCTTAAGCTGGGAACCACACATGACAGGAAGTGGCCTTGCTCAGCTCTCAGCCAGGACTGGGTCTGTGTGGTTAATTGGGCTCTGGAGTCAGAAAGACCTGGGTTAGTACATGTGTATCTTTGGGCAGCTCAATCTGACCCCAAATATTTTCCTGTCCTTAAGACAGGGATAATAATAGCTACATGACAGGATGTGATGTAGTTATCAACATGCAGTTAACGCCAAGGAGGGAGGGTCTAGCTCAGTGGTAGAGCGCGTGCTTAGCATGCATGAGGTCCTGGGTTCAATCCCCGGTACCTCCTCTAAGAGTAAATAAAATAAATAGACCTAATTAGCTCCTCCCACAAAAAAATTAATTTTAGATAAACAAGTTTATACAGTATAGCACAGGGAACTATATCCGCTATCTTGCAGTAGCTTATGTGAAAAAGAATATGAAAATTAATGTATGTATATTTATGTATGATTGAAGCATTGTGCTGTACACCAGAAATTGACACGACATTGTAAACTGACTACACTTCAATAAAAAAAAAAAATACAGAACATACAGTAACATCAGTGAAGCCCAGATCATGTGCCCTTTGGTTGCCATTCAAGCTGAGGTGACAGGAGGGCCACGCCCAGGAGAGTGGGAGCCACGGGAGCTTGCACAGGGCGACAGAGGTGCCTGTGGGTAGATGTCACCTGTTATTGTTATTTTCCAAGAAGTCATTCACCTTCTTAAATATTATGGTTTGTAAGTGAATGTTTTTCTGTTATGGGTACTAGCAGAGATCTAAGGTGTATTTTCTGTTGTCTGCAGAAAGTTATCCTGAAGAAATAAGTTCATGAAGTGCACAAAAGGCTTTAGTCCTTGGGAAACTCACGTGGTGTTTCTTGTCTCTCATACAGACTCCTGGGAGAGTCTAATGGAGGAGGCAGCAGCCAGCCTAGGAAAGAAATGGGCAAGTTTAGGAGGAGGGAACTGGAGGAGTTGCCATAGAAACCAAACACACAATGGGCTTTTTGCTTTACTTCTCTGTTTCTTACATGAGGCACAATGCGAATCATCATGAGCACCAGACAGATTTCATGTGGACTTAGTTGATCCGCAGATTTAATTTTCAATAATTTAAACAGCGATAGAAACAGCTTCATGGTTAATTGATAGATGTAACGCACTATTTTAAAAGTAATCTTTATTTTCCTCATTGCAAATGTTAAACGTGCTTATGGCTGGAATTTTGGAAAGGAGACAAGAGCATATTAAAGAAAATAAGAATCAGCTCTTACCCCTTCACTGTGAGAGAACCACTGGTAACGAGGGACTGTTTGCTCTCCGTAATTTTTTCAGTGTATTCAGTGTATATATACATTACTTCATAAAACTGGGATTAAATTTTTAAACGCCTAAACAGTGTAAAGAAAATAGCATCTTTATTATTTTTTTTCTGAGATTGTTTAGTGATTATCTAACATTTCTGAACTCGGAGGGTCACTCAGAATTCCATGCAAATACACACTGGTTTACTTGCGCAGAGTTCTAAAGGGTCTTCCTGCAGCTGTCCAGAAAAGGTAAGTGGCAAAGACATCAGAGGTCAATTTAACGGCTCTTTCTTTTACAGAGGAAAAACTAATTTTTAGTTGGCGCTTTATGCAACTGGGAGGTCTTTTATTTGTGGATAGACTCAGGGACTTGTCAAAGTTCAAGAATATTGTTGTATTTTTTTAATCCTTGCCCATGCCTGGTACGTAGTAAATATTGAATTGTTGAAATGTTTGCTGAGCAGAGAAATAAACCAGAGTTAAGTCTTCTAATAATCTGGATGGTGAGCCAGCTGTGATACTGAAGCCCTGAGCAGTTTCAAGAAGGAAAAATATCAACAGCTAGAAAGCTTAGCGTGAGTTACCATTACAACTATGATGGAATGTGGTACAGCATTAAGTTCATTGTCCATATTTTTGACAATGGGTGTGTTTCCTTTCTACTTCATACAAGTGTAACACCTTCAAGGATGGGAAAGGAGATGTCTGGTGTTATGTATACTGTGTTAACTGCTTAGCAAATGACCAGTCACTGAAAACAAATTAATTTGGGGGAGTTTAACATATTGTTCTTGGGTGACTTCGTTCTGACTGGTCTTCGCAATTCCATTAATTTTTTTTTCTTTCTTGCTGGATTAATTCACTTAGTTCAGCAAGTATTTGTCGAGTGCCTGTTGTGTGCCAGGGGCTGCTCCAAGTGCTGGAGAGATAGTAGGGAACAAAACCGATCAAATTCTCTGTCTTCATGGAGGGGAAGCCAAACAATAAACAAATGAATCTCTGATATGATTTCAGGTATTGATAAATGTTATGAAGAAAATACAAGCAGCATATGGCAATGGAATGGTTGTGTGTGCGTGTGTGTGTGTGTAAACAGGGTGCTCAAAAAAAGAGTGATTCTTCCCCTTTAGTGCAGCCCTGGGGTGGCCTGAGTGCATCTGGCAGCCCCAGGAAAGCCAGCGTAGATCTGGTCCATGGAGTGGGCTGTGGCACTAGTGCTAGAGGTTTCGGAGTAACCAGTAACTAGAGGACGATACAGAAGGTCTCAGTGGTGTCAAAGCTGCCACGTGGTAACAAGTACCAAGGACAGAAGACCGTATCCTTAAACCATCGAGCACTTAACAACTCTGCCTGCTTTTTTGAAGATGTGGAACTGGTAAGCAGGTTTTTGTTATTCCTGAATGTTGTATCTGAGAAGTACTTTGCAAACCTCTGAAACACATGACAGGTGAGATCGTTATAAGCCAAACTGGAGGATGTCCCATGGTGAGTTGTACCAAATGTGTCACATGCGTGCATTAGAAAACGATCATAATGGGAAAGGTGCAAAGCACGTTTTATTTGTTTATTCCATTGATCAGCTTCTTTGAAGATTCTTTCCACAAGATGGAAAACAGATGGCCAAGTTTTATTCCGTTCTCTAAGTTCATGGGATCATCTCGAAAATTAAAAAAAGAGTATCAATATGAAATATATGATCAAGGGTTTGAAAATATCTCAACATGCGAGACGTTGCTTCTGGGGTAAGTCGTCTGTGTTATTCCAGCCCGAGAGAATAGTTAATGCCTTGAACGATTCCTATCACCACGGGCTGCCAGGCCACCAGGTAACGAAGCCAGTCCAGGATTTGTCCATATAGAATGTGTGTGCGCTCCCAGCTAAATCTCAGTTAAGGAGGTTGCTCTGCATACAGCCACATAGCAGAAATATTCATCATTATTAACACGCCACCTTATTTCTAAAAGTAATTCAGAACTGTCTACAGGGGGGTGGGTACAGCTCGGTGGCAGAGTGTGTGCTTAGCACGCACAAGGTTCTGGGTTCAATCCCCAGTACCGACACTTAAAAGAAATAAATGAGTAAAACTAGTTACCTCCCCCACCAGCAAAGGAAATGGAAACTGCTCTAAGTGAGAAAAAAAAACCAGCTCTGGGTTCTCCTGCCAGCGGCTCATTGCATGTTAAAAAGGAAAATATTAGTTCACAGATAACACCTGCCTTACCCTGGTATCTTTGATAAATTGTGCTAAAGGAACTTCATCAATACGTAGCATCTCTGTTAGCAATGCTCCACACAAAAAAAGACAGTTTATGGACTGTTTCTCTTCTACTGAGTCTCAAGAAAAAGGGTACATGTAATATTCAAACGTTTATGCTCCCAGGACCATAAAAGTTTTTTCTCTCAAGTTCGTTGCTTTCTCTCAAAGAAACCAATTGTCCTTTGTTACTTACACGATCATTCAGGTGACATTTATGATCATATTATGACTGAGTTTATAACAAAGATTTATATACTGCAGTTTCATCAGTCAGTTTTTAACCGAAAGCTGTTCTGGACTCAGCCTCCTCCTGTTGGGAGGGAGATGCAGGGAGAGTGGATGCGAGGAAGAGGGACGGAGGACTGAGCACCACACGCCTCTGGCCCTGGTTGTGCTGGAGCTGCATCAACTCAGCGGGAAAGGCCAGGCCTGTCGGGGAGCTGGTGGCCACGGAGGGTGTGCTCTGTGGCCATGGTGTGGCTCCGAGACCCAGGGACACATCCAAGCTCCCTCCTCTGCGGCCCTACTTACCAGTTCTCAGAGATGGGGTGTTGCTGCCGACAGCCGTTAAAGCTGTGTATTTAGAGTTGGTGTGGAGCTGGGGGTGGGGGGGTGCAGGGAGCCGGGGGTGTCTCCTTTGCACTGTGACATATAGAGGACTGGTACTCAGAAAGAAGAGGAAGGCTGTCTCCTAGGAGAAGAGAGGATACTAGGCAGGCTGTAGCCGTCCTCTTGGTGTTCTGCTTAGTGGGGGATATGCTTTAGTGCCATTTTCTCCCCTGGTGGGGTTGAGGGCTCAGTCTTTGCAGTCAGCCCCACGTGGGGCCATCCCCCTTCTGGGACCTTAATGAGATTTGAGTTTATTCAGTTGGGGGACCCTTGCTGTCTCTAAAAATTTCATGGCTGCCATTCACCACCCAAATCTGTAGTAGGTCTACACTCCTTTTTATATTCTGTGGTCACTTAGGTCAGCCTAAAAAAAGATGAGGCATAGCAGAGAACTGACAAAGCTGGAGCTCCAGGGGAAAGCACCCGCTCATTTCTGGAAGTAATAAAATTTGGTACAACCGAACAATACTTTTCTATATTCTGGTTCCCATTTGGGGCTTTTAAAATTTCAGTTCTAATCTATCTGTTTATCTCTCCACCCATTCATCCCATCCACCTATTACCTATCATCCATCTTTCTGTCTGTCTAGTTAGCTAGCCAGCTGATCTTTCCATATACCTATCTTTTGCAATGTTCCGTCACATTTCCACTAAGACCCTTACAGTAGAATGCATGGACTCTGAAGAGTAGAGTGGATCTTTTTTGGCATTTAACTTCCTAACAAGAAGAGTAACCAAAGCACAGGGGAGCAGTGAGACAGGAAAGTCATTTTGAAATAGGTGGTTGGGGAAAACATAGTGTTTCCTGCTACACCGATAGTGAAGATAAGGGAAGTTTACAGACTGCGTCACCAGAAACATTTAAGACAATATTTCATAACTTTATAAAAAAGGATACGGGTTATTGATCATCCTCTTCAAATCAACCTTCTCTTTGCAGTAAGGGCAGGTCTGCTTTTTCCCAACAATACACCAACCTCGGATGCAGAATTCATGAAAGCTTAGGCATCTTGTTAGGGAAGCTTCTGGATCTTCTCAGGCAATGTCTACTACACGATGACATAATGAAAGTGATCCCCACTGTCGGGTGGAGTGGTGGAGGTGACAATGGCTGCTAGTTGTGACCCGGTTGTGGACCTGACTTTCTCAGGGAGGTTCTGCAGGATGATAGAACCCCCAAGGATGGTGACCTTGGAGTCAGAGCTGCAATAGCTGATGACCTTGAGGAATTTCCTGATCTTCTTGGCTTTACATGTTTGTACCTCACTTGATTCTTGTCATTAAATTAGATAAGGAATGTGGAAGTGCTTTTTTTTTTTTTTTGACAGATGTCACATGTAAATGCATCCTCCAATTTCCCTGCTTCGTGGATCATGCATTTCTCTGTCTGGTTTTTGTGCACTGCTCATTACCTACTATGCAATCAGACTTGTCTTTGGCCCTTAGATGAGTTTAAATTATTTGTGGTTGTAAATTTACAAATACTTCTGTTAGCTTCATCAGTTTTTTCCTCAAAGTTTTATTACTGGTAAGAAGCCAGTTTGTTTTTTCATAGAATAAAAATCTAATAAACACTAAAACTCTAGGCATTTACAAGTTCATTTGTCTACAACCCCTTGTCCAGAAGGTTTGACCCTTTGGCCCCAAAGTTGAGAGTGAACCCTTTGTTTTCCCATAGCACCAGGGACTTAGAGAGCACATGTCATGCTGTATCCTGACTTTCTGTGCACTCATGGGGGACTATGACTCATTCGTCCCTGTCCTCAGCACCTTAAGCAGTGCCTAAGTGCCTGTGTACTGAATGAATATTTGAATGAATCACTCAAATCCGGTTACTCTGGCAAACATATTTCCCCCAGGTTCCACAACTTGTAGGTCTAGGTAAAATGATGAACTGTAGTGAGACCCGTCCTGACGCCTTGTTTATTTCTGCAGTCATTGATTTCAATGTGGGTTCCTGGGTCAAGACCATATAATGTTCTGACTAGCCTGCGACACACCCAAATGAACGGCTACGGTGTGGGAGTCCCCTCCCTAACAGACGAAGGATCAAGGAGGTCAGGACAAGCCAAGGCCATGAAGATCATTCCTTAACACTAGATCCATGTGCAACTAGGAGTTTCCAGTGTTTCATGCCCTTGGAATTGGGGTCACTTTTGCAACATGCTTGGGTTAACGTAAAGTCGTGTATTAGAACAAAGATTCTGAACCCTGAGCCTAACAGCCCTTCATTCAAAAGGGCTGGAGTATAGCCCCATTGTCTGGGTAATACAGAGTTCAGGGGTCACAGAGCCAGCACTGAAATGTCCATCTCCTCTTTCATGTTCCCTCTTTAAAAAAATCTTTTAAAATTATTTTTAGGGGAAGAGGTTTGTTTATTTTCTTATTTAACGGAAGTACTGGGGATTGAACCTAGGACCTCATGCATGCTAAGCAGGCACCCTACTACCGAGCTAGACCCTCCCCTAACATTTTCTTTTATCTTCAAAATCTCTGTGCTGAGAAGCCTCTTCATGGGCGGAACTGCCACCGAGCGGGACTCAGATTCCCACCCCTTGTTAATGTGATTCATGTTTGCCTACTCCTTACTGATACAGCTCATGCAAAAATAGGCCATTAATAACACTCCCTGCAAAGCAAATTTAAAAGTGACTACATTTCAGATTACATATGCACACATGTACAACAATCCCTAAGGGCTTTTAAAGGTGGAGAGAGAAAATATTTCCACTTGCAAATGGCAGAAGGGGCTCTGGTCCAACATTTGAAAAGGAAATCATACTGAAAACTAGGACCAGACTTGGAAAATTTCTACTAAGACTGATAACATTTTCGGGGAAAGCTATCACACTGAAAAACCACATAGAATCCCACATGGGCTAGCTCTGTGTTTCTTACCTTAAAATGTTAAGGCTTAAATGCTGGCGTCAGGTTCCTATTACATTTCAGATGCACTCGGTCCAGGTTTTTACTCTCAGGACTGAATAAATGGAATCTCTCCCGATCAGACAGAATCAGATCACAGCACTGCACATCTAAGCTATTACTGACCGAGTTAGGCGGGCTTCAGAGGCAAAAGACAGATGGTTAAACCACCTTATCATGCCAGAGCTTTGAAATGACTGTGTGTAGAGAGAGATGATAAAATTGGTATTATACTATAAAATAAAGATAAATGTTGGCTTCTCTCTGCTGCATTTAGAAAAGAATTAAAATATGGATGCTTGGCCAACCCAAGCACAACTCTGGCATATAGGGCTCCTGATCTCAGCATCTTTCAGCTTACAGGGTCTTCCTCAAGGTGACTGGAGTCCCAGAGAATGCAGGTTTCCAGGCCCAGGCTTGTCTGGTCCTTAACACCTCAAGTTCCTCAGCCAGTAGATGGTTAATTAGGGGCAGAACCCATAGGCAGAGGAGCCAAGTGGTCCAAGAACAGGGTGCTCACATTTTGGTCCCTCCCTGTGTGATTTAAGGTGTCCCGCTGCCTGTGGCGTTATCCTCCTTTCAAGACCAAAGCTGAGCTCGGCTTCCTCCATCACCACTGTTGACACAGCAGGTTCCTAAAGATTATTTCCAGGCAAAACACACCTTATCGTTCTTGGTCCTGTGAGACTCAGACACGGGCTCCACCTGGATAGTCCTGAGTTCCTCCCTCTATCTAAATTTCACTCTTTTTTTCACTCCCCAACTCCTTCTCTCCCTGATCCTTCTTGGCTACCTGTCCATTTATGGTCTACCAGCTTTCCCAGCCAGTCTCTGCACGGTTGCTATAGCCTTCAGGTCCATATGGCGTGAAGATTCCTTTTTGAAAAAGAAATTACTGAAGGAGGAGGAGGAGATTCACCTTAACTAGAGGTTCATTATTCATCAGGGATTGCTAGAAAGTCTCCAAAAGAAGATGGGCAGGAGGATAAAGGTTTGGGTCTTGGGGATGGGAGGGAAGTAGGGCAGCAGGCGTGGGGGAGTCGGGGAGAGGAAGGAGGAGGAAGGTGATGAGACAGTCTTCTCTGATGCGCCACCTCCCGTGCCCAACACAGATTATCTGAAGATGGCCTCCTACAACTGGCCTGATGAAGGCCAAAGGGTTCCCCATGGAAAGGATACACGTGACGGCACGAAAGCTGGTAGGTGTTTTCGATGAGCCCTTCCTCGTCGAGCTCCACAATGATCTGCTGCCCGCAGACGGCACAGATGTTGTCTGACAGGCTCCTGGTGGGCATCCCACTGACGCTGTAGAACTGCTGGGGGAAATGCACAGGTCACCATGGGAAAGGAGCGTGCACGCTATTCTCCGAACACAGGGAAGCCACCGCCAGGCTTTTGGACACAGTATTTTTTTTTTTACTTTTTTAAAAAATTGAAGTATAGTCAATTTATAATGTTATGTCAGTTTCTGGTGTACAGTATAATGTTTCAGTTATACATACACATACATACATTTGTTTTCATATTCGTTTCATATGTATGTTTTCATACTTTTTCATTATAGGTTACTACAAGATATTGAATATAGTTCCCTGTGCTCTACAGAAGAAACTTGTTGTGTATCTATTTTATATATAGTGGTTAGTATCTGCAAATCTCAAACTCCCAGTTTATCACTTTCCACCCTCTCCCCCACCATAACCATAAGTTTGTTTTCTATGTCTGTGAGTCTGTTTCTGTTTTGTAAATAAATTCATTTGTGTCTTTTTTTTAGATTCCACATATGAGTGATATTATGTGGTATTTTTTTTCTCTTTCTGGGACATAGAGTCTTTACCACTTTTTTGTTGCTTTAGACCTTAAAACACTTTTTCCCATAAGAATAATGCTACAGGGGGCAAAGGTTTCCAAGCAAAACCTCACTGAACCGCAAATGGACCCAAAGCACATTGCTAATGATAACATCCAGTCAAGGTCCACTGAGGAATCCTTCAAAAGGAGCAGTTAGTACCAGGGCTGTAGTTCAGAATCACATAGGAAGCTTTTCGGGCTTGCCCAGACTCTTCCCTTTATTTGCCTGGAATCTCTGATGCACAGATCTGGAGTAAATCCAGGCGTCTCTGTAAATTGTTTTTTAATTGAAGTATAGTCAGTTACAGTGTGTCAGTTTCTAGTGTACAAAACAGACTCACAGCCATCTACGCATTTTTTTAGCTAATTTTAATATAATTAAATTTTTAATTAATTTAAATATAATCCCATGGGATTATAGGGAGCACACAGATTAATCTCATTAGAAGGAAATGCATTTAGAATTCTAACTTGGGATCTACCTCGCCCCAGTGTTGTGGATAAGGAGTGATTCTCAACACTGGCAGCTCATTAGAATGTCTAAGAAGCTCTTTTAAAAAAATTAAATGTTGATTTTATAGTTGTTTTAGACTTACAGAAAAGATACAAAGGTAGCACAGAATTCCCAAACCAACTTTCTCCTCTAATTAGCGCCTTCATTAGTATCATAAATTTGTCACAAATAATGAGCCACCATTGATACATCATTACGAAATGAAGTCTATACCTTATTCGGATTACTTGGTGTTTCCCTAATGTCCTTATTTTGTTCCCAGAATCCCATCCATTTAGTTGTCATGTTTCCTTGGGCTCTTTTTGCCTCTGGCAGTTTCTTAGACTTTGCTCTATTCCTATGACTTTGACAGTTTGGGGGATACTTTGTAGAGTGTCCCTCCATTGGAATTTAGCGGAGGTTTTTTTTTTTTTTTTTTTCTTCTGTTGATTACACTGGGGTTTAGGGAGGAAGATAACAGGGGTTAAGGGCCATTCTGACCGCACCGTAGCAAGGTACGTGTCATCACCACGACATCACTGACAATGTGGCTCTTGATCGCCCAGCTGGAGGTAGCGTTTGTCAAGTTTCTCCACTATAAAGCTACCTGTTCTTTTCCTCCTTTCTACACTGTACTCTTTGGAAGGAAATCACCAACACCATGAGCAGCCCACTCTTAAGGAGTGGGGAGTTATGGGCTATGCTCCATAAAACTTTCTCAGGGGTGGAATATCTACATAAATTATGTGGAATTCTTCTGCATAGGAAATCTGCCTATTCTCCTCTGTTTATTCATGTATCTATCTATTCAATCATTTATTTATGTCACTATGGACTCATGGATATTTATTTTATATTTCGAGTTATAACCAAATACTATTACTACTACTCTTACCACTACTATTTTGTTGCTCAGATTGTTTCAGCTTCAGCCATTGGGGTCTCTTTCAGTTGGCTTCTGTGTCTCTTTGACATACACCCATCACTGTGGGCTTTCTCTTATGTGTGGATTTTTTTTTTTTTTAGCACTTCCTTACTTTCCGGCACTACAAGATATTCCAGACTCATACTGTATATTCCCTGCTAAGACCTAGAATCAGCCATTTTCCAAGGAACCCTGCTTTCTTTTATTGTAGAAAGGTGTTAGAAACCAAGATATGGGCACTTGGTGTGCTCATTGCTACTGAGGTGTCGCTGTTTCTAAACCCTCTTACCTGACAGAACATGGAAATATGTCTGTGTACACTATCCCATGTGTATACACGTTTATATATGTATCATCTACACTGAGATACATATAATCTATATTAAGCTAAATGTGAGTTCAGACTGACGTCTTCAGCTCTTATGCATTACTACACAGACCATTCCAGCCTTCTCTCCTTGCTTGTCTGCAACCTTCTGAGAATAAGAAACATTGTTTCCACCATGAGTCTTCCATTTACTTAGTAGTCCAGTTCCAGAATGCATGTATAGTGGTATCAGAATTGTTAACCACAGCCCTGAGGGAAACCATTTATGAACTAGAGTTCAGTGCTTATATACAGTTCCTTTTGCTTTTAATCTTACATCTCCACTTATTTCAAAGTTACTTAGGTCAGCACTTTTTCCCCACCCCCTTCAGTGAGGCTATTTCATACATTTGTAATACAATTAGACTCTTCTGTCAGTCTACATTGTATGCTGGCATTCCCTAACATCTTAAATGATTTCTTTTAGATTTGCATACATTAAAGTTTATCCTTTCTGCTATAAATTACTATTGATTTTGACAAATGCATAGTGTCATGTAGTCACCATTAGAACATCATATACAGAATAATTTCACCACCCTAAAAAAGTGTCTGTGCTTCACCAGTTCAACCCTGTTCCCTCCCTAACCCCCTGGCAACCACTGATCTCTTTAGCATCTCCATAGCTGCACCTTTTTCAGGTTGTCATATAATTGGAATCACATAGCATGTGGCTTTTTCAGACTGGCTTCTTTCACTTAGCAATATATATATTTACGATTCATCCATGTTTTTGCATGGCTTAAGAGCTCATTCCTTTTCCTAGGGAGCTTTTAAAACAAAGCAGATGCATTGGCTCCACTCCCAGAGTCTGACTTAATTAGTTTGGGGCTCAGGAACTGGCACGAGAATGGAATTGCTCCCCCTTTGCTTCCTCTTTACCTCTGTCACAAGCACATGCACCAGTGCGCACACACGCACACACACACACACATACACCCATCAGTTCAAGTCACTGGTGGCTGTGCCAATGGCTTGAGGCAGTGGGTTTATATATTTGGTGGTTGGAATAAGGATGACAGGAGCTGATAAGATGTTGAAGACTGGTGGGGTGGGATCAGGTGAGAAATCTCCAGAAAAGTGGTGCTTAAAGCCTTGGTTGTCTTGCTAGGTTGAATCTCTTCTTCCTGGTTCACCGGAGAACAGAGGGCATGCAACTCTTCTCTCCCTCTCCTGTCCATAAACAAGCACAAGAGGCTTTGGGAGTATTCTCAAGGGGGGATGGCTCTGGTTTTTGTTGGAGGAACTGGGAATAAATATTCTCCCTCCTGTGCTCACCTTAAACCTTATTGAAAAAGGCAGCTGTCCCAGAGATGACATATGGTAAAGGGTCCCAGCATCTCACCACAGGATCTGGGTTTCAGGCTCTAGGGAAAGAGTAAGATGGTGCCTACAGAGATGGGAAAGGGGAGGGGAGGGGATGAGGTCAAGGTTATGTTAACTCAGTCCTGCCCCGTAAATGGAGAGAGAGAACAGTCCAGAAGTTCACTCTGCTCTTGTTATTTATTCACATTGGGTTTCCCGTTTCACACTGGCTGTGTACCAAGAGACTGGTAGAGGGCAGAGGTGTGGAATTCCTGAAGCCACTGGGCCATCCCCCAAGCCCTTGGTATGTAAGTTTTTAAGAGATGTGCATGTGTCAGACACAGATGGGTACTCCTAATACCTGAATCTGGAATCCATCTAACCAGAAAGGACGTCCATCCTGAGTTTTAATTTAAAGAGAGTTAAAAGAAAAACTATTAGGGATTTTTTTTTTAATTCCAGGGAACAATATATAGTCAGAACATATTCAGTACACTTTTTAAGTCTTCTCCTTCTTCAAATGCTATATAACTCATCTTATGATAAATATTACCCTGAGGCACTGGTTGATTCTTAAGCATTTTATGTGCATCAAATATGACTTCTATTTGCATCAACAGAGATAAAGGGCTTTTTTTTATTGTTGAATTTTACGAGTTCTTTAAATGTGGGCAATTTGAGTATGCTAGATGTAGTTACTTCCAAATAATTACTGTATTTTATTTAAAAAGATCCCTTCTTTCTCAACCACTTTATGTAAATAAGAAATTTATTTAAAAAATAGCCTTATTCTTTTTTTCAGGGAGTTGGGAGGATAGATAATTAGGTTTGTTTGTTTGTTTGTTTACTGGAGGCACTGGGAATTGAACCCAGGACTCCATGCATGCTATGCACACGTTTTACCACTGAGCTATACCCTCCCTTCCAAGAAATTCATTTTTCAATGAATTAGTTAAGATAGTTTTGATGCCAGGAGAACCAGGGAGCATTTGGGCTGGGAGAATCAAAAAAGACATCTATTTCTGAAAACAGTTGCAAATGTGTAAGATAAGGCCATTCCTCCATGTACCATGAATGGTTTCAAAGCAACACTTACCCCTATAGTAGAAGCCATGCAATCCGAGCAGATCTCCGCACAGTCTCTCCCCATCACTCCATAGTAGAGGCCATAGAACAAGGACACGATGCCGAAGTCCATGGAATCTCTAGCCTTGATTCTGTCGAAAACAACAATGAAGAAGGTAAGAACATGGCCTTTGCGGAGGCAGGGGAGGGCTGCAGCTTGGAAAATGTTTCCTGCCGTGGTGTCCAGCAGATTCCTGAGGGTATGTTTTCCCGCTCCTTTGTTTTTCTTTTTCCAAATGAAAGAATTGAAAATGTTCTCAATTTCATTCAGATTTTACTATTCAGTGCTAAGTGGACAAAGCAGTTCTTGAGAGAGTGTTTACAGGCTCCTTAGGGCCCCAGTGCTGAGACAAGTCGACTCTCTCCAGCGGTTCTCAAGCTTGGCTGCACGTGGAAAAACCTGGGCAGCTTGTCAAAGGTTTTTCATCTCCAGGCTGTGAGCCGGGCCAATTGCATCAGGCTTTCTGGGGGTGGGGCCCATGCAGCAATATTTTTGGAGGCTTTCCAGATGCCAGGTGGTCCCAGTGGGCAGCTAACATTAAGACCCTCTTTAATAGTGCAATGGTTCTCAGTCCTAACTATAGATTAGCGTCACCTGTGGAGACTCACACATCTACTGATACATGAGCCCACCTTCTGGGGCTCTTTTTTTCCTTTTCTTTTTATAATTAATTAATTAATTTTTATTGGAGTATAGTTGGTTTGCGATGTTATGCTAATTTCTGGTGTACAGCATAGTGATTCAGTGATACATATATATATTCCTTCTCATATTCTTTTTCCATTGTAGATTGTTACATGATTTTGAATATAGTTCCCTGTACTATACAGTAGGACCTAGTTGTTTATCTATTTTATATATAGTAGTTTGTATCTGCTAATGCCGAGCTCCCAATTTATCCCTCCACCCCTCCTTCCTCCCGGTAACCATAAACTTGTTTTCTATGTCTGTGAGTCTGTTTCTGTTTTGTAAATAAGTTCATTTGTATCATATTTTAGATTCCACATATAAGTGATCTCTTTGTCTTGCTCTTTCTGGCTTACTTCACCTAGTATGACGATCTCCAAGTCCATCCATGTTGCTGCAAATGGCATTACTTTATTCTTTTTTATGGCTGAGTAGTTTTCCATTGTATACATACACCACAATTTCTTTATCCAGTCATCTATTGATGTACATTTAGGTTGTTTCCATGTCTTGGTTATTGTAAATAATGCCACTATGAGCATTGGGGTGCATGTATCTTTTTGAATTAGAGTTTCCTCTGGATACATGCCCAGGAGTGAGAATGCTGGATCATAGGGTAAGTCTATTTTCAGTTTTTAAAGAAAGTTCCATACTGTTTTTATTTTTAAATTACATTTTGTTTAAATTAGAGGGACTTTAAGTGGCCTGGGGTGAGGTCTGGACAGCAGCTAGGGCTGAGAATCCCTGCTTTCAAGCTTAGATTTTATAGAATATTTTCAAATACTTTATCTTACTGAAAATATTTGAGACAGATTGCATTGTCCCCACTTTACCCTTGAGAAAATGGAGCCTTAGAAAAAATTGATTTGCTCATCGTGATGACTGGTGCAAAACAAAAGTAGGACTGCAGCTCAAACTTTGAGGCCCATTGCTACTATGCTGTAATTGCTGTGTGTTAATCAAAAAAAATTTTTTGCAAGTTGGATCGTATTTCAAATACACTAGGATTCTCTATGCTAACTCTCTCTTTCTTTTTTAAAGATAAATATTTCTTTAAAAGTTAATGATTAGCTTCTAATTTAACATCTGCCTTTTTTTTTTTTAATTGAAGTATAGCCAGTTACAATGTGTCAATTTCTGATGTACAACATCTGGCTCTTCATCATGGCACTTTTGGTTTGCTATCTCTATAAACAGTCTCAAAAACTAGAGCAGAAGTAGCTGGATCTGACTGAGTCGGGAAGGGAGTGGAGAGCAGTTGGGGAGTCTGTCTCTGGAAGCTTTTCCAGGTTGTTTCTGTGCTCTGTTAATTTGAGGAGGAAATGGTAAAGGCAGAGGCTTTGTAGACCGAGAGGGCAGAGGTGTTTTGGTGACATGAACTGGGAATTCCAACACAGCGGGTGGCTTCATCCCTTCAGGGTTTGAGAGTTGGGACAGTGCAGAGTAATGAAGATGACCTTCCCTCACATCCCTGGGAACATGTATTTATAATCTAATTGATAAAAAGTGTAGCAATGAATTTGTGATTCTGCAGAAAGGAATCAATACAATTATGCTCAACAACTAGTGAAAAAAACAGTTGCTTCCCATCTGAAGGGTTAGGTTCTTGGTATGACTCACTATAGGAAAATGAGGTTAAGGTTTTTTGTTTTAAGTTGTAATTTTTTCTTCTTATTATTATTTACTTTTTTTGGTGGGGGGGGATAGGTAATTAGGTTTATTTATTTATTTGCTTGTTGATGGAGGTACTGGGGATTGAACCCAGGACCTTGTGCTTGCTAAATGTGAGCTCTACCACTGGGCTATACCCTCCCCCCAAGGATCTTAAAATGGGGGCATATATTAAAAGATAATATAGCACAGGGAAATATATACAAGATCTTGTGGTAGCTCACAGCGAAAAAAAAATATGACAATGAATATATATATGTTCATGTATAACTGAAAAATTGTGCTCTACACTGGAATTTGACACAACATTGTAAAATGACTATAACTCAAAATAAAATGTTCAAAAAACAAAGAAAAAAAAGATAATAATCTTGGAGCAACAATAGTCCCAAGTAATTTCACAGAAGTCCTTAATATTTTACATTCATTAAAATACAGTATACTGAAAAAATAAATCAGTGTCTTTCTATAGCGTTAGTAATAATAGATTTGTACAATTGTTTTCTATGCTTCTCCTGCAAGAAAATGGTATGAGCTCCTTCTCTGAAAGTTGCATGCAATAAAATCAGGTCGCTGTGTTGATGAAGGAAGAGCCCTTTCCCCCAGGGCTGATTCTCCAATTGTCTTTTTTATTTTATGAGTTAAGGGCTGCCAACTTCTGCCTTTCAATTTCTATTAAAGTCCCAGAGATTTAGAGTAACTTTGATGTGAAAAAGATTCTGGGGAATTTTCATTTGAGCTGCTTTCCACAGCTGTGTGCCTGTCTTAAATTCTCTCTCCAGAATGTAGGTCGATTACACAGCCTCGGTCCTTCCCTGCAGGAACCCCACCACAGCGCATCTCAGCAACACTCTTCCTGACGGGAGCTCGGTTCTGAGTCATAGATACAATTATCTTGGTTTCCCTTATTTCTACCCAGACTTTCTCGCTCTACTATTTCACTTCTCTTTCAATTTCTAAGTACGCAGTTTCCTCCTTTTCTAACTGCCCTCAGCAAAAGGGATTTCCTGGATACCAGAAAGAAAATTCTAGAGCAGTGCTGTCCAATGAATATAGATTAGACATAAAGAGAAAATGAAAAAATTTCTTGTAACCACATTAAAAAGGTAAAAAGAAAGGGATAAAATAATTTCACCGATACATCCAGAGTACTATTATCTCAACATGTAGGTGATATAAAAATTATTTTCATATACTGTCTTTCAAATCCAATGTGTATTTTAGACTTATAACATCTCTTATTTCATATTCTAAGTGCTCAGTAGTTACATAAACTAGTGGATACTGTATTGGATAACATTGTTCTAGAGGTTTTTTGTTTTTGTTTGTTTGCTTTTTAAAATTGAAGTACAGTCAGTTACAATGTGTCAGTTTCTGGTGTACAGCATAATGTCCCAGTCACACATATATATTCACCTATTCATTTTCATGTTCTTTTCATTTAAGGTTATTACAAGATATTGAATATAGTTCCTTGTGTAATACAGAAGAAATTTTTTTTATCTATTTTTATATATAGTAGTTAATATTTGTAAATCTTGAACTCCCAAACATATCCCATTCTAGACGTTTTAATGTGAAAGAGATTCTGGGGAACTTTCATTTGAGCTGCTTTCCACAGCTGTGTGGTCTGTCTTAAATTATCTTCCCAGAATATAGGAAGAAGCTATATAGAAAGAAATGACATTTCAGAATTTTGTGGAAGGGAAATTTGTAGTTCAGTAAGAATTACTCTATCACAAATGTAGGCCTGCTTTTAATGGTAATCTTTTGAATTTGTAGATTCTCTTTAAAGCTTATAATTTTTGGAACAATTTTTAATCTGTGGGTTTTCTCTTCCTTTTCTACTGGTTTCCCCCAATGACATCTACTATAACAATGACAGTACTATAAACAATGTGTGCATGGAAAGTTATGGGGCCAAATGCAGCTTCCAGATACAGAGAAGTGGCCCAGGTGAATGTGACGAGCAAGTGCTTGGAGATATTAATGTCTTCATTGGAAACACTTACTTGAAAAATAAATTGAATCCGCACATTGTAAACATGATCGCCAAATAGCCTACAACACCAAACGCATAGCTGAGTTTGTAGATGAGAAGAAACCATTTGTAGACCAATCTGTGGAGTGAAAAATGGGGAGAAGCACAGAAAGTGATATATTAGAAAATACTTTATCTTTTTCAAACACTGTTATGTCAGTTTTTAGTTTCTAAAATTCTACTTACGCCATATAAGAACCTGAGTATATTGTATCAGCTGAACTTAATAATAATCTAGAGTCTGAGTTTACTATGAACAAGCAATGTATAAATAGTACTGTCATGCACACAGGATTCTATGCACATGCACGTGTCAATTCATTGTGATTTATTTACATTCCTCATGTAAAAACTGCCTTCAGGAATGGTTAGTCTCTATGGGGCCCCGCCTACTTTCCTCTCCTCCTTTTCTCACTTGGCCCTCAGGTTCGCTTAGAGTGGTTTTGGTAGGAGCACCCTGGAGGCAAGCAAAAGATGGAAGTCAAGAAGGGAGACCTTCTCCTCCGGGCGTTTCTCTTCCCTCCTCCTCCTGCTGCTCCCAGCCCCAGGGCAGCGCTCATCACCCCTCCACCACCAGCTCTCCACTCGAACAGCCCCTCCCCCAGCCCTGGAACAAGAGAGCTTCAGACTTGTCTTTTCTGCTCCGTGGACGGGTCCTTTGTGAGTCCCACACTCGCCATGACGACCCCTAAGGCTTCCCCTCTTCCCACAAGGTCCAACTGGAGAAGTGAGACGACTGGGGACGGAGGGCAAGAGTGGAGATGATCTAGAAGGAGCCATGCATTGTGTTTGTTTCCCTCGCTCCAGGGAGTAAAAGCCCTTAGCCAAACTGCAGAAAGGGCCACGGGGATGCTCCATGCCTGAGAGAATGTGGGAAGAGGCTATCAGGGCTCCACCCACTGGAACAAGAAGCAGTGGGGCTGGAGGGCCCTCCTTGGTACCCAGAGAAGATAACGGGGTGCTGAGATGTTGCACACAGGGGTGAATATGGCAGGAGGCCCTGTTAGTCCTCAGCCCTTCCCCTCCCCATCCTCTTGAACCCTCTCTCCTGCATTTCAGGCCAAACTTCATTCAGAGTTTCCCTCCAGAGACTTGGCTCTACCCTTTCACCTCTGACCCCTGGAGCCCTGTCCCCAACTCTCTCACCTTCCCTGACCTCCTCCCTGTTGGAGGCATTGCACCAAATACTTAAGCCCTTTGGTATTACTGGTGCAATGTTTCAGTGTTATTTTATTTATTTATCAAAATTTTTAATTGGAGTGTAGTTGACTTATAATATTATATTAGTTTCAGGTGTACAATATAGTGATTTGAGATTTTTATAAATTAAGAAATTATCACCACTATGAGTCTAGTCACCACCTATCACTATACAAAGTTTTTACAATATCGATTATATAGGCAGACCTCGTTTTATTGCACTTGGCTTGACTGCACATCACAGATACTGTGTTTTTTTTACAAATTGAAGGTTTGCGACAACCCTGCATTGAACAAGCCTAGAGGCGCCATTTTCCCCAGCAGTATTGCTCACATCATGTCTCTGTGTCACATTTTGGTCATTCTCATGATATTTCAAACTTTTTCATTATTATTACACTTGTTATGGTGATCTGTGATCAGTGATCTTTGATGTTTTGATTGTAATAGTTTTGGGGCGCCACAAACCACATCCATGTAAGACAGCAAACTTACCCATAAATGCTGGGTGTGTTCTGACTGCTCCTGACCAGACCGGCCATTCCCCCATCTCTAGCCCCTTCTCCTCCAGCCTCTCTATTCCCTGAGACACAGTAATACTGAAATTAGGTTGACTAATAACTCTACAAGTGTTCAAGTGAGAGGAAGAGTCACATGGCTCTCACTGGAAATCAGAAACTAGAAATGATGAAGCTTGGTGAGAAAGGTATGCTGAAATCTGAGACAGGCTGAAAGCTATGCCTCTTGTGTCAAACAGTGAGCCACGCTGTGAATGCAAATGAAAAGTGCTAGAAAGAAATGAAAAGTGTCGCTCCAGTGAACACACCAATGAAAGTGAAACAGCCTTATTGCTGATGTGGAGGAAGTTTGAGTGGTCTGGATAGAGGATCAAACCAGCCACAACATTCTCTTAAGCCAAAGCCTAATTCAGGGCAAGACCCTAACTGTCTTTGATTCTGTGAAGGCTGAGAGAGGTGAGGAAGCTGCAGAAGAAAAGTTTGAAGTTAGCAGAGGTTGATTCATGAGGTTTAAGGAAAGACACTGTTTCCACAAAAGTACAAGGTGAAGCAGCAAGTGCTAATGTAGAAGCTGCAGCCAAGTTATCCAGAAGATCTAGCTCAGATCACTCACGAAGATAGCTGCACTGAATAGCAGATTTTTAATATAGACAAAACAGCCTTCTATTGGAAGATGCCATCTAAGGCTTTCATAGCTAGAGAGGAGAAGTCAATGCCTCGCTTCAAAGCTTCAAAGGACAGACTGACTCTCTTGTTAGGGGCTATTGCAGCTGGTGACTTTATGTTGAAGCCAATGCTCATTTACCATCCTGAAAATTCTAGGGTCCTGAAGAATTATGCTCAGTCTACTCTGCTTCTGCTCTATAAATGGAACAACAGACTGGATTAGAGCGCATCGATTAACAACAGGGTTTACTGAATACTTTAAGCTCACTGTTGAGAATTACTACTCAGAAAAAGAGACTCCTTTCAAAATATTACTGCTCATTGACAATGCACCTGGTTACCCAAGAGCTCTGATGGAGATGGACGAGATGAATGTTTTTATGCCTACTAACACAACATCCATTCTGCAGCTCATGGATCAACCAATTACAACTTTCAAGTCTTATTATTTAAAGAAGTACATTTCATGAGCTATGGCTGTTGTAAATAGTGATTTCTCTGGTGGACCTGGGCAAAGTCAATTGAAAACTTTCTGGAAAGGATTCCCCATTCTAGATGTCATTAGGAACATTTGTGATTCATGGGAAGAGATCAAAATATCAACATTGACAGGAGTTTGGAAGAAGTTGATTCCCGTCCTTATGGATGACTTTGAGGGGTTCAAGCCTTCAGTGGAGGATGGAACAGCAGATGTGGTGGAAATAGCAAAAGAACTAGAATTAGAAGTGGAGCCTGAAGAAGTGAATTACTTGCTGCAGCCTCATGATAAAATTCAAAAGGATGAGGCATTGCTTCCTACGGATGAGCAAAGAAAGTGGTTTCTTGAGGTGGAAACTACTCCTGGTAAAGATGTTGTGAAGACTGCTGAAATGACAACAAAGGATTTAGAATATTACATAAACTTAGTTGATAAAGCAGTGGTGGAGTGTGAGAAGATTGACTCTAATTTTGAAAGAAGTTCTACTGTGGGTAAAATGCTATCAAATAGCATTGTATGCTACAGAGAATATTCATGAAAAGAAGAGTCAATGCATGCAGCAAACTTTATTGTTGACTTATTTTAAGGAATTTCCACACCCACCTCAACCTTTAGCAACCACCACGCTGATCAGTCAGCAGCCATCAACATTGAGGCAAGACCATTCCATTCAATGAAGGCTCAGATGATGGCTATAAATTTTTTAGCAATGAAATATTTTAAATTAAGGTATGGGTTAGGGTTATCAGCTTAAAACAAACACTTATGTGAATAGGTCCATATAGGAACCTCATGAACCACAAACTGAAAGTGAAAAGGTGGAAAAAGATATTTCATGCAAATAGAAACTAAAAGAAAGCTAGAGTAGCAGCACACATATCAGACAAAATGACTTTAAAACAAAGACTAAAACAAAAGACAAAGAAGGGCATCACAAAATGATAAAAGGATCTATCCAAGACAAGGATATAACATTTGTGAATATTTATACACCCAACACAGGAGCACCTAAATACATAAAGCAAATATTAACAGGCATAAAGGGAGACTCTGACAGCCATATAGTAAAAGCAGGGGACTTTAATACTCCACTTACATCAACAGATAGATCATCCAGACGGAAAATCAATATGGAAAACACTGGCCTTAAATGATACATCAGATCAAATGTACTTAATGGGTATATATAGAAATTTGTATCCAACAACTGAAGAATACACATTCTTTTCAAATGCACAAGGAACATTCTCCAGGATATATCACATTCTAGGTCACAAAACCAGTGTCGGTAAACTTAAGAAAATAGAAGTCATATCAAGCATCTTTTTTGATCACAGCAGTATAAAAGTAGACATCAATACAAGAAGAAAACTGGAAAAACATAAACACATGGAGACTAAATAGCATGCTACTAAACAGCCAACAGATCAACAAAGAAATCAAAGAGGAAATAAAAAAAATACTTGGAGACAAATGAAAATGGAAACACAAAGATCCAAAATTTGTGGGACTCAGCAAAATCAGCTTTAAGAGGGAAGTTCATAGCAATACATGCCTTCCTCAAGAAATAACAAAAAAATTTCAAATTAACAACCTAATTTTATACCTAAAGGAACTAGAAAAAGAAGAACAGACAAAGCCCAAAGTTAGTAGAATGGAGATAATAAAGATGAAAGTGGAAGCAGAGACCTAAAAAATAGCAAAGAGCAACAAAACTAAGAGCTGTTTCTTTGAAAAGATAAAAAAAAAATTGATGAACCTTCAGCCAGTCTCATCAAGAAAAATGAGAGGGCCCATATAAAATCAGAAATAAAAGAGGAGAAGTTACAATGGATACCACAAACATACAAGCAATCATAAGAGACTACTACAAACAATTACATGCCAACAAGTTAGACAACCTAGAAGCAATGGACAACTGCTAGAAACATACAGTCTTCCAAGACTGAATCACGAAGAAATAGAAAATCTGACTAGATCAATTACTAGTATCAGTAATCAAAAACTTCCAAGGAAAGTCCAGGACCAGATGGCTTCACAGGGAGTTCTACCAAACATTTAAATAAGAGTTACTACTTATTCTTCTCAAACTATTTGAAAGAACTGAAGAGGAGGGAACACTCCCAAACTCAATCTACAAGGCCTATATTACCCTGATACCCAAATGAGACAAAGACACTACAAAACAAGAGAAAATTACAGGCCAATATCCCTAATGAACATAGGGGCAAATATCCTCAACATCATGATCAAGTAGGATTTATTCCAGGGATGCAAGGATTGTCCCACATCCACAAATCAATCAATATGATACACCACATGAACAAAACAAAGGATAAAAATCACATGATATCTCAACAGATTCAGAAAAAGGATCTGACAAAACTCAACATCCATTTATGATAAAATCTCTCAACAAAGAGGGTATAGAGGGAACATACCTCAACATAATAAAGACCATTTATAACAAACCAACAGCTAATGCCATACTCAATGGTGAAAAGCTGAACACTTCTCTTCTAGGATCACGAACGAGACAAGGATGCAAACTCTTGCCACTTATTCAACATAGTATTGGAAGTCTGGGCCACAACAATTAGACAATACAAAGAAACAAGTCATCCAAATTGCAAGGAAAGAAACACAACTGTCACTATTTGCAGATGATATGATACTCTATATAGAAAGTTCTAAAGACTCCAGCAAAAAACAACTAGAACCAATAAATGAATCCAGTCAACTTGCAGGATATAAAATTAATATACAAGAATATGAGATTCTCTGTGGTTCCTGGATCTGAAAATCTTTCCTTCCCTAGGCTAGGGTATTTTTCAGTCATTATTTCTTCAAAGATGCTTTCTGTCCCTTTGTCTCTCTCTTCTCCATCGGGATTCCTGTGATATGAATGTTAGTAATGCTTGATGTTGTCCCAGAGATCCCTTAATGTAACCTAATTTTTTTTAATTCTTTTTTCTCTTTTTGTTGTTCTGATTATGTGATTTCCACTCTTCTATATTCCTGGTCACTGATCCATTCTTCTGTATCATCTAATCTGCTATTGATTCCCTCTAGTGTATCTTCCACTTCAGTTATTGTCTTCTCCAGCTCTGACTGGTTCTCTTTTATCTCTCCTAACTATTTGTTGAGGCTCTCACTGTGTTCCCTTCATTCTTCTCCCAAGGTTTGTGAAAATCTTTGTGACTGTCACTGAGCTCTTTATCAAGTAAGCGACTTGTCTCTGTTTCATTTTTTTTTTTTTTCTGGAGTTCTATCTTGTTCTGTCCTTTTGAACAAATTCCTTTGTCTCGTTTTGTTTGACTTTTTGTGTTTATTTCCATGAATTAACGGCTACCTCCCAGTCTTGAAGGTGTGGTCTTGTATAGTGGTGCCCCTGTGTGCTGGGTGGCGTTGGCAGGCTAACTGGGGCCCAAGTGGGCATGCACTGGGATTTTCCAGGGTGTGCTGTGGCAGAGTTGCCTTGCCTGGATGGCTGAAGTGGGTGTGAGCTGGGGCCAGGGCTATTTAAAAGACATTCTGCTTCACTGAATTCTAGTCAGAAGGGATCTTGTGAAACATTATGGTTTAAATGGGGGGGTTTATGGGCTTGCCTGGTAAATGATTTGTCATTTACATTATTTCTATGGTGAAACACTTTCCCCACTTCAGGCTACTGACATACAAGGGTTATCTAGACAGCACCTCCCCCTGTGGGTGTAATCCTGCCGTGTGGGAGGGGTCTGCCATGGGGAGTTACATGGAGCAGGAAACTCACACGGGCTGCACAAGGTGTCTCAAATCGCCATGAGGCCATGTCATCTCCAAAGGGGGTCAGAGAAGGCCTTTGGGTTCTTTCTGCCACAGTGACTCCTTGGGCCATTGGTCCTAATGATTGGCCAGTGCTGAGCGCTGTAAACCATTGTTCAGTGCAGTGACATAAAGGCAGAGGTCAGTGTGCTAAAAAGTGGTGGCTCTGAGGTCTCCCTCCAACCCTGGCAACACCGGCCCACACTGGAGTGCTGACCTTGAACTCCACACATACTCTCTGCATGGGGGGGTCCCTCTCAAGGTTGCTCCAGCATCAGAGGTGTGTCTGACTAATAATGGTTTAAACTGCAGGGTTTCTCTGTGCAAAGCAGTTTGTTGATGTAATTAAGCCACAGCACACTGTTGGGGGCAGGGGCTTTGCCTTCCAGTCTGTGGCTTGATGCTGGGCTCCCTTGCTTACGGCTTGTGCGAGCTTGGCCACCCTACTTAGCACGTCTTCCTATGATTGTCTCCTTTATGGAGTGAGGAGGGTAACGCCAGCTCCTAAAGCAGTCCTGAAGATTAGATGAAAAAATGTATTAATGTTTAAAAGGCCTGACACATTCACTGCTCAATATGTCATCTCACTGTTACGGATGCTGTGTCTTCCATATCTGCCCCTCCTTCCCAAACCTTCCTGCTTATTGATGGTGTGAGTTTGTAGAGCCCTAGAGGCCAGAACTTCCTTGCTACTCAGATGACACTGGGCGGCAGATACGCCAGATTAGAAATTGTGCCTGTGCTTCAGAGCAGCCTCCCCAAAGGGAAGTTGGCTTGGGGTTGGAATTGATGTGATCAATCCCAGCTCTTTGTGGCTGGCCTGTGGCCTGTTTTTGAGCCTGGATATTGTTGACAGTCAACCCGACTGCAGTAGAGAGGAAACCCACTTCCCATTCTCAGTTACTGTCTCCCACAGAGGGGTCTTGGTCCAGTCTGCGAGAGGAACAGCCAGTGTTTTAACTGCGCTGGTCTCGGAGACGGCTCCTCTTGGGTCTGCCAGATTCTACACCCTGCTAGTTTGCTCCTACCAGCTTTCCTCCCTCGTCGTGACATCCTCCACTTCCCAATGGAAAGTAGCTAAGATGTGACTTACCAATAAGATGATGATTAAGCAAAGATATACAAAGTCCTTAGGGCGTACTGCCTCTCATAAACAGGAACTTCCTTATCCAGACTGCTTTTCTAGAAGAAATGGAGCCCCGATGAGCCTCTCCCATTGTTACCTCTTAAATAGTAGCAGTGTCTTGGCTCTCACACTGTGCCAGGCTCAGAGCAGCACAGGCAGGAAGGACCTGAGGTGGGAGCACTGAGAACACGAGAAGCAGAGGGCATGAGACCCTGGCCACCTGAGACGGAGGAGCCATGATGTGTCAGGAGGCAGCATTTGGGTATTCTGGGGAATGGAGTTCCTCTTCACGGGCACAGAAATACTGTGTTTAGCTTAGGTAATTCATTATACAGTAGGAAAGTGAACCGTTTTCACTGAAATAGAATATGGATTACATCCAGGGGATGAAAACAAGTGCATTTCAATTCATCCAAAACTTAGATCGCTCTCACAGTCTTAAGTAACTGACAGCATTTTGTAAGAAGGAGAAGGGGTACCATATGCCCATTTACTGAGGAGTAAACCAGGCCCTACAAAGGCTGTATAAAACCCCAAACTGGCCAGTTTAGAAAGTCTCCTAAAATCACCCTAAAGCTCTTGCCTAAGTGGTGTTAAATTAAAATACTCATAAGCTTGAATTCATTTATTTGAATGTCACTCTTTCTCATTACATGTATTTGATTTCTCTCGCTGAACAGATTTTCCTTCTCTAAAGTAGAAGAAACAGTTGATGTTTGTCTCTCCCATTTTTCTAGAGGATTAGAAACAAACATCCCAATGGCTAAATAATCATAAAACTATTTCACAGAGCTTAGAATTTACTCTCCATCATAGATCAAAACTTGACATTGTCTAACATGCATTTAACGCTCCATATTTTCTCTTTAGCTCATCAGTTTCATGTGGATTGGATTCAGATCTAGTCTCCAGAACCAGGAGAATAAGAACAAACTTGTGGACACTTTATGAGATTATAAGCACTTTGGAAAGATTTGTGGATGATCTGATGGAATTACATAAATTTCAAGAGGTTGGCAATGGTAATTAAAGTGAGCATTGGAATATTAAAACCACATTTATTCTGAAAGTAATAAGTTGTCCATTACTCATGATTTATCAGACATAAAATACATACCTCATTGTTAGAAGTACAAACTTCTGACTCTTGCTTTATTATAAAACGCGTGTGACTCGACTTAGAGTGGGATCGCATAAAATGCTGAGCTCAAAGATTAATGTGCAAATACTGCTCCAGAGAATTTAAACAATAGTTTCACTTCTCTTTCTCCTGGCCTTCACAAGCTAGTATCTGAAGTCATAGATTTTACAGGCATGTCTGAATCACCGTTAAATGTTCTCTGTGAACTCACAGCAGTATAGCTGATCTCTCACCAGTTTTGCTCTTAAGGGTCAAAGGAGTGTCACACCCTCCTCTCCATCAGGAAAATGGGAACTAAATATAATTTTTAATGGTTAAAGTAAGGGCATGATGGGCAAAGAAGGAAGCGAATACGTACGTACCGTGGTGTTCCCCCTGAGAGGGGTTTTCGGGTTGCTCTGAAGAGGATGTAACTGGTGGTAACTGAGAACATTCCCCAAAGAGACAGAAACCGCCACCAGTAAAGTTTTATCGTGAAATACAAAGGGACAACCCACATCTGCAACAGGGTCACCAGCTGTCAGAGAGATGAACAGAAAGTCTCCTTCAATGACTGAGGGTCTAGATGGCACACCTACTAGTAAACAATTCAGAAGCTACGCTGGGGGAAGCCACCTTCACAATCCTGTCTGGAACATGCAACTGGCTCCCCACCCAACTGCAAGCTGTTCTGTGCATGCGTAGCTATGGAGCGGGTCGGCGTCATTATCTGGACACTCGGGTGGGAAGTAATCCAAAACACCCATCTTCCATCACCTCCTTCCTCTGGATACTTCAGATGAAAGCAACTTTAGGCTGCAATAGCAATGTGATTATGGACTAACGAGCCTCACTTGAGTTGTTAAAATTGGGGACCGCAGTGCCTGCTTCCCTGGGCTGACCGAGGTGGGGAACAAGTGAGATCACAGCTGGGAAAGCGCTCTGGAAACAGTACTGGATGCCAAGGGGCTGTTGTTACTATCCCGGCACGTGTGCAAATCACGGTGACGGCAAAGGCGGAAGTGGAGTCAGAGCAGCATCTGGGAGGTCTCCTGCCTGCTGTCCCAGCGCACTCCTCAGCGTTAAGCCTCTTATCCCAGCTGTGGAGTTATCTTGCTCCTGATGATCAGATCTGCAACCCACCGGTTTGCTTCTGGTCTTTTCTGTCCAATTACTGGTGCCTTTTCCAAGCAGCCCAAGTTGTAGATTAGACCCTTTCCTGTCCCTCTGTGCATCACCCCTTGTGGCCTGTACCACTGACATGAGTCCAGGTAGCCTTCAGAGGGTCCTTTAAGTTGTCTGGCCTCAATCCCACATGGCAGGAAGCAGGACAGACTGCGCTGATGGGCTGTGGGTCAATGACTTGATACAGTTGCCATAGTGACACTTCTACTCTATAGATCAGGCCTAATACCAGCTATTCACCAACTTGTAAAAAGCAGATAGGTTGAAATAATAGCAATAACCTTTGGACTTTTATGTTTTATCACATTTGGACTGACCACCTATATTTGCTCAGCACCAGTATACAAGGGGGATGGCAAAGAGGTTTTGTCTCAGGTGTGGACTTTAATTGGTCATGGCACCTGGCAATGCTCTATTGAGGAAGATTCTGAGCCTGGGTTCTGGTTTATCGATAAAGAGTATCATGATCAATTAATTATGTCTGCCAGTGATGTGGAAAGAGCTTTCAGAGCATGTGTGTCACAGGTTTATCACCTGAGTATAAAAAAGACATGTCATTTGCTAACTTGCTTCATCTTGGTGATAAAAGGAGGTGATTTAGACAAAAGAGTCTACTTTAAAAAAGTTTTTGGATCCTTTAATAAGAACTTGGAGATAATAGTCTCAAAGTCAATAACTGAAATTATCTGATAGAACTTCAAAGTGTAAATGAAAAAGGCCAGGCCACAGTCATTCTTCTTTCCATGTCAAACGAGAAGATACATTTTCCCAGGCTTTTCATTCTTTTTATTTCTTCATCCCCATGAATGGCCTGGATCTGAAGTCTTCTTAGGGTGGCTCTAAATCTCCTCTCAGGGAACACGACAGCTGTTATGATACGTATGCATTCAGACAAAGATACACACAGAGTAAATCTGAAGTAACTATTTGGAGAGTTTGGGAAAAAAATATCCTATCACCTACTTTTTTGGTTTTTAAATTTCAAGCAGTACTTCCACAGAAGAATAAATATTCTTTACTCCTGCCTGGATTCGTCAGATCATTGCTTTAATCTTCTGTACTGTTTTGTGGGGGTGGTCAAAGGTAATGAATGAGTTTGCACCTTTATTTCTGAAATTGAGATAAATGTGTATATATCCAAATAGGAAAAACAAGCTTTACTTGAGGGAGCAGAATAGTTTCTCATGAGGGCCAGAAACCACAGGCTAGATAACCAGGACTCATGCCCAGTTTCCTTTAGCACTCAGCATCAGAACCGTGACTCTGCTGTGGATAATAAGAGTGTGTAGCCTCTTAAAAAATTCTCCTCAGTATTTTGGTCATTCATTTCCTCTAGCTCATCATGGAGATGGCTATAGAGGATAAATGATAGATTCTGGCTTCTTTTGTTCATTACTTCTGATATGAAAGAAGGAAATGGACATAAACTCCATCTTTCAAAATCTGATCATCTGTCATTTGCATTTTTCATCCTTTTGTTTTAAGAATTTGATTCAGTTTTACATTTACCCCATAAAAGCTGATTTTTTTGAAAAATAAAAAGATTTAGTTCATTTTAATTTAGTGAAATGACCATCCTCTTATATTTTATACTTTAGATTATAAGCCAAAGTTTAGAAGACTAATCCATTTCCTCTAATCGGTGGAGGTACACTTTACTGTAGTTTGAAGCGATGATTGGTTTTTTGTAAAACTAGTTCTCTCCCTGTAGGTCTATAATTGCAACCCATTTCTAGAAGATGCCAAATTTCTCTTACTTGATGCCTGGCTTTCATTAACAGTACATAACAATGTTCAAATGTATAGACATGCTACTTTTAAAAAATAGGCCTTGGAGATCAGAAATAAAGGAAAGTAAAAAAAAAAAGGTCCCTATACTGTGTTGTATATGCAAATATTTAATTTCTTAACTATCTGTAAAATGTGTACTCAATGTCATATTTTCTCAACATGCCAGGGGAAAGGTCAGAAATTCACATTATGAATTCAATAATTGTATGGGAAGTCATTTTGAAATGAGGGCCACATTTCAGAGCAATTTAAAAGATTCTTTATCAATTTCCAGAGCAGTTAAAACTTCTCATTTTTAATAGTAACTGCCACATATGAAATGCAGGAATGTTGTTCCTCATAAATAAACACATGAAATATGTGAAATGGAGCTGCAAGCTTGCGGAGGAGAAAGGTTGGCAGCTGGGACACATTAATGATGCCAGAGGGGTCACCATCTGGGCATGTGTGGATAAAACACATCTGCATTCCTGGCGGAGGGCAGCCCGTGCATCTGGATCACATCACCCCAGCCTCCCCACCCACATATCGTGGCAGGAGGAATTTCATGACAAACACAATGCTGCCCAAAGGTACCATGTTTGTTCTTGGGGCCAGGCACATGATGAATCTGAGAAGAACTGCTAATCAAGGCAAAACAAAGATATCTCTTCATTTGTCTAATTGTACAGAATGATGAATGGGTCACACCAAGCGAAAGAAAGAAAAAAAGGAGAGAGAAAGAAAGTTATGTGATGCCCATTCTCTTTGCACTGCAAATCCCCAACTTGCCTGCAACCATTGGCGAGTGTGTCTGTGTGTATTTGTGTGGGTGGGCACGGAGGGAGATGCTCAAAGGTAAGCAGAAAATTATCCTGAGAATAAATGACTCCAGAAAATATTGCTGCTATCCGTGCAAAGTCAGTAAACGGAAGTGTGGACAATTCGAACAAGTAAAAGTACAGAATCCTGGCATATGAAGGGCTCTTAGAAATTCACTTGGTCCATATTTCTATTCCATTCAATTTAGACTGTTGATTCTGCCATGGTATGTGTGGATAGTAGGTATGCAACTTTGTATGTATTTGTGTCTTGCCCCATTTTAAAAAGACTCAATAGATGCTTTATTGGTACAGCAATATGTGCTAGTGTTTTACAGCTATTAATAGGCAGGAAGTTTGATTTAAATAGAGCAATGTTTCAACTTGCGGCAAATTATTTGCTTGTGTATTGATGCAAGTCAACAGTGTGTGTGTGAAGTCCAATTTCTGTGTATGTATCATCAGGCTTTCTATTGATTTGAAGGACAGTAGAAGGGTTGTTTTTTGGTGCCCCCTCCCTCATTTCCTGCAGATACGAAAAGTAGGAAACATAAAAGAAGGTGGAGAGGACGGTGTTGAATGAAGTTATATTTTTAATTAAATGCGGTTAAAAGCATTTGGAAATAATTTAACGTTGAGGCTTTGCCCATGTCTACACCATATCAACTTATATTTCCAGCTGATAGTCAGCTGGAAAGAGAAAAATTCAAATGTCCAGATGCTCAGTCTCTGTTGCACTAAAACTGTTACTATGTGTTTGGAAACATCCAGGTATTTGGCAGGATCTCAAACAAAACATAAAAAATTTTCCACTTTCTACCCACACTTTTGGGCATCCCTTGGGAGCAGTTAATGTTATATTTTTAAACTTTATTTTCATAGTCACCTGTTTCTTTTGCTTTAGGTATTTTAGATGAACTGCCCTGATGTACACAGCTCCTGTACATAGTACACAGGAACTGTCTAGATGAATGAGCTTCAGAAGATAGACAAATTTGTTAAAAGCTCTATCTGAAAAAGTTCTGAGCTTTTTGGAGTAGTCTGTCATCTCTGAAGTCCATGGTCCAAATTATGCATGAAATAACGTGAAAGTAATAAGACTTCATGTATAATAAACAATAACTTCAGGGTACAAACATTATATGTAAATAATAATACCTTCAGTATACAAAGCTGTTTACACATATTATTACATGTACACTTCCTACTTTTTTTCATAACTCCCCTACCTTTTGTATCTGTAAATTCCCACCTCCACCATTGATCATTGATTTATTTAGTTGTTCCATCCCAGCATGACATATATAGTGGTTGCAGAATTGTTAACCCAGATCACTGTAAGAAACAACCTTATCAACTCGGGTACAGTGGTCACGTGCAGTTCCCACTGCCTTCGTCTTACAGACGTTGCTCATTTCCAAAGGTACCTGGAACAGTCCCTGCCCCCAAATTCCCTTCCATGAGGTTGTTTCAGATACTTGTAACTCCATTTTATAATTCCGTTTTCTCTCTTCTCTTAGTATATCTACTGCATCTCTTTTAAAAATTGCCTAAGTGGTTGCCCTAGAGTTCGCAACACACATTTATGACAAATCCCAGTGCACTCTCAAATTACATTACACTGCTTCACTAGCTGTAAGAAAGCTTATGACAGGGTAATTCCAAGTCCTCCCTCTTATGTCTCATAACATTGCTGTCATTCATTTCCCTTATCCAGATACTAGGACACCCAATGCATTGTTACCATTACTACACTGAGCCAAATAGTTATCATTAGATAAATCAAGAATAAGAAATACAATATTTTATTTTTGCCTTCATTTATTCCTTTTCCGACACTCTTCCTTTTTTTATGTAGATCTGAGTTTCTGACCTATGTCATTTTTCCTTCTTGCTGAATAACTTTGAACAGTTTTTGCAGGTTATGTCTACTGACAATCATTTCCTTCATTTTCTGTTTGTCTGATAAAGTATTTATTTCTCTTTCACTTTTAAAGGATAATTTCTCTGCATATAGAATTCTCGATTGGTGTTTTTTTTTTTGTTGTTGTTGTTCAATACTCTAAATATTGTACTCTATTTTTTTTTGCATGTATAGTTTGTGAAGAAAAATCTGATGTAATTCTTATTCTTGTTCCTTAATAGGCAGGGAATAAGAAACTTCTGGCTGCTTTTAAGATTTCCTTTTGCCTTTGGCTTTCTGCAGTGCGACTTTACTATGCCATGGTATGGATTTCTTCCTTTTTTTTTTTTAACATTTTTTATTGATTTATAATAATTTTACAATATTGTGTGGATTTCTTGATATTCGTCCTGCTTCTTCTCTGAGTTTCTTAGGTTTGTGGTTTGGTGTCTGTCATTAAATTTAAAAAATTCATAGCCATTATTACTTCAAATGTTTCTTCAGCTTCATTATATTTCTTTCTTCTCCTTTCGGTATTCCAATATGTTTGTGGCACCTTTTGGAATTATTCCACAATTCTCAGATACTCTGATTTTTTTTCTTTTCATTCCCCCCTTTTTTTTTCTCTGCATCTTAATTTGGGAAGTTTCCAGTGATATTCTCCTCAAGCTCACTGATTCTTTCTTCAGCCTTGCCCAGTCTGTTGATGAGCCCATCAAAAGCATTCTTCATTTCTGTTACGTTTTTCTTTCTCCCCTAGCATTGCTTTTAGTTTTGCCCTTGGAGTTTCCACCCCTTTGTTTACATTACCCATCTCTTCTTCCTTAGTATCTTAACCACAGTTATTTTAAATTCCTGGTTTTGATATTTACTTTGTCTCTTCAGACTGTGGTTTTTTTTTTTTTTTTTTATCTCCTTTTAGTACGTCTTGTAATTTTTGGTTGAAAGGCAGGCATAATGTTTTGGGTAATGAGAACTGAAGTTCTTCTTTGGGTAACAGAACTTTTACTGTGAGGTTTTGTGCTAATTTGGCCAAGAGTTGAGCTGTGTTTGATGTTTGCTATGTGTCAGAGGTCTCTCATTTCCATTGGTAGACTTGTTTGTGTCTCCGTTTTTGCCTTTAGGTTCCCCTAAAAAGCTCATTCTTGTGTAGCCTGCCACGCTTTCATCTGTAATCACCTGTTACACTGGACACTTGATGATGCGGTGATAAGGTAGGGGCAGTGCGAGTGTTCCATCATTTTGTGACCAAGTCTTGGTCTTCTTCTTCTTTTTTTTAAATGTAATAGATTTATTTTATGACATTGAAAATAGTTTTTAAAAAAATTTTTTTGGGGGGAGGTAATATGTTCATTTATTTATTATTATTTTTGGATGGGGGCACTGGGGATTGAACCCAGGACCTTGGGCGTGCTGAACGCTGCACTCTACCGCTAAGCTACACCCTCCCCATAAGTCCTGCTCTTTCAGTTCGTTCTTCCCTTGTACTATGACCCTCCCAAGTGGTTCTGAACTTTCTGTTTTCCCCTCAGGTGAGACAGGAAGGCTAGAGGGGGCTGAAGGTGTGCAATTTCCCTTTCTCCACATTTGATGAAGCCCTGATAAAAGCTTTTCCCCTGCTGTGTATGTCTTTGTTATGGTGAACACTTCAGATCTAGTTCAAAATGATAAACTCTTCCTCTAATCCTGTCAGAAACACAAGGGTTTTTCTTGGCTGTTTACCATGAGAAGAACTGGTGGAATTCCTGGAGGTGAAACCTACAAAAACACGTGGGGGCCCCTAAGACTGTGGCCCCCAGCAGTTTCTCACTCTCATGCTAGTCTGAACTCCACTTCCAGCAGTTCTCCCAAGTTTCTTCCAACTTCCCCATTAAATGCTTCCTGCAGTTTATGATTTTGGCAGCTTCTGCTCCCAATAAGCAGAGCTTGGTTATGACTCCCTGCATTCATCTGTGCTTCCAGACTTTGGGGATGGTGGTTTTTCCTGTGACCTAAATTCTCTGAGAGGGCCAAGAAAAGTCACTGACATTCAGTTTGCTCAGCTTTTTTTCTCATAATATGGGAGTGATGACTTTCAAGCTTTTAACATATCAGAGCTGAAACCAGAAGTCCTTTCTACCTTAAAAAAACTCATCATTTAAAAAATCAGGAAACTGAGGCTCACTGTAGTAAAATGTAGTAACTCCTGAGCCAGTTCTCGTCTCTTCACCAGCCTGCCTCTTGTTCCTGTTAACCCATCTCACAAAAGCAGCCTGGGGAACACTCCCAGACAAAGCAGATGGCAGAGCAGGAGGGTGTGGCAAGGCGGGATAGACAGGTGTAATGCTTGGAGAAAACAGTACATCAAAATCTCCTAATGGAGAGTGTAGATTAATGGGGGGCACATTCACTTTAGCTTTACAGAAGCATTCAGAAAGGGATTCTTTTATTGGTAAACTGCTTTAACAGTGTATGATTAAATTTGCACACATGTTTTACACAAACAATATCTCTTGAATGCATTCAGAATCAACTAATGGTACTGAGCGCTCACTGTGTACCTAGAAATTCTCACAGGACAATGTTCCGAATCACGAGAAGTTTGGGGGTAGGTTTCTATCTGCTGTGCTTGCGTTTTGCAGGTAAGGAAGCCACAGTTCAGAGATACTGAAGGAGCGTATCCCTGATATGAGAGAAAATAACTAGTGAGGTTGGATTCTCGTCTCTTCTTTGCAACTAACTAGTTATATGACTTTGACCAAGTTATTTAATCTCTCTGAACTATATTTCACAATGGAAATAAAAAATAATTACCTCCCAGGGTAACTTAGATAATGTACCAAAATCACTTATCATGAGTGTAATAATACATAATAGTCATTTATATATCAATTCATATATAGTATTTCATATTAAATATATTATTATAGTAATGTAATAATATTATTATGGAGTAACTATTATTATAGTAATTATAATTAATATGTTATATATAATAATATATTATTAATATATTGGTGGAGGTTACAATATCAAATCATGGAAATAAACTTCACTATATGGCCCTTTGTAGAAAAAAGCCAAGAACTTCAGAACCTTATAAACATGTTCAAAACTCTCTGTGGCTCTGGTAGGACCTACATAATCTTAAATGCCAAGAGAAACAAGTTAAAATTTAGGTTCCCTTTGGATGATAAGGCTGTTTAGGTCAGCGTTTGTTGAAACATATCCATCAAATTCTACCCCAAGACATTAAACTGAGTAGTGTGCTAGGGCCAAGTTTTTGGATACAGTTCATGCCGAGTACAGTAAAAAAAAAAACAAAAAAACTGGAAACCAGTGCTGGAATCAACTACTGTTGCTCTGGGAACCATTTCCAGCTGCAGTGGTTGTGTACATCAACATGAGTTCCTGAAATGGCGATGTTCTGGTGATGGCTCTGGCAGTGAACCCCCAGGAAGAGCTGCAGAGCATGGAGCAAAGGCAAGGGAGCATGTGGGATCATGCACATGCTGCATCTCACCTTGAGCCAAAGACTGTCATCAGAGCCACGCAGGGGAAAGGGGCTGCTCCACCTGTTCCTTTGGGACAATGCAATCATAGATGGACTGATGGGACAAAGAAGTAGAAAAAATTCTAGAGGCCAAACTGTGTCTATGAACTAACCCAGAAGAGTTCCAGTGGGGAGCCATGAGACCCAAATCTGTCCTTGACCACTGCGGGCATCTTCAGGCTCCTAGCTTTGTCAAAGTGCCAGACTGGGTCACCCTAAGAGAGGCCACGATCATGGTCACCTGGTCACCTCCAGGGTATCCTTAGGACCACAGAGCCCCTCTGGGTAACCATAAAATAACGCAGCTGTGTGACAGTAGGACACAGTGAGAAGTAGGGAGACAGGAAACCTAGATGGTGGGCGTGGAGCACAGGCAAAAGCAACGTGCCTGGAGCACTCCGGGCAGTGCAGCTTGCGCACTGAGCAACGGGAAACAACGGGCAGACCACACCAGCTAACCAACAGTTGTAGTCTGAGCCACTGAGAGTCAGAACCTCCAATGGCAACAAGTCCTTCAAGGGGCCGCTGACCCATGGGTAGGTGTATCTGTGTCTAGGTAGAGCCAGTGTTAACTCATTGACAGATGCATTGACATCTTCAAAGAGTTGACATGGGAGCAACTTCTTCAAATACAAGACAAGGACAGATTCTTTTTGACATAGAGCACCTCAAAGCATCATCAAATAATAATGGTGGAGGAATGGTGAGACACATAGCAAGTCAGTTGGCTCACGTGGTGTTTCCTTTCAAGGGAACTTTTCCTTCTATGCAAAATCTGCACCTGTGTCATCAAGGAAACTGAACTTAAAAAAATCTCATCCAGAAGCAATAATTAATAATTATAAAGGAAGGAAGGACTAGGGCTCTGAACCCTTTCCTGAAGAATCCAAGTTTCTTCTTAAGGACTCTAGGACTTCTATGTTAGGTATTTCCATTTTGAAGATAAAGAAACCATATATTTAAGGGGCTGTTTCTTGATATGAGAGAGAATAACTAATGAGATTTGATTCCAGTATCTTTCATTAAAGAGCATTTGTCCAAGTATAATGTAGAGGGCGTTCGTTTTAATTGACAAGAAATGACATGACAGCAAACGGATGCATTTGCTTGAAAACCAAACAGAAAAAAACCCCACAAGATTCCCCTGTGGAGAATGCAAAAGAATTCCTTTAGATCCATGCTATGTAGGATAAATAAATGATGGATAAAAATAGTGGTCTAAGCCAACACATTCTATGTCACAGGCAAGTCTTGTACAATGACCAATCCAAGACCCAGAACCATGTAGAGTGTTAATTGAGGATTGTTTTCCTTTGCAACGTTTGTTTCTGTATTTAGTCTGTACTCAAGTCGAAACCATTGGTTCTCAAAATGCAGTCCCAGGACCAGTAACATCAGTACCATCTGGGAACTGGTTAGATGTGCAAATCACTTGGTCTCCATTGAACCAGAAACTCTAGAGATGGGACCTGGGGATCTGATTTAATGAGCCCTCCAGGTGATTCTGAGGCACTGTGAGACGTGAGAACCACTGCTCTAAACGTTGCAATGCCATGGTCTCAGGCCCGATGAGCCCAGGGTATGACTCTGAGGCCGTGAGATGGGAAGGTTCCAGTGGGCATGCTCAAATGGGATTGGTGACAACAGGGTCCTGATCTGTGTGGCTGAGGTCAGCGCAGTGTCTGCATTAACACGCTTCCTGGGTATGGAAACCGTCAATGCCAAGACAGTTCATTGCTAATGAAGCAAAATTAGACAGCCTCAGTCCTTCAGTTCTGCTGTTCCTAATCCTCCTTGCCCTGGGCCAGTGGCAGAAGACGTTCATACACAAAAGGAAAGTTGGTTTACTTAAACCAGGATTCCTCAGCCTTGGCACTACTGACGTTTTTGTCATGAGGAGCTGTCCTGGGCATGTTTAGTGGCATCCCTGGCCTCTACCCACCACATTCCAGTAGCAACTCCCAACCCCCACCTTCCCTCCTGCCAAGGCGTGGCAATTACAAATGTTTCCAGATGCTGCTGATTGTCCCCTGGGGGGCAAAACTGCGCTGGGTTGAGACCACTGACTTAAACCAAACCAGTTCCTTCAATGTGGTAACAAAGGAGGGGTGCCAGGTGAAGAGGAGTGGGCTTCCTGCGGCCCCTGGGCAGGGGAGGGGGTGACTCACATTGTAGGACCGGCCATGCCTCTGTCTCCACTGCACCAGCACGACCTGGGCGATGACCAGGGCACAGAGGAAGATCAAGATCATCTCCACGTGCATGGACTCGTGGCCCCGGTGCGCCTTGTACATCCTCTCCTGCTGCAGACTGCAACCGGCAAAGGAGGTCATCTGAAAACGCCCTCAGTTCGAGCACATTCAGCCAAAAAAGGAAAATAGGCTGAACTCATGAAAAGCAGTTGTGGATTTCAAATGTCAGGTTTTTGAAGTTTTGAATGCAAAGTTCTCCTAAGTCCTTCTTGGTTCCTCCCTTTTCCCCAGGCTTGGGGAAGGGTCAGCCTGAGTTTATCAGCAAAACCAACTCTGCTTAGCCCTTAGCTTTCCCATGTGCTTTTGGCCTCAGCCTTGTCCTTTCAAGGTAAGGGAACTCACTGATGGGCCCTGGGAAGACCTGGGTTCCAGTCCCCGATCTGCTACTTCATCGCCTTGGGAAAGTCACTTTTCCTCTCTAAGCCTCTGTGTCCACTTTTGCAAATTTCAAACAATGATCCCTCTGTATCTTGCAGGGTTGTTCCAAAACTGTAAAGCATGTATATTATTTTATTTGGACCCATATGAGGAATAATAATTACTATTAAGCTGATTCATAGGAAAGTGTCATTTTTGAAAGTCAAAAAAATCCAATAAAATATTGGTAATTTCAAATAATTTCTGATATTCTCAAGTAAAAGGATATCTTGCAGGTGAGACCTATGGAGAGGCTATTATCCACTGGGCTCCGGAGAACACCTGAATTATATACATTGTTTTCATTATAAGGAGAAAGTCTTGCAGAGTAGGTTTTATTTTAGGCACAAACATTCAGAGGATGGTTAAATGCTTCAGCGTTTAGTTGGGCTCTTAATTTTATATAATGGTAGAGAAAACCACTGAAATAGTGTGTTATCCGGTTTAACTTCCTCCAGCAGTAGTGGACTCCAAGAAAGTCTAGAGTCATGGTTCTTGACCTGGACTGTAAGTTGGAAATTTTAAAAATCACAGTGCCCAAGCTGTACCCTCGATCAATTCAGTGACCATTGCTGGATGTTCTAGGCTGAATTGGGTCCCCTTAAAATTCATATGTGGAAGTCCTAATCCTCAGGACCTCAGAATGTGACTGTCTTTGGAGAAAGGGTCTTTAAAGAGGTAATTAAGGTAAATGAGGTCATTAGGATGGATCCTAATCCAATATGGCTGGTGCCCTTACAAGGAGAGGCGATGAGGACACAGACTTACACAGAGGGAAGGCCGTGGGGAGACACAGGGAGAAGGCGGTCATCTGCAAGCCAAGGAGGGAGGCTTCAGAAGAAACCAAAGCCAGCCAACACCTTGCCTTTGGACTTCCAACCTCCAGAACTGTGAGAAAATAGATTTCTGTTGTTCCAGCCCCCAGTCTGTGGTACTTTGCTGTGGCCACCTGAGCAAACTGACAGAGATTTCTAGGATTGGATCTAGGCATCAGTAATTTTTAAAGGTTCCCTGTGTGATTTTAAGGGGCAGTCAAGATTGGGATCCACTGGCCTAGAGGGAGAGAGAGTGGTCCAGGATCCAGATGAGGGAAAATGGGGGAACAATTATGAATCTGGCCGATCGATTACTTTATAAATATTGGTTAACGTGATCTTTCACCCCAAGTGGGGCATCGTCAGTCACAAAATCTCTTAAATTTTCTACTTATGACTGGTCACAATATGCATTAGTTAGAGTACCAGCCAGAAAGCTCTCCAGGGTCATACTCTGTGACCTTTTAAAGGCACTCGTTGGGTGCCTGGATTGGATCTCTGCCTTTACCAGCGTTTCTCCAGAGCTGCCTCAGTCAAGGGCCCCATCCAAATCCCAGGAGTGCCCCCTGCTGGAGAATGTGCAGAAATGAGCCCACAGAGCCTAGTAAATAGCCCTGCTTCTCTGAGTTCAGCTTCTCTGAGAGGGCATCTTAGGATGCTAGCGCTGGGAGGTGCCACAGATATACTGAAACCCCTTCATTTATCACGTGAAGAAGCTGAAGTCCATATCGGGTGATCAAACTGAGTACCACTACATGGCTACTAGTCTCCACGTTGGAAGCTGAGCTTAGAAGCCGAGAATGATTTCTAGAGGCTCTTTAAAAAGATATATTCACTCTTCTGAAGAAATGGGAAGTGAAGAAAAATAAGAAGTGCGAGCACTTAGTTATAGTTTGTACAGCCCCCCAATCAAAAGTAACTATTTCATATTCTATGTAATGAACAAGCTTCAACAGAGGCCACATGTAGAGAGAAGAGTGAATTTGTCATCAGGCTAAGACAGGACTTGCACAGATATCAAACAAAACACACTCCAGGACATTTCATCTCTTCTATGTATATACAGTGAAGGTGCATCTCAGATGGTTAACGTATGTGGAAGTACTTTCGAAACTATAAAGTAGTGTACAAATGTGAGAAGTATTTTCTATTTTGATTAGGAATGCATTCACTAGTGGTGACCATAATACAAAAAAGGAGGGCCATTTCATTTTTGTTTCATTCCGTCTGGTGCCCATGGCCCCACAGTAGGTACCATAACACAGGAGAAACAGCCTATAAAGAAAACTAGGTGTGTCTTGTGCCAAAAAGGAAAGGACATGTAAGGACACATACTGAAGGACAGACATCTTTGTGGGACAGTGTGTAGCCCACTGTAGAAAACAGAAGAAATCCCTGCAGTTTTGGTCTATAAGATCATTGTGCACACATGGCCATACTAACTCACCTTCTACCCCAGGAAATTTATAAATAAAATGAGAGCTTCATTTAATTTCTCAAACAGTGGAGATGGAGATTCATTTTTAGTATACCAGCTGTAAAACAAATACAAATCACTTACTTCCACTCATCATCAGCAGAAAGCTTTGTGTGAGAGATCTGAAAAACATAAAAAAAAAAAGTCCTTCTCAAAACTTTCTCATTTTCTTAGCTTGCATTTTAGAACATGACATGGGAAACTGAAACCATGATAAATAGTGATGTTTCTTAGTACTGGAATAATTGAGGATGGGAGCTCTAATAGAATATTTGCTTATGGAACTAAAAAATACGCACACAGGTACACATCCAAAACAAGACAGTAAGCAGGTCAATGTCAATAAAGATCAACAAAGATTCGATTCTGCTTTCTAGGTCAGAGAACCAGATGAGGCCCGTTCTGTGGTTTTGTCCGGCAATTCAGTCGAGGTTGTAGAGAGTGGCAGTGTCACCCTGGCTGCTGGTATATGATGTGTGAATTGGAGAACATCTAAAAATCCCTCCATTTTGCTGGTGAACTGAATGATGCCAATGAGTAAATGCCATCTCCAAATTTAAGGTTTTTGAGACGAGCTTTCCAGTTACTTATTTGGAGCATGTTCATGTCCTCCTGCTAATTTACCTTAATTTAAACCTTGACTCCTGGGAAGTAGGGGTAACCTGGCCTTGCCCTGAAGACTGAGCTGGAAACCACAGAGACCATCCCCAGGAGATGCTTCTGGCCGACCTACATGGTGTACCCACATGCTGTCTTCCATTGGTCACTGCTAATCCACTCCATTTGGTCATTTGAAGCCTTTAAGGCCAATCACTGGAAAGACATCATTGTGTAACTTTCATGGAGGAAACAACTTTATCCCAAGTCCAGTAGCATTAAAAGCTAAAATCCCCAATGATGGCAAAGAAGACAAAGCAAATAAAACATTTGTTACATAAACCTGACATTAACCAGATTTTTCTTCCCCACTTTGTTTTCCTTAAGTGGCAGAAGTAATTCTGACAGACGGAAAGAAACAACGTCATTCATCGTTCGGGCTAGGATTTCTCCTGTACGCCGGTTCCACAATAACGTCTGTGCCTTGGTCAGAGGCTGGAGGGGTGCCCTTGCAAGAGAGGTGAAAACACCGGATGACACAGCCAAGCAGAGGCTTAGGCAGTGTCTGTCCAAAGCTAGGACTTGCTGGTTGATGCTGGGAGAGAGGAAGTGGGTGAGGCAGTAGGTGATGCTGGCAGCATCTGCACAGCTCTCTGCCTATTGGCTGATCCCACCAGGTGGTCCCTGACATCCAAATGGAGGTCACAGCACCTGGGTTCCAAGGCCGCCTTCCAGCTGCAAGACCTCAGTGGCAGCCCCCAGGGAATAGCAGTACATGAGCCCCCTCCTTTGTCCGAAAGGTCCCACTCTGCTGAGGGAGACATCTGCTTTGAGGGAGAAAACACTGGATGGGTTTGGGGCCCTGAGCCATGCAGCCACCCAGCACCACTCAGCATCAAACACCGAGCTGACTCAGAAGACACTGGGTTGACGTTGGGCACATCACTAACCTGGGCTTGTCTCCATTTCCTTCTTAGAAACTGGAGATTGATATAAAAACTGTTCTTGTCTGCTTCCCTGGAATATTGTGAGTATAAATAAGACACAGGATGAGAGTTTTGTAAGAAGGTGCTTCATCCAAGGGCCAATTATCTCAATAAACGTTATAACCAAGAAACTCCCTGGGTCCTTCTCTTTTTGCTGTTCAAGATCTTTGGGTTCATGGTGCTTCTTGTTCAAATCAGCTTAAAACAGGGAACTGGGTTTTTAGTTCAATTGAGAAGACAAATTCCCTTTGACTTTTACAAGCAATATAGCCCTGGGCATAAACGTGTAACTATCCACCAGATTCCAAGTCTCTTTGTTTTTAATTGAGGTATAGTTGAGTCACCATATTCTATTAGTTTCAGGTATACAGCATAGTGATTCAGTATTTTTTACAGATTATACTCCATTAAAAGTTAATACAAAATAATGGCTATAATTCCCTGTGTGATATAGTATATCCTTGTTGCTTATCTATTTTGTAGTAGTTTGTTTCTCTTAATCCCACACCCTTAGTTTGTCCCCGCCCCTTTCCTTTCCACTTTGGTAACCACTAGTTTGTTTTCTATATCTGTGAGTCTGTTTCTCAAGTCATTTTCGGAGGGAAAAGGGGGTGGCAATGAGGTTTTTATTTATTTACTTATTTATTTCAGTGGAGGTACTGGGGATTGAACCCAGGACCTCGTGCGTGCTAAACACAGGCTCTACCACTGAACTGTGCCCTCCCGTTCCCAAGTCATTTTTAATGAAGTATAATAAATTATTCTACTGCTGACCAGGGAAGCTTCAAGAGTGGAAATTGTAGCTGGAAAGATTTCTGCTAAATGCAATTAAGAACTTCCTTAGATCAAGGGGTATTGAAACAATATTCTTATTTCCTGGGGAAAAAGCAAACAATGACAATGATGGTGATGGTGATGATGACATTCTTAGAGACAACTCTTTTCTAGCTAGTAACAGTTCCCCGTAGGACACTATTTTTTTCTAGGGCAGAACCTACTTTCTGACAATTTTTTTTCTGTTATGTTATTATGTAAGCCCTTCGATGCTCTTAAGAGCATTTATATTCTGGAAATTGAAATGACACTAAAATTCATCTGAAGGATTAGCATGAGGATAGCCAGGAAAATTCAGAAAAAGAGTGAAGACCCGGGGCTTGGCCTCTCAGGCACTGAAATTCACAATACAGCCACAGAAATTAACTAAAAGCCTTACTGGCCCAGGAACAGGAAGACAGATGAGTGAACAGAACAGAAAGTTCAGCAGCAGGCCCCATTGTATACGATAAGCGGGTCACTTCAAATCACTGAGGGAAAAAATGGTTTGTTCCATTGAAACCATTAGCTAGTCATTTGGGAAAAATATAACGCTGGATACATACCCGGCTTCAAAATAAATTCCAGAAGGATCAAATATTTAAACGTAAAAAAGAAAATCTTAAAAGCACTAGAAGTAAATATGAGTAAATATTTTAATAATCCCGCAGTGGAGAAGGCATTTCTAAGTGTGACTTGGAGCCCAGAAACTATAAAGTAAAAAAAAAAATCGGTAGATTTTGAGGACATAAAAATCAAATTACATTGTCATCACCTATATTTCAAAGACAAATTAAACTGAAGAAAATACAACATATGTGAGGGCAAGAAGTTAGTAACTTTATTGCTAGAAAATAGGTTCTTCTCTTCGCGCAGGAAAGAATTCAAGTGCGAGGTCATAGTAAAGTGAAACCAGATTTATTCAGGGAGATACACATTCGACAGACAGAGTGCTGGCCATCTCAAAAGGCAAGAGGGAGAGAGGCCATGAGATGCAGGGGTGTTTAGTTTAAAGTAAAAGTAGATACACACTCCATAGGCAGGTTGTCAGCTGTCTCAGAAGGCAAGAGAGAGTGGGTTGTCAGTTTTTACGGGCTCAGTAATTTCATATGATAACAAGAGGGAGGATTATTTCAGTAGTGTTGGGGAAGGGGCGGGGATTTCCAGGAATTGGCCCCTGCCTATGTTTGCCCTTTTTTGGTCAGCCGAGGCACTGTCATGGAGGCTGTGGGTGGTGCGCCATGAGGCTCAAGGTCTCCCGGAAGTCGAATCTTCCGCCATCTTGGTTCTAGCCAGTCTGTCCTGTCCTCAATCATTGTGTCATTCCTTCAGTGGTTGTGCCTTGCCCCTTCCCTCCTGCCTCTTGAATAGGAAAAAGAGCACTTACAATTTAATCCAAAAGAGACACACATTTCCGTTTAGTCCTTTCTATCTCTTAAGAAAATTTTTGAAAGTTTGGTAACTGAGTAGAAATTGATGGAGGAGGGCTGGTGTAGGGCTGGCATGTTCAGGTGGATTGGGGTAAAAAGAGAGGAAATAAAGAAGAGCTTGGGCCCTGGGAAATCAGAGATAGAGGTGTTAACTTGCACCCCACCCCCCCACCCAAAAGCTGGTGTCCAGGCAGACCGGGTTCCCTTACTAACTGCACCGCCTCTCTCCCCACCACTGCAGTGGGGTAGTTTGGAAGCAGCTACAAACTGCCTGGAAACCCTGAGTCTGAAAAGTGAGGAGGCGAGTGTGGAGGGGCTAGAGAGGGTGATGGGAGGGCGGCTTCCAACCGTGGATCTTTGGGGCGTTTGACGGGACCAGGCTTCATCCCTGGTTTAGGTGCTGGGGTGGGTTGAATGCTGTCCCTCCCAACCAACCCCTCCCCAAAAGATATGTCCAGTTCTTACCCTCAGGTACCCGTGACTGTGATCTTATTTCAAAATAGGGTCTTTGTGGATGTCATCAAGTTAAAGATCTTGGGATGGGATTATCCAAGGTTCAGGGGAGGCCCTAAATCAAAAGGCTGGTGACTTTATATAAAAGAAAGTCAGAGGGAGATTTGACACCCAAAGACACACAGAGGAGGAGGCCATGTGAATTCAGAGGCAGAGACTGGAGATACACAGCTCCAAGCTAGAGACACCTGGAGTCGCCCAGAGCTGGAAGAGGCAAGGAAGGATTTGCCTGCAGAGCCTTTGGGGGGCTCATGGCCCTGCCGATATGTAGATTTTGGATGTCTGGCCTCCAGAACTGTGAAGGAATAGATTTCTATTACGGCAGCTCTGGGAGACATATATGCACATCCAGCCGCAGCAGGTCCTCGCTCCACTCAGGTGTGTAAATAGTGGTGCAGGTGGGGAGAGTGTGGTTCCTACAAACTGTGGGTCAAGCAGGCTGCCCAGGTCATGGGTGGACTGCAGGTAGGGCTGTCGGAGCAGCGTGGTTTATAATCTTTAGACGTGTGGCAGGTGGGCCTTTATTGGTACCCGGGGCCTGTTAGAGGCAGGCCTGTCGCTTGGCTAGGGATGCTGGCCGCCAGGCAGCAAACAGAAATCATCCAGGCCAAGAGAAAAGACTTGCAGAAGTGGACCGTCACCATTCTCCCTATGAAAAGGCCCCGCTGGGTCACCCTCCAGTGCGGCCTGCCTGTCAGCAGGCTCTCCTGCTTACAAGAGCTTCCAAATAGTATTTTAGTGTCTCCACTTAAACACAAGCTGATGGCCAAAGATCACCAGGTGCTGGAGACAGGAGAGGGTTGGTTCTGTGTCCATGATGACAAGGACACCAGGCTTCAAAGATGTAACCAAATGAAAGCTCTTAGAAACGTAAAATTTGAGAACAGAAATAGAAAAATCTAATGGGAAAGTTGAAGATAAATTATGAAACTCCCTCGGAGAGAATAACTAAACTGCCCCTCCCCCAAAGAGATGGAAAAGAAAAAAGAAAATATAAGAAATTTAGAGAATCTGGCCAGGAAATCTCATAACCAAAAAATAGGAGTTCCAGACCAAGAGAATAGAGTTGGCTGATAGCAAGACATTTTTAAAAAATGATACAAGAAAATTCCCAAGGATTGAAAGACGTCTGTTTTCAAATGAGAAGACTCACCAGGGGCCCAGGACATAAATGAAAAAGGAGCCACATCACATCACATCACATCACATCACATCACATCAGTAGGAAATCTGAAAATTGTGATTCAAAAGGAAAAGCCGATCCAGAGAGAAAACACGGGTCAAATGCAAAAGATCCAAGCTCGGGAGCCCAGGGGACCTCCGAACACCAGTTCCACGAGTTACAAGACAGCAGAGCGAAATGCTGAAATCTCTGAGTGAAAATTACTTCTATAGACAAACTACCACTCAAGTTTGGAGGCAGAATACAGATATTTACAGACATGCAAAATTTTAAAAGCATTCACCTCCTCTCACCTACAGACTAAAACTGTCAGCTTGCTAGTGTCTGTTAGTTACTTTGTAAAATATACATGTATTCTTGTTTTTCCATTGTATGCACACTGAAAGACAAACATGTACCATTTCTCTGTTTTATGTTGGATTATATAGGAAATGTTTGTGAACAATTTTACAAAGATGAAAACAGTTCCTGTGGATGTTTTGTGGAGTATCTTGGCATCTGTACTGATAGAGGTTCACTTCCAAATAAATAAAACTCCCATAATGCTAGATTTGATGTGTGCCCAATTTGAACAAGTGTTGATTGACACATGTAAAATTTGTTAAAACGTTCCTCTTGTAAGGAAATACTATAATCTCAAATTTTAAAAAACAAAAACAAAAAACAACAAAAAAAATTCATCTCCTGTCTCAGGAGGCTCCACTAAAATATGGAGAAAGAGAAAAACAGGATTTCCAGGAAACTGGGCTGCAACCAGGCCAGTCCCCTCCAGGTGAAGGGACCCCCCAGGAGGATGGTGGAGGGGCCTCCAGGATGGGTGTCTGGGCAGCGGGCTGAGGGTGCAGCCAGCCTAGACTGGACCAGGAACATGATGTTTCACCAAGTGTATCTCCAAGAAAAAGATGAAGCCAAGAGATCAGCCGATGTGTTCCAGTGTGTCGAGAAGATAGGAACAATTCCGGCAGAGGGTCGGGGGATGAACAGGGCACTGGTACACAGAAAGCTGAGGATGCCAAAACATGAAACTCACGGGAGAGCAGAATGATACAGGGTGCATATGTAGCGCATGGATGTGTGACCCAGCTGAGAGTGATGGTACCCACTTAGATTCACTAACGTAACTGGTGAATGAAGACTTCGCCAACACTTGTGATGTAACTAAACTGAGAGGATGGGAGAAAGGAAGGGAGTGGGAGCGGGATGGGGGGACAAGCTGGTGTGAGAGAGCAGAGTTCTCATCATCCATAGCAGAGGATCAATGAAACCACACCAGTGACTAGAAATCGAGGTGCTGTACAACTGTGTTATTTAAAATAGGGGGTGTGTAGCAGAAAAGACGGCTGAAAGTGCTGAAAATCGTTGCCTCTGGGGAGCGGACATCAGGAATGGGGATGGCGAGTGCGAGTGGGGCTGCTGGGGTTTGTGTGTGTGTGTGTGTGTGTGTGGTTGTTTTCAGTCTTGTAGAATTATTTGACTCCTTAAATTGTGGATGTATGAAACTTTAATACAAACTAACATTAAAAAGAAAAAAATATTCATAACAAGGAGGTATAATTTTCCCCTAAAAGAATGACAAGGGAAAAAATGCTTTCTCATGCAATTCAGGTGTGCCTATATGTGAAGACAAGTTCTCTGGAGAAATCTGGCAAAATTTTAAGTGTTCATCTATTCTACTATAGAATATTCTAGGAGTATTCTTTCAGGACATGAAGAGACAAACACACAAGGAAGGCTGACACAGGTGTTCACATCGTTTTTAAAAAAATTTTCCCTTTTTTTATTAAATTCTTTTGGGGGGTAAGTAGTTGTTTGTTTATTTAGTGGAGGTACTGGGGATTGAACTCAGGACTTCTTGCATGCTAAACATGAGCTCTGCCACTGAGCTATACCCTCCTCCCATGTCGTTTTATTTATATTTCTGAAAAATTGTCAACAATCTAGGTGTCCATCGCGGGGGATTCGTTAATGAATTATGTTATCTCTACACAAAGGAAATCCATATAGATCTTTAAAATGATCGTGCAGAGCCTTATCCATTGACGCAGAGATATTTCCACAACATATCATTAGGAGAAAAAGGGTCCTCCGTAAACAGTTGGCATAGATGAGCCTATTCATGTAAATGTGTAGTTACACAGAATGAAGGACAGAGCCATCCAGAAGAGAGATCCGTCCAGAGCGGTTACTGAAATGTCAGCAGGAATGGTCCATGGGTGATGCTCTGTCTTGGGATATTTACTTCTTTTTCACACTTGTCTACATCAAATGTATTCAACGTGAACACACGTCACTTTAAGAAATCAGGCCATCGTGTTTGTCTGCCCGCTCCTTATTCCTGCTCCTCGTCTAGAATTGCCACGAACTTTCCTGCCTATCCGTGCATCATCATCCCAACCACCCCTCCTCTCTGCCAGCCAAGTCTCACTTCTGAGCTCTGGATTCCTCTGTACAAGTGCCTCCAACACATCTCCACCTGGATGGCCCTCAGACACAGGAACTCAACCTGCTCCGAACTGAACACATGAATTTTCCCCCAAACTGCTCCCATTTTGTTGCCTGCCGTCTCACTCATTTGCCCCACATCCCATCCACCCAATTGCTCAACACAGAAACTGGGGGCACCATAATTGACATAACCCTCCACTTAGACCTTGTTGCCCCTACCTCTAAATACTTTGCAAACCACTTCTTGCCACCTCTATGGCCTCTACGCCATCCATTTTTTTATTCCTTCAACAAATATTTATTGCCTCCGACCTGTGTGCCAGGCACTGGATAGGGGCGGGCATATGATGGTGAGTAAGACCGACAAGGTTCTGTTCTCATGAAAGTGTGGACAATAAACAAGTAAACAAACCAATTACCTAATGTAGCAAATTCTAGAAGGAAATAAACACAACGTGATAAAGCATAACCTGCGGGGGAGGGGCTGTTACTCTGTAGGTGGGTGGCGGAGGAAGGCGCTCAGAGCTGAGGAGAGATGGAACCAGGCATGCGGCGCTCCCCTCCTCCCTAGGACCTTGCCTTCGCCTTTCCCCCTTTTCAAACAGCCAGGTTATCATATCAAAAGCCGACTGATCATATTATCCTGCCTCTGCTCATAATCCAAGCAGCTGCCCTTGTTAACATACCTCATCAGGCCTGTGTCCCTTTTCGGCTAGGCTTCCCTCGGCGGCCCCTGCACACACTCTGCCTCAACCAAGCAGAAACTTCTGTCCCCTGAATGCTTTTCCTGTACCCTGAGCCTCCCTCTGGGTGACCCTGGGCCCACTTCCTCCAGGAAGCCCTTCGGGTTAGGCCCCTCCATTGGCCCATGGGTCCCTGCCCACTGTTGCCACACTGCAAGTCACTGATGGTTTATTTCTGTGTCTGAATCTGCAGGTAGGCAGGGCTGGGCCACACCCCACCCCTGAGCTCCCGCCTGGCTTGACACACACTCAGTTGATGTATTTGAAGAGCACCACCCTCCCAGGATAGACCCTCATCATTTCTCACCCCAGTTGCTCCCTTTTTTCTTTTTTTTCAACCTTTTATTTGGGGGGGGAGGTGTGGGGGAGGTAAGTAGGTTTATTGATTGATGGATGGAGGTCCTGGGGATCGAACCCAGGACCCCATACATGCTAAGCACTGCGCTATACCCTCCACCTATCCCAGCTGCTCCCTTTCACTTTCAACTCCTCCCTCATGACAATCCATTTGTTAGAAAAATCTTGCTACAAGGAGTGGTAAAGCCAGAACAGTAAATGCAAACTACTGATGTCCCTAAGACACTCGTGAGCCGGAGGAGAGGGTGTTAGGTTTAGAGCACTGTGTTCAGTGACGTGGAATTTGTGTTAGAGGAGGAGGGCAGAATTCCCGTGCACAGAGGGGAGTTGGGTGTGTGTGACCTCCCCCAAGGCAGAGAGCAGGTTTGGGGCAGAGGTGGGTCCTCTCGGGGGAAACCAGAGCCTGCAAAGCAGACCTCAGAGAAGCAGATAAGAGGACCCCGGAATCCACACTCACCGCTCTCTTGTACTCCAACTTTGAGGATTCTCAAGAGCACGCCAGGCATGGCTGGCTCAGTAGGCCGTGGGGGTGTGCCTGAGCTGGGGGGAGGAGGATGGATGGGGAATAGGGTGATGGTGTCTGCTACAGAGAGGTCGGAGGGGAGCTGGGCCAACCGTGACCCACGTCATGGAGTTGTCTGCTCATTTGTCCACTCATTCATTCTGTCAGTGAATATTTACAGAGGCCCTGCCATTTTCCAGGCTGTTTTCAGTGCTGAAACTGTTGTAGCTAGCAAAGTAGATGATGTGTCTGCTCCCCTGGACCTCCCGAGGTGATGGAGGCTCTCAGAGAAACAAACTCACCAACAGACCACTTCAGGTGGCGATGGAGATAAGGAAAATAAAATAAGGTGAGGTTTAGGGTGAGAGGATGATATATAGGCGATCAGAAAGTTTTTATGGGGTGGTTGGAAACTCTCTCTCTTTTCCTTTTGTTATCCTCAGCTCTTGTAAAGTCTGGTTTAAACCAGCACTTCTCAACTTTTGATGTGCTGTCACCCAGGGGTCTGGTTGCAATGCAGATTTTAATTCAGTAGGTCTGAGATGGGGACTCAGAATCTGATTTCTAATTGGCTCCCAGGTGACATCTTGGCTTCCGGTGGTCCTTGGAACACACCACCTTGCCATGGGGGTCTAAGGGAAAAGCTGAGTCCCTCCCAGGGCGGACTTAACAGAGAGGCCATGCCTCCTGAAGGCAACAGCAAGGCAGTGATGTCAGCCATAAGGGAGCAGCTAGAGCAGCAGCAGAAGTGACTCTGCCAGTCTCCCGCCCCTCCTGGTGTGCAAAGTTCTTCATCCGTAATCCACTTTGGATGGTCTGGATTTGAGACCAGCAAGAAAGCCATGGAGTTTCCTTTTAGTTTTTCCATTTTAGAGAGTAACTTCCAAGTGCACTGTGTGGCCTGCTGCAGCCTTTTACTACAGGCCTTCCTGAGCCCTGAATTTCTACCTGAGTCATAGTGAATACCACTCTGTTCCCCCGATCCCCATGGTCACCACCCCCCAACAGTTTTCTTCACCTCCAAGCAATCTGGTACTGTCCTTACCTCATCTAGAATCCTCATTGGCCCTCACCACCACGAGGTCAGATCTCCCCCAACTTCCAAGGCCTAGCTTAAATGTCACGCCCCCATCAGCCTTGCCCATCCCCCCTGCCAGGAGCAATCCCTTGCCTCTTAGAAATTCTACAAAGCTTCACTTGGGACAGTCATTTCTTCCTACCCTATAGGAGTTATTTTTGTCCTTGTTTTGCTTTCTTTCCAGAAGGTGAGCTCCCAGAGGAAAGATCCACCTCTAATTGCATCCCCCCCCCCACCCCAAGCATAGCACAACTCCTAGTACAAGATCATGGCGCAAGAATTGTCCTGTCAGTGAAAAATAAATTAATGATTGGGTTTGAAATCATCACCAGCAGGAGGAAGAACGTGGCGAGCTCAGTGGTTCTCAAAGTTCAAGCAGAAGCACCTCCTGGGAACGAGACAGACTTGCAAACCATCAGGCCCCATTCCAGAAATGAGGCTTAGAGACCCTGGGGGCAGAGCCCAGCCATCCATCTGCGTTTTAACCAACGATCCGATCCGAGTGGCTCTGACGCAGGCTCCAGTTTGAGAACCATAGAGTCAAGCCCGATGTACACCCAATGTCCCTCAGCTGTCCTCCTATTATGCCCCGGCCTTCACCTGGGCCCCCGGGGCATCCGCCCGGGAGCGCGGAGGAGAGGGGGTGCAGCCAGTACGGAGGGCAGGGAATGAATGCACAGGGGTGAGCAGGACAAGCCTCATCCTAGATCAACAGAGCAGGTGGGAAGGAAGAGGACGGAGGAAGGGGGAAAGCAGGGGAAGGGGAGGAGGAATGGGAGAGGAAAAAGAAAAAGGGAGAGAGAAATGGAGTGGAGCTCGGCCTCCTAGAGTGAGCGGGGTGAGGCGAAGCAACAGCACCTTCAGAAGGTCATCTGGCCCCCCATCCCGGGCCGGTTCACACCGGCTGGGGCTGGGGCCTTGGGGACCTATCTGTCCAGCCCCCCAGCCCGGGTGTGCGAGCCTCGGACCCCGGCCCGGTGTCCCCCACCCCTGCGCGCCCGCGCCCCGCGCCCCGCGCAGGGTACCTGCTCGTGCTGGGGGGGCGCCTCCGGCCCCGGCGCCGCCCCCGCCGCCATGTGTCTGGCGCACCGAGGGTCTCGGAGTCCGAAAGAGGGGGCCTCCCGGGCGCGCCGGCGGCTGGCGGGAACCGAGCCTGCGGCGGCCAAGCGGGCTCCCCTCCCCAGGCAGTGTGCGAGGTACCCGTACCCACGCCGGGAGCCTCTCGGCGCGCCCGCCCGGGTTCCTCGCTCGCGCTGTGGCCTCCTCCAGCGGAAGGACGCTCGTGATCGTCACCATCACTGCTGATGAGACCCTCTGGGTATCGGGGCCCTCTGCCGGGAAGCCATCCTCACAGCCACCCTCGCCGGTAAAATGTCCTGCGCTCCGCCCAGATGACAGTGCGGGAGGAGATGTGGGGAGTCGGAAGGGTGAGAAATGGAGCGGAGAGAGGGGCGAGGATCAGAAAGGACGTTTTCCCCTTAGCAGTTTCCCTCAGAAGCGTTTATCAGAAGACAGGCGTTTAGGTGGGGGGTCCCGCTGTCGCGGGAGGGCTGGGGGGAACTGAACCTTTGCTGCCTGCCCAGTCGGGTGCCTTTCTCTGCCCCGGGCCCCTTCTTACTCCGTATCTGCAGTCTCAGAGACGTGGGACAGCTCCCTGGTAGAGTCCCACTTGGCTCCTGCACAGATGACAAAGGAGAGAAACTCCCCTGTGGGGAGAAGGCAGACCTCTAGGTCCCCATGCCACTCCAGGACATAGGCCTTCCCCTGAGAGATCACCCACCGCCTGCCTTGGTCCCCTCCACTTTCGGGGTCCCCACCACCCCCTTGATCTGGGGCCCAGTCCTGGACTCATGGCTGGGAACAAGCTGGAACACTTTTGCAAGCTTTTAGGAATCCTTGGGTGCGAATTCAGGGCGACAGACAAAGAGAGACACAGGAGACAGTCTGACTTACAAAATAAGGCTTATTCGACTCCAGTTTGTGAATTGTTGTTGTTTTTCAGTATGGTAGGTTGCTCTTCCTTATAGAGGAGCTACCAGTGGAGACTGACTGACACCAGGGCCGTGTCCCTGCCATTGTGGAACTTCAAGCCTAGCAAGGGGAAGAGACAAATAAACATGCAGTACGATTTACTGCGGTGAGTGCTTTTCCAGCCTTGGCGTGCATCAGAAGCCCCTGGCTGGGCTACCGAAACTCGGATTGCTGCGCTGGATCCTGGTTTCTGAGGGAATAGGCCTGGGATGGGCCCTGAGAATTTCTTTTCTTCGCAAGTTCCCAGGTAGTGCTGTTCTGGCTGCTCACATCACAGATTGCTCTGTGGGATGGTGATGGAGAGAATGTTCTGGATGGAGGCAACAGGGGAGGCAAGGGCCTGGAAGCTGGAGAAAACCAGGAACTGGAGAAACTGAAATAGGAGTCACAGCTGGCACTGCTAAAATGCTTCCTGTGTACCAGGTCCTGTTCCAAGGACTTCACTGGGTTAGCTCATTCAGTCCTCACAACAACCCAAAGAGGTAGGTGATATTATCTCCATTTTACAGGTGACGACACTGAAACATGGAGAGGGGCAGACGTTTTTCCAAGTTTGAAAGCTACTGGGTGATGCAGTGGGAATTTGAACCCAGAGGAGACTGACCCCACCGCCTGGGCTCAGAACCACTCAGGAAAGTGGCTGCAAAGGTCAGCAGGGTTCAGATCAAAGTCTGTGCAAATCCTGTTAAATTGTTTAGACTGTACCCTAAGGAGCGTGGGAAGTCATTCCAGAGTCGTAGGTAAGAAATGACATTTCTGGATTTGCCTTCTGGCTTCAGGGTAGTGTGTGTGGGTGGGGGTGGGGTGGGGGAGGGAGCTCAACTATGACCCAGTGCAGGGGACTGGCCAGAAGTCTCTTGCAGTGGTTCCCGCTGAAGGTGGCAGTGACCCTGGTGGTATAAGTGTCTGTGCAGGGATGGGGTGGGGGGAGGTGGGAGGATGTGGATGGAGCTGAGCGACTTAGGTGACAGATTCTATAGGGCTTAACTGACATTCAAGGATGTGCCCAGGTGACATGTTGCTTGAGCAGCGGGGCATTCAGGCAGACAGTGCTGCCACCTCTGACAATGGAGCCCTGGAAGGTGCTGCAGATTTGGAGGGAACAAAGATAATGAGTTTATTTGCACATGCTGCCTGGCTTCTGGCCTGGCTTCACGTGGCAAAGGCCACTTTTTCTCTCTGGCCCAGGATGTCCTCAAATTCTGGCTTCTTCTGAATCAGTCTCTCCTCCCCCTCCAAAAAAAAAAAAAAAAAAATCCAGAAGTTTCCTGGTTCATTGACACCGGAAATATCTACAGATTTCATTGGAGACACACATAAACCCAGAGGTGGTTGGTTTTCTTCCTTCTGGCTTCAGCTCCACAATTAAAAAGTCTATTTCTCATCCTCATGGTAGGTAATGAGAGATTTGCTCTAAGTTATTCTCCTGTCATACCCAGTTCCTTTTGTGACCAAATTCCTGGTGGGTAGAACTGATTCCTTTTGTCCCAGTAAGTTTATACCATTCTGTCTGGAGTCATTCACCTAACCAAAGTTATTTAATTTGCAACTTTGTTTCCCAAATCAAATGGTTGGTGGCTGACTGTCATAAATGTGGGATGGAGGAATCATTGTCCTGTTATTTAGCTGTAATCTCTTCAGCATATTAGCCATAGTCTGTGCCCCCTCCTGTCCTCTCTTGGTTTAGAACCCCGAGGTGATAGTAATGATGTAATAGAAGAAATGAGCTAATGTCAAGAAGGTGCTTGAAAAACAAAATGGCATCAAGACTAGCTAGACTGAGGGGAGGGTATAGCTTAGTTGTAGAGCACGTGCCTGGCATGCACAAGGTCCTGGGTTCAACCCCCTGTACCTCCATTAAATCAATCAGTCGATCAATGTAATTACCTCCCCCCAAATAATTAAATTTAAAAAACAGACTAGCTAGACAAATATGGTATATGGTATGGGAACTGAGAAGTAGTTCCATAGGACAAAGCAAAAAGATTCCAAATATTCCTAGTATTTATAGGAAACCAATTTTAGGAGAAGAAGGGCAAATCCACAGGGAAAGGATGGGCTAGTTAGTAATTAGCTTATCCATCTGAAAAAAAACATTGCAGCATACCGAGTCAAAGCAGGTGGTTTAAAAAGCAAAACTTTAAGAAGATGATTTAAAATAATATCTTTATCATCTCAAGAGAGTAAAGATATATATTTCAAAAAAGAAAAAAGATAGTAAAGATATATTAAACAAAACTCAAAAAGAACAAACTATAAAGAAGATTAATAAATTAGTCTATGTTAAAACGTAAAATTTCCACACAACGGAAAGTTACCTAAAAAGAAGCAAGCCATGGACGAGGAAAATATATTTGCCTATGTCTAGCTGTCAGAAAATTAGTGCTCAGAATAAACAGAATTGTTAGAAATAAACTTTAAAAAAATCAAAATCAGTAGAAAATGGTCCAGGGATGTAAACTAATCAATCAGAAGAAAGAAAGTTATGAGATGTTTTTGTAATTTGAAGAGAATTAATTATTGTACCTTTGCATAGAAGACTTCTTTGAGAGTGCACGCTTTACAGGGATGCCTTGTATATGTTAAATTACTGAATGCAAAGTGGACCCCTTCAGCCTTTCCACCCATTCTCTGACCACCTCTTAATTCTTCCCCTTTCTCCCAGCCAAACTGCCTTAGGCTGACAGTGCCACCTAAGGGTTTGATCTTGCAAAAGACCACCATATTCTTTTTAAAAAATTAACTAATTTTTTTTATATATTTATTTTTATTTTATATATTTTTACTGAAGTATAGTGAGTTTACAATGTTGTGTCAATTTCTGGTGTACAGCACAATGCTTCAGTCATATAGGAACATACATATATTCGTTTTCATATTCTTTTTCATAAGTTACTACAATATATTGAATATAGTTCCCTGCGCTATACAGTAGAAGCTTGTTGTTTTTCTATTTTGTATGTATTAGTTAGTATCTGCAAATCTTGAACTCCCAATTTCTCCCTTCCCACCACCTTTCCCTGCCTGGTAACCATAAGTTTGTTTTCTATGTCTGTGAGTCTGTTTCTGCTTTGTAAATAAGTTCATTTGTCCTTTTTTTTTTTTTTTTCCTTTAGATTCCACATATCGTATAGTACTTTTCTTTCTCTTTCTGGCTCACTTCATTTTGAATGGCATTCTCCAGTCTTATCCATGTTGCTGCAAAAGGCATTATTTTATCCTTTTTTATGGCTGAGTTGTATTCTTTATCCAGTCATCTGTTGATGGACATTTAGGTTGCTTCCATGTCTTGGCTATTGTAAATAGTGCTGCTATGAACATTGGGGTGCATATATTTTTTTGAATTAGAGTTTCCTCCAGATATATACCCAGGAGTGGGATGGCTGGATCACATGGTAAGTCTAGTTTTAGTCTTTTGAGGAATCTCCATACTGTTTTCCATAATGGCTGTACCAAACTACATTCCCACCAACAGTGTAGGAGGCTTCCCTGTTCTCCACACCCTCTTCAGCATCTATCATTTGTGGACTTTTTAATGATGGTCATTCTGACTGGTGTGAGGTGATACCTTATTGTAGTTTTGATTTGCATTTCTCTGATAATTAGTGATATTGAGCATTTTTTCATGTGCCTATTGGCCATTTGTATGTCTTCATTGGGGAATTGCTTGTTTAGGTCTTCTGCCCATTTTTGGATTGGGTTGTTTGCTTTCTTGTTATTAAGTTATATGAGCTGTTTATATATTCTGGAAATTAAGCCCTTGTCAGTCCCATCTTTTGCAGATCTTTTCTCCCATTCCCCAGGTTGTTTTTTGTTTGTTTGTTTGTTTTGCTCATGGTTTCCTTTACTTTGCAAAAGCTTATAAGTTTAATTAGGTCCCATTTGTTTATTTTTGCTTTTATTTCTATTGCCTGGGTAGACTGCCCTAGGAGAACATTGCTGAGATTTATGTCAGATAATGTTTTGCCTATGTTTTCTTCTAAGAGGTTTATAGTGTCTTGTCTTATGTCTAAGTCTTTAAGCCATTTTGAGCTTATTGTTGTGTATGGTGTGAGGGATTATTCTAACTACGTCGATTTACATGCAGCTGTTCAGTTACTCCAACACCATTTGCTGAAGAGATTGTCTTTGCTCCATTGTATGTTCTTGCCTCCTTTGTCAAAGATTAATTGATCAAAAGTTTGTGGATTTATTTCTGGGCTCTCTATTCTGTTCCATTGATCCATATGTCTGTTTTTGTACCAATGCCATGCTGTTTTGATTACTGTAGCTCTGTAGTATTATTTGAAATCTGAGATGATTATTCCTCCAGCTTCATTCTTTTTCTTCACTAATGCTTTGCAATTCTGAGTCTTTTGTGATTCCATATAAATTTTAGGATTATTCATATTTATTTATTTTAAATTGAAGTATAATTGGTTTACAATGTTGTGTTAATTTCTGGTGTACAGCATAGTGATTCAGTTATACATATGTATGTATATATATTCCTTTTCATGTTCTTATTCATCATAGGCTATTACAAGATATTGAATATAGTTCCTTGTGTTATATGGTAGGAACTTGTGTTTATACATATATATTTATTGTAGTATAGTCAGTTTACAATGTTGTGTCAATTTCTGGTCTACAGCATAATGTTTCAGTCATACATATACATACATACATTTGTTTTCATATTCTTTTTCATTATAGTTACTACAAGATATTGCATATAGTTCCCTGTGCTATACAAAAGAAACTTGTTTATCTATTTTATGTATAGTAGTATCTGCAAATCTTGAACTCCCAATTTATCCCTTCCCACCCTCTTTCCTCATAAACAGAAATTTGTTTTCTACATCTCTGAGTCTGTTTCTGTTTTGTAAATAAGTTCATTTGTTTTGTAAATACGTTTATTTGTAAGACCACCATATTCTTGATAAATGATCTTCTCCAAGTAACTTTCTTTTCTCCTGTGATACTTTCCTCTTTCTCACCTCTTTTTCCTATGTCTATTGCATCCTTATCAGTACAGCTAAAATAGGTGACTCAGAATGTCTTCAGCCCAGTGCCGTGCTGGTCATGTGGAGCAGGGTGGTGGAGGGAGAGAGATTAGGCACCTGGTGGGATCTCCCTTCTGTGAAGGGGTGGCGATAGCAGGTTCGGTTTAACTGAGGGCAGAAGTGTCAGGTTCAAAACGAGCCAGGCAATGTGAGTGATCGAGAGCTTGCTTGGCCTCAGAAATCAGAATTGAAAGAGGCATCAAAAGTTCTGCACTTCAGGGATTCTTGGGGTCAGGGCAGACTGGGTCATTAATGGGGGTGATCATCCCTGAAAGGAGAGGGACACTGAAACCAGGTTCTACCTTGGGAGACAGAGTGGCCGTGTAGAGATCACTAGGCTAACTGCTTCTTAGTGGTCTCCCAAACCCCACCTCCCATCCTCCTCTGGGTGATAGTCGGTCTTCAGGTGTAGACGCTGGCTCCTTAGAGTTGGCAGGAATCATGCAAGCCTGTCTGACTGCCAACTGCCAGGGCTCCTGTCTCCAGTCCCAGTGTTCCCCAGCCCCTCAGCCTCACTGGGTAGCCCTTTACATTCCCCTTAATTAAATCTGCTTTTGCTTGATCACTAGTACTCAAGACAAACGAAAGCTATACAACTTTATTGTGTATCTCATTCTGTAATAATTAGCACTGGAGCATTATTGACTTCTATTTTTGGCAAAAATGTGCAGTCTTTAGTTATATTATGGTTACACAGAGTTTTGTGAGCTGGCGTGTGGCCCTAATCACCATTTATAACGTCACTTCTTTGGGAAAGTGTATTCTGCCTTTCAAACCACAGCCTTCCAAATGCACATTTGGAACACAATCCGTTTGCAAGCTGGGAACTCTCTGTATTGATGTCTGTTGGCCCAGGGCAGCCCTACGACCAAATGACATGTGGTTTAAAGTTCATATAACAGCCGGTTCATTTAAATACTGTTAGCTGGAGCTCAGTTTTCAGGTTCTCAGATTTCGGGTTAATTTAAAGTCGAGGAGGCAGCAGAGTTGCAGCGATCAGACAACAGCCTGTATGAGGCTCCTGCTCCCTGTGGAGAGGCGGTCGGTCTCCACTTTTCACGGTTTTCCCTGCGGGTTTTTTAGGACTGAGCCTCTTTGGAGCACGAGCTCTTCAGTTCTGCTGAACAATTGATCTTGAAAAAGAGCTCCTTTTAAAGACCAACTATACTTTCAAGCCTGGAAGTTCAGCTAGGGTCATTCTAGTTTATTGAGCACAGGGGCCCCTCTCAGCAGGAGGGAAAACCACATTTAAATCCTGGATGAGGGTCCTTCCCCTTGCCTCTCCTTGTTTTCCTTTCCCCGGTGTCTCCTTTAGGAAGTCTTACCTTTACTAAGTTAGAAATCAGCCTGTCCCAGGAAAGCCGGTCTCTCCACCGTTCTCACATCGGAAGAGTTAATATTTTTCAAATGCCCGCTGTGTGCCAGGCACTGAGCTAAGCAAGCTACATGTGTCCAACATCCTTTAATCCTCAAAATGACCCCCTCCTTCCTGCCAGAACAGACATGAGCATCTACTGTTTGCAGATGAAGACATGTAAGTCGGAAGAGGGTAATTGTTTTATCTGAGAACGCAGGGCTGCGGCACTGCCCTACCAGCCCCTCATCCCTGGGTGGGGTGGGAGGCCCTGTCTTCATGGGGGTGCCCCCAGGAAACCCCGTCCTGGTGTGGAAGTTGTATTTGTCATTTCCCTTTAGGACCAAGGACTTGCCATCAAAATCCCTCCATCTCAGGCTAATTGCCAAGATCGCATGGCACCTCTGTCCCCCAGGAGTCACATTCCCATGGAAGAGAAGTACTAACATTTCTATTTTCTCTTGACTTGAGTGAGTTGTCCTACCTGGGGGCTTGGAACAAGATCAGTTATAGAAGCAATGCCAAGAGGACACAGTTAGTATTTTCTGGGGTACAAAGCCTTCCAGTGTGCCTTTCTGGCCTTACTTTTTATGCTCCCCACCACCATAAGAGCTAAAGCTTTTTACAGTGCCTCCCAACGCCAGGTACTTTCTGTGTATTTCATCCTCAGAACCACCCGATGAGGTAGGAGTACTGTCACTCCCCTCACTTACAGTTAAGGACAAATAACGACTTCTGGGCCACCCCCTCTGCTTAGAACCCCCTTTGGCTGTCCTCATTTGTATCTGCACAAGTCCCATCCCTTACCCCCCATCGAAGGGCCTGGCCAACCTGGTTCTCTCACCAGGCTTTCCCAGATCCCGCGTGGGAACACGCCTCTCTCAACCCTGCGTTCCCAGAACTTTTTTGCTTTTGCCTCTATTCCAGACTGCTCTGAGTTCAAGGTGCTGGCCCGTATGTCTATCACTCACCAATTGCCAAGGCTGGGAGAGCAGAGACCCATTCATTGGATGATTACATCTTTATTCCATCACTGTGTCTAGCACGATGCCTGGCCTGGAGCCAGATGGAATTGGTGGTGTGGTCACATTTCCAGGACAGATGTTTTCCCTTAGCCCATTGCCTGCAGAGTTTCTTTCAGGAAGGAGAGGGAGCTATTGTCACTGTGGCCACAGATTCTCGCCTTCTAACACATTACAGGACCCTTGAGAACTCTGTGCTTCTTTACAAACTTAAAATAAGAGGCCCAAAATGTGCCCTTGACATAGCTCCATGCAGTTGGGCCAAGAACGTGCATATGCTATTTCTTGTTTTATGCTGTGGCACTGTTCATCAGGACTGGGACATACTTCTGGCATCACTTGGAGGATGCTGCATGTGATTGGGAGGAGAACAGCATCAAGGTGAGGCTTGAGTCTGTTCCTTTCTGCCTGTTATTCTATCCTTGTTTCAAAGGAGCATAAGTTTTGGTGTTTAGCCACATAACTGCTGAAAATATGTGGCACGTGTGAGTGCTGGAAATAGAGCTGCTTTTCTAATTTATTCCATAAATGCAGTAATCCCAGCCCATCATATAACAGTTGGAATGGTGGAGAGATGGAAATAAAACACATAGTCACATTATTTTACAGTATCAGAAAAATGGAGTATCAGCATTTTGGATTGTTCGTTATTGATTTTAGCTTTTTTTTGTGTGTGTGTGTGAGGGAGGCGGGGAAAGATTTCAGTTATTCTAAGTAACTAAACGGTTATAAACAAAAAACTGGGGGCTGGGCATTTTGTCTAAATATGGCTATTTGAAAATTTTAATATCTTGGCATAAAATGACTTCTGTATGTTTAAGTTTTATAGCCAACACATATGGCTGGATCTCAAAAGGAGGAAAATTTTAGAAGCTATACAACAGTTTTCGGGTAATTTAGGGACTAGTTAGACTTTACCAGTTTAAGGTTTTCCTGAAGACCTCTACCGGAATGGCCATAGTTCTGGGGATGACCTTAAGAGATCAACTCAAAGGAAGTTTCACGTGGAGAAAGGCATGGGTGATCTCTGCACAGCAAGACTTGAGTCAGGGTCCCACTTCTTTAGAAGTTTTGGGAGATAAAGTCTTTATTGTTTCCCCTTAGTTGCTATTGTGTCCATATCCTAAGAAGATACTTAAGATGTTATTAAGGTGAAATGAGAGTGACAAATCTCCTGGGAGTATGTCCTCTGGGTGAAGAGTCAGCCAGGGGAATGGTCAGAGCTGTAACCTGAGCCTGAAAAACTTCATCATTTACTGGACTTGGGGGGGAGGTTAATTGTCTTTTCTTTCCAAATAGCCCGAGGAATGAAAAGGGCAGCAGCTGGCGAGGAATAACTCCCAGTAAGAGCAGCTCATACAAGGAAGAAGAGGTTGTGGAGGGGGAAGTTAAATTTGACTTATTTAACACAGGTTGATTCCAAGGCCTCTCGAGGCCACACAGGGAGGGTTGTCCACTGTGTGAGGCACACCCTGACTCAGGAGAAAAGTTAGGGGCAGAGACAGAGATCTGGTGTTTGGGCAAATTCACTCCATAGGATGGCTGACCTTCTCTAGAAGGTCTGTAATGTGAAAAAAGAAGGCAGCCCAGGTGTGTAGTTGATGGTTAAGACAATGGGATGTAGAGGCAAGCAAACTTTCAAGTCTCATTTATAACACAGTCTCTGTGTGATCTTAAGCCTTGGGATCCCCCCTTTTTTTAAATAACAGACTTGAGACATAATTCACCTGCTATGCAATTCATCCTTTTGAAGTGTATGATTCAACCGCACAGCTATCAACACTATATAATTTCAGTACATTTTCATCACCCCAGGGAGAAATCCCATATTCATTAGATGTGTCTCCCCAGTTCTCCCATCCTCTGTCTCCTAGGAAACCACCAGCCTACTTTCTATCTGCACAGATTTGCCTGTTCTGGATGTTTCATATATAATTGGAATTGTACACCGTGTGGTCTTTAGTGTCTTGCTTATTTCACTTAGCCTAAGTTTTCAGGGTTTACCCAGTTGTAGCATGTAACAATATTTCACTTCTTTTCATGGCCAAATAATGTTCCATTATATACTTACACCACATTTTGCTATCCACTCATCAATTGATGGACTCTTGGGTTGTTTCCACTTTTTGGCTCTTACGATTAACACTGCTATGAAAATTCAGATACAAGTGATTTTGTGGATATACGTTCTTAATTCTCCTGAGTACTTACATCAATTTGTAGTACAATTGCTCTGTCATGTGGTAACTCTAGGTTTAAGATTTTGAGGAATTGCCAAGCTGTTTTCAAATTAGCAGTACCATTTTGCAATCCCACTAGTGAAGTAGGAAGGTTCTGATTTCTCCACATCCTCTGGCTTTTTGATTCTAGCCATTCTGCTGGGTGTGAAGTGGTAACTCATTGTGATTTCCCTAATGACTAATAATGTCAAACATCTTTTCATGTGATCATTGGCTATTTGTATATCTTCTTTGGAGGAACGTCTAGATCCTTTGCCCATTTTTAAATTGGGTTACTAGTCTTTTTATTGTTAAGTTTTAAGAGTTTTTATTATATTCTGGATACCAGTCTTTTAGTAGGTATATGATTTGCAAATATTTTCTTCCATTCTGTGGGTTGCCTTTTCATTATTTCGATGGTCTGTTTTGAAGCGCAAATATTTTAAATGTCCCTATTTTTTCTTTTGTTTGGTGCTTCTGGTGTGATAACTAAGAAATCTTTGCCTAATCTCAGGCTGTGAAGATTTGCTGCTATGTTTTCTTCTAAGAGTTTCATAGTTTTAGTTCTTACACTTAAGTCTTTGATCCATTTAAAATTAATATTTTTATATAGTGTGAGGTAAAGGTCCAACGTTATTTTTTTCCATGCAGATATCCAGTTTTCCAGGTACCATTTGTCAGAAAGACTATGCTTTCCCCCATTGAATTATTGTCTTAGCACTCTTGTTCAAAATAAATTGACCATAAGTATAATATAGGTTGATTTCTAGACTCTCAATTCTGTTCTTTTGATCTACAGGTTTATCCTTACCAGTGTCACACTGTCTTCATTGCTGCAACTTTGTATTAAGTTTTTAAGTTGGGAAGTGTGAGTCCTCTGGCTTTGGTTTTTTTGTTTTGTTTTTTTCCTGTCTTAGCTATTCTTGGTCCCTTGCATTTTCATGAGAATTTTAGAGTCAGCTTGTCAATTTCTGCAAGAAAGGAAGCTGAGATATTGACAGGGATTGTATTGAATCTGTAGACCTATTCGGAGGAGTATGATCATATTAGCAATATTAAGTCTTCCAATTCATGAACATAGATGTCTTTTCATGTATTTAGTTCTTTCATTTCTTTCAGTGATGTTTTATAATTTTCAGTGTACAAAGCTTGCCCTTCATCTCTTAAATTGATTCTGAAACATTTTCTTCTTTTAATTCTATGGTAAATGGAATCATTTTCTCAATTTTACTTTTGGATTGTTCAGTGCTAGAGGATAGAATTACACTAGATTTTTGGATGTTGATCTTGTATTTTATAGCCTTGTGGCTCTCGTTTGTTCTAATAGTTTTTTTAGTGGATTTCTTAGGATTTTCTTAGCTGACAGGATCATGGCATCTGTGAACAGTAGTTGTTCTGTTGCTTCTTTTCTGAGCTGGATTCTTGCGCTCTCCTTCTCGTCTTTACCTTCCCTCCCTTCCCCTTCCCTTCCTTCCCCACTTTTTTTTTTTTTCTTTTTGCCTTATTGTACCAGCTAGAACTTTCAGTAATATGTTGAATAAGAATACTTAGGGTAGATATTACTCTTTTTTTCTTGATCCTAATGAGAAAGCATTCAGTTTTTCACTATTAAGTATGAGGTTAACTGTGGGGTCTTTGTAGATGGCTTTATCACATTGAGAAAGTTCCTTTTTATTCCTAGTTTTTTGAGTGAGAATTTTTATCCCGAAAGGGTGTGGAATTTTGTCAAGCACTTTTCTGCGTCTATTGATATGATCATGTGGTTTTAGTCCTTTATTCTATTAATATAATACATCACATTGATTGATTTTTATATGTTAAACCAACTTAGCATTCCTGGGATGAGTCCCACTTGGTCATGGTGTATAATCCTTTTAATAGGCTGCTGGATTGCTGAAGCTTTTTGCATTTATATTCATAAGCAATATTGGCTGGTAGTCTTTTTTCTTGGGATTTCTTTGTCTGGTTGTAGCCTCAGGGCAATGTTGGCCTCATAGTATGGGTTGAGAAATGTTCCCCTCTTCTATTTTTTGGATGAGTTTGTGAATGACTGATATTAGCTCTTCTTTAAATGTGTTAACATTATCTAATTTATTGCCATAAAATTGCTCATAGTATTCCCTCATAATCCTTTTTACTTCTGCAAGGTTGGTGGAAATATCCCTCTTTCATTCCTAACGTTAGTAATGTGGGCCTTCTCTCTTTTTTTTATTTTGGTCAGTCTAGCTAAACTTTTGTCAATTTTGCTGATTTTTTTTAAACAATCAACTTTATTTTCACTATTGTTTTCCTAGTCTCAATTTTATCAATTTCTGCTCTAATCCTGCTGGCTTTGGGTTTAGTTTTTCTTTTTTACCTGTTTTTTAAAGTGGAAATTTAGATTGTTGATTTGAGATCTTTCTTCCTTTTTAATATAGGCATTTACAGCTGTTTCCCCCTGAGCATTGCTTTAACTGCATCATACGCATTTTGGTATATTCACTTTTTGTTTTCATTCAGCTTAATTTCAAACACACTTAGAAATGTGGTATTTAATTTTCATATATTTGTAAATTTCCCAAATTTCCTTTTGTTATTTATTTCTAATTTCATCCCATTGTGGTTAAAGAAGATACTTCGCATGATTTGGGCTCTTTTCAATATATTGAGACTTGTTATATGGCCTAACATATGGTCCATCCTGGAGAACATTCCACATGCACTTGTGGGGTGAGTCCAAGGATTTCGAGACTGATCAAGGAAAGACCCAAGCATGAGATGGCCATAGTGCATAATGGGCTTCTTGGGTGGTATTTGGACAGGGCTGTATGAGAGGGGAAGTCCCTCACAGCAGAACTTCTAGAGACAGAGGCCACCATCCAAATGGAGGAGAAGGTAAGTGAACTCTCAGGGAAGAAGGGAGTGGAGAGGAGACTTCTGCGTCAAGGTGATGTCACTCAGCAGTGGGATGGGGGGTGGTGTCTCTGAGTCAGAGAGCTCTGAGGGGCGGCAGTGCTTTGGGTTCTTTTATACCCTCAGGGTTTATGTTCTCTGTGACTTACTGATATTGGATACGGTTTTGCAGGGTATGCAAAATAGGCAGATACTCTAAATGGCTAAAATGTACTTACTTTGGATATATTTAAAGCAATTGTATAGGTAAGAATTTGAGTTTTGCTTTGAGCTGATGGTGGCCAACCTGCGGTGAAAAAGTAAACAACATAAGAGCCAAAATATAGGGGCCATCTTTGGCCCACTCATAGAAAAATTGGAGAAAAATGTGTATTCTGCTGTTGTTTAATGGAAAGTTCTATAGGTGTCTGTTGGTCTAGTTGGCTTATGGTGTTGTTTGAGTCTTCTGTTTGCTTTTATTGCCTACCTGTTTGTTCAGTCCCTTGCTGAAAGTAGGTTTCGAAGTTTCCATTATTGTTGAGCTGTTTATCCACTTTGTCCCCTCTCCACACAGCCTTCCCACTTTCTCCTTTGCCTGGGTAACTCCTTCTTATACTATAACAAGTTGCTCAAGATTCATGCTGATGGCCTGGATCTGCTGAGCAGTGTGTAACTTTACTGGTTTCAGTTGATTTGGGTTTAAATTTTATTTTCTAGCCTCACATTACAGGCTGTCTATAAAGGGTGAGAATTTAAAGGAGCTAGACCAGAAAACATGGAGGGACCATGCTATACTCAGAACTTATCCCCTCTTTCCATATCAGCAGTAAGTGAGTGTTATTAAGATCGTTAGAAGTCCAAAACACTGAAAAGAGTATTATTATGTCCCCACATCACCCCTATATTTTCATTCTGAAAACAAAAAACCCCACAAACTTATTTTAAAATGTATAAGTAAGAATCTAGTGGTTTAATTTTCTTTTATGGTAACTATTCTAATGCTTTAAAAAAAATCAAAAATCAAAGATCAAATGCTTTCCCCCCTTTTCCTGTTTTGGGAACTCCTGCTTTATTGGCACCCTAAATACAATGTTTTGCCCATCATAGAATTAAGCCCTCCAGAACCCTCCTGTTACACTGCTGATGGGAATGTAGTTTGGTGCAGCCATTATGGAAAACAGTTTGAAGATTCTTCAAAAGACTAAAAATAGACTTACTGTGTGATCCAGCCATCCCACTCCAGGGCATGTATCTGGGGGGAACTCTAATTCAAAAAGATACATGCACCCCAGTGCTCCTAGCAGCACTATATACAATAGCCAAGAATGGAAGCAACCTAAATGTCCAACAACAGATGACTGGATAAAGAAGTTGTGGTATATATATGTAAGGGAATACTACTCAGCCATATAAAATAATAAAATGATGCATTTTGCAGCAACATGGGTGGACCTGGAGATGGTCATTCTAAGTGAAGTAAGCCAGAAAGAGAAAGAATAACTTATATCTAGAATCTAAAAAAAAAAAAAAAGAGAGAGAGAGACACACACACACACAAATGAACTTATTTACAAAACAGAAACCGACTCACAGACATAGAAAACAAACATGGTTTCCAGTGGGGAAAGGTGTTGGGAAGGGAGAAATTGGTGGTTCGAGCTGTGCAGATACTAATTGCAGATACTAACTACTATATATAAAAGAGGTAAACAACAAGTTTCTTCTGTATAGCACAGAGAACTATTCAATACCTTATCGTAACCTACAATGAAAAAGAATATGAAATAGAATCTACGCATGTATATGGATGATAGAAATATTATACTGTACCCCTGAAATTGACACAACATTGTAAACTGACTCTGCTTCAACAAAAATAAAGAAATAAATATGAAAAAAATTATCTTTTGATGAGAAAGTAGAGAATGAAGACTGGAGAGTGCTGTTAGATAAAATGGATCCTGTGAATTTCAGAGCACATAGACAGAACCTTTAAACAGTGGGTAACTTTGGGAAATATTGCCCCAAAAGTCTTATAAAATGTGTCCTTGTACCACAACTCATTTCTCAAGTTATTTAGGAAAGGGAAGAAGAATTACATGTGTAATAGACGTGTAGTTTTTGTATCTTTGAACTTTTCCTTTTAGGCTGATCTCCTATTTGGGGATATTTTAGCCATTTATTAACAGGTCATGAATCATCAGGAAAGCCAGAAATCCCATGTTTTCTGATTGCTTGCTTTTTTCCCCCAATAATGGATGAACATTCATGTTTTCATCTGCCTACCAAATAAATCTGATAGGTGAAAAATTCATCAAGAATACAGTTATGATTATCTCAAAAATAAATGAGCCATATATATACTTGAATCATTACGCATCTACCACAGTGCAGTGTCTCGCACATAGTAACGCAGACAATAATAGTTCTCAAATGACTGAAATCTAAAAGTTGAACCAAGTGAGTGTTTCTGACACTTTGTATGTGTTGTTGAGCTGGAGGACATAGCCGTATTTCCAATGTTTTTGTGCAGTGTACTTTTGTAACTTGCTTCATTTGCATTTTTGTCTTAACCCATGTTGCTGTTTGTTAAACAGTTGTTTTTTTTTTTACAGTGAACACTCAGGCCAGAAAAAAAAGAATACAGTTATGATTATTTCAAAAATAAATGAGTCATATATATATACTTGAATCATCATGCAAAAGAAGATAATAAAACAAAGTGAAAAATCAACCCCAAACCTACCCGCTCTGCCCTGGCATGTATCATTGGCTCATAGCTTTATCAAGGATGGGAACAAGGGGTGGATGGGGATGGAAGCTCCATAGAGAGGCATATATGGCAGGAGGCAGACACTAGAGTGTTACTTCTGCTGCTTCCTCAAAACATGTCTGGCACTAACTACCTCTCCAGAGCTGGAGATCTCGCATCCCTTAATACGGGCAGGTGGCTTTTGCTTTGATTGGAGAGGGAGCATTCAGACAGATCAATTTCTTCCAAATTGTTTCTTTCCACGAGTTTTGGTTGTGTTGTACTTGCTTCCTATTTCTGATTCCTAAATCCTTGGTTTACTGTTTCTTTTGTCTTTTATCTTCTCTTTCTTTCTTTTTTTTTCCTTTTCTAAGGTCTCTAGTTCCCTGTTTCAAATGTTTGAAATGAGTAATGGCCTTGGTATGTGAACATCCCTCTTCTGGTCCATGGGTGCCCTGTAGGAAGAGGGCTTTCCCATGTGTTTGTGGAATCATATGAGAAGCAGAGTTGAGAGGGGAATGAAAGGGATCACTGAAATCCCAGAGCTCAGGCAGGCAGTGGGCTGTATTGACTTTTGGTTCCAGAAGACCTTGAGGGGCTGTAGAGAGATCATGGCTGTGTGTTCAGGAAACTTTCAAACGAAATCAACAAAATGCCACCAGGTATAGGCTTCACACGGACACCACTAAAATTTTCAGATTGATGGGGACACTGCGTTGCTCTCCCATATTACCTGTCCTGATATTTCATGCAGCTTCTCACCTGTCAATATGTAATTATCATCGTGGTTATTTATGTTCTTTCACTCTCTCATGTAATCGCCAAAAGAACAAGGACTAACTTCTGTGTCCCCAGCACTTAGACAGGGCCAGGCACCTAGCAGATGCCCAGTAAATGTTTGCTGAATAGATGAGTGCCACTCTGTTTCTACTACCCCTCGTGGACTGAATAGAAGACAGGATTTGTTGCCTGAAAGGCCTTGGTTTCAGCTCTGGCTCTGCCTCATATTAGCCACGCCATCTAACCCCTCTGAGCCTTACTTTACTCCTGTGTTTACTAGAGTTTCTCTGGAGGCTCCTAAAACAAAACAATGAAGCGTCTGGATGGACATTTTATGGATGGATGCCCTTCTCTCAATGCTGGTTATTTTCATCCTCCCCTTCCTATCCCCTGCTTCCCATGGCTACTCTTCAAATCATGGCTCTCTTGATCGGAAGGTTAGAGTGTAAGTGGGGAAAGAATGAACATTTTTTACAACGGTGATTCCTTTTCATTATAAAAATCTGCAGAAATGAAAAAGCACAACCGTCGAGCTCGTGAACCTTAGGTTTTTAGACTAGTGTTGCCCCAGAGCTGCCGCTGGATTGCTGAGAAGGGACAAAAGCAGGAACGCCCTCTGCAGAGCCCTCAAATCTCCGCCTTCCTGCAGGCTCCGCAGGGGTAGGGTCTGTGTGAGATGTGAGGCACCAGGCGGAGCTGTCGGAGGGGGGAGACGCTTTCTGAATCACTTAGGAAACAAACACTTCAAACTGTGGGGAGGTGACAGCTCCCTTCCCAGTTCCTCCCATGAAGAAGACAAGACAGAAGACGAGGAGTTGGTAAAACAGGATGTCAAGTTTATATACAAGAATATATTGTTTATCTGAAATATTTACAGTGTTGGTTAAAGCAATATTTGTACAACTTTTTCAAGTCAACTACTATGTATATTACAGGGAAGCTACACTGGTTTAATTTGCAAAATTAAGGAAAAAGTGTTTTAAACAAAGCTTAAAGTACTCAGGTCAATGATAACATTTGTCTGCGTCGCCCTTTATTTGAAGAACTCATGCTACGGTGGTTAATGTGGTTTTTATAAATGGAAATACTCTACCTGGAATAGCGATACGTACTGCAGTTGTCAGTTCCCGACAGGGATGTAAAATGCCAAGTGAGCTGTTACAAGACGTAGGCGCTGAGTATCAGGCTGAAGCCGAAAGAGATGTTGAGATAACAGCCAGCTTTATCTCAACCGGGTTTTGGACCCACGACAGTTGGAACCACAGAGCAAAGCGGAGCTCTCTGCACGTTCCGGCAGCCTTGGAAAGTGAAAATCGGCTGACCCCAACCAAACCAACCAACAAAGTCAAACCCAAGGCCCAGCTGCACCTAGGCGAAGCTAGTTTTGACATGAGCTATTTTAAAACGTCGTAGAAATAGCCATGATTTTATTAGTTGGAATATTTCTACATGATTTGGGTGGGTTTTTTTCCTTTATGTGAAAACAGCTCTCCATTGCTGATGCCTCTGAGGGCCTTACAACTCAGGACATGCCGGGGGTGCAAACGTGCAAAGGGCAGGGGGGCAGCTCCGGGCTGGGGCCGGAGCTGCAGGGACTGTGCCTGGGAAACGAGCGCTGAGGTCCCGGAGGAGACAGGGTAGGGCGGGCAGAGCCGGGCTGCGCGGGGACCTAGCACTGCAGCTTGCGGATGCTGCGGGAGATGCGCTTGAACTCTCTCTGCCCCTTCTGCCACCGCTTCACCGAGGTGATGACCAGCTCCCCGCCCAGTTTCTGTCCCATGACCAGATAGGGCGCGTTGATGTCGTTCATCTCCTCGCAGGTGCACTGCAAGCTGTCCTTGAGCCACAGCACCGATTTCTTCAGGTCCCTTTCGGACACACCGTTCAACTTGTAGATGGTCTTGCTCTTGGTCTCCAGGATGATTTTGGTGTCTCTGTTGATGTAGGTGATCTCCTTCACTTTTATTTTCAGTGCTACGAAGACAAGAGGGGACAGAATTACAGTTATAATGAGGGAACACATCCTGCTGCATGTTTGTGGGACTCGGCTCGGGGCAGGGAAAACAGCCCACCGCCCCTGGGCTAATGAGACTGTCAGGGGCTGCAGGTAGGGGTTTGGGAGCCCAGGGCAGCAGGTGGCTCCAGTTCTAAAGCCTCAAAGGCTCTGCCAGGCACTTTGTTTCAAATCCGCCATCTTTTAAAGACTTTGCGGGACTCAACTGACTCTTTTTTCCCCCTTCGCCCTTGTGTTCCTGTGTTTGTATGCAGGCTGCATGTGGTTTGTGCTCTCCTCCACAAACGACTTCCCCTATTGGAAACTTCAGCATGAAAAAGAAATGCCTGACTCTAAGGTGAAACACAATCCTTCTGTGGCTGTAAACTTTAAACTCAATTTATATTGTCGGAGAGGTTTTTGGACAAACCTGTAAGGGAATTATATCACACAATCATTGTTTTCTAAAGAACAGACTACAGGGACGGAGCACTGATCTTACAGCTGCATTTGATTTGGTAAAGTAACTAGGAGGAAAAAATATCCAAGACTTTTTAAGAGCACAACATGTTTAGCTGTAAAAGTGTTTTTCTGAAGACCTCATCCTCAGATACTATCATTTGCCCGTCCAAGGCCAAGGCGTTTACAGCTCATATATGTCCTGTTTCCAAAAGGGGTATGTAGGCTCATTAGAATGCTAAGACCAAAAGTAAGTGGTTTACTATAAAAGACACATTTTATGGTCATGAACAGTACGCTTTGGGAAAGAAAACCCTCCAAACATACATGCTGGAATTAAATTTCAAGACTCCATGAAGGCAGGGAAAGGATCGAATTTTAAGGTTCGAAGGAATCATTCAATTAAAATCTCTTGTTGATATATGAAGTGCCTGAAAGCCAGAGAAGTTTAGTGACTCATAGGAGGTCACCAAGTTAGGTTGTGTCCTGGCTGAGTCTAGTTCTCAGAACTCTGCTCCCCAGATTTCCTCCACTAACTTCTGTGGTCTCTGAAGGCAGAGTATCAGATTTCTTGTCCTGGTTGGCGCATTAACACACGAAACTGTAATGTGTCCTAAGACCCTTGGTGACATTAACAGTTGTTCCCTATAGATGATATGCAGGTGTGACTTCCTGACGGATGGAGTTTAATGCATTGTTTAAATTAGTAACAGAGGAAGAGGGTTTTGTGTGGGTATCACTGCTCTGGGGATTTCTTTTTCTTTCTTTTTTTTTTTTTTTTTTTCTATTTCAGAAAGAGAATCTGACTAAGCATGGCTTTTCCAGTCCAGCAGGCAATGACTGATGCTCAACCAGGTAAACCAAGGATGCTGTGACTTGGCCAGCCATTATTTTATCTGATACGCATCTGAGCTGCAGTACCGAGTTCTCAGAGTTTATCATGAGATAAGTCCCATGGAAATATCACATGTTCCTACAGCCTCTGCCTAAGGGCTGGGAATGGGGAAGATGTACGGTGGGAGAAGTGATTATAAGGCTACCTGGGAGCCTCGCCTATAGCCTGCGTGAGATTTCACCTGGTCAAACAAGACATTCTTGAGCTCCAGACATGAGAAAAATCACCCCTTTTAACCAGGGGGGAGGATTTCAGGAGAAGATGAGAATAGGGAGAATCAAAGCGCTCAGATAGCTTCCTGCGTGGGAAGATGTGAACGCGGATGCAGGATGCGGCAGGAGGCAGAGGTGATGATACTACCTGCTCCAACAGAAGGTTACCTACATAGGCTGGTAGTTCTGGGCTATTCTTTCTTTGCCAGTGCTTTTATCACTAGAATAAGGAGGTGTTCCACATGCTCCCTGTACTTCAGAAGCGCACGGAGGAAGGGTGTCACGCTTTTGTGGGTGATTCAAGTTAAATGCATCAGATTTCTACTTTTGTTCCTATTACCTTTTTAGGACTCCTCCAAAGTACAGAGGCGATGTGGGAAACCGCTTATACATCCTATGTGATGCACCCCCTCCAGTTTAGGTTTATTATCCCCTTTGGGACAAAATGAATGTGGAGAACACAAAGCTTGTGAGGTATCTGCATGTGTGATACCTTAAATGTAACGACTTCTACGTCGTTTTGAAAGGCTTTCTCCTCTAAGGAGAGATGGCATGAGGACACACACTCACACACTTTTTTTTTTTTTTTTTTGGCCCAGGTCATGATATAGCATCCTTAGGAAGGAGATCTTCTGTAAGGAAAGCCACAAAGCCAGTAGGTAGTGTATGTGTGTGAGTGTGTGTGTGTGTATGCGCGTGCCCTAATTTCAACTGTTTTGGAGCCCCATGATATAACCAACTTTTTCATGGAAGCCAGGAGAGAGATCTGTATTAAATCTACTGCAAAGCCCATAAGCTGCTTAAAGGAAATGATATTTTATATACATTTTACTAAAATTATATATATTGTTTTACCCTCAATAAAATCTTGTAGCATGGAAGCTAAGCACTGGGTTCAGAAAGGCTCTGGAGATTTGGGATTGCTGCTGCCAATGTTTCTGGCCCTTCCCTACTTTGAGAGCTGTATGTTTTTGAATGTAGACACATGAAACCCTATGATCCAGCTGTGGCTCTTGCTGAGGGGAAGGACTGGCTGGGACTTAGAGCTGCCTCCTTCCTTCTTCCCTTCCTCAGCAGGATGAAGCTTCCCCTACAGCAATGGCAATCCCGGACCAGCTAAGGTTAACCCAGGACACCTCCTGGCAGAGATCTGGGGTTGTAAGGATGGGAACGGGTTGTTCCCAGAGTTTTAGGGACCTGGCCAGGCCTGAGACCTCTGGGCTCGGAACCTGGAAGGCGAGTGGTTGCTCTCAGACTCTAGAACTTAGTCGAGAATGTGGAAATGCTCGTATAGATTAGAGTCTGTTAGTGTTTGATAGAACAGGGACCATCTCTGTTCACCAATAAGGTCAACCTTCTGCCTGAATAAACACTTTTAAAGGGCACCAACCTCTCAAACACACCAAAAAGTGCCTACTCTTGGAATGGGATGGAAACAAGAGAGTCGCAGGAGTCTGGGTGAAGTTCCTGGCCACCCCAACTCGGAATTTAATGCTGATCCTGTGTCTAGGTGGCCCCTCCCCTCGGAGGCCTGAGGATGGCAGATAAAGTGCTGCTAGAGCTCTGGGTGGACAGTCTCTAACCCTCTTTCTCTTATAGTACTGACTTATAATCCACAGAATTGGGTCACATATCACATACATTATTTACTGTCCCCAAGCACCATGTCATCACAGCACCTTTCACGTATCTTGCCAAAAGTAAATTGCTAGCTTTATTTTTTCTTCTTTTTAAATGTAAGAACACTCTCCCCGCCAGATTACTAACCAGTACCTTGGATATATACACTGATGGTAGAACACAGAGAAGCAAAGCCTCATGAGTTATGAATAAAGTAAAAAGATTTCTGTTTGGCACTGTAGTAAATTTTTATTTTTGGTCAACTTAATGCCTGGAATCTGTTTGTCTGGGGTTAATATTTACATGTTTCCTTCCCTAGTACATATGTTAAGTGACTTAAAGAGAGCACGGCCCAGGATTATGCTTGTTGGCAAGAAAAAGCCAAAGTGAAATGAAGAAAGTGCCATTGAAAATTCATAATTTGAACCATTCTCATTATCTGATTATTGCTGAACAGGAACAATGAATGTCACCTAAAAAGATACAACTCAGTGCAAGATAGTTACATAGGGAAGAAACTAGCAAGTTAGATGATTTTAGGAGAGATAAGCCGTGATGATATTTTTACCCTTTATTTAGTCACATCTTAATGAATTGTACCGTTAGGTTGTGCTGTGAAATAAAACTTCTGAATGTGAACTGTTTCGTTGGTGGTGGTGTGTTACTTACCAAAATCATTTTTACAAAGAGTTTCCATTATGTCGTTGTCATCCTCGTTTTTATTTTTGCAGGCGTCGCATACCTTTGGAGCTAGAAACGTGACAAATTAGTAAGTTTCCTTAAAGGGGAACAGCAGGTGGCATTTGTAAACAACTCACAGGGGCTCATCCAGGCAAGAGCAGCAACTGTCTTTCCTGTAAGACCCCAGCTTCCGTCTCCCTTAAAAAAGAAGGAACACCCATTCCTAAGAAAGTCTCCCATGTCTCCCATTTTTTGATGGGCAAAGCTGCCCACTTGCTGTGCTTAATACATGATGAATCCCCAGGCAAAGGGCGCTGTGTAGCTACAGGTAACTGGGCCAGCCTGCAGCTTTGAGCTCTTCCTCCCAGTCTGGGGACAAAGTCAGTCTCTGCAAAAGTAGGTCCCAAAGCCTCTCTGAGGAGAAAGCTCTAAAAGGCCCTTGAGGGATTTTGGAAAACGAGCAGCCACAAACTCCGGCCAAAGGATCATCTTTCTCAGCTGCAGGCCACCAGGGCCGCCTGGCCTCGGCTGGGCTCTCAGCTGAGCTCTGTTTCTCGGGGGAGTCATTTCAAGGTATTTCCAACTCGGGGACACGGAGAGGTGGCTGGCGTAAGGATCACATCTGGGCTCTTTCCACCTGGAAGCACACCTCGCTAACCACTACAACCTGCTCTCACTGGTGCCATCACCTCGTGCTTTCTGCAAAGTTTGTGCTTGAGTTAAGCAGCCTTTCTTTCATTGTTAGCTTCCTCCCTGCTGCTGGTTCTTCTTGCCTCTCTGCCTGTTTCAGACTCTCAGAAATAAACAAAACAACAACAAAACCCAAACAAACAGAAAACTCAAAGCTTTTCCTGAAGCCAACGAAAGTTAATTGTCTCTGGGGTCTAACCGAACCTAGGAATGTGAGCAATTATCAGAGAGCCTGCTAAAGGCTCTTTCAGAAGAGTCTGATTTCTTGGGAAAAAGGAAAAGCAGAAAATATTCATTTTCTCCCATTTATAATGTAGTCAGGCTGTCTCTAACATTTAGGTGAAATTCGATTTTCCTTAATATGAAATTGAATTTTCACAGGAAAACAAACTATGTGACTCATTATAGAAGTTATTTATCAAATTAGAGAAAGTGCAGAGCGGATTTTGAAGAACATGAACTTTTATTTTTAAGGGGAAATGGCTTTTTGGAGAAATATAGTGTATCATGCTTGGTGCTGATCGTGAAAAATAAAAACAAAAGCAACACACATAAAACTGCCCTCAACTCCCCTCTCTCAAACAAAATGAAACTTTTCCAATTAGGAGCTCTAGGAATGTATATAAAATGTTACTAACCTGTATTGGTTGGTCTGTGGTATATGTTGGACAAATGTTTGAAATATGCCAAACATTTGCAATAAATTAGAAATCTAGCCAATAAGATGATTGCACACTCGCGGTGCCTGCCAGGAAAGATTGCTGAGCAACTTTGCATTTTCTTTAACTAATGATGGCTGTAGGAAAACAATTAGAGATTGAAAGGGAGATGCTGCTGGAGCCCTGAAGGGGATTAGGAAGCCCCCTTTCCATTGGGTGAGGGGGGGATGTAAATCAGTTCAGACACAATGTATATGTTTTCCTTTCAGGAAGAATATCAAGAGCCCATGAGGTTTTCATTGCTTTGATGGTTTTTGTGCAGGAACTCCCCCTCTGTTTTCTAAAACACTTGGGAAACTCTCTTTTGCACGATTTTCTCCAGTTAATTAAAACCACTCCTACGATAAAAGCTGATCAGTGATAGAAAAATGATTCCTGGAGATTCCCTTTGTGCCCTCTTTCTTGGGCACCTGAGCAGTTACATACAATCAAAGCGCAATTTTCAACACGCATGAGCCAGTCTGGATTTTTATTTTCAAAGCTGAAATCGGCAAAGAGCAGAGTGCCTTAAAACACCATCTGAGCATTTTGGCTATCCTGCCTGTAGGGAATGTTCCTGCGCCTAGAATCCTGCCCAGTGGTAAGAACGTGCTGCCTGAGACTCAGGCCAGGATGCTCTGGCCAGGGTGCTCACCGCCAACTCCTCCACGCAGGACTCTTTCCAGCACTCTCCGTTGTGGCCCCCATGCTAGCAGCTTTAAAAATAATTGTACATGTATCTACAAGGGAAAGACCTCTTTTAGTTCTACGTTTTCTCTGCCCCTCCCTTTTAAAAACTGTCCCTAAGAAAGAGCAACGGGTATAACTCGGGAAGAGAATAAGAGACTTGGGTGTGTGTTGCAGAGGGGAGCAGGGTAATCTCAAATTTGTCACCAGATAACACACCAGGGCAAGGAGAGCGTCTGCCCCGCCCGGGACTGGCACCCCAGGCGGGAAAGCTTTGGGATGTGGGGCGGGCGGGGGCCGTGAGAACACCCCCGAAAAGCCTTAGCAGAGCTGGCCGGGGAGGGGCGAGGATAAGGAGGAGGGCTTACCTTCCTCGGTGGCCGGCAGGAGGTGATCGCTGCTAGCGAGGGGGATGCAGAGGTCGTTGTCCTGGGGGAAACGGTCGCACTCGAGCATGTCGGGCCAGGGGAAGCCGAAGGCGGACATGACTGGAGCGCAGCGGTCCTTCACCTGCACGCAGAGCGAGTGGCATGGCTGGATGGTTTCGTCCAGGTCATCGAGGCAGACGGGGGCGAAGAGCGAGCACAGGAACTTCTTGGTGTCCGGGTGGCACTGCTTCATGACCAGCGGGATCCAGGCGCCCGCCTGCTCCAGCACCTCCTTCATGGTCTCGTGGCCCAGCAGGTTGGGCAGCCGCATGTTCTGGTACTCTATGCCGTGGCACAGCTGCAGGTTGGCCGGGATGGGCTTGCAGTTGCTGCGCTTGTACGAGAAGTCGGACTGGCCGAAGAAGAGCCCGCGCGCGGAGCCCAGGCAGCAGTGCGAGGCGAGGACCAGCAGCAGCAGCGAGCCGGGGCCCTGCGGCATCGTGGGCGCGCGACCCCCGGGGGGCGGAGGGAGCCGAGCCGGGGAAGCACGAGGCGGCCGGGGCCCGAGCTCGTCCCGGACCCGCTCGCTGCGCTGGAAAGCGGGCGGCGGGACGGCGGGAGCGCCGAGACGCCGGGTGCGGGGAGGACGACGCGGGCGAGGCGCTCTGCGCTAGACTCCGCGCTACAAGCCCGCGCGCAGCTCCGGGGGGCTCCGACCCGGGGGAGCAGAGTGAGCCGCTGCTGGGGCCCAGCCAGAGTTTTCTTGGCCTTTTTTATGCAAATCCGGAGGTGGGGAGGGGAGCAAGGGAGGAGCCAGGGGAGAGTAATCCGAGGAGGGTTGGTCACTACTCTCTTGATCTGGTTTTGCGTTGAGAATGCCCCTCACGCACTCCCTGGAAAGAAATTCTGGCTGCGTCCCCCGGCCCCCCCTTCCCCCCGCCCCGCCGCCCCCGATGCTGCCGGGCTCGCGCTCTGGGACGCTGTAAACAACGAACAGACAAGCCTGGCAGCTGCTCCCCAACAACGAGCGGGCTGCGAGAGACAGGGGGACACGGGGGGCGCGATGAGCGGCCTTGTCGCCAGGTCCGGGCGGGAACGCGCTCCGCCCACGGGAGGCCCGGGTCGGGGTTGGTTTGACTCCAGCCTTCAGTCTCTGCTTGGGCCCCGGGGCTGCGGGGCAGAACAGCGTTCCCGGGAGCCGCGAGCCAGCAGCCGGCCTGCTGGCTCTTTGTGCCCTTGGCTCGCGCCCGGGACCTGCCAGCCCGTGGCCGCCTCGGCGAGGTTGGATGGTTTCCTCTCGCATCCCCGGCCACAGTTCCCAGCCTTGTCCTTCCCGTACGGCGTGCTCCCGCCCGCTCTTTTAAAAATCATAATGTCTACAAATAGAGTAGTATGAGTAAAACTTTTGCATGAAAAATGAACTATCAATCAAACGTTGCGGGTGTTATTCTGTTGGGTAAGTCTAGAAAATTATGCTATTGAGGAAATGACTCTACGGAGTCTCGTAGTGTCACACAACTGCCCACCATTTCCCGGTTTGGGAGAAGAAACCTGCCTCCCTTCTTAAACGAATGGGATGGGATGACTCAGCGCTCGAAGGCATCACGGGCCCTAACACACTCTGGCCCTGGCGCCGGGCCTCTGGAGTGTGTACTCTCAGAGAGGGGCTGGTGCGGGGCACGAGGGGCTGGCAGAAAGTGCGCCAGGTAGGCAGCCTGGGATGGGGTGGGGGTGGAAGGCAGAAGAGGAAGTCTTGGCAGAATTGGCTCCTCCATTCTACCCACGCCAGCGGGCACCGTGCTGAGTGCGGGGTGTACAGAGGCGAACAAACAGGCCGGCTTCTGCTCTCGCGGAGTTGAAGTGCCCTGTAGGACTGCAAATAGTAAGTTCACAGCTGTAAACCTGGACTAGGGTGCCAGCAGAGAGAAAGTGTGTGTGTGTGTGTGTGTGTGTGTGTGAGGTGGGGCTCCTCTCCCCTAATCGCCCCCAATTTCCCCTTGAGGCAGATCGTCTCCTCCCCCTCAGGCCCCCTGGCTGGGTGGCGTTGCAGATCCAGAGAGAATCCCGGGAGAGCAAGCCCGCCAGGCTTCTTTCATATGTAAGGTGGGCGCATTGTTATTACTTCCTGGCCACTTCGAGCCGTCCGTAGGCTCCGGCCGCAGCTTCTCTATTTCCCTCCTTCCGGAAGATGCTTTGGCTTTGGCGATCCCCCGGGCCTCAGTCGCCTGGCTCGCTATGTGGTCCCACTGCTTAGAGGAGGGGGTTAACGTGGGGTGACGAAACCCCACTCTGTGTAATCTCCTACCCTCTCCTGGCCGTGAACACACCAGGGAAATCGCCTCCTGGAAGGAGAGCATCTTTTGATTCTGACCCAGTAATCTGGGTCCCTAAAAGCCCAGTTTGCGTCTTTTCTCCTTTGACGCCGGGGCTTTCAGGGGAAAGAGCCGGGGCCGGTAGCAAAAGGCCGCTCTTCGGCCGAATCGGTCCTGGGCCTTTTTGTGTTTGACTAAAGCACCGAGATGCTTAAAAGCCCCGCTCCCCAGTACCAACTACTTCGCAAATAAACCCCCGGTAAAACGGAAGCACATCGAACCAAACAGCTAATCAGAGCCTGAGCTTTGAGAGATGCTAAGACTTGGGCCCGGGATTGGGATGAGGGCCCTCAAACCTCCACCGCCCCCAGGCCCAACGCCCTCCCCTGGGTCGCCTCCGCTTCTCAGACCCCCTCGGGGCTCAAGGAGCTCGAGGCACAAGGAGCCGGAAGCCGGTGGGGTTGGTTTGAGGCGGTGCGCGGCAGTGTACCAAGGAGAGGTTGGGGGCCCAGGCGTCCCTGGGTCCGTGCGGCCAGAGGCACTGTTTCGGGAGCCCACGCGGCCCCGCTGGACGCCAGGGGGCGCCGAAAGCCGCGCTAGGGGTTCCATCTCGGCCGCGCCCAGTGTCCCGCTCCCGCCGGCCGGGTTCCGGGGTAGCGGCCCTTCCTCGCACCCGCGCCACCCGGCTTAGACCTCACTCTGCTTGAGCTGCGTCTTCCTTTCTCACCTCGGGTCGTGCCCTACTCTCTTTCCTTTCCGCCGCTAGTGGCGCCCGGCCAAGCGCGTGCGCATGCAACAGGCGCGCCCGCGGGACCAGCTGATGGCAAGGGAACAGCAGAATAACCTTTTACCGAAGCTGGGACGCGAGCGGGTACCGCTGTCGTTGTGAAGAGCGCACAGACGCAGATGCTTGGTGACAAGCGCGTCTGCCCATCTCGGGTAGGTGTGCCATCGCAGAGAGATGCGCGCACGTGGTGCAGCCCCTTGGCGCCTTCCTTAACCCGGACTCCTGCGCTCCGTGTTGGCCCTTGGGCCTATAGGTCTCCTCTGAGCCTTGCAATTTATCAAAATCCGCCAAAGGCTTTTGTTTTCACAAATGGAGAGTGAATTACCACCCTTACCTCCCCACCCACCCACTCAGCCCCACTCTCCTGGAGTCCATTTAGTACTTGCCGGTTTTAGGAACACCAACTATTCGCCCAAACCCAGGGTAAGAAATGGTGGGTGCCCACTCATCTAAGGATTGAAGTACCCAGCCAGGCTACCTGCTTGAAGAGGTGTCCCATGGGTCCCAGGTGCTGGGGTTGGGCCCCCCTCCCCAGGCCCCGCCACCACCACACACACGCACGCGCGCGCGCGCGCACACGGAGTGAACCACTTCCCACCTGAATGCTGCAGGCCTGATGATCTCGGCAACCAGTGTTCTGGCTTTGGCCCCGCTTGTCTGTTTGTTTTCTGTAGTCAAGGCACTGAAGAATCTTGAGGCACAAAGAAAGTTTCTGCCAAATCTCTCCAGAACAATTCGGCTGCTTGGTTAAACCTTTGCTGGCTGCAAACTGTTTCTGGGCAGGCAGGACCCTAACTCTCATGCTTAGAGATTCTGACTGTGGCGGGGGCAGGGGTGGTCTCCAAGCCCTGGGCTGCCGACCCCTCGGTCTGTGCTGCCTGGGCGGAGAGCAGGGGAAACAGCTTCTCAACCCCATTCACGAATAGTAGGGTATAGACGTTCAGACTCATTTCCGAGAGGGAGTGCAACCACGAAGGGGGAGAACGGCACGTGTAATAAGCCGACGTCTCCGTTCTCCTAACCCAGCACAGGTGACGGGCAACCTCGAATTGGAAACAAGCTTCGTAGCCCCCGCATGTCCACACCACTGACCTGCCCTTCCTTTAGATTGTAAAGCTTGTCTTTCGACACTCTCTATTAAAATGTACGGCCTCTTGGGCTGTAAGCCTTTGCAACTGTTCGTGGAGGGGAAGGATGCAGTTTCAGAGGGCAGGCCTGGAGCGCCCCGGGGAAACACAGAGAAGGACAACCCGCGCCGACGACGCCTAACAGACTGGCCGAGGGTCCCCGGAAATCACCTCTGGCAAGTGGATGTGATTATTACTGTTTTGCAAATAAATGGTCACGAGGAAACTGAGGCACATTGGGATTAAGTGACTAGAACCTGGTCACACAACGTAAGGCACAGCTACTGGTGTTGCATGTGCCTCGGCTGGGTGACGCTTCTCAACGGGCGGCTGTGGCGATGCATCCTGACCTGTTGGGCGACCAGGACAGCGTGGTTTGTTTGGCTTTCATCCCCGCACAGGCCGGCCGGGTGGGTGACGTCTCCTCCTCCTGGGACTGTGGACCTTGCCCTTCTCTGCTCCTCGGGGACGGAATGGTGAGCCAGCCCCAGCGTCTTTCGTAGGATTCGCGGCAGCCATCTGGGGGCGCCATTACCCAAAACAGATGGTTTCCCCAGCCCCTTTTAGGGTTGCAAATCAGCTTCTTTCACTCTATGGAGGCTCTGAGATCTTTTATATTTTTTACACTTTGGGCGTGAGGCTGGGTTTTTTCTTTTTTAATGTGTAGCGGGGAAGGGGTTACCTTGTTCTCTCGCCTTCGGCGCTCCTGGCACCCGCACCCGCTAGGACACCGACTGTGGCTGGACAGGAAGGTGCCCGGCGCAAACGCGCGCGGGGCAGGTGCCCGCAGCTCCCCTGCCGCGCACTCTGCTTCCCTCGGGCCCTCGGACCCCAGGGGTTCAGATGCGGATTTTCGATGCCGGGGTCCCGGCTTGTGACCGCAGAGCGTCTGTCTCACATTTAAAGAAAAGTCAAGGCTGAGCGCAGGTTACCAACTGCTAACCCGAGCTCTCGCGCGTATCTCCTTCTTTTAAGGTTTAAGGGGCCGGCGGCCCCAGGTCGGAGCTGGAAGAGCAAACGAAGGGTCAGGGAGGCTCTGACTCGGCGGCTGCGGGAGCCGTAGGGGAGGCCCGGCGCTGGCGGTGCCCACTGTCCCGGTCCCCGCCGAGGCCGGCGCGGGGCCCAGGGCCCCCTTTTCTCCTGGCGAGCCGGCCGAGAAAGCAGCCGGGAGGGGCGGCGGAGACCAAGACTGTGGTCGGCGCCCTGCCGGAGCCCTGGCGCAGGGCGCAGGGCGATGGTTCCCTGCAGGCGAAGCAGAAGCGGTTCCCGGACCCTCCCTGCCGGTCACCTGGCCGCGAAGGAGCCCCCCCCCGGCGAGAGCCGTAATTGCTTGAGTCTGTGTGAGCTCTGGTTGGGGGCAGGAGGTGGTGCTCAAAGTCACTGGAACCCCTCATTCCCGAGGCATCTGCGAACCCGCTCTTTGAGAAAAGTCTGCAGGCACAGGATGTGGATACTTTTGGGGCTCAGTAAAAAATGACTGAAAAACAGTTGCTCCAAAATGGCAAAAAAATTGTTTTTTTACACGTACAGTGATAATCTACTAGTGCAACAGATCATTTTCTTGCTCTTCCCCAGTCCCTGGAGTGTTTTATTCAAAGCTGACTTGGGATGCACTGAGAAAGCTGTTTGACAGGATGCTTCTCTCAGGAACAGCTAGAGGCACATTATGGAGGCTGTCTGTCTCGGAAGAGACCAATTTCCGTTTCTTCTCTTGTTCTATTTCTTCCCTTGCCCTAGACATTTTGGGAATAAGGATGGAGCTAGGACATGGCATGTCCTACTTGCAGCCCTGGCTACTTCTGCTTCAAAACAAAAACAAGCAAAAGAAAAAGAAAAAGAAAAAGAAACAAAACTCCTGGGGTGATTCAGTGGCATGGACCTCTGGGAAAGAGATTCTATTTCTGTTCAGTGCAGGTATCCTCACCAGCAGATACTTGTTTAGAGCATAAAGTCTCAAATTTGCTGGACCAGTATTAATTTCTTGGTCTCAGGGGCTCAAAAACTAGAAATTAGTGTCACCTGCATACATCTAGTCCACTCGCCACTCTTGCTTAAAGAAATCTTTCCTGCGCATGCCTCATATGCAAAGAACCCTGTGGATACTTTCTCTCTACTTTCCCCTGCTCATTTCTTCCCAATTTCCCCATCTGTGTCTGAGATCCCAGTAGTTTTTGCTCACTGATGTGTTGCAACTGCTGATGAGGCTCTTGAAATGAAGCATCTCCTAATTGCTCACATTAGGAAATCCTGAATAGAGACTGCAAAATCCCAAGGCCATTCACAGAGGGCGGTCCAGAAGCCACAGAGTGTCTCTGGGAAGAAAGACCTGCTCCATTGTCTGATTTGAACAGCAGGGGTCAGTGGCTAAGCTGGTGTTTCACTCTGGTGGGAATTTATTACCATCAGATAAGAGCACAAAGTCAATACAATAAAGCCTGCTGGTTCTAAAGCAACAGATGGAATCTGAGTTCCTGCACACAAGTACGATCTTTCCAGAGGCAAATCCCGGAATAAAAAGCCCTTTGTCATTCTTGTTGAACTGACTTTTAGGGATACCTTTCCATATGCGGTGTGTGTTTGTCTGTCTGTTTGGGTCTTTCTCGTGGTAGATTTTTATGTTGCCCAAACTGACACGTTTGTCAGCTTTGTTAAAGTGATTCATTCTTTTATGACATCCTCAGCTTCAGTAAGTCAGAGGTATTCCCAGCAACAAATAGATCTGTAAATTAGAAAAAAAGCATTTGTTTCTGGTTGACTTAGGCTAATAGTATAACCTGGAATTTCAAACTAGATTCCAGGTTATACTAGTCAAACTATAGTGTAACCAGGTTATACTGTTTCAAACTAGAAATTCCAGCATATCCACACTCAGCACGATGACTGAATTCACTGGCACTAGATGTCAACAAAGTTTCATTAGCATGCCAAATATTTCTTAATAGCTTGTAAATCTCCAGTGGTTCAATGGGGAGTGAAATATTACAGAGAAATAACACTTCCAAATGTTAAATTGGGTTTCTGGGAGATGGCCAGTCTGTGAAGTGTTTGGTGATCATCTTGACCATGTTGTCCAGAGCTTTGCTGTTTTCCCTTAGTTTCCTTGAAATCTTAATTAATTAAAGAAATTTATAACAAGTTCTGCCCTGGAAGAAAGCAAAGAGTGCTTTTATGAGCACAGTTAATTTATTATTATTTGTGCTAGGAAAGCTTGGGCACGCTTTCCATGCCCAAGTTTGTCTGGATTATCGCTTCAACTTGAGCAAGATTATCTGATGTCTTCTTTTATCAATTGTTTTCTTAAATCTTGATAACATGTTTTTAACGCTATTTGGTATTATTAAGTTGAAACTTTTACTTCTTATGCTAATTATCATTCCATTCAGAGCAGCTGGGTGTGGTGGTGGTAAAATTTGCGGAGGTGGGGAGGTTGTCAAACTTGCTTGTACTCTGTCTCAAACCATGTTTCTTTCATTTGGAATTTTTTATTTTATGTGAAAGAGTGTATTATTCCCTAGGATATTCTCATGGTCTCTGAAAGACTTGGACAAGTAGTCACTGAATTTTTTCCATGGTATGTTACCATGTCAGCACAGACAGGACAACTATTCTGTCCTGCTCTTCTCTTTAACTGTAGGTGATGTAATTTATAGACCAATGCCTTAAGGCATTCCTCAAGTTTCTTGGGATTTAATTCCATCCATCCAGTCAAAAGATTATTGGGAAGAAATTTCTGTCTTTTTTGGTGCGGAGAGCACGTAATTAAGGGAACTATATTCAATACCTATCATAAAGAAGAAGATGAAAACAATGATAGGTTTGTATATGTAGGACCGAAACATTATGCTGCGCACCAGACATTGACACATCGTAACTGACTATACTTCAATTAAAAAAAAAAAAAGATTATTGGGCCTCTACCCCGCATGGTGGGAATAATCAAAAGGTCTCCACCTTTAAAGGGTTTGTACTTTAGTATTTGTAGGTAAAAGTAAAATTTTCACTTCCCTGCATTTAGCATATTTCTGAGGATAAAGACTTCTCCCCATTACATTTGGATAAAGGGTTGTGACGGCTCTGAAGAGCCTCCTAAAGTGAAATATGTGCTTCTGGGGAAAGGAAAAACAAGGCCAAGGCTAATGATGCATTTGCATGCAGTTCATGTCCGAGAACCTTAGTTACCTTCTTTTCTTTGGTTTTTTATTGTTTTTTTTTTTTTAAATTAAAAAAATTTAAACTTTTTTCGGGGGGAGGTAATTAGGTTTATTTATTTATTTGTTTGTTTGTTTGTTTATTTTTATGGAGGTCCTGGGGATTGAATCCAGGACCACGTGCCTGCTAAGCATGCACTCTACCACTGAGCCAGACCGTTCCCCCGAATTGGTTGCTTTTTGAATTGTGATAGAGTATAGTCATAAGCCTCATTAGAAAGCAGACCATCAGAAAAACCTCCAGTAAAGATCTTGAGAGGAACAGATGTTCCTTGCCTTTGAATAAGACCAGCTTAAACTAACAAAAGGAGATTGCATTCTGCCAGTTTATGAATTTACTTTCAGAGGAGAATATTCTGTGTCTAAAAACCCTCAACTGTAATAGATACATGGTAAATTCTCATTAACCACTAGGTAAGTGACGTATCCTGCACCGTTGCATCTCCCAAATCAACCGCACACAACTGGATAGAAGACTGGAGGAATGAATTGAAAATTAAATTGAGTTAATATGAAACTTTCATTTTTACCCATGGATTGTTCCCCCACCACCATGCTTGTTGTTTGTAAAAGTAATGCATGTAAAAAATTCTGGCAACACAGAAAATTATAAAGAGGAAAGTGGAAATCTTTTAATTTCACTGCCCAGATCTACAAAAATGACAGACATAGCTACATTTTTCTAACTTAAGAGAAAATACATCTACACAAAGCTTTATAAAAATGCAATCAAATGATATACTGTTTGTAACAACTTTCCATAGGTCAACAAATGTAGATCTATGTCATAGTAATAATTACCTTTGAATATAGTAGTCAAACTACATTGAATTTCCTGAATGAATTCTTCTGCACTGTTTTCTTTCCAGCTTCTTACCAGTTCATAAGTGGCCCTGCTTGCATAGTGACTGAATTATACCTATCATGATTAAGATGGGTCTGGGTAAGCACCTCACTGTGCAGATTTCTCCCAGCCTAGAAATTTGATGGTAATATCTTCTGGCATTTGGACTGGTTGGCCACAACTCAGAAGCTGTTTCTCTCATATTTCCCAATATGATACTTCCCATATCAACTTGGTTGAAAAGAGGAATTTTAGATTTGCAAGGAAAAAAGAAAAAGCAACAGAGATTTTCTTCTAACCTCAAAAATGGCGTGGTTAGAATTTGAGAAGGGTGAGCTCTTATTTTTCTGAGCCATTTTTTCCCATTCATGTATTTCCAATATCCCTTTGTGCAGAGAAGAATGTACTTTGGGAACCAGCACTTTCTGGTTCTTGGAGAGGCTTGGAAGGCTCAGTTCTGCCTACCATGAGGGTGATGGACGAGGGAGGTTAGGGGAGGTTGAGTCATGGCTCAGGGTTTGTTGCTTCATGGGTTTACATTTTCTGGGAGAACAATGTGTTCACTCTCAGGTGGGTGTAGTTTTGGAAGGAGACAGTGTCAGAAGATGTCTGTCCCACTCATATGAGTGATGCTCCTTCTGTTTACAGAGTGTGTGCCCAGAGGACCTCCTATAAGGACCTTCATGCTGGCATGAAATAGGTGGATGCTGTTTGCTATGTTGCGTCTGTCTATACTCTAATTCCAGAATTAACTGAGTTAAAACAGGTTTGATTTACAACATATAATGAACTATCCTTTATGGGCAAGGATGGTCCTATTGAATATTAATCACTAAGATCCGTGCCATCACTTGCTTTTATAGAAGTAAAGGGAATGCACACTTATTTACACAAATTATCTTCCCCAGTTTTCCTTATAAACACACTTACTTTCAAGATGGCAGGGTTAAAATGATGTTTGGCCATTGGGCAAAAAAAATGGACTAGTTTACTCAGGAACTACACATACATTTTAGTATGTTGCCAATCAGGAATCACATACAACGCTGTATCAGTCAGGATAGGCTAGGTTTTGCTGCTGTAGCAATCGTCACCAAACCACAGAAGTTTGCCTTCCACTAATGCAAAGTGTGTTGTGGGTTGGGGAGGTGGGGGGAGCTTCCAGAGCAGCTGTTTTCCCAGCTCAGCATTCCCAGATGCTTTCTTTTTTGTCATTTCCATATCAAGATGTGTTCCCATAATCACTCAATAAGCAGAGAGAGGACTGGTGAAGCCATTATCGGAAGTTAAAGACTTCCACTGGGAAGTGATCCATGTCACTTTCACTCACATTCCATGGGCCAAAATAAGTAGGAAGGCCACCTCTAACTTCAGAGGGATTGAAGAGGGGCCCTCCTGCCCCGTGGCTGGAAGTGGAGAAGAATTGGATTATCAGGGGATGGTTGTCCCACCTATCACATATATGTACACATGACGTATCTAACTCCATGCTTTGTACGGTGCTTAACTTGCTATTGCTGATCAATAAATGTCAAGTAATTTGAGTAAATACTGGTAAGGTTTATAGATTGATGTGTTGTAACGTTGCGGTTAGTGAAAAAATTGACAACTGGAAAATTAGTACATGAACATTTTTCCAGGGTTATGCTTTGACTTGTATGAGAGAAGAATTACATGACACCAAGCTAGGCTATGATCTGATTTCACTGCATTTATAACTAGCACTGTCAACGAAGAAATAAAAATGGGCCACTGTTAGGAGGGCTAGAGAAATAGAAGTCTGCTCCCTGGAAGTGAGAGGCCTGTGCTGATGGGTGCTATAAAAGTCCTTCTACATTTCCAATTGGCAGTTTTAACGAGATCCTGTAGGCATTTCCAATAGGAATGCCTGTAGGAAATAAGACATATATGCTTTAAAATACATTTCCATTATATCGCTGAGAAAGAGAGCGCTTTCCCTGGGAGAATGCAATCTGGGAGAGTAAAACTTTTTTTTAAAGAAATAAAATGACTTTCTGAATTAATTTCTTTTCATAAAATAAAATCCTTGAGCAAACTGAAATGTATTGGGGCTACAGCCAGGAATACAGATTATGATATATTTTGTATAACACACGTTACTGGTCTTCATGGATTAGATTTTTTATTTTGGTGGCCTTTTGTGGTGATCTGGCTATGAAAACATGTTCAATGAAATGTACATTGCCAGGAAATTAGAGAAAGATTGAGGTAAGGAAGATAAAGGAACCCTCCCTCTGAGCGATTTCAATGCTCTTGTTTTCCAGGGAATGAGGAATGCCAAAAAGAACAGGCTTTAAGACTCCCCAGGGGAGGGGAGTCAGAGTCTTTCTTGTCACAGAGAGGGCGTGAGGATTACAGATGTTCTGTTAGATTCTCTCCAACTGGGTTGAAGAGAAAGCAAATCTCTTGGCTGAATTTGAGCTACATATATGGTTGTGGGGAGAGACAAGCTTCTCCCGGGCTGATTCCTGGGATAGGTTGATGACTGAGACTCTGACCACATTCAAATCTGACTCCAATGTTTTGCAGCTGTGAGATCCTGGACAGGTTGCCTAACTTCTCCTTGCCTCAGTTTCTCTGTCCGTTAAATGTATCCTACTGCATCTAGCGAGGGTAAAGGAACAAAACACTCAGCAGATGAAGCGCTTTGTGGAAGCGCTGTTTACTGTCTTTGTTCTGCGAGGTAGTCATTAGTGCATCATGTCAGCCAACTCTGCCCCCGGAGACTTCCTCTGGGAACTTATCCTGGGGATGTCATGCAGCGTGAAAAGACTTGCCCTGGCCACAAATAAAGCCCCAAATCATTAGGAGAGTTGGAGCGCCACTCAGCTGTGAAGGACCCAGTCAGGAGCAAACCCCACACCCGCATCCCAGGAAGAGGAGAAAAAATCCAGCTCACACTTCATGCACGTTCACAAGACAATCAAGACAATCAGACTCACTCAATTGAAAAGAGATCTAATTCCTTAAAAAAAATGTTGTTACTGTTGTTGGAATTTGAATTTGCAGTCAAAATGCTATTTCAAACTAGATGACAGGCAGTTGAAATATTAACTGAGGGAAACAGTTTTGGCGCTCCGAAAAAAACCCTTGTAATTAATCTTCACTGGTAATCTCCTTGGAGTAACCATTACTAATTAGAAACATGTCCTGTCAGCCTATCCAGATTCAAGGCGTGGGGATGGCAGGAGTATATTCTTTTTTGTACCATCAGCCACAGCCCCACGACTAAGTGGTAGGTTTTGCATACAGCAAGTGTATAATCCATGTAGTTTGTTATGACTCTGCGGTGAGCGTGGAACAGAAAATCCTAGACTTTAGGCACAGAGAAACCAGAAGGGGTTCCTGGAATAGAGCCCTTCCCTTTCCCAATCACATGCTGCCATTGAGACACAAGCCAAGCGGAAAGAGTGAACTTGGTTCTGACAGTCTGGCCCAGCACCCTGGCCCTCAACCTTCTCCTTCCAAAACAGTAGACAGTGCTCCTAGAAAAATGATTCAGACCACGTAAGTGTCACGTTGGAAAATCCATCAGGGCAATGGGACTAGTATTTTGCAGATAAATTCACACTGAATATAATTCTCTGAACAAAGACATTCAAATCTCTTTGAGCACAGATGATGCAATTCTCAGTTCTCCATTTTTATCCCCACACTATCATGCTGACCAACAAAGTTCCATTAATCTATCACCTGCTCTCTTAGAAGGCTCACATGCTTAGACGTACTATTTTACTATAGTGACTAAAACTTGATGTGACTTTTTAAAAATCGTGGTAAAGTAGGTATAACCTAAACTTTACCATTTAATCCTTTTGAAAGTACACAGTTCAGTGACATTAAGTACATGTAATAACTTTTTAACCAAAGTGCTTTCACATTCTGGGGAGTTTGTTAGCATTTTTATCAAAGGGAGGGTTCAGAAGAGCAAGGACACCCTTATCATTTAAGGGGGTCTCTCAGCAACAGCTTTATAAAATGATGACTTAGGAAATAGAATGTATTGCACAAAAAGAATATGTTGTATTAGCAATAGTCATTGTTTATGCTATTCTTTTCTCTTAATGGGAATTGGTTAGACTGGCTAATAACTGTGACACAGGTCACAGTTCCCTGAGCTGAGCATTCTCCTTACAACCAACAAGAGTAGATGCAGATCTGCCTGACTCTTGAGCCTGATGGAAGATTCTAGAATACTTGTAACCGCAGCTGTGCAAAGATCATCTTACCTCTCTGTGACCCTGACAGTACAGGCAGGGGTTTGTTACCCTCCTTCTTCCCACCTGGAAAGGCAACTCCCAGCCCTTTCCCTCCCATTTGGTAAAATCTGATCACATTGGTCCCTCAACTTCCATTTCCAAAAAGTGGGCAAAGGATAATGGCAGCAGTAAGAGACTGTGCGTTTGAGAAATTAAGGAGCCAAATGAAGAAGGGCCAGAGGGAGTCAAGGGAAAGTATTTAAATGTGCTTTTGTTTTGTTTCAAATTTCTACGCTAGGAGACCCCAAAGTATACTTGATGATGGAAGTGATAATTGTCTTCCACAGAGAAGCTGAAGTTTGGAGAGAAAAATGATACAATCTAAGTGTTGGAAAGACATTCAAGACCAAGTGGTCTGTTCTCCCACCCAGCAGGGTGTCCCTGACCGAGATTCACCCAGTGTCTCCTTGAACCCACACGGGATGGGGGACTCCCTCATGAGCTCTTTTACAAGATCCTCTAACTCCCTTCACTGTCTCCTGCGTCCATCAAGCAACCCCGGTGTAGGGAAGGATGCTGTGTTAGTTGGCTGCGGCTGCCATGATGGAATACCATTGACTCGGTGACTTAAACAACAGAAATGTCTTTTCTCACACTTCTGGAGGCTGGAAGTCCAAGATCAAGGAGGCAGCAGGCTTGGTTTCTGGAGGCCTCTCTCCTTGGCTTACAGATGCTACCCTCTTGCTGCCTTTTCATTTAGTTGTCCTTCTGCACACACACTCCTGCTATCTCGTCCTCATTTTAAAAAGAAGATCTTTATTTAGTTTTGCTAGGTTTCTTGAGGGGAGGAGGTAATTAAGTTTATTTATTTATTTATTTATTTATTTATTTATTTATTTATTTATTTATTATTTTTTAATGGAGGTACTGGGTATCAGACCTAGGACCTCATGCATTCTAAGTACACGATCTACCACTGAGCTATAACCTCTCTGTCTTCCTCTTCTTGTGACACTGGTCATATTGGAATAGAGCCCCACCATAATGGCTTCATTTTTATTTAATCACTTCTTGATTGACCATATTTGACCATGAACTCCCAAGTGACGGGAATCTTGCCTTCTCCCTCCTGGGCTGCCAAAGTCTAGCACCATACCTAGCACATAGTAAGCACTCCATACTCAAATGAACCCCAATGCAATAAACGGAGATGCATCTCTTTACTCTTTGGGCTCTCCTGTTGGAAGCCAAAGCAGGACTGGATGAAAAACTTTGGGGGGATATGAGAGAACAGCTTCACGAGGGTGCCTGGGAGCACCAGTGCTTTTGCTGCTTTGAAAGGGAGGTGATATTCCGTGTGCTTGAGCACCTGATCCCATCAGGTAGGTCTTCAGTGTGGGGCTGTCTTTTGAGGTTTCGTACTTAGCAGTTAACACACTGACTCTTCACTACAGTTGAAGGGCATTCGTATTGGAAGTAGGTGCTGACTCTACTGTGATGATTTCTTCTTTCCAAACAGCTAGGGGCAGATAATTGCAGCCATTTGATAAAGCCAACAGATTCGCTCTACATGCTTCAGTGAACTGTTCTTCTCACTCTGTGTAGACAAATGTTATTGATTTATGAACTTTGGGCAGGTTATTATATTCTAGATGAATTATATTCAATGAGGCATCCTCTTTTATTATTATTAGTTCTTTGCCCTTCCCATTTATGATATTTACAAACTCTTGGATGGCCTCAGTTCTTACTTAGCAGCAGAAGATTCGTCCTACTTTGACTAATGATGCATCGCTTGGTATCACCCACCAATGACTGCTCAGTTGGTGGAACCTGTATCTGGCTTCCCTGTTTCTTGTTATGTATATTTCTTCCTAATGTCACAGGTGTCCTTGTCGGGTGTGCACTTACATTTTCTGCATTTGCCTCTGTTCTGATGTTCTTTCCTACATTTGCCATGTTGCTATTTATTTTGAAAAGTCAGTTGTTACACATACGTCTACTTCCATAAAATAAATATTTCAATGCATGTGTTATTTCCAGATTCACTACTGCTTTTTTCATTTGGACATAGTGAGATGAATGTGGAAGATAAAGATTGTACTTATTTAGCATAATACAGTTGTGATCACTCTCCTTGGCCTTTGAGTGTCACACACTGAGGATAAGGAAACAGTCCTCTAGAACTGAAAATAAGGCACAAGGACCTTCACACACTGCATTACTGCTTTAAGCCATGAGAAGTTGTGTTAATGATGAAGAGAAAGGCTGGCAGCCATGGGAAAACCTCACCTGTTATTCATGCAGGTAGTTATAGCACAGTTTCAGGATTGTATCCTGCGTGGCTTGTGGTTCATGGACCACACTGCCTAATCCCTGGGACCACAAGCGACATCTGTGAATCCACTGTGAGTTCCTAAGCCAAAGCCACAGGCAAAGAGACCATTGTTGATGGGCAGATTGTTACACAAATTAGCAGATGAAATTTATTTTAATGTAGAGGAAGCTTTATGTTGGGGGTCGGTATCCGAAAATGATATTAATTTCCATAAGCACTTTACGAGATTAAAAAATGAAACAAACCTCACAATGGATGTGAAAATAACATAATTATGAAACATAAATCTAGTGGCAAGCTGGTAAAGCTACAACAGTGGAATCCCATTGACAAAGAAATAAGAAACCCTCAACAGAAATATTAAAGTACATAAGTAATCTTACTTTAGGGAATAAACAATGAATGATGACCAATGTTTTATTCAACAGAACTAAATAGGGTTAAAATAACCATTTGAAATTCCTTCTCCAAATGGAACTGACCTGGCTCTCTGACTTTCAGAAAATACTCTGAACAATGCCTGCCTCATTTTTTTCCCCAGATTTGTACATTTCTGACATTTTACATCTTTATCGCTATACAAGATACGTGAACCAAATGTGTATGTTTATCTTAGTGAGAGCCGATAACATGGTAGTTTTCATATGAGAAGGGTGATTGTCAAAGTTTTGCAAGTGTGGAGCACTGTTGGATTTATTTAGCTGTTGGTGGAGGTGAGGGTGTGTGGTTGGTGGTGGGGAGGTTGTCATCAAGACAAAGAATAGACACTTTTTTCCTATGATCTCCTTGTTAAATCTTGTTTTTGTTATATAAGTGATTACTGACCTTCAACCTGTGTTCTTGAGACCCCTGGCTGTTGGTTACCAGGCTCCTGTGAGGAGTTCTTGGGGTGGCCCAGATCTTTTCTGTGATAGTTAAGTACTGTTACCCCATGAGCCTTGTAAGAAACTTGTAGCTCCCCGACCCAGTGGACTGATAAGTCCATTCCCCTACTCTGTCATAAAAGGAGATGATTTGGGGACAGTTTCAAAGACAAGACGCTGCCAAGATTAGGCCTCCCAGTGAGTTACCTCACTCTTGAGAAATTTCAGCAAGTTATTAGACAATTGCATTTTTTTTTCACAAGGATAATTTCAATTCTCCATTCCTGGACTGTTCTACACACGTTACTTGGGGATGTCACTTTTTGCATAGGCTTATGTGTGCCGGTCACGGCACTTGTGACAAGCTGAACTGAGCGACAGCCTGGAGTGATAAACACAAATAGATCCAACCAAATTTGGTTTCAGGGTCTACAAAACATTTCACTGACCTTAACTTTCCAGGAGAAGCAAATATTCCAATTACTTTAGAATCTAAAAAGATTTGTGCATCATCTTCTAACGTCCTTTGGGTTGGCTTTAGGCGGCTGGGAAGGTGACCAGATGGTTGTATTGCATAGTGAATTTATATTCTTCCTTGACGACCAACTCACCTCTGGGCTCCTGGGAGCAGTTTCCAGTGGAATGGAGAGCAGAGAGAATCATAATTACGTCTCAGCCCTGGTTCATCACCCAATAGGGACCTGTATTTCTAAATATGCCCTTATAAATCTTTTAGCTAAATCAGGGCTCAAATGTAAAACCCAGTTCCCTAGGGAACTTTTTAATATAAACTAAAGTCTGGTTGAGGCTGATTTTTTTTTTTTTAACTTTGTGAAAAGTGTTTACTCATGATAGTTACAGATTTAGTACAAAGTCTTATTTATTTTGCATGACACTAAAAACAAAAACAAGAACCTCCTAAATGAACAAAAAGCAGAAACATCCCTAGAACACCTTATAATGTATAGATAAAATTCCACTTAAATTTATACCTATGAAAATAGAGTTTAGAAGCTGGTAGAATATTCAGAGAAGGCATAATATTTCTGGACAATGCCGCTGTCATCACTTTGTTTGGTTTTGCTTGTCAGCTCAATGATGTTTTTCTTATAGTGCAGCCCATAAGGGGATTAAGTAATGGAAATACGACAGACTTGCCCTTTCTGATTGTTCTTATGTCCTGTGATAACCATAAAGCCTCATACGGATTCAGCTGGGTTCAGTACAGGTTAAATGCTGAGTAAGTAGTGTTCTAGAGTTAATCTTCTAAGGAGTTCTACCTTGATGTTCTGACTGCCCTCAAAGGAAGAGATTCTGTCTGGTCAGCAGCCTGGGAGCCAAGCGCTTCTTTAAAATCTGGATTGACTGATGCTGCTACAAGTCAAAATCCAGACAGAGTGATAAATTACTCATAAATGAAAAGAGAGGAAACTATTGCAGTGATGGTCACTGGCTACGATCACGGTAATTCCAGTTCTATAGCTGTTCTTTGAGCTACAGATTTTTTTTTTATATTGAGCATTTTATTCCGAATTTGAACCTCTGAATTTGAATGGCAGAGTAAGTTATTGGAAGCTGTTAGAAAAACAATCCTGTCTGGAAATGAACCTTGGGATCTCTACAAAGAAATAATAGAAAACCCAAGGACCATTAAATGCCATGTGAACTATTGGGAAAAATAGCTTGCATTTTCTGGAGGAAAGGTGACTTTCTGTATTTATGTAATCATTTCAATTATGATTCTGCTTATTAGCTATAAATCCCAGAAGTCATGAGGTTAATAGGAACCTTTCCAAAGACATCCATTAAACTTAGGGAATAAGGTCATACATTTGCAGAATTCAAGATTTATTGGGACGGGTATCTGTCTCATGTTAAAGACTTTGTAGGAACACTGGCTCCTGGCACACACTCTCCTGGCATCTGTATTTCTGTCTGTGTTAAATTCTGCTTATTCCTCAAGCTAGCAGAAGCTATTTAAGCCCTAAGGAATGGGTACCTCCTACATCCGGCATCATGTAAGCAGTAAGTCACGTGTTCCATTTACCTAATTAAGAAACGGCTTCAGCAAGCAAGCTTGTACTCTTAGTGAGATGCTTTTGTATTTCACCACATTACTTATGTTGGAGTAAATTTTTTTGTCTGTGTGTTTTTACTGATTTACTTTCAATTTCTAGCTTTTAATTCAATTCAGTTCAAAATTTATTTGCTGTTTTCAATATGTGCTAGGAACCATGTGCAGAAGACTGTAGAGTGCTGTAAATAAGACAGAAGAAATACAAGTAAATAATTAGCATAGGAAAAATTTTAATCTCAGGAGTAATCAATAAATATACATTAAAGGATGATTTTTCCCCCCATTCTATTATCCAAGATTGAGAAAAAAGAATGTTGGTGAGGCAATGAAGCTGAGGTCTTTGTGATGCTGCACTGGGGGTGAGTGTCATAAGAGAGAGACAAACTAAAAGCCCCCCAGGGGAGGACCAAGGTTGGAAACAGCAGGGAAATTTTCTGGAAGGATTTTGGAGAAGAGATGGAATTTAAACAGATAGAGGAGGACAGAGACGGAAGGCAGGGCACAGAGCCTGATGAAGAGTGGTACTTTTTCATCTCACCCTGTTTTGAAGGTTTATCCATCCTGGAGCAGGAGCTCTATCTCATTCGCTTTAGTGTTTTTACAATTTTCCTTTGGATGAATATGTAATTTATTTTACCATCCTCCTACTGATGGACAATTAACTTGCTTCCAAATTTTGTTGTCACAAACCAAGCTATTGTGAACACCTTCGCGTGTATTTTCTCTTGCACATTGGAGAAAGTGTTTCCAAGATACATACTTGAGGGTAGGATTGCCAAGTTGTGGGGGGATGCACTAGTCCAAATTGCTCTCCAAGTGTTTGTACCAATTGGAACTCCCATTAGCGATGCTGGAATTTTCCAGTGCCCTTATATTTAGTATTGATACGCATACATTTTTACCAATTTGGTGGATGTGAATGAGTATCACATTAATTTTTTTTTAACTCCCTGGTTACAAGTGAGACTCCACACATACTTTGTACATTTACGGGCTGTTCAGATTTCTTTTTGAGCAAATTGCCTCTTTTCCCTGTTCTCAATTTTTTGTCTTTTCTGTTTCTTTAAATGATTTAGATCTTTTTTATATATTCTGGATGTCATGTTTTTAAAAATATCAATGAAACGAATTGCAAGTATCTTCACTTTCTCTGGGTCTTGTCTTTTTAACTTTTATTGTTGTCTCATTTCATCTAGAGGTAATTTTAGTTTATGCAAAATTATCATTCTTTGATCTTTGGTTTATGTTTTGTATGGCTCATTTAAGAGACCCATAACATTCTGTACAGAAATCTTGCTTTTCATAGCCTTTAATTAACTTAGAATTGATTTTTGTGTATGGTCTGAGATAGTGTTGTAGGTAGTACATTTTTCCCCCAAAAGGACAGCCAACTCTCTAAGTTGATAAATAACTGTTTTTGTATCTTATTTTTGTGTATTTATCACATCCCAGGCAACTCTGCACAGACTCCAGAAAACAAAAATTGTGGAAATCCTCTCAATGGCAACGTGTGTCCAAGCATCCCCATGGTCACGGGTGTTCCAGAAGCAGCTAAAAACTGGTGACTTCAGATCTGATTGAGTTTGAATTCAGGCTCTCTCACTTATAAACAAAGTAGGGTAAAAAGAATGGTAACAGAATGAATCAATTTGAAAAATTTGGTATTGAAATAAATATAACTGGACAGGAGTTTGGGATTGAAATAGGAACTGTCCATATCAATTTGAAATGGTTGGAAGAACTGGAATATAAGACTCTCACTGGACTCTAGAAATATTGGAATGAAATGAAAAGGACCCTTAATAACACCACCCTCAAGAGCTTGGACTAAATAAGTTGAACAAAAGAATATGAAAATGAATGTACGTATATCTATATGCATGACTGGGACATTGTGCTGTACAACCAGAAACTGACACATTGTAACTGACTATACATCAATTAAAAAAAACAAACAATTTCAGTGAGGAGTAAAGAATGTGAAAACCATTTATTCTTGGGAAAAGAACCATCTGCAAATAGCACCAGGACCTGGCTCCCTCCACCCTGTTCCCAATTGGCTTTTCCCCCTGCCTTCCCCTTTTAAAGATGCTGACATGCTCAACACTCACCTTTCTTGAACACTTTCTGCCTGGTGTGGTCATGTGGGTCAGCCCTGGCCAGTGATGTAGGTGTCCAGCACTCCTTTCCAGGCAAAAAGACCAAACTGTTAGCCCTCTCACTGTCCTGCTTCCTGGAAACTGGATATGGCATCTGGAAGCACAGTGGCCATCTCGTGACCCCGAGGACAGAGACTTGTGGCATTCTGAGCTCCTCTGCCAGCCTGGTGTTTCTAGTCTTAGACTTTTTGTGCCCAGAGACAAATAAACCCATCTCTGTATAAAGCCTTGCAGTGAAAGTTTTTATTTTTTACATTTATTTATAGCTAAACACATGTCTATCTGATACAGCTTTAATACCTCATTCATTCAACATTGGTTATCACTGAAGATACTTACAGTAATGAGTGTGTGTTACTGGGGAGAGAGAGAGTACAACAGAGGAAGGGAAGGAGAAGACAGCACAGTTCCTTGTGCATCCAGAATTTAATTTCTAGTAACAGGAATAAGACATGACTATGGATTGAGAGGCAGTTTATGTTAAGTGTCCCATGTGCTAACAGTTGGTCCCAAGTTTTCATCAGATGATCTTCTATAAGCATCTGAGATTCATTGTGGCAGCTTGGGTACCATGTGAACATTTTTGTGCATCAAATACTTGGTCCTAAGAGCATGTGTCATGCTCTTAGTTCCTAAAGTCACATTATAAATAGCCACAGGATTATTTTGTAGATGAGATGTCCAATCGTGTATTTTCTACTACAAAACACTCCATATAAAGTTTCTTTTGGAGCTATGACATTCGATTCAAGAGACATAAGCATTCCAATCCACCTGCTATAGCCACAGGATGGTCTCTGTTCTAATACAGCTGCCACTCTGTGTCACCAACCTGTGCAGGCAATGCATGGGGGACAGGGAGGCAGAGAAAAGCCCGCTTACAGCCAAGGGGCAGAGTCAGGATGTAAACTCTTGGCAGCTTGTTTTTTTGCATCCTGGTATCCCCCATCATGACTAATTTCTTATTTGCTAGTTTCAGGAGCTCAAAAAATGTTTGCTCTTTCTGATTTCATGTAGTTTCATTTTCTGGCCATAATTTGGTCTAGTGCATACCAAGATGGAATCTGACTTCTTGAATTACTGGTCAGTCTTAGGTTTAGAGCTGGCAGTAAACGTTCTATCCAGTTTCTGGTTCCCTGACCCAGACGAATGAACTCCCGGCAAGGACGGTCCATGCCACCTACTTTCCCACGGAGTGCCCTTCAGTTCTGGTCAAGGGCTGAAGACAGGGTGGCAGGGGGAGTGGCATGGGTAAAGGCATGGCTACAGGGAGCCGTGGTCTTCCTTAGCCAAAAGAACCTCCAGGAGGATGTGTTGGGAGGCACTTAGGATCATCAGTCCTCCTTGGATTTCATTAGTGTGTCTGTGAGGCTGTTATCAAGGGCTTTGCTGCGATCCTGGTCATGGCCTTGAATGTGTGGTTCTTGACCCAGGCTGCCCCATCGTCTGTCCCTGGCACTTTCCATCTGACCAGGCTTGGGATGAGGCTATAGAAGAAGCAGTGGAAAGAATCAGGGTGCAGGACTGAGGCTGGGGAAAGCCTGCCAACTCATTTCTACAGGGCTGAAATATCTTCCCTTGGAAAACCCTCCCACTAAGACTTCCACGCCATCCTCTGCTAAGCTTTTCAGACCAAGATGGTTTAACTTTGGGAACAGGATGCCACGGTTCTTGAGGCTTTGATCTCTAGCTTGTGGAAACACACACTGGGATGATGTGGTTTTAGCCTGCTTGGCTTTTCCCACCTCTTTTTGGAACGTGAACCTTCTTGATTAAAAAATGCCATGCTTATGAGATAGAAAGTTGGTGATAAAGGTTTTTATTCCATATAAAGTCATTTAAACTGTTTTTGTTTGTTTCAGAGGTTGCTCAGTCCATCTGTGATTGTTTCAGTGCAGCTTTCCTTGATGTAAACAGAAAGGCTTTAAAAATTGGATGAATGCCAGTGTGGGTGAACATTAGAATTGGCTCATGTTGAAGTTCACACTGACCTCAGAGTGCAAGTTTATCTTTTGAGGTTGCTTTGACTTTGGGGAGGCTAGATATTGGAAATTTCCATGGAGAATACTGCTTGGCTGACTTGTTTTTCTTCTCTGTGATGTTCAAAGGAAAATCTCCCTAACCAGAAGGCTCACTCCTCAAAGTGGGGATCCTGTCTGCAGTATTGCTGGCCGCACAATCTCAAGTTCAGTCGATCCAGCACCCAGCCCTGGGCTGGGAATTAAGTGTTTCTCTTGTTTTCCAGGTGATGTATCTGAAATCCCAAGAGGGCCAAACAGCTGAGCCAAATCACTGGGAAATGAGGCTGATGGTGGTGTGCAGATGCAGTGGTGTGGAGTAGGGTTCCAGAATTCCTGATTCTCAATTCAAGTCCACAGACCCCTATTGCAAAGCTGGCTGTGTCAGCTTTTCTAGTGTTCTTGATGCTGATCTGTAAGAATCTGAGACTGAGGACCATGCTGGATGGTGAGGGAGACAAAGCTCTTCTTGCTACTCTCTCCTCTGTTTGCTACTTTCTCTACTCCCAGGGCTACCCCTTGTCTTTCAAAATCTCTATATTAAAATATCAAAGAGAAGGGAAGGGTATAGCTCAGTGGTAGAGTGCATGCCTAGCATGCATGAGGTCCTGGGTTCAATCCCCAGTACCTCCATTAAAGAAGGAAAGAAACCTAATTATCTCCCTCCCCCAAAGCCCCTCACGAAACAGAGATTTTGGTCCCACTTTACCTATGCATGTAGTTTCAAAATTCCTAGTGAAATATTACTCAATTAATTCTACAATGTTAAATATATCTAATACACAAAGTGCATTAAGTTAATTAATTAGTTAAATGTATTCAGTGAAATAATAGAATAAAGAAATAAATGTATTTAAAAAATAAAAATAAAATATCAAAGGAAAATGTCCCTATTTTTTCCTCCAAGACTTGAGTCCAGTTGTCTTCCATGGCTTCTTCATTGACCTGTTCTTTAGTAATCTCCTCTCTTTACTGGATTTCTAATCTCTCCTTCCCTCTGGGTCTTCCCTGCAGTTTATAAACATATTCAGATCCCTCCTATATTAAGGAAGAAACCTTTATTCTGCATCCCACTGTCCTTTCATTCTTTCATAGCATAGCTTCTTGAAAAAGTTGCCTACACTTTATTTTTTTCATTTTTTAAAAAATCAAAATATATTCAACATTCAAAACACTGTGTGAGTTTGAGGTGTATAACATGTTGATTTGGTACATTTATTTTTGCACTATGATTGCCATCGTAGTGCTAGCATCTACACTTATTTTCCCCACTTCGTCCTTTCTAATTCATGTGAAGCCCACTGCAATCCTTGCCTTAACGGTTCTGTTCAAGGTCATCACGATATCCTAATTATCAAGTGGAGCAGATTCAGTTTTGGGGTCTCCGTATTTGACTTCTCTATGATATTTAACAGTTTATCCCTCAACTTTTGGGGGGGTTCATGAAGATCAATTATAACTTTTAAGGTCATTTTTAGCATTTTTTCTTTTATTGAAGTATAGTCAGCTTATAATATGTCAATTTCTGGTGTACATCATAATGTCTTAGACATACATATACAAATATATATATTCATTTTCATATTCTTTTTCATTATAGGTTACTACGAGATATTCAGTGTAGTTCCCTGTGTTATATAAAAGAAATGTGTTATCTATTTTGTATGTAGTAGTTAGCATTTGCAAATCTTCATCTCCCATTTTTATCTCTTCCCACCCCCTTTCCCCCTGGTAACCATAAGTTTGCTTACTATGTCTGTGAGTCTGTTTCTTTTTTGTAGATAATAGGATCTTTTTCTATGTTAAGCTTTATCAGCACACATATTAATTGAACTTAAGTTATTAAACCCTAGTCTTAAGAAAATAATTAATAGAGATTTTTGAGCAGTTTTGGGCTTATAGAAAATCCGAGTGGAAAGTACACAGAGAGTTCCCATATACCTCTTTTCTCCGTCTCAGTTTTCACATCTTGCATTAGTGTGGTATGTGTGTCACAAATGAGGAGCCAAAGTTGATACATTATTAACCTAAGTGCATAGCTTACATTGGGGCTCACTCTGTGTTGTACAGTTGTGTGGGTTTTGATAAATGGCTAATGTCGTGTATCCTCTGTTACAACATCACACAGAATAGTTTCACTGCCCACCCCCCCAATCTCCTCTGTTCTACCTGTTGATTCCTCCCCCCAACCCAGATCCTGGCAACCATTAATCTTTTCACTGCATAGTTTTGCCTTTTCAGAATGTCTTAGCCTTGGAGTCGCACCGTGTGAGCCTTTTCAGATTGGCTTCTTTCACTTAGCAATATGCACTTAAGTTTCCTTCATGTCTTTCTGTGGCTTGAGAGCTCATTTTTTCATTATCCCTGAGTAATGTCCCATTGTCTGGATGCACTACAGTTTGTTCGTCCATTCTCCTGTTGAAGGACATTGCCGTTGCTTCAAGTTTTGGCCATTATGAATAAAGCTGCTTCAGAGGAGCCAAGCTGCCAGAGCAGAAGGACGCATAGCTCACCCTCTCCCACAAATGCAGCAAAAACTGCATCGACATATGGTGCAATTCTCACAGTGTAGCTACTGAACTTTGGCAGAGTATCTCTTACAACCGGAAATGCAAGGAAATCCTCCCAAAACCAGGTAGGAAGAAAAAAATGAATAAAATTGCTAGATACATCCATGCGCAGGTTTTCTGCTCGTTTGGGTAATGATCCCTCAGTTTCTCGAAAGCCTGTCCTTCCTGACTTTCAGGGCACCCTTCTCCTTTGAGTCCTACTCTTTGATTATCCCTTCCTGTTTCCCTTTGCTGTCGCCTCTTCTGCCGGCCTCTTAAATGGTGGCGTTTCCCTGGTCCTGTGTTGGGCTTTCTCCTAGTTTCAGTGTATCACACACGTTTCCTACACCATCTCATCCACTCCCAGGACTCCAGTCCTCACCTTGCAGATGCACCCTACACCTGTATTTCCAGCCAGATCTTTCTCTTGAACCCCAGACCCACGCATGCGCTTCACTTCTTGAAAGTCTCCTCTGCGAAGTTGTGGGCAGCGCCGCGGAGAGGAAGGACATCCAATTCTGGGGACTGTTTCTCATACGGAGGGAAAAGTGTTTCCATTTTTCTTTTACACATATTTGAGCCTTGGAGAGGCTTTTCTACCGTATTTCCTCTAATGCAGGGTTTCTCATTCTCAGCCTTACTGACATTTTTGGGCAAGGTAATTTTCCTGTGGGGGAGGGGGCGGTGACATGGCTGTGTTTTGTAGGATTCAGCATCTCTGTCCTCTAGATGCCAGTAGTACCCTCCTCTTCCTTCCAGATTGCGACAACCAGAAATGTCTCCAGACGTGTCCAAATGCCTCTGGTGGCCAAGGGAGTGGGGGTTGGGGGAGTGGATGGGTAGGGGAGACTCATTCCCTCCACCCCCCAACTCCATGTGTGATAGAAAAGAACAAATCTGACTCCATATTAGATCTGTTCCTTTGGCTTTAACCCTGCACCCTATTTTCTAGGCTTGGTCTTGCCAGCTCTGCACTCAGGTAAAGATAACAAGTTGCAGAATAAAGAGTAACATTTGTTTTGTTGGAGGTTTTGCAGGAGCACCTGTGAGGTGGCCCACGTGGACAGCTGCAGGAACAAAGAATTCCTACACCAAGAAGTTTGCAACAACCGACCCCCCCCCCCCTTTTTGGAGCCTGCACTCTGACTAGGGGAGGATAGTGCTCCAAGACGGTCTGCCATCCTTTCAGTCTGCCTGCTTTCCAAATAAAGTTGCTGTTCCTTGCCCCAACACCTTGTCTCCCAATTTATTGGCGTGCCTTACAGCGAGCAGAACGAGTTTGGACTCGCTAACACATCTACGTGCTGATGGATACTCTTCCTACTGCTCTGCTTTTGTTCACATTTCTGCTTCTTTCTGAATTGCCCTTTCTCGGGGTGAAAACCTGAGAAGCTTCTACTTATCCTTTAAGGCTTGGCTCACCTCGTTTACAAAGTCTTTTCTCACGTCCCTTTCCCTGCCCTTCTCCGTGGAGTCACCTCTTCCTGCTGCCTCACTGGCTTCCCGGGGTCATGGTGGGTGCTTGTCCACTTACCCATGTGACTCCCTTCTCTGCACGGTGAGCTGCCTGGGGCTGGGCCTCATGCTGTAGTGTTTGAGTCCCCAGGACTTCCACAGTGGGTGGCGATTCATGGGCCAAGGAATATTGTTAAATAAATGAACCATAATGGCCCCTTCTGGTCACAATCCTCTATGATAAATTCTCATAACACTGTGTGTAGCTCCTTCCAAGTGCTTATTACAGTTACGATTTTTCTTTCTTTCTTTCTTTTTAAGAGTGATTATTAAATTAATGTCTTTCCCCATCACTGGGCAGACCATCAAAAGCTCCATGAAGGCAGAGGCTAGAGCTGTTTTTGGTCATCACTGAATCATGCAGTGCTTGGCACTTACTAGGTGCTCCGAACGTATCTGCAGAGTGAATAAATGGTCTCAGAAAAGAGTGGCCTTGGGAGGTTCAGTCTGGGCTTATTAAGAACAACAACAGTGACTACTAATGTTAGTTTTAAAAGTGTATTCATAGATGTTCTCACTTAATAATCACAAAAACCCTGGTGAAAAGATAATGCTTCTATTTTATAGATGAGAAAACTGAGGCAGCTTATACAGATTAAACATCTTAAGATGTCACACCTCATGATCACTGTATTATAAAATCTGGGCCTCATTATTTCTTGTCCATATAGCCAGATTTGGGGAAATGAGCAAATGTTTTAATGGCGTATTAAGTGAATGAGTAACTCTGTGATCATTCTGATTTTCTTATGTACTGGTTCAGAGAACAAGCATGTTTATATCTATATGAGAAAAGGTCCCTGGAATTTATAGTAACTGCTTCTGGCCCTTACCAGCCCTGTAGTCACACAAACATTGTCTTTAATTTGTATCCCAGGGGCAGCCAGAGAGGGTTAACATGGGGAGTTTTATAGATCCAGTGGACGCAAATACCAAATGGGAGAATTTTGATGTTTTGAAGAATAAAACACTTTCTCTGTATTAACTTACGATGTAAATGACTGACAATCTGAATGAGATAGAGGAGGCTTTGGCCAGTGGTTCTCAAGCTTTGTGGTTCATAGAGTCATCTGATAGAGCAACGACTAATACAGACCCATTAATTCCATCTTTTCTTACCACTAAAAACACGGGGATTACAACTTTTGTTTCTGTTAATCTGGAAGTAATGGAAATAATGGATTTACATGTCTGAGAACCTGTTGTGGGTAAATTATTAATATAGCCCCGAAACCAAGTAGACACATGCGTACATTATGAACTTGAATGCTATAGGAGACCAGCTGAAACTCTTTTGCAGAACATTGGAATTCCCAGGGCACATCTAAATGTCACTGACTGATCACCCTAGATTTTTAACTCAAGAATGGTGAGTTGAATCCTGAAAATATATATACATGGAAGATGTAAAAAGGCATGTCCGATTTGTACTAATACACTTTAGAAGATGCATTTGACATGAGAATAGATTCTTCATGGGGTGCATAACCATTACTACCTAGTAATACTCTGCATCACCATGCCGGTTCAATGAAGGCCGTCAACAGGTATTTATTGAAGAAAACAGTAATCTGTTCTATCATATGAGTGCCTGCCTAGAGAAGAATTTCCCAGGCCAAGAAACCAACCCCTATTCCAAGTAATATTTGCTGGGGTGTGTGGAAAGTTGTCTGTGATGACATCAAAGCAGAGTCTATACCATTTTGTTTTACATCAGAGGAAGGATGGTGTCAGAGGCCATGTGGAATTCCAATGGAACAATCTTGATTTTTGGCCCACCTTTGAGACAAATGGAAAGACTAAAGATAATGTGAGTGAAGGGAGGAGAATAATATGGAAGCATGAGTTATCAATCTTTGGGTTACTGATCCTTGGTTGATTTCTTCGTGAGATCCTTATCAAGAGATGACCTTGTCACTGAAAATTACAGTATTGGGAAAATACATAGCCGCTGATGAGAGCATGTGAAGGTTTACTTTGTGTGAATGTGTGTGTGTGTTGGATGGAGATGTTGTCAGCTGTCATTCTATCTAGTGAGGCAACTATTTCTTGTTCAAGTATATAATGGAAACCCCAGGGAACTTCTCCTTACACAGAAGAGCCTTTTATTTTATCCTTTCTGAACTTATATTCACACTTTTGACCACCCACAGGCAAATCCAAGACAATTAGAAATAACTTTCATAGACTGGAAAACCAGAATGGGTTTGTGTACATTTCAATTTAAGAGATCCTTTTTAGGGGAATTAACGTCGTAATGTTGGAAGGCGTTATTTCATTCACAAAGCATTTGTAAGATCTATTATGTGTGAGATTAATCACGTGTAAATATTTGGTAGAAGTAAAGCAAATTTATTCCCTGCAAAATGGACCCAGGGATGGGAACCAACCCAACAAGAAGAGGCTGTGTTTCACTTTTCTAAGCATCACCAACAGAGCTGCTCATTTTCTGAGTTTGGAAGAGATCCAGTGGGATTTAGTTTTATGAGGTTTAATGTAAAGGTGTTGTATTTCATGAGATGAAATCATAACACAGTGGGTTGCAAGAATTTTGAGAGATTATTTTTTTCAGAGTGTTGGCAAGCACCGTCCTCTAGAGAATTTTTTGTCTAAAAGAGAAATATAGATCTTCTTTCATAGGATTGAAATGATAACTAATCTTTAATCCTTTTTGGATGGCCAGGGTTCAACTGGTTAGGCTGATTTTGGAATGCATATAGTAGGTCTGACTACTCCAGTTGGCCTTTTTCAAATCTGTGACTTCTTATGCATCCTAAACCTTCAGGGTATCTGGGCAATGTAATTTTGGGGGTCCCCACTCCTAACCCATGATAAAGGATTTTTGTATTTATTTATAGATTGCACTTCACATTTAGGCTTCACACATGGTTTGATTCTCCAGAAATTTTGACAATCCAAATGAGCATTTGGCTAAGACAAGAGGATGCTATCAGGCCTGTCAGGTTTCTTTTCTCTCCCACACTTATTGTGTTTTCAGCTGAGAAAATTTCTCTGTCTCTGTTTTGCGAGACAGCTGAGCCATTCCCTTGACTTAGGTTTGACCTTTCTGACTTTGTTTTGGGACACATATAACTGTCCTTAGGCTAAACATCCCCCTCTACTTTTGTGACCATTTCATCTCCAATTTCCTTGCAAGGCAACCTCTTGGACCAGGTTTCTCATCAATGGCAGGAGAGAAACAAGACACTGAGGGGGGAAATCTGGTGCCTCTTCTGATTTCCTGATTTTTATGTATGTGGAAGGGAGTTTTTCTGCTCTGTAGCTGAGAGCCTTCTTGAAATGTGGCTCAGGCAAGAATGTTTTGGAAGTGCAATTAATTCAGCATGAGAGTCTAGTAAAACGAATGTATGCCTCCTTGTATGCAGCTCCTTTCCCAGGGAGACTTTCCCCCTCCCTTGTTTCAGAAATAATCGATGCAATCCTAAAACTTTCAAAACGTTCTGCAGCACCCCACAGATCATCCATAATGATAAAAAGCTGTGCACATCAGCACAGATGTGTTTGTATCAAATCGTGTGCTTGATGTACCTCATGCGGAGCCTCTCTGTGAATTCTCCTGGTAACGCTGATGAAATTAGTGTTGGGGAGGAAGGGAGGGGGGGAGTTTTGAGTTATTACCATCAAGGAACAAATGTTACATTCCTTATCTGTCTCAAATGCTTGCCTGCAAATGCATGTCAGAGCCAGCTGTCATCTGGAGAGAGTCCAGCTCCAGGATGCTGTGAGGAGTCAAGCTGAGGGAGGTTATGGTGGGGGCATCACCAACTGGAGGAGCGAGCTCATTTGCAGCTGTAGGTTGTCACCTATCACCTTGTTTCCCAGACTCGCCTGCTCACCTGGGGAGTGTGTTAATTGGGGGAGATTCCTGCAGACTCATCAAATCAGGGTCTCCAGGGGAGGGGCATGGGAAATGGACCGGCTGATCGCTGTGATCAGGCAAGTCTGGGATTTACCTTGTATCATTAGGCCGGTTGTTTTAAAGGGGGTGGGTTTTGAGGCCGGGTGTGTTGGCGGGGTGGAGTGGGTGTGGGTGACAAGTGACAGTCGGAGGGACCATTCCTTCTCTGTTGTGGAGAAGATGCCCGAAGAACTTGCCTTCATGTTTCTCAAAGCTCTTCCCAATGCCCCACCCAGTGTACTTCTTTCAACACTGGTTCAAGAAAGACCTCTGTCTTTCCTGAGGAACTGGTTTGTTTTCTTCTATAAGATGAGAATTTTGCCACTTACTGAATTCCCTCTTTGCCTCAGTTGCCATGAAATGTGATGATGGCTTCATACCCAGTCACTGTTACCACACCCATCACTAAGGCCCTTAGAGTTCCTCTTTCTGCCATCGTATTACCTTCTTTTTCACCCCTATGTGGATGGATTTTATGACTTTTTTTCCCTGAAAAATGACAGGGTATAAATACATTAAATGGAGCTATTCATTACTAGTTGTTAATGGAGGATAAAAAGATAATTTAAGTGGTGCCTAATTTAATTTATTTTTAATTTTAGGGAAGAGGTAATTAAATTTTTATTTATTTATTTAATGGAGGCACTGGGGGTTGAACCCAGGACCTTGTGCATGCTAAGCACACGCTCTACCACTGAGCTACACCCTCCCCCCAAGTGGTACCTAATTTAAAGCACTTTCATTTGGATTCTGAATACATTTACAACCTTGCCCCACAAATATGCATTTCATCCTCGTTCCTGTCAATGACTGATGTAGGTTAAGAACCAAAGAGGCCAAGGCCCATTGTGGATGTTTGGGAAGGTGCATAATCTGAAGTTAATTGGTGGAATTTGCTTATGCAAATAATAGTTCTGTAAAGATAGGGTGATTTTTTTTCTCTCTTACTCATAATTCGCAGGTATGGGTTTGACTAGAAATATGGTGAGTGGCACATCTATTTCCTTTGTTTTCAAATTAAAATAATACACCGAGGTAATGCATGAAAATAGGAAACACACCACAGACAGAAGGATTTAAATGAAAGGTGAGTCCCCACCCAGCCCTCCCGACAGCAGTCCCTTTCAGAGGCTGTCGCTTTGAACTGCCGGAGTGTTCAGTTCTGTGGGCGGCCACCTTGATGATTCTGTTGTCTTGAATTGAACTTCTTTCACTGTGTGCAGTTTTGAACTTCCATGCTGCTGTGTCTCGGGAGACCCACTGACGTTTTCTGGGTGGACGCCCTACGCCCTTACGATCAGAGCGCTCATTTTCTTCAGGTCTGGGATATCTGATGATTGTTTCTCTAATAATTTCTTACTCTACATTTTCTCTGTTTAGGAAATCCCATTGGATCATTCCTCTTAGTGCCTTATTTTTATTTTCCCTTCTGCTGTTTTGGGAGGCAATTTTATTTTCCTTGACGGTAAACATTAGCTGACCTATTGCTCTGCGAGCGGGGTAACCAGGATTGCTTTTCCATTGACAGATATCCATCCAATTCCTTGTTTTCAGCTCCGTTTCTCAGACCTGACCTCCATTCTCCTTGAGATCTTTGGCTTTTTTATGAGAAGATGCTTTCCTGCACCCCATCTGCAGGCTCATCCTGCACATACTTGGGGTCGTGGCTCTCTCTCCTCTTTCTTCCATCGATTTCCCCCCCTTAAACTTCTCTCTTTCAAAATGTGTTTATGGGTTTATTTCTACATGGATTCCGTTACTTTCACTAGGGCCTCGGTGTATTAGGTGGAGCAGGTGAGACTGTGCTGTATAATAATAATAGTAACAAACCCTGACATCTCTGTTGCTTAATACAGTAAAGGTGGATTTCTGCCTCACCAAGAGTCCAGTCTGATGTTCCTGTTTGGGCATCTCTTCTGGTCAGCTGTCCTCCCAGCTGGGAGTCCTTCACTTTCAGCCATGCAAGAGGGGAGAGAGAGCTAAAGACAGAGAGGTTTTACAGACAGGCCCGGAAGTAGGTATGTCATCTCTGCCAGTGTTAACTGGCTGGACTCATCAAGAGAAGCTGGGAAATCACGTTTAGCTGTGCACCCAGGAAGGCGAGCAGAACTGGGTGTGGGTGGCCTGAAACAGTTCCTATTACATTCTGTCTGCAGGGAAGGCAGGCGTGTGTGTGTGTGTGTGTGTGTGTGTGTATGTTCAATATATCATCTTGAACAAGAATTACTCCTTACCCTTTAATTGATCTTTTCCCCCAACAAGAATCAGAAGGCTATCATCAAGAAGTAGCCAAGGAAGTAAGCCAGAAAGAGAAACAAAAATACCATATGATATCGCTTATATGTGGAATCTTAAAAAAAAAAAAGACACAAATGAACTCATTTATAAAGCAGAAACGACTCACAGACATAGAAAACAAACTTACGGTTATCAGGGGATAAAAGGGGTGGGAAGGGATAAATTGGGAGTTCAAGATTTGCAGATACTACAATATATGAAATAGATAAACAACAAGGTTCTACTATATAGCATAGGATATTCAATATCTTATAGTAACCTATAATGAAAAAGAATATGAAAACGAATATATATGTGTATGTGTGATTGAAACATGGTGCTGTGCACCAGAAACTGACACAACATTGTAAATTGACTATACTTCAATAAAAAACAATGAAAAAAATGCACTCTTTATCAAAATTCAAAGAAAAAAAAAAAAGAATAGCCAAGGATGAACTTGGTGAGCAGACTTTTCCAGACTTTTTTTGGATTTCTAGATTAGGCTGAAAATAAATATAGCTTATAAATGATTTCTTTTAAAGTATACTTTTAAAGAAGACTATAAATGTAATACATTTTCACCAAGGAGAATGTCAAACAAAAGGAAATAATCACCATCAGTTTCATGTTTCGGAGAAAACAGTACTAACATTTTAGTATATTTCCTTCCACCTTTTCTATGCATTATATATACATATAAACCTTTCATTCTGTCTCACTGTTCTATTCGGTGTCTATATCATATTTTACTAAAGCATTCCCTTTTTACTATCTCTTCAGATTATTCCGACATTTCACTCTGATTAGCATTGCTGCTATAAACTTTAAAAAATTGTATTTCTTTTTCTGCATTTACAATTTTCCCGTAGAAATGAAGTTACCGATTAAACAGTAGAAAGTTTTTAAGGCTAGATATGTAAACTAGATATGTTTTACCAAGTTGCTTTCTGAAAGGAGCTCTTAATTTACTCTCTACAACATTGAGTATTATGGTTTTGTTCCCCTAATTTTGTACATGAAAAATGTTAATTTCATTGAAGCATTAACTGTGTAGCAAGTGATTTCTCTTTTTACAACCACTTACGTTTCCTCTTTTTATACTGTTTATTCATGTAATGTTTTCATTTTCCTATTGGAAATCACTGATTTTTTTTTTAAAATGAGCTCTCTCTATATCAAACTTAGGATTTTTTGGCTAACTAATTTTATCATAGGCTAGAGGCTTGTTTAAAAGCACACCGACTTGATTTCAATTAACCAAGACTTGCTGGACACTTTATCTTGTCTCCTTTGCTTTTTTACTGTAATGGAGGAAGAAGCTATGAACTCACTTTAGGTACTAAGATTTTCTCTTTCAGGAGATTACAGACATGAGATATCTTAGAAAGTTTGTTTAACAATTTTGCTTATATCTGGAGGAGTGATTGGAGAATACAGTTTAATGGGAGAAGATAAGACAGAGTCTTAGGGGCTGAGAGACCATGGTGTGTGGGGAGCTCAATCAGAGTAGCTGGCAGAGAATAAAAGGCGAATCCTGCGAGATGTTTAGAAGTGAAATGGCTGAGGGGCAGCTGGGCCAGATCACGAGATGGGGCAGATGGTTAGGAAGGAACGGAATGAGAGTTTATTGCGGAGAGAGGCTGGCAGAGATCTACCACAATCAGAGCTTCAGCTTAAGCCAAATGAGGGACTTAATGATTGTTCACATCATTAAGGAAAAGTGCAACCTTGTTAGTCTTTTACACTTCAGTCTCAACGAGCTAATGACTTGTCCTGATTCTTTCCTAGGAATGCGCTTTGATAGGCAGGAGGGAACCAACTTCAAGCCCCTGGGGTTTGGTGACCAGGAGATGACACTGAGAATTAAAAAGGCAGAAAAAGGGGGAGATGGGAGTCTCAAAGACACATTTTCCCTATTCGGTTAGGGGGTGATGACTCAGGGCAATGCACTGGAGGCACCAGGAAAGGGGGGGATGGAAGGGACAGGCCTGTTACCTGAGGCAGTACTGGTGAACGTGCCAAGCCTCCAAGAGACCCAGTGGTTTCTGGGGCAGGTGGGATGCCCGTGTGTGTATGAAGACAGGGACGGGTGGAACTGGCTGCCGGAACCAGCTGCCGGAGTTGCTTCTTCGGCCAACAGTACCCCAACAACATCTGTGGATATGCTGCATTTTAGGGGCAAAAACTGCAGGGATGTGTCAACAGTGGGATTGTCAGGGATGCCTCTGCTCCTAATTCTTTATGTGTCAAAACTTGCCGACTCCGGCAAAAGATCCCAAGCAAAAGATACAGTTGATTTACTGTGTCTAGGTTCAGAGTAGAAGTTTATATAATATATTGGTCAAGGATACAGAGAGAGCCAAAAATATGACAGCAGGGATTAAATGTCAAGCCAGATGTATCTCGTGTGATCACTTCTGGATGATGCGAAACAGTGTGCGATCTTTAGTTTGGAAGCATTTTAACTTATTTGGGATTTTTTCACTTGAGTGGTGTTGAAGATTCCATTACAAGTTGATAATTCAATTTAATAACTAGACCCTGTGCAGGGTGAACTTTTTTTTTTTTTTTACTTTAATATGTGAGAGCAAAGAGTCATTTTTTCAACTAATTTCCCGATTTCCAATTTTTGTAAACCTCTTAGAGCAGTCAGAACTCCTACTGCCCAGAAAGGCTTAGTGAACAAAAGTGAGTCAACAGATTTCAAGTAAGTGCGGTAATCAATATTAAATGCTGCCATATTGGATTTTTCCTTATTCTTTGGGAACTCCAGTCAGTCATTACAATTTTTTGTTTTAATTCACTAAATTGTGAGTCTACTTTGGAAAGTATCTCATCATGAAGCAGATCTAATACTGGCTAATTTCTATTAAAAACTGTTAGGAACCTTTGCTTTTCAACAGCTGTTACCCATATCAAGAATTTGTATTCAGTAACCTAAACACATACGTAAGTAAATGATGTCCTATTGTTCTTATTTCAGCTGCTGCCGCCCACCGCCCAAGCTGGGAACAAAGTAGTAAGTATCTCCTACTTTCCAAAGAGGGGATCAGAGACAGCCCTGCTGGCCTGAGTAAGAGGCTAGCAGAGTGAGTCACGACATCCGGCCACCCTGGCTCAGCCTATCCAGGGGTGAAGTTAGACCTTTGAAAGGTGGATTGAAGAGCATCTGTCAAGAGTAAGATAAGAAGGGTGTCAGCCTAGGAGGGAGTGGCTGTGTGTGTGTGTGTGTGTGTGTGTGTGTGTGTATTTCGGGGGTGGAGGTGGGCAGCTCTTCTAGAGAACTGCTCTAGAAACACACTCTTAAAGAAGGAGAACCTTAAGCCCCTTAAGAAGGTTTAAACCTCATTCCCAACTGATGTTCAGACCTAGCCCGACATGACTGACTATACTCTCTAACTGACTACCCCGTAACAGTCCCCGCACTCCTACTCCTGGGAGCCCTGGTTCAACGAAGATTGGAAGCAGAGTCCCTGGAAGAAAATCACCAGGAGCAAATAAGGAATTTGAAAGGGTGGGTCAGACCAAGCACGAGACCTGATGTCAGGAGGGCACAGGGCTCGGAGGGCCACCGTAGCCCTCCCTCCCACACCCGTGTGTTCTGTGAGAGAGGGCTACAGGTGAGGAAGTGGTGACATAATCATGCCACAAGAGCGCCCACAGTTGTGACTGTCCTTCACTTTTCTGTACAAGGAGGATGTTAAAAGAGGTGTTCCCTGTATCAGCGGGAGATGGGCAGTGGTGGCATCGCTTAGGATTGCTGGAGGCTGGCTGACCAGAGAGGGCTGAAGCCCCGGGGGCATGGTGGTCAAGAGCTGGCTAGCACAGGAGGTGGTGGGTCAGCAGTCAGACAGCGACGGCATCGGAGCCCAGGAAGCCCAGACCTGTGTGATGGAAGGAGCAGTCGGAGCACGGGAGCCAGGCTGTCAAAGGCAACGGCTCAGCTCTGAACACACAAAAGTTCACTGCTCTGTCTGCCCTTCCTGGGCCGCTCAGAAACCTCGGGGCAAGGAGCTTGGGGAGAATCACTGTCTAGTGGAGGCGGGGCACTCACAGAGCCAACACATACCGGGTTCACATGTTCTTCTAGGGCCTGACAACTGGATGCGGTCCCCGGAACCCTGGGTTACACAACAAATTCAAGTGTGACCCACTCCCAAGGAGTTTGTTTCTTCAGACTGCCACGCGGATGCTCATTCGATAGCACTTTACAATATGGATAAGGATGGACACATTTGGTGACTTTCGGCGTTTAGTTGGCTTTAAAAAACGTTTGCCCCAACTATTATCTAAGGCAAAAATCTCTAAAATTCGCCAAGTCCCCATGGAGCAAGTCTCTGGTTGAGTAGAAAAGGAAAAGAGGGCTGCCCCAAATACTTGGAGGTGTTGCTTGCTCTCAGGAGGAAAGCACCCCACAGGACGAACGCATCACAGAAGACTTGAAATGGCACAGAAGCCGGTTTTACTGGACCGCTGTGGCGCCATGCCTAGCCGAGACCTCTCCCTTTCCATCAGATGGATTTCCTGGCCGGGTCCAGGGTCAATGCACAGTCTGCGATATATGCACTCAGCTATCATAACCCAAACAGAAACATGAAATGATTTCTTTGTCCAGGGGAATTTCAGCGGCAGAAACTCCGTGACCCTCTAACCTCCCAATCCCTTTTCTCTCTGTATCCTCTTTCCTCTTGCCTTGTTTTGTTGAGAGATTTTCTTTTGTCTTCTGATTCTGCTTCATTTGGCCAGCTCTCTGCGGGTCTCTGGCACCTGGCAAGGTCTGAATGTGGCCTTTGTGTTTGCTGGACTGCGCTGTGCCCAGCCGGGCAGAGATGATCTCTAAGCTCTTCCACCGCTTCGCAACCGCAAATTGCTCAGCCCTTTGTCCGTTAATCCTCATAAGCCCTTTGTGCTGGAGGCCGAGCCCCATCATCATCGCCCTTCATTTTCCGGTCCAGGAGGCACATGATGTGGGACTTGTTCAAGAACGCAGGTTGGGTGGAGAACCTGCCCGTTTGGGCCACAGGAGACTCGCAGGTGAAGTTAAGAGCAGTGGAGCTGAACTGGGGAGACGGGGTGCGCTGGGGCAGGCTGAGGCCTGCAGGCTTTTAAAGACACCTTGATGCCCCAAGTGCAAGGAGGGGAAAGGCTGACTGGTTTAAGACCTCACGTGGGAGTCGTGCGGCGAGTGGAGCCTGCACATTCGGGGTCTTCTGGGTGGTAGCACTTACAGGGCGACGGCTTTGAGGCTGGTACCGGCTGGGTTCCTCGGTTATTTCAGGCCGGGTGTCTAGCCCAGAACCAGCCGGGCTGGAGTCCTGCGGAGCGGTGCGAGCAGCTGGAGCTCCTGCCCGGCCTGCGCCTGGCACCCGCTTCCTCCCGCCCCTGGGCCGCCTTCTCTCCCACCTTTCCAAGGGGCCCTTGCCTACTGCTTCGCTGGGAAATCTCCCATCGGTAGGCTTTCAAGCTCCTTCATTCTCCTTTCTACTTCTGCAGAGCTAGTCCTTCCATGAATCCCTCTTCCTTTCCTTTTGTTTCCAAGAAAAAGATGTACTAGCCTTCCTTCCCAGGCAATCTGGACACCCTTCCCCTTGACTGCTTTTCGACCCACCCTCTGGACGACCTCCCTCATCTCCCCAGCGCCCCCTTCCCTCTGGCATCTAAGTCTCCCTGTTGACCGGCCCCACACCTGTGCACATTCACGGAGCTCCTTTACCCATTTCACTTGATCTGAGTGCCCCTGCCTGCAGTCCGAGCAGTTCCCTCTGTCCCCCACCTACAAACTCAGTGAATCAGTGGACTCTACTTCTTGTGTCCACGTTTCCTGCCTCCCGCCTTCAACTCCCAGCCACTTTGCTGTTACCCCACCTGCGACAGACGCTGCAGCCATCCTGGTATTTTTTGAGTCACCAATAATCTGTGATGGCTTATATCCAGGGACTTTTCTGTGATTAACTTGCGGTTTTTTTCCCCGCCACTTATGCCATGATACATTATCCCATGCTCTTGGAATCTCTTTTTCTCACTAAGTCCTGGGACACAGCCTTTCCTTGTCCCTTTCGGAGTTTCCCTGTCTCCTGACAGGCACCCTCAAGCATAGCCAAAGCTGCTGTCATCTTCTTTACATCCCTCAGAGAACTCGCGTATCGTCTTCTCTAATAACCCACGATTACGTGGCTGCCCGAATCTCTAAGTCTACTCTGAAATTCTCTGTTGTGCTCCTAGTCCTAATTTCAAACTCATCACTGGACATTTCCGAATGGATGGTATGATGACTGCTAAAGCAAAATGTGTGTAAAATCGAATTCATAAACTGTGGTTCAAAAACCTGCTTCTCCCCACCAACCCCCTACGACTTCCCGGTTCTGTTAATTATGTCAGCAAGCACTAACTCTTCCAGCCATCTCGCTCCCTTTCTCTCCTTGTCTCTTACCATCCAGTTAAGTTCAGTCACTTCCTCCATCACTGCGTGCCTGGACTCCATCCTTTGCCCTCCCACTGCCATGGCCCTTGTTCTGTGCCTCTGACCTTGGGCTCCCTCATCACCATCACCTCCTAACTGGCCTCGCTGGCCTCCCTCTCCCTCCAGGCTCTCCCCTGCAGATGATGTGGCACTTCCTCGAGATGAATGTCCCTGAATTTCCAGTTGCAGAGTTATAGTTATTGGGTCACATCACTTCTTGGCTCAAAAATGATCAGTGGTTTTGAAGTGGAAGGAAAGGGGGCAGAGAACAATCACTGAAAGAATGACAAAGCAGCTGAGGACAGGACAAGCTGCTTAGAACCAAGAAGGCAGAAGATTTGATTTCCAGTAGACCTTGAGCCTCATGGCACATCCAGAGGGGCCATCACAGTTCCTAGGCTGACCATAAAAAGTCAAAAAGTGGGTGGGGGGTGTTTCCTGGAAGTCCTTACCCTTTCCCCAAAGTAGTTGGAATAATCCTCTGCCCATTAGCATATGAAATTACCGAGCCCATAAAACCTAACAACTCTGCACCTCCTGGTCGCTCTCCCTCTTGCCTTCTGAGATGGCCCGCACTCTGTCTATGGAGTGTGTATCTGCTTTTACTTTAAACTAAATACCCTTATGCCTCGCGGTCTCTCTCTCCCTCTCGCCTTTCTGAGATGGCCACATTCTGCCTATGGAGTGTGTATCTCCTAAGCCGCTCTCCCTTCTGAGTGAGACGGCTCGCACTCTGTGGAGTGTGTATCTTTAAATAAACTTGCTTTCACTTTACCATGCCTTGCTCTTGAATTCTTTCCCTATTCCCCCACAACAGTTTCTTATTGCTTCTGAAGTCCGTTCCAAACTTAACTGCCCTGGGTCCCTCTGCTTCAGGGCCCTGGCTCACGTGTCTAATCTACTGTCCCCTCTAATTTCCCACAAGACTCTGCCCCATTCAAATTTAAAATCCCTGAAATGTTCCTATTTGTTTTTTTAAAATTTATTTTTTAAATTTATTTTTAATCTTTATTTATTTTTTTGAGGGGGAAGTAATTAGGTTTGTTGGTTTGTTTATTTACTTATTTACAATGAGGTACTAGGGATTGAACCCAGGACCTCGTGCATGCTAAGCACGCACTCTACCACTGAGCTATATCCCCCACCGTGCACCTTGTTCCTTTTTGCATCCTTGCCTTGGTTTATAGCCTTTCCACCTCCTCTGGCACCCTTTCTCTGGCTTCCATCTCCAGTGCTTCAAAACTCCTCATTCTTCATGGCCCAGGGTATGGCCCCTCTACTTCAAGGGGTCAATACAGGAAGGAAGGAAGGAAGGGGTCCCTACAATGTGCCGCAGCTATTGAACTGACACACTCGACATTCAGGCTCCTCTGGGCTCCCTTCACTGTGGTCCTGCGTGCTTCTCAGCCTTGGCTGCACACAGAATCGCCCGGGAGCCTCTAAAAGCCCCTGTGGCCAGGCTGCAACCCAGACCAATTAAATCAAAATCTCTGTGGCTATGACCCATCATTAGAATTTTTTTTAAAGCTCACCAAGTGATTCCTATATGCAGCCGAGAATTTGTGTCTGCTAATAATGTGACCTCCTCTGTAGATGATTTTAGTGGCACTGCATTTTTTTTTTCTTTTTTTTGGTGAAACTATTGGTCCTTGAGGGGTTCTTTGTTTTTGTAGCCTCCGTGATGTCTAGCACTGCTTCTTACCCTCAGGGGTCCTCCAGAGAAAGAAAACGTTTTGAATGAATTTAAAAAGGGAAAACAAATACAAAGAGTCATTTTTTAGGGAGGAATGCAAATCGGTTCAGTGGCTCTCCCACACAGGAATTGGTGAATTGAGCCTCTTGTATGTAAAATAGCTTGTTTTAAGAATTTTGTATAAATCCATTTGTATCCAACCAGCTAATATGCCAATTAAGTGCTTATTACTGTTTGTCTAGTGAGGTTATACCTTACCCATATTATAATAGCAAATTTTTTTTTTAACGGAGGTACTGGGGATTGAACCTAGTACCTCATGCGTGCTAAGTATGTGTTCTACCACTGAGCTAGACCCTCCCTCTATAGTAACAATTAATGAAATACTATACACACTTCAAAAATCTTAGAGGAGTACTTGTCTTACCTTGTGGATTGTGATCAAGATTAAACGAGTAGAGCTTCCAGGGGGAAACGCTTTAAAAAGCATAGTTAAAATATTATTTCTAAAGAGGCTGCATTTTTGAAAAGAACTGAGGCAGTGAGAACTCATGTTTGATGCAGTCTTCCTTTAGTGAACACCACAGACTGAATCAAGTCTAAGGGAAAGCTGGGGCCATCTTGGGCATATCTGCTTAGTTCCACGCCCTGTATTTCCAGTAATGACATGTGAATGCTGCAGGGCTTACGTTAGTCTGTGGGGATGGGAATTAACTATATTTGTGTCTAAATGGTTGCTATACTCAGGGTGAGGTGGTCTCTTACAGATAAAAACAGAAAGCAAAGAAGGAAAGCTGCTGAGTGAATTCTTTTCTTTAGTTTATAAAAGCACACGGTGTGTCATGGAGTGTGATTTAATGGCCTGGATCCTGGAACCAGACAGATTTGTGTTCAAGCTCTGGCTTACTTTCCCAGCTGGGCTGACTTTGGACAAAGTGCTGAGCCACTCTGACCTTTGGGGCCCTCAGTTGTGGAACAGGGACAACACTTAGATCTCGACGTTGTAGGGGAAGACTGTTACACGATGTAGGTAAGGCGACTGACCCTTCACAGGACCCCGTGAGCGTTCCCTGTTTCCTTAAAGTGCCATGGACATTAGGGATTTCTTTCTTTTTTCCCCCCATTGATCTTCTTCATAGGGTTTTCCAGGTAATGTGCATTTTATTGATAAATTTGTAGACAGAAATATACAGTTTCATTTTGGATCTGAGAGGTTTTCATTCTTTGAAACCTAAAATGATTTCCTTCTTTTTCTTCTGTAAATTTGTTGAATATTTGAATTCCTTTGCAGTGTCTTTGCTGTAAATTGTACTCACCACATATAATTTAAGTCAAGCAGAAGAGATGTAATGGTATAACATCGTTACCCTCAGATGGAGCATTCACGGTAGTATACTAACTTTACTTCCAAGGAACTTACATTTCTCTTTGAAAAAAAATTCTTTTTTTTTTTTTTAACAATCGTCCAGTATTTTTAATTTTTAAAATTTTTATTTTTTATTGAAGTGCAGTCGATTACAATGTGTCAATTTCTGGTGTATAACACAATGTCCCAGTCTTGCATATACATACCTACATTCATTTTCGTATTTTTTCCTTTTGAAAAAATTTTGAAACTGAGTCCCACTTGCAGAAGTTTCTGGAAACTCAGATTGAGGTGTCTCTATACTTCTGTAAGGAACAAGCCTTTGGTGGGCTTCTATCTAATTTATTGCTTTGTACGTCCCTGGCTTGAACTAGTCACAGTAGTCGCTTATAAATCACAAACAAGAGTTCACCCTCACTTCATTTCCAAGTCCTACACGCCAGTCAAATCTTATCAAAGAAATCTGGAAAAAGTCTGACGTTCTGTTAGAACAACTGGCAAATAGATTTTTTCCTGCCTCCTTTCCACACTCCTTTCCTTATCCACTGCAGTGCAACTTGTATAGTGCTTTTTCCAGTCTTCTTTTTTTTTTCTTACCTATATACTGTCTATGCAACCTGAAATTAGTTTTTCAGGCATGAAATTGGGCACTTTGCTATCCTACACAGAAACACTGCAAGTCCAGCTGCAATAGAGACAAAGTGCACGCCAGATTGATGTCAAGATCTACTTACGTGGAAGTAAAATTAAATTTATGGATTGGAGATGGAAGCCTGCTTTTTCTCTGCCTCCCCGCTAAAAGCCAACTAAAATTTAGGAAGATGGAAACTGCCTGAGCCAGTCTGAGTGGACCCAACCCATTTCATTTTTTAAGGCTAATTGTAGTTCATTACTTAATGGATGAAGGCAGAGACCAGTTCACGTGGGATTAAGATTGACCCCAAGAACCTCTAACCCGAGGCCATCACTGTACCCACATTTTTCAATACCTTGTCCAGTTAGCCTAGGTATTTCAAAAAATATTTTTTCAAGAAAGAGGTAAAATACATTTTCTACCCACCCCAATTTTAATTCTCTGAATTTCACTCACTACTCAGCATTTTCCATTCCTGGAAAACTCATTAGATTTTTATTATTTTTTTTTTTTTCTAGCTTCCTCCATTCCAGAGCTATGCTTCCCCAGCAGACCACCTCATCTTTGAGTTTCGAGTCCTTGGAATTTCACTTCCCAGTTCCAAAGCTAAGGAGCCAATATGCATTCCTTCCTTGTTTCAAAGTCCTTCTATTTTGAATACCCCAACTTGCCTACATTTATCAAGGGGAAAAAGGAATGCATTATTTTGGCCTGAAAAACTTCTTGCTGAGTCCCTATTCCATTAAAATAACACCATCGTATTGGGAAGAAATTGCCAATCCCAATTCAAAGGCCTGAACGAACCAGATAGTTTCAGAAAGAATCGTTCTGTGATGGTTTCCATTCATACAGTGACTAAAGCAATTCAGGCTTAACTACACACCCTGATCATCAGTTGGTATTACAGAAAGTAGAGCCAACAATCGGGCTGAACTGAATTTCCCCATCCTTACCTACTTCAGATAAAATGGTCAGTGTGGAGGATGAGCCTTTAGTCCAGATTCTTCAACTGGTAACTGAGATGTGGTTTTTATCTGAGTACCCAGGAAGCTCAAAGTTTGCTCCTTAATTCCTAAAGGTTTGACCACAATTCTTACACATATTGTGTGGTTGAATTCTGTGCCATAGTCACAGCACTTTGGAATTAGGAGCAACCTTAGAGGTACTGAGTCAAATACCTCTCTTCACGTTCTACGAGTGAGGAAATGGAGTTTCCATGACTTCTCAGAGAAGGATGAATCTGAGATGTCTTTTAGTTTGACTTCTCTTCCAAGGAAAGAATTTTTATCTTAGTATTTTTAAAATTAGATCATCTATTCTACTCCCCCACTATGTTCTTGACACTCTCACTTGCCTTTGAACAGAATAGGTGAACCCAATGAATTCAATAGATTCACAAAATACAGAATTAATATGCAGAAATCTGTTGCATTTCTATTCACTATCAGACGCAGAAATTAAGGAAACAATCCCATTTACCATTACACTGACAAGAATAAAATACCTAGGAATAAACCTAAGGGCCAAAGACCTGTACTCAGAAAATTATAGGACATTGACGAAAGAACGGAAGATGACACAAACAGATGGAAAGATATACCATTTGTTCTTGTATTGGAAGAATTAATATTGTTGAATATTTTCCATTATTGGTATTATTATTATTATTATTATTATTATTATTATTATTTTTTACCATTTGGGTCCTTAGCTAGTGCTAAGCAGCACAGATGTGGCATGGAGAAGGTGGAAAGTTGGATGTGCACAGATCCAGGTTTTTCCAGGGAGATGTGATGGAAGACCAGTTGGGCAAATAGGTTGATGATACTGGTGAGAGAGTGATCAGATGACAGAATCGAGGCTGGCTGTGTGTAGCGACAGTCAGATGGGGCTGATAGGTAGGAGTGCGGGGAAGAACTCAGCGAGAGAACTAGGGCAGAAGTTAGAGTTTAATATTTCAGAAATGGCATGATCACAAATAAAGATAGTTATTCTACATTAGTATGTCTGCCTACTCAAGATTTGATAATCTGTAAAATCTCTCATCACCTCTTCAACCCCAAGGAGTAGGCAGATCAAGAAACTGAGAGACTCGGCTATGAGTTTTTGCAGAGAACAGGTACGAAAGTGTTAAATGAATGAGAGGAATGACTGGGAAAGTATGGCAGGTAAAGGTGGCAACATTGGAGCAGTGTGCGGTTTTCCCAGAAAACTGGGGGAGAAATGATCTGGAAGGTGTAATGGGGAATAAGAAATAAGACTCATGCTGTCTCCCAGCCTTGTCCTTAAAGGTGCTGGAAGAATGTCAGCCTCTACCAGAGGGAGGGGGGCAGAGGAAGCCATGTCCTCAAGGACAGCCAGGCTTCTCTCAAGATGAGGAGGTTGAGGGGCCACTCAGGTGGTTGAGGATGGAGGGCACTTGTGGTCCCAGGAGGAGAGATGAGAAGATGGTATCGTGGGGAGCTGGTTGGTGAAGCAGCAGGAGCAGGAAGTACTGGGGAAGGGAAAAGGCTGGGCGCATCTCCCAGTGGATTTCACTTTCTTCTTTGGGACTTTCTGTGTGAAGTTAATGGTGATTCCATGAGGTCAAAGAGCCATGCTGTGGCATTGTGTATTGTCACTTTGTGGTTGACAGTAACAATATTTTTTTTAGAAGGTAAGAAGTACGTGGCCTTGATTACTAGATTATTAAAGTCATATTTTGATCTGAATTTTCTTTATTTTTAAAACATTACTGCTCTGCCTTTTCAACTTAATAATCACTGGAATTTTAGCTAAAACCTACCAGAAGGGAGAAATGAGTGTCCCTGTCCCGGTGACTTGACCTAGAAATGCTCATGATGGTTGCGTGCTGCATCAGTTAGCATCTCAGAGATTTCCATCATTCACAAAAAACAATTTCCTAAGTTTTAGCAGTTACCAAAGACGCTTTTCTATCAGATGAGAATTGGAAAAAAAGATAAGGTTAACTTAGCCGAGGGTTGTGAGTTGGGCATCTATCAGTCTAGGTCCCTGGGTCCTTCCGCCCCGCCACAAGCCCCTTCCCACCTGCAGACAGGAGGGAAAAATAAACCTTTAGCATGTTTGACTTCTGAAGTCTCAAGAGTCAATCTGTTAACGTCTGTCTTGACTCATACACCGTTAAACTGCACTCTTCTTGAAGGCAGGAGCTGTGTGTGTGTGTGTGTGCACGTGTGCATGCACATGTACGTGCTTTAAAAATCTTTACAACCTGCACCCTTCACACAGTGCTTGGCATGTGATCCATGCTTAGCACATGCTTAGTGAAGGACTGAATTCGCAGAAAAAAGTATCTGAATGAATTCGTCTTGGCCCAGTGAGGCATTCCCACTGAACACAACAGGAGCTGTCTCATCCACTTCTGGGGTGTTGGTTGTCCTCTGAGTCCCTGGTGCCCTCTGGTCCACAACCCGCTCCTTAGGCAAGTCACCATCTTTGAGGGTCCGCTGCTGACTGGCCCACTTGGTGTCCTGGGAAAGAGAAGGGTAGGAACCCCTTGAAAAAGCTCCACAGCTTTGACTTGACATTTTCCTCTGCCTGAAAGGATTGGGAACAGATAATCTGAATTTTGACAGCTGGCCTCTCATCGTGTGCCTGCCACACGCTGTGGTAATTGCTTCCCCTGAATGACTGGTTAGTTCTCACAACAGTCTGTCAGAGGACTACTACCACGAAGCCCATTTTACAGGGAAGGAAGTTGAGGCACCATGGACTTGACTGCTTCAGTTCCCACAGCAGGTGGGCGGAGCTGGAACCCCGGTCCCGGCTATCCCAGGTCAGGGTGGGTGCTCCTGCTCGCATGCTGTTCTCCCACCCCATGTCACTGTCACGTCCCTACCTATAGCCCTTTCCAGAACTTCCCGGCTGCAGGACTCTGCCTCTGGGCTCCATGCCTTCAGCAACCTGGCCCCCGCTGGCCACGGGTCCCAGTCCCATATCCCCGGGCTCCTTTGCTGGAGCGGTTCTTCCGTCCAGTTTTTTCTGGATGCTGCGCTAACTGTCCTGTGGGCTGCTCTGTCCTCAGGGTTCTTCGGGCTGGACCCTCCCCCTCCCTGGTCCTCTGTGAGACCTCTCCCTCCCCTGGCTGGTTTGTCCCAGGGGTCTCAACTGTTTCCAGGTGTTAGCCATCCAGGGGGACGGTCCTCTGAGGCAGGTTTGCCGACTTCCTTCTCACCTGTCTGCGCCGAATCTCTTGGTCCACCTTGTTCATTTGATGCGCAGCATGAGAGCAAACTGCTTGGCTTGTCTGTGAGGGGATACTGTCCTCGTAGGCTAGACGGCCTCACAGGTGTGCTCGGGGTAAGACTTGTACACCTTTCTGACGGATACACCTGTGCCAGGCGCTGAGGACACTTTGTGCTGCCTCAGAGCCCAGAGAAACCCTAGGCAGGCGGTCCTCCAGCTGTAATTTTCTGAACCCTGTTCATCAATTTTTAAAATAAATTTTAAATTTATTTAAATTGTGTAATTTTATAATTTATAATGTTATAATTTATAATTTATAAAAATTAAACTTGTTTAATTCTTTTTAAGAATTGTTGAAGAGGGTTCAGAAAATAACAGTTGGCATTTTTTTATGCTGAGACATAGCTTGCATACAGTGAATACACACATCTTCAGGCACAGTTTTCAGTAAGAACCTGATATAGGAAGCTGAGTTTCAAGAAGTGAATTCTCTTCAAATTTCCATGAGTCCATGTACCCCAGGGTAAGTCCTCATGTGCCTCCAGAGTTCCCACCAGGCGGGGTCTCGCAAGGAAGGCTCTCCCCTCCTCCAGACTTTATATGACCTTTATTGTATGGTTTTTCTGTTTTTTTTTTTTTTTTAAATTATGTGTGCTTATGGTAGAGAATGTGAAGTTGTCCAAGACTAAGTGGGTTCTTTCTGAAATTTTTGATTGAGGGCTCTGTCTGTAAATCTCTGCTCCTTGTTGAAATCGGTAGACGAACAGACTGAATTCAGAGTCAGGTCACTAGACTGTGGGTTCGGGGTGGCGACCAGGGGCTTTGGTTGGGCTGAATGATCTATTGTACGCTGCTCGGGAGAAGGTCCAAACTGCAGCTGGGAGCTAAGAGCAGGGAGCCCCAGGAGGCAGACAGGCCCCCCAAAGAGCGTGATTGTGGTGCCCCAGAAGGCTCTCATCCTGTGCAGTGCCGACCCCAGTACCAACATGTGGGTGGAAGAGGTAAACAGCTCTGAGATCTGGCATTCCAGAGAGCCACACACGTATCAGCCTAGATGCAAAGTGCTCACAGTACATCTGTGATTACATCTGACTTCATTAGTTGCAAAGGATAATTGCATCCAGAAAATTCCCCATGCAAATGTACGCCACCGAGACAGTGTGCATGGCGCTCTGAGAAAACCATGTGGTAGAGAGGTTTCAAGGATGCGGAGTGGCTTCCTAGCACTCATCGCTGATTCAGCGCTAGGCGGGCTGGATGGAAACAAGGCATGGGAGCTGCCAGAAGTCAGGATGTCAGACTCCTCCCTGGATTCTCAAATCTTTTCATCTCTCAGCTCTCTGCCCCAAGTGTCTTGAGGGAGGAGAAGGCTTTTGGAAGACACCAGGCCAACAGTTACATTCTGCGGACTAGATGCTCAGGCAGGGCGGCTGATTTTGGTAGAGCTGAGGTTGAAGCCAACCCTGGTGTCCCCCCATTGGCACAGTGATCATGGTACTCAGCCCCGCCCTTTCCGGACAGCCTGCTGAACCCAGTGGGGGGCACTGAATGCTGTGCCCTTCCGCATCTGAGCAAGTTGAGGCCAGATTACCTAATGATTAATGTAATTGTTTCCAGCACTGACATTTAGGAGCTGAGAGATATTGGAGATCAAGTTCCGTATCATCAAATATTATAATTTTCCTGTATTTTAATTCTTGGTTCATTTAATCATTCATCCATTTGTTTCTTTTTTATTTTTATTTTTGTTTTTATTTTTATTGAAGTATAGTTGGTTATAATGTGTCAATTTCCTGTGTATAGCATAACGTCCCAGTCATACATATCCATACATACATTATTTTTCATATTCTTTTTCATTAAAGGTTGGCACAAGATATTGAATATAGTTCCCTGTGCTATACAGAAGAAACTCGTTTTTTACATTTGTGTCAAATACTTATTGTATGTCCATCACTGTACACAGAGGGGTGAATGAGGTCCAGTCTTTGCCCGTGGGGAAGACAGATGCATAAGCAAGAGGTGTGATATGATGTTTGGAATGAGATGACAGAGACAAGAACAAGATGACAGGAGAGCCCCAGCTCAACAGAGGGTGTTCAACCCAGCTGAGGGCCCTGGTGAGGTTCTGAGTTGGGGGTGAGGCCTGAACGACCCTTGGAAGATGAGGGAGGTTAAGAAAAGACCCACAGGGATGGTGGGATCAGGATCCAGACTGAAACAAGTCCACCAGATTTGGTGACTGGGGGCCCCTGAGTGACATCAGCCAGGTACACGACTATCAATTCTCCAAAAGCAAAAGGAGAGGGGATGAGCTGGGGGGATGAAAGGGGGGCATTCAGGTAAAGCAGGGGGGCTGATGAGAGGCAAGGGTCCAGGTGAACCAGTAGGACTTCCAAAATGGTGGACATCACTCCAATGAAGCCGTTTGGATAGGCCTTGTCTGTAGAGGGAAACTTTCTTTTTTGGCATCCAAAGGGACAGAGGACACCCCCCTCCCAACCTGGAAACCCTTTGGGTGGGATGTAAGGCAGAACACAGTCTAGTGTGAGTGGCAGGAGGTGGGTGGAGGGCCTTGGCCGTCTGGAGAGTCTGTGTCCTCAGAAGGCAGCAGCTGCCTCAGGGCTCCCGCCATACTTGTCATGGAAGACCGGAGGTCCAGCGTGGCTAGGTCAAGGGAAGCCAGAATTCTGGATTTTCGTGTGAAATCTTCCAGTTTTCAAAGGTTGGCAAATATTAAACAAAAACAGCATATGAGTCAAACAAGGTATGTCTGTTGGCAGAACCTGGCCTCTGGGCACCAGTCTGTAAGTTCTGATTTGGGGCTTAAGTTTATCCTCACATCTTCCCATGTCAGATCTTCCCTTCCTGGTATAACTCTGGAGAAAAACATTAATATGGAAAATAACATGCATAGTTGGAGAAAGGAAGCACAATAATGCGTTTAATCCTTCTAAGCCTGGTTCTATGCTGTGACCTCTCCAGGACTTTAATTTTAGTAAGTGGATTCCCTTCTGTCCACGCCGATTAACTGAATTTTCTTCGTTCATTTTCAAGTTCTCTGGAAAGTGGGATTGCTTCAGGAACCAGAAAAGACTTAATTACTTAGCTTATGACTAAAAATAAAATGGAAAATAGTGTACTTTGTTTTTTTCTAAATCTGGCCCTTATTCTACAGGGCAAGTCTGAAAAAAATTATAAATACAGACAAGCAAGATATTTGCATGTGCCCAAAGAAACAGAGACCTGTTATAATTTATGCTCTGCTTGGCTTTGACAAGTGATCAATCGATTGTAGCAGGAAAATGATGATAGATGAAAACCAGAGAAGTCATATGGAAACCTTATATCAGGTAAACAAAGACGCTTCAATTCAGAAATTTGATGAATTAAGCTATTAAACGCACTAGAACAGTGGATCACAGACTGTCGTGTGCATCAGAATCACCTGGAGGGTTTCTTCAAACACAGGTTGCTGGGTCCTGTCCCCAGAGTTTCTGATTCAGTAGGTTTGGAGGTGGGGCAAGAATTTGCATTTCTAACAAGCTCCCAGGTAAAGCTGATGCTGCTGGCCCAGGGACTGCCCTTTGAGAACCGCTGTTCTAGGACATCTCCAGGCTTTGCTATTTATAGACATCACATCTGTGTCACATTGTGTTTAAATTTACTTAAAATTCATCAAGTCTTCTGGTTTATAAATGGCTAAAGCTGACGTATGCTTTTGGACTACTGGACTGAAAGTCTGGCATTCGTTTTGTGAAAACAGAAGATGTGCTGGTCCAAGCAGGAGAGGTTATTTATTAAATACGGCCCAGGTTGTCTGTTCTCTTTTAGATGCTGTTGTCTCATTCAGGCTGGACTGGTGATGTGCTCACCTGGTAGCATCAGTATCTTGATTATCAAGGTATTGACTATTACCCTCCTGTGCTGTGCCCTATGACATGGGGGCTGGAACTCGGCAGGCTGCCTCTCTGCTGGGTTATGCCAATAGGAGGCACTAGAGGGCAGCTTTGAGGATGGAGGGGGAAGGATTTGCTCCTTCTGGTCTACTCCTGTTCCTGTCAGTGTCGTCCCTTGTTCATTCTGGCAATGGCAGCTGGGTCCAGTGTCCAGTTTTTTCCCCGCTCTCAGAATCATGCTCACTGAAGCCCCTCAGGGATGAACTCCAGACAGTCGGTGCCCTTTCCCTCAGAGATCTGGGCTCTAGCTCCACGGGGTCCCTTCTCCAAGTTCCAGAGACACCAGCGCTTAGTCAAGCAACACACTTCCTTGGAGGTCTGGGTCCTCACTCTGCAGGGTTACTATTCCAGGCTTCTAGTTTCTAATCATTCCACTTGCTTCCCTTTGTCCCCACAGCCTGCGGGGTGGCCACTGCCTCCTGCAGTAACATCTCTGGGTTACCTCAGGGTTCCCTTTGCTTTTTCAGTCCTTCCATATTTAAACAACTCCCTGTATTAAATTCTGTCTGTTGAAAGAGCACCTTTTGGGTTTTTGCTTTTCTGACTGAACCCTGATACCAGCCGTGTCCATCTCACTGTGACAAGTGTGCTGTTAGTGATATTAGCACTCTGCTACGGCCTTCGAATCCCAGAATGTGGGTATTATCATGTGCTTTAAAAGCTATCCAGGAAGCACATAAACTACTGTCTTTCTTTGGCTGTAGTTCAACAGAGCACTTGAATCGGAATCACTTGGAGGGCTTGTTTAAAATGCGCATTCCTGAGTCTCACCCCCAGACAAATTTGCATTTCAGATAAACTTTCTAGGTGAGTGTCCATGACGGCTATGATGATTAATTTTGTGTCGACTTGGCAAGGCTATGGTGCTCAGTTGTTTGGTCAAACACCAGTCTAGATGTTGGCTGTGAAGATATTTTCAAGATCGGATTTACATTTTAAAAAATACTTTATTTTTTTTAAACAAAAGAAGAATTTATGGGTTACTTTCTATTAACAGTGATCACAAAATATTGGCTACATTCCTCATGTTGTATAGTACATCCTTGAGCCCATCTTACACCCAATAGTTTGTACTTCCCGCTCCCCCACCGCTATCTTGCCCCCCCCGTTTCCCACAGCTAACCCCTAGTTTGTTCTCTATATCTGTGAGTCCACCTCTTTTTTGTTGTGTTCACTAGTTTGTTGTGTTTTTTAGATTCCACATTTAAATGATATCATACGGTAGTTGTCTTTCTCTGTTGTGATTCACATTTAAATTAGTAGACTTTGGGTAAGGCAGATAACCCTCCATAATGTGGGTGGGCCGCATCCAATCAGTTGAGGGTCTTAAGACCAAAGACCAACATTTCCGAAAGAAAGGATCTGGCCTCAAAGCTGCAACAGAGGAAACGTGCTTGAGTTTCCAGCCTGCTGGCCTGTTCTGTGGATTCAACTTTTACCTGACTTTCCAGTCTTCTGGGCTTGCAAGCCACCATAATCTTGTGAGTTGACTCGACTCCTGAAAATAGATATCTTTGTCTCTACCTTTCTCTCTCTGTATATGTGTGTGTGTGTGTGTGTGTGTGTGTATGTATTTAATTGATTCTATTTTTTCTGGAGGACCTGAGGTGGGGCTCAGGCATCTGCATTTTAACCAGCACTCTAGGTGATTATGATGTGCTGGACTATGCAGCTTTCTAGTGAGAGCTTTAGAGAGCAGAAAGCTCTGTCAAAATGGTCACCAAGTGCTTTGAAACAAATGGTTTATTTGTGCATTCATCCAATAGGTATTTCTCATGGGTGTACCACAGGCCTAGGAACTATTCCGGCATGCACTGGGCATACTGTAGTGTATGAGGTAAATCTCAGCAACTTTCCAGAGGAGTCCTCACTCTACAGGACTCTTAAGGTGGATCTTCTTGGCCAATTTAAAAAAATTAGGCTTGTATACATTTTAAAGTTCTACATCTATCTTCTTTCCCTTCTTGTATACTAAAATTTTGACTTTAGCCATAATAACTATGCTCTTATGGTGATTCCATGCTTTAAGAAAATTTTCTTTAGTCTTAGAGTCAGGTCTTTTGGCATTTAATTGTTAAAGCCCTATTTTTTTTTTAATTTTTAGTGAAGATATTGTAAATTAAATTCAAGAAGTACTTACTATGTGCAAGGCATTATATTAAATATTTTCCCCTTTGGGGGTTCACAGTTTAGGTAGGAAAAGACTAGGATCCTAAACTAGCCATTAAAACACAGCTGAGTTGTCCTAAAGGTGTGTGTGCAGTGTCCTGGGAGGACAGAAAGGGTTCCATCCTGGAGCTGGCTGTAGGAGGCAACCTCTGCTCTGACTTAAGTAAGATTTCTTGAACTGACAGAGTTACAACGTTGTGTATAAGCACTGAAAAATCAAGCTACAGGGCTCCCTAACGTTCCACTCCGCGCCATAGGTCCTGACTTTAGTTTCTGCTGCCTTTTGTTTATTTGGTATCAGACTCATTGCTGGGGGTGGTGTGTGTGGAGCTGAGGGGGAGGTACTGAAAATAAAGTTGTTCGGGGGAGATAACACTGAATCTTGATCCTGCATTTTTTTGATCTTCCATTATCTTCTGAGTTTCTTTTGGCTCTAGACTCTAGACATTTGAGAATGAATCTTAATCACCATATGAAGTAAAGTTAAGGTAACAATGATTTTTATTGATAATAAGGCATTTTTCTTTGAATGTTGTATTTGGTAAATGCTAGGTTCCAAGTTTCTCATAAGGAACGAATTTTCCAAGAGACCCCAAAGGAATGTGCTGCATATTTCACGCACAGACCAGGAGGAGCTGGAGTAGATTAGTACCCAAAGAATCCGTGTATCCTGAAACACAGATTCATTCAACATATTCAAACACAGGTTTCAGTTACTAGATCCTGCTTCAAACTATCCTTCTGAAGATAACTTTTGAAATGACATGGTCCATGTTCAAATTAATGAAGGTGAAAGGAAAGGTCATGTTTGATTGAGTCACCAATGAAAACAGGAGAATTTCTACATCATATATCTTTTATGCCACATTATTTTAGTCACCCTTTGTGAAGATGATGCCAATAAAGGCATCCAAAGTTTTGATCCTTCAGTCATTTCGTTTTACTAAGGAAAGAAGCCCAAGTCCTTATCATTTTGTATTTGGACTCTTTATTGAAGGTGCACACGCACAGACACACAATGTGTAGATACAAATTACATGCACACACACGTGATGATACAGTAGCCTCAAAATACATGACAGGAGGCATAGCCCCTGTCACAGAGTTGGGAAGGGTGGGGGAGTGCTCGCTCACGATTAATTGATCTGTTACCAGACTCAGGTTTGGCTGCTCATGGCCCGAAAGCCAATACTCAAGAGATGAGTGTTGGCTGGAAAGGGAAAGTTGCTTTATTTAAGAGTCTGGCAACCTGGGGAGATGACAGTCTTGTGTCCAAAAACCAACTCCAAAGATTCTGCTTGATCATGAAAATTTTAAAAGGGAGAATCATTTGAGGAGGGGGTCAGAGTCTTTTTGTCTTTTCACTGTGGGCAAACTTTCTCCTGATTGGCTGGTGGTGAGGTAGCAGGGCGATGCTCCTGGAATCTTGTGCTCTGCTGGAAGTAACAATCCTCTGCCTGGGTGGGAGCCTTAGTTCCTACAGAAGGACTCAACGGTATTGTTATGTATATTCTTTGAGGAGGAACCGGGACCTGCCCTGAGGCTGCACTGTTGTTTCTTGACTGCCCCTTCTTTGTTTCTGCCTTCCCTCCCTTCTCTGATGAGCAATTGAATGAATCTGCCCTGTGGAACTCAGGGAAGGTCAAGGAGGCTGAGTGAAGCCTATTTCCTACAAACAAGAAACAGGGGACACACAAAGGATCTGTACCAGTGAGACAGGGAGGAAGGGGGCAGGGCACAGCCATTCAAGGAATGACACAGCAGTTAACACCAAAAAGGCAGAAGATTCAATTCCCAGTAGGTCTTGAGGCCCAAGATGGTGGGAGATCTGACTTCTAGCAGAACTTGAGCTTCATTGTATGTTCAGTGTAATACATTAACATGGTAAATAACATGCCCACAGGCGCCCTGATAGTTCCAAGGTTAACCACAAAATGTCAAAGAGTGGGCAGTGGCCAAATTCCTGGGAATCCCAGCCTCTTCTCCAGGGTGGTTGGAATGATCCTCCCACTTGTTAGCACATGAAGCTACCAAGCCCATAAGAAATGGCAGCACCACACCTCGCAGAGGCCTCTTTCGCTCCTCATCTTCAGAGACGGCCTGCACTCTGTCTACGGAGTGTGTATCTACTTTTACTTTAACCTGAGCACCCAACTCCCACACTTCATGGCCTTTCTCTTGCCTTTGAGACAGCCTACACTCTATGCTGTACTTATTTCTCTAAATAAATCTGCCTTTATTCAACTGTCGCTTACACTCAAATTCTTTCCTGCATGAAGCCAAGGACCCACACTTGGCGGGGCACGTCCCAGGGGCTCAACCAAGACCTGGGACACAGCCCTCCTCTAGCCCCACATTCGTTTTTCCTGTATCACCAGGAAGGACCCCACAGGGTCCTTCTCCGTTTCAGATTCTCTACATTAAAAAAGACACTTCAGTCACCCCTGAGACATTCAAATTGGGTGAAATAGAGAACTGGTGCTCTGGACATAGAATCCATGAACATATTAGCTTAAAAATTGTGCTCAATATATTTTACATATTCTCAAGGGTTCCTGAGGTCAAAACCATTTACAGAAGGCCCTATAGTTCCAAGGCATAATTTGCCCTTTTAAGTCCCCTTGTACACGAGTGTACAGTGGAGTTTTCCCGTGGCTGCCCAACATGTGTTATCACACAGATTGAGGGCAGAAGCAGATGTGAAAAGTCGGCTGCTTTTGATTAAGTCAGACATTAAAGAGACTTGCAAACATGAAAACAATGCCACTTTTCTCACTCATTTTCTTTTGCTTTGACAAAGACAGTTAAAGTTTCATCAGTAATGTCATTTAGGTTAACATCTAATGGTTTATTATAGAAATTAAAAATAAATAAATATTTCAAATGTACATTTCCATTTTGAATTCAGTAAATATCCATAGATATAGTCAACATGAATTAAAACTTTTTGAGGTTTTCAGTTATTTTTCAGAGTTTACGGGAGCTTGAAGACCAAAGGGCTTCATAGTGGAGGTGGTGTCTTGGTTGGGTCTTCAAGAAGGGTGGGGTTTAGAGAATCAATATGGAGGTTGGCGTTTCAGGCAGACCTGGAGGAGCCTTGTGTGGGGAACGGGAGGGTTGGTATGGTCTAGACCATAGTCAGGATCAAAGAGTAGGTCCAGGATTGTTATGAACCCAGCCCTGACCTTCTGGAAGATCTTTCTTTTCTCCTTCCCTCTTGACAATACAGGAAATGGGAACTGAGGAACGTGTTCTCCTTGGGGGCTGGGTAGCTTTCTTAAATTTTGTCCTTCGCAAGGAAGGGTGATTTGAGCCTCAAACATTCAAAGGCCTTTTCTCTGTTGTTTCTTTGGTAATGCAAATATCTCAAACACTTCATAAAATTCTACTTACTTCTAATCAGTTCTGTGAGCCAGTAACTATACCTAAGTTCTTTGTGAGGCATAATTTTCAGATGTGTTGATTACTTTGCTTCCTACCTCTCTCAGCCTAATGGGGCTACCTCCTGGCCACCTGGAAAATAGAAGGTCACACCCCTTAATGCACTGAACTCTGCCCTGAGTTTGTTTGTTTTTTTTTTTCTTTCCCCTCCTTCCATCCCTCCTTTCTTTCTCCCCTTTCTCCCTCCCTCCCTCTCTTTCTTTCTTTCTTCCTTCCTTTCTCCCTTTCTTTCTTTTCCTTCCTTCCTTCCTTCCTTCCTTCCTTCCTTCCTTCCTTCCTTCCTTCCTTCCTTCCTTCCTTCCTTCCTTCTTTCTTCTTTCCCTTTTGCTACTAAAAGATTTTATACAGCACCACACTCTTAGGCTGATCTTTTGCTCTGTGTCACTTTGGGCCCTTCTTGCTCAAAAGCCTTCTTCATCTCTTCTGATCTGGCATCAAGAAAACTGTATGCTTTTCCAATTTTGCAACACCACCTGAATTTCTCAAGAATCAATTTGTAACTCAGGCAGTTTTCTCTAGTTCATCTCTTTCTTTTTAATTCCTTGCTAAACAGAATCAATAACAACCAACAGGTATGACTAAGGTTCTGTTTTTCAGCCCCTCCCTCACAAGGTCATTAGGTACATGGGGGTCTATGTCCCAGGTCACTGCAGGAACAGTGAACCAAATGTAATAACATCACCAATTTCCCAGCCTCTGGTAGCAGTTTTTTCAGTGACTGCTCTTTGACCATCAGTGTCACGTATTTGTTTGTTTGTTTCTTTGTGTTAAACATCAGCATCCCACGCTGGGTATCAATCTACGTGTTTAGTCAAGATAGACAAAAATCATGATTTATTTACAAACCTCAGTGGCTTAACACACTGACTACTGCCAAATTGCTCTCCGAAAGGGCTGTTCCCACTGACAGTTCATGAAAGGTTCCTCTGTTTGTCCCCACATTCTCTGCAGTCTCCTGTTGTCCAGCTTTCAAAATGTTGTCAGTCTAATGGGTGTGAAGTGAATGCTCACTGTTGCTTTAATTTGCATTTCCCAGACGACTAATGAGTTTGCACAGCTCTTCAAAAGCTTGTAGTCCGTTGGGTTTCTTCTCTTATAAATTGTTCATTCATATCTTTTGTCCATTTTTTTTTTTTCTATTAGTGTTCTTTGTTGGTCTGTTTCTGTTGATTTTTAGGGGTTCCTAATATATACCAGTTGGTTTTAGACACACATGTTTTTCCTTTGATTTCTCATCTGTTTGTTAACTTTCTCAAATGGTGTACTTTTAAAATTTTTATATAAGTAAATTGTTAACTTATTCTTCTTATTATTTTGGTTTGTGATTTTAGGATTTTCTTTAATACTTCTTCACTTAGGTTATAAAAATATTTTATATTTTCTTCTATTAAGTTTCTAGAACTTTCCATTAGGTCTTTATCCATCATGAGTCTACCTTTGCTGTAATACTGGATAAGGATTTCATTTTATTTTTATCTGCAGAGTAAGTCAGTTTGTCAAAAGCAGGATTTTGTCTCAGACCTGTTTATTTATATATATATATATATATATATATATATCCCTCCCTCCCATAAGCCTAGAACAAATAGTATGCACCCAAGAAATATCTGTTGGTTCACCGAATTAAAAAAAATAATAAAAAAAATTATGCTCCCAAATTGTTGTCTCAATTGACGTATTCTGGGAATTACTTACCTTAGATCCTGTCACTTTCAGTGTGGCTGGCCCCGAGAAAGTATTGTAGCCCACGGAGTATCCTTCCAAACTGATGCTTTTGATGACTAGAGGTTAACATTTCGAGCTTTAGAGCTTAAATGGAAGATTTCTTGTTTCCTGTTAAAATGTACCTACACCTGGGAGAGAAGAAAGATGGTGAGAGGAGTCCAGGAATGCAACAAGGTTGGAATATAGCCGTCTCTGGTATAGGCATCCATTAAGCCTTATCAGTTTGAATGGGGGAACTGGCAAAAATCCCAATATTTTGACTTTTATTAAATATTTGAATCCCACACACAAAAATGTGCATATCTTCTCTCACTTATCTGTAATCAACTCTCAGTTCGTCTCCCACACTTCCAACCCGTCTCACTCCACGCAAACCCTCATAATCTCACCACCCACTGAGGGCAGATGACTTTGCCTCCTGTTTCACTGAACGTGCTGAGGTCACCCAGCAGAACGTTTCTGTTTTACCTCAACATTCCTGTGCGTCCTTCTGATATTCTGGAGACACAAGTGCGCTTCCTCCTTTGTAAGGCTTAACCGTCCACCTGTGTGCGAACCTCATGCCTTTCTTTCCTCTTTATGATTTTGCTCCATCAGTTATCCTCCCCATTGTGTGTTCCTGTTCTTTTCCTATAAGCACATTCACGTGGCTGCTAAAGTGAGCCAACCTCACTGCTTCCCTGGGTGGTGGATGAACTGGCTTTTTGCTTAACATCAGCTCCAACCTCCGCCTTGTGTTCCTTCCTGTTCTGTAGAGTTTGGGAGGTTAAAGGCTACATTTGCCTGAGTACCTTGAAACCGAGGTTTTGGATATGATTTAGGTTCTGTCAATTAGAGGTGCCTGCATGAGATGTGGGAAATGGAAATTAAAGGAGACATGAGGCGAGAATCACAATTCGGTTCCTTCCCTGGCGAGCCACAGTGCTGGAGATGGTTGCTTCTCCGGGGGCAGCTGTAGCAGAGGCGTCCATGTTGCGTGTCTACCTTCCTGGTTATTGAGAGGCGAGGACAGAAGACCCACTTCGCCAGAGTGGATCGTGGCAGAGATGACGGGCTTCTGTGGCCAGCAGCCAGAGTGATGGCTTCCAGTTTCATCTGGGAACCTCCTGGTTTTACGGCATCTTGGTCATGGCAGGTGCAGCAGCTTCCTTGGTGACCTGGTTTTGTGTCATGGCTTTGGGAGTTATTTCTGGAAAGTTTGATTGAATCTGCCCTTTCAAACTTCCCATTTTTTTTGCCAGTCAACTTATAATTTGTCATAAAAATGCCCCTTCTACTTAAACTGGCTAGCAGATTTGGGCCTGGTCTTCGGAGGCTTCTGTATGATAGGCTGGCATCGCCTGCAATGTGGATGGTCACAGCACTGTAGCCCCCTCCTGGGGGGCCAAGAGGACAGTGGGGGAGGGAGGGTCTCCTAGTGGGCTGACCACTCACTGACCACTGTACGTGGTTGCACTTTTGACCTGGAAGAAGAGATGTCCTGATTCACGGAACTAATGGTTTGGTTAGATTCTTGAGTACTTGTAAGGAGTGTGATGGGTAAACAGGTGACAAGGAGGTCTGAGGAAGAGATATGTGAGGAGACTTTCCCAAACAGGCAGAGCCTAAATATATTTGTGTCCTACAGGAATACTTAAAAAAGAGCTGCCTCAGTAAGCACGATCTAAACAATTATCGTAGATACGATGGTTGGTTCTATAGAATTCGGTCTGTTTCTTTCGCCGGGCACCTTTGTCCTTGTTCAGTGAACTCATGGATAAGGTGGCTGAAGCAGCAGCTGCGGGGTGACGTGTGGTCTCAGCAGAGTGGACGGCCGTGCAGCAGGGACCGACTCCCCAGCCTGCCAGCACTGGAGACCAGCACCCAGACTTCAGGGCGGCATCCATCCCCAGGGCATCAGCCTGCCACTGTTGGCAGATTGATCACACTGGACCACGTCTATGAGAGAAGGGGCGGCACTGGTTCTTATGAACATACACATTTACTCTGGATACAAATTCGCCTTTCCTGCTTCTGCCCAAATCACCGTCTGTGAATTTAAGAATGCCTTACTCACCATCTCGGCACTCCACGCAGCATTACTTCTGACCGAACCCCTCATTTTATGGCAGATGAAGCAGCAATGGGCTCCCCTCATGTGCTTCGCTGGTCTTACCAAGGTCTCTGATTCCCCGAAGCAGCAGGCTGGGAGAATGGTGGCCTTTTGACGAGTCACTTGTGGTGCCAGCTGGGAAGAAACATCTTGCCTGGCCTCGGGAATGTCCTCAAAGTGATGACTATGCTCTAATTCAGCACCTAAGACAGGGTGTTTTCTCTCCCATAAGCAGGATTCATGTGTCTAGGAAGTCAAGGAGTGGAAATGGGAGAGGCTCCTTTTGCTGCTATCCCTGGTGTTTTGCTAGCAAAATGTTTGCTTCCCATCCTTGAGACTTCGGGTGCTGCTAGCATAGAAGGCTTAATTCCCAAAGGAAGAAGGGTCCCACGAGGGGATACAGCGAGGGTTCCATTAAGCTGCAAGGTGAAGGTGCCACCTGGCCACTGGGGCTCCTCATGCCTGTGAATCAATAAGAATTACTATAAGGATTACTGTACTGGTGGGGGGTTACTCTCTGGGGGGATTACTGTATGAGGGGACTACTGTACTGGTGGGGGGATTACTATACCGGTGGGGGGGTTACTATACTGCTGAGGGGATTTCTGTATGGGAGGATTACTGTGTGGGGGGACTACTATACTGGCAGGGGGATTACTGTACTGGTAGGGGGAATACTGTACTGGTGAGGGGACTGGTTCTGACCACTGAGATCAGCTCGTAAACAACAGGGGTAAGGAAGAACACGTCTGGAGTTCAGATGATTCCCTGGGGAGCCTCTTAGGACTCTTATGTTTGGTGATAAAAGTCAGTGGACGACTATGACATTAGGCCAGACCCTCCGGGAAGGAAGTTTTGGGTCACCTCACCAGGCAGAGAACTATGAGCAGCTAAGGTGCCTGCTGAGGGTGAAGGGAATGGGGAACAGGTAGTAGCAGAAGAGAGTAATAAATGTCACCTTAGACCACAGGACTAGTTCAGTGAAAAGGACTATAATATTGTGAGGATTTTTCCATATATATATAAACACATACAAATTCATCACCCCACTTCCGTTTTCCTACCGTATAACCTTATATCTTATATCTCAGTAGTTAAGGGATAGGGTATCAAAGGGGACGTGTGACTCAGCTAGAAGAAGAACGAGCATCACCTAAAAGTGGACAAAGGGACTTTGTGTCCTCTTTTGGGAGAGAGGGTTAGTGTTTTCGATTAGACAAGAGTTGCAGCATGTTAGGTAGAGGCATGCCTTTGAAATTCTCTTTATTTGGAAGTTAAATATAATTAAAAGAGGTATGCACTCAAGGCGGACTGTGATGGCTTTGTCGTGTGCCGACTAGGTGAGAACCAAGCTTCCCCGAATTTGTTTCCTCTGTGGTTTGGGGTGAGGACGAGGTTACAGCTGAAGAAGAAGTATGCATGCAGTCTGGAAGGCGGGAGTCAAGTGATCTGAGGTTGGCGGGGGCGGTGGCGGCACCTGCTGCCCCCGCACAGGGAGGCTGACGTGCTGGTTCACTTTGTGGGCACGGGGCAGCTGCTGGGCCCACATTCCCCCAGCTTCTCTCAGATCTCCACTTTCAGTCTCTCGGAATTGTAGGACAGGTGTGTGCACAGCTCGCTAGCGAAGGGCACCAGCTCCGTCTGTCAGTGGCATCATTGAGGTGGGAGGTGGTGAGAACAGGCACAGCTTCCGGTTTGCCTTTGCCAGTTCACAGCTTCACAACCATCTTTTCTTTGCCTGCTGGTCCTCAGACCTGCGGCAGTTTCAGGCCTGCACTAGATGCACAGGGACCGTTGCCCTTCCATTGGATTTTTTTTAACCAGTTCTACTGCATAAGGTCTTTTCCTATAATAAATCAATTTCTCCTGTCACTCATGGTGGTGTTGCTTCTCTGTTAAACCCTGACTAATACAAACGGATGCAATCTTTTTTTTTTTTCTCAAACCAAACCCTGACCAATATAAATTGCAAGACAATGTTTCATTTTTCTACTTCGTTTCACAGACAGATGTTACATGATGGAATTCATTTAACTGAAGAGTTCATTTTGTGCTTTCGTCTTCATGACCAAATACTTGCTTCCTAATCCCTTCTCATGAATTCATACATACTGCATCCAACCGGGCTTTGACAGACATCGTGTGAATCTAGCAACAGGTAGGTTTTCTGACCTTGAGAGCTTGTGGGAAAAAAAAATGGACATGTAAATGGTAAATGTGGCTTTTATTGCCACAGCTCCACTAAACTGCTCTTTAAAGGTCACTGAAGATTGACAACTGAAGACTCTCTAATTACCAAACCTGGTAGCTGTTTGCTTATCCACATCCCACTCACCCTCAGAAACAGTGGGCACTGCTCACTACTCCCTAGAAACTGAGCTCTGTTGTATGAGCAGGACGGTCATTTGTCTTGTTTTGTGCCGTGTCCCAAACACACAGAATGATGTCTGGCATGAGGCGGTATTAATAAATATTTATTGAATAAATGATTGAATACGTTTGCTTCTTTTTAAAAACACCTTTATTATGTTATGATTCCTGTACAGTAAACTACATATATTTCAGATGTACAATTTGAAAAACATTTTTTTGAATTTTTTTTTTTTTTAGTTTTTTTGGGGGGTTGGGGGAGGTAATTAGGTTTGTTTATTTACTTTTTTAAGAGGTGGTACTGGGGATTGAACCTAGGACCTCGTGCATGCTAAGCATGCGCTCTACCACTTGAGCTATAGCCTCCCCCAACACTTTGATGAATTTTGATAGATGTACACACCAATGAAACCACCACCATAATCAAGACAGCTATCATTTCTACCACTCCCCAAGAGGTGCAAATTTCAAATCCCCAATTAATTCCTTCCCTGGTAACCATAAATTTGTTCTCTATGTCTGTGAATCTGTTTCTGCTTTATTGTTTTACAGATAAGTTCATTTGTGTCCCTTTTTTATTTTAGATTCCACATACAAGTGATATCATATGGCATTTTTCTTTCTCTTTCTGATATTTCACTTAGAATGACGATCTCCAGGTCCATCCATGTTGCTGCAAATGGCATTATTTTATTCCTTTGCTTTTTAAGGTTTGCTCTTTCCCTGGTTTCTGAGATGTTGTGATCTCCTTGTATTTCTTATTAATTTCCCCCTCCTTTTTTTGGGCATATCTTCTAAATATAGACCTTCCTCCATATTCATTCTCTGCTTAATTCTTCCTTCTAGATTGTATTTGTTTATTAAACAAATATTTAATGGGTACTGAATACACACTAGGAATTATGTAGGAATAAGTCATTTATTTTCCTGTCATTCTCTGGTTGCACTTTTTCTGTCTTGCACTATAGTAATTCTTTACTTGTTTACTGCTCCTAGAAATTATGCTGGTTACTTGTAATCCAACAACAGGGAACAAGTCCAGCCTGCTTCTCCTCTGATTTCACCCGACTAACTTCAAACACCATCTCCATGAAGATGAATTCCAACACTTCGACTAGTCGTTGGGCAGTTTTTAAAGGATGCTCTTAGCTCAAATTCAATATGCCCATAACAGAATTGGACATCATTCACCCAAATATTCTTACTTATAGGCACCCTTTATCTGGTCACCCTCTGTCTTTCACAGCTTGCCAGTCATCCAGTCTCATTACTCCATTCTCGTTTCCATCCCGCTCATTGCTCCTGACCTAGTTTAGGACTGGTCGGCTCTCGCCCCGCAAGTACTGTCAGCCATCCAGCTCTGTTCCCTGGGAGACCCCCTCACACCCTCCTTCCCTCTGCTGCCCTGAATCGTTGGCCTCAAAATCTCTCAGTGGCTCCACATCTCTTGAGCAGAGCATCCTGAGCACAGCATCTCCCTCTTCTGTCCCGAATCTCCTCATCTACATTTATCCATTTATTTCACCGTTTACCACTCTCCCTGGACTCTTGGCCATTTCTTGGCACTTTACGTGCAAAGTGCTGATGCTGTTTCCTGTCTAGGGTGCCCTTCACGCCTTGTCCAGGTGAAATCCTCTTGATCAGTCACGTACTGGCTGATCACCACCCAAGATAAGCTCAGATTAACCCAGTAGGCGTAAGTCATTTATTTTCCTGTCATTCTCTGCTTGCACTTTTTTTCTGTCTTGCACCATAGTCATTCTTTACTTATTTACTGCTCTCAGTAGACTGTCAGCTCCTTAAAATGCTGTATCTTTATGTCTCTGCAACAGCGTCTAATGTAGGAACTGATGATGGTAGGTGCTCAATAATGTGTATTTAAAAATAGTCAGAGGTGAGAAGTAAAGCGCTTTACCAGGGAAGAAGGATGAATACAAAGTAAGGTGAGAAGAGATGCCACCAACTGGGACCAAGCGCAGTGCCCAGGGCCTGGGAGTGGCAGACACAGACTTGCCCCCCCCCGCCCCGCCCCCGCCCCCCCAGCCGAGTGCCGGGATGCTGGGGAGTCTGTGTGAGGAAAAGAATGGAGTTCAGCTAGAGAGGTTCGAAATGCTTCTGACCGCAGAAATCGATTCTCATATTGGAGCTTGTGGAAATGATCACGTTTTGAGAGATTCTGGTCTTGACTGGTCCCAGCATCGGCCACTTCTACATTCTATCTTTCTTTATTTCTCCTTGATGTTAGAGCCTTTCGAGCACCAATGAACAAGGTAGCTGACTTGAGGAGGGATCATAAGGGTTGGACGTGCTTATTACTTGATGCCTGACTTTCTCTAGCATCTCTCTCTGTGTCTTCTCCATCAACAAACACATCCTCCAAGTAGAGATTAAGAATCTTAAGTGTTATTGTCTTGTAAAGGTTATGCATTTGGTGGAATATAATCTCTTTCTCGTTCTGTCTGTACACACGTATGCTTGCACAGACACACACACACACACACACACATGCAAGACTTGAGCCAATGGATCTGGGTCTAAATTGTGTTCTGCTGCATCGATGGAAAAGGACACTTTCAAAAATGTTCATTCATGATCTGTTGACTCACTGAGGAGTGGCTTTCCTGGACTTGTATACATGATCAGCCTTCTTTGATCTGGTAACTCCATCATTTTGAAAAACTTTAATTTTTTCCAAAACAGAAGAAAAATGCAGTTTACTTTTTGGAGCAGAGAGAGTGGCGAGGCAAGTTCTTTATGAGTTATTGCAAAATACAAGGCACAGCGGCCCAGGAAGGAGAGGGCAACTATAGGCCACCTGTTGACAGCTTTCTGGACAAATTGGAAAAGTGTGTTCCAGCGAGAGTTTGGATTGACAATGGATAAAACCACATCCTCTGCAGAAAATATGAAACTTGGGTGTGGGAGAGATTTTATTTCCTGGTCCAATCATCAGGATTGCAGAGATCAAAACCCGAGCGAGCGCAGTGAAGTGTTTGGTGCTAGAAGATGTGTCATTTTCATTCCTGTCTGCTCGTCGTGTAGAGGGCTAACGCATTTTAATTTAGGATTATTAGCACTAGATGATCTTTGCAAAAAGGGGCAATTCTTACTGCACCTATTGTAAGGGGCATTCCGTGGTCATCCTTTTTTTTTTTTTTAAATAACGACTGATTGTGCCAAAGGGGAAAGGGCAGGGAGGAATAAATTATGGGTTGGGGATTGACAGACACACATTACTATATATAAAATAAATAAACAACAAGGACCTAATGTAGAGCACAGGGAACTATATTCAATTTCTTGTAATAACATATAATGGAAAAGAATCTGAAAAGCAAAAGATGTGTATGTATGTATATGTATAACTGAATCACTTTGCTGCACACCTGAAACTAACATTGTAAATCAACTACACGTCAATGAAAAAATTAAAAAAAAAAGTTTACATACCACAGGACAGGAACTACTCCTCCCACCATTTCAAGCATCTCAACACTGTTGCACTCAGTGGGAGATATTTGGTTATCCAGCTCGAATATTCCACTTTTGTCCAAAGTCTGTGGCGAAATCCATTTGGAGTTTGGTTTGGGGTCCACTGTGCCTGGCGACTCAGACCTGGGGTCTGATATCGCACACGTGTGCGTGGCTTGTGCGCACATGCTGACCCAACAGTGGGTCTATTCTTCACTTGCAGGTGGTAACCCTCAGTTACAGGGCTCAGCCCTCAGTGGAATCCAGTCTGGTTCCCTGAAGCCCTGTGTCCTTCCCTAGAGTAGTTTGGTAATGACACTTTATTCCTTTGCACCCATGATCTAGCATGACTCTTCACTGAGATCACATTTTGGGTCCCCAAATATGTCTAGAAGAAATTGACTGTATTTCAAAAATAAGTAGGAAGAAAGAGTTAACTCCTGTTGGTGTGTTCATCTATTTTAACAACATTTCTAAAGACCTTGCTTCGTGTTTTAAGCATTGATTCTCCTTTAGCACCCAGCCAATAGTCAGTGCTATCTTCATTTTAGCAAGGAGACTGGTTGCTCAGACACCAGCATCTTACCTCATGGCCAGGACAAGCCCTTCAGCCTGTGGGAGGGTCTGGTCTCCTAACCTATAGATATTATTCCTTTAATCACTAACCGTGTATCTTCCATGACCGCCTTCAGTTCACGCTCCACAAGCATCAGCCAGGTAACAAACAGAAAATACGACATTGAAAAAAAATCAGAACTTATACTTTTTGGCACATCTGATTCTTACAAGGGGTGGTGGGGGGGAGGGTGTGGGAGACCTTTCCAACAGCATCTGGACATAAAAATGAACCGCCTAATCAGAACAAGGCTTTTTGAAAGAAGAAAAAGTATTTCTTATTTACTTTAGGTGCCTGTAGTTTCAACCTTGAGAGTTTTATATAAAATGTCTGAAAAAGAAACAGCGGGTGTAATCAATGTGCTATACATCGGGCAGTTACATAACTTTGTTGAAAAGGAAAAGGAAGAAAGCCCTAAGGTCTGATTGTGTGAGACACTGAGTCATGAGAGAAGGAGAAAAGAGAAAGAAGGTAAAAGCTCGTTTTTGCATGTTTTGTTTTTTTCTCCCCAGTCTTGGCAGATGCCGAGGTTAGTTATAAACAAGGCCTGTCTGAAATCTTTTTTTTTTAACTGAAGTAGGGTCAGTTTACAATGTGTCAGTTTCTGCTGTACAGCATCATGTTTCAGTCATATATATACATACATATATTCGTTTTGATATTCTTTTTATTATAGGTTACTACAAGACATTGAATATAGTTCCCTGTGCTATATAGAAGAAACTTGTTATCTTTTTTTATATATAGTAGTTAGTATCTGCAAATTTTGAACTCCCAATTTATCCCTTCCAGCCCCTTTATTTTGTTTATAATTTAGCAAATTTATTTTTAATATGGATATTGTTATAGCAAAATATAAAATTAAATGATGAAAGTTTCTTCTAAGAGTACAATTTAACTTCATCCTAAAAAAGTTTATCTATTTATTTATTTAATTTTTTAAAAATTTTATTTTATTGAGGTATAATCAGTTTACACTGTTGTGTCAATTTCCAGTGTAGAGCACAATTTTGCAGTGATACATGAACATACATATATTCATTGTCACATTCTTTTTCACTGTGAGCTACCACAAGATCTTGTATATATTTCCCTGTGCTATACAGTATAATCTTGTTTATCTATTCGACATATGCCTGTCAGTATCTACAAATCTCGAACTCACAATCTGTCCCTTCCCACCTCCCTCCCCACTGGCAACCACAAGTTTGTATTCTCTGCCTATGAGTCTGTTTCTTTTTTGTACTTATGTTCATTTTGTCTTTTTCTTTTCTTTTTTTTTCATCTATTTTTTAAAAACTATACATACTCAGGTGAAAAAAGGCTCTTTGACTTAAACTTACGAATTCAGAGTTAAACTCATGACTTCAGAATTAAACTCTAGAAATAAATGCTATGGCCATCTAAAAGTTTATACTGATAAACTGCATACATTTTCAAATTATAATGCAATATTTGTACACAGAATAACTACATATATATAACTTCACTTACATTGCTGGTATATAATAGTTACCCAAACTGTCTTGAGAAATGAGGTTTAATATAGATTCAAACTAAGTAGAAGATCAGTTTCAATTACAACATTTCTTTCACAACTAATAAGAGATAATCCAAACATTTGCTGAATATAAAAATGTCCCATGCTTCATGGTATGTTCTGGGAATTCCAATATATTTTACTTGAGAGATGTTGACCCTGAAGGAGTTCACTGCTGTGCTCACTGGTAAAGTTGGAGGAACTCTGGTCCAAAGGAGGGGATTGCCCTCCAACCACTGGCCTCAGTGCAGCTCAGGTGGAGATCTGACTGAGTGAGTGAGTGCAGCCGGGCAGTTTGGGAGGCCTGAGTGGAGGGGAGGGGACAGCACAGCTTTAACACAAGGGCCCACTCCTGGGAAAGGGACCATCAGGACTCGGTGCTTGGTCCCCTAGCTGGTTTGTAAAAGCCCCTTGTGATGTGCTGATTCTCATGACCTCTTCCAGAAACTTAAGCACTGTTAACATCTCCGCCATCTCTTCTCATATAGACTGCAGGGATCTCTCTCTCTTCAGTTCTTAGACAAGAAAATTGATTTCCTTCCTCAAGCTCAGGTTGACCATCGTCAACTTCCTGTAAGTGTCAGCGAGGCTGGGTATGTTTACTGGCTCCTCCTCCAGCCTGGCGTTCCTTACAGTTGTCTCCATCCTGGCGCACTCCTTTTTAGCCCACAAAGCTTGTCAATGAGGTGGCATTTCTCCTCAGTCTGTGCAGCCAGTGTTTTTGCCAGTTGCTTTTCATGTCTTCCATTAAGTTGACTTCTAACGGATTGAACAAGTCTGCAAGTAAATAACACACCCACCAACAAGGTGAGGACAGACCTCAACGCTGTCTCCCAGTGGAGGCTCTGGAACATGAGCTGAGAACACAGGCCATTGGGCAGCAGCAACACCAGGACCGCACTCAGAGTCCTAAGGATCTGCCCAAAGCCAAGCTCCACAGAGGACGGCAGCCCCTCCAGGGCACTGACCCACCCAGGACTCTGCCCAGTTACTGTGGATCACCGGCCACAACAAGCCCCAGGGGAAAACCCCAACATTCCACCTGGAACCCAGCCAGCAGCTGACATCCTGGATCGGTCAGTTACCCAGTCAGTGTCTGGGCCTTCCCAGCCCCGTCGCCCAGCCCCATTGGAGAAGATTTTACAGGGATCGCTTCGCTTGTGCTCACTTTCCTCCTGTCATTAGTGAACCTCTGTCCCTTGAGATGTTGTGTGAAATCAGTGAGTCTCCTTGGCTTTTGCTCCGGCCTCTCACATCGCACTGATCCCTGGGAGCACCCTGGGGCAACGTCTGTGTCCACAAGGGCATGACGGTGCTAACAGACCCTGGAAAATGGGGAGGTGGATGGCATGCTCATTCACATGGGATTTTTGAATAACCAATTTTATATCTAATGTGTTAATATCTTTGTTCAGTTCATTCATAAAGCCAATTTTTCCTTTTTTAAAAGATGTTTATAGAATACAAACTTGTGGTTGCTGGGTGGAAGGGGGTGGGAAGGGACAGACTAGGAGTTTGAAAATTTGTAGATACTGACAGGCATATGTCGAATAGATAAACAAGATTATACTGTATAGCACAGGGAAATGTATACAAGATCTTGTGGTAGCTCACGGTGAAAAAGAATGTGACAGTGAATATATATATGTTCATATATAACTAAAAAATTGTGCTTTAACTGGAAATTGACACAATGTAAACTGACTATAACTCAGTAAAATAAAATTAAAAAAAGGATATTTAATTCATTTAGATAAGACTAGAAAATCATTTGCCAGGTGGCACTGAAGGTTAACTTACCTTTTCTGGGTCTCAGTTTCCTCAACTGTAAAAGAAGGATTTGACAAGTTTCTTCCCATCTGGAGACAATATGAGGCTACATTTAGTTTATTGCTAATCCAAACAAATGATCGTATTTTCTCTAGTAAATGATCAGGGTGATTCTGCTCCTTACCTGGGTGGCCTTGCTAGTTGTTCCAGTCTCATGAGGGCACTGAGCTGTCAGTGTGGAGGTGACTTCTAAGCCACTCACTGTCTTTGTTAAGTGAATTTTCATTTTTATGTATGCACGTATGTATGTATTTTTTTTTAGTTACTCATCCCTCTATGAACAATACTTAATAGTTTCCCCAAAGAAGTATTGGGGGAAGTCGTGGGATGGTCGTAAAATTCTGCATGGTTTTCAGAGCAGCCGCAGTGAAGTTTGGTTACTTTCAGCAGCAGCTGCTTACAAAGCTGTGTGATGCCCTTGATGTTAATTGCTTTTGGAGAAGTAACAATGAGTTATTTCTCAAAGTGTATTTTTTTCCTTCAAATTGAGAGCTTTAAGGGAGTGTTATGTTTGGTTCCTTAAATCTGAGCTGTCCTTGGTGACTGACAGGGCCCTACTGGACCTGGCCTGGGCTGACAGATCTGACATCATCGCCCACCACCCTGACTCTACGTGCCAGCCACCCTGCCTTCCCTCTGCCCTACAGAGGCTCCCAGCGGTTCCCATGTTAGAGCCTGAGCATTTCCGCTTGCCTCTGATTGGAATGCTCTGTCCCCAGATTTCTGTGGCTGCCTCTTTCTTGTCATTTGAGGCTCTGCTTAGATGTCACCTTCACAGAGAGGGCTTCCATGGCCACCTGATTCAAAACCCCCCACCCCCACTTCACCTCCAGTCCGATCATTGCCACCTTATCACCTGGTTTCATTTTCTTCACAGCAACTCATGCTAGGTAAGACAATCTTGTTCACTGATTTGTTTGTTTCTCCCTTGTAGAATGTTCTTTCCTTGAGCACAAACTTTGTTTTGGTCACTACCGTACTCAACAAATATTTTCTCAGTGGATAAGTGAGTGAATACTCTATGCCACTGCTGTCCAATAGACCTTTCTGCAGTGATGAAAATGTTCTATGTTTGCACCATCCAATATGGCAGCCACGAAGTCACACGTGCCTCTCACACACTTGAAATGTGGCTTTTGTAACTAAGCAACTGGATTTTAAGTTTTGCTTAATTTTATTTTATTTTATTATTTCTCTTTCTTTTTAAAAAAATTTTTTTATTGATTTATAATCATTTTACAATGTTGTGTCAAATTCCAGTGTAGAGCACAATTTTTCAGTCATACATGAATATATATATATATTCATTGTCACATTTTTTTCTCTGTGAGCTACCATAAGATCTTGTGTATATTTCCCTGTGCTATACAGTATAATCTTGTTTATCTATTCTACAAGTTTTGCTTAATTTTAATTAATTGAAATTTTAAATCGCCACATGTGGCTAGCGGTTACCGTATTGGTCAGAGCAATTCTATTCTGCCTTTGGTGCTTAGTGATCAAATCAACAGCAAGATGGGGTTAATAGCAAGAGCAGTAGCGACTTTGGAGTGTTTTTTTTTTTTTTTTAATGATACTTTCTCTTTTTATCTCTCAGTGGGATCAGTGGGGGTAGAACAACATCCAACAAACTCACGCAAACCCACCTTTTGAAATTCAGTTTTTAGCATCCGTCAATGGGAGCAGCAGAGAGTTATATTAGCTGCTCTATGCTTTCCAGGGCCAGCCTCTTTATTATACATTTTGCTTCTGTTAATAACCTATGAATTGTGTGGAGTTATATAACTAACAGCTTCTTCAAAGATGGGATAGCAAATGGCTTTCAGTGACAAGAGCCCAAACGCACAACTGAGTTTTAAAAAATTCTGCATCTTTTCCGAGAGAGACAGTCATGGTTACATGGAACCCTTAACTTTAAGGTGCAATTTATTCAGGGAAAGCGAGGGGAACCAACACCCCCATTTGTAGTTCAGTCAGAACAAAGGTCTTTTGTGAAGAAACTGTTTATGCACCCTCGACACTTTCAAGGCATCATTTGGGGTGTATTACCTCACAGGTGATTTACATTTTCTGTTTAGTATCACTTCTTTCCCTCAGTCTGTGAAAGGGGGTTGAATGGAGAATTTTTTCCAGGTTTGCAGCTTTCTGCTGCTGAAGCCTGTAGAAATGCTCCGTGTATTTGGAAGTGGGCTGCTAAGGGAATAACAGTTTTAAGACGGCTGACTCGTCCATCGTTTATCATCATTATATGGTGTCTGTCAACAGAAAACCGTTTCCCAGAATTCCATACGGAGTCGCTCCATATAGAAGCATGGAGTCTTGTGACGAGAAAAAGGCATTGCAATGAACAGTAATTGGAAAGGGGCTGGGGGAGGATAAACAGAAGCTTTTAGGGCTAATTCATGGCTGGCGTCATCTCCATTAGCATTGGGACTGTTTGACGTGGAGTTCAGAGAACATGACCAGGGCTGGTTTCCATCTGTCACTGTGATTAATGGGAGTATTGTTAGGTAATAATAGTTTAATAACATAGCTGGAGCCAAAGAGGCACACCAGAAGTGTATATGTAATTCTAAAACCGAGAGGAACTGTGGACAAAATCACAAGAGCCAGGAAACTGGGGTCCTGTTCTCAGCTCTACCACTTCGCAAAGGACAGCGAGGGAGAATTTTTTCTACATTGAATAGAGTTAAAATAGTCTACTAATGAATGGGGTGAAGAGAGCGGTCTTAATTCTCAGGAAGGATGGCATCTTGGTGATTTTCAGGTACCTACATCTCAAGGACTGAAGAAGTTTGTTAAACTGTAACTCTTCTGAGAGCCATCAGTTGGGATAAGTACAGCCCACGCATTGGAGAGGGAAATAGACCCTTCCACATGTCGACAGATTGGATCCATCTCTTTCAAAAAATATCTCAATTACATTATATGATATGATCCCACAATCAACTCAATGACTATCTGCCATTGATTGCAAACCTAAATAGTTAAAATCGTCTTGCTTTTCTGGATCTGCAAGAGGCAAAATTGGGTCAGCTAAGAACAACACATTTCAATGAAGTTGTCCTTTTACTCAGGGGGCAGCAGCTCTTGAAGGACCAGAGACCCAACATGACCCACGTATATTCAGAGCCTAGACTATGTGGGCTTTTACACTAGCCTGTTGGAACTTTTCAAGGGAGAAATCACTTTCCATAGAGACAATTGGGACGTGAGACTATTCACCTGTTGGCTTTCCTTTCTGACAAGGGAAGAGCCACCTGACCTAGCAAAGTGCTGTCCAGTTTTTACTCAGAAGGTTTCCCCTGAATGGAAAGAGCTTTCAGCAAGTAAGGGTGGGCTTATGGGAGAGGGGAGGACAGAACCCAGCCACGTGCCTTTCTGGACTAGGCGGCATGCTCTGTGGGTTATTGCTCAGTGTTTAGTCCATCGTGGTATCAAGATAGCTTGAACCCCACTGGGAGGGAGGCAGCCCGACGCACTAACGCTAACCAGAGACACCTAACAGTAAGTAAGGGATGGTGATCCAAGGGGAGGAGTCAGAACTTTTGGGGCTTTTGTCCTCAGTGGTTTAGATTACATGTCTTTCCCATTTACTATGGCTGATGCTCAGGGAACTGGAAGGAAGTTTAAAAGTCCCAGGCCGAGTGTAGGATTTTAATATATTTTTGGAGTGATGGTGGGTTCCTCCTCTGTGCCCGAGCACAGGCAAATGGCTATCTGCGGGCGGTGGAGGGATCATTTCTACTGACCCAAATCAGGGGAGAGGTGGTGCTGGACATCTGCCGTGGAGGCTTCTATTTAGGTCTGGTCTCATTTGCGATGTGTCTACGCTGCACACAGAGGAATGGGGGGTTTGATTTTGGTGCAAGTACCAGGTTTTGTGTTTTCTTTTCCTTCTCCCGTGTCCATCCAAGGGAAGGAGTTCTGATCAAAATGGATCAAGGTCAAGGATATCACGTGGCCCACAGTACAAGGCTGTGGTGCTTTGGTGTTAATTGGAGAATGAGTTCAAGGTCTGGACTTGCAGTGGTCTCCTCTTGGACTTGTCCTTCTTAGCTAGCTTGTCCTGCCCTTGAGAGGACGTCAGACCAGCTCTAGGCTCTGTAAAGCAACTCTCGCTTTCCCTTCATTACCCTCAGCACATTTCCTTCACTGACCTTTGCTTGTCATCAGAGTGATAGGATGGAGACGAGCCTTCCATGTGGGCTGGGGACCAGAGGCCCCGCCCTCCCTCTAGCCTTGACATAAATAGAAGAACGATCATGGGGTTTAGAGCAAAGGCCTCTGGGTAACGAGTGCCTTTGCCTGGTTGTCCTCTCTGAACAGGCATTGCTCTCAGAAGCACTGAAGGAACTGGCTGGCTTGAAGGATAACAGGTCCCCAGCCGTTACTCAAATCTCAACTTACCAAGACATGGTTTCTAAAGCAAACACTTTCAGTGTCTATTTCAAGGCTGCTCAAGGTGCTCAAATAAACTGCCTCCTAGTCTCTACTTCAGGCTGCTTGGGCACAGATGGATCTGCCTTGGATCTTAGACTCCAAAACTGTAAGAGGATACAGTGACGTTCCCCTAGTGGTCAAGTCACAGGGATGGACACCTTTTTCTCTCTACTGCTCACTCTCTTTTGTTAGATAATTAAGCTGTGAAATCAGCAGAGTTGGCCTGAAGAGCTCAGTGAGCGCTGGCTTGATGTCAGGTGCTCACCTCTTGGTCCTCCCTCATCAAAGTGCACAGCCATCCAGGTCTTTTCCTTCTAAACTGAAGAGGTTGACGGGGATAACCTCCAAGTTCCCTTCCATCAATGCAAGGCTGAGATAACCAAGCAGAGAGCCGAGGCCATTCGAAAACTAGTAACCAAAGACTTTTTTGTTTGAAAAACCAACATTAGAGTGCACGTGCTCACACACTCACACACATACACACACAAATCTCTGTTTAGTTTAAAAAGTTAGAGTTTAGACTCCTTATTAGGTAAGTAATTGGAAGAGTTTCCTATCTGCCGTTAGCTGTGGCAAGGGCATTTTGGGAATGTGTGTGTGTATATTTTACTTGAAATTGCTAGATATTACTTTAATTCTTGACTTATTTTTTTTAAAACGAAGACCACACCATCCACAGAACTAGGATAGGTTTTTTTTTTTTTAATATTTTATAATACATTCATTTAATTTTCATGCTTTTCTCTAGAAGCATACTGTATTATTCTTTATCTTAAGTGCCTATTCATTCGTGTTCAACTCCCCAGGTCCTTGTCTCTCTTGATGAGCTGTTCTTGTTACTGTTGTCCTGTGCTCAGTTCTCGGAGACCTCCGGGAGGCCAGTGGTAGCATGTGCTGTTGGGACTGTGGATGTGACGCCCCTTCCGACCTGTTCTTCGGCCAGAGCCAGTGCCCTTTCTCCACCACTGGTCACAAGCGAGCCCAGGGGAATATGGATGGCTCTGTGCAAATCCACCGCCACTGTTGGAAACAACAGTTCGAAGTGGGCTTTCCCCTTCTGATGATGGGTCGGTAATAATGAGATCATTGTTGTTAGGCTAAGAAAATATGAGATTTTGCCAGGAAAAATTGTTTTAGCTTCCCCCAATAACAGTCACATGCAGAGAGCTGGTGAAGGGAAGCAGAGTGAGGCCGCTTCTCTTGCTTCTCTTGTCTGAGTTCCTTCAGATCCACCCTGATTGTTTTCTACCGCTGGACATAGAACAATGTCTAGTCACGACTAGTGTACCGGAACGGATGCTTACCGAGTCCCAGATACTCCTGCAGAGCAAGATGCTTGCTCCCCAGTGTAGCAGTTCCAGGAAGAAAGGCTCCAAATGTGACCTCCATTCTCCAGTTATGATCTATTATTATACTTTACACTACTACAATTTCTCGACTGAAGGCAGTTCTCCCTTATCAGTACGTGATGATTATTTGTGTGTTATACCATCAAGCTATGAGTTTGAAAGTTTCCAGAGCTTTATTCCTTTCTGGGCAGGAGTTGCTGCAGATTTTCAATCTAGAATTTTTCAGTGAGAAATTGGTAGAAGAAGCTGTTATGGAGAAGAGGGTTCTGGTAACCCTACCATTAAAATCTTTCCCAGAGAGAGAAAATGAACAAGTCAAAATTGGAGAATATGATTAAGTATTTTTAAAGCTGTGAAAGTTTAGAGGTATGTGATTAGAAAGAAATTGCCCCCTTTTTCTTTCTTTTTTCTTTTTTTAAAGTTTAACATTTTTTATTGAGTTATACTCATTTTACAATGTGTCAAATTCCAGTGTAGAGCACAATTTTTCAGTTATACATGAACATACATACATTCATTGTCACATTTTTTTTTTTTTTGCTGTGAGCTATCACAAGATCCTGTATATATTCCCCTGTGCTACATAGTACAATTCTGTTTATCTGTTCTACATTTTGAAACCCTAGTCTGTCCCTTCCCACCCCACATCCCCCTGGCAAAGTTTGTATTCTATGTCTATGAATCTGTTTCTGTTTTGTATTTATGGTTTTTTGTTTGTTTGTTTGTTTTGTTTTGTTTTTGTTTTAAGATTCCGCATATGAGCGACCTCATATGGTATTTTTCTTTCTGTTTCTGGCTTACTTCACTTAGAATGACATTCTCCAGGAGCATCCATGTTGCTGCAAATGGCATTATGTGGTCAGTTTTTATGGCTGAATAGTATTCCATTGTATAAATATACCACCTCTTCTTTATCCAGTCATCTGTTGATGGACATTTAGGCTGTCTCCATGCCTTGGCTATTGTAAATAGTGCTGCTATGAACATTGGGGTGCAGGTGTCTTTTTGAAGTAGGGTTCCTTCTGGATATATGCTCAGGAGCGGGATTCCTGGGTCATACAGTAAGTCTATTCCTAGTCTTTTGAGGAATCTCCATACTGTTTTCCACAGTGGCTGCACCAAACTGCATCCCCACCAGCAGTGAAGGAGGGTTCCCCTTTCTCCACAGCCTTTCCAGCATCTGTCATTTGTGGACTTTTGAATGATGGCCCTTCTGACTGGTGTGAGGTGATACTTCATTGTAGTTTTGATTTGCATTTCTCTGATAATTAGTGATATTGAGCATTTTTTCATGTGCCTATTGATCATCTGTATGTCTTCCTTGGAGAATTGCTTGTTTAGGTCTTCTGCCCATTTTTGGATTGGGTTGTTTGTTTTTTTCTTATTAAGTCATATGAGCTGCTTATATATTCTGGAGATAAAATTTACATGGAACCACAAAAGACCTAGACTTGCCAAAGCATTACTGAAGAAAAAGAAAGAGGCTGGAGGAATAACTCTCCCAGACTTCAGACAATACTATAGAGCTACAGTCATCAAGACAGCATGGTACTGGTACAAAAACAGACATATAGACCAATGGAACAGAATAGAGAGCCCAGAAATGAACCCATAGACTTTTGGTCAACTAATGTTCGACAAAGGAGGGAAGAATATACAATGGAATAAAGACAGTCTCTTCAGCAAATGGTGTTGGGAAAACTGGACAGCTGCATGTAAAGCAATGAAGCTAGAACACTCCCTTACACCATACACAAAAATCAACTCAAAATGGATCAAAGACTTAAACATAAGACAAGATACAGTAAACCTCCTAGAAGAAAATAAGGCAAAACATTATCTGACAAACATCTCAAAAATGCTCTCCTAGGGCAGTCTACCCAAGCAATAGAAATAAAAGCAAGAATAAACAAGTGGGACCTAATTAAACTTTCAAGCTTCTGCAAAGTGAAGGAAACCGTAAGTAAAACAAAACGAGAACCTACTGAATGGGAAAAAATTTTTGCAAATGAGACCGCCCCCTCTTTCTTGTATATTGATTTTTAGTTTTAATCCCAGCCTCTACTTACTTTCCCTTAGGTCAAATTGCCCTCCATTAAAGCAATTTTAACTGAGGCAGAGAACTGAGGTAACAGTTTTGTCCTCAACAGAAACTTTTTTTAATATTGAGACTTAGAACTTCACCCTTCTAAGACCCAGCGACTTCACGTGCAGAGGGTACATTGCCTGGAAGTTAACTCCGCATGAACGGGTTGCTAAGAATTTTTCAAACGTCACGTTGTATTCATTTTTGTTGTTGAGTGTATACCCGCAAATTCTGGCATGTGAAATCGGGAGCACACCATAAAACGTACAGTGTATATAACCTGGCTGAGTGCAAGGGCTTTTTAGAAATTAATAAGCAGAGAGTTTTTACTTTTTGTTTGTCTTTGCATTCTCTGTGGATTATAACCCCAAACCCCCCATACTCCCAAAGTTGGCCTGGTCACCACAGCCCTCAGCAAAATCTGCTGAGAATCTGGGCGGCATCTTCTCAGTGTTGAAAGTCTTTTATAACCTGGCTAGGAATTAGGCAGCTTTTAAATTTGTCAGGTCTCCGGGTTCCACTAAGAACTCATTTCAATCTTTTTTCACTTGAACCTGAATTTTCACCAACCCCTGGTGGATTTCAGTTGGGATTGTTACAGAATTACGTGAGGATGGAAATTAGTTTAATGTGAAGAAACAATGGAAGAGATACCACATTAGATAATCTATGTTTCACACTGGATTTTACTGTAGGCATCAAGTCATTATGAATATAGAAACGAATTGTTAACCTGACAAAGCAGGTCACAAATGATGAAATTAGGGCATATTTTGGAAAACTCTAGTAACATTAAAAACAACACAGAGTTTTATGGCTCCAAAACAAATTGCCTGCATCACCTGAAGCCAGGTTTAGTTGAAATAACTAAACTAATTAGATAAGAAATCAAGAATGAAAAGAAATATAAAGCTCCAGGTCAGGTGAAGAAAAGCTGTATATAAAATCGCTATGTTACATTTGTATTAAGGTCTTGTTTTAAGGTACGTGAGAAAGGAAATTGCAAATTAAGTCTGGTGCGACATATACCAAAGCCAAAGTTTGCAGACTGTACAGTATTGTTTGGCATTAAAACGTTCTTTTTCCTAAACTCCCTCCCCTCACCCTCAAACACAAAACCAATGCTGTTTATCATCTTGGAGCTGGACTCCTGTCAAAGGTAGGTCATTAATTTGACCCTGCTTGACAGCTATTTTCCAAAAATAATGACTGATTATTCATGCATAGTTCACTTCTCTGGTAGAACACTTAAAATGGAAAAAAAAAAAAAAGAAACAACTAAGATAATATAGAAAGGTTGAGTTTTCCTTTGTTTGGTGTTTAGTTCCATGAATTTTCCATTTATAGGCTTGTGTTACCACCTCCCCCCCCCCCCAGTCAGGTTACAGAGCAGTTTCCTCACTCCTAAAACCTCCCTGTGCTCTCCCTCCCCAGTCACACCCATCCTCCGTCCAGTGGGATATTTTTATAGTTTTTGTGCCAAGGATTGTGTGTCATGGAAACCTGTCCCTAAGCAGTTTCTTCTGGATCATCAAAGAAGTGTGCTCTCTCTCGCTCATCTTGGCAGTTTGCTGGTATGGTCAGTTCATCTTTCTTCTTCTTTTTTTTTTTAAATTGAAGTATAGTCAGTTATAATGTCAATTTCTGGTGCACAGCCCAATGTCCCAGTCATGCGTATACATCCATACATTCATTTTCATATTTTTTTCACTTATAGGTTACTACAGGATATTGAATATAGTTCCCTGTGCTATGCAGAAGAAATTTGTTATGTATCTATTTTATATATATTAGCTAATATTTGCAAATCTTGAACTCCCAGTTTATCTCTTCCCATCCCCTCTGCTCCCCTGGTAACCGTAAGTTTGTTTTCTACGTCTTTGAGTCTGTTTCTGTTTTGTAGATAAGTTCATCAGTGTCTTCTTTTATCTCTCTTTTTTAGATTCCACATATGAGTGTTATCAATGGTATTTTTCTTTATCTTTCTGGCTTACTTAGAATGACAATCTCTAGGTCCATCCATGTTGCTGCAAATGGCATTATTTTATTCCTTTTCATGGCTGAGTAGTATTCCATTGTATAAATTTACCACAGTTTCTTTATCCAGTCATCCTTGATGGACATTTAGGTTATTTTCATGTCTTGGCTATTGCAAAGAGTGCTGATATGAACATTGGGGTGCAGGTGTCTTTTGAATTAGAGTTCCCTCCAGATATATGCTTAGGAGTGGGATTGCTGGATCATATGGTAAGGCTATTTTTAGTTTTTTGAGGAGTCTTCAAACTGTTTTCCATAATGGCTGCACCATTGTCAGTTCATCTTCTTGAGTGGATTATACAAGTGACAAATTTCTCCCAAACTAAATGGGATTGGATTGAGTATGATCATATGACCCAAAGGTGAGGTGTGCAGAACATTTGCTAGAGTAGCACTTGAGATCATGGATCTAGCTGCTGAAAGGGAGCAATAGTTCTGAAAGCCTGAGACCTGGGGTAGGTGGGATTTAAACCCAAGGAATGGACGTGAGAAAAGGACACCCAGGTTGAGGAAGTGTGTGAGCCCAGTAGAGAGGTTGGAAGGTTCAAGACACTGGTGAAAGCAATGGTGGTCCACGTGGCTGGTGTGACACCTATTAGTGGTGGGGGGCAGATAGTGTAGCACAAGACTCGAAGGTCTGCCAAAATAAGGATGCTATTTATTGATGGTGGTAGAACATTGACTCATTTCTGAGCTAGTGAGACATGATCTGAAATGTGCTTCCAGAAGAATAATCGTGGAAGACAAACCAGGCTTTGGGGTCAAGAATACTTGGGGCATCCAGAGAAGGCTCCCAGTGATACCACAAGTGGTCTTTTGGATGCTCTGTAGTGAAGATGAGCCAGGTGTTAGTATCCAAACCAAAGCCTCTGCTCGTGCTTTGTGCTTGGGGGTATGGAAGCATGGAGAGTAGCTTGCATATTGTTCTTAAACCATCTTTTGATCACTTGTGTTAAGTTTAGAATAAAAAAATCCCCTTTAGATAGTGTTAGAGAAACATACCAGATGGTATTTACCTGATTATTAGATTTGAGAGTCCAGGGCCTAGAGGAGAAAAACTGTTATCTTCGCAAGTCTTACTCTTGTCTGAGTGGGCTGCACATTGTACATATAAGAAAAAATAACGGACTCATTACTCAGATCTGCAGGAACCCATTTGTTTGTTTGTTCATTCATTCCTTCCCTCCTTCAAAAAGCATGCTTCAAGCACATGTCTTATGTGCAAGAAGCGGGCTCTTGAAACCCAGTTTGCAGGTCAGGGTAGCCTTCAGAAAACCATGGCCACCTCCTGGCCAACTCAGCTTAAGCCAGCCTGGCTGGGCTGGCCAGCTCTGATCTTTTTGATAACCAGAGAACTCAGAGGACTAAAAACAGACTTACCAAATGATCCAGCAATCCCACTCCTGGGCATATATCCAGAGGGAAACAATTCAAAAAATACATGCACCCCAGTGTTCACAGCAGCACTATTTACAATAGCCAAGACGTGGAAACAACCCAAATGTCCATCAACAGAGGACTGGATAAAGAAGATGTGATATATTTGTACAATTGAATACTACTCAGCCATAAAAAAATAAAATAATGCCATTTGCAACAACATGGATGGCCCTAGTGATTGTCATACTAAGTGAAGTAAGCCAGAAAGAGAAAGAAAAGTACCATATGATATCACTTATTTGTGGAATCTAAAAAAAAAAAAAAAAAGACAAATGAACTTATTTGCAAAACAGAAATAGACTCACAGACATAGAAACAAACTTATGGTTACCAGGAGGAGAAGAGGGTGGGAAGGGATAAATTGGGAGTTCAAGATTTGCAGATACTAAGTTCATTCTATATAGCACAGAGAACTATACTCAGTATCTTTTAGTAACTTATGGTGGAAAATTATGAAATGAATATATGTATGTTCATGTAAGACTGAAGCATTATGCTGTACACCAGAAATCAACACAATGTTGTAAACTGACTATACGTCAATAAAAATTTATATACCAAAAAAATTTTTTTTAATTAAAAAAAAAATCAGAGAACTTTCCACTATTATCAGTGTCATTTGGGGCATTGATTCTTTTTGTTTGTTTGTTTATTGAAATATAGTCAGTTACAATGTGTCAATTTCTGGTGTACAGCACAATGTTTCAGTCATGCATATACATACATCTACTTTGTTACCTTTATTATACGCTTTCTGGGGGAGGGTGTAGCTCAAAGTGCTAGAGTGCATGCTTTGCATGCACGAGGTCTTGGGTTCAATCCCTAGTACCTCCTCTAAAAAAAATAAAAGTAAACCTAATTACCTCCCCCCCTCCAAAAAAGCCCCTTAAATATTATACGCTTTCTTCCTCCATTTCCTGTTAACCCCCAGGTTCCTGATCCAGATTCTTGAACTCTTCCCTCAGCTGGCCTTCTGCCCTTCTGCATGATCTGCCTGGTCATTTCTTGCCGACCCAGCTCGTCACTTAAGCTGGTCCTTCCTCTCACCTACGTCTGAGCTCCTGTGGGCTTACCTGGTGCTGACACGTGCCCTACTTCCGATGTTACCTAACTGGGGCGTGTTACTCCCGGGGACCTGTGGTCTCATTTATTTCAGACACTGACTTGACTTGGACCAGTGGCTTCAGGTTGCATCTTCCACCACTGTTTGCACTTTTCACTTTGTAACATCAAGTTTTCAGGCCTCTACTCCCCACCCACTCCAACAGAGGAATGTGACACCTGTTTTACTCCAATGGCACCATGAGCTGGTTTTTGGCACATTTGGTTCAAGGAATAGTCTTTTTATTCTAGTTTAGTCCCAGGTTCATAATTAGAAAACTAGATTTAGTTCTGCTTTAGACAGTTTCAAGAAAGCTAAAAAAGAAAAAGAGAAAGACTTGATTCAAAATTGTATTAAAAATGCATTCAGTTCTGGGGTCAGGAAATTAGAATGGGTTCTTCTCATTTTAGACTCCCGATATTATTTGAGTTTTTGCTTGGCTTGGAGAGAAAATAGATGTAATGGATGTGCTAGCTGTTGTGACTAAGTCATGTGTCGCCTGAGGGGCTGGACAAGTGCAGAAATAAAACTGAATTTCTAGTGATTGACTGTGACTCTGGGGATAGAAATGTTTTACAAGCTGACAGTCTCATGCCCGAGCCCAGGGAGGGCCGGGGAGATGCTAACACGGGTGGTCTGACACCACAAACAACTGTTCTTTTTGGGACAAAGAAGATAGTTAACCTCTGTTGTCCCACACAGGGACCTCAAGAAATCTGCGGAGCATATGTTTTCCTCATTTCTCTGAGGACTACCAAGGAAAGCGGAGCCTTAATTAGGAAAACACCGTGGCTCTGATGCTCCGGTCAAACTGATTTCTTGAAAAGGCTATCATTCTTCCCTATGTCCTTCTCAAAACTGTTTCGTGAGAGTATTGGAAACTCTCTCAACTCCAGGCGCACCCCTCGCAGCTCGGCATGGTGAAGGATTAAGAAGGCTGTTTTCCCCTTTATGAGAAAAGTGACTGTTGGAGGGTCTCCCGATGGTAGCAGGGGTATCTTGTCACTTTGGGGATTCTTTCCTCGAGACAAGCAGTTCCAGGAATATTCTGCAAACATGGCCGGGTTTGGGGGGAGGTTGGGAGGGAAACAGGGCTGTGTGTAGTTGGAGCTCTCCATGTTCCCGGGACACTGAGGACATCTTCACTCACTGATCACACTCGACCCACTCAAGTTTCATCAATTGTTCTGCTCACATCTGTCCAGCAGGCACAGTGAGATTACAGGGACCGGCCTGGCTCTCCCGGGAGGACTGTGGGTGGGGGCTAGGAAAGATGCGTGTCTTACACAGCAGTGGCTGCTGGGAATGTCTCTGCCTGCTGTGCAGTTACAGCTTTGCACACAGAGGACCTGATAAAAGGCAGGTGTGCGGGGAGCAGGCTCTGTGCTCGGAGACCCCAGGGGGAGGGAGGGAGATGAATTGGCATACAAGGCTGCACTTGACAGACATCACATCTGTGCTCCTCTCCTCCCAGCTCAGCCAGCATCGCCCAGCCAAGCTCTTACTCCCTTCCAGGCTCTGGGGAAAGTGTTCTGTGTTCCCTCTCTCATTCCATCCCTTCTGGTGGGCTCCACTAATCTTCCCACTTTGTAGATGGGGAAACCAAGACTCAGAGGTGTTGAATAACTTGCCCAGGGTCACAGAGATAATGCACCTGAAGCCTGAGTTCAAGTCTAGTTCTAGTGAGGGAACCTTAGCTGATAGCCAGAAACTAAGACATTAAATTGCCCGGTACCCAAAATTGTAATGACAGGTGTGAGGTACTTAGATGACAGAAGCGCCCTGGAGTCAACAAGTCAGCTTGCTCTTGGTAGCCCTTCACTTCTCAAGGCCAGGTGCTTGAGGTTGATGTCAATTTATTCCTTCAAATCTAGTGTTTCCTTTCTGATGTCTGTAATTTTTTAAGTATTTTTATTTTGGATGTTCACTTTAGTTATGGGACTACAAACACCAATTAAAAAATGTCTGTGGGAGAGGGTTTAGCTAACTCAGTGGTAGAGCACATGCTTAGCATGTGCAAGGTCCTGGGTTCAAACCCCGGTACCTCCATTAAAAAATAAAATAAGTAGACCTAATTACCTACCCCTCCTTCAACAAAATTCAAATCAAAGTAAAAAGTAAAAATGTAAAAAAGTGTCTAAATGCTTTAAATACTTGGGAAGAGCAACCACAAAGATTCCGCCTTTCCTCTGTCCTTCAGCTCCTAACAGAGTTCACGCAATTCTTGCTTCCGTTTCGGCAGCTGCTGGCTTGGCGTGCAGACTTCTGAGTGCCGTGACATTGAAGGAGGAAAAGATGACAAGAACAGAGTAAACTAACTCGAGAGGCTGTGGATCCTGGTGGCTTCCCAACCGAAGCCGCGGGACGTTCTGGTGCATCGTGATGATGCTCAAAAGGAGCGGTGATGACTGGGTCTCCCCGCCCTCAGCGGCCCTGCTGTCCGGGATTGTCCCCTCACCGCTGCTGCTGCCAGGGCCCGGTCTGATGCCTACAGTCAATAGCTGAGCTGCTCACATGACTTTGCGGCGCACGATGAAGGCAGCTGGGTCCTCGCCACGAAGACTAGCTAAGCAGACAATGGTACATCCCAGTGGCTCCGCGCATCTCCCAAGATTCGAAACATCTCCAGCCACAGAAAGTGACACAGGACGGGGAAACACAGGTCTACTTTCTTATGTGGGTTTTGAAATCGAACCAATTGTTTAGAGCTGAGGCGCTGAAGTTCTGCAGACTCAAAGGGTGAATTACATTTATTTATTCAACAAACATTCACTGACCATTCAATAGACGACAGGCACTAGGCAGGGTGCCAGAGGCAGACCAGGTCCCAGAGTCATAGAGCTTTCATGGTACTTTGGGAGGAGATTAGTGAAGGGAGGTAGCACAGTGATGATGCAATTTCTATCTGTCATAAACGTGAATAGGAATGTATGGTTATTTTTCAGTGAGACGTTAATTTTATTCATTTTATATCTTGAGCTGCTTCAACATAGGAGAGACTGTTTTCTCTTACCTCCAAAAGTCCAGTCCAGTGTGTTCTCATGCACTTACAGGTGTTTTATACACACTGCAATATAATGGTATGCTTTAAATCCTCCAAGAGGAACAGCTTTCAATGTGCTGAGGCGTTTAGAGTTGGAGGGGTGCTTAGGAAAACCATGAAAAGACATGTGCATTATCACATGTGGAGAAAGAATAAAACTGCATCTTGAGAGAGGTGCACACGTGCCAGTTCAGTTGTGTCCCTCCCCACCGGGGTGACGAACTTGAGGAACTACGGGGAGGTGCTTGCCCGGAGCCCACACTCTGCTTCTGGTCCACATCCTGAGGACCCATAATCTCAGAATTCCCTAGACCAGTGGCCCTGAGTCCACTGCTAGTGCCTGCAAGGGCTTCTTCCATAGGTCTGTCTCTTAGAATGATGACTGTGCTGTCCCCGGGTGCTGGTGTGTGCACCCATGCATACAAGACCCCCTCCAAGTATAAGATGGAGACGGGGTGAAGAGGTGGTGGCTGGACCCCTTCAGATGTTAGATATGAACCTGCGTGTAGCCTGGTGATTTTCTCATTTGGCTAAGGGACAAGAGAAGGCAAGGTGATTTTCTTGAGTGTGTGTGTGTGTGTGTGTGTGTGTGTGTGTGTGTGTTTAATCTTTTCAACTTTTTCCATTCCTACCCAGAGTTACCCTCGGACAATTTAGATGGAAGCAAGATACCTTTTGTTAAATAAATGATTCTGTTTATCCTCTATAGTTGAAGACTTTGGAGGAAAAAGAAACTAGAGCCCTTATTTTGTGCATCATTGTATTCTTTGAAACAATGGATTATATCTTTATCCTACACACATTCTTAAAATAAGGACTCCATCTGGAAGGCCTAATCTTCCATGGAAATGTCTGGGTCACACATGTCCATCCAGTCTTCTGCCAAGTGCTTAACAGAGCATGCAATGGCTGGTGAGCTCTGCCGGCGTCCTCTGGAGAGACCTAAAAGGCCGAGTGGGTGCTCAAGGGAGACTGGCATGCACAACATTTGGGTCCAGCCCTGATCATTCAAGCCATTTGCTTTAAATAATTGCAATTAGACATTCTTCTCTTCTTGCCTTCTTTCTATTTTTAATGCCATTAAATTGGAAATAACTGAGGATATTTTACTCTTTCAGGTTTACAGTTTTCCTTTGGGTTTATTCCTGGCATAAAAGTTAAAATTAGACAAGAATTGCAGAAATCTTGAAATCAATCATCTAATGACTCTGTCCTCAGATAGCTCTAAGAAATACAGGAAATGCACTCCAGGAAATCCTCCTGTGTAAGTCATGTTGTCCTAATGTCACAGCTGAGGGCAGTGTCTCTGGCTTGGAGACCTGCTGCAAAATCATGGCCTGTCAAAGCTGATGGGGGTCTGAGGGGTCATGTGGCATCACTGAGGACTAGAGAGGGCAAACGCTTGTCCGAGGTCACAGGGCAAGTGTACGGCAGGATGGGACCCTGGATTCCAGGAAGTGCTTTCCCTCTCCAGGTCATGTGACTGCAATCAATGATCAGGTGGTTCAAAGAGAAAAATCTCAGCCTTGGCCTCTGAAACCCAAATAAAAGCTCAAAACACAATACCTTACCCTGAACCTTGTGTGAGTGTGTAAGGAATCGTTCTGAATAAATTAGGAGCTCCATTTAGGACTGATGTGACTCTTGGCTCATTCTAGCCTCTGGAATATAAAGTCAGTCCTTGTTATTTGCAGTAACTATGTCCTATAAAGTCATGGTGACAGTGAATTGGTGAATACCAAACCACTGCTCCTAAGGGAAGTACAGGACTGTGTTCCTGTGAGCCTCTGGTCACATTCTCATCAACTTATGAACACACAACTTGTTTTACGTATGTTTCTGCTTAAAGACACCTTATTTAATATGTATTATTGATTAGCCGACATTGAACTCATAGCCAACAGTGGTCTATAGCTCATGCCTGAGTGAAACTTACCTAACACCCACATTTTCTCTGTAAGGCACATCGGGCTTGTGCTTAGAAACACTTGACAACATTTCAGCACTCTGCTTGAAGGCTATTTTAAATAGCTGAATAACCAACCAGAAGCACAAACGTGTAAAAACCATGACACCAACTACCTTGAAAAGGACATTTGCTTGTAGTCTGAGAGCTGAAACAAGAAGGCAGAATGTCGGCTGGTTCAGCCTCACCTGGGATCCTGTACGTTGGGGATTCAAATTTTCAACACCCCATGCATGTTCATAAATGACCACAAAAGATGCTGTGAGTATTGATTTGAGGGTTACAAATAAATTTTAGTAGGTGAGTTTGCAAATACAGAGTTTGTGAATAATGAGGACTGATTGTATACAAAAGCTTACATATATCACCGCATACCATAATCTCATTCATTATTTTTTAGCTTTTAAATCTGGTTCCACAGGGAGCCCTTTCAACTCCACATGGGTGGTGTAGTTATGGTGGTAGCCTCTACCCAGGCACCCACAAAAGCCATTCCTTGAAGTGCACATATTTCCTAATAGCTGTGTTACTGAAAGTCTCCTGATCTTTTAACCACAGAGCTTTACCAAGAGTGGGGACCCATCCCAGGCACGCGCCCTTTTCTCTCTCCAATTAAGCTCCCTTCTTATGGGTGAAGAGGTGAATATCTATGTATGCCTGCCCCAAGGATGCTGTCTCACATCTTTTCACCTTAGCCTCACTTAGAAGTACTCAAAGTTCCATGGCTAACCACAGCCAGGTCGGTAACTTGCAAAACTTCATCTCTTGTGAGACATTTCTTCTGAGCTCCAGATCTGTTTCTCTAGTTTCCTCTTTGGCGTCTCCACCAGCATGACCCACGGGGATGTCAGCATGTCCAGAAGAGTTCTCATTGCTTCCTGCCCCATCCCAATGCCTAGTCCTTCTTCTCTGCCCAACTAGTCACCCGAGCTTGAAATCCAAACATTATCCTTAATTTCTTCCTCTCCCTTACTGCTCTTATCAGATATCCTATGAAGTCCCACAAAATCGCCCTTTGTACTGTCTCCCCCATCTGACCACGCCTCTTCAGTGTCATTGTCACAGCTCTATTCCAGTCCGTATGGTGTTTGGCTGTCAGTTGTGCATGTCTCCAATCCTGTCTTTACACTGTTCCTAGAGTGATCTCTTGAAAACGCAGATATGACCGTATCACTCTCCTTTGACTCTCTCAGTAACTCTTTATTGACTACTGGATGCAATTAACTTTGATAAGATCTTTCATAATTGAACTTGTTTCCTCTACTGTTTCGTCTCTCATCACCCCTTGTGTACCAATGTAATACAAGATAAAATAAGATATGTCTATTTGGTCTTTGTTCCTGGTTCCTGACACAAGAGGGGACAAAACCCTTGGAATTTCCTGAGTGATGGGGTGTCTTTTGTTATTCACAATCAGCCCCTTTCAACCATACAGAGTTTATGCTAATTAGATGACCCTTAGTGTGCCCGTAGACAGCTTCTGGATGGGGGCTCATTGCCAGAGGAACTAACCCTGTGGTTGGAGGGTTGGAAATTTCAACCCCACCCCTCTGCCTCTGGAGAGTTAATCACCAATGTCCAATGATTTAACCAATTATGCCTACATAAACCCCATAAAACCCCCTAAATAATAGAGAGCATCTAGATGGTGAACACATCCACAGGCTGGGAGGGGAGGGGCACAGCCCAGCTTCACAGGGACACAAGCTGCTATGCTCCGGACCCTTCCACACCTCACCCATTGTACCTCTTCATCTGGATGCTTATTTGTATCCTTTATAGTAAACTCGTAACAGTAAGTACATTCTTTTTTAATTGAAGTAAAGTCAATTACAATGTGTCAATTTCTGGTGCACAGCACAATGTCCCAGTCATGCATATATATGCATATATTTGTTTTCATATTCTTGTTCATTAAAAGTTATTATAAGATATTGACTATAGTTCCCTGTGCTATACAGAAGAAATCTGTTTTCATCTAGTTTTATATGTTATGCTTAACATTTGCAAATATCAAACTCCCAAATTTATCCCTTCCCATCCCCTTTCTCCCCGTAACCGTAAGACTGTTTGCTGTGTCTGTGAGTCTGTTTCTGTTTTGTAGATGAGTTCATTAGTGTCCTCTTTTTTTCTTTTTAGATTTCACATATGAGTGCTATCTTATGGTATTTTCCTTCTTTTTCTGGCTTACCACACTTAGAATGACCATCTGTGAGCCATTCTAGCAAATGGTCAAACCCAGGGATGAAGTTGTAGGAAGCCCCGATTTACAGCTCGTTGTTTAGCAGAAGCGCAGGAGGCTGAGGACTTGCATCTGACATCTGGGGTGGGGGCAGTCTTGTGGACTGAGCCCTTAATCTATGGGGTCTGAGCTCATTCGGGGTGGTTAGTGTAAGAACTGAATTGAAATGTAGGACACCCAGTTGGTGTTCAGAGAGTTGGAGGACTGGTGTGAAGAAACCAACACGCTTTCACCCCTACTTGGTGCCAGAAGTGAGGAGAAACAGATTATAACCGACTACATTCTTTGAGGTTCTTGAAACACCCCACGTTCTTCCCACCTGCTTGCTTTTACCCGTGCTCTGCTCTCTGCATGGAATATTCTTCAGGTCCTCCTTCACCTTGTGCACTCCTACTCACTCGTCAACATGTGGCTGATGGTTTTCTGTGAAGCTTGCTTTGACATCTTCAACGTAATTAGTTCTCCCTTTGAGCTCCTAGACACCCTGGAATAAACCTTAATTCTATTACTTTATATTGGAATTTTAAAATAATGGATCTGTTTTTGGACATGTTGCGTTTTAGATGCTCAAGGTACACACAGGACAAAATACTCAGCAGGCTGTCACACAAAGTCAGGACACCTAAGTCCCATGACATAAAGCAAATGCAACAAATCCAGGGCTTTATGGCTCCCCCAAGAGCTATTATTTCATCCTTGCAGGAGAGATCTCTTTTTTTTTCCCCCCTTCTTCCTGCTTTTTGGTTATTTTCCATTCATATGGCTACGCTCATATCTGAGCCACACTGAATTAATTTGACAAATAAATGTCATGAGTTAAATTGTCAAATACCCTTTCCTAAGTCCAGAGTTACAATAATTTCTGAGTGAGTACTGCTGATTTCATGCCTCCTTTTGCCTATTACACATTGAAATTATCACGCTTTCTCTCCATGAAGTTTCCAGGCACAGCTTTGAGAAAGCTGTTCTTGGTCTCATTAATCCCCTTGAGAGGACTGCCATGTTTTGTGATCACTGGGGGACCAGAGCTGGAGTCTGGGCTCAGGGGTCCCGGCCAAAGGGCAGAATAAGCGTTTCCGAGCTAGTGATTCAAGCCAAAAGCGTTGTGCTCTTAGCAATACTCTTTCCTTGGAAGACAGAAACAGCGCAGGTAGTGGTTTGTCTGATTTTATCTCCATTTCCGGGGCGGAGGGAGGCAAGGGGCAAACTACCTTTCCTGTTGCTCTTTTGTTTTTTATTTTTCTCCTCCACTGAGCCTTGAATTGTGTTATAGAATTTGCTACAGAGTAGGGAATCAAAAAAAAAAAAAAAAAGGAGTCTGTGAAGCTAACCTGGGATGAATTTTTTAATACTCTGCTAGGCCCCGTTGTCTCACAATGGCAAATTCTTTCTTTGTCACTCCACCCGATGGGACTCCCATCTCATGTCAATATGCCTGTAGGAGATTTCCTAGAAAGAGGTATTTATCCTTCACTTTCACTTACACTTCCTTTGCCTGTGATTGAGCAGAAAGAAAGAGAACTTTTAAGTTCCTGCACTGCTGCTGGGATGTCCGCCATTGTAAGTCTCCCACACTTGTTTGGAGGAAACAGGTCCATTCTTCCCACCAGCTTTGATTTGTAGCAGGCACTTGCTCCAAAACGTCTAGAGGGAAATTCACATTACAGTTGATCAAGGTCCTCAAGTCAGTCTTTCCCCACCATAATATTCTATATATTGAAACGTTGTTTTTGTCTATGTTTATTGCCACATTGTTCTTAGAGGCTCTCGGTTTATAAAAAATTGTGCGGTAGACGACTTTTCTAAGAAGCCAAGTTTGGAAATGAAGATGTCCACGGAGACAGGAAATGGTTTCGCTCCTCAGATGACGCAAAGTTGAATCCATTTGTGGTCAGGACATGGAATACTTTTTGTAAATTCTTCAAACGTCTCATCTCACTCTTTTAATTCCAATTTATGCTTTTATTACTAAAATGTCCCTTTAGTAAATTCTAAATATTTCCTATATTCTATAGGAGAAAATATCAGTTATATCAATGAAGAATAAAGTAATTTTTGACACTTTCTTTTCATTCTGTAAATTTTGTCAGTATCCATCTTTCAAAATTCTGTTTAATCTACTGAATGGTTCCCTTGTCTTCCACTTCCTGTCTTTTCCTCAGTATTTTAGGCAATATTTCTAAAAAGCCTATAATCAATCATTCTCTGATTCCCTTAGTTCTATTCACTCAGCAAAATTTCAAAGTGAAGTGAAATTAAATAAAATTTATAGTCACTGCCAAATTCCAAATTTACTGACCTTGCCAAATGGACTTAGAAAATATTCTTCATTATAAACTTAATTTTTTTCCTATTGGTTAAAAATTCTTTCCAAAGGATGTCAGACAAATAATACAGAGGGAAACAATTTTTAGTTTTATCTAATTAATATATTAGACAAATCGAGGTTCTTATGATGCAGACCTCTGTTTATTTAAACAAAGAAGCAGAAAAATAAGTATAAAGTGAACTACATAAAATATAAGAAATGTGTGTGATTAAAAATAAGTCTTTTCTGTGGGAGAAAATTTTTGCAAATGATGCGATTGACAAGGACTTAATTTCCAGAATATACAAACAGCTCATACAACTTAACAACAAATAAACAAACAACCCAATCCAAAAATGGGCAGAAGACCTAAACAAGAAATTCTCCAGTGAAGACATACAAGTAGCCAACAGGCACATGAAAAAATGCTCAATATTGTTCATTATCAGAGAAATGCAAATCAAAACTACAATGGGGTATCACCTCACACCAGTCAGAATGGCCATCATTCAAAAGTCCACAAATGATAAATGCTGGAGAGGGTGTGGAGAACAGGGAACCCTCCTACACTGTTGGGAATTTAGTTTGGTGCAGCTATTATGGATAACAGTATGGAGATTCCTTTAAAAACTAAAAATAGACTTACCATATGATCCAGCAATCTCACTCCTGAGCATATATCTGGAAGAAACTCTAATTCAAAAAGACACCAGCACCCCAATGTTCACAGCAGCACTATTTACAATAGCCAAGACATGGAAGCAACCTAAGTGTCCATCAATAGATGACTGGGTAAAGAAGCTGTGGTATATTTATACAATGGAATACTACTCAGCCATAAAAAAGAATAAAATAATGCCATTTGCAGCAACATGAATGGACCCAGAGATTGTCATTCTAAGTGAAGTAAGCCAGAAAGAGAAATAAAAATATCATATGGTATCACCCATATATGGAATCTTAAAAAAATGAGACAAATGAACTCATCTACAAAACAGAAAGACTCACAGACATAGAAAACAAACTTATGGTTACTGGGGGGGAAGGGGGTAGGGAGCGATAAACTGGCAGTTTGAGATGTGCAGATACTAACTACTATATATAAAATAGATAAACAACAAGTTTCTACTGTACAGCATGGGAAACTATATTCAATATCTCATAATAACCTTTAATGAAAAAGAATATGAAAAGGAATATATGTATGTATATGGATAACTAAATCACTATGTATACCAGAAATTAATACAACACTGTAAACTGACTATACTTCAATTTAAAAAATGGAGATGCAAAAAAAGAGGGAAAAAAACCCTCTATTCCATTGACTCACCCTTTTGCAGTTTTTCTAGCCAAAGAGAGCAAATAGGTTATTCTTGTGAGTTTACAGGTTAAGTTGAAGTGGAAACATTTTATAGGCTTTATTGTACTGATTGGTCATAAGTACTAGTCTTAGGCTGGACACTCAGTAGGACAATTCTGACCCATCCCAGAGGATGTTTGCGAGTTACTTGGGTTCTTCCCATGCCCGTGTTCAAATCATGTGCTTGCTTTTAGGCTCTGTAACATTTTCACCAATATGTGTTGGGTTCTTTCTGCTAAGAACAATAAACTCATTCCTCTGTGTATATTTAAAGCAAAATAAATACTAATTTATTTTTCCCCAAATCGAGGTTGGCATTATCAATAGCTAGCTAACGCAGCATTTGATAAGGACTAGATTAGCCCTGATGTGCTCTCAGTTTGTTTACCTTGGACTAAGGCAGTCTCAACAATGAGCTTGGTTTTGAAATAATGGATTTGAAATAAATAGGACATTTTAGTAGAATTTCAAATATTAAAAAAATAAAACCAACTTGGCTTCAGCTCCTGGAAAGGAGATCATATTCTTTTTCAAATGTTATTGTTAAAAGTGCAATGTATTGTTATCTTGTTTGTGATGATCAGGAGAAAGTTTGAAGGGATAATGGTGCATCACTTTTTGAGTGTAGTTTCCTCATATCTGAAATGAGATTAGCAACTAGATGATTTACAAAGTTCCTTTCAGAGATATGAATCTAGTATGGAGCTGTATTTGAGAAAAAAAGCAAAACCAGGAACATCTCCACAGTCATATAGGATTTAAAAGACCATTTTGCCTCTTGAGTGGAAAAAAAAATAGAAACATTAAGTTATGAGCAGATTAAAGGAATTACAGACATAGATCATTGTCAATAAAATAACTTACATAGGCTTCTGTGTGTGCCAATATTCCATCACATGAATTAAATATGACTACAAGTCTGGCTGAATTTGGTTATCTCCATGGTCCCAAACACAAGGGATTGGAGAGTTCTATGTTGCTGCCTTTTTCAGGCCAATCTTGATACTATGGTTAATTGCAGTGACAACATCCTTTGTGCAAATATACTGCAGCTGATAGGGACAAAGTGTCTGTCAACCAGTAAGCTGAACGCGTAATGCCAAGAGAGGGACAGCGTGTGTTAGGTCTCCAGGATACATCACTAGCGTAACGGGGCTCCATTAAAGAGATAAGGCTAGTCCAGACATTCTGAAATGATGGGAACAATTGCCCAGAGGGCTTTTCTCATGCCTCACCCCTACCCCGGCTTCATTAATCAGAAAAAGAGACCCAAGCCCCGACCAAGGACTACGGTTCACATTAAGTGGAAGAATCCTAGTTTTTCCATCTCTAATTTCTACGATTGTGCAAATCTAAAATTAAAAACATTGGGAACATTCAAAATGTTCGTCATGTATTTTTTAAGCCACAATAACAGCTCAATGTAGTACATTATGTACAGAGAAGAGAGAGAAAATAACTTAATACCAGCTTTATGAAATTAACTGACTCCAGATAGAGAACTAGCTACCAGGTCAGGTTCCAAGTTTTTGTCTTAAGTATTAATAGTCTTTTCAAAAAAAAGAAAATTGATTCTTGAAGAGTCGAAGGAGCTCAGCGATGCCCCAAGCACATGCATAGTTTACATGGACACTCTGCCCCTCACAACATGAACATAATTGGACACACATCTACTTAATGCAATGATTTTTGGAAACAATTTTATTTCTTTCTCAGCGTCTTGTTGAAGTCCAATCCTCCCAATATCTCTTTCTGAATCTCTCCCTCTCTCCCTCTCCCTTTTTAGTAATAAGCTGTTTCCTGTTCTTACTATCTGAACCGGGATCACCCCAAAATTTGATTATGTATTCAGACATTCCAAGGTACCTGTTTTTTTTATGGCAAGTGATGAACAGATATCACAAAATGTGATGACAATGTCATGAGATGTTTAAAAATAACAAACATGTAGAGATTTAAAAGTGAAATGAATAGTGTTTCCATCAAAGCAGTCATCTTTGGAGACAAGATGTTTGGAATATGCTCCAAACAATTTTTGAACTTCCATTTTTGGAAAGTACTTCAGAGCCAATGAATGAGCAATTCCAAAAAATTGCTCTCATGGTTATACAGTCTATCTTTTGTCCTAAAAGACATGTTACCTAGCTTGATTATCTGCCTTGTGCAGCAGACTTGACTCCTTTATTAGTCAGGGTTTGGGCCAGAAACATATTACTGATTCACATTGTGTGTGTTTGTGTGTGTGTGACTGAGGAGTCTTTAATAAAGGGTCTATTTACAAAAGATGTGAGGATAATGGGAAATCAACAAGGGATAGAGGGGAGCCCTTGTGCTCCATGGAGCTGGGGACTTTGGAGGAGGAAGGCAGCCACATCTCTGAGCTTACACTCTTCTTTGACTGCCAATTTCTGATGGTGTTTCCCTTTGGTCAAACTTGAGAGAAAGCCAGAGAGCTGGGGAGCCTTGGGACAGCCCATGTGGATCAGCCTCCCAGGACACAGAGCAGAGTGGAGAGGCGTGAAGAGTGGTACTGGAGGGGCAGATGGAGACCATGCAGCCCAGCCATTTATGACTTTCATCTATTAACAGTAATCTAGCTCACTCCACTGAGGACTTTTGGAGGATGGGGTGTGGCTTCTGAAGGCAGCTTTAAGGGAAGGGTCTCTTACATAAACCAAGAATGTAAACCTACTGGAGTAAGTATGCAGCCATCAGAAGAAATGAATATGTTTTAGTTTATTTTTTTTTCACAATTCAGCCTTATTCCTTTATGGTCATGATTTGTCTTTTGATTGGAAAACATTTGAATGGCTTTTGATCCATATAACCTATGACATTTTCATAGTCTGTTAGGTAGAGCAAATGTATTCTTTGTTGAGACTTGTAAGAGAGAATGGAAAAATACAAAATGTCGCATTGAAAGTACATGTATCTCTTCTTTATGGAGTCATCTGCCTTCATTGGCTTTGTACGTAAGTGAAATAGTCCTGAAAGTCTAACTTGGATTTGGCAATACAGGGATTAAAAGCAAAAATTGTATATATGTATCTGTTAATAATTCAAATCTGCCTGCTCTTGGCAGTTTTTACTTCATTGAACTGATTTCAGTGCATTGGCAGGCTTGAGGATCTTTTATTTTTTGCTGGAAATTAGGAACACGGGCAGTGATTAGAATGTCAGAGATAGAAAAGACAAATTATACTGAATGTGCTTTGGAAAGCACTGGAAGTGTTGGTCCCCAAGGCTTGACTTGCTGGCTTTGGGTTTGGATTACCAAACTGGGCTTCTAATTCTCTGGTCTGATCAGGTCATTTCTCATTAAAAACAGGAAATTTTATTCATGGTCACTATGACTGATGATTGAATAAAAAGTGGTTCAAAAATTTTAAATGGGACACCAAGAGGAGGTGTTTACTGTACTATCTCTCAGGTGAATTGGGTTAGAATAAAATGTGTTCTCAAAACTTGTCTTTGGCTGTAAGAAATATCCAGGTCCAGAGGGTTGCAGTGGTGAATTTTAGTAAATATTTGAGGAAGAAAGATCAATATTACACAAACTTTTTCAGGAAACAGAAGATTTGACTTCGTCCCTATGGGCTTTAGAGACCAACATAACCCTGATGCTAAAATCTGTCAAAATTTTGCAAAAAAAGCAAAGAAAACTGCAAACCAATATCCCTCATGAACATAGATACCAAAGATTTCATAAAATATCAGCATATTAAATCCAATAACATGTAAAAAGATATGACAAAGTAGGAGTTATCCTAGAAATGCAAGTTTCCTTTAATTCTTGAAAGGCAGTGAATATAATTCACATTTACCAATATAAAAAAGAAAAATCATATAATCTTTTAAATAGGTGCAAAATTGATCTTTTGCTTTTCTTTACATACTTCTGAACTTTATGTTCCTTTATTTTGAAAAGGGAAGGAAAACAGAATAAAGATAAGCTCTACTTTAGTTTAATAAACTCTAAGATGATTTGTCCATAAAGATTAGACTTAATTTTTTAAAAGCATATAGAGGAAAGTTTATAAAGGTCCTAATAACTCACATTCTAGGGGTGAATTGGACCTCAACTTGGATCAGGAATAAATTCCACATCCATATGAGCAACTCCTACAGCTGTGTTTTCCATCCTTAGCCTGCCGGAAGTGGGCTTCCACAGTGTCTGTCCAAGATACTGGAATGTGAGGGCCTTTGGATGTGCTGGGGTCAACCTAAAAGGTCATAGAGAAGCATCCAAATCAGGAGTGTGGTTCAATGGGCAGTAACTTTCTCTATCCATCCACCCACCCATCCATTCATCCATCCATGCACTTAAATAGTGAGGGCGTACTGCACCCAAGGCACAAAACTGAGGAAAGCCACTTCCCTTCTGAGATGTAGATTCTAGTGGGATTACACATCGTAATAATAAGCTTATCTTTCTCTTAAACTTGCCATTTTAGATCAGAAACCCAAGGACTAACTGTGGTGGTGGTTCTTGGTCTGCTGCAGGACTGCTGGCTTATAAGTGGGGCCAAAGTATAATCCCTAGCCTTGTTTATTTCACTTCTGACCTACGACCATGTACTTCATCTTCCCTTTCCTTTCTCATCTCAGTCCAGGGCTCTGCGTGTTTCAGGAGCTGCCCTACCCTTCCTCCTGGCCTGTTTGATCACAAAGCAACTTTGATAGAACATCTGTTTCCCCATCACAGGGCAACTGATTCCAGATGGTGAAGCCTGATCATTTAAGAACTATGGATGGAGGTACTTTGGGGAGTAGTTTTGATTTTGTTTTCCACTGCCTTCTCAGAGTTTTAAGAGAATGCTGAGGCCTGGTTTTCCCTGAACCTTCATATATTCAATAGATCTTTTGATTGATCTTACTTGGTGTCATGAAAGAACATGGAATTTCTTTGTTATTGTCTTAGAAAAGTCTCAAATAAAGATTTGAGGGTCTATTAGGGTAGCATCACTATTAAAGCAAGGACAGTAATGTAAATTAAGCTGAATTCTCTAGAAGTTTCTGTAGCTATGTCATTATTTTGCACCTCTTGTGCTATGAGTGATGTGCAATGGTATACATGACATGGTAAATATATGACATGATACCATGTATCTCCCAGGGGAAATGTTTCTTCTAATGCTGTTTTTTCTTGTTTTGCTTTGGTTGTTAATTGCAGGGTTCCTCTGCGATTTTCTGAAGCTTTTTAAGGTTGAAATCTGAAGCACTGTTATTTCTCAAGTTTTTTGAGATTCAACTGAATATGTGCAGCTCTTGCCACCAGATTATTCCTGCATACAGTTTCATCATGACGACTGGGCTTCGTCTTATCTCAAAGTTCTTTTTACCAAGTGGACATTTGTCTTTATAACATGATACTGTAATGGCTATCTAGTGAACTATCTTCATCAACATTCCCTGTAATGCTGAGTATTGACTTTGTATTAATCACTCCCACCTAAGTTTCATTTTTCGCTCCGTATTTTGGGTTAGCTCTCTGTATTCAAGAAGATGATTGGGTTCACAATAAGAAATATGGAGCCTTTTGTTGGGTGGCTACCCTCCTGAGTAGTCACTGCAATTTAATCTTTAATTACATATTTCTATTATACCTTTAGGGTGTGAAAATCAACTACCCTCTGAAAATATTCAGTTTTTATTCTGGAGATAGTTAATATAGTGGTCCTTCAGGATTTTTCTGAGGACTACTTTTTCCTGCATTTCTGGTTGAACAATGGCCAAACTACAAATTACCCAGATTTAAATAACAGGCAGTATCATAAAATAACTGAGGACCAAGTCATTCCAAGGAGATTCTGCAAATGCAACTGCGCTATTGTATATTTTTGGCTGTTTATTTTATTTTATTTTTTATTGAAGTGTAGTTGATTTACAATATTATATTAGTTTCAGGTGTATAGCATAGGGAGTCAGTATTTTTAGAGTTAATAGAAAGTATTAGACGACAATGGCTAAAACTTCCTGTGTTGTACAATATATCCTTGTTGCTGATGTATTTTATATGTAATACTTCACATTGCTTAATCCCATACCCCTCATTTGTCCCTCCTCCCTACCCTTTGGTAACCACTAGTTTGTTTTCTATATCTGTGAGTCTTTTTCTGTTTTGCTATGTACCTTCTTTTGTACTATTTTTTAGATTCCACTTATAAATGATACCATACAGTATTTGTCTTTCTTTGTCTGACTTATTTCACTATGCATATGGACTATTCTCTAGGTCCATCCATGTTGCTGCAAATGGCAGAATTTCATTCTTTTTAATGGCTGAGTAATATTCTATTGTGTGTATGTACACCACATCCTCTTTATCCATTTGTCTGTTGATGGGAACTTCAGTTGTTTCCATATCTTGGCTATTGTAAATAGTGCTGCTGTGAACATTGGGGTGTGTGTATCTTTTTAAGTTAGTGTTTTTGTTTTTTTTTCTGGTTGTACACCCAAGAGTGGAATTGCTGGGTTTGACTATCCTTTAGATGAATAACATCTTAAAATTCATAAGTGAACCAAGCCAATGCAATTGAATATTATTGATTGAAAGCTGATAGGCAGGTAAGAAACCAGCATTTGCTAGGAGTATGCTATCACTTAACCTTCCAGTAACATTTTTAGGGAAAATTCTATTTTTTTGATGATAATTTGCTTAAGGTCAGGAATCTCATTAGGGACAAGACTAACGTTGTGACTTGGGTTTCTGGAGTGACTTGTTTAGGAATAGCAATCCTGGCTCTCTTTAGGGAATTTCTTTCCACTTTGAAAATTACCGGAAACAAGAGAAAGAGGAAACTACTTGGTCATCATGATTGGAAAAAAAATTTTATAGAGTTTATCAGTTCTGGAAAAAATTACAACAAATGAGAAATTTTACTAGAGAGGAAGAGCAGAGAATCAAAATTCTCCCCAAGGCCCCTCATTTCACCTTTGGAAGAAGATTAAAGCTGGTATGTAGCAAATAAAACTTCCAGCCTAAAGTCTGCCAAAAAGTCAAAGAAGATTGCATGGTTTTTTTACTCTTGTCAGTGCAATCTTTCTAGCTCGAGGAAAAAGACTATCAAACCATATGTGGTTCGACATAATTCCTGATGTCACTCGTATGAACTAACAGCATTTCTTGACATGGGTGTTTTACTCTGAAAACAAACTGTGTATTCAGGCTAGAGAAGTGACTCTTCTCAAGTGCATGTAGTACTTTTCATCAGAGCTAGACTCTGCCCTCTCCTTGGTCCTTTGATGGACAGAACTATGTTCTAAATCTGAAGACAGTGGTACCACATCTTTTTCTCTCTTTATCTTTTTGAATATCATAAACATTTGTTTTAAATACTTTTTCAAGTGGACCCATACCCTCTAACCGTTGAGGTGCCATTTCTCCCATTGTTTGGTGGTTTGCTCCTCAAAGTATGACTGGTCAGACTTTGTTGTTCACTGACCTGCCACAGAGGTTGCCTTGGGAGCCTCATGTCCCCTGGGTCATTGTTTCCCTGTTGAGTGGCTTGGAGTTGGTGTGAGTGAGGACCCAACCGACTTCAGTGTTTCAGCCTACTGTTTAGGTTAATGTGTCACTCTTGGATTTCTGTGGCTCTTGGGAGTAGAATTTAGACTGCACTCCTGAGCATGGCCTGGAGTTAAGACCTTGATGCCAGCCCAGGAAGGTGGGCAGAGGTGTTTCATTCCTTATCTTGTGCTTATACAGGGCAGCCCTTTATGCCCCCAGCTTTATTTGGAAGGCACAGTTCAATCCTTCCATTTTTCTTGGGACTGAGTCCTTGTATTTTGTATGTTAAACCCAGACCTCAGCCCTCGAACCCAGATCTGAAACTGATCGTGTGTGGTCATTTGCTTTCAGCTCATCACTCTGGTTTTGAGTTCTCTCTTTTTTTTCCGTTATATGGAAATTTCTCTTTCCTGTTTGCACACTCAGCCTCATTTTCTTTTGTTATTATTGTTATTATTTTTTTCCAGCACGTCTAGGTGTTTGGAGTAGAATGGAGGTTTCCTCTGTGTTGACTCTGTCTTCCATGTTGGCGGGAAGTTTCCTGTGGTGGAGTATGTGATATCTTCATTCTGTTTTAAATGATCTGGTTACCTGTCGACTTTCCTGAACGTATGTTATGCTAACCTCTTAGTTACACTTAGGAGATAAATATGTAGAGTGGTAGCAGAATATGTATGTAAAGTGCTGGCTAATTAGGGAATAACTTATTGAATCACTATTGTCACTAAATAGATATGAATCCAGAAACCACATTAGCCTAGAAAATGATGGGCAATATATTTAAGCTCAGAATTTACAAGAACACTTTTGCAGAGTTTGAAAGCACGATTTGTAGAGTTCCTGTGGGTTGAAAAAGTTACCTAGACTCTTTTGAGCAATGAAACTTTGGCAAAGAATATGTTTTAATGAGGCTTTTTTTTTTTTTTTACACGGAGGGAGAGAAGACTGGCGTTCTACTTGCTGTATATAAACCCAACTATAACCTCTTAACAGGTGTTCCCAGCATAAAGAAAACTACTGTTCTGTTCTCCTTTGAGACTTCTTATATGTCATACTGGTTCAGATTCAATCACAAGAGTAGGGTAGCAGATTACACAATTAAATTGGTCCTTTTCACCAGTTTCAGAGTGAGAAAAGAAACTAGATTCCCACTTTGGATCTGTAAGCAAGTGGTTTTGAAATTTTAAAAAATATATTTGAGCTTCATAGCTTTCTTCTTCCATGGGTCTTGGAAGGAAAAACATTTAATGTTCCTTATTCAGGTCATCTACTTTCAGGTGAAATTTAGTTTTTTAAGGTTGTGTCCAGTGGAAAGGTTTCTTTGGTGTACTTGCTAGAAACACAATGCTAACAATGAAGGAGGATCAGAACGCTGCGATTCTTTGGAACAGACCATTCCAGAACAGAACTGAACCCATGTGCCTATTTCAAGAATATTTGCAAAAAATGCGTGGAACACATATTTTGATTCATCTTGGTTTAATGTCAGTGGGATGAAAAAGGAAGGCTAAAATAACTGTCTAAACCTGATTACAATTCTTGACCTGGTAAGTATTTCTCTTGCAAAGCAGGAAATGAGATTATCATCTTTTTAGAGGGGTCAACACCGGGGAAGGGTTAGAAGAGCGTGTGGCAATCAAAATAAAAACAAAACATACCCCCTCTTCGGCCCTAACACCTCATAAAAGTGAAGTCCCAACCAAAACACTGAAAACCCAAGAGCTCTAAACAAATCCTAATACACTGAAAGATCCTAATAAAAATATGTAGTACTACATAAAAAATTATCAGGATGTTTTGAAAGCTGTGGGACAGCTGGTCGGGTGGGGGCGGGGGACAAAAAGTGGAAAGAGTAAGATTCTGTCATAGTCCTAAGAAGTTTCCCAAAACCTCTGCAAAAAACCTTAAGGCAGGGTCTGTGAATCCACTCCACCTTTGTGAATCCACCCCACCTAGTAAAGAATCTTTGCCTGTTTGGGTTCCTTTACTTTCGGGACTCATCAGTGAGCCTGCTCCACACAAAGACCTTACTTTAAAGTATATAAGAAATCCTTGTATGGGGAAATAAAAACTTCAGTTTGGACAAAGTCATGTGGTGAAGACCACAGCTTTCTCCTTTCGTAGCTTGGGATGCATTTTCATTCCTATCAGCAGAGGTTTTTCTCCAATCAGCTGGTCTGATTTCAAGGAGAGGAAGTTTGAATAATAAACTATTTTAATTGCATGAAATCATTTCATTGTAAAGAAAGAGAGCCATTGATGGTTTTGGCCAAAATTATGGCCAAAGTGATATTATGGATCCAGGTTGGGACATGGCCATATTCTAGGGACTTATAAGGGTACTAGCACAATGTGCCAAATCTTACCACCTTGAAAAGAAGTAGCCTTGATTGAATCTTCTAGTTTTTCTGATTTGGGAGATCACCTCTTCCTTTTTTTTTTCTTTCTTGTTTTAACAATAACAACAAAACCAGAAATGAAGTTTCTTGGGGAAATGGAAGGATTTTAAGTAAACTAATCATCTCATACCTTCTTTCCCCAACTCCCCAGGCCAGAAGTTTGAGATTTCCCTTTTTCTACACTAAATCCTCTTTTTCTCTTCAGAATAACCAACTCATAGGCTTGTCATAGTGGAAGAAAAGGTGTTCTGCTGTGCTATGATAAAAGACAGACACTACATGACCCAAGATTTCCACAGAGAGATTTTTGCTCTCCTGTCTGAAACAGAACACAGTGCCTCTACAAAGCCTAGGCAAATCTGAATATAAGAGTATCAGAATGGAAAACATGGTTTCAAGAATTCTTACCTTACCCAATATTTTCTATGCAGTGTCTTGGATTTAAAAAAAATACAAGCAATGTTAGCATGGGAAGGGGCTGTAGAGATAAGATAATCTAAGCTTCAACATTTAATGATGAGAAATTGAGGTCCAGATAAATTGAGTTGAGAACCAATAAGTCTAATGGTTTCTTCTACAAATTCTCCTGCTTTCTATGTTTGATTAATTTTTTGTTTTTGTGAATGAACCCAAAAGATGATTACTACAAGACAGAAAGGGAAGAAGTGTCAATCATCCATAGTTTTTGTGAATCCCAACCACATCTAAAGTCATCAAGTCAAGAAATAAAAATATACGATGATAATCTAATTAATGACTTTGTGCCATCTTTGGAAAGAATTGTGCAAGTTTATTTCTTCAAAAATTACTCCATAGACTTAAATAAACTTAATAAGATTCATTTTTATAATCCTTGTCCCCTGACTCTTGACCCACAGTTCAAATCTTGGGTGTAGAATTTAGGTTCCTTTGATAACAGACATCCAATGTGACAAAAGGTATTTCAAAATGTAAAGAAACATCTGGGTTTTGTTGTGGAATTGTATGTATGAATCTCTTGACGATGTTGGGAATGGCAAACATGCCAGGATTATTGCTTTGATTTGGTGACTAAACACAGGAATCCTTTCGCCAATATGACAAATATTGAGAAATTTGAATTCCCCAACTTCTTTCGTAAAAAATACAGAAGTGATTATTTTTTGCAAAATATCTTTATAAAAGGAAGATTTCAAGTGATCATCTGTGAGCCTATTTCTATATTCAATGGTTCTTAAGCCAGGAGCAAGTCTCCCCCCACCCCGCCCTCTTCGCTCAGCAATGCTTAGAGGCATTGTGGTTCTCATGATGGAGGGGATTTAAGAAAGGCTTTGTGGATGAGGTATTGAGGCAGAGTTTGAAGAATAGAGAGAATTTCAATGGTCTGTGTGTCTTCCCGAGTCAAGACAGACTGGTTGAGATCTGTAGGATGTGTTTGGAGAATGATGAGCAGTTTAATTTGCTCAGTGTCAGAAAAGCTGAGAGGCATATGCACAGAATCAGGAATATCTGATGGTTTTTGAGCAAGCAGGTGGCATGATCAGAATGTGATCACATGATGAATATGCTGACAAAAGCACAGAAAATGGGCTGGAATAGAAAGCTGAAGGGGCAGGAACAGTTGGAAGGTGTCCTCATGACCTGGGCAAGACTGGTTGAAGGAACTGGGCAAGGGAGCACTGATTGCACAATAGTGCAGAATTAGACTTGATAGGACTCCAAGTGAGTTGGTCATTTATTGACTGTGGGGGCCAATAAATGAGGAGGAGTTGGAGAAGACACCAAGGTTTTGAACCTGAGGACTTGGAAGTCATAGAGCTATTCACAGGTTTCACAGGTACAAGGACGTTAAAGGGAGAAGCTGGTTTGTGTCAAGATGATTTCTTTTTGAACATGTTGAATTAAAGATGCTTGAGGACATTCAAGTGAAATCCCCTAGCTGCTGGTTTGAACCATGGGATCAGGGATTGGAAACGGAGATATGGGTAAAGGGGCAGAAATGTGGTTGTCTTTTTCACAGAGGAGTGATTAATGTGGATAAAGTCTGATCATAGAACTTTGGTTGGAAATGATTAGTGAATAGAAGCCAAGGATGCTGCTAAACACCTTACTAAGCACAGGATAACCTCTTTCTTTTTACCAGGCTTAAATGTCAGTATTTCTGAGGCTGAGGAACCTGTTATAATGCTTTCTTCTTTCTTAATATTTCACTTGTCTGTGTGATTTGTGATGGTCAGCTAACCCTCATTTATACACCCCAACATGGCTTAAACCCAGCATATAGCACATGATAAGCCCATCTGTTTCAAAGTATGATTTTACAGATCAGAAAGCCTCGTGCCTGGCAAGCCTTCTGTCTCCTCCTGACTTCAAAATATCTTCCTGCGAGATCAGTTCCCTACCAGCGTTTTACAAACATTAAAGTTGTGCACACTCTGCAACAGCAAAAACACGATATAAGAATTACTTAAGAAGCAAAATAAAATGGCTGAACTCTTAACCCTGCCCTCACCCCACCAGAAATATACCAGAGTCAGCCTGTACTCTCACTAGCCCTTTAGTCATTAAAAAAAATTAAACAAGAATGAGAAGGAAATAGACTCCATTCTCCTCCTTGCCTTAAGCCTGTAAAATTGTAGCGCATTTGGGATAAAGTATTTTGCATTTTATGACCACTTCAGTTTACTATAGAAGAGAAACGTCAAACATCTTTATCTAATTTGTTACATTGCACATTGTCCAGGTTTGGCTGATGATTGGAGTATATTTGCCCTTTCCCACACATTTGAATAGAAAAGGAACACCTCCTTGTATTTGGAAATGTTCATTTGTAGTTGTTATGTTAGAATCATCTCCATAGGTCTGCATTTTGCTTGTTTCCATAGTAACCATGCAGCCCTATAACTTCCTTAAAAGGTCATCTAGTTTTTAATCAGTGAATTAGAATTTCTTGCCTTTGTACTCTGTATTCTGCTTTTTTTTTCTTTCTTCTTTTTTTTTTAATCCTTGGTTTGGGAATGAACGCAAGTAGAGGGATGAGAGGATGGCACACATTATATGAAACATGTGTTTAACCTGTGAGAAATACATATGGGCTCCCTTTGGTTATATAGTTCTTCCCTAAGAATATTTCTTAACCTATGAGGTGTAATGAGCTAAGTAGAACATTCAGGTGTCCAGCCCATTCAGTGCAGTGAGCATTATCAATAATAACACCTAGATCACTGGACAAAACCTGCATTTTCACAGATGAAGAAGATAAAATTGTCTTATATATATAAGGCTTCCTATATGAGGAAGGGAGCTTGCCTTGCTTGTCCAAGAGCTTTTAACTCTTTAAAAGATCAGGGATTTGAGTCTGAAAACAGAATCGATGCTCTTAATCAGAGGCTGACAGCCTCCTGTTTAAACATAGCAAGACAGACCACGATTGATGGTTCAGGATGGTCTATTTTCTCGACGTCTTGAGGTTTCTTCGTTGTCTCGCTAACTGCTAAATCCAGCCCTTTGTTCTGCTCTCTTACTTACATGTATGTCTTTCAGCATTTGGCATTGTTGTTGAGTACTCCTCCCTCATTTGCTTCCCTCATTAAACCCTCTCTCTGATTTTTATCGCCAATTCTTCCATCTCTTTCTCTGTAAGTTTTTCTCTAACCAAAGTTCTATGATCAGACTTTATGCATATTAATCACTCCTCTGTGAAAAAGACAACCACATTTCTGCCCCTTTACCCATATCTCCTTTCCCAACCTCTGATCCCATGGTTCCAACCAGCAGCTAGGGGATTTCACTTGGATGTCCTCAAGCATCTTTAATTCAACATGTTCAAAAAGAAATCATCTTGACACAAACCAGGTTCTTCCTTTAATGTCCTTGTACCTGTAAATAGCTCTATGTCCTCCAAGCACTCAAGTTCAAAACCTTGGTGTCCTCTCCAACTCCTCCTCATTTATTGGCCCCCACAGTCAATAAATGACCAACTCACTTGGAGTCCTATCAAGTCTAATTCTGCACTATTGTGCAATCAGTGCTCCCTTGCCCAGTTCCTTCAACCAGTCTTGCCCAGGTCATGAGGACACCTTCCAACTGTTCCTGCCCCTTCAGCTTTCTATTCCAGCCCATTTTCTGTGCTTTTGTCAGCATATTCATCATGTGATCACATTCTGATCATGCCACCTGCTTGCTCAAAAACCATCAGATGTTCTGATTCCATCCTGGGTTCTGTGCATATGCCTCTCAGCTTTTCTGACACTGAGCAAATTAAACTGCTCATCATTCTCCAAACACATCCTACAGATCTCAACCAGTCTGTCTTGACACGGGCAGATACACAGATCATTGAAATTCTCTCTGTTCTTCAAGCTCTGCCTCAGGCAGTATCTTATCCACAAAGCCCTTCTTAATTTCCATCCCACAACTTTTGGTCCTTATAGTTTCCCCATCATCCTCCTGCTATTTTGTGTCTGTGTCATGCCACTTTTCCTGCTCTGTTTTTATAATTTTTGTTAATTTACCTTGGTCCTTCTTGCCTCCTCTTATCTCATGAATCTTTTTCTGGCAGGGAGCATGTCTTCCTTAGCTCGGTACCTTCACCTCTCCAGCACCTAGGACAGTGCCTGAGACATAGTAGAAACTCAGTGACTTTTTGTTGAACTAACCACAGCAATACTAGTGGGATGTCTGGCACAGAGAGCAGGAAATGTATGTTGAGAAAGGGTTTCTGATTTCCTGGTGCTTCTGGAAGTGCTTCTTCAATGTATCATTCACCACCTGGCACAGATCTGTCATCTCACCTTTTCTGTGTCACCAAACAGCAACTTCTCTTTTCTGCTTAGAAGCCCAGGTCATCTCTAGAGATACATGTTGACATTCTCCTGAGGCTTCATCAAGTAAAAATCAGTCTGGCTGTAAAGTAAACAACACAGAGTTCCACTTGAGAAAAACAGAACAGAGAAAACTGGAAACTCTCTGTTGGTTAGAGGTACCCATCCGTGTGGGCTATTGACTGAATTGGGTACAAGTGCTCCCAACAGGATGCAAATGTCAAGCAAAATTTTACAAGCATTGCACTCTGCTTCCTCCTCTCTTATTTTTTCAGATGCCTCCTTTTAGTCCTTACCTCCCCAAATCTTAAAACCCCACTAAGACCAGCAATCCTTTGAACTCCTTAAAAAAAAGGACTAAACATTTTTAGAGTAGTTTTAGGTTAACAGTAAAATTAAGACGAAGATACACAGATTTTTCCATATACCCCCTGCCCTCACACATGCATAGCCTCCCCCCTTATCAGCATCCTCCCCCAGAGTGGTACATTTGTTACGACTGATGAACCTACACTGACACATTGTAATTAATTGGAATGTTGTACATTCTATGGGTTTGGAAAAACGTGTCCTGATATATATCCATCATTATAGTATCATACAGTGTAGTTTCATTGCCCTAAAATTCCTCTGTGCTCTGCTTATTCATCCCCCCCACCAAGAACCTTTAGCAACCACTGATCTTTTACCGTCTCCCATTTTTTGCCTTTTCCACAGTTTCATACAGTTGGAATCATAGAGTAAGTATAGCCTTTTCAGATCGGCTTCTCTCACTTAGTGATATGCATTTAAGATTCTTCCATGTATTTTCATGGTTTGACAGCCCATTTTAAAAACGGTAGGACAATATTCCACTGTCTGGAAGTATCACAATTTATTATATTTTTCACCTACTGAAGGACATCTTGGCTGTTTCCAACTTTTGGCAATTTTGAATAAAGCTTCTAGAAACATCAGTGTCTTATAGTTTTCTGAATTCAGGTATTTTATCTCCTTGGTTAGATTTTGTTTTTCCTAGGTATTTTATGATAGTTCATTGTTAGTGAATAGAAACACAATATATTTCTGTAGATTAATTTTGAATCCTGCAACTTTACTGAATTCATTTATTATTTCTAATAGTTGGGTTTTTTTGTTTTTTTTTTTTTGGTGGCAGTCTTTAAGATTTTCTGCATATACTATGTCATCAGCAAACAGTGACAATCTTATTTCTCCCTTTCCAATTTGGATTCCTTTATTTCTTTTTCTTCTCTGATAGCTGTGATTAGAACTTCCAATATGATGCTGAATGAAAGTGGCAAGAGTGGACATCCTTGTTAAGTTCTTGATCTTAGAGGAAATGCTTTCAGTTTTTCACTGTTGAGTATGATGTTGGCCGTAGGTTTGTCATATATGGCCTTTATTATGTTGAGGTATGTTGAGTTCCCTCTATTATGCAGTTTGTTGGAAGTTTTTACATAAATTGATTTTAAATTTTGTCAAAAGCATCTATGAGATGCTCATATGATTTTTATTCTTCTATTTATTAATGTGTCACATTGATTCATCTGTGGATATTGAACCATCCTTTTATCCCTAGGAAAAATTCTACTTGAAAATGCATGCTGTAGAATCCTTTTAATGTATTGTTGAATTTGATTTGCCTTTATGTTCATTAGTGATATTGTCCAGTAATTTTCCTTTTGTGTGTGTGTGTATCTTTGTCTGATTTTGGTATCAGGATGATGCTGGCCCTGAGAATGATTTCAGAAATGTTCATTTCTCTTCAATATTTTGAGAAGGATAGGTATTAACTCTTCTTGAAATGTTGGAGAGAATTCATCTGTGAAACCATCTGGTGCTGGACTTTTTTTGATGGGGAGTTTTTTTAATTATTATTACTGATTTAGTTTAATTACTGGTAATTGGTCTGTTCATGTTTTTTATTTCTTCTTGGTTCAGTCTTGGAAAATGTACATTTCTAGAAGTTAATCCATTTTGTCTCGGTTGTGCATTTTATTTGTGCATGATTATTTATAGTTCTCTCTTACGATCCTTTGTATTTCTGTGGTGTCAGTTGTATTTTATCCTTTCTCATTTTTTTTTCTTTTAGCTGGGGGGAAATAATTAGGTTTATTTATTTAATTATTTATTTATTTAAATGGAGATACCGGGGAGTGAACCCAGGACCTCGTGCATGCTAGGCATGCACTCTGCCACTGAGCTATACCCTCCCCACTGTTCTCTTGTGATTTGATGACTATCTAGTTTTATCTTTGGATTTCTTTCTCTTTTTCTGTGTGTGTATATCAATTCTTTTTGGTTTGTGGTTACCATAAGGTTAACATAGAACAACATATATATATATATACATACACACACACACACACACACACACATAATTTTTAAGTTGATGATCTCTTAAGTTCAAATGTATTCTAGCTACTCTGCATTTTTACTCTCCTGCAATGCATTTAATGTTTCTGCCATCATATTTTACATCTTTTCGTTTTGGGTATCTCTTAACAAATTGTGGATGTAGATGATTTTTGCTGCTTTTGCCTTCTAACCTCCTACCACCTTTATAAGGGGTTGATCTACTACATTTACTGTACATTTGTCTTTACCAATGAATGTTTTCCTTGTGTAACTTTCACACTTCTAGTTGTGGTCTTTTCTTTTCCACTTAGAGAAGTCCCTTTAATGTTTCTTGTAAAGCTGGCTGAGTGGTGCTTGTGCGCTCTTCTGGCTTTTGCTTGTCTGTGAAAGTCTTTCTCTCTCCTTCATATCTGAATGATTGCCTAGCCAGTTAGAGCATTCTTGGTTCTAGGTTTTTTCCTTTCATCACTTTGAATATATCATGCTACTTGCTTCCGGTCTGCAAAATTTCTGCTGAAAAGTCAGCTGATAGTCTTATGGAAGTTCCCTTGTATGTAACTAGTTGCCTTTCTCTTGCTGTTTTAATAATTCTCCTTTTTTTTAAAAAAAAAAAAACTGCCATTTTAATTTTGATGTGTCTTGGTGTGGACTTCTTTGGGTTCATCTTGTTTGGGACTCTGTGCTTCCTGGAGCTGGAAGTCTGTTGTTTCCTTCCCCAGGTTATGGAAGCTTTCAGCTATCATTTCTTCAAGTAATTTCTCTGCCCCTTTCTCTCCCTCTTATCATTATTTATTAATTAATATTATAATTAATATTATTAAGAGACTAAGAGGTGTCTTAAACTATCTGCACTTTCAAAAATTTTTTTTTCTTTTTTCTATTCAACTTGGGTGATTTTCATGACTCTGTCTTTCCATTTTGCTGACTCGTTCATCTATGTCATCTAATCTACTGTTGATTCCTTCTAGTGTATTTTAAAATTTAAATTATTGTATTCTTTAGTGCTGTTTGGTTCTTCTTAATAGATTCTAACTCTTTTTTTGAAGTTCTCACTGCATTTATCCATTCTCTTCCTGAGCTTGGTAAGAGTCTTTATGATCATTACCTTGAACCCTTTGTCAGGTAGATTGCTTATGTCCACTTCATTTAGTTTGTTTTCTGAGGTTTTGCCTTCTTGCTTTGCTTGGAACATACTTTTCCATCTTTTCATTTTGCTTAATTCTCTGTGCTTATTGCTACGGAGAAGTGGTTTTATGTAGGGCATGCCCTATGGGGCCCAGCAGCACACCCCTCCAGTCACCAGGGCTATTGCTCTAGTGGTGCCCCTCATGCGGGCTGTACGGGCTCTTCTTTTGTAATGGGGCTGATTGCTGTGGCCACATTGGTGGGTGGAGCCAGTCCTGGGGCTAGTGCTGGCCTGCTGGTGGGAAGAGCTGGATCCTGGGGTGGCTGGCTGTGTGGCCTGAGGCTGGTGCCAGCCTGCTTGTGGGCTAGTAAACCCTTGGCATTAATAAGCTAGAAGGATGATTCCAAGGTGGTACCTGTCAGCACCAATCAATGTCTATAGTAGAATAAGCTCCAAAAAAAAAAAAAAATGCTGCCTTTAGCATTTATGTCCCCAGGGGTATCCCAGTTGCCTCTTGCTCTCTCCAAGAGTTTTTCCAAAATCAGCAAGTGGGCGTGAGCCAAGCTCTTTTCAAATTGCTGCTTTTGTGCTGAGACTCAGAGCATGTGAGGTTTTGTGCATGCTCTTTGATAGTGGAGACTCTGTTTCCTACAGCCCTCTGGCTCTCCCATACTTGAGCTCTGCTGGCCTTTGAAGCCAGACGTTCTGGGGGCTTGTCTTCCCCATGCAGGAGCCCCTGACTGGGGAGCCCAAAGTGGGGCTGAGACTCCTTGCTGCTTGGCAAAAACTCCTGCAATTGTGATTATCCTCCTGTCTGTGGGTCACCCATTCAGGGGTATGGCTCTGGACTACATTGTATCTCCACCCCTCATACCTGACTCACTGTGGTTCCCTTCTTTATATCTTTAGTTCTAGAAAATCTTTTCTGCTAGTCTACGTGTTGGTCTCAAAAATAGTTGCTCTGTAAATAGTTGTGATTCTGGTGTGCCTGTGGGAGGAGGTGAGCTCAGGGTCTTCCTACTCTACCATTGGCCACTACCTTTAAGTAGTTGAGGCGAGGGACTTAGCCATTTTCAATTTCCATGTCTTTATAGTAGACTTGTCATGAGGATTAAATGTCTACACAAAGAAATGATATCCAGTACACAGAAGGCTCTCCATCATGGGGTTGTTTCTGGAGGAGCTGTTTGCTTTTAAAAAAAATTATTGAGTTTCAATAATCCTTTGTATATTTTGGATTACAGTTCTTTACCAGATGTGTTTTTGTAAATATTTTATCCCAGTATGTGGCTTGTCTTCTCTTCTCATTCTCTTGACTTTGTCTTTTGCAGAGTAGAAGCTTTTAATTTTAATGACGTCCAGCTTATCATTTTTTTAAATGAATTGTCCCTTTAGTATTGTTTTTTTAAAAAAGTCATCTACATAACCAAGGCCGTCTAGGTTTTTTCCTATGTTATCGTCTAAGCATTTTATAGTCCACTTTGAGTTAGTTTTTGTGATGGGTGTAAAATCTGTGTCTAGATTTATTTATATTTTTTGCATGTGGATGTCCAGTTGTTCCAGCATCATTTGTTGAAAAGAATATCTTTACTCCATTTGCATTGCCTTTGTTCTTTTGTCAAAGATCTGTTGACTATATTTATTAGGGTCTATTTCTGGGCTCTCTATTCTGTTCCATTTATCTGTTTGTCTATTCTGTTGCCAGTACCATACTGTCCTGATTACTGTAGCTTTATAGTAACTCTTAAAGTCTGGTAATATTAGTCTTCCAACTTTGCTCTCCTTCAATGTTGCATTCACTATTCTGGATCTTTTGACCCTCCATATAAACTTTAGAATCAGTTTGTTGATACCCATAAAATAACTTGCTGGGATTTTGACTGGAATTGCATCATCTCTATAGATCAAGATGAGAAGAATTCACATCTTGACAATATTGAGTCTTCTTATCCACAAACATGGAACATCTATTTATTTAGTTCTTTGATTTTGTTCATCAGAGCTTTGTAATTTTCCTGATATAGATTGTGTACATATTTTATTAGACTTATGCCCAAGTACTTCATTTTTGGAGATACTTATATAAATGGAACTGTGTTTTTAATTTTGAATTTCACTTGTTTACTGATGATATATAGGAAAGCAATTGACATTCGTCTATTAACTTTGTATCTTGAAACTTTGTTATAATTGCTTATTATTTCCAGGAGTTTTTTGGTTAATTTTTTTTCACATGTTCTATACAAATCATGTTATCTGTGAACAAAGACAGTTTTATTTATTTCTTCCCAATCTGTATACATTTAATTTTTTTTCTTGTCTTATTGCATTAGGTAGAACTTCCAGTAAGATGTTGAAAAGGAATGGTGAGAAGTGTTATCCTTTGCTTGTATCTAATCTTGGTGGGAAGGTTTTAAGTGTTTCACTATTAAATATGGTGCAAGATGTAGGTCTTTTGTAGATAATCTTTATCAAGCTGAGGAAGTTTCCCTATTCCTAAGTTTATTGAGAGTTTTTATCATGAATATGTGTTCAATTTTGTCAACTGCTTTTTCTGCAACTATTGATATAGTCATGTGATTTTTCTTTTTTAACCTATTGATACAATGGATTATGCTAATTGATTTTTTAAATGTTGAATCAGACTTGTATGTCTTGGGGTAAATCCCACTTGGTTATAATATGTAATTCTTTTTATACACCATTGGCTTTGATTTGCTAATATTTTGTTGAGGATTTTTACATTTATGTTTATGAGACATACTGGTCTGTAATTTTCTTGTAATGTTTTTGGTATAAGGGTAATACTGGCTTAGCAGAATAAGTCAAGAAGTATTCCATCTGCTTCTATCCTCTGAAAGAGATTGTGGAGAATTGGTAAAATTTCTTCCTTAAATCTTTGGTAGAATTCATCAGTGAACTCATCTGGACCTGGTGCTTTTTGTTTTGGAAAGTTATTAATTACTGATTAAGTTTCTTAACAGACACAGGCCTATTCAGAGTGTCTATTTATTCTTGTGTGAGTTTTAGCAAATTGCATCTTTCAAGGAATTGGTCCATTTTATCTATATTATCAAATTTGTGGGCATAGAGTTGCTCATAGTAACATTTCATTATTATTCTTTTAATGTCCTTAGAATCTATAGAGATAGCTCTTTTTTTCGCTTCTGATAGTAGTAATTTGTGTCTTCTCTCTCTTTTTCTTAATTAGTCTCGCTAGTGGCTTACCAATTTTATTGATCTTTTCAAAAAACTAGGTTTGTTTTATTGATTTTCTCTATTGATTTCCTATTTTCAGTTTTACTGATTTCTGCTCTCTTAGTATTTCCTTTCTTCTCCTTACTTTGGGTTTAATTTGCTCTTCTTTTTCTATTTTCCTAAGATGGATAATCTACCATTTTTAAGTTGTCCTTCTGTTACCCCTGACTTAGTGTCCTGGATTCCCTTCTGTTATGGACTTAATTTTGTCTCCCTAAAATTTATATGGTGAAGTCCTCACCATAGTACCTCAGAATGTGACCTGAACTGGATTCTTGTAGAGGTAATCAAGTTAAAATGAGATCATTACTGTGGGCCCTAATTCAAAATGATTGATGTCCTTATTAGAAAGGAAAATTAGGGGACAGACATCCCAGGGAGAATGCCATGTGAACCTGAAGATGACCATCTACATGCTAAGGAGAGAGGCCTGGAACAGACCCTTTCCTCAGATCCCTGATAAAGCCAATTTGATTTCAGACTTCTGGCTTCTGTGAAGCATATATTTCTGTTGTTTAAGCCACCCAGTTTGTGGTATTTTGTTATGGCAGCCCCAGGAAACTAAAATACCTCCTTTTCAGCAGAGATGCTATTGTCTGTCATCATTATTACTCACAAATCCCTTACCCAAGTCTACTTTTGTCACAGTTGTCTAGAAACTCGCCCTTCTCCTTACTATTCTGGTTAAATCTAATTCTTTGTCTATTCCAGGCCTGAACTTAGCAGCAAAACACCATGGCAGCAAAATACATCCATGCCTACTGGTCTCAATTGTTATCCAGGTTCATTAACCTCAAGTGGCTCAGCTTCCATACTACATCTTCCTAGTATCCATTCAATCCCTCACCATCTAAAAGACCACTACAGACCTTCTGTTCTCTTTTCAATCTTCCAACATCCCTATCTCAGCCATATGCTCTGATGATGACCTTGCTGCCTTACTCACTGAATAAACAAAAGCAACTAGAAGAGAACTTCTGTATGCTCCCCACCACACTCACCCACCCACCTATATCTATATCAAGGTCCTCTGCTTTCTCTCTTTTTATAATGGATGAATCATCCATGTTCTGTCTTCAGCCCACTCCTCCCTTTAGGCACCATATCCCATCCTTGCTTGCCTACTTAAGGACATGGTTTTAATGATTATCTATGGCATCTTTCTCATCAGCCTTGTTATGGGCTGAGTTGTGTACTCCCCCAATTCATTTGTGAAGTTCTAAACCCCAGGATCTCAGAATGTGGCTGGAGATAAAGTCACTAAAGAGGTAATTAAGTTAAAATGAGGTCATTAGGGTGTGCCCTAATCCAATATGATTGGGGTCCTTTTACAGCCAGGAGATTAAGATACAGATATGCACAAAGAAAAGACAAAATGAAGACACAAGGAGTGGGGAAGGTATAGCTCAGTGGTAGAGCACATGCTTAACACATTCGAGGTCCTGGGTTCAATCCCCACTACCTCCATTAAATAAAAAATTTAAAAAAAAAAGACACAACAAGAAAATGGCCATCTTCAAACCAAGTAGAGTAACCTCAGAGGAAACCAACCTTACTGACATTGTAGAATCCTAGCTTCCAGAACTGTGAGAAAATAAATTTCTGTTGTTTGAGCCTCCTAGTCTGTGGTACTTTGTGATGGCAGCCCTAGCAAGCAGATACAAGCTTACAAACATGCTATAGTTTCTCTCACCTTAAATAGCCCTACCTTTCCTTGATTCCTCATCTCTCTTCAGCTGTTTCTTCATTCCTTTGTTCCTTTACTGAAAAACGGAGCTTTCTGCTGTAGTTCTCCACTTCCTCTCCTCTCAGTTTCTTTTCTACCTCATTTTCTGATCTCTACGCACTGTCCCAGGGCTTAGTCCTTGAGCCTCTTTGATTTTCTCTCCTTACTTATTCCTTATGTGAATTAGTTACAGTCTCATGGTTCTTAGACACCACCTATAAGCTAGCAACAGCTCAATCCATCTCTCCAAATATATCCAGAATCTGCCCAGTTCTTACCACTTCTGCAACCACCACTCAAGTCCAATCTTCCAACTTCTCTCATCAGAATTATTGCAATTGCTGCCTAAATTTCGTGCTTCTCTCTTGCTTTTGCCATGGCCTACCACCTTCATTTTAACCTCAATATAGCAAATAGGTTGATCCCTTAAAAATATGTCAAATCCTATAACTGTTTGCCTTAGATATCTCCAATGGCTCATATCTAACTCAGAATAAAAGCCAGTCTTTTAGGTGCTAGAATCTGCTCCTTCACCCCCTGAATTCATTACCTCCCTGAGCACATCACTTTCCGTACTCCATCATCACTCGCTCAGCTCCAGCCATGCTGTTTTCCTTACAGTTTCTGAAGGATGTTGGGCGCTGTTTTACCTTGGCGTCTTTGCACCTGCTAACCTCTCTATCTGGAATGCTCTTCCCATGAGAGATAGCACTTATATTGTGCTCACAATGGGCCAAATCTATTCCAAATGGACTTGCAGCTATGAAAATACTTCGCAGATATGAACGCACTTCATCCGCATGTCCTCCTTTCAGATCTCTGCTCATTCTTCTCCTTGCCAGAAAGGTCCTTTCTGACTCCTTACATAAAAAAGTAACTCCCTCCCTGTCTGCCTCCCTCATCTCCCTATTCTCTACACTGTGTTTCTATCCATAGCTCTTATCATTATCAGTCATGAGATATATTTACTTGTTTGTTTTCTTATATGTTTTTCTTCATTGAAGTATCTGTAAACTTCCTGAGGCCAGGAACTTTATGAGTTTACTAGCTTGTTGAATCACTGACTGACTAGCTGAATTTTATACTTGATGCCACATACAAATCAACCTGTGATCTGCAATCCATTAACAAGGTCTCCTGGCTCTCTTTGGTGACCCTAGCATTGCATGTGCTTGCCAGCTCCTGTGGGTATGAAAGAAATAGGAGGAGGTTTTGAAAAACATTGAAGTCACTGCTCTCAGAGAACTCTTTTGTCAGGCTGCTGAAAGTGTTCTAATACACATGACATAACACCATAATTTTGCTGGGTGGGGTTAGGGATGGATTTTAGAGAGCTGACCCAGTCAGGCACAACTTCTGTAAGGAAGAGTATTTTGATCCTGGTCTTGAAGGATTTGATAGAAACTCAGTTTAAGCAGTGACACAGAGGTGGGAGAAAGGCCAAGGTTTCAAGAGCATACCTTTTTAAATGTTTGGGTATAGTCACATGCACATTTAACCACTCTTTGGTCCTACCACAAAGGTAAAGAATACACACATACGCATATTTACAAAACAACCTACTAGTTTGTTCAATGTTTTGTAACTTTTAAAAGCTAACAATAGATTAATACCACCTTTCTGAGATAAATCACATCCAATCTCACTGAATTTGTTTCCTCAGCTGTAAAATAAGCATAATGACACCTGCTCTATCAGGTTGGTAGAAGAGTTAGTACAATTTGTTGGGTTCAAATTCTGCTCTGCTACTTTCTGGCTATGTGACCTTGGGCAAGAAATGTAGTTTCTCTAGGCCTCAGTTTCCTCATATGTGAAATGGGGGTAATAGTAATCAGTTCCTAATAGAATTGTTTGAAGAATTGAATGAATGAATAGGTGTGAGGTACTAGAGCAGAGGCAAAGTCAGGGCTCTGTAAAGGTTGACTATCATTATTCTTAGGTGAGGATTAGCTATGACAATGCTTGTGAAAGTGATTTATCACGTTGCACAAATGGAGGAGGAGTTTCAAATGTGTATGTGTGGGTGTGTGCATTTTTTGGTCCTTGCCACAGCACTGAATAGTGGTAAAAAGGTAATAATAATAATAATATCTGCTTTATTGTGTAGTTTTGTGGCATAAATGCAACAATACACACAAAGTGCTTTTTCCATTGACTTGACGTAGTAAGCACTTAATGAATGTCAGCAATTATTATTAGCTCTTATGTGTGATGGATTCAAGTAACTGAGGCCACAGTATACCAGCACTATTAATTCCCCAAGTTTTACCTCACAGTCTGACTTGTGTGTCCCTTTTGGCTAGTAAAGTGGATGGTTAGAAGTTGGGTAATAAGTCCCAGCCTTGGATGTAGCTTATTCTGCCTCATAACATGCAAACACTTAATACTAATCTGGATTTTTCCCACCCTGGCTAATCATTGCTTCTCAAAAATGCTGACCAAATCTGAAAATAATCTTCAGATCTGCCATTAATTTAAGAAGTAATGCTTTCCAGTGTGGCTAGCTTTCTCAAACCGTTCTCCCAGTGAATTACATTCATTACTGTGGTGGGTATTCATTTTTGTTAGATTAATCTTTTAAGAGTGAGTAATAACCGTAAGAGTTGGAATATTTTTCCTTTCCGACTGGGGATGCAGTTTAGAAATTCCCATGGCCTGATGAGAAGAGCAGCGTTCTGCGGAACCGTCATGGGGCACAATGAGAGGTGTCATCACTGCTACCTTTAAAGCAGTCGTGGTGATACTCGATGTGCTGTCCTGCCGTGTCTCTGGTTACACAGGCTCTCCAGATGCTTCACTGAATCAGGTGATAACATTTACCTGCTAACTGGCTCTCATGTAGTCTTTCCTCCGAGATTGGTTAAAAGCTAAATTGTACTATGTGTGTGTGTTTGATGACATATCAACCTACTCCAAAAATGTCATTTACCACATATGCCACATAAAACAGCTCTGTTTCTAGAACTATACATTAGTACCTAAACTCATGTGTTTTCCATAGAGACACATCTCTAGCAAATATGTTTACTTTTTTATTGAAGGATAGTCAGTTTACAATGTTGTATTAATTTCTGGTATACAGCATAGTGTTCCATTTATACATATGTATAATTCCTTTTTATTTTTTTTTTCATTATAGGCCATGACAAGGTATTGAATATACCTTTTATATGCAGGATATTTGATTGAAATATTAAATTGTGTTTTATTTCTGTTACTCTAGGCTTTTGCTTTTGCCTCCGTCATGTACCCAGGCATTTATGCTCCCTTAGCTCAGGGGCTTTGGGGCTACAGATGAAAAGGAGAGATTGCCAGGTGTCCACAAGGCAACTGCCTGTCTTGTCTTTGGCTTCTAAAAGCCCAGGCTCATTGAGAGAAATGATGTTGGGTTTTCAGTGAGGGAGAATATGGAGGGGAGTGTTTTGAGAGGTGGAAGCCATTGTCAGGAAAACCTGAGGGAGATTAGAGTCCCTGAGATGAGAGAGGATAGGGTTGGGTGAGGGTGTCTGTTTGTACAGCGACCCCTCTGTGGGTGACTGGGAGATGGATAAAGACCCCATTGTGCGCTCTTCAACCTTGAAAATGGCAGTGAGGCTCTCTGAGGACCAGTGCCCACTAAGAGGGCATCTCTGCATTTCCTGGGAGTCCAGTGGCGTCAGCTAGGAGAAAGGACAACAGGAATGGTGGCAGTATCAAAACTGACACCTCACTCAGTCTCCTGGCAGTGGGAGAGCCCCAGGCTGGAGTAGGACTCCTTTAGGGATTGGGGAGGGATTTGCAATACCCACAAGAGTTTGCCACTGACTTCGCTGAGTGAGAGGTCACAGCAGATTTATTGATTTAGAGAAATAATAGAATCTGAGATTTCCTGTATCCGAGTGTTGTGACAGGAAATCCATGCCTATTGCATTAATGATCCCATAAAAGGAAGGTGGTAACAGTGAGCGTATCCCTGCAGGTACCATGAAGTGTTGTGGCGTGGGTCAAGCAAGGTGCTCACTGTGGAACGCGTCCCGGGATGTATACAGCAAGCCTGGTCCCCTCCAAGAGGGAGGATCCAGCCATCATTGTGTGACACTGTGCAGAAGAAAGCCTCTTAAATGGCCCCCAAACCAGGAGAGCTCTTACCCACCGTGAGTTCTCTCCTCTAAGGGGAGAGGCATGGAGGGAGGCACATTTTTTAAAGTGACAGTGACGACCGGGCAGTGCTCTTAGGTCAATCTTGAAGCATTTGCTTCAAAGGACCTATTTCTCACTCCAGACTCTGGAAACACAAGCTTACTTTTGTCTCCGTAGGTCACCAGAAACAGATGGAACTTGCAGGCGTGAGGAGAAAGTGCAACATTCACTGGACAAACCTGAATATCACTTAAAAAAAGAGATTAAAAAGTAAAGGACACTTCCAACCTTATCAGCATCCATTTAAACCGCAGGTAAACTGATCTAAAACCTTTGCTGCCAGGGATCCGATCCTGGCTTTGTTTTAAAAAAAAGGATCGTGGACCCTTTCGGCAGCCTGGTGAAGCTTGTGGACTCTTTCTCAGAATGACATTTTAAAGCATTTAAATTTAAAAAGAAACAAATCACATTGAAACAGAATTATCAAGGCATTAAGAAGACACTATTGGGCTGTGTTAACGTTTTTGCTTCACAGATATCAGATACTAGTACGTAGCAACAGGTCTAACAATTAACATAGTTTTGAAGTAGTGATGAGCAAAAGGTAAATTTTGAGAAATATGAAAATATCTGTGCTTTTGTTTGATGAGCAAGTCAAAAGAACTCTACTAATGGAAGAAAATATTCATTTTGTGTTAGAAATGAGTGAAAATAAAGATTAATTTTCCCCACTCAAATTTGTCCATGTCCCAAATTCTATCAGATTAAGAAGCTTCTGGTACATTTGGATGAAGATAGATAAATCTATTATGATGTGCGTGTGTGTGGAGGGGTGCGGGTATTGGAAGTTTGTTCTAGTTTAGACAAAATTTATGTTTTCTTCTCTGGCTGGACTATTTGTTTGCCACCTCCTGTGAGCTTTTTGTTTGTATTTTTACTTAGAAGATTTTTGTATTCTTTCTAAATAAAAACATAGGCTATAAAATATCTCTTTGAGAAGATTTTAGAGAGTGTGTTATGTTATATAAAAAGAAGCTTCTCTGAGTCTAGAGATGCTTCAAGCTTTTTCCCAGGGCCATTGGATTTGGCGACAACATCAGTCACTCTGGAGTCAGAAGAAATGGAAGCAGTGATCCAGAACAAAAGGGAAAAGAAATTGTCAAAGGCTTCTGCCTGGGAGAAGGAAAGGGGGTCAAGGGTCAGGCTGCCAAGAGAGGCAAGACCTAAGCCTTCTGACTTATTCTGGTTCTTGGGGGGAGGGTTGGATCTCTTCTGAGGGGACGGTGGTTTCATAATCAGAGTGAGGAGCATCACTGGCAAGCTGAAATATTGCTTTCAGAAGATTTGTTTCTCCAAGGGAGAACTGAATGTCTCTTAATGTGCTCTTTGAAGTTCCTTTGAGTTGTGGCCCTGTTTATTATTTTGCACAAAGACCAAACATCATGGACTTAGCTATTTTCCATGGCGGGAATAGAATTCCACCATCAACAACGGGCGATCGTCTAAGCTTTGCAGCTGCGCTTCCGCAGCATGAGCCCTCTGCTTGGACACCTGTCTGAAGTGCGTTTCTGTGCACTGTTGGTTTCTCCTTCTTTCACATCCACCCACCCACCCACTTACACAGAGAAACACAGAGACCTCATCCATTGTCTGTTACACATACGTTCTATTATTTTTGTCCATTACACTTGAATGTCATATTTTTCAGTTAGCGGAAATGGTTCTGGAAAAAAGCAAATGTCAAGTATTTTTACATGACCAATGCTGTTTTATGGCAAAGCAAAAGCATGATTACACGGTGCCCGATGTGGCTGAAACACAAAATGACAATAAATGTGCAGTAGACACAAGCATGGTAACCCCACAGTATGTAGCACCAGGGAGATGAAGCTTTTAAATGTCTCACTAGTACAAGCTGGAGCCAGACACAGAAGTGAAATAAAGGGTTTATGTTCAGCTTAGATTCTAAGTAGCACGTCTGTTCCCAAGTACTCTGGACTATTCCCTATTGTGACATTTAAGCTGTTGATTCCAAGCATTCTGATTTCAAGCATAAACATCATTCAGTGTATCCAACAAGCTTGTGGCCAGAGGAACCTCCTTCCAATAAAGACCTTGGAAGTAAGGATACAGGCGGGGCCATGGGCGCCTCATCTTAGAGACACTTAGCAGTGGGTTCAGGGTCATGGAAAGGAGAGATAGGCACTTGGTCCTTGAAGGTTCTTCCCTGACAAGATGTGTGTTATCAAGTCTCAGGTCTACCATTCTCTCCCCTTTTCTAGAAAATTCCTTTCAGATGAAAAGTCAGCTTTAAAAAAATCTATTATGGACCAGTCTCTCAAGACATTTTATTCTGACGAGAATAAACTGCTGGCCAGCAAAGCTAACTGCATTCATTTGATCTTCAAGTTCTGCATTCTGGAGATTTAAGGTCCTTGCATTTTTTAAAAAGTCTGGAAATTCCATTTTTCTCCTACTAATTGGGATTGCGGGAAACAGAAGCCTCCTTCCTCTTTAATTTACCTTTCTTCTCTTTGGATATCTGGATATTTTATTTTATTTTATTTTATTTTATTTTATTTTATTTTAATGACTACTGGCTTTAACCACAGGATCAACTGCTTGTATTAGTCATTCATTTGGAAACAGTCCAGTGGAAACCTGAACTCAGATCATCAAGGTGACTGGGAAAGTAGAGATTAAACTAGCTCGTGTTTCCTTCCTAAATAGACTCAACACGACTTTGAATCATAGATCTTTGCCTCATTTAACCCTTTGAGGGTTAAATTTTGCTGTAAAATGAGCTAATAGTAAACTAGAACCAGAGTTTCCTTTATTGGACTTATTGTCCAAATGGCGACAGGAGGAAAAGAGAATTTTCTGATTCACAAAAAGGGGCCCACTGTTTAAAGACTTCCAAGTAGCATTTTCCCAGACACTATCTCAACAATAGTCATTCTTTGGGGGCAAAAAAGTTTGAATACCGAAGATTGTTCACCCCACTTTGGGGATAGGAAAGCTACGGCTGAGGTAGAGACAGCACGTAGCTGGGCAGCTTGGGGCTCTGAGGTGCTCAAAATGGGACACAGACTCTCCACCCTGGGCTCAGCTCTGCGCACATCTGTTACATTGTAAGATGTCCTTTCACTTGATTAAAAAAAAAAGCAGGACACACTCTTCTAAAGAAGACCCTGTGGTTCACATTTGGGTGACTGTGGGACCGCTTCTGAGCAGGGTGTGCTCAGGGTCCCTTGCCATGATGGCCAGTTTAGTTTTTATTAAGCCACTTAGTGGTGGTGTTGGAAAAACAACAACAACAACAACAACAACAACATAAGTCTAAGTATGGGATGGTGGTTATTTGGGACAGTTAAGCACCTAAAAAAGCCCAATGTTGCTGCTGCAGGATGAGGCTGGTCGTGGTCACTTCATGCTCGTGCTGACACAGCCTGGATACGCCTCCGGGGGGGGGGGGGGAGCTTTAAAGCTTTTTTCCTCATATGTTAAATCACACACCTCTTTTCCCATTTATCGTTCAAAACCGTTTTCACTTCTTGGCCTAACTTATGTTTTTAACTAAGTTACATTTTTGGGGGCAATGAAGTCGGATGGTCACAGGCGGGGCTTCTTTTTACTATCTTTAAAAACAAGTAAGATTTTTTAAATTATTATGATAAAAGTGACACCTAATCATTGTATAGGAAATTCAGAGTTAACGTTTTGAACATACATACATATATGTCTTTATGTTCTAGGTTTTAAAATAAATTTTTGTGATCATACTATGTATACTATTTTAGACACCTTTTCATAGGATAATATATAGTGAACATTTTCTCATTATCTTTAAATAATAGTCTACAAAATGATATTGAAAAACCACATCGTATTTTATTGTATGTAATTTCCATAATTTAGATAATACTCACTTTTTGGACGTTTATGTAGGGTCTAAGTTTTAGCTGTCATAAACGATGCTCTTACGAACATATCTGTAGACAGATCTTTGAGTGCATCCATGCTGATTTCTTTAGAATGAGTTCCTAGAAGTAAAAATACTGAACCAGAGAACACGAAAATGGTTAAGAATTTTCATGTGTATTGTCAAATCGCCTTCCGGAAAAAAATGCACCCAGTTACGTTCCACCAGCCACATACTCCTGGCTTTTTCTTTATTTTACTTCCAACTGGTTTACAGCGTCTCCCTTTTGACTTGATGCTGCTTCACAAAACTTGCAAACCTAGGCTTTCAAATGAAGTGATATATTTTCCCTGCTTTTTCCTGAATGCAGGTATGTCCTCAGAATCGTTCTTAACACAGAATTTCAGGCATAAAAAGCTAAATGATTAGAATGGTCCCACAAGTGGAAACCTGTTTGCCGTCACTGCTTTCTGGCTGAAATAAGGCAGCAGATGGAGACCAGTCAGCCGGTGGTATCACAGGTCACTCTCCACCGTTTAGACAGGACAGGACTGGAGCAGGAGGCCAGCTTTTGTGGTTTTGTGCATACGGAGAAATCAGATCTATTACCAAGGAGAAGGTCTCAGAGCATTGATTATGGTCTTCCATTCAGATTGCAGGTTTGGCTACAGCATGAGGATCTGTGGGAGGCAGAGATAAAACTAGACAGATTCCTCAAGGATTAGGTCACCAAAGAGGACCCCATTAAGGAATCCTCCCACTCTGTTAGCTAATAGAACACTTACCCAGTTCTAAGACGGCAGTGATTTTTAAAATCCAGGTTAAGCCGCTGTATCTTTTCCCATGTCGGAATTTGCTGTTACAACTTGTCCAGAGGTCTTATTTAGGAGCTGCTGGGAGAACCACTAGCTGTTTGTGGTTGTGAGTGATCAGTTCTGGGCCAGTGGCAAAGGTTGGCAATTCAGACACAAGCCCTTACTGGTGCTGCCTGAGTAAGTATCTCCTGGCTGGTCCTTTCTCCTCTCCTGGCTGCTGACCAATCGCCTGGAGAACCAGACCTGTTAACCTCCGCCTCTCTGCCTTGCTCCCTCTGTCACTGCTGAGCGTGACCCCGTGGGACAGCTTCTCAGGGCAGGCCTGAGCGTCTGCAAACAGGAAGGAGATGGGGAGGTGAGGGCCTGCTGGTGATTTAGAACAAAACCAACCCACTTTGAAAATCAGTTTTTAACTGCCTTAGCTCTCATTTGGTAAAGCATTTCTCAACAGAGTTTTCTTTATTGTGGCAATGAAATGTTTCTTCTGCCAGCATTAAAAAATCCTTTTAATTTGAGTGGTTTGCCTCTTTTTTCTTAAAAAAAAAAAAATCTGTGCTCACAATAATTTAAAAAAAAACCAAACAGAACCTTGATGCTTTGGACCTTCTTCAGATAGTCGGCTGGCAGGCTTATAAAAGGCTTTTTTAATTGTAAAATATGTCAGGAAGCAGAGAATGTTTTTATTCCCAATTCAAATTGTCTTCTTGAGAGAAAGCATGGTTTCCCAGATGACCTTTTACCTTCCACTTTCCCATTAACCCTCTGGCAGAAGCCTGGCCTCTGCTCGGTGCCGTCCCCCCCACCCCACCCTCCCCTTCTCCTCCCATTCCTCTTGCTCTCCTCCTGCTAACCTCACTGCCCTTCCTCTTCAGTTCTGGAAAGTTCTGCTAGTTTTCATTGTGACGTAACATGGCACTTGATAATATTACAGCTTAATCATTGAAAACAAAGATACAGTTTGCGTTCTGGGTGTGTGTGTGTGAATAACATTGTGGTCTCATAAGTGTGTCCCTCTCTCACTTAATTCTTTATATGAACTGAAAACTGAAATATGGGACAGAAGCAAATTTCACGTCTGGTAAGTGGATCCGTTCCCTAAGACTGGACTCCTCTCGCCTCTTCAGACTAAAATGAGGCAGCCTTTAAGAGAAATGCCAGGGGGGTTATTTGACACACACTTTCTTTTACATCCCCAGGTCATATTTGTTTTATAACTGGAAGATTGCACCATTACCCATTCACCGTTTCACAACCCCCACCTCCAACACTGCCTCCACACCCACTTCTGACCACCACCACTCTGTTCCTTGCATGTATGAGTTCAGTTTGTTTCTAGACTCTACATATAAGTGAGATCACACAGTATTTGCCTTTCTCTGTCTGACTTACCTCACTCAGCATAACTCCCTCAAAGTTCATCCGCGTTGTCACAAATAGCAGGATTTCCTTCTTTTCTATGGCTGAATAATATTCCATTGTATTACACAGCACATAGTCTTTATCCATTCACCCATTGGTGGACACTTTGATACACATTTTTGTATATTTTATCTTCATTCTATTTTTATCTTCTCTCCCTATCCACACACACACACATACACACAGAGGTCAGTCTGGGTCAAGGCTGGTATAAGCCAGTGTACCTCCTCCATCTCGCTCTTTCTCAGCTGAAGCAACCCATATGTTCCCGATGTTCAATTTGGTGAAGATCCAAGAGTCTCCAGACCAGCCCCTCATATAGCTCTAAGTAGCACCTTTTTGTGCATGTGTGAATTTAGATCATTGTCATACACTTCTCTCTGCCTTTGGTTCCCATTCTTGATTCTGAGTTCAAGTTTACAGACAACTGAGGATGGAGAGAAAGGGACCATGACAATGTTCATCTGCCCTGTGTAAGATGCTCATGAATGCGTTGGCTTTGTTGGAACCAAAAGCGAGTGGGGTTGAAAGCCAGGCAGGCTGCCATGTCGATGTGGACAGGGACCGTTTGCTCTGTGGGGCCAGTTTCATGAAAGGCAATGTGTGTGCTGACTGTTCTCTCTTCTACAGTCTACGTAATCAGGACCAGAAATACCCTAGGATGCAAACTCCCATGAAGCCTCATTAATTAAGAAAGGAATATTGGATGTTTGTTATCAGTTCAATGACATTGTGTTAAAGCTCGGCTTTGTACTATGTGCAGAAGACCGTTGGACAAGAGAATAGTGTACTCAAGAAAAAACATTCCTTTTTACTTAAGACCACATTTTAGGCAGATCAGAAACATCCTTTCTTTAACAAAGACTTCATAGAATTACAACAATTTTTCGTAATCATGGCATTACAAAAACCTTGGAGTAATAAAGTCAGAACTTTTTAAGCCCATGAATAATAGCAATAACAAGCCTTCCTAAGGACAGAGTTAACAAGTATTTATTTCAATATTCTTATTTGAGTCTCGCAATAATCTAATGGCAGAAGTTGTTGCCTCCATGTGCTAGTTGGGAGGTAAACCCTGCGGTCTCAGTGGTTTAGCGTGACAAAGGTTTCTCACTCAGGAAAAATCTGAGGGCAACTGAGCTACCCTCTCAATCTTGCACCTTCACCTAATTGAACATCGGGAACATATGGGTTGCTTCAGCTGAGAAAGAGAGAGATGGAGGAGGTACACTGGCTTATACCTGCCTTCACCCAGAGTGGCCCAAGGCCCACGCTCTCACATTGCATTGGCGTGACTTAGTCACATGGCCTCAGCCTCACTGCAAGGAGGTAGGGGAGCGTATCTGGAGAGCTCCGCCATTCTCTGCCACACACAATTTCAGAAATAAGAAAACTCTTAATAATAAATAATTTGTGCCCATTCACCCAGATATTAAAAGGAGAAGCCAAGTCCTTAACTCAGGTCACTTGACCCTAATTCCAATGAATTTACGCAATGCTAGTTCTTTACATAATCTCATCAGGTACATAATTTGTTAATTAAAATAGACCCCAATTTAATCCTTAGGGCACTGAGACAGTTGCATTTGTGCACATTGTGCATATAAGGAGGGACTGATTCTTCCTGTTATAAATATTGTGTGGAATCCTTGTTCATGATTATATTAGTACACGGATCACTTTGCAGGCTCGATCACTTTCCTTGACTCCCCACATAACCAGATCAGTGACGAGGCAGTGGTGGAGGGTAATATTTTTGAGCGAATTCCTTACCTTTTATTACTTTCATTCTCTTCATCTGTAACATAGAGATAACAATATCATGTAGACTTCTTAAAAGTATAAATATGATAATATGTATAAAATTCCTGGAAATAGTAAATAATAAGTGTCATTTTTTTCTTTTTATATCCCTTAAAAAGCAGTAAGTTCAAGTTCATGAAGCAAGGTATCTTGGATTTAGAGATTGACATGCAAATCAGCATTAATGCAAAGAAACTTCATCAGATATTGAAAAATATATAAACACAAATACTTAAATGATGGGAAAGAGCTGCCCAAGTCAGCAATAAAAAGCAATGTGAAAAAACCCAGAGATATAGCCCCTGGTGGGATTTGTGAAGTATAGGCTGAGCTATATCTCTTGGAGTTGGTAAGCGTAGGGCGCGATGGTCCATCTGGTACTGTTTGTGTCTGCATGGCCCCATGCTTCACAGGAAGACACAATGGGAGGATAAAATCTAATTGCAACAATGATAAACTTTCTACATGAAAGTCTAAAGCTGTTGTAGTTTGGACAAACCAGAGGACTCCCTGGGAAACATCAGAGCTGGGCTGGAGAAGGGTGGCAATGGAGCTTTGTGTGTGTTTGACTTGCAGGTCATTCCTCCCACTTCCCAAAGTCATTACCACTTGAGGATAAAAGCTCCTGGTTTTCTAGGGCAATGAAAACAGTGCCGGATGGCTAGCGCACTGTGGCAGAATATCCTCGTAACTGTATGAAGAATGTGCTTCTGACGTGTGGAATCCAGTGGAGAGATTCACACACTCCCAGAGTCCCCTGATTCGAACATTGTCAAAGTCCAAGTCTTGAGATTAATGCACATCCCCATTGCAAAGGGATTTCAACTTTAATCTTCCCTTTTTGGAAGAGTGAGGTCACCTTGGTGGGTTTTGTTACAAAGTGGACAGTGAAAACAGAATTGTGAGAATTGCATAGAAATTGGAATTTAGTGTCTCCCAGAATGACTTTTCATGGAGATTTCCATGAGCAGATCCCAAACGCCCTGCGTAATCTGTTCTGGGGTCTCCTGACTCTTTGGATTGGAGGCGTCTGGGATGTAGTCAAGGGGATTTTCTCAGGGAAGGGTGGTGTGGACTGGCTGCAAACTAGTGACTAGAAAACCAAGAGCAGGCAAAGTGCTAAAGACATAAATTGTGTTTTCTCTTCTTAAAACTTCCTCTTAGAGTTTTTAAAAACAATTTTTTAAAGTTTGGATTTTTGCTGAAGGCCAATCCTGAGCGTTCAGAATATGTGGGAAAAACAGCATTCTGTGAGCTAGGGTAGATTTGTTTTTATTTTTTATTTTGGTTCTCTAACGTTTTCTTCCAAGATGTCAAATGACAGCTGCATTTCCATTTTGCTTTTCAGTTTATTGGGCCCCGTCTTTTCCGGAGCCCTGTTCTAGGTTTTGGAAACAGAAGGTGCTCTGGTCTCATGGAGGTCACACCCTGGCACTCAGACAGGACAGTGTGGAATCCCTGTCCCATGTCTTTTTCAGTGGCCCACTGCCCTTTTTCACATCACTGATTGGTGGTCTCCTATGCTCATTCATTCATTTTTAAAAAACCTTTCCATCCATTTTACAGAAGGTACTAGAACTCAGTTAGTACTCCCAAGTAAATATCTTCTAAAATAACTGAAGAAAGAGGTCATAGTAGCTTTCCCAAAATCTCTGTGTTCCATGGAATACACCTTTCCGTCAATCTGTGGTTCCCATCTAGGGATGTTGGAACCTGGAGATGATGAAGGCTCACGGACAGTAACAAGCTCCCAATTTGTTGTTCTGAGGATCATGCTATTATGAGGAGTTTAAAATTTGGAAAGCGGCTTTGCAGAAAATAAAAATAACAATCAAAGTGGATACAAGCTATTGAAGATGGCTGAACTAGAATATATTCAAGTTATTAAACTTGCAGTGGGGAACTTGAGGGACCTCCTGCCCTTCCAAAGTTCCAATGTCCTTCTCTTCCAATGCGTTCCAAAGCCCAATAAAGAGAAAAACCCCACTGGCTAAGAAAAATATTGCCTAGCTGTGCTGTAATTCAAAGCAGATTTCTAAATCTTCCTTCTGAAAATTTCTGGAGTCTCAGAACTAAAGGAAAAACCACAGGCTGTGAGCATAGAATGATCCTGCCAGCATGAAGCCTGCGAATCCTGCACCTTTTAAACAAACTCTCTGTCAAGGCAAATACAATAGAAATCTAACCAACTTTCGGTGGCTTCCATCTCTCTGACCCTGTCTGTGACCAGGTGCCTATGCATTCTGTGGGTCTAAGAATGCTTCACGGAGCAGATCTATGGACAGAAGCTGAATCAAGTGATTGACTGAGCAGGACATAAGTTAATCCACACCCACTCCTCCTGCTTTTCTGGTACTTCTCATTCTTTGCTCACTTGGCAGGGAGTCATCTGTGGATTCTTCTCTTTCTTTGTTCCTAATATTCACTGGTTTCCAAAAGTTTTTGATTCCGTTGGCCAACATATCCTTTTCCCTGCTCTGTTTGCTCGCTTTATTTCTATTCCCTAATGTCCTGATCACTTCCCAAGACTTCATTCTCCTGAAGTGGCTTTTGTCAAGGTGACCAGTGATCCCCAGGCTGCTAAAACCCAAAGACACTGTTGGGTTTCAACCTTAGCCCTTCTCTCAGCCTGATTCAGTACAGCTGCCGGAGGGCACCCCCTCTCTGTGAAGGATTCTCACCCTTCAGCTGCTCTGGCGCCACCGTCTCCTGGCTCCTCCCTGCGAGTCGTGCCTCTGGGGCTCCACTGCTGATGCTTCCACCTCTGCCCAGCCTCTCGTGGACAGAACTCAGCAGCTCCATTTACTTAGAATCTTTGGAAACATCTTATACATACAAGCATTCAGCAGTTTGATCTTTCCTGGTTTACTGCCCTCTTATGCTAACTCCAATTAGTGATATCATTACTGCACTTGAATGGCCCAAATGATGAGGCTATAAAAATACATGTGGCTATGAGAGAAATATTCCTTTCAAAATTTCCATCTTCACATCCTCTTAGCTTGTTGTTAAGTTCTGATGCAAAAAATATTTTGGGGGAGGCAGTTATTCTCTACAGTTTATAAGTGATCTCATCCATTCTCAGAGCATTATATTATCCTTAAGGTGATGCATTCACTCAGCTGAACATTTTAAAACATAGACACAAAAAGTAAATGGGACTGTGTACCTTCACTCCCACATCCCCAGTGCTTCCTCAGGCTCAGTTACTTTGAAACACTTGTAATTTTCAACTCTGCAACTTCAATCGCTTTACCCACGATGCTCTAAATACTTACATCTGTAGTAACTGATTTGCTAGCTTTAGATATCACCTCTTAATGCCTCACTATGAAAGAAGAAGAATTAGCTTATTTATTATACTTCCCTCCAGATTTTTTGTTATTTTATTTATAGCCATTCTATTGCTTGCTTTTATAAAATAGTCACACCCCCTGTAGATCTGTCCCCAAGCTTAGATGGTAAGGCTTGCCTTTTCACTGCGACAGACAGGAAGTGATTGTGCCTACAGTTTCCCCACTCTCCCTTCTCTGTCTGCTTCTCTGAGATGTTTTGCTTTCTGCTTACTTCACTTCCCCTTTGATTCTTTTCCTTTTTCCTGCCTTCTTCTAGAGTGATCCCATTTCCCCTATTCCTCAGGTCCCTTTATTGATGTGAAAAGTTATACCTACACTTTATATTCTTTTCAGTGGTTACCCTTTAACATCTTAACATGCATACTTCCAGTTACCCAACATTCATCCATGTCTCTATCCCCTTCTGAAAGAAGGTAGGACCATAAAATGCTTTAACCCATCTCCTTTTTCCTGTCTTCCAGGATAACTATTGCTATTGTTATTCGATGTTTCGGTTAAACCTGGTTTTATAAGTCTCCCAAATAAATTATTTAGATCTACCGTATGTGAAAGCTATGGAGATGCCCTGTTCAGATGTCCCTTTGAACGAGAATTTATTGCCAGGAGTGGCGTTAGCTGACAACTTCTATTTGCTGCACCTTCAGGACCCACCACAGTGTATATGCTGAAGCCCTGCTCCCCACGGACTGCCCCTAGCCAAGGGCTCAGCTCAGGAGGAACCCTGGTGCCTGAAATGTGCCTGACAGGGGTCTGCTTTACCAGCTTACCCCAGACTTTCTCAGCGATACACTGCCCTCTCGAGCTGTCCCTCCTCATCCTTCACTCCCCTTCTCCTCTCACAGGTGTCAGACCTATGCCATGCTGGAAGGCTTTCCCCGACGCTCTCGCTTCCTCTTCTCTTTATTTTCACTGGAATTGCCCTGCAAAAAGCTCTTGCCCTTCCAATTCCATCATGGCGAATCTAAAGTTACGCCATTGTTTTCTAATCACTCCTTCATTCATCTGTGCTTCTGGTGCGCCTGCCGTTCGATTCAGCCTAGGTGTTTTCTTAGAGGATCACCTCATAATCCCTAGTTTGACCTACAAGACCCTGTATGCCCGGGTATCTCCTTACCAGCCCATCCTCATCCCACACCTCCACCAACACATATGTTGGCCTCCTTTTAGCTTTTCAAATAATCTAAGCGTTCTCCTTCTTTGGGGCTTTTCTGTCCTGGTTCCTCTGCCTGGGAGTTTCTTCTCCCATCCTTTGCAGTGCTAACTTTTCTCATCTTTACGTCTCAGCTGAAATGTCACCCCTTCAAAGATGCCTTTCCCTGACTACATCTCCCCCTCCTAACTCTTTATTCTCTAATACGGCAGGTATGTTATTTCTGATATCCTTTTTTGTAATTATGTACTTGTCTACTTTCCATTACGGAGCAAGCAGCAATTACGTCTGTTTCATTCACCACTGTAGACGTAGCGTAAGGCCTGGAACAAAACTGATGCTTAATAAATAGTTATTTAGTGAGTCAATACCCACTCCTTTCATTTTCACTGTCATCATTCTTACCCCTTGTCTGAATTATTGCTCTAGGGTCCTCAACAGTCTTACTGTTCACCAACCTGGATTAATTTTCCTGAAGTGTAGCACTGTCAATGTGTATTTCTGCTAAAAAAGACATCAAGGACTCCCTACTGCTGACACTGAGACCAGCCCGCCTGGTGCCCTGGGACTGCGCCAGCATCCATCCCTCTTTGCAGCCTCGTCTCCCTACATTAGCTCCACCTGGAGTCAAGCTGGACCATCACTTGTCACCTAGCACATTCTGGGCTTTCCTAGCTCCGTGCCTGGGCTAATCTAGATCCAACCCTAGAGTGTTTCTCCACTTCCTTCCTCCCTCTCTCTACCTTTTAAGGCTGAAATCTACCAGGACCTTCCCAATACAAACTCTTCCTCATCCTCCCAATTGAACGTGTGGCCCCTGCTCCCAAATCTCCTAGCACATAGTTTGATGCTGAGCGCCTGCCGACACTTTCTTTGTGTTACAACGATTGTTTATTTATCTTACTTTCATTTACCAGAGTCCAAGATCTTTCATGGCAGGGACTCTTATACATCTTTGTGTCCTCTAAGTGCTGAGCACAATACTTTCCTATTAATACGTTTTTGTTTTTTAAACTTTTATTTTATTTATGAGTAATTGTTTAATATGAATATGGATACAACTTCATTTTTATGACTATAAATTAATACATATGTATTATAGAGGGAAGATTAAAAAAATACAGAGAATAAGGAATAAAATCAACTGCAATGCATCACTTTCCAATCATTATTTCTTAGGATTCTGTTGTATATATCTTTATCCTTTTTTTCTATAATTTATATACATACTAGCAGAGATCATAATAAATATATAATGTTGTGTTTTGGAGGGTTCAAGTTTCAGTAGGCATGTTGTGGAGGTTTAGTTTAAATCTTTTCTCCTAGGAAATATGCAAACAATAGGAGAACTAAACAAACAAAAACTCAAAATAGATTTAAGCATAGATAAGCCACAAAGGAAACAAGAAAGTTTCAGGTTTTCACAAGAAGTGAACACGAAGCCTAATGTCAGTTTTGCACATAACACCAGAGCATCCAAAGGGCTGGAAGGGCGGAAGTTCTCTGAGGGGGCAAGTAGACTTTCTCTCAGAACAAGAGGGGAGGGCTCCACCCTGAGAGAAGGAGATGGAACAGGGCAGGTGTCCAGGGGAGGCAGGGAGGAAGGTACAGCACATGCCCTGGGAGCCCCAAGGTAGCAATTCTTAGAAAGCTGTAGCAAAATACGACTTCCAGAATGGTGTGACAGACAAGGGCAGTGAAGTGATGTTGAGAGCCCAGGACCAGTGGTACAAACCCTTCTGAAGGAGGCTGAGCCCTAGACATTGTGCTGTAGCATGTTTGATTCTTTTAAACTGCACCATAGGCGATGTGCATGGTAATTGCTGAGATCATTTGAATAATCTGCAGCTCTGGATGTTACATGTAACTTCAGAGAGGGTTTCCTTTTGCTTTTGTCAAGCATTTTGGTTACAGGTAACTCATATTAATTCCATTCAAGAGTAAGCTGATTTGGAAAGAGAAAGGAAAATAGCATATATCACTCATATGTGGAATCTGAAAAAAAAAAAAAGAAGACAAATGAACTTAAATATAAAACAGAAACAGACTCACAGCACAGACACAGAATATAAACTTGTATTTGCCAGGAGGGAGGAGGGTAGGAAGGGACAGACTGAGAGTTTGAGATTTATAGACACTGACAGTTATATATAGATTAGATAAACAAGTTTATACTGTATAGCACAGGGAAATATATTCAAGATCTTGTAGTAGCTCACGGTGAAAAAGAATATGAAAATGAATATATGTATATTCACTTATAACTGAAAGATTGTGCTGTACACTGGAAACTGACACAACATTGTAAACTGACTATAACTCAATTCAAAAAAAAAAAAAGATTAAGCTGATTTGAAACTGGGTTTTAGTCTTTGAGATGTCTGGTCAGTGTATGACTCATCCTCATTTTTAGACTCTTTCTCCTTGGTTGGCCTTTGTGTTAGTTTCCTAAAGTTGCCATTAAAAATGACCACAGAGTTGGCTTAAAACAACAGAAATGGATTCCCTTGCAGTTCTGGAGGGCAGAAGTTCAAAATCCAGGTGTCAGCAGAGCTGTGCTCCCTCTGAAGTCTCTGGGAAGAAGTCTTTGCCTCTTCCTAGCTCCCGGTCATCTCAGCAGTCCTCCGTGTCCTTTGACCTGTAGCTGCGTCCCTCCAGTCTCTGCCTCCGTTGTCACACGGTCCACTTCCATGTGTGTGTGTCTTCACATCTCTTCTCTTTTCTTATAAGGACACCAGCTGTATTGAATTCAGGAACCACCCTACTCCAGGATGACCTCATCATAACCGATTATATCTGCGAAGACTCTATTTCCAAATAAGTTTACATTCTGAGGTTCCAGGTGGATGTGAATTTTTAGGGCCACTTATTCAATCGGGTACAACCTTGAGCTCCAGTTTTGTCCCTCTAGCTCAGGGAGAGTTCTGAAATCTCTGCTCAGGTTCTCTCTTGTTTTTCTAGTCATTACTTCAAAATGCCTGGAGGGCAGTGTTTCCTTTCTTAAGGTTTTTGTTTGTTTTTGGTAGTTGTTTGTGCATTTTAGTTTTGTATTTTGGGTGTGAAATGTTGATTTGATACTAGCTTCCCTATCATAGCCCGAGGTGGATGTTCATTATAGTATTTTGATTTAAATATTTTGCCCTAATTTCTGTTGCTCTTTAATCCTTTCTGAGAATTTAAATTCTGTTTGGTATTTTTTCCACTAGCAATTTTCTTGAGAATTCCATTTGGTATGAGTTTTCTAGTGACAAATTCAATTTTTTTTAAACTGAAAATATGATTATTTTGCCTTTGTTATTGAAGGATATTTTTGCCGGATATTGAATTCTGTACTGATGACTTTTTTTTCTGTCATCACTTAGAAAATGTTGTTCTATTCTCTTCTGGCCTCCATAGTTTCTGATGAGAAGTCAGCCAACAACCGAACTGCTGTTCCCCTGTATAAAATGTGTCAGTTTTCTTTTTTCTTTTTCTGCTTTCCAGACGTACTCATTATACTTGGCTTCTGATTCTGACTCGGATGTGTGGCTATCCTTCTTGGTGTTCATAGAGCAAGCTGAGTCTCTACGTTTATGTATCTCATCAAATTTGGCAAATGTTTGGTCATGACTTCTTCAAATAATTTCTCCCCACTTTTTCTTTCTCTTCTTTCTGGGACTCTAGTTGCATGTGTGTTCTACAACTTGATGTTATTTAACAGATCCCAGGAGCTCTATTCTTTTTTCCTCATTTTTTTCCCCCTTCTTCTCTGTGTAAGAATTGGGTTAGGAATCCAAGAAAGACTCAAGAAATACTTCAACTGCAAATGGGAAACAGAATGTGTCCTAGAGGAATGAGCAAACATACACGCGCAGCAATAAGAAAAAAAAAAAGATATATGAGGAGGGATGGGTCTTCCCAATTGCCTATTGAATGTCCTGATTTCCCAGGGAAAATATTTATTCTACTTGACCAAAACATGAAATAACATGCAACCAATAGCACATTAAACAGTTCTGTAAAATATGCAAGCCAGCCATAGTTCAGGGTGCTCCGTGAGAGTGTAAATGAAGATTTTGTTCATCACCACAAAAATTAAGGGGAAGATTCTGATTTCCATCTTATGGAGACACCTAATGGCACAGCATCTGTTTGTGGGTACTTCCCACTCTCCTCCCCTTTCTATTTAAATTGTGATACACTTTTTCAGGCGGGAAGATTTCAGATAGTGCTGTGTTCATTTGGAGAAAACTACAGTGAGGAATGAGAGATGGGGGGACGTCTGGAGAGTATGCATTGTTACAGAGTCCATGGAAAAACCAAAGGGAAGTAAATTAGGGGGTTCCCGTGTCTTGTCACCCAGAACAGAGGTAAAAACAAAATTGAAAGATGATAACATTTCTGTAGAAGTCAAAATTTTGTTATCTCAAAATTTTATCTATATGCAATTGTGTGATTAGAAAATTTTTTGTAAGTCATGTTTCATTATGGCTCTGTTAATGTGTATTTGGTTAAAGGCAGAGTATCAATGCTTTAAAATATTTGAAGGCAATGTTTGAATGACTGTAATAATATTTGCACATAAACATTCACCTACATATGATTAACAAGATCACTTGAATACACAAAAACATTTATCTCAAGGGGAAAATGGTACTATAAATGTTTGAACCTTTTCTTGGTAAAAATATTAATTTTTAATTTAGTAGAATAATTTGGTCATGGGATATAACTAAACAAATCTGCTCTCTATCTCCAATCCATCAATGCTCCATTTAAATTTAAGAATTTCAAGATAAACTAATCAGGAGCAGGTTTTTCTCAAATCAAGCCAACCATCAAACTCCTTTGAAAAACACGTCTCCCTCTCTGCTTTGGGAATCATCATTGACCTTCCATTTTTTGCTTCACTTGTGGACAAATGAAAGCCCATGAGGGGGCAGGGAAGCCTGTGGTAAGACCATCTCCCTGACCTGCAAGTGGGGTTGTGATCTCTGGAGATGGTGCTCAGCTCTGGACAGCGGCTCTGATCCCACACCTTGGAGCCTGACTGCGGAAGCGGGACGTGGGTGGAAGGGGATCCAACAGGAGAGGAATTTAGGTCCCCTGAGATCTCATGAAGAGGATCTCTCACATTACCTTCTTAGCTTCTTGTTGGCCTGAAGTAGGGAGAGGCATGGGCGCAGGCAGCACTAGGGTTGGGGTGTTGATGCAGACATGGACCATGAAGCTCTCGCTGAGTCTCTGGTTGGTGGCTCTTGTCCAGTCCCCTGGCTGCAGTGCTCAGATGTTGAGGTGTCCTGGCCATGTAGCCTCCTTGGCTCACTCAAGGGTCAACAGCCCCCTTCTTGGCACTCTAGTTCTCTTGCCTTTTCATCTCTTTCAGCTTCCTTTTAACATTTCCTTTCTCAACTCCCAGACCTCAGGTCCTCTCTTTCTTGCTCAATCTCTGGAATCTCAGGAAAGAATCTAATGTGAGACATTTATTTTTGTTTTGTTTTGTTAAGATCTATTTTAAGACTTAGCTCTCACAGTGGAATGAAAATCTTTGTTTGCTATTAACCAATCCAGATAGGAGGAATTTAGGGGAAAGAAGAATTTCCTCTCATCTATTTAGGAGATAGGCTGACCTTAGACCAAGGATGTAGTATAACAAGTTTATATATGAGTTACAAATCCCTAGAATGTAATCTTCTGAAATGCTGGATGAGCTGAGTTGGTGATTAATTGGAGCCTTCCTGTGCAAGACAGAAAATCTCCACACAGTCTTTCCTGATGACCAGTTTCTCTGTCTTATTCTCTTCTCTCTTTATTTTTTAATGGAGGCACTGGGGTTTGAACCCAGAACCTCGTGTGTGCTAAGCACTTGCTCTCTCTCTGAGCTATACCCTCCCATCAAGTCTTATTCTTCTAGTAGGATAGACACTCCTTGCTCAGAAGCTGCATCAACATTTTGCTTAGGAAATTCAATCTCTTAATGCCATTTCCAAGGAATGTTCGTTGACTGAGGCTGACTCACCATCCTACATTGGATAACGGGCTGTCACGTCTTATTACATCAGCCTTGGAAGTGTTCTTTCAGGTATTTGTACCAGTTCATTAATCCTGCTCCAACTGTCTACTGGAACTGCAATCTCAGCTTACTCTCAATTATGGACATTCATTCATTCATTCAGTCAAGCATTCAATATTTATTGGGTGCCAACTTGTCACCGTGCTAAACTCTGGAGGTCCTAAGATGAGTAAAACTGCAGAATTTTATGATTCTTAGATATCATCTAGACCAAAGCAAGAAAATCAGGATAAAATACCCCATAATGCATGAACAATGGCCTCCGTGCTCAAGGGACGTGAGAAGCCAAGAATAACTGTGTGCCAATTTCATAGACTCAGAGATGTTTATAGCCTCCAAATGCTACGGAGAGTCTGTTGTCGTTTCATGCTTTGCAGTGTTTGTGTTACAGTTAACAAGGTCAGCCTTGCTGGGAAATAAACAAGCAAAACAGGTGATCTCAGGAGCCAAGGGAAAGTGCACTTTTCCTGCCTCCCCCAGCCGCCCTCATCCTTGCTTACTGATGTCTAGGATTCCATTAATGGGAACCGAGGTCATTCCATATTTTAGGGATGTTTAAAAATCTCAGTTACTCCAGAGAGATAACATAGATTTAAATCTAAAAGGAGTGCTAATAACTGAAAGCTTTCCCCTTTAGGAAAAGAGAGAGAAGGGAAGGGATGGAGGGCACTGGTAATTTGACTTCGAAAGGAAAAATTTTTCTAAGCAGCCACAGTTTTGTTCAAGCGCTACCAGCCTGTTAAAAAGAATTACAGTAAAACTTGTCTTAATATTGCTAAATGCAGATTTTTACATACTTAAAATCCCCAGAGAGTGGTTCGTTAGCATCATGGGCTAATGCTTATGCTGAGCATCAAGGGAAAGCTTCAGAAAATATAAACATTCTGCTTAACATATATATGGTTTTGAATATTCGCAGTGCCCTGCAGTGGAAGTTTGTACTGGGTTTTAAATGCTTTTCTATAGTACCCGTTTAGGGACAAGTGGAAGACAGTCTTATTTTCCCTTGATGTTTGTGAAACACAGGCTTTCTTCCCTAGAATGCTCCTATTCCCAGAAACTGTGCACGTTTCACACACACACACACACACACGCACGCGTGCACACACACACACGCACACAGAGTGAAGAAGCAATAATTTAGAATTTCTGAACATCTTCATTTAGGCTATATTCTTTCAAAATAGTGAAATGTATTACACATCCTTTTTAATGAAGGCAAAGCAAACACTCTAAAAGATGTAACATCTGTGGGAAATATAATCTAAATTGAAAACTTGTGCAGACATAAGAAGCAAGAGAGTAAATATGGGGACAAGAAATATGGCAAGATGTTAATGCTAAAAGTAGTTTTTTTTTTTTAAACATCATTCATAATAGAAAGTGCATAGATGAAATAAATTTTCTGGAGCAAAAAAAAAAAAAATCAATAAAACTCCAGCCCTAATCTTATCTGAAGATTGACAGCAGTGCTAATTTGCTTTAGGCATAATTAATCTTAGAATATATTACCACTGAGTTTCCAGATCTTAAAAGATGGAAAGGCCATTTGCACTGACAGTCTGAGGATTTATACTTTCTTTCAGAAACAGTAATTCTTTTTTGGTTTTGTTTTGATTTTTATTGCAGTATAGTCAGTTTACAACGTTGTGTCAATTTCTGGTGTACAGCATACTGTTTCAGTCATACATGAACATACATATATTCATTTTCACATTTTTTTCTTTATAAGTTATTACAAGATATTGGATATAGTTCCCTGGGCTATACGATAGGACCTTGCTGTTCATCTATTTTATATATAGTAGTGTATATCTGCAAATCCCACTCCCAGTTTATCCCTTCCCTCCCCCTTTGCCCTCTGGTAAACCATAAGTTTGCTCTCTATGTGAGTCAGGAACAGTAATTCTTACCTAAAGAACTAAAGTCATTAATCCCTTACAAGGGAATAAGAACCACCTATTTCTTTACCACATTAAATACCAAAAGGAGGTTTTGTGTGATTTACCTGATAAAATGCAGTCTTCTAAGTAACCAGTTTCACCCAACCCCTTTGGTAAGAGAACCTCTGTTTGGTACAGGAAAGAGAAAACCAATCTGTGGACAGGTTTGCTTACCTAGCAAAACAGAGGTGTTGTGAAGATCAAGAGAGATACAAGCTGAAGAATTTATCAAAAAATGATAAAGCACAGAAAGTACGAGGTGAATGATGCTGCCTGATAAGCTGCGCCCAGCTGCAAGGCAGTGTAGCATTGCACATTGCATGAGCCTTGGGGGCCAGTGCAGGGGGTACGTGTCCTTAGTTCTGGCTGCTGTGACACGATACCTTAGGCAGGGTGCCTTAAACAACAGACACGTACTTCACTCAGTTCTGGAGGCTGAAAGTCCAAGATGGCGGTGCCAACGTGTTTGGGGTCTGGTGAGAGCCCTCTTCCTTATTGTGTCCTCACAAGGCCTTCCTTGGGATCATTCTGTCTCTGTCTCTCCCCTGCCCTGCCTTTCCAGCACCTTCTCTCTGAGTAGAAAGAGATTAGTGCTTCTTCTCTTTATAAGGGCACTAGTCCCATCATGAGAGCCCCACCCTCATGACCTCATCTAACCCTAATTACCTCCCAAAGACCCCACCTCCAAACACCATCACCTTGGGGGATAGGGCCTCAACATATGCATTTTCTAAGGACATAAGCTTTCAGGCCACAGCAGTGGGCAAATGAGGCAGCCACTGGTGTGGCATAATTTCAGAAGTGCCATGAACTCTACCCACTTCTTCAACAACAGAACCACTGCTGCGGACTGAGATATGGGCCCCAGAAAACTGCTGAAAGGCATTCCCTACAAGGTCGAGGTAACAAATTAACATACTTTATTAGGTTAACCAACTGTCACCTGCTGAGAAAGAAAGCCAAGCTGTGAGGGAAGGAAGCACAGGGCAGAGAGATTTTGAAGGCACGAGTGTGAGGGTAGGATGGAAAGTTCTAGACCCAGTTCATTGTGGGCAGGATATGAACTTGGCAATGACACGATGGGAGGTCCTGTAATTGAGGAACAGCACCAGGCACCGTGTCACTGGTGGGGCAAAGAAGACAGAGGAGAGGGAGTCTGATGGAAAGTGAGGGGCACGTCTGAGATGTTATGTTACCCGTGACCCAGTGTGACTGTGGCCGCCTGACCTCGGTTCACTTATCTCTGAACGTGTCCATTCTTCTCACAAGTGCACCTTTGTTTTCTGCCCAGCACACAAACATCACGACCCGCGTCTGAGAATGTTGGGAATTTTATTAGGTCCATAAAGTTTTAGCTGTGGTCTACTTCACCAAGGCCAAAGTAAATAAATAGAGAGAGTGTAAGGGTAACAGCTTTTTTTTTTTTTTAAACCTGGCTTAAAGAAAGAAAAACTACTGAAACACTAAAATAACTTTGTCACAGTGGCTTTAGAAGGGATTTCTTCTTACCAACCAAGGATTCTGTAGCATGCACGCTAAGAGACAGCAGTCAAAAGGCAGCCAACAAATTCTTTTCAGATTTCTCTGAGAGTATTCTGTTCTGTGGTGTTAGGTTAAGAGGTTAAAATGATTGACAACCGATTGGCCACAGGCCTAGAGCTAACTGGGCGAAAAAGGCAAAATGTCTAGGCTTTTAAGAGTTGAGCTTTGTGGGCAAATATCAATGATAGAATTAATTACTATTTATAATGAGATAAACTTCGTAACGGTCTTTTCTCTACTTTTCTAAGGTTCAAAATCTGTATCGTTCAAATCTCTCTAGCTAACATCATTGGTGTGTCATCATAGTCATATTTATTACGATCACTATTAAATATAACAATGTTTTGAGTGTTTACTACGTGCAAGTCATGGGTCTAAGAACTTGCAAGGCATCAACCACCTTCCTTCTCACTATGTGAAGTAGTTTCTGGATACTGAAGTATCTTCCAAAGAGCAGAAAACTGAGACGTAGATCAGGTACGTAAATCACCTTGGATCACGCAGTTTGCAAGTTGAGAATATGGGCTGTATAAAGTATATATTTAGCTCTCAGCTTTTAAGTTCATGAAAAAGTTAGAAGGGAATTTCTAGCTACCCTCTTGCTCAGTGTGCCTTTCACTATTGTCACTGTTGTCCATAACATTTTTGGGTGCTCAGTAGGTGTGTTAGGAATGCAGTTAATCAGTAGGGGAACATTACGGAAACATCAACCTCATGGAAAACCCATCATGTTGAGTGGAAATAGCAAGATTCAGAACATAATTAGAATAATCAGAATAGCAAGATTCAGAATATAATTCTCCCCATTTGAAACATAAGTATTCATTCATAAAATACCATAGAGCGTTTTTGCAATATATGAATGTTTGTAAAAGACACAGCCTCCCAAGAGTGCATCCTCTTGGTCCAAGGAGTGGGATAAGGGATCGGGTGGTGGTGAGAGTCTGGAAGCAGAAATGGGGACGGTTTTTGAATCTGAGTGATATGACTATTATTCTTTGTATTTTTGTATTTCTTAAATTTCTAAAAATCTGATAAAAATGAATATTTATTGAAGACACTTGTTGCTGAGCTGACAAAGCCTTCATTTTAGCTGGGAGTCAGGATGTGCAGATCAAGAGGAGGCTAAAAGGATGGGGTGTAAATCAGGACCGAGGTGGGTACGACTTGTGGGGCTTCAGACGAGAGATGATTCAAGGGCAGGAGACCTGGGAAAAGCTTCATGGGGGAGGAGAAATGTGAGCTGAGCCTGGGAGGGCTAGCCTAGTAAGTTAGGAGATGGGGATGCCAGACAGGGAGCTGGCCAGAACCCCAGTGAGGTGGACCACTAAGGGTCACATTCACAAGAACACCAAAGGGCTGAATGAGACAGTGTAAGCAGAACATCTAGTCTGACCCGGTGCATTAAAGATCCATTTAATTAAGGCAACACTGTACCACAAAAGAGGCATTACCCAGCCTCTATGTCGAGGTCTACTTAGTTCCCATGATTCCCATGTCTGTGTCTATTTATTTCCCATGATTCCTGTGTCAACCTCTACTTAGTTCCCATGATTCCCGTGTCTGTGTCTATTTATTTCCCATGAATCCTGTGTCAACCTCTACTTAGTTCCCATGATTCCCGTGTCTGTGTCTATTTATTTCCCATGATTCCTATGTCAACCTCTACTTAGTTCCCATGATTCCTATGTCGATGTCTACTTAGTTCCCACAATTCCTGGGTCCATTTCTATTTATTTCCCACGATTCCCTGTCAATGTCTACTTAGTTCCCTTGATTCCCATGTCACCATCTACTTAGTTCCCATGATTCTCCTATCCACGTCTGTTTATTTCTCATGATTCCCCTGTCAACATCTACTTAGTTCCCATGATTCCTGTGTCAATGTTTACTTAGTTCCCACAATGCCTCGGTCCATTTCTATTTATTTCCTATGATTCACATGTCAACGTCTACCTACTTCCCATGATTCCCCTGTTGATGTACCTATGATTCCTGTGCTCATGTCTGCTTAGTTCCCATGATTCCCATGGAGCATCACTGACAGTCCCACTGAAGGGCATTTCCTACCTTTACTGGGGAACCTCAGAGGATCAATCAGAGTTCAAGGAGTCATTTTATTTATGAAGGCAAACTCCCAGTTTAAGACCCACAGCAAAAAGGGCCACCATATCTTTCTAGAATATCATCTCTTTGTTTTACACCCAAAGCTAGCCCAGAAGTGGTATGAGAAAGATCACTCCATGGAACTGAAAAAAATCATTTTCATTTTTCCCTGACACATTGAATTCCAGCTGCATGCTCTCAAAACCCACCAGGGTAGTGAAGATGTACACAGACCCAAAGTACGTGGGCTTGTCCCAAGTGCTGGGGGCAGAAGTACGAGTCCCGTGGTGGGTAGAGGTAAAGTCATCCGAGAGTGGAGGGAAGGAAGATTAGAGCTTTGCTGAGAGGTCTTTGCCAACATGAATTCCTGATGGTTCCTTGGATTTCCAGGCGGGCTGGTGGCTGGTTTCCCAGCTGCGGTGGCATACTTTTGCTGAGTTAGCTGAGGAGCTTATCAGAACTCAGACTGAAGAACTCTCCCCGGCCTGTTCACATGGTACAATCATGTGGGGCGTTCACCACAAGCCCCCTGAGAAAGGAAGTAGACGTCTTCATGGCTGTCTTCTGGGTGTCCCGGCTGGAGGAGGAGGAAGTGACATAAAATCCAGCTCTTCCCCTCACCCAACCCCAGGCCAGCCACACACACCCTAAGTGTCCCCCAGTCCCAGTGCTCAGTCCTCACAGTCTGGATATTTCCTTTTTAGGTTGGATGTGGCAGGGGATAGACTGGGACAGGAATGACCCCTGTGGGACCACCACTGATGTTTCTGGGTGGTGTCCATTCGGTGGTTGGCCCATTTCCTCGCAGGGAGGTCAGTGGAGCTGAAGTGGATCTCAGGACATCCCCCAGACAATGTGCGGCCCATAGGACGGCAGTGCCCCCAGAGCAGGCCTCAGTGCCTCTGTATAAAGTGCTCCCCCGCCCCTTTGCTCCCATGCTGTGCAGGAGGGTCAGCTTTCGCTGTTCCTGCTCCCCCAAGGCTGTCCTATCAGAAGTAGCATCCCGTCTCGCATTGATTTATTGAGTGGCAGTCGATGGGTGTGGGGGCGGGGGATTTAATTTTTATTCTCTCAACTGCTTTGTCTCATTCAGAAAAGCAAATTTACCAACACTAATGCATGAAAACATTTGTTTATGGTCACTTGTCTCAAAGTCCATATATTTCCACACCTAAACGTATCCAGGACGGGAACCTAAATCTATTAGTGTCACTTTGACTTCTGTTTCATCCAAGATGAGATAATCAAATACAACCCTTTAGAAGACTCCCGTGTACATCCTGCCAGTAGCTCATTTCATAGTTTTGTGTGCTCCTTATTGCGATCGCCCAGCTGAGAGGGCTCCTAAAATAAAAGCTACAGGGTGATCCGATACTCAGTCCAGCAGAATAACTTGGATATGGGCAATGGAAGAGAAGCAGAGAGCCCCCTTCATCCTTTCTCACAGCCCTGAGGCTGCAGGATTTAAGGCGAATTTAAGTTTCGGAGGGGAACAATCTTGAGTCCTTTGACTCTTACTGGCAGTATAGACAAATGTTGAAAACATGTGGATTCTGGAGCCAGACTTCCTGCCTAAAATTTTGCTTCCGATACTTACTGATGAGGTAACCCTCTTCTTTCACTCCTTCATCTGTAAAATGCATGTCACTGGGGATCCGTAGAAGTACACAGACTTGGTGAGCAGGGTGGTTGATGAGAGACCAGCAGCTGTAAAAGGGAGAGGGAGGAAGGGTACCGGGCGGAGGGGAAATTCAAACAGTGACGCAGACCTGACAAGATGGGCGTGAAGCCAGCTGGGAGCCCTGCAGGCAGTTATCCCTGGGCAGGGAAGGGGTCTGGCCTCGCACCCCACCCGCGCCCCTGACACAGGCTGCCTGCGGGAAGAGAGGGACTGGGTCAGGACTGCTCTGCAGCTGAGATGGACCCTGAGGCAGCTGGAGGCTGTCTGCTGACCACGCTTCCCCTCGCTGAAGAGGGATCTTGGTGACTCAGTATCTCCATGTCTATCAAAACGTGGGTAATACTACTATGCCCCTCATGGGGCTGTGATGAGGATTAAGTGAGTTATTATATGAAATGGCCTTAGAAGAGTGTTTGCTGCTCTTCTTGTGTGGTGTGTGTGTGCTTCTGTGGAGAATCTTGGAGGATGGTTTATGATGGAAGGAACGAATGTGGGTGCTTCTGCATCTCTCTGTCATTGCAGCCCCCCCTTGCTTGAGATCCATGGGTTATTTTATGCGTTACTTTATTAGGTAATTCGATGGTCTTGATCTCGTCTTCTGGACATTGTAGGTGTTACAAAACCTTCGAATTGCCCTGGGCAGTCATAATTTAAAACTTGGCCTGTTTCTCCTATCAGATGATAAAATATAAACAATTTGGAGCAAAAAGAGCAAACGGAGGATGTGACTCAGGGTGGATCCCAAGGGAAGGCTGAGCAAATGTTAAAGGGAGCCCACAAACCACTGTGTGGAGAGTCCGAGATCCAGACTCCAGGCGGGCAGGGGCCTCTGCAGGGTGTCCTCAGTCTAGTAGTGTAGGGTTTGGGGAGACCAGAAGGCCCAGCCTAACTCTCTAGACTGCCTGGCTTCTGAAATTCCAGACGCCGGTCCCAGTCCCATCCGGGCTGGTTTCAAGTGCTATAAGCCTTGGAAGCAAAAACTTTTTGCTCTTTCATAGAGTCTTGGGTTAATTTTCAGACTGAATTGGGTACCAGATAGGTCACTCGAAGAACAGAGGAGAAAATGTTTGCCTCCTGAGAAGGAGTGATTGGGGTGAGGAAATACTCATTGAAAGAATGAATCGAGGACCCAAAGCCCTCACTTCTAAGGAGCTCACAGTTTAAAGAAAAAAGGTAACACAGACTCTGGGAAAAATATATGGAAATGTATACATAAAAGTCTGAACTTACTGTGAAAGCCGAGGGTTCTGCCTCATTGCTGGGCGAGTTACAGAAGGTATTATGGGGAGAGGGGTCTGGGAAGAAAGGAGCGAAGGAAACATTCTGAAGACTGAAGGAGGGGAGGGGATCAAGGCTGTTCTAAGAGAGGGCTCCCTTGAGAATACGGGTCTGAGTGTTCCTTGCACACAGACATGGTCTCTTTCGCTCTGTTATTCCCAGGACCTTGCACTGAAGCTGGCAGACAGTAGGTCTCAAAAGCTGTTGGTTGAACTGAGGGTAATTAACCAGGCTGCTGTGTTGAGGGTGGGTCGGAGTGGATGGGAGCAGAGGCAGAGAGTGAAGGTATGGCCGGGACCAAGGGACAGGATTCATCCTAGTAGGCACCGGGGGTGGACAAAGCAAGTCTGAAATGTGTGGTAGGTCTGTGTTTCCCAGGCAGGGTCTACAGGCACATTCCCAGGGTCAGCGAGTCCTTTCTTAAGAATGTGAAAACGCTGCCTTTCTTTTCTAATCAACTGGATGACCACACGACAAGTGAACGCTGCTGTGGGATTTAGCTGTTGTGTTGTCTTTGTATCCGTGGTTGACTGTGGGCACCGTGTAATTACCAAAATGATAGTGTTTCACTTTTAGATATGCTGCTAAGTATGTCTGGCTGCTATTAGGCTGGCCGCTTCTAATGTCAAAATCACAATAACCCTTCCTCACCTGTCGCTGTTCAGTAGAGGGTTGTTCATCCAGGACCCCAAACACCGGATGTGCCCAAAGAACAAAATCATCCTAAATGATTTTCAAATAATTGTAACAACAACAACAACAATCTTCATGGTGATAAAGAATGATTAGCTCTAGGGTATTTGCTTTAGTGAATAGACTGGAAATTCAGAGGTGGCTGGGGCAGCAAGGTTGTGCAAATGACCATAAGTGGTCTCTGTGGAATCACAAGAGTCTCTCTCTCTCTCTGTCTCCCCTGCCAGTAAGATGGAGTTGTGATAATTCTGGATTTTCATGGTTTACCAGGTAACCCCTAAATCAAAGTATTAAATTTAAAGCATTAAATTGAAATTTGACAAATATATTTTAGGAATCCCATTTCTTAACCTAAACCCTGCAAAGAAAAAACAAGAGTATGTACTTTCATAAAATACTGGGGTGGGGCGAGTGTTTTTCCACGCTAGTGAGCTTCTGGAGTTAAGACTCTTGAAATAGTGGAAGTCCTGATGAAGTCATTAAAAAAAAAAAAGATCCAGACAGTGGATATTAACTTATTATAATCAGATCCAAAGACAAAAATTACTTGTTGGCACTGATATTTGCACTCCAAAGGAACTTTCGTAGAGCAAAATTTGGGTCTCTTAAACTATGTACTATGGTGGCATGTTGATTTGGTACGCAAGGAAATGGACCAGTGTGGCGGAGTAATGTACTGTTTAATGGCTGAGGGATAATAAGAAGAGAAAAAAAATGGGTTTAATATGTGTACGAGGCAGCTGTGCCAGCGATGTCCCAGCTCACCCTGCAGAGATGTCCGCAGCTGCCGAAGTAGAGAAAAGAGCTTGCTGGATTGGGTTGATAGATGGGAAACAGTAGCACAGAGCTGCTGGACTCACATGACGCTGCCCAGTAGCAGGTGGTCCCAGATTGTCACATGGCAAATCGAGCCGTGGCATGGTCACGACTAGTTGCTGATATACTGTAACGTAATCCTGGAGGGCAGGCATTTTTGGTTGTGTTTCCTGCACCTCTGACAGTGCCCGGCACACCATAGACACTCACTAAAAACCTTTTGGAATGATTATATTTGAATTGTATTGGTCTTCCACTTATGTTGTCTTTAATTTGTAAATTTTGTTTCCTTGTGGAATCCAAAACTTTATGCTTAAGAACTTTGAACCGAGTTCTATGTTGCATGTCTTTCAATAAGATTAAAAATACTATTATTATATTCATATTTATAGATGTCTCTGCCTTGCTGCAGTTTGTCCAACACTGTAACGTTGTGCATGCGTCCCAGGAGAAGGGAAGCAGAAATTGGAACAAAGGAAAGAGAGAAGAAGAAAGATTAAAGATGAAGCCAAGCGTGTGAACCTTGGGGACTTCCAGGAGGGTGACACCATCACCGCTGCGGTGGGTGAGTGTGGCCCCCAAACACACGTGCACCCTGAATCTGCGAACATGACCTTTGGAATAAGGGTCTTTGCCACTGTAATTAAGGGAAGGATCTCAAGATGAGATCATCCTGGGTCAGGCTGGGCTCTTATAAACACACCTGTCAATCCAGTGATAGGTGTCCTTATAAGAGTCAGAAAAGCAGAAGACACACAGACACAGAGACAGGGAAGCCATGAGAAGAAGGAGGCTGAGATTGGAGCGATGCATTAACAAGCTGAGAAGCGCCAAGAATCGTCACCCCAAGCTGGGAAAGAGGCAGGGAAAGATTCTCCCTCAGCGCCCCAGAAGGAACAGACCCTGCTGACACTTGAATTGCAGACTCCTGGCTTCCAGAGCTGTGAGAGAATAAATATCTGTTGTTTTAAGCCACCAAGTTCGTGGTCATTTGTCACAGCAGCCCTAGGAAGCCAGCACAGCAGTGGGGTATCAAGATAAATCAAACACGCCTTCAGAACTGATGAAACTTTAAAAAATCTTTTAAATATGGTGTTTTCTTATAGGTTCTTTTTAAAAATAGTCCTTTGAATAGTGCCTTTGAAATAGATTTACATTTGAGAAAATATCAGAAGGTCAACACAGAGACTTTTAAAAACCACCTTCCCCTGACAGTACGAAGCTTCCAAGGCAGATTTCTCACACGAAGGCTTGCTGTCCCTGACCAGTACCTGGGGCACCGCCACACACCTTGTCCTCTCTCAGCAGACACACCCTTACTTGTGTGTACACTCAGGTCAGGGGCCGACTATCAACGGCCCTCTCCCAGTGAAGAGAGAAAGCGAAAACAAGAGTTCTGGCCGGCCGGGGACCTTATTCCAAGTGACTGTGGCTAAGGTGGAAAACCAGCACCAATACAGCATCACGCACCCTTCACAGACTAACATTGTAAACTGTCTCATTTCCCCGCGTGGTCCTATACTGTTAATGTCCTTCTCCGGGTAAGCAGGGCTTTGCCATGTGGCTGTTTAGAAGTTAAGAGGAGTTCTTTCTCTTCATCGGTAATTAAAAAAACCCAATTTAAAACTATTTCCAAATATGCACTGAATACAAAAAAAAATATCAAATAATCATTGACTAGGAGCCACAACCCTGAGGTTTTATTTCCTGGCAGGAAGGGCTATAAATTAGATCAGCGTGGGCCATGCCGCGTTCTCCTGAGAAACCTGTGCGTTCTTTTCCTGTCACGATGGCTGGAAAAGGCACTTTGTATTCTACATCGCACGTAGAGCCTTGGGTTCAGAAACGCTGGCGTTTTCATCTGCTTAAATCAGGCTGGACGCTGAAGGGTGGGGAGGGGGGTTTTATTTTTCATTTCAACCATTCTCAAGAATTAGCTTTCCAGAAGAACTTTTGTTCTTATAATAAACCTAACTAGACCTACTTAGTCACTCAGACAAAAAAAAAAAAAAAAAAAAAGAGAGGACTCAGAAGAGCCAAGAATCTGTCAGCTCCACAGCAGTGGTTGACCAGGCTCTGGCTTGAACACTTGTAGGATGTTGGCGAGGCCAGAGGACTTGCAGAGCAGAGGCGAGTCTTATAAGGAAACGGCCTTCAGGCCAAGAGAGCTGCTCTGACTCGTGCTCCAGCGTGCTGAGCCGTCGGGGAAGAACGATTTTCGGTCTGAACTTAATTCATCAGTTAGGATATTTTACAAAACAAAACTGCCCTCCTATGAACACAGGGGAGATGAGGATGGTCTTGCGAGGAGAATGTCCTAAGTGGAGGAGTAGTTTGATTCATGTGACTTGCAAGTTCCTGAAAGTTAACTTTAAAAAGCATCCCCTAACACTTCATTAGTCCCATCTGCCAACTTAGGTACCTAGTACCTATGTCCTGGCATGATTAAATATTCCTTTATTTCTAGACTCAGTTAAGATTTGGTTTGGCTGTAAGTAACAGAGGTCCAAAACATCAGTAGTTTAAACAAGATAGAAATTTATTTCTCTCCAGCTGAAGTTGGGAAGTAGATAGTGCAGATGGCTGTTCTGCCCATGAATCCTCAGGGACCCTGGCAAATTTTGTTTTGTTCTTCTGTCATGCCTTCTTTTCATCCCAAGTTACCTCATGTTCCATTACGGCTGCTCTAACTCCAACCATTGTATCTCCATTCCAGCTAACAGAAATGGAGAAGGAATAAAGAAAAAAATGGGCAAAGGGCCTACCCTACTGCCTTTTCACAAAACATAAAAGCATTTTTGTCTTACACTCTTCAGCCAGAACTTAGGCACATGACCACTCATATGTAAAAATATAAACTGGAGTGTGTCCAACTTACAGCTGGGGACTTAGTTACTATGGAATACGGCTAATGGATATTGGGGATGAATTGTAGTCACAGCTTTGTGTTAACAATGATTTCAGTTCCTGCCCGCCTGTATAGGTAGATGTCTTCCATCCCATACCAGTTGCTTGTTTTCTGAACATGATCGCTGCCTGCAAAGCCTAAGAATCTCTTGACTCCCACTATGACTGGCCATCCCAGTGGGCAGGGAGGCAGAATGCTGTGAACCACAGCTCCCCACCCTCAAAGCCACATGTAGCAGGATGGGAGGGCTTCCCCAAGTGAAAGAGGGGGACACAGGATCTTGGGCAGACCAAGCCAACAGATGCCAACTAGATTCTAGCAACTTGTTGAGGGGGAAAATGTTTTCAAGACAATCCCGGACGTGCATGAATAAAAGTGAAAAAATGGGTGACAATGAAACCATTTTGCAACCGAGATTCCAGCCATTGTAGTCAAGAATCCCTCTGGTAACACGACTGGCCCAGGATGAGGCCCAACAGAGACCTTTGAGTGAGTGTATCTGTGCACACTGGGTGCTTGTACTGGGAGTGCTGACCTGGAGTCAGGTGAGCCAGTGCCGCCCATGGTCACACCCCTTAACCACACACACACACACACACACACACACACACACTCACACTCACACACACACACACACACTCACACGGAGAAAGCTTATATTCAATAAAAGAAAGAAAGAGAATATGGCCAATAGACAGAGGAAGTCAGAGCCAAGAAGTACAGAGAGCAAGAGAGTGAGCTTCGATGACATATCTTGAGTCCCTTGGGGTCCTTGAGGCCAACTTTACCCCCAGTATCTCATTTTGTAACTCCAGTAAGTCTTTCTTTTGCTTAAGTCTGAGTTGGGTTTGGGTCATCATAGCTGAGAGATACAGGACGAACACATGCTTCTCCTTCCAAATCCTTGAGAAGCAGTGCTCATAGGCCTGGCTGTGATTTTCGGTTAAGTTAAAGGATTTTGGTTTTAAAACTGATTTTTAAAAAAGTAAAAAATTAAATCATTTGTATATGTACTAAGTAAACTTAGCATTTAATTAATTAATTAATTAATTGGTGGGGGAAGTAATTAGGTTTGTTTGTTTGTCTATTTATTTATTTATTATTTATTTATTTCTTCAGCTGTGGTTTATCGACATACAGATAGGCTGTACTCTACAGCAACAGGCCTGGAGACAGCTGCAGTAGTTGGGAAGAAGGAAGGGAGAGGATGAAGTGTTTGCAGCGACAGCCGAGTGGAGTGAAGGGAACAGACGTGCCCAATGATCAAGGTGGGAGTGAGGGAGGCCAAGGGGGTTGGAGAAGCAAGTAAGGGCCAGGGCTGGAGCCAGAGTCTGCAGAAACTGGAACCACTGCCCCCTGCCCTAACTCTGCTGGCTCTCTCCTGATCCCAGGCCAGGGCTGGGAGTTCTCTGGGTATCATTTTCTGCAGGAACTGAGACGAGTACACAAAGGAAAAGAAGAAGGAAAATTGTCATCCTCTGTGTGAAGCTCTGGGGCCTCCAGTCCTGCCTGCAGCCCTCCTTCGTCCCTTGCTTGGACGGGGCCACATGATGGGGGACCCAGCTCTGAACTACTGCACCGAAACAGGGTCTTCCAAACAGCCATGTTTCACAGAGGCATTGTCTTCCTGACATCCCAGCTCACCAGTGCCACGTTACAGCCCCAAGTGAGCACTACAAGTGCTGCTGGCCTAATGGATGGGTTGGGGAAGGCGGGTGGGACAGGGGCTGGAGGAGGGGCTCCGGGCCCATCATGGCCCAGGAAGGACCTGCTGGTGTTGGTGAAGGCAGACCCAGGGCGCCACCCAATCAGCACAATGACTACATCTCCCGTTTTGATGAAGCCTCGGGCCTTGCCAACGTTCGTGGCCAAGTTCACCCAGAGGTCCATGTCCTCTGCCCAGGCCTCCTGCGCTGGGTCCTTATACACCACAGGGAAGATCCTGCGCCCCCGAAGCAGTGCTGCTCTGAGCAGGACGTGCGCTTCCGGGCGATGCTCCTGGACCAGATCGCCAACACCACGGTCGGCGGCAACCTCGGCCTGCAGCTGAGCCAGAAGGCGCTCACCGCTTTCCTAGATGTGGTGCTTGTCCGGGGTGCCCACACCCTCAGTGCAATCGGATAGTGACATCACAGTCCTGAGACACCTGGAGAAGTTGGGCTGCCGCTTAGTCAACTGCCCACAGGGCATTTTAAACTGCATCAACAAATTCTGGATGTCCCAGGAGCTGGCTGGACATGGGGTCCCCATGCCAGACACCTTCTCCTACGGTGGGCATGAAGACTTTTCCAAAATGATCGATGAAGCCGAGCCGCTGGGCTAGCCGGTGGTGGTGAAGAGCACGCGCCGACATCAGGGAAAAGCTATTTTTCTCACAAGAGATAAACACCACCTCTCAGACATCTGCCATCTGACCTGCCTTGACGTGTCCTACCTGTTCCTGAAGGAGTCCTGTGGAAAGGATATCCGGGTGGTGGCTGTTGGGGGCCAGGTGATAGGCTCCATGCTTTGCTGCAGTACAGACAGATGGACGCAGAGCAACTGCTCTCTTGGTGGCCTGAGCGTCATGTGCCCACTGACGGAACAAGGCAAGCAGCTGGCTATCCAGGTGTCCAACATCACGGACACGGACTTCTGTGGCATCGATCTCCTCAACATGGACGATGGCTCCTTTGTGGTGTGTGAGGCAAATGCCAACATTGGTTTCCTAGCCTTCGACCAGGCGTGCAACTTAGACATGAGTGGGATCATTGCAGACTACACCGTGTCCTTGCTGCCCACCAGGCAGACTGGGAGGATGGCTGTCCTCCCAGGACTGTCTAGTCCCAGGGAGAAGAAGGAGCCAGATGGCTGTGCTTCAGCTCAGGGAGTAGCAGAGAGCGTCTACGCCATCAACAGTGGGTCCACCTCTAGCGAGCCGGAGCCTGAACTGAGAGAGCCGCGGGATTCCTCAGCGAACACAGCGGGGCCCCGGCCCCCATGCTGCCGGACCCCGGCTACAACATTCACAACAGGATTGCTTCCGAGTTAACACTAAGGTAAATTCCTGCTCTTTGGCTGTGTTTAAACCAAATCCTACTGCTTCCCTAGTAGTTTTGAGCGAATAAAATCTGGACGAATGTGATTTCATTTGCAAAAAAAAAAAAAAAAAAAACAAAAACCTGGGGATTCTGGGTCACAGCAGTGATGGGGACGCGGGGGCGGTATCTGGCCACCTGGTGAGCAGACCTGCCAGACGTGGTGAGGACGATGATGGCCCGACTGCAGCACTTGAAGGAGGCCTCCACAGCACCCACGGTGGCGGCTTCCGTGGGGTGGCTGGTAACGGGTGCCAGGAGGCTTAGCTCCTCTAATAATTGCAAATGGTAGATGGCGCCCTCTGCCTCACGGGCAAACAGGTGCTGCATGCAAACAGCCTCCAGGGGGCAGTCCCCTGTGGCCGTCTCTCCAGACAGTATGATGCAGTTGGCTCCATCCAACACGGCATTGTAGGTTTATTTATTTTAATGTTTTAAAAAAAATTAATGGAAGTACTGGGGTGTGAACCCAGGACCTCATGCATGCTAAGCACGCACTACCACTGAGCTGTACTCCACCCCTAAACTTAGCATTTTAAAATGACCGTAAGCGTAGCAGAGAGCTTTGGAGCATGGGGAATGGATCCAGAGTGCTCTTGGGCTAAGCTGAGCCCCTTCACTTAACAGCATACGATTTTGGTGAATCACTTAATCTGTTAGTGTCGTGGAAAGATAATAATACAACCTGCCTCAGATCCTTCCGAGGATTAAACGAGTTCATATTAGCAAAACACTTAAAATAGTGCTTGGCCCATAGCAAGCGCATGTTAGGTGTAGTGCTAGTCTGGATTCTTTGTAAATTACTAAAGTTTTCCTTTTGGGGTCTCAGGTGCAGAGGTTTGAATGAATTTTACTCCTCTGTTCATGGCAAAATCGATAAACATTATGTAAAGCAGCTACTCTGTAATTTACAAACTTAATATTGCCAGATTTTTAGAGGTGTGATTGCTTCAAACAAGGTTGATCTACACACATAGAATTAAAATATGGCACAGTTTATCTGATTGTTATTTGCTATAAAATTCCCCACATAAATCCAGTAATATGGATGGGATGTAACTTTTATTAAAAAGGCATTTTATTTCTTTATTTTAAAGTCTTTAATTAACAAGGTATGAATTGTAACACCAATTTTTAATTTTAAAATTTTTTAATTTTTAAAATTTTTTTGTGTTATTTCTCTAATGTGTTTTTGGGGGGGGTGGGGAGTGGAATGTGACTTTCACAAACTTTCTGTTCTATCATTACAATTACCTTTTCTCTCAGCAATATTTTCACAAGACTGTTATTTGGCAAGTCTGGGCTCAGAAGTGCTCTGTACCATACCTGGTATCTTTAACAGGAGCAGGAATGTTGCATCAAAATCATGAAGGCAACTGACTCAGTAGACAGTAAAGCTTTGGAAATCATGAAGTATCAGGATTCCAAATCAGTAAAAGAGCCAGACTCTAGTAAGTGGATATTAAGAATTGGGTTGCATTAATGAAATCTGTATCTGGCCAACCGACACTTTCAGAAGATGATGTTGACTGTGATATATCCTGGCATCTGGAGAAGGAACACTGGCTCCTGGTTACATATATGTGAGGTTTCTGGTACTTGCCAGGGGAAAGAAAGCTCAGAAATGCACATTTAAATGTTAATGATTCTGCAAAGGCTCACAGACCTTCCTCCAAACATGCAGATGAACACCCTCTTTCCTCCAGCCCAGACCGGATTCTGCCTTTTCCTGAGGAAAGGATTGCCCTGGCCTGCAACAAGTCTTGTAAATTTTCAAGGCTGGTTGTTTTCAATTATTAGAAACATCTTTCTAATTCTGATCCCTCTGGATAAATAGATACTTTCTTCCAAAGCCAAATTGCAGAATGCTAGAGTCTGAGATGACCATAGAGGTCCTCTTCACTTCCTGCTTTATTCTACAGATGAGAGAACAGAGGCTCAGAGGGGAAAAGCCTGTCCAAGGTGGTGCAGCCAGCAGCGATGTCAAGATGAGGATCCAGACCAGTTTCCCGAAAGATTGCCAATCATCATCAACTAAAACAGAGAGGGAATTTTTCTTCTGTGAACTGACTTGTGTCCAACTTACTAGTATTATTTGCGGATTCCACTGAATCAGTAAATCCAAGGGACAGCTCACCAGGAATTAGAGTTGGCAGGAATCGTTCATCAATGCAACCCCAGGACAGATCTGCTGCTATTGGCTGATACTCCAAAGCCAGCTATGTAACTGACATGGATGGCACTCTGACTTGTCACTGTGAGGAAGTCTTTGCAAAGAGTGGTTAGCTGGGATTTGTCACACTTGTCATCAGAACAGAGGGTAAAGATTTTGTTAGGTAAACCCAGTCTGTTTATAGTACCCTCCAGTGTATACAAAAGTCAGTAGTTGGTTATTGGCTTGGATAGATAGTTATAGGCAGGAATATATATTTATACAGTTGGCATCAAATCTGGATTGTATTTCCACACCTAAATGTACTCTCAACGCTGACAACAGTGTGATTACTGCAGAGCTGATCAGATGCCAACTTTTAATTTTTAAAACTATTCCTATCAGAAGTTTTTAGGCTCTTGATGCGAGGATGCAGGCTGGGATATTGTTGTTAGTTGATCTGCTAAAGGAAATGCAGCTGAAATGCAAGAGAAGAAAGGTGTCAGTCAAGATCTGAATTTTTCTCTTGCTCCGAACTTGAGCCTAAGGGGAGTAGTTCTCGGACAAGGCTTTTATAGTTGTTGTTGAAAGTGGCTTTTAAACGGTCAGGTCTTGATTATGAAATGCTTTAGACCTATGTTTCCTTGATGCTGCCTTAATTTTCTATACATCCATGAGCATGCTGTGATCCCCCCAGCCCCTCTCTCTCTCTCCATCTGCCCTTTTTTTAGTCCTCCCATATTTCCTTCTACAATCTCCAGGCTGGATTTCAGGGTAGGGTCACGGGCTTCTGTGGTTCCTGGCCATGAGGTGCTACAGCATCTGTCCTGCTGCCTGCTTGGGTTTTCCTGTCCCCCCGGGGGGCCCAGCTCTGCTGCTGTGGGAGACACGAGGCCAATGGTGAAGTTTTGGAGATACTTCCTGAATCCAATCCTGGGATCACTGTGGGGCCGACTGAGACTACCCACAGAAGCCTTGGCAGGTGATTACACACAAGAAAGGCTGCAAGTGTTACAGAGTCCAAACTCTGCACGCCACATGACAGGCCAGTAAATCAGGAGACAAGGTGTTGGGGCAAGGAATAACAACTTTATTCAGAAAGCCAGAAGACCAAGACGATGGCAGACTACTGTCCTGGAGAATCATCTTCCCCAAGTCAGAATTCAGGCTTTTTTAATACTAAAAAGGGGAGAGGGTGTGCTTGGTTGTTGCAAACTTCTTGGTGTAGGAGTTCTTTGTTCTTGGAATCCTTCGTTCTTGCAGCTGTTCACCTGGGTCAGGTCATGGTGTCCCAGTAAAACCTCCAACAAAACAAACGTTATTTTCTATTCTGCAACTTGTTATCTTTATATGAATGGAAAAGTGTTAATATCCTTAAAGCTTAGAGCCTTGAGAATAGGCTCTCCTGTGTATTTCAGCCTCTAGGCAACAGTCTTTTACAAAAGGTGCAGAACCACTAAGACTAAGCCTAGGAAACAGAGCACAGGGTTAAAGAGAAAGGAACAGATCAAATACAGAGTCAGATTTGTTCTTTCCTATTCTACAGGGTCTGATGGGCAGAAAGAGCACTGGGCTCAGGGTGAGGGCAGCGGGCTGCTGGCCCTCATTCCGTGTGGTCCTGGGCAGATCACTCCGCCTCTCTGACCATATGTTCCCTTATCTATGAGGGGACAAGGTTGGGCCAGGCAATCTCTAATTCCTTTCCAGTTGCAATGCAATTGACTCAGGAGACACAGTTTGATTCAAGGCGTATCCAATTCCACTTAACAAGACTCATGATGGGATTCCTCGCTACATACGCAAAAGAAAATAAAAATCGATACGTGTTTTGAAGTTACGGTAATTGAATGTGACTGCCCTTGGTGTAATTCCAGCATCAGGGAGCTTATTAAGCATTAATGAAGGAGCAGAATGAGCTGAGGTCTCAATCGACTTTTCATTTTAAATTGGACCTGGTTAGTTCATCCTCCACTTACATACCCTGAAATTATCTGATAGCAGCAGAGGATAGTTAGAATCCCATTTCAATCAGTGACTTCCGTGGCAGGTAGGGTTGCACGATTCTCTAGTCAGAAGCGTCACTATGGTAACTTGCAGGGGCCCCTGCCCCAAATGTCCCCCTGTTCATCCATTGTCAGGAGCTACAATCACCCTTGTTCTCTATGCTTCAATGAACACATTCACATTGATAGAACTTGTTGGACAAAAAAACCCAATCTGTGGTTAAATCCTAGTGACTGGAGAGAAAAGACAAAAATAAGTGAGAGCTTTCTTTTATGAAATGTTGAAAAAAAAATCAATGCCCTCCAGTTATCTGATTCGTATAAACATTTAAACCAGAACTTGGTGTAGGGACCCACTCATGAGTTTGCATCCATGTGGAATGAGTCAAACATACTGTGTGAGGATGTATTAAGTGGAAGAGTTGAAAGCAATCCATTTGCCAAATTTCATACACAAAAAAATTAAAACAGATTCACTGTTATCCCTTTAAAATGTTTTTTTTTCCTCTCTCATTGCATGAGAGTGTTTTTAAATGTCAAGGAACATAGGGGTTAAATTACAATCAGGATGCAGGAAACTGTGTGTTACTTGGGGATCATCCATAAGATAATGTGAACTTATCTGACCTGGCAGGAAAAAAGTTAAAAATCTGCTGAAGTAAAAGACCCTAGACCGAGCAATTACCAGAGACTCATCAAGTACTTTTATAAATATATCATTTTCTTTTTGCTGGGGTTATTACACACACACACACACTTTCCTTCATTATGTAAGGTATACACGTTCATTGCAAAGAAAATGAGCATATTTAGGTAAATATAAAAGTAAGCCATATTCCCAAGTGCAATAATAGGAACCCATCTTAAAGGTTATTGTGATGATTAAATGAGTGAATATAGATGTTACAAAGTGCCTGGCCCAGAGCAAGCACTTCTGTGAGTGTTAGCTAGCATTGTTATCAGATACTTTGGTTGGTACCCTTCTGATTTCCCTTTCCAACTCTGCCTCCCTCAGTGTTTACTAACTCCATTAGTGGCATCAATATTATCATTTTTTTAAGTTATTCAGACCAAAAACTTCACTCCTCTCTCTACCTCATGCTATCGACCCAGTACATTAGACAATCCTGGAAATGCTTCCTTAAATATATACCCAGACTTTTTTTCTCACCAACTCCATTACTGCTGCCCTTGTTCAAGCCAGAAGCCTCTTCTGCAGTGGCGGTTGAACTGGTCTTTCTGCTTCCACTCTTGCGCCCCCTATAGACTAGTCCTCACACAGCAGCCAGAGTCCTAGTTAAGCCTCTGCCCAAAACCAACCCAGTGGTTTGCAAAAGACCCTGGCCCTTGCTAGCCCACCCACTGACTTCTTCTCCCACCAGCTCCCAGCCATGGGTCCTTCTCACTGGGCTTTGTATGTGCCCACCATGCTTTTCGTCAGCATCTGAACTTGGTGTCATCCGAGGAGAGCCTGGCACTCCCTCCGTCTTCCTGCACAATTCTGTCCAAACGTCATCTCCTCAGAGAACTCTTCGCGGATCACGCTGTGTAAAATCGTCCCCTCCTCCACACTCCAATTCATTACCCAAGCTTACTTTTATTCATAGCGCTAATCCCTCTCTGACATTATATTTAATATTCATTTGTTTATTAACTTTCTCTACCTTTTAATATTGTAAACTGTATATGGGTGGGACCTCTAGGTGTCTGACTCACTGCTGTCTCCCCAGTGCCTGGAACAGTTCCCGGAGCAGTAAGAACATAGAAGTGTGTCACAGGTACTTGGTGAATGGATGAACGAACATTCTCTGTGTCCACACGTACATTATAAACTTTATCATACTGTACATTGTTTGTGGCCCACTTTAACATTCTGTATTGCAACCTGTGCATTTTGCCTGTCAGTAAATAGACCTTCATGACACTATTCTGATTGGTGGCACAAGAGATCTTTGTCTGGTGTATGGATGTACAATAATTAATTGAAACAATGTATTTTTTTACTCTATGTATATATATTTTTATCAAAGTATAGTCAGTTTACAGTGTTGTGTCAAGTTCTACAATGTTGTATTAATGGACCTTCAGACTGATTTAGATTTTTTTCCTATAATAAAGCCTACTGACATGAATGTCTTTAGGAATAACTTTAAATACAGCCACAGGATAAGTTATTGGAAAGGAAGCATGACTTCAGATGTCCTCATTTGGGGGATTTCATTATAAAACGTAGCATCAGATCATCTTTCAGAGCAATTGTTCTGATTTTGATCCCATCATCAGTGTGGAGGCAGCCTTTATAAGCTCAGTGTTTGCCATAGAAAGATTCTGGATGCAGAGAAGCAGGGTTGCATTTATTGATCTTGAATAGCACCCCACAAAAGAGAACTGCACTCAGCAGCATTTAAAATATTTTGGTGGATGTAAGGATGAAAAATCTGGCAGAGACTGTTTTGAGTTGAAGCAGAAGTGCCCTTGGGGCCTGTTGATTTGCAGGGCAAGGCAGATCTTAAAGCCAAGCAGCATAGTCATAGTCGGGCAAAACGCCTGGGAAACAAATAATGTTGTAAAGCCTTCATTTCTGCCCTGAAGTAGGATGCTTAACATCCATGCCCTTCTGGGTAGAAAAACACTCTCCCAGGAAGTACTACAGGTTTTCAAGGATTCCAGGAGCAAAGATGGTTGGAAAACATTCTTGAAGACAAGAATAGGCTGTTCAGTTTTGCCTTCATGCCTTTTCTTGTGATACGCTGGCCCCCACTATCCAAGTTCCCCTTCTGATGTTGTTAAAATGCGAGATGATCAGGGCAGGAATAAATGATTTAGAGAAACTTGCATTTCTGTGGTGCTGCATCTGCTGATCTTGAATAGCCATCCAGCAGAAGTGAGGATGGAGGCGGTCACCCTGCCCCTAGGAGGCTGGCTCCAGGCAGGTCTGGCAGCACCTGGTGGTGTGACAGATGCCCCCCAAGTGTTTAATACCCAGGGTGGAAGACAGAAGCACTCTTCTACACTTGACATTTTCTGCAACCTCAAGGTCAGAGAGAAGAAACTGAAAATGTGATATTCCAGAGGGCCTGAATTTCCTTCAGAAATTCCCATGAGCCAGTGGGCAGGAAAGCAAGAAAGCCACGGGGTGGCAGGTCCAGGAAAACCTCACGAATGAACTTCCATGGAAAGATTCCCCTGTTTCTTCTCTCTGAATTCTATTCTGGGGGACTTGAGCCTTGTTTTTCTTGAGGACGAGGCGGGCACCTGTGTTTCTTGGCCCCAGGACCACAGTACCCTTCTTGCCCACACTCATTTGCCAGCACACATTCAACTCGCCCTCGCTTCAGGCTGCCTTGAACTTGACAATTGTGGCAGAGAATTAGATTGGTCACCACCCTATTAAACACCCTTCCTTAGATATTCTTTCCCCATCTTTCTGGTCCCATGAGTCATAAAGAGAAACAACTCAGAAATTTCCTGATCAAGAGCAGGCTATTAATTCTGCTCATGTTACCACGACCTTAAAGCTCTCACGTATATGCATGACTGGGGCATCATGCTGTACACTAGAAATTGACACATTGTAACTAACTGTACTTCAATTTAAAAAAAAAAAGAGCAAAGAGAAGCTTTTGAAAACGTTTCGTATTCTACCATGTTCTCTATGCCGGCTCTCCAGCACTTAATCCCTACAACAAGTGCTTTGTCCTGGGAATAATTTCAAAATTATCATGGAAGCCCCAGAGATAGGCCCTGTGATTCTGACTCCCACAAAGACCACCAAAGAGAAGCTGTAGGAATGAAATTACTTCTCTAAGATCCTTTGAAGTGCACCCTTCTGCCTCCCAGGGCTTCTCCCAGGGTGCTGGTTTCCACAGACTATCCTCTCAGTCTTCAGGAAGACCAACATCACATGCTGGAAAGTTCACTCATTCCGTGCTTTTCCAAGGCGCCGAGCAGGAGACATGCATTAGCTCCAGACCCCCTGCCTCCTGGACCCGCAGGATGGAAACGGGACTCTCCAGGACTCTGGGTGAGGGGGCTGGGCTGGGGCGTATGGCTGTTCCCCCTCAGGGCATCTGATTTTTATCTCCCTGATTTCACAGTTTGCTAATGCCATTTTCAAAATTTCTGTGGACTCCAAAATTGTTTCCATGATTTCATTGTTTTTTTGTATTAAAGATTTAATTTTGCTATTTTTTTTAAGACTGAAATTGTTATTGTCCTATAATTTAAAATGTGTGACATTTCAGTATTAAAGCAGGGGTGCAGCTGTAACCTGGCTCTTTGGGTCACTTGAAGGATTGCCAAATGGTTCTCTCTTGTTTGGATGGAGGGTCCCGCCCCTGCAGGAGCTAGACCCAGGCAGCCTTCTCAGAGGTCACGTGCCCAGCAGGTACAAGGAGGAAGAATTGGGGGCTTGGGTCTGCTGGAAATTCTCCTAGCCTGGTAATCGAGGTGAGACCTCTTCAGGGCTCTGCCTGTCTCAGTCAGTGGGTCCTGGCTGAGCAAGTCCTGTGTGCCAGGTCCAGTTTACCTGGTACGGGGCCACTAACAGGGGTAAGACATGGTCTCTGTGCTCCAGAGGTTCAGAGTGGAGTGTTATATCAGAGGCTGGGGCCGCTCTGCAGCTCTGCCACTTACTGACTTGGTTAAGCCACTTGACCTGCTGAGCCTCAGTTTTCTCATCTGTAAAATGGCTTCACAAGTATCACTGACTGTTTTATCTGTCTGTCTGCAGAGTAACTGCAGCTTGCACTCACAAATACAGAGAATACCTGCAGTCAAGTTCTTCATCCTTTTGGGACTTAGCCTCTCACCTGGAAAATCACTTCCTCTATTCCTCACGGCTGTGGTGAGGCCAGTCACAGTGATCTCTGGGAATCTTCTGCCAGGCCACTAGCATGCAGTGGGTGCTCCATAAGTCCTCCTTCGCTGCCCTTCAGAGACTTCCTGTGGCCCAGAGGCCTGATCTGGCACAGAGAGGTTAAGGAGATATTTTGTTGGAAGCTGAAGTGCCCTCCCCATTTTATGTTTTAATTTTATATTAATTTTATACACACGAAACCTCGGGGTTTCCATTAGAATTCTGATTTCCGGCTTCTCTCTTTTAACTATGTTTGCCAAAAGTAATATGTGTCCATAATTTTAGAAAAAGATAGTAGCATGAGACTTAAAATAGCAGTCCTCTGCCTTCCTGTCCCCAGCCATTTTCCCCAAAGGCAGCCGCTGTCATTTCTTTTAACTTAATTCCTTGGCATTTAGTCCTATCTTTCTAAACAATAGAACAATACTGCTACTTCTAATTGCAGTGATGGACTTTCCTTATGAAAGACGGAAGCTGGCCTCTCTCACACATACATACTCCACCCCCATCCTCACCGTGCAGTTAAATCACAATCATTTGTTAAATTAGCCCTCAGTGTTTGCATTTTTAGGACAATGTGAATGTTGCACACATCTGTGATTCCATTTCCTTTCTTGTACACTTTTTTTTTTTCCCCTGGAGTTCAAATTGTATTATTATTATTATTTTTTACATCTGCTTAATGTTCCTACACTAATTAGTTTGCACATTCTTCAGAAGAACATAACTTCAGGAACTGGGTCCCTTTTTTTCCCCCTCTTTGGAGGAGACACTGTTTCTGGAGTACTTCATCTTCCTGCTCCAACCCAAACTTGAGGACTTTCAAGGCCTATTGCATAGCTGCTGACCTGGGTACTCCCTTAAGTGTTAATCAAGGAATTCTTTTCATGTCTGAATATGGTCTCTTCCTGAGGTTATGCCCTTCATTTTCTAGATACTGTGCATTCCTTTATCTCTGTTTCCTTTCTTGTTTTTATGGAACACATCCTCTAGTAGCTTTCAGACATAAGGTACATAGGAAGTAATCTTTTTCAGATCTTGAATGTCAGAAAATGTTTACTGTATAATTTCATTAAGTTATAGTTTAGATGCTTATAAAATTCTAGATTGAAAATATTTTAAAAATTTAGAATATTGGTAGTAGTGCTCCAGAATCTTCTAGATTTCCAGGTGCTTCTGGAAAATCCAGTGCCAAGCTGATTCTTCTCTTTTGGTATAGACTCTGTTATTTCTGTCTGGGATTTCTTAGGACTTTTTCTTCATTCCCAATATTCAGAAATGTCACAGTGGTTTTGCCTTGGTTTTTTTTTTTTGTTTGTTTGTTTTTTTAAATTGTTCTCACTCGGTGGCCATTTCAATTCTGGAACTCATGGCCTTTATTTCTGGGAACATTTCTGGTGTTATCTGATTTCTTACTTCTGTCTATTTTCTTGGTGTTCTTCCTGGAACTCCTGTTAGTCAGAGACCAGAGCTTCTGAACTGATCCTCTATTTTAAAAAATCTTTTTTTTTATCCTATTTTCCCACTTGGTATAATTTATTTTTGTTCTATTTCTATTAAGATTTTCTCAACATTGTCTTTTTTCCCTACTTATTTTTTTAAAAGAATTTGAGTTTCTACTTTAAATTCCTGAGAATTCTTTCTTGTTCTCAAAAGTTTCTTTCTTTTCTCTTTAAGATAATATCTTATTCTTGTTACTTCTATTCAAAGAGGCAATAATTTCTTTTATCTCTGAAGAGCTTAGGTTGAGGTTTAAGTTTCCTTCTGTCCCAGTCTACTCTCTGCTTCATCTTTTTGGTTTGTTAATTTGCTCTGTGTATTTCATGTATCTGATGGTCACTGGCTAACTGTACTGATATAGATGTGAAGTAGGGTCCAAACCAGAGGTGTACCTAGCATATTTGACACCTGGATCAGATCAATTCATTTTGGGATGTAGCAGAAATAAATCGATTATCCCATCTAATTTATTTAATTGAAATTGTCCTTAGTAAGTAATTGTGTTTATTATATGTATATAAATGTAACATTGACATTTTAGTGAACAGAATGTAAAATTTAAATTAATTTTTTGATAAGAACAAAATTTCAAAGGTATTTTAAAATCAAGTTGTGCCACTTCTTACTCTGCTGCCAGATCCCAAAGGGAATGTATTCACTCTGCTGAAAGGGGTACTTTCAAGTTTGAGAAGCCGTTTTGAGGCAAGGCAATTTAGATAAATGCTTTGGGAACCAGGTCCTTTGTTCAGAAGGAATCCGTGAAATCCTCCAGCAGGTCAGAAAAATCCATCTCCTAGTTTACCAACCAGAAATAGTCATGCTTTGCAAAACACATGTTTTCCACCAAGCACCACATGAAACCTGGGGTCACCATACAAAATGATCAGAGAAATAAAAGGATGGAAATGGCCTTCCAGCTAAATTCTTACAATCACTGGTTTAAATGAATCTCAAACCTGGTTTGTAGCTACAGAGTTAAGAACTAGCTCAACTGTGGGCACTCTGTACAAATTTATTTGCTTTTCTTGTCCTATAAGTCTGGACCCCAAGGAAATATTTTTTGTTTAATTTTGTTTGCTTCTTTTAATTGATAATAACCAGTGTTGTCAAGGACTCAGGGAAACTGGAACTCAAATAGCTATTATTGGAATCTTTATTGGATGTGATTCTTGGTTGCAAACAACATAATTCACTCTGACTACTTCAAGCAAAAAAAAAAAAAATTACTAAAGGATATTAAGTATCTCACAAATTACCTCTCTAGACAATGTGAAATGCTCACAAAATGCTCAGGGGAAGAAACAAAGAGACATTTATCAATCTGCTCCTATTCTCCATCAGTCAAGGTTTGCCTGTAGGGTGTTAACTACCTTGCACTGTGGGATTTCATGTATTTGAGGACAGAGTGGGTTGCTTTGGGTTCCAAGAAAAGCTCTGGGTAGGGGATATCAAGAGGAAAGAGGAGGTCTGTGCCAACTTGTATTTAGAGGAAGATCTGGGGACCAGAGGTCAAGAGTGAAGCATATAGGGAGAAGCTTTGGGGAAGTTGGGAAACTGATTGCTACTGAGGAGGAAAACACTAGAGAAAAAAGACTTTTAAGAAACACTACTGTGGGTAATAAATTGGTTCTCTTCAACATTCTTTAAGATATTTGAAGAAAGAGTGATTTGCTTTTAATTATTATAGCCGTTGGACTGTATTTACTTGAATGCTATAACCTGCAGAGACTGGATGACATGGGGTTCTAGTTTTTAAACAGTTGTTAAAAGTACAAAGTACTCTTTAGTTCATGAGAACCAGGTTCTTCAGTCAGAATATCATGTCCATGTTCAACTTCAATGGATTTCTGATGTGAACTTTCTAATGGCTTTCAATCAACTGAACTGCATTACAAGCAAAAGAGCTTAAAAAGGTCTCTGGAGATTTGACTCGAGTTATAACATTTGAGAATGAGCTGAAAGCCAGCTTAATGAGCCTTTAAATGACTGGATGCTTGTTCCATTCCTTCTTTCACTTTCTGACAATCAGGGAGCATCCACAGGACACTGCATTCTTTGAGGAAGATCACCACCAAAAGGAAAAAAAAAAGAAGGAAAATGTGAACATTTAGCACATTTGGAGAATTTAAAATTCACCTAATGGCATTTGGAAGCCCTAGAACAAAAGAACTAGCTTTCCTCTTTGAACACCGAGAGTATCATTTCACAGAACTGGCCAGGAAGAAACACGTGGATTCAGTGATTCAGGGGGTTGGAATCTTCCTTTCTCTTAAGGGAGTGCAAGTGTGTGTCCACGCAGAACAATAAGGGGAGAACCAGGGACTCTGACTAGTTTGTGGTATCAGGAAGATATCCAAGTGCAGAGCAAGACGTCTGAAAGGATCAGGAAAGAACTGAAGGCCATAGTAGGTAATGAGCTGAGCCCGGAATTATCAGACCAAAGAGGAGTGAATGGCCAGATCTGAAAGGTCAAAACAGAAAACATCTGGACCTTAAGAGTTTGCATGATTTGAGGATGTGGCATTGGCCAGGAGAAATTATTCTAAGTTAGAAGTTTTGGAGTCATACATTTTTTGCCACTGATTAGCTACATGACCTTGGGCAAATCATTTAATCTCTATGAACTTCATACTTTCATTGCAAAGTGACAGTCACACGGTTGACTTTCTTGTAAGGATTAATGTATGTGAAATGCCGGATATACTTCCTGATAGGTGCTCAAGATTGATACGATTATTTCTAAGACTGAAGTTCTTTCACAGTGAGAAACCTTGTTCCCGTCTCCAGGTATGCTCACCCTAACCCAATGCTGCTTCCCCTTCCCCTGACCTTCTACCTCAAGACTCTTCACAAACCTCTGACCCTACTCTGCTAAACTCAAATAAAACACATAGAGGTCAATGAAGACATCTACAAGATGTGGCTGAGCTTGAATGTCCTTACTGACCTTGACTATCGGAGTAACAAGGACAGGGAATAACCTTAAAATCATGCCTTATGAGACACAATTGAAAGGACCAGAGAAATTTAGCTTTGGGCAGAAATGATAAAATCAAGGAAAGTTGGATAGCTTATGAATTATTTGGTTCAACTGGATGTATTCTAGGAAAATAGTGGTTGGTGTCTCCATGGTGGTCACCTGGGGAGGATATGAAGAAGGAAACCTCATGCTGAGAAAGGCTCTCCATGGTCTCTTGACTCTGAGAGTCCATGGCTTTAGGAAACACAAGCATTAGTGAAGGGGCCAGGTTCTGAATGGAGCAGCTCCTGCACTGGGCAGCCTGCAGGCATGGGTCATGCCATAAAGTATGCCTCCTGGCATGTGGGGTGGGGGCCTCAGAACCCTTGTTATGATAATTCTGTCAGAGCTCCCTCAATACATTTCCTTTCTATTCTTCTCTTTCACCAGTTGGCAATTACACGCTACAGAAACTGTACACAGAAGGGGCTTGTTTTGGTTACCATGTAGCTGGATGGGAGGGAGCTGTGGCTGGTGGCTGATTCTCTGGGGTGACTGGGCATGGGTTATGGGAATGGAGGATGAAGTCCCTCATCAGTTCCCAGAGCGTTGCCTCATGAGCACCCTGGAGCCTGTGAATAGTGTTTAAATCAATGGTCAAAGTGGAGAGAGCAGCTTAGTCCTCATTACGCGCCAGGACTAATTGACCTCTTCTCAAAAGGTGCATTCTTGATTTGGTGAGACTCTTCCTCATCCGGAAAGGCCAGTGAAGCAAAAAGATCTAATGTGAAAGGGTGGGGGGTGAGGGGTCAAGGGTGGCATTGAAGGGAGAGAAAGGTGCAGAGCATTCACTAAATCATTTCCACCAGAACGGATGAGAACAAAGGCATCCCCATCCCGAGAGCATTTGTTAAGGACTCAAACAGGTCAAGCGCTGTACAGAGTCTGGTGACCTTTTCCTGCCCTGGAGACTCTCAGTTTTGTCATTTTGATGAATCTCTAAGTTGTGTTCACTGTGAGGATCTCTGATAGCAAGTAAGTGATTTAACATAAAAGTCCTTTGAGGGAAATGCACAAAAATGGAGTCAAGCTCAATGCCACTCCAAAGCATGCCATTTATTTTTAATTGTTCCCCTTATCCGTCTTAGTTATTAAGAAAGAAATATGAAAGAAAGAAAACAGAAAGAGAAAAGGAAAGGCAGAAAATGAAATTAAGTAGCAAAACCCAAAACACAAAAATGAAGTCTGATTCCTTTTTGAATCTCCTATTAGTGATATAAAGCTCAGACATTCATGCTACCACCCTCAAGGGCCAAAACATTTTTTCAATGTGTGGGAATCTCAGAGAAGCCATGTTGAATAGAATGTGATGTTTCCCACAGAGAGTACAAATATAAAAATACAGAGCACCATAAGAACATCTATTTCCACATAAAAACAATAATGTTCTACCCATTGTCAACTTTATACTTTTGTCAGCATGATGGTAATAAATGCCCAAGTAAATCAGAATAGAATTGACTTACGAAGCATAGAGACTCCATCAGTCTGTAATCTGATGGAAATTTCACCTGCAGTTTGCTCAGTAAACCTTATTATCTCTAGCCTTACAATTTGTTCCTTAGTCTTTCCCCTCCCCTTTCCTTATGAGAACTTTTGTTCCTAAAATTTTTCAAGAAATAAAACTGACATTCTATTGTTGATTGTCCAATTTGGTAGTCACTAGCCACATGTGGTTATTTAAATCTAAAGTTTAAAAAATTAAGTAAAATTAAAGTTTAGTTTCCTAGTCACCCTAGTTACATTTCAAGTGCTTGGTAGCCACATATAGCTAGTGACTACCTTACTGGACATTACAGATAGGGATCATTTCCATTGTCACAGAAAATCCTGTTGGGCAGCACTAATCTATATTCTTGTCTACAGAAATGTGAGTCTTCAAAGTGTACTTCCTTAGCATGGGGAAGCATGCTCTCATCTAAATACCCAAACTGAAGATTTAATGGACATATTGATATTTTGTTTCAATTTCTGTTTTGGAGACTGCTAATCATTGAATCAGTATTGCTTCTTCCATGATCCTTAGTTACGGTAACCAAGGACCCTAGACAAAAATCACTTTGGTCAGTAAATGAATTATACCTGCCATTGTATAAATGACAGAGTCTTTTTGTTACTCAGAAGAAAAGATCCCCATAGTTGTGACATTTTATTTTCTTGACTCTTAACGGTTATTTGAAAATCAACACTCATTTCCTTCAATTGCAGAAATCTACCAGACATGAAAGTTCTTCCAAATCTAGAACTGTGACTAAGAGCCAGCTGGAGGCAGAGCAAACAGCTCAGGGTCAGACATTATAATTCCTTCTGATTTATGATCATACTGAAAATTCACTTGGAACTGAATCTCCTGGTTTATTATATGAAACCAGCATTACTCTAATGCCAAAAGCCAGAGAAAGACATTATAAAAAGAGAAAATTACAGACCAATATTTCTCACAAACATGAAAATCCTTTTAAAAGTAGTAAACTGAATCCAATAATATATAAAAATGATAATACATGATGACTAAATGGGGTTTCTCTCAGGAATGCAAGGTTGGTTTGATGTTTGGAAAGCAATGTAATTCAACAGTCTGAAAAGGAAAAACCATATCATCAACTTGATTAGATGCAGAAAAAACATGCAACAAAATTCAGCATTTACTCATGATAAAAATTCTCAGAAAACAGGAAATAGAAACTTCCTTGACCTGACAAAGGGTATCTGTGAAAAATTGAACATCATACTTAATGATAAAAGACTAATTTCCCCCTAAGATTGTCAAGGCAAGGATTCTGCCCCCACCACTCCTATTTGACATTGTCTGGAGGTTCTAGTCAGTGCAATAAGGCAAGAAAGGGAAATAAAAGGAATTCATACTGGGAAAGAAGCAATAAACTACTTTATTCTCAGACGACACAATTGTTTACATATAAAATCTCAATCTAGAAAAATGCTATTATATCCAATAATTGAATTTAATTAAATTGCAGGATAAAAATCCCTTATACCAAAATCAATTGTACTTTTATACACTAGCAATAAATAATTAGGAATTGAAATAACAACAGTATAATTTATAATAGTACCCCAAACAACAATAATAACACATATTGTGAAAGAATACTTTTAAGAATACATCTAAAAAATATGTACAAAAAGACCTAAGTAAATGGAGACATATACATAGATTGGATAACTCAGTGTTGTCAAGATGTCAATTCTCTGCACAGATCAATTTGTAGATACAATATTATCTCAAACAAAGTTTTAGCAAGTTTTTTTTTTTTTAAATAGAAATAGACTAGTTTGTTCTAAAGTGTATGTGGAAAATAAAAAGGATCTGAGACCAAGAAAAATTGTTGGATTCAGAATATTTGAGTTACTATAAGGAAACAATAATCAAGACTGTGGTGTGGGCGAAAATATAAACACACAGTTGAATAGAACACAATAGGATATAGAAACACATCTACACATGTATGATAAATTGATTTTTGATAAAGAAACAAAGAAAATTCAATGGGGAAAGGATAGCCTTTAGAAAATGATACTAGGAAAATTGGGCAACCATATTCAAGAAAAAAGGGAACCTTGATCTATTACCTTATATTATCTACAAAATTAACTTCAAATGAATCATAGAACTAATGTAAAATGCAAAACTATAAAACCTCTAGACAAATGTATAGAAGAAAATCTTTGTGACTTTGAATTAGGCAAAGTTTTTTTAGGTAGGATACAAACCATAGAGAAATAAAAAAACACAAAAGATAAAAGGTAATTTTGACAAGTCGGGCTTTATAAAAATTAAAAACTTCTGTTTATTAAAAGCCAGTAGTAAGAGAATGGAAAGAAATAGTGTGCAAGCTACACACCTGAAAGAAGACTGGTAACCAGAATCTGTTAAAAAACCTCTCAAACCTGGAAAAGGAAACAATCCAATATTTAAAAAATGGACAAAAGATTTAAACAGACACTTTACCAAAGAAGTGACATGAAAAGCAAATATGCATATGAAAAGATGTTAAAAATACTAGTAATTAGTAAAATACAAATTAAAAAAATCATCCCTATCAAAATATCAAGGGCATTTTTCACAGAACTAGAATAAATAATTCTAAAATTTGTATGGAAATGCAAAAGATCCCAAATAGCCAAAACTATCTCGAGAAAGAAGAACAGAGCTAGAGGAATCATGTGCCCTGACTTCAGACTATACTACAAAGCTACAGTCATCAAAACAGTGTGGTACTGGCCCAGTCAAATAGATCAATGGAACAGAAAAGAGAGCCCAGAAATAAACCCACACACTTATGGTCAATTAATATATGGCAAAAGAGGTGAGAATATATAATGGAGAAAAGATAGTCTCTTCAGTAAGTGGTGCTGGGAAATCTGGACAGTGACATTTAAAAGGATGAAATTAGAACATTTTTCTTACACCATATACAAACCTAAACTCAAAATGGATTAAAGACCTAAATGTAAGACCAGTATCCATAAAACTTCTAGAAGAAAACATAGGCAGAACACTCTTTGACATAAATCATAGCAATGTTTTTTTGGATCTGTCTCCTAAAGCAAAGGAAATAAAAGCAAAAATAAACAAATGGGACCTAATCAGGCTTAAAAGCTTTTGCACAGCAAAGGAAACCATAAACAAAATGTAAAGACAACTAACTGACTGCGAGAAAATATTTGCTAATGGTATGACTGATAAGCAGTTAATATCCAAAATATATAAACAGCTTATACAACTCAACAGCAAAAGACACAAACAACCTGATTAAAACATTGGCAGAAGACCTGAACAGACATTTTTTCCACAGAAGACATACAGATGGTCAGCAGGCACATCAAAAATACCCAGCATCATCAATCATGAGAGAAATGCAATCAAAACCACAGAGGTATCACCTCATGCCTGTCATCAAAATGGTATCACCAAAAAGACGACAAATAACAAATGTCGGTGAGGATGTGGAGAAAACAGAACCCTCGTACACTGTTGGTGGGAATGTAAATTGGTGCATCTATTGTAAAAAACGGTATGGCAGTTTCTCAAAAACATAAAAATAGAACTACGATATGACTCAGCTATTCCACTCCTGGGTATATATCTAAAAACAACAAAAACACTCATTTGAAAAGATACATGCACCCCAATTTTCATAACAGCATTATTTATAGTTGTCAAGATATGGAAGCAACCTAAGTGTCCATTCATCCATGTATACATACATGAATATATATACATTCATGTATATATATGTGTGTGTGTATATATATACATAAACACATATACAATGGAATACTATTCAGCCATAAAAAGAATGAAATTTTGCCTAATGCAACAACATGGATGGACTTGGAAGATATTATGGTAAGTGAAATAAGTCAGACAGAGAAAGACAAATACTGTATGACATCATTTATATGTGAAATCTAAAATATCAAACAAATCAGTGAATATAACAAAAAAGGAAACAGATTCACAGATATAGAGAACAAATTAGTGGTTACCAGTGGGGAGCAAGAAGGGGGAAGGGGCCAGACAGGGGTATGGGATTAAGAGGTACAAACTATTGTATATAAAATAAATAAGCTACAAAGAGATATTGTACAACACAAGGAATACAGCCAATGTTTGACAACTATAAATGGTGTATAACCTTTACAAATTGTGACTCAATGTGTGATATACTTGTAACTTATATAATATTGTACATCAACTATATCTCAATAAAAAACATAATGGGATACCATTTCACACTGACTAGAATGGCTAAAATTAAAAAACAAACAATAATACCAGGTGCTGACAAGGAACCAGAGTAACTAATACGAATGTAAAATGTTACAGCTACTTTATAAATAGCTTGTTAAGTTAGATACACCTTCTGTTTTACCCAGCAACCCCACTCCTAGATATTTACCCAAGAGAAATGAAAACATATATCATCATATAAACCAGTACGTGAATGTTTTTATCAACTTTGTTCACATTTCCCCAATTCTGGAAACAACTCGAGTGTTCAACAACTAGAGAATGACTACACAAATTGTAGTAACATCCACAAAGTAGAATAATACTCAGCCATAAAAAGGAACAAATTATTGATAAATGCAACTGCTTTTGAAAAATGAAATTTTTTTGAATCTCAAAAGCATTATGATAAGCATAAGAAGAAAGACACAAATGGCTACCTACTGTCTAATTCCATTGATATGACACTCTGTGAAAAGGCAAATTATGATAGAAATGATCAGTGACTGTTAGGAGTTGATGGTCGTGGGAGGGGATTGACTACAAAAGGGTTCAAGGATAATGGAATTATTTGTTATCTTGATTGTGGTGGTGGTTACATGACTGTATACATTTGTCAAAATTCACAGAACTGTACACCTAAAAAGGATGAATTTTACCATATGTAAATGGTAACTTAAAGTGCAAATAAAGAAAGAAAACTTTCAGCTTATTCTAGATTCTCTCCCACATTTTAAAATGACATCTCAGCCTCTGAGGGTTTGATCTCGCTTTTGTAATAGGTAAGAACAAATCTGATTCCATATTAGATCTGTTCCTTTGGCTCTAACCCGGGGCTCTGTTTCCTGTGCTCAGTCATGCTGGTTCTGCAGCTTTTGTAAAAGAATGTTGCCTAGAGCCTGAAATAGACAGGAGAGCCCATTCTCAAAGCTTTGTCCTTTAAAGATATTAACACTTTCCCATTCATATAAAGATAAAAACTTGCAAGATAGAAAATAACATTTGTCTTGCTGGACGTTTAGAGGGACACCATGACCTGACCTACACGGACAGCTGCAAAAACAAAGGAGTTTGATACCAAGAAGTCTGCAACAACCAACTACTCTCCCTCCCCTTTGTAGTATAAAAGGAGCCTGAATTCTGACTTGGGGGAAAATGGTTCTCCAGGACATTAGTCTCCCATCTCCTCGGTCTGCCAGTTTTCTGATAAAGTCATTATTCCTTGCTCCAACACCTCATCTCCCAATTTATTGGCCTGTTGTGTGGCAAACAGAACGAGTTTGGACTCAAAACACTTTATCACCCAGGAAACACGTGCTGGCCAAAGAGAATCTGCGGTTGCGAATACCAGGCATGGATTTGCCAGCCTGGATGGCAAGTCTTTGCCTTTGCCTTACAATCAGGTTGGCTGATTATTTTTAGTAGGACCTGTTTTACTAAAATCAACCAACCTCTCTCTTGGAAAGTTTGGAGTCCTGTGCACCGGCATGAGAGGGGCTTGATCTCCACAGATGGAGATGGCTGTCAGAAGGAGCCATCCTTACACTATGGTAGGTAAGAGAGAGGCCCCAGGACCACTGATGTGAGTGAATCTACAATTGACTGTGGACAGTCACCCAGCAGAGAAGCTGCTGAGGGTAGGAGCTGGCTAATATGCTGGATCCTGCCTATTAAACATAATAAAAGCCTGCATTCATGCAAATTCTTATAAGTGCCAGACACTGCACCTTATCTTAATTCTCCCAACAACCCATTGAAGTAAGTTCTAAGATTTGTTTCCATTTCACAGATGAAGAAACTGAGTCTCAGAGAGGTTGAATAACTTGATCACACAGTCATTAAGCGGTGGACCCATGATTTAAATGTGGCTTTGCCTTTAGTTAGTAGGACCAGGGGTGTTAATACCCCTCCCTTACTTCATCCCGAGGTAGTACTGTTACCATGTTCTACACCATCCCTTCTATTTTTTCTTGAAGATGTCCCTGATATTCATTTTAACTTGATTTCACTTGAATTAAGTTGTTGGAAGTAGGGGTCAGCAATTGTGTCAGATCTTCCTCTAGAATGGGACCAGGGGCCTTGAGCACAAGTCCAGGCTGGCTGGTTACTTGTGAGAAAGCATGTGATTTATCCTGGCCTTCACCTCCACCTCTACCCCCAAGAACATCCCAGATCCCCTGGAATTCAGAAGTGAGTCTGGACCCAGACTTCTATCCTTCAGTAAGTAACCTCCACTGTCCCTCACAATGTCCACTGAGACATCACTAGTCCCACTTATGACAGCACTGACCACTGGTAGGTCTCTGCCTTTCTTTGTCTCTAGGTCTTGGGGCCAAGGCCATGGTTGTGTATTTGGTTGCAGCTGCTATGATTCTTGGAGGTCCAGATTCACTCCACTCTGTCATACAGGTCCAGGTGGACCCTGCCAGCCAAAGAGAGCTGAGAGATGCCACCTTAATTGTCATGTCACTGTTCACCTTTTCTTCCTTGGGAATGAATCTTAGTGTCATCTTGGAAACCTTATACTTTTTCTTGACCACCTCATGGGAAGAAAACATTGTATATATATGAACAGTCAGTCCCTCTGTATCTGTGGATTCCACATTTATCCATTCAATGAAAATATTCAGGAAAAAAAAAGCCAGAAACTTCCAAAAAGTAAATCTTGAATTTGCCATGTGGGCAACTACTTATATAGCATTTACATTGTATTAGGAATTACAAGTAGCCTAGAGATGATTTCAAGTGTACGGGAGGATGTGCATAGGTTATAGGCAAATACAGCCATTTTATATAAGGGACTTGAACATCTATGGACTTTTGGTGTCTGAGAAGGTCCTGGCTTACTTCACTTAGGATGATGATCTTATTCTTTTTTTAACCACTGAGTAGTATTCCATTGTATAAATATACCACAACCTCTTTATCCAGTCATCTGTTGATGGACATTTAGGTTGCTTCCATGTCTTGGCTATTGTAAATAGTGCTGAGATTTGCAAATGTTAGCCACTATATATAAAAATAGATTAAAGAAACAAATTTCTGTATAGCATGGGGAATTATATTTAATATCTTGTAATAATCTTTAATGAAAAAGAATATGAAAATGAATATATGTATGTATATGCATGACTGGGACATCGTGCTGTACACCAGAAATTGACACACTGTAACTGACTAAACTTCAATTAAAAAAAAAAAAGAAAAAGAAAAAGAAAAAGAAAAAGTAAGAAAGAAAAGCAGGTCCTGGAATCAATCCCCGTGGATACCAAGAGATGACTATAATCCACTCTTTCTCTCACCTCATCTGACAGTTTCAACCAGTGTCCCTGATAGAAGACAATCGTTTTATTGAGAATATCTACAGATGTGCTATGTGCCAGTTCTCAAAAATTAACACAGAAAAAAAAACAAACAAAGAAGGCTGGTTTGTTTCTGTTTCTCTCTGGAAAGCATGTTAGGCGGGGCACGGACAGGCGGCAACCTGATTAGACCGTGCGTCACTGCGTCACCTTGTCACACGTCACTGCGTCCGTGGGAGGGGCTTGTTGATGCTGCAGATACCGGGGTTGGGGGGGTGGGGTGGTCAGCCTTCACTGCCCAGGACAGCGGGTGCGGAAGGTGGGGCAGGCAGCAGGGGCACCGTCCACCGCTTCCCTTCTTCCCAGAGGGAGGGACGGGGCAGAGAAGTGGGGGGAGCCGAGGTTGGCCGGCCTGCTGCCTCGCTGGCCTCCGTGGTCCCTGCCCTGCGGCCTGAGCTGTGGTTGATGGGCGGCAAGGTGAGGGCGGCAGACTTCCTGGGTCTCTGACTCTCCCTCCTAAATAATTACCCATCAAGGAGCTGGAAAAGAAAAGGAAAGGAAAGGAAGGGGGAGCGGAGGGAAGAAAAGAAAGCTGCCTGGCACCATCTTTCCTGGTCCTGTGTTCCAGAGCTCTGTCCTTCCCTCTCTCCTAGTCTCCTCTCCGCCTCTCCCCTCAGCCCCGTGTGAGGACCAAGTTGAAGCCGAGAATGCGTGGGCTGTGGAGGCGGAGAGGGGTCTCCTGTGTGTGCGCCAGACCCACCCAGAGCAGACCCCCTGGAGCTCTGCAGGTGCCTTTGGGTGACTCTGTTCAGAGAGGGCCCCAGAAAGATGCGCTCGGAGTTGGGACTTCCTGAAGGTTCCTCAGCGTCCTGAGCCCTGGATTTTTCTGTCCTTCAGCCGCCTTCTGCCTCTGCTTCCCTCCTCGGCAGACTGGATGTGACCCATGAAATCAAGCCCTCTCCTGCCACCACCCGTGCTTTTTTGCCTCGGTGTCCCTCAGACCCTCCAGCCTGGCCTTGATCGCGCGTGTGTGTTCCTTGTTTATACCCCGGCTGCAGCCGGCAGCTGGAGAAGGCCACTCGGCCCTGCAGGTAGATGGGAGCCACTCCACACAAGCGGCCTCGACAACAGCTGGGCATGTAGCGCCCCCAGAAGCCTTCTGCTTACTAGTATTTTACACTTTGGACAGAAGGAATTCCAAACCTTCACCCCTGTCCTTAAACATTTGCTACTTACTTACTGCACCACCCGACCTGCCCGACCCAGCCACACACACTCCTTCAAGGAGTGGCGATCGATCGACCCCCCTCTGCAACGTTTCTCAAAGAGCCGAATAGAATCATCGAATTAGGAAGTCCATTATTTTGAAGAATTTACCTAAAGACAAAGGGGAGGATGGAGCAAAGGAGAGTGCGGGCCCCTCCAAAGGGAAGGAAGCCACGTGTCAAATCCCCAACGCCTCAGGCTTCCTTTCGACCCCACCTCCCTCACGTCTTGCCTGCGGGTCAAGGTCAGTGCAGACGCCCGTCCCCCACCGCGGGGCAGTGACCAGCTTCCCGCGGGCACCTGCACAGGTCGCATCCCCGTTTTTCCTTAGCTGCTCCGTTTTAGACTCAAGATGTCTGTGGTTAGACTTCGTTTTCCACTGCGATTTAATTAACAGTTTTACTCTGGGCTGTGTTCCCTGGGGCATATTTAGATTCCTGCTCAGTGGCTAACTGGTTTTTCGGTTCTACCAACGTCTCTCCACTTTGGACCTAAGAGCCACAGAAATGTGCACGGAGAATCCAGGAGCCTGCATTTGACTCTTTGAACAGAAAGTCTTTATATGTCCAGGGGCTTGGGGAGCAAAGGCCTCTTTCCACTGCTCAGGGGATGGCTAGTCGCGTAGTTGGGCTTTGTCATGCATTGGTCAAAGGCCACCTTAACTTTCCAGAAAGGGGCAATCGGCCAGGCTAGCGATTGTGAGCTTGAGAGGGGCACATGCATTCACTTAGAGCAAGGTGGGACCCTGCCAATTCAGATGCACTGCCAGTTGGACACGGTCCCTGAGGAGAGCCAGGGAGAGCGGAGGGCCGGCCTAGGGTTCTGGCCTGACTAGTGAGCAGTCGTTTTCAATGTATGGAGTGTCTAGTGAACGCCAGCCAAAACAGCCCGGCCTCTCACAGTTCACTTCCCAGTTTTCTGCCAGGGAAGATAATTTTTTCCAAGGGATTTGTTTTTGGTATCTTTAATGTGCATTTGTGTGTGTGTTTGCTCTTGGTGCTAAGCCTATGTGATCATCTACAGGAACTGGCAGAAGCCTCCTCTCCTTTTCTCACTTTGCCTGCTTGACCTTGTGACCTTGTGTTCTCGTGAAGCCTCTGCCACGTAATCCTGTCAGTCTCCTTCCTGTATGATTTCCCCTGGACAATCCCCTGGGCATTTTTATCTCAACAGACTGGAATGTTTCTCTCCTTCCTGGGAAAAGCTGCTCTGGTCTTAGTGAACTCAGAAGTGGAGGAATTCATAAAATTTAGGGAGCCTGCCTCAAACTGCCTCCTGGTATATAACTTCTCACAAGGGCAAGAGAGAGGAGGTTAGAACAGCCCCCTGCTGTGTCCGGGGATGGAGAGAGGCAGGTTCCCTTTTCCTGCCAAAGCCATGCGGAGCCAGACAGGACCACGAGCTCCCCAGCTGTGGTAGAGTAGAAACAGTATGCTAAAGGCCACCTCAGCACCTTCTACCTGCCTGCACTGGGTCACTCGTCCTAAGAATCTGACAAAGCAGGATTAGCAGTCACATTTGACAGATAAGGTCACTGAGCCTGGGACGTCATTCACTTTTCCAAAACTACATATTGCAGTGGATGGCAGAGAGAAGGTAATGTTAGTCTTATTTTATTTTGAGCTGAGTGGTATTGTACGATTGTATCAGGTCACAAGGGAAATAGACACCTCTTGGGAATCCTAAAATATCCAAGCCTTGCCAGTCATTAAGGCTGATTTTATCCAAAGTAGAATTCTTGATCTGATCTGAGGTGGTGCCAGGAAGTTCCAGTACTACATAGGTAATGTTTCATCATTACAGTCATTTTTTCATTTAATTTATTGACTCCTTCAATATAACAGCTAATCGAGGGTTGATTTTCTTCCCTTCCTGTGTCTATTCTTTCCATCAACATGCATTCAATTTTGCCTGAGGACAAGATACTGTGTGAGTTTAAAGAGGAATAAGACCTGTACTGTGCCCTAAATGAGCTGGAGACGCTACCATAAGACAGTATATAGTAAGTACCGTAAGAATGACACAAATAAAAAAAGAATCAACTGAGGGCAGGAACTAAGGACAAACACCTGGGGAGTTCAGGGGCTCACAGTGGGGAGGCAACAGGTAGGCTGAGCATTTGTGAAGGATGGTCAAGATCACAAGTGGAGCTGATGGTGGTATGCAGGGTACCAGGTGGACAGACAAGAGAGGGAGGTGTTCCCAGGAGAGGGAAAGCTATGAGCAAAGCTGTGGAGGGTGGGAAACAGCCACCTTTGCTTGGGGAATTCAAATCACTCAGTCTGACTTAAATGAATGGGGCCTGTGAAGGAGTAATAGGAGATAAAGATTAAAAAGGTATTTTGAGGCTTATTTTTAGACTGTCTTCAGTGGCAGGCCAAGGAGTGTGGTGTCTTACCTGGTAGGCAATAAGGAGTCTTTGAAAGTAATCAAGGCTTGAGCTAGAATGATAGTGGTGGAAACTGACAGGGGAACAGGTACATGAGATGGGCTTGGCTGCTGAGTAGCTGGGAGACGTGGAGGAGAGGAAGACATTAAAGATGGCTGAGGTGTCAGATGTGAATAACTGGGAGGAGGTGGCAGAGAAGGCAGCAGCCCAGGAGATAGAACGGGCTGATGGAGGGGATCTGAGATGTGCCTTTTAGACCTTCTGCCTGGAGAGAGCAGCTGGTCCTCCAGGCTTAGCAGGGTCTTGTGGGCAGGGAGAGTGTCAACTGAGCATGCCAGGGTACTGGGTGGGAGCATCACGCCAGAAGGGAGTGTGGCCAAAGTTTGACTTCATTCAAAAAGCCTTTTACTCTTCGATGGGCCCTGTTCTGAGATTCAGGATGAACAAGGACAAGTCACTGTTTACACTTTTCCTTTTATAGGGCAATTCATTAGGCCAAATTCTTCGGCAGAACTAGCTTTCCTTCACCAATTATCATTCTCAGTGTGGACCAGTCCAGCATCTGTTCCTCCTCGAACTAGAGGAAGGACTTCCAGAGCCTCAAGGAATTCTAGACTCTTTCCAGTCCATACCCCTGGCACCTGCCTATCCACCTACAGCTACTCAGCCCCTTCAGAAGCAGCTACTTTTCTGACTTCTGTCATCATTGATTTATTGTTTGTCCCTGAACTTTAATATAAATGTAATCACACATTTGGCAGGGGGGCTTCTTTTTCTCAATATTGTGTTGTTGAAAAGTAGTAGCTTTGTTTTCTTATTCTTTAAAAAAAATGTCTAGGTACTCCATTGTACAAATACCCCACATTCTACTCATGACAGACATTTGGGCTGTTTTTGGGTCTTGGCTATTAAGAATAGATCTGCTATGAACATTTGCATCCATGCTATTTAATGCACAAATGCACTCATTTCTCTTTAGTGGCTACCGAGGAGTGACATTGTTTGATATTCACTAACTACATATTAAGCAACTATTTTATATCCGACTCTGCTGGGTGCTTGATACTGAATGTGAGCAAAGCAAACATGGTCCCTGTTCCTACTAATCTTATCAACCAGTGGGAGAAGTTGACAAAAACAGTCACACTAAATGTGTGATTCTGAAAAAAAAGGGAGCTGTAGGGTATACTTTGGGCTTTTCCAGCACATAGAGGCCTGCACATCATCTCCAAGGAGAACCCCTTGGGCCTGAGAGCCAGCGCACTCCCTGGAGATGAGTGATTAATGCCTCACAGCTCAGGGCTGGACTAGAGGTGAGTTTCCAGTGGGGCTTGGGTGGAGGGAAGTGAGGAGCTTAGCTTGGCTGCCTGAGGGCCCTGTCGGCCCAGTCCTCGGGTGCATTCCTCAGCCTGGGGTGTATTTCTGGCCTTGATCTCAGGCTCTGGAGGTAGTTGGGATAATTGAGAGCTTATGTCCCACTCCCCAAAGACTGGTTTTAGCACATATGCAACCTGCATTTTAATATTATTCCTTCTGACTGGAAGCATTTGGAAATGGTCCTTGCCCCTGCTTTTAAAAGGTGGCATTATTTTATGAACATCTAGACATTGATTAATAAAATTCCGAACCCATTAACTAATGGGGGAAATGCCAAACTTTTTTGTGTATCCAAGAAAGTAAATGTAATAAAAACTATCCCAAAAGGTAAGTTAAATTATATATAGCCTTTGCTTTTTTTTTACTCCTGATGGTCCCACCAGATGTTTTAAAATGCAGGACACAGGCCCCCTTTTCCCCTGTTTTCTCCAGGGAGAAAACTTGGCTCAGGTCTACTAACTTTCAGGAGTTAAAAAAAAAAAAAAAGAAGCTATAACAGGAGAAGGTACGTTGGGAATCTCCGAGCTGCTGGTTCATAAATATGAAGACAAGGGAACAAAACCGCTGGGTTTCTTGTCTAGTTTTTCGTCCTTTCCCCCACCCACCCACCCTTCCCAGATCACCATCAGGAATTCTGATTTCTACAGCAAAAGACTGAGTTTGTCAAGTTCCCTTGGACCTGGGAGGCTGAACGGTGGCCATCTTGCTCCTGCCTTGTTGAGTCTGGCGGGTCCATCTCCCACCTCCCATCTCCAATCATCTGCCAGGCGAGGTCCTGGGTTGCGGAGTCCGGGAGAGGCGCTGAGCCAGCGCAGGACGGCGCGTGCGCAGTGAAGTGTGATACCTCTCCCCAAACGACCTGCGGGGGCTCTGGTTTAGTCTTGTAAACTGAGATCTTGATTTCTCCGCACTCCCTCAACGCCCATCCAAGTTTCCTGAGTCTGAAAGGAAATAAAACAGCTCAAAAGTGTAGGGGCAGGATGCGTCAAATCCTTCAGGGCACATCCTCTGCTCTTGCCACGATGAGCCATGGAAATGAAATCAACGTTTGGAATCTGGCCGCAGCTTCTCCCGCCTGGGCTCCGAGCCGGCTTCCGCAGAGCCGGGCCTCTCCTCTCCTTACAGCCGCTTGCCTGTCTTCAACTGGAGGCTTGTTTGGAAAGAAATGCAGAAGAAGTCAGGGGTTCTCAGAGGATTTACCCGACCCTTAAAATTCTCCCTAAGAAGAGCATTCCCAAGAAGTGTGGCTTCCCATCCTGGACCAGAGCAGGACGCCAGGAGGCCAGAGGTGGGCCTGGGCGGCTCCTCTCTTCCTGCCACAGACCTGACTCCTCCCGATCGAGGCGCCTCCGCAGCCACAGAAGGGGAGCTGGGGGCCCTGTGGAGAACCACCCTGGCCCAGAGCAAAGACAGGCCGGATCCCTCCCAGTCGGTGGTGCGGGAACAGGCCCTACACAGGAGGAGCTGATGGACCAAATTTAATCCTCCGTGTTCACCCCCGCACCCCGCCTTGGGGCAGTGTTTCTTATTCTGACATCCAAATTATTTGGAAAACTGAAATCTTTATAAAAAATGGAGAAATAGCAAGAGCAGATGATGAACCTGGAGACAACTGGGAGGATGACTGGGCTGAGTTCAGTCAGCCAGATCAGTGCACCATTCCATTTCCGAGTAGAGAAGAAAGGTGTTATCAAGTATGTTAGAAATACAGCCCCCTGGCATTAGAACACACCCAGGATTCTACCACCACGGAATCCTGGACAGGAGCAGGGGAACACGCAGAGGGGATAAAGACAAGGCGAAGAGGCTGGGGAGAGGCAGGGCAGTGAAGAAGGGAGAAAAAAGTCTAGACTCTGGTTGAGGCTCTGCTGCTGACTAACTCTGTGAGCTCGGGGGAACCATTTAACCTCTCCTGCCTCGGGGAAAAATGAAGAGACAATCTAGCATATTGCTTAAGCAGGGAAGCTCAGAGGCCACACTCTGGATTCATCTCAACTCTACCTTTTATTAGCTGTGTGACCTTGGACAAGTGACTTAACCTCTCTGAACTTCACTTTCCCCATATAAGATGGGGATGATAGAGTTGTCGTGAGATTTAGACAAAATAACATACGTAAAATGCTTGGCAGTGGACTTGGCACATATTAAGTGTTCAGTATATTAGCTATTGTTATTTTCTGTCTCCAGGGTCAGCTAATAGACTGCATGCAGGCAATATTTTTATCTCATGCATGATCAATTTATTTAATATGCATAATGATGTCATGAGAATACTAATCTGCCTTATTTGTTCTAAGGTTATTATGGGCATATGTGTTAGGGAAAAGGGAAATGAACCAGATCATGATACCCTATTGTTGTTTCCTATACAAATAATGTATTGTAGATGTTGCAGTTTAATACTTATTATCTATTTGAAAATAGTTAATATCCTTCATCCTCCTATTATTTTTTTTTTAAGCTTTAGACATGTTCAGTGTTTATTTGCAGACTTGGGGGTTATGAGATTTCAATGTGTTCACAGTTTGGAACGCGGGGCATATGCTCCTCTACTCCAATTGCATAGCCATTTTTATGCAGTTTTTAATACTCTAAAAGGGTATTAATCAAATAATAAAGAGTGGTGGGGCATTAGGGTGAAATCCACAACCCACAATTAATCGAATTGTAGCATTATCTTCCTATTTTTATTCCAGATTTTGGTCTTAGGACAGGCCAGGTTTTGCTACATTAGCCACCCAGAAATCTCATCAGCTCAACCCAACCTAAGCTCACTTTTCGCACACACGGCATGTCTTCTGTAAGTCAGTGGGGCACAGCACACATCTCCGTCCCTCAGAAGCTCACGCACATTTTGATGTGCTTCCATTGATCACAGCTGGGGGAAGGGAACGTGGAAGTTATGCATTGGTCCTTAAGCTTCCACTGAAGTAACACCAAAGCAGTCTTCTGAAGCTGAACCATTTTTTTTTAAGTTCTGAGTCTTCCTTTTCCAGATACGATTTTCCTTGTAATTTTACAGTTACCCTTTCCGTGATTTGTCTTTTGGAAGAAAGTACAGTAAAAATAATAAGCTAATGGTGATTTTTTTCCATCATCAAACCAGACCCCTACTTAGTCTCACAAGAAATTTTGGGGCCAGTGAGAGGGGTGTGTATTTTATTTTCTAAAAGTTTCTCCCTTCTCATTCTTTCTCACCCTGTGGTTTCCCCAAGTCCCTCATTTTCTGAAATCCTCAAGAAAAGAAAAATGTCTGAAAGATACTTCTTCATTTTCAACTACTTAAAAAAACTTGACTATAGTTGGCCTCTGGTCATCTGTTACACTCAACCCAAACTACCAATGTGTGGTAGCCAAGGCAAGTGAGATGCTTCTAGGGGCCTGCCCTTCTTTATGTCCACAGTCAGAACATCTGTGGAATTGATCACTGTGATGGGAGAGATGGATGACAGCAAAGCAGATGGGCCAGTTCATCAGTAGACCCTTACTGAACACCTGTTACATGGTGGGCACTGGGCTAGTACTACGTCACCCCAGGGACTCAGCTGGACTCAGATCCTTGCAAGGGAAGAAAGCAAGCATGGGCTTCCCCAGAGAGCAGTGTGATGCAACGTGACCCCATGACCTCTCCACCCTTGTCTTCTGTTGCTCCCTAACATACGCTCTCTGCTCAGGCAGCCTGATCTCTTGGCAGGTCCTGAAAGTACGGCCACACTCACTGTTGTTCTCCATTCCTCAGTCACTGCCCTTCCTCCACTAGGACTGAGCACCCTTTCCTTGCTGCCAACCCAAATCCCACCCATCCTTGAAAGCCAGCTGAAGACCTACCTTTTCTCAGCTTCGAAGTCTCTCAAGGAATTTCCGGTCAAGATGGCAGAGTAGTAGGACCATGAGCTCGCTTCTCACGACTACAACAAAACCACAACTGACTGCTAAACAACCACTGAAGGCTCTCACCGCTCATCCATCTCCTTATCTGTAGAAACCCTCTTGAACATGCCATCTTTGTTACCTGTTAAGACAACTACCTACATATGCTTTATTACTGAACCATTTTGGAGGGTCATTTATATTTATATCAAATTTCTTTAAGGAAATGATCTTGTTTCTTCTTGAGTTAATGGATTAAAAGTATTACATAAAAAAGAATGAAATAATGCCATTTGCAGCAACATGAATGGACCTAGATATTATCATTCTCAGTGAAGTAAGTCAGACAAAGACAAATATCACAGGCTATCACTTATATGTGGAACCTAAAAAAAATGATACAAATGAACTTATTTACAAAACAGAAACAGACTCACAGGCGTAAAAAACAATCTTATAGTTACCAAAGGGGAAAGCAGGGAAGGGATAAATTAGGAGCTTGGGATTAACATATACACACTACTGTGTATAAAACAGATGAACAACAAGGACCTACTGTACAGCACAGGGAACTATTCTCAATATCTTTAATAACCTACAATGGAAAAGAATCTGGAAAAGAATATATATGTGTAACTGAATCACTTTTGCTGTACACCTGAAACTAACACAACATTGTAAATCAACTATAAGTCAATAAAAAAAATTTTTTTTTAAATGGTGAGCCCATTGGAGGTATTCAGTGTGTAGGTGCTACACGTCTAGTTTTTCGATAATAGATACTTGATCAGTACACATTGAATAGAAGTAAACTTGACCTTGCTCTATGTTTTTTTCAGAAAGGATGGCAAGAGAAATTATGGCTACCTTTATCCCTATGGCTTTGCTGCCGGCCTTCTAGCCTGGGCACATGAGAATTTTCCAGGTAGTTAAGGCAGTCACAGAGCCAGGCTGGAGGATGCTAACCCCTACTGTGTCTAAACACTGACACCTGGGATGTCAGGCAACAGTGGTCCCTTCTTCAGGGACCGTGGTGAGCCTCAGGTCAGGGTTCACTTCTTTTCACCACTAACATGTTGAGGGGATAAGCTGGATGAAAAAGATTGATTCAAACCAAGTTAACTGTCAAATTTATTTATGTGAGAGGAACTTGAGTTCTTCACTGAAACCTACCATAAAATGTGTGTGGTTTTCACAAGGAAAGAGGTCTTCAGTTGAATCAAACAACTGCAGAAACAAGTTGTTGAAGTGATGTCCATGGAGTGATGGCCACGGGTCTTGAATAAAGAATGGCTTTGCAGCCTATTCTTAGTTCCTGGTTCTGAATGTTGCCCTCTCAACCTCCCATGCATGAGGATTTACTGGTACCCGGATCCCACAACTTAACTTTCTTCCTGTCTTTTTCTTTTGGATTATGAATGTCTACTGGAGTTAGGCTGCAATAACCTAATTTGTCACTGTCTAACATGCAGTGTTAAATTTGAGCCTTTTGAGCAGAATAAATTAATGTCTTATTTTATTAATGGTGTAAGTTCAGAAGGGTGGGTTTATTTAAAGTGAGAAATAGACTGCGGAGTTCTGGAAAAGGCTGAATGGAAACGATACTTGTCAAAAGAAGTTGCTGAATTTTCTGCCACTCTCCCCTGGGCCAAGCTTTCCCTGTACGGGCATCGACCTGCAGGCAGTTGTCAACATCCTCAGCAAGAAAGCCTATCATATTTTCAACTCAATGATACACTTTCCCCTTCATTTCTGTAGTCCTCGCGGGCAGTGGACAAAACGGTCGTCTTTGTTCATTACTTGGCGTGTTTCGCAATCTCTTCTTGTTCGACTCTTCCTTCAACTTTTCTGTCTAATGTATCTAAATCCCCCCTCACTCAGTTCATTCTACCCCCTTCCCCAACGAAGGCCTTAGAGAGGCTTCCAGTGGTTCTGCAAAGGAAGCCTGAGGGTTTTACCTTCTATTCCAAAGGCTGCCCCTTTCCTCTTATTCTTACACAGTCCCCCGTGCTCCTAGTCAGATTTCCCTTGGGCCACACTAGTCTCATGGTGTTCCAGCCACTCTTTCTGATTCCCACACTTCCCCAAACCTCCCATTTCTCTACGAGGTCTTTCCCAACTGCTCAGGAGAAGAATGGTTCTTGCTCCTGGGAAGTCATCATCAAAGTGGTTCTTCTGCCACTCATTACTCATTACCTGATAAGAATAATGATAATAATAGTAGAAAGCACAGCAATGGTTAATACTTACATATCACTTATGTGCCTGTCACCAGCCAAAGCATTTTACATAAACCGACTCATTTATTTCTGGCCAAAATCCTTTGAGCTGGTGTGATGGTTTATTTTCTGTGTCAATTTGGCAGGGCCAGGGGGCCCATATAGGTGGTCAAACATCATTCTGAAGGTTTTTGTGAGGGTATTTTTGGATGAGATAAGCCTTGAAATTGGTGGACTTTGAGTAAAACAAATTGCCTTCTATAGTATGGGTGGGTCTTGTCCAATCAGTTGAAGGCCTGCATAGAACCAAATTCTGAGCTCCCTCAAGCAAGAGGGAATTCTGCTAACAGATGATCTTTAGCTGTCACCTGCCTCATCAGCTCTTCCTGGAGTCTCCAGCCTGCTGGCCCACCCTGCAGATTTTGGACTTGCCAGTCTCCGTGACTGCATGGGTCAATGCCTTAGTATCTCTTCCTATAGATAGAAATAGGAAATATACACATCTCATTAGTTCTGCTCCTCTGGTAACCCTGACTAATACTGGTAGGTATTTTTATGATTACCCCATTTCAAAGATGTGAGCTGTGGGGCCCAGAGAAGTTCGGTAACTCGTCCAAGGTCATCAGTACAGTAAGTGGTACACTTGGGACTCTGTCCAGTTCCCAGGTCTGTTCTCTTTGCTATGAGATTGAATACATATGATTTACGTTGTGTTCAGAACTGTCTGTTCATCAGTCTGCCTTGTATATCTTTTTTTTTTTTTTTTTTTGGTGGAGGATTGTTTGTTTTCAGTTGTCAGCTTTGAGAAGACAGAATCTGCCTGTCTGGTGAATGTACCACGTAGAGTCCCAGGCAAGACATGTGAAAGGAAGGAGTTTGGGAGATTGCAGATACATGAACAGCACTCTTGTAAAGGAGTTAATGATCTGGATTGTCTGCTCCTTGGTCATTTTCCTTTCTATCTGATGATCATCTCAAGGAGGATGAGGAAGATCCCATAATTTTACCACTGCATAACATTTTAGGCGGTATTTTAGGAATGCCACTTTGGGTTCCCTAAAGCACATATTTCAGAATAAAAGATTTTCAACACTTTAGAGGAGTTGGATCTTTTAAAGATTTCAGCATACGTTCTAGCCTTCTGTCAACAGCAGAGCACAGCACAGAGAGGGGTCCAGACCATCCTTGCTACTCTGAGGCGAACAGACCCACTCCAGGAACCAGAGCTGTGCCCTTGAGTCTCAGGGACCCAAAGCTGGGGCACAGCCTCTTCCTGTCAACCCTGCCCTGGGAACCTCATCTCCTTGCGATGGAAGTGTGGAAACTGGTTTCCTCCCCTGATATTCACACTGGCTTTCCCTGAAGCATCATCTTAATGCGAGTGTGTTTAAAGTCAGTCCCTGATGCAGGCATGACATTCCTAAAAATCAGCGAAAGCTCTGTGACTTCCACAGCTCTGCTGGCACCTTCGTTCTTGGAGCAGTTTTGATTTTTCCATTGGCATCAGGTGGTGGTTTCCACAGGCATTTTCTTTTATTCTCTGAGGTACTGGGCAGGACTGGCAGGGTAGAATGGGTGCCGAGCAGTAGACCTCTGTCTGTCTGTCTGTCTCTTTCACATTTTCTCTCTCTCATACACGCATGCACGCACACATGCACACACACCATCTTCTTTAAGCAGGTCATCATAGCATTAACAACTACTTTCAACCTTTCAGGCTATCAGGCATCAGAAAAGTTTTAATAGGTTTGGAGGTGACTCTGGAGTCCACCAGCATCTGCATTCATCTGTAATTTATAGCTGCCTCTTATTTAGTTGGTGGAGTAAATTGCACCTAAGAGTACTCTTTGAGACTTGGCAGCCTGGTGTACAGTTTCACGATTGAGCTGTGTTTTTGCCAACTATTTGGCTTTCTCTCCCCACCCCCCTTTCTTTTGGATGACATTCGCAAATACTTAATTTGGAGCTTTGGTCTGGAACACACTTTATCAGACACCTTTCGTGTGCCAAGAGACTCCCTTATCCATTCTGTTCAGGCTGACTTTCCACATGCAAACCCATTTATTTCTCAATTGCTTTTAAAGTCACTGCATTTCCCAATAACATAAGGTGAAGCGTGGTGCGTTTGGACCACTTGGAGCTTGTGGTCTCTTGCTTCTTCCCACACCCTCCACCCTTCTCTGGATTTGAGTTGAGGGGAAATTCCTCTCTAAGTGGAGAGGTGAGGGTGATGGTGCCCAACCAAACCATAAAATTAATGTCTATTGCAGAAATAAAAGGGCTTACTTTGTTATGAGGTATGTGAGGACATGTTTTGGCCTCATTTCATGTGCTCGGTTTAACCGTGTCCCAAAGATTAAATCGAGGCTATTAGGGGTATAATTTATTTCTCTTTCAAGTCTATCATCATGTGTGTCGATCTGGGAGATTGTGTTTTCCCACTTTCAGGGGTAAGGTCCGTATCTGGCAAACACTGACGTCAGGCCATCCGTGCAAAGTTCCTGGAGCTATTTGCTTCGAGTTTTACAGAATTCAATTTTCTAGCTGAGTCTCGGACTCCCTGACTGCTCCCTTTCCTCATCACTAAGCGTGGTGGAGAACTCGGCTTTCCAGGACCGGACTCCCAGTTGTGTCATTGTCTCCCGACAAGAAAAGATGTAATTCGTTTGTATTATGATGAATACCCTGTGATCATGTCATCTGCTAGAAAACTGTGATCTGAAGACAAAATGTGCAGTAAAATTAGCCCACACCGTGAATCTTCTTTTAAGGTCTGAAGAGGGATTAGTGGTGAAATCCTTTAATGTTCTTTATTTTGGAGTGGAGAGTAATGGATCGATCTTAGCCCTCTGTCACAGGGGAATGGGAATTTCGGTTGACACGTGAAATACAAACTTCCCTTCGTATTCCTTCAGGATTCATGTCTCCCCCATCCTGTTACACTTGTGGGCCAATGGAGAAGTGTCTGGGGATGCAGGTACGGTCCACTGCAAAAGCCTCCACATTTTGTGCTGCTGCCTCTTGTTTGCACTTGCCTCCTGGTACAGAGACGCCTGATATAAACACAGTTTGTGGGCACTGAAGGCCGAGGCAAGGACAGTGTATATCTAAGATCCCAAATTCTTTTTGAAACTGATTATTTTTCTCTTCGTCATCTCTCCTGCCATGCAAAAGCAGAAAAGTTGTCATCAGATGATGACAAAAGACATTCAGAGATGCTTGAATAAGAAATAAATGGCAAAAGCACATTTTCCTTCTACTCGGTGGCCCCAGCGACTAAGCCCACACAGAGGCTTCTGTCGCCAAAGGCTTACTGGTAGCCTTGCAGGACGCAAGGTTTCAGAGCCAGTCTCCTTGCTGGGTATGCTATACCCTTCCCTTCCTTCCACGAACCTTCCAGGATGAGGGTGTGCAAAGGGGAGGCTGACTCCAATGGTATTTTTCTGTGGCTATAGCTAATGTTCACAGGTAATTATTTTGCTAAAAGTGCTCATAAACCTTTTATTTTGCTAGAAAGTAAAGAAGTGTTCAAAGATTAATGGAGACATAGTCAAAGCACAGAAGAGCCAGCTTGAAAGGGCTCTTACTGGTTGATCTAGCTCAATTTCAGCATAATAATACATGATGATAGTTATGGATTATAACACACTGAATAAAATAAAAAAAAACCTATGATTTCATACTGACACAAGTAGAAAAATGAATGGGGGAAGTACATGTTAACTCATAATTACAGACTTAAAAACAATCAAAAAGGATAAAATAGAATGCCATGTAATAAATGCAGAAGGAACGATGGACTCAGAAAATCACCAACTGATGCTAAAACTGGTGAATGAAAGTTTGATAAGGAGCAGGATGTTTGCCTGGTCTCAAAGGGGCTCCCCACAAATTACCGATTAGTTACATAGGAAAAAAGAGCTATTTAACAGTGGAGAAATCCTGTGGACATCACATCACCTTATCCAAGTGATGGAAGTCAGTGTTACCAGTAACGGGACCTGCTCAGTGCCTGAGCCTCTTAATCTGAGCACTGAGGAGGGCAGAGCATCACTCTGTGATGTTTCTGCCAAAAAAAAAAAAAAAAAAAAGTGTAATCTGAATCTGACCAAGAGGAAACATCAGTCAAGCCCAAACTGAGGAATATTATTATAACAACTGGCCTGTAATCTTCAAAATTAAACAGGTCAACAAAAACAAAGGCTGGGGAAACTTTTCCCAGTTGAAGGAGACTAAAAAACAAACGTGATCACCAAATGTAGTGAGTGCTCCTGGAGTGAGTCCTGGAACGGCACACAGTTCCCTGAACTTCAGTTCATTCTGGAGACCTTTGACAAACTTTGAATAAAGCCTGTGGATTAGCTAACAGAACTGCACCAAAATTAAATATCTTTATTTTGAGAATGGCACTGTGGTTTTAGAAGAGAATGCCCTTGTCTGTAAGAAATATACACTGAAGCATGAAGTGGTAAAGGCATATGATGTCTTTAAGTTACTCTCAAATGGTTCAAAAAAATAATATGCATGTATATGTGTATGTGTATATATATATATATATACAAATGTGTGCACATATATAAATATATAAACACATATGTGCGCACATCCATTTATACACATATCTATCTTCATCTATCAATTATCTGTTTACTACTTATCCATTCATCCATCTATCTGGAGAAAGAATGATCAAGCAAATAGAATAAAATAAACATTTGGTAATTCTGAGCAAAGGGTACATGGGGTGTACCTTGTACTGTTTTTATGACCTAAATTTTAAATCATTTAAAAAAAAAACAGCTAAAAAATACTTATAAGAATAAACGTGATTAAATTTGATGTCAGCAAACAACGTGGGACCCTCACAACTGTTCCGCACTTGCTTTCCATCCGACTCTGCTAGCTGCTTCCTTAGCTTTGCTGGGTGATCCCAGCCAGGGTGAGGAGTCTTTCCCCCTAAGTGTGGTTGTTGTACTGGGACCACATACTCACCTTGTTTAAGTAAAACAGATACAAGCATCGCTGGCATCTCTCGCCACCTCAGTTTCCAGCAGTGAGGAGGGAGAAGTTCCCAGTTCAGTGTAGGGGCGGGAAAGGATTCTCACCACGGACGGCAGGGAGGTGGGGGTTCCCTCTGGCGCTCCGGGGGCCTCTAAGTGGGTCTCACTTGCCAGGAGTTTCCGTGATCATGACAGGAGGTTGCAACAGTAGCACACAAGCTCTCCAGAGAGAGGACCAGAAGGGTTTCTGTTAAGACAGCAGCTGGGCGCTGTCTTGGCAACGGCAGACAGAGATGGACCGTCAGGCAAAGTCACACAGGGACATACGACCCACCAAGCTTTCCAGTCTAAAACCAGTCATACCCAAAAGTAGTTTGGTGCCTTGTTGCAAACCACTGTTTTCCACAAAATTACATTATCTTAAAATTTAGTATCTATAGGTATCAACTAACTTACAGGTTAATCTAGTGATCAAAGAGAATGGGCATAGCTGAAATGTAAATGCGGTGTTGGCTTAGCATTTGGCCCCATAACAAAAGACTTTCCAATTCCACTTTCTGGGCAGGCTCAAGGTTTGCAGTCCTGGTCATTGCCAATAGGTCAACAGGTAACACTGGATGTCTCGGTGGAAGCTGGGGTGAACATCAGCTGTTACCGTTTGGTGTGTTGGAAGGAGAGGGCGTGGGGACAGATTTGTAGCCACACTATAAGAACGAGAGAATTGGGGGTATCAAGATGTTTTCAAGGGCTCTGAGAAAAGAGCCAGTGAATTTTACCTCCTGAATATACTTCGCTTGTTTTTCTAGAGTTTTGTTTCCTTTCACAAAAGATTCAGAGTGATTTACAATAAGAAAATCTTAAGTGTCTTTATGGTTAATAATAAAGATAGTGGTTTTTCTTCCCAGGGCCTTCACTGTATTAATAATGCAATGTGCAAAATAGTGTAATGTATAATAATGCAGTAATTCATAGTGCAGGAACCACATAGTCCTTGTGCCACCCTAAGAGATAGGATCATTTTATGAGGAAGATTCAAACCCTCTGTCAGTCCATCAGCACTTAACGAGGTTAATGTGCAGGGCCACCCTTAGAAACAGTTCATGGAGCAGCCCATAGGTGGGTCCCTGTGCAGTGACTTGTGTCCTTGTCTGTGGCAGGCTTGTTCTCTGCAGGTTTTCCACTGCAATATTGGTTCCTGTTTCACTGTCATATCATGGATGGGCATTTATTTTATTTTGGCAAGGGTGATGTATTGAAGCACACAGACAAGCATTTTCTTTCTTCTCCTTGATGTGCAGACATTCCACTGCAAAGTCAACAACAAAACAGGTCATTTCCAGAAACATATTTTTAAATAAAAAGGTAATGTTCAAATCTTGAGGCACAAGCACTATAGAAGTTAAAAATAGAAAATTTAGAGATTAAGTAACTGAAATAGGAGAAAAAATGAAAATCAACCTGGATTAGTTTCCTTCCACAGCCGGGGTGGCTTTATAAACGAAAGAAATGTATTTTCTCACAGGTCTGGAGGCTAGAAGTCCAAAATCAAGGTGTCATTAGGGTCGCAATCTCTTTGAAGGCTCTGGAATCCGTCCTTGTCTCTTTCAGCTTCTGGCAGTTGCTGGCGATCTTTGGCGTTCCTTGGCTCATAGATGCATCACTCCAATGTCTGCTTCCTTGTTTACATGGTCTTCTCCCCTGTGTGTCCATGTGTCTGAATTTCTCTCCCCTTATTAGAAAGCCAGAAATTGGATTAGGGCTCACCCTTATCCACTGTGTCCTTGTCTTAATGATATTACATCTGCAAAGACCCTATTTCCAAATGAGGTCACCTTCACAGATATCAGGGATTGAGACTTCAACATATCTTTGGGGAACACAATTCAACCCAAAACACAACCCAACATTTTAACAGAGAAAAAATATGACCCAAGTTATATTAAGAGGAAATAGGATCTAAATCTCTTGGATGATGGCTGTGTCTGTTACTTGCTCTGTTCATATTTCGGCACCTGCAGTTCAGTCCTTTCTTTGCTTGTTCTGAATTGCAGGTGAGGTAAGGGTAGAGTCCACTGACCTGAGACTGGAAGCAACAATCAAATCTGCACTGGCCCAATCGTCACCATTAGTTACATATGTGGTTTCCTAAAAACACAAGGAAAACTTCTAGGTAACAAAATGTGTAGCCTCCGTCAGGTGACCACGTTTAGCAGCACCATGTTCCTGGGGCTAAGTCTGCAGAGAAAAGTCCAGGAAACAGACTTATGTAACTGATCTAATCATCTAACCGATTATTCTGTCAAATTCCAAAACCGATGAGAAAAAGGAAATCCACCTGGGTGCCCAGCCCCCTGATAAGGCTCCCTGCTGTGTTTATATTATTAATATAATCACTGGGTTATCATAAATCTATATGAAAATAATACATGCTTTGGCTCTGTCTGTATGGTGGAAGGAATTGCACATTTTCAAGCTCATTACCAAACTCATGACTGAATCTCTGAATTGTTGATTGCAACCCTTTTTGCAATAATTGACTCACACTTGCTATTCAGTTTGCTACTTGGCATTCCCCTTAAGGGGATGGTCCAAACTCTGTATCTAGTTCTCTCCATTCATGACACCTTACTCTCTTCTTGTAATTGGGAATGTTTCCACAGCAGTTGATCTGTAGATGCACTGGGGAATAAAAACACAGTGCCACCCACCAATAAATCCAGGCTACACTGTTTCCTCAGACACGTGACTGCCATAAAGCTAACAAATGCAGTGCCAGTATTTCACTGCAGATTCTTGTTTAATACATTGAAAACATCTAAACCCAAATGTCAAGAAAATCCAGTTTTACTCCAACTCTGGGGCCAAGGCTTATATTTTAATGTCATTAGTGATGAACGTTGGTAAATAACTCTCAAGTTTCATCTCTGTTCACCAAAGGAACACTCTCATGCCTGTATATAACAATTGGCTTGGCCCTGCAGGGAAAACTTCCCTAAACGCGGCGCTGGACAGCAAATGGTAACTTAATTTATCTTTTGGAAGTCCAGCAAGTCCCTGCTGTTACCAGAGGAGCTAGCTCTAACAAACTGTAGATCATATAGGACATGTCCAAAACGTAATTCTGGGCTGGTTTCGATTCTTTTCATTGTATTCTTAGAGAGCCTGTTGGAGAACACCTAATTTTTCTCTGCCTCCCGTGTCAACACAAGTAGAAAGCCTGTCAGTGATTAAGCCCGTCAGTCTCGCCTGAAAGAAGACTGGTTTTGGAATGTTTCATTTTCGGGGTGTGAAAGAGGAAGGGGATTAGCATGTTCTCAAGCAGCCACTGAGGACAACTAGGGACCCCAGGAGAGTCTACAGAGGGTGTCTTCAAAAGCATCAGCAGAAAGAGAGAGTGAGAGAGAGAGCGAGAGAGAGAAAGCGAGAGAGAGAGAAGGAGAGCGAGTGAGCGAGAGAGCGCCTGTGCGCGAACTGGAAACCGATGAGGGGGACAGGGGAATGAGAAAAACCCCACACCAGGGAGCCAAGTGGTTGTGGCTTGATGGATCCTGCATCTTATTTTCTATGATTTTTCCAGAAAAAGCTGGCAATGAGAATAGAAGAATTGCAAACAATGCAACATGCCCTTGCCAAGATATAAATACAGAAGAAGCATTTGAAAGGACCATGTACAGTATCAAATTATCTGCAAAGATGAAAAAAGTAATGACTTCCATTCTCTGTCCTCCGCCTGGTGACTCATCCAAGTGGAAAAATGAAGCAGCTGGAGATTAAAGTTACCCCCCAAAAGAGGGGGGAGAGAAGGGGCCTCAGGAACAGCCAATCCAGTCAGCCAAGTTAAAATGCAGCCAGAACGTTGGCGACAGGAGGTGGCAGCTACATGTTTTGTGGTTCCTCCTATTCGCCATAATCTTCAACAGGAAAGGTTCAATTCCAGCTCACCACACGTGGTCGGGGCTGCAGATGTTGCAAGAAGCACCTAGCGCTGGCCCGGCGTCACATGAGGACAGGCTGACCATGGTTACATGGGTACCATACACGCTCGGCGGAACACAGGGCAGAAACAGGTGTCTGCGATGCTCTACTTAACAAAGGCCCTTCTCCGCAGTCTTGATCTTTTTGGTAACAGTCTTACTGTGATATGATTCACGGATCATATCCTCTATCCATTAGTATTTTGTGGTATACGTTTGTTTATTTGGTCAAAATCTGTCTCATTTGGTACACAGCAAGCTCCGGGAGGGTCACAGCCATGCATGTCTTTATCCATCAGTGCACACCCAGCATGTATCGTAGTGCACAAAGCAGCCGCCCTATAGCTATATCTTTTTTCTTTTTCTTTTTTTTTAACAAATGCATAATGAATGAATAAAAAGAAACAATTTAGATTTCTAAGGCTTATAAACTGGCTTTAATTAACCACCTATTCTTTCCTTTTTCTCCAAAATCACAAGCAATTTTTTAAAGTGTAAAGTACTAAGGAGGGAGAAAAGGCCTCCATTTGTTCACGTGCTGATTTTTGACCCCAAATATGAGCGGAGAGAGATTTCGGCGGGGAGGTCTTTCTCCACTCCCCGCCCCCAACCCCTTGTCGCGTTGCATGTTTAGAAGGGAGAAAGAGTTCTGACCGATGTGTAGAATCAGTTCACCTGAATCAAACTGAATCAATTCACCCAGCAGGTAATTCCTGAGTGAGGCTTAGACTGAGGCCGCCCGGGAAGCAGAAGGTAACGGCACACCCGCCGTCTTCTGGTTCACCATCTCCGTGGGACCGCAAAACAAACGTACCTGATCTTGGAGGAAAAGAAAAAGTAGTGTGAGATTTAATGCCAGGTTCTCAGGTCAGACTTCAGACGCGGAAGAAATTCGGAAAAGGAAGGGATGGGGCGCCACTGAAGGTCGGATGCTGTGCGGAGGAGCTGGGGTTTGAACTGCTGATGCGGGAGGGCGCGCTGCATTCTGGGGGCTCGGCGGCAGGGGGCGTGCTGGGCGGAGAGGCCGGCCTGGGGCTGCTGGGAGGTCGCGGGGGGTCGCGGGCGGTGGGGTCTCGGAGTCCCGGTTCTGCATATTCACGCTTTGGTGAGGGGGACAGAGACCCGAAGGCGGCGTCCTAGGCTTCGGTGCCTGGGGGAGCACCGTGCTTCTCGAGCCTTCCACGGACGCTCCCCACCAGTCCGCTTTGTCGATTTGGTTTTTGTTTTGTTCCTTCTACAGCATGTGAGAGAGGAAGGGCCTCGCCCACAGAGAGAGGGATTTCGGCAGAGTAGGATTTGTAAATCATCGAAATCAGCCACATTCCAGAAAAGAACACTGATAGATCCTGTGTCCTCCCCGCTTAAGGAGGAAACCGCTCCAGAACCGCTCCATTACGGGCTTGGCACAAAACAAGGCCTTATTTAATTTATCATTTGCATGAAACATCTAATGTCATCACTGAGTCGTGGGCACTTGGCTCTAAGAAACTGTTTAAAATAAAATTTTCTCCTCTTAAGCGTAGAGCTGTTTGCTCTTTTGGCTAAGGAAAAGAAATACACACAATAACACTGTTATCAATAAAGGGTACTAGTTGTCACTATTTTAAAAGGAAACAGTAACAGATTTTATGACAGACTCAGCAGACATTCCGCGGAAAGATTCGAACCCCCGAGGAGGCATGGACTTCTCAACTGGGTTATTCCCACAGGGTCTCACCTTGCCTGTTTTGGTCGGCCGGGGAGCTCCTGGTATGGGTTAAAAAGAGAGTTGGTTTTTCTTTCCACGGAAGCCAGGAGTCATAATATTTAAATCACTTCGCTTTTTAGATTTTCAAAAGGAGGTTCTCTAGACCGTAATAGGAGTCACTCTCCTCAACTAACTTCCTTTCCCTTCTCTGTAGAAATTGTCATCTTCCTTGATTTCCTCACTGACTTTTAAAAGTGTCCATAAAGATCTCACAAGGAGAGGAAGTGAAGCAAAATAAACGCTGTGCAGATGGTAAGCAGAGAAGCTCTGTGAATAAAAGCTGGACATAACCCTCAGATTTTAGTTCTAAGATGTTTAAGACTGTGTTCGGAGCCCTTTGAGTGCTGTGAAATTAATAAGGCTATTTATAGGGCGATTATAAGACCCTTCGGTGATAGTTTGTCTCAGAAACTAATCTTTAGGGCTGTTAGCTTCGACCAAAGATGCATCTTTCCCTGTGGAAACGTGGCTTAAAACAAACTCTTCCTTGGCTGAATCCCTGTGGGTTTTTTGTTGTCTTTTTTTTCCCCTGCTGTTTTTTCCCTCCTTTTGTTACAAAATTTGTATCTGGCTCATATTTATTGTCTGATTTTTACCTTTTATTTCTCTTAAATAGTTCATCGCTCAAACGTGCTAAGCCATCACCACATCCTCTGATCCCGTACTCCCCTCATTTCCCTCTTGTCTTCTCCTCCAGATCCTGCCCGTGGAAGCTCTTCACAGCCCCCTCCTTCTGTCCAAGGTGGTCTAGATCCCTTGTCCTCTTCCACACTGAGTTTCCTTCTCTGGAGCCGTTCTCTCGCCTTAATGTCCACTGTTGAGATCCTCCTGCTGCTTAAATCTTATTGTCCTCTACTGCCTCCTTTCTCAGCTGCAGGACAGTCCCTTGCTCTTTGCCTCTCCTGTGCCCTCTTGAGATTCTTACACAAAGCAGGCCTTCTTTTCTAAAAATTTTTATTTATTGAATTATAATCAGTTACAACGTGTCAGTCTCTGGGGTACAGCACAATGTCCAAGTCGTGCATGTACATACATATATTCATTTTAATATTCTTCTTCATTATAGGTTACTACAAGATATTGAATACAGCCCTGTGCTATACAGGAGACACTTTTTAAAAATCTAGTTTATATATAGTAGTTAATATTAGCAATTCTCAAACTCCCAGTGTATGCCTTCCCACCCTCTTCCTGCCCCCAAACCCCATAACCAGAGGTCTGTTTACTATGTCTGTAAGTCTGTTTCTGTTTTATAGAGAAGTTCATTAGTGTCTTCTTCTGCTTCTCCTTCTTCTTCTTCTTTTTTAATTCCACATATGAGTGATATCATATGGTATTTTTCTTTCTGTTTCTGGCTTGCTTTACTTAGAATGACGATCTCCAGGTCCATCCATGTTGCTGCAAATGGCACTATTTTATTTTATTTCTTTATGGCTGAGTAATACTCCATTGTATATATATATCACAGTTCTTTATCCGGTCATCTCTTGATGGGCATTTAGATTGTTTCCGTGTCTTGGCTATTGTAAATAGGACTTCTGTGAACATTGGGGTGCATATGTCTTTTCAAATTAGAATTTTCTCTGGATATAAAAACTCCTTTTTGATCAAAGAAAATTTTAGACTGAACTAGTATGAACTCAGGTTAAACTGGAACTGCTTCGGTTAGCTCTCCTATGCCTTCCCTACGCCTCCCACCCGATTCCCCGAGGCCCCAGGGAGTGCAGCCCCATCTGGCAACTTACAGATGAAAGAGCCAAGTCTCAAAGGCAGGGAACTAAAGCAGAGGGCCTTTGACTCCACAGTCTTCCTTTCCAAATGAGCAGAAACGCAGACTCACACTGACGCTAGCCAGAGGGCTGCAGAGTTTGCTGAGCAGCACGGACAACTGGCATCTCCAAAATGGGACCCATTTAAAAGGAACACGCTAGCACCATGAAGCATTCGATCAATTAAAAATGTATTTGCTCTCTTAGTCTTTAGGAGGAATCCTGAGTTAATGTTTGAAATTCATGTCTATTTAGAAAACTCCCGGGGGAGGGTGTAGCTCAATTGGTAGGGTGCTGTACTTCGCATGCGTGAGGTCCTAGGTTCAGCCCCCAGTACCTCTGCAAACCCCGAGCTGACTGAGACACAACTGAAGTGCTAAATCCAGGGCAGTCGTGGAATTGTGCTTGCAAAGGAGATGCTGTCCTTTCCTGAGAGTCATTGGTCCAAGGTGTCGAGAGTCAACCAAAGATGGTGGTTGCAAGTAGACGTGTGGCTTCCCATGAGGGTTTGGAAACATCTGAATGAACCAGATTCTGGGCTACTAATCCAAGAATTTGGTCAGGATGACACGTCAGTCATTTAGATGTTGTTCTACTGCCAACAGGCTGGCTATTATTCAGCTGCCTCAGATAAAATGTAGAAAAAAAAAAAAGGAAAAAAAAGGCTGTCCTTTTTAATTCCTCTCATGCAAAACGGAATGGGTTTTTGGCTGGAAGTGTCTTTCAGGGAGAAAAATCAGTCAACATGCTTAGCAATGGCCTGTGTGAAATATGTCGTCTTTTTTTTTTTTTTTTTTTTTTTTTTTTACAGAGCTCTTAACTAAGCCTTGGAAACTGGAAAGTCATTTAATATGCTCTCTGGGAGAGATGCTTCTGTGGTGCTAAGAGTAGGATATTACACTTTCCTCAACCAAGAAAAAAAATATGCATGTACACCTGTGAGACAGAGTGGAAATCACTTCTCGGGGCCATAAAACTGTACTTTACTGTCAAGCTGTTTACTTGAAGGTAACTGTCATTTCTGATGCACCTCCTTGGAGCCAGTCTTCCCCTGTGGGTTGAAGTGAGGACCCAGGTTGCTCCTTCCAGCTCCTATCTGTCATTTGAATAGCAGCTTCTTCTTGTCGGAAGCAGGCTTGTGGGCTCATGGGAAGCCTGAGGGACGCATGGATTCACTTACTCGCAGAGCGCCAGGAACCAGGGGTGACAGGGACCCCAGTGTCTACAGAACCACTTCTGTTTGACTTCAGATTAGTCCTACGTAGTTTTAGTTGTCAGGGAGAATTCTGCTGATAAGCTCCCAGATAAGCATATGCAGTAAACACAAAATAAATGGGTTCCTGGAAAAAAAAAAAAAAAAAAAACCTTTCACTTAAAATGAAACAAGATGGAACGTGTATGGTGGAGGTCCGGGTGAGGATGGAGTTTAAATCATATCATTAAACCCACTAAAGGAAGCTTGCTCTGTAGAGGAAGTGCCTGCATCTTTTAGAGTAAATACGCGAATATTCATCTTTTAATGTATCTTTTGTGTCAATCCTGATCATCACAGGTTGTATCAGGCACACTTAAAGTGAGGAAAAACTTCCCTAACAGCCTCGTATTTGTAAATGGGCTCTGGTAGATTGAAAATATTTACTTTGAAATTCTTGAAACGGACTCAGATGTGCTTTTAAGAGAGGCGCTGGGAGGGAGGCAGCGGCGGCAGGGGGACGCAGGCTGAGCGCTCTCTCAGCCGGCTTCCGCTGGAGCCCTGGTGAGAGGAGGCAGGCGGGGTGGTCGCCAGGAACTGAGGCATCTGCTTCAGTGCAGTTACTCATCAGGATGGTGGGGACATGCCAGAGTAACAACCACAGAGGCATTCTCCCCATCTGGAGCCGGAGGATTCTCACAGGGCGATGGTGCCCCGGAAACTCACTTCCATAGACGGGTGCCATGGTTAGGCTCGCTCCTACTGCGCCGAGAGTATCTCCTGAATTAACTGTATCTCTGGCCTTTACCTTCTCCCCAGGATACATTCAGAATGGAACTGATTCTGAAAAGCATCCTCTCTGAATGGTCTTGCTTAGATCCCAAGCAAGCAGCCTGCTCACCCAGCCTGCCCCTCCTCTCCTCCAAAGCCACCCACCGGTGACTCTAGAAGGGCAGGGGAGAGGGGGGCAGCCTGAATGGGGCAGGGCTTATGAGAGAAGGCAGCGTTCCCACCAGGAATTTCTCCTGTCTTCTGGGGGTCGAGCCTGCTGGATGTGCATTCAGCACTCCTGTTGGCTGGAAATTCTGCCATGATTTTTCCTTCCCCAGACTCCGAGGTCCTGGTAGGCAGGGGCTGTGCTCCGAGCTTCACCTGCAGGCCCTCTCAGACGGAGGCCAGGCTGCCTCGGGATACAATAGAGCACCTTCTTTAAGAAAAAGCCCCTGGAACGCAATTGCCTTGGTTGAACTGTGTAACTTTGAGTAAGTTGCTTAATCTCTCTGTGACTCAGTTTCCTCCTCAGAAAATGAGGACAGTGATGGTATTAAATGGGTTAATATATGTAAAGCACTTAGCACAGGGTCTTAGAACTGTGACAACAACTGAATAAATGTTAGCTATTATTTTCCGTCAGATTGATGCTCTGGGCCTTCAGGTCTTCCCTTGACGTCTAGTGTATGGACATTTAGCATATAACATGTGTGTGTTCCCTGCTTTGTTCCAGAAGAAGTTTAGGATGGCATTCATGTCCTGGCTGAAAGGATGGTTTTCCAGAAGGTGCCTATGTGCATCCAGAGTTGGAGGACAGATCCAGTGATTCAGCCCAGTGTATGCAAGTCCCTTGGCCCAGACAGCCCAACCTTCCTTCTGTTCTCCCAGAAGTTTAAGTGTCTAGAAGGCAGTGCTCGGGAGGTTGAATGCTCTTATGCATTGGTCCTGTTGAGGGCTGTCATACTACTCAGTTCTAGGCAGAATTGCCCTCTGCCTCAGGGTGTTTGAAGAAAATTTCTCAGCTTAAAAACATAAAATCCTATTTATTTTCCAAGGATAGAAGTCTTTTAAAATATCTGCTTGTCACACACACACACACACACACACACACACACACACATAATTGACTGGTTGGGGTAACTTGTTTTATAGAAAATGGAGGCTATTTATTTTGCTCTGAAATGGCCCCTTTCTTCTAAGGAGCCTGAAGGATTTCAGAAGATGATTTCACACCAGGGGAGGTGGGGTTCTTACCTGGATAGTGTCAGAGGTAGGACAAGACAACTGGACAGCTGTCCTCAACCTAAGAAGGGAGAACCAGCATGAACAATAGGATTAGTCTGAGTTTTAAATTTATATCGATAAGTCAGTCGAGCTTGGTAAGTTACTGTATAGGAAAGACCCCAGGCTAAAAGCTGTGAGTGATCGACCATGTTCTCAAGGGACATGAATTCAGCATAAATGCTCTCTTTTAAGGTAATCGCTGAATGAACAGTGAGTCAGGGCCCTGTAATTTGTGCTGTCAGTGTTCCATTGCAAATCTCAGCATGAGCACCCAGGTTGGCTCAGGGAGGTGAGAGGCCTTCGTGAAAACACTGAGCAGGCTCTGAGCACAGGCGAGCGTGTTATCATATTTGGAAGATGAATGGCTCGGGCTGGAGCTCTCAGATGTCTGAGTTCTCTGGTCCAAATAGTTGGAATGGGATGGCTCTGATTCGAAAGGCTGTCTTGCTGATTTCAATTAGGTAGAAACACAATTTAAGACGAGTTCTTCCCTGCCTGTTAAGCAAGGAGGGGAGACTGAAGCGCCACTCAGTCCCCAGGAATTTCTCAAGTGCTCCTTTCTGGCTGTGAAAACAGTCTTTCACATCCAGGAAAAACACGGAGGGCTTATTTAGGGAAAACGATGCCTAGAAACTGTCAACTTTAGATCACTACAAACTGTCAAGATACGAAAACAAATGGTCTTAATATGATTATATGCGTTTTCTCTTTGGTATGCACACGTATAGATTGTGTGTGACCAGGGGACCTTCCCCCCAAAGCAGCCCTTCATTAAACTGTCAGGAACGATACAGCCCGGAAAGGGAAGGGGAGGGAGGCGGGAGCAGGAGGGGAGGGCAGGAGAGCTGTGCGCGCTCTTGTGCACTGAGTTGGAATATTACCTCTTGGCTATTCTTTCTCACTCCTTTCCCGGAGCCCTCAACGTTTCCACGAGTTTTCCCAACACCTAGTGATCCTGGAGTGAGAAAGGAAAAAGTGACAACGGTAACATGAGTTAAAGCTCTGCTGGGGGCTGCCCTGTCCTCCTACCTGGAATCTGGCAAAATTCAAGGCAGAATATCTGATGCGGGAACCCAGAGGGGAGTAGGGAGGGCGGAGCATGAGGGCAAGTGGACATTTGTTCACACATTCATCCATTTATTTAATCCGAGGTCTGGATCAGGCGCAGCGTTAGGTTTCAGCAGTTCACTTCTTTGTGCATTCATTCACTGAACGAATACCTGCTGTGATGTTGTAATTTACAATAAGGACTATATATGTATGTATTCCAAATATATATATTTTGTCTTTGTTTTCATTTCTGGCACACAGCTCCTAAAACCATTGAAATTTCCTAAGAGATGAGAACAATTAAGATGTCTTTTGTCACGTTAATGAGACGACTTTTAGAAAGCATCCAGGTAACCTAAAGATGGGACCTGAGAGCCAGGGCACCCTACTGTGGAATTACATGGTTGGACTTTTCAACCCCACCCTCAAACTCTGGGGAGTGGAGAGCGACTGCAGGTTGAATCAGCTGCCAATGGCCAGTGGTTTAATCAATCATGGTTATGTAACGTTACCTCCATAAGACCTCAACAGGACAAGTACGATGTGCTGACAACTTCCTGATTGGTTAACATGGACGCTCCTCACCCTTTCCCCATACCTTGCCCTGTGCGTCTCTCCACCTATCTGTTCCTGAGTGATACCCTCCCATAATAAACTGGTGGTCTAGTAAGTAAAATGTTTCTCAAAGTTACATGAGTGGCTCTAGCCAGTTCATTGAACTGAAAGAGGGAGTCATTGAAACCTCAGATCTATAGCTGGTTGGTCAGAAGGACAAGGGACAACCTGGACTTGAGATTGGTGCTGAAGTGTGTGTGTTGGGTGGGAGTCTGTGGGAGGAGCCCTTAACCTGTGGGATCTGACGCCGTCCCCAGGTAGAGTGTCAGAAGTGAACTGAATTGTGGGACACCCATCTGGGGTACAAGAATTGCTTGATCACGTGGGGGAAAAACCCTAAGTAGAACCCTTACTTTTCAATGACCAGTATGGGTTAGACTCTTTTTTAAGCAGTGGGGTTCAGCAATGAATGAGGCAGGAGGCACTGCACTTGTGGAACTTGCTTGATAGCCCAAGGGAGACAGACAAGCAAACAGGCTGTTCTGACGCACAGACATGCACCTAACCAGCGCTGAGGGATGGGGAAAGCTTTCAGGATGGAACTGTTTAAAGATCAAGTGGATGAGAGGGTGACCAGGTGGATTCATCTGCCAGCTACATCTTTGAAACTACCAGTAGAGCCTAATGTATTTCTTCTGGAGCCTTACACGTCACTTATTTTTTTTCCTAGTTAAAAAAAAAAACATTTGGGGACCATTTAGACCAAGATAATGCAATTTTTCCCCTTTCTTTTTGCATTTTATCACACTCTTTCTAAAAAAATCTCTAATATGTACCCAAATGGATGACACCATTCTTTTTGAAATTTGGGAAGACTTTTGGGAGCAATGGACCAGCGATTATAAAGAAGTTTCCTCTCACTTTATAAATTATGATAATCATCCCTAATTAAGTAACATCCATTGGGGGAGATGGGGATAGAGGAACATTTATGCCCCCCTACCCCCCAGGTGGGAGTGAGGCTTGGCATAGCCCTTCTGGAAGGCAATCTGGCAGTATTCAGTCAAATTAAGGCACTCCGCTCCCGCGTGTGTGTCCCAAACATATCCTCACAAGTGCCCTAAACAGACACATGCAAGGGCGTTCACTGCAGTGCTTATTGTGGTCGAAGGTACGTGGAGGCAGTTACCACCCAGGAGACGTGTGGATGTACTTCAGGAAGTGCTGTGAAGCTGGCAGAACACCAGGGAAAGTATTCAATATGAGAGGCTGAGTGACAATATATTTTGAAAAAAACATTATGAGATCTGCAATATAATGGCACTCCGACAAATTGAGAAGCGTGTATAGAGAAGTACCTGGGGCATTTTGTAAGCACGTACTCAAACAGGAGGATTCATAACAAGCATTAGAATGGTTTCCTGGTTTGGGGAGGGAAACAGCAGAAGAGAATGAGGAAAGGGATAATAACACAAGAGAGTGGCCTTCCTGGGACCAGTTGTTGATAATGTGACATGAACTAGAAAGTGTGATTAATCTCTCCAAGGTCCTCTAGGAAAGCAAATAGGAAAAGCTGGAAGGGAGGTTGGTAAGGAGGGAGAGAGGCAGGGAAGGAGAGAGAAGAAAAGAAAGGAGAGAAAGAAAGAAAGGAGAGAAAGAAAGAAAGAAAGAAAGAAAGAAAGAAAGAAAGAAAGAAAGAAAGAAAGAAAGAAAGAAAGAAAGAAAGAAAGAAAGAAAGAAAGAAAGAAAGAAAGAAAGAAAGAAAGAAAGAAAGAAAGAAAGGAAGGAAGAAAGAAAGAAAGAGAAAGAGAGGAAAAGAGGAAGAAAGAAAAGGAAAGAAAGAGAGAAAAAGAGAAAGAAAGAAAAGAAAGGAAGAAAGAAAAAAGAAAAGAAAAGAGAAAGAAAAGAAAGAAAAGAAAAAAGAAAGAGAAAGAAAGAAAAAGTAGGATGCAGGGGTGGGGAGGGAAGGGTGGGAAGGGTGGAAAGGAATGAAGGAAGGCAGAACTACTCTATCACCCCCCTCTTCTGTCCTAGGAGGGAATCCCCTCGCCCCCATCCCCCCCACTCCCCCGCCCCCACTGCTCCAGGCTGTCCAGACAGCAGAAAGCTCAGAAGAGAAAAGCAAAAACTCACCAACCACTGTTGAAGAGGCTGCTAAGAGTCACAAGGCAGAACAGGAAGCTTGGGGTTTAGTCACACCTATAATAACACCCAACAAAGAAATTATTCGCGGGGAACTAAGAGTTAAGGGTGTTGCCGGTGGGGCAAGGCGGGGTGCCGAGCAGGCAGTAGTGTGAGGGAGCGAGGAGGAGTCTGGAGGAGCAGAGGGGATCCCGGCCTCCGTGGGGGATCTCTGTGGGCGAGAGGGGCGGCCACCTTGCCGGTAGTGGGAGCACACCTCTTCTGGTCCTTGCGCTCTCCAAGCATTAGCTCGGCAGAACCAGGCTACCCCAGCTCCTAAGGGGTCTTTCTAGGCAGCCTGGGGGGCATCCTGGTGAGAGACGGAGCTGACCCTGGAGTCCGAGGAGGAAGGAATGAGCAGACGGCCACTTACTCAGCAGCCTCTGTCTCATCAGGACAAGCCATGCCTTGAGTTCATATCATTTGCCACCTTTACAGGAAATCACAGAATCACAAATATTAGGAGGGTGGTCACTAAGGTGGCCATTTCTCATATTTTCCAGCTAGGAAAGCTGAGGATCAAATAGATTCAAAAAACCCCAACTTCTGCTTTTTCTGAGACCTGAAATTGGAGTATTCTCACTATGAAAGTCAGTATGGAGGTGATGCAGAGGGATGGGGGCGCCAATCTGAAGAGAGCGAGCCATAGGAAAACGAGAATGCCTGGCCTCCCAAGATTCTGTTTTTAGATAATTCTTTTATTACTTTATAAAAAGGGCAGTGACGAAAAATACTGGACATATCAGCACCTTCAATCTTAAATTGCTTATTTTTCAAGGTTTTCCATTGGACACCGAGAATGAATTAAAATTCCATCCCTAAAAACATCTGACAGAAGATTTCAAACGTTATATCTCATGTCGTGAAAAGGAACACAGCATGGCGTTCGCTCATTTTTCCTGCGGGGGGAGAAAAAGGCTTTCCTGAGAACTAGTCCTTGAGATCCTTGAATTCAAACATTGCTGGGGTGGCTTCTTTTCATATCGGAAAAGCTGCTTTTCACCTCGGCCCTCTGCCCCACCTCTCCCTTGTTCTTTTGCTTCCATGGGAGCAGGAGTGGATTAGTTAGCTCCTAAAAATAGGAAAATACTTTTTTATCCTCCCTGTTTTATCTTCCTATTTATAGATTCATTTCTTCCTCTCATTGTAAGCTCAGTAAAACATTTGTTTTTAATAAGAAAAATAGTTGTTTTAATAAGTTTTCCAATTTTTTTTTGGCCAAAACCTGCAAGGTTATTTCTGGCATTTGCTTCTTGTAGAGTTCATTATTTATTATTGTCTCTGACTAATAGCCTTTTAATTAGCAGTTATTAATATAAAATGCAATATTTATTCCCTCATCCAAGAAAAGAGAAAGAAAAACTCATATATTTTAATTTGTATTTTTTGGCCCTCTGCCATTTGGTAGCGAAGGGAAAAAAACGTGTATATGTTACAGTAAACACACATTTGTTACATTACATCCTGGAGAATACCATGTGTATTTGTCTGTGTACTCAAGAAAATTATATATTGTTCACCTGGGTTGCAGTTTCTGTTCTGGCAAATCTTTATTTGCCTCTCAGGGGAACCTATTTAATATAATTACATTTAATTGATATTTGTGGTGGTGGATTAGGAAAAAGGAACCGTCACTTAATATGCTTCAGGATTTTATGGGTCTTGTATTTCTTGGCTTGGTTTTCAAAATACATGTAACCACATTTTTTAAAGCTAGGTACTTAGATAAACTCAGTCCTTTATTAAAATAGTGCGCTCAAAAGGGGCAGAGTTGAAAGCTCTCTAGTGGTCTTCTGCTAAAACAATGAAGAAAGAATGAAATCTTTCTCCTCCAAAATATGTTTTTACATTTGCTTTGTCTAAAGGTTTATAGGATTAAAATACGTTGTCTGTGGTTTAGCTGCTGATTTGGCTCGTGTCCAATCCCATAGGAAAAGAATGGATAGTTTCTGGAAAGTGGTCTTTCCACTGAAGTTTGTACCTTCGTCCCATGCTCAGCTGTGAATTTCCTTTTCTTCTGTCAAATGCGATAGAACTTTCCTTTTTTTGTTGCCTGTCGACGGGCAGTAGTCAATGTATCTAACTGATGGCTCTAGCTCACGTTCAGGACGGCTCAGTCCAGTCCCTCAAACCCAGGAAATGTTATTCGTGTTTGCATTACTGTTTAGTTCAGAAAGTTATTTGTTGATGTTTAACTTCTTTTTAAATAATAAGCACTCCCAGTGAGCCATGCAGCCACCAGTTAAATAAACAAATAATTTAACTATGTACAAAAATGTAACTGAGGCCAGTTGACATAGACAGTTGTCGCAGGCCTTAAGTTGGCACTTTCAGAGCTGAAGACAGATCAGGCTAGGTCAGCGGCTGGAGAGATGAGTGTGTTTATAGTTGAGTGTGTTCATTTTACTTGTATTGGGAAAAAGAATGATTAAATAAGACTACATGAGACACAAACATTTTTTCCCCTAAATTTCAAGGAAAATATAAATGCAGGTTTCTTGGTAAAGGCAGAATACGTCACATGAAATGAACAAGTAACGTCCCTAGACCTGCTCGTCCCCAGGTGCCCCAGCTCAGTATCAGGACCATTTCCCAAAAAGAAACGTCCTGTTGATCTCTTTTTGTTTTTCCCTCTGTACCCACAAAAATGTGTGAGTGAGACAGTCGCATCGAACATCTCAAAGGTGATGCTGGGAAGCTATTCCTCACTCTGTTCCTGGGATTCTGTTTGCCAGAAAGTGTCTGGAACTACAGTTCATGAGCTGAGTTATCCTAACCAGGTGATTGGGAGACAGCCCCTGGCCTCCAGCCAATTGGAAGAGCTCAGGGCTTTCTAACCTTGGCCTCCGTGGACTTCAGGCTCCACCTCAGAAGAAGGAAGGGATAGACAGAGATCCCCACAAGCTTCCAACTCTAAGTTTACTTGGAATCGTATTGATTTTCCCACCTCATTAGTTGTCATGTCCTCAGGTCCTTAGATCTAATGTAGTTTCTCCATATAAACTAATAATCATGCTACTTCTGAGGGCAGACTTTTAGAAGAGTTCCTCATTAGTTCTTTCTCAGGGGGCAGCCCAAATTTCCCAAGCTGAGGTCCATAAAGCGTGCACATCATCAAATACTAAATTATCCAACCCTTCTTCTCCACCCACCACCTATTTTCCCAGATGGAGAGGTCAAGTGACTTACTCAGAGTCACACAACATCAGGTTCTCGACACTTTGCCCGAAGCAAGAGGCTTTCCTTTGGCTGGGCTATGATGACTCAATGACTTTATATCAGACAATTTCCCTTGGCAAGCAAGTAAGCCTAAAAGCAGAATAATAAATTGACTCCCAGCATTGTTTTTGAGTTGCTGGATGTTTCTAGTTCTTTTGAGCATTTTTGTGGGTTGAGAGAGAGGGAGCAAGTAGGGAGGGGAAGAGACAGAGAAATTTGTTTCCACTGGAGAAGGCTCCCCTCCTTTGGCGGGAAGAGCCTTGTCTTTAGGGCCACGAGAATGTATATCCTGCCGCCCAGCCCTCCCAGCCCCTGTGCTTTCCAGGGCTGGTACCTTCTCACTAAGAAATCAATGACCAGATTAGGGTGATGCCAAGCTGTTACTTAAAATTCCCAGGTGGGATGACTTGTTCCTTCAACTCTAGTGTGAGGTGGGTTCCAGTATGAAATTCCTGGGCTGCCATGTCATTTTGCATTAAACCATCAGTTTGTTGGCCCGAGATGACAGCACATAACACATCCAAATAATTTTTCTGTCAGGTCGACTCAGGGAAAAGAGCAGAAATGAAGTATGGGAAAGGGAGTTTGAAGGAGATGAAGTTCTTTCTGATGGACGGAATAGGGCATTTTCTCTGTGTTTTTAATTTCAGGCTCTGAAGCTCTGGCCCTTCACTCTGGAAACGGACATGTTTCCAGGCCTGAAATGATCCTGTTGAACAGAGAGAAGGGAGAGAAGGTAGCAAAGGTGTCCCAGTCAGAAAAAAAGCCAAAGAGCTCATAGGCAAGAAAAAAAATGCGTGGCAAGAATTTGACAAAACGCAATTTGGGATAAAGGCTGTCCTTTCTCTACTCTGAACCTGAGAAAACTCCCTGCTCTCCTCACCCCCAGTCATCAGCCCTACAAGATGGGATCGTCTGACTTTAAGTACTAAAAGGGCACAGAGAGAGAGAGAGAGAAATGATGCTAGCATAATTCTGAGGATCCCAGAAACTTCTTTCCCTAGTTGAGAAAATCGGATAGAATCTGACAGTCCACCCACCAAAAATGAAATCCACCATCCCATCGGATCAGGAAGAAGTTTTGGAGGGCTGGATGTGTTTAGGTGAAACTTGTAGGATTTGAAATCTTTCTTCGGCCTCTTCTGGGTCACGTGATGCTGGAGGAGTTACTGATTCTCTTTTTAGCCTTAGGTTCCTCATCTAGAAAATTAGAATCAAAAAGATACTGCCTCGCAGAGTTGTTGGGAGGATGACAATAATCACTGGGTATTTTCCATGTGTCGGTACAGAACTAAGCTGTATCTAATTTAATCCTCAATATAGCCCCAAGAAGTAGGTCTCATTAACTTTATACCAGAGATGGTAAACCAAGGATCTGGGAAGTTACTCAAATTCACCCTGCCGTGAAGTCACAGATTAGGTTCTGAACCCAAGTTCTTCTGATGTCATGACTGGGCCCTTAACCGCTGCTCTCTATGTAAAGAAGTTCTTTGTAAGATGCCAGCCATTATAAAACCATTAGTGATTCTGGTAAAGTCATCACTTGACAGTCATCTTGTAAGGTAACTTTAGTTACATAGTGTCTCAGTCTTCAAGCACCATTTTTTGGGGCAGCTAGCAATTTTTGACGATAATAACTATGATATATTAAGTGCCTGTGCTGTGCTGGACCCTATTCGAAGCATTTGAGATGTTGTGACTTACTGAATCTCCATAAGGACTTAATGGAATAGGTGCTATTATTACCGGGATTTCACAGATGTGGAAATTCAGACACTGAGATCTTTAGAAACTTGCGCAAAGTCCCACCGCTAGCAGGAGGCAGAGCTGGGATTAGATCCAGGCAGGCTGGTGTAGAACTGAAGTATGTATCTTCTCTTCCTGTGAGGCATGGTTCTAAACCCTGGCTGAGTGAATTCACCCAGTGAATTCTTGCTTACCTCTCTGGGGAATCAGAGGGCTTGCTGCAGGACTGCAGCTCTTCTGCGGAGATTTCTCTGGGACATCCGGCCACAGGAACTGAAGTTTTCCTTTCCATAATATCCTGAGTGTTCCCCCAAATCCTTACTAGCCAAAGGATCCTTACAAAAAAGCCCCGAGTTATAGTTTGCTCCAAGCAACCCCAACAGTTGACTTGTTAACCCTTCTGATTGTTCACGACTCCATTCCCAGCCTGGTTCCTGCCTTTAGGAGCTGGATAATTGCGAATGTGAGAGATAAGGCAGAATGGAGACTCTGAGGAGGTAAACCAGATCCTGGGGTCTATGCTTGGTTCCTACCAAGCAGCTTTCTGGAAATCGCTGCTCTGATCTCCGTAATGTACTTGGAACTTTCCTGTGATGCACACGACAGTTGCATCCCAAATTCTAGAAAGGCAGAAAGCAATTAAAATCGTGTATCATAACACCCAGTGTTCTTAATTATAAACATGGGAATTTATCTATTTTAAGCTATCTGATGCCATAAGTGAGTTCCCTAGAGGGCTCTTGGGTAGTTCACAGAATAGTGGGAAGGCCAGAGAAACCGATTCAGAAGTGGAACAGGAAACAAGAAAGGATGCATGGAGAAACGGCTGGGCCATCTGCCATAGCCCCTGCTGGCCCACACTGGAGTCCACCCTGCAGCCACAGTTGGACCCTGGAGGCCCCGATCCACCAAGGAGGCTTGTGAAATTGCCTTCTTTTTCGTAATATTTGCTTCAGATTCAAAGCCTTAGGCTGTGATAACCAACTGGACCATTTTTAAGTCCTGTGCCTGCAGAGTAGCTGTCAGTGGTTAGGAAGCACTAAACTGGCCTTTTCAGCTTCTGATTCAGGGGTTGAGCCATTGAAAGTGTGACCACTATCCACTCCATAGTCCCTGGTCTTTTTGTCAGGATCCTAATTTAGCGCATTTAGTCCTGAATAAACTCTGCCAGGTGAATATCTCCACTTTAGAGCTTTGGAAACTGGAGTTAAATCAGGTTAGCAGCTTAACCCCATACCCAGCACTGCCGAATGCAGTACCGCCTTTAACACGTTGTCCCTCAGTTTGAGAAGCACTGGCTTAGGCAGGAGGACTTGTACTTGTATCCAGGCTGCTTGGATGGGACCTCACCCCTTTAAGAGACAAATTGCCCCTTGTAAAGTGCTCCAGCATCTCCCACATTCTGGCAGGGGCATGGCCCGAGGTGTCTGAAGGGGAAGGCAGTTAATATGATATGTAGTCTATAAAATGCACAATTGATTTCTGTATATTCATTTGCATCTGGTACACGCACAGCTGTTAAATATATTCCCAAAGAACAGAAACATTATCCGTTTCCATAATTTTTGAATTATAGAAATATTTAGTCAAACTGAAAATATAGCAAGCTTTTATAGGCCGTTAGAGTGATTGAAAGGCCCTGACAACTTCTCATAGCTCACAGTCATGGGAAACATATGTGTGGATCTCCTTAAGGGAGCAAAGATGTGAGAACATCGTGGGGACCAGGGGGAGCATCTGTGAGATTTCAGAAGGCTTTGAGACCCAGGAAGGACCACAGAGACCGAGTGGGAAGACTTTCAGCTTAAGGCAAATCACCAGTAGGCCCCTGTGTGGGATAGTCAGCACCGATATCCCGTTCTAGACAAATTACGATGGATGTGGCCATCCCGATGGGCCAGCAGAACATCTTTCCTGCATGGGACCAGAGTGGAGAGGCTTTCAGGATTCACGTTCAAGAATATGCCTATTTTTTTTTTTCAGCAAACTTTCTGAACTGTGTCACATTTATGCAAAGAAACACTTTTTTTCTCATGTATTTTCTTTGTAAAAAGAAAGGCAAAATGATGAAGGGAGAGATCACATAGATTGAGAAGCCAGAATACATGTTTGAGAACTGGGCCCACCACTGACCAGCTGTGTTGATCTCAGGCACGTTGTTACCTAATTCTTCGGGTCTTAGATCCTTGCCTACCTCACAGGATTAAGTCAGATAAATTTTAAAATGTAATATTCAATAAATGGAAATTTGCCTAATCCCAACTTGGGTGTGATTTTGAACATGATTTATACTAAAATTTAAGAGAAGAACTCAATAAACATGCATAGAACACACAGTAGATCCATGTATAGACCCAAAACCCCAAAATGGTAGAAAAACATGGAGCATTTCTAATAAGGATGAGGGGATAGATGTACATCTACTTTTACCACCTCCTAAAACTCAAATAAAATAACATTAAAAGTATTTGTTCAACATGTAAACACGCAAGGAAGGAAAAACAAAGAGGCGACAACAGCAATAAAACCTAGGAGGCTGGAAAGCAATTGAATGAGTGGTAAAGGATTTAAAGAAAAGTGAAGGATAATGGATAACATGGAAACCCAGGAATCAACACCACCTCTGCTGCAGAGTTCTCCAGAGCCTTAGGAGCCAACGGCAACTAGTATCTCTGGGAGTGAGGGTGCAATGCATCTGAAATAGGAAGGACTGGTTGGAAGTCTATTTAAAGAGCAGTTGACACTGAGTCCCTTTTCCTACTCCACTCAGCCTGGAGACCTCGCTCCCTTTACCTAACCATGAACTGGAGGTTCCTAGGGTGAGTAAATTGGAGGTTATCTGGCACAAATTGAGGATCAAGTGAAAGTATGTGTGCTGGATAGCAAGGACTCAGCTCTCTTCCTCCAATCACCTCCCAGAACTCACCGGGCAGCTGGGCCTTGGCCACTCTGCAAAAATTAGGAAAAGTGTCTTATTGGGAGTCTAACCAGCCCAACATGAAAACTTAAAGATACTGACTTGGGAGGTTCTCTAAGAAATGACCCAGCCAGATTTATTTAGCCAATATTTATTGAAGGCTTATTATGTGCTAGGTACTTTTTTAAGTCCAAAAGATTCATAAGGAAAAAAGAAAAAAAGAAAGAAAGAAATTCATGCCATCATGGAGCCCACATTTGGGAGGAGTAAAAGAGGCAAGATAAGAAAAAAGTCGATGAGTGAAATACACAGCATGTTAGATGGTGGTGATTACCATGGGGAAAAATAAATTAGGCAAAGGGATAGCAAGTGTCTGGAGAGGAGGGAGGATGCCGAACCTATAAATAAGGTGGATGGAAGAGGGCTTGTTGAGAAGGTGATGTAGGTGATGTTTGGGTAAAGGTCTGGAGGAGCAGAAGGAGTGGTAAGGGCTGCCCAGTAGAGGGAATGGCCAGGGGCGGCTCTGGTGTCTGGCCTGATAGCAAGGGCCAGGGGTCCAGGTGGCAGGAAAGGAGTGAGTACAAGGTCAAGGAGGCCACAATGAGGTCCAAGTGGCTGAGGGATGTGGTAGGCTGAATATTGGTCCCCATTGATGTTCTTATCTCCAGAACTTGTATGTTACCTGACTCGACAAAAGGACCTTTGCAGATGTGATTAAGCTACGGCTCTTGGGGCGGGGAGATTATATTGGGTTATCCAGGTGGACCCAGTGTGATCACAAGGGTCCTTATAAGTGAAACAGAGAGGTTGGAGAGTCAGAGTCAGAGGAGGGGAAGTGAAGACGGAAGCAGAGATGACGAGAGGAGTGAGGTCAGGAAGGGGCTGAGAACCAAGAAGCTTCTAGAAGCTGGAAAGGCAAGGAAACAGATTCTCCCTTAGAGCCTCCAGAAGGAACACAGTCCTTCTGACACCTTGATTTTATGAATTCTGACCTCCACAGCTGTAAAACAATAAATTTGTTTTGTTTTAAGCCACGAAGTTTGTGGTAATTTGTTACGGAAGCCCCAGGAAAGTCATACAGGAGGGAAGGAAACAGATCCATGAAGTCTTTTATTTAATAAAGCAGGAACTTTAAAAAAAGAAGTTGGGCCTTATTTTTAATGCAAGTAGAAAAAAGAAAGTGTTTTTTATGGCCTTGGAGCTGATAATTTAAAAATATTATTTAACATAAAGCAATCAAAAGCTCTGGGGTAAGTAATGCTTTCCAATCATCTTCCCTTTAATGCACAAGAATCTGTCCTCCTTGTAAGCATTATCCAGATATGACTGGATAAATTAAATAAATATCAATCTGTGTTTATCCTTCCAATGTTTTCCCCTTCTCCCTCATTTCTTAGAGCTGTTCAGGGTGGGCTGCGCTTCTGCACTGAGGGACTTTTACAGTACTGAGCAGATATCACTAAAGCCCAGGGCTACAGATACTTAGTGAAAGGTTTAACACATGTAGGGTGGAGGGGGCCTGCAAAGGCTTCTGGGGACACGAACATGGGGAGATTTCTGCCAACTGAGATGAGGCAAGGGAGCTGTGGGCCCCCCAGAGCGCCTTCTCCTTGTTAAGTCCTTCTCCCCAGGACTTTTGAGAACAGTGATTTATAAGATATCAGAAGAGACCAGTGTGTCTTTTCTTTTTACAATCAGGCCAATACTGCTGGCCGTGATTTACACAACTTCCAGGAAACAAATAAATAGCTTTTGCATTCTTGGCCTCTTCATGGAAATTATGCTGGATTGTCTCAGCCCTGATAAGAGATGGAGACCAGTACTGGGAGCTGAAGGAAGCAGCGAATCTGGAGGCAGAGAGAGGAGTGCCTTCCCAGGGACTGCGTAGAGATGGGCATGGGGTGTGGTCCCTGTGGGTGTGCTGTGGAGCCAAAGGATACTGATGCAGAAATGCATGAAGGTCTCTGGGTCTCTTGGCTCATGTAGTAGAATTTGGGGAGGAACGTCTCAGAAGTCACCTGGAGCAGCAGTGTCTGCCAGACAGAGGAGGACTCAGCCTCACCAGCTGCCCACTGTAGGGACAGCAGTGAGTTAAGATCTATGCCCCTTGCCCCAATTCCAGGCTCCTCATAAGCCCCTGGGAATCTCATAGCATTTTAGGGAAGAGGGGTTTTAATATCTGCTACGATTCTGTCTCTTTCGGTGGAAGCCATGTGGACCAAACTTTGCTTCCGGGCAACTCCGATAGTGTATGTTTTAATGAGAGTCTTGCTGGGGAGCTGAATCCCATCCCTGGCTCAGCCACCAACCAATGGGTGACATTGGTTAGGTCCTTAACCTCTCAGCTGCCCCTTCTCTGTCAGGGTAGAGACTAAAACACAAGCTTTCGCAGCTCAGAACTTGGAGTCGGGTGGAAGACTTCTGTTGTAGCTCTTCTTTCCCAAGCAAGCTCGACCTAAAGCAAAACCAAGTCAAACCACCTGATGGCAACAACACCACAAAACGAGGCAAGACGAAGTATCTTTTAAAATTCAGTATCATCTTAGAGATCCCACAAAATGCAGGGGGAAAATCTTATAAAGACAGTTTAGAAAAAATAAGAACCTATCCAATAACGTTGTCACCAAGTCATACAAAATTCAGTGAATTTTTATTAGTTGTGATGCTCCAAAATTACCCAAAGTGGCTGTGAAGACCAAGTGAACTATTCTAAAGGACCCTCTCTTGAGTCCGGTGTGGAAAAAACATCTTTCAAGTGGCACAATCCAAATTTCATAGCCTGGGAAAGCAATTGGCCTGGAGTCGAGAATGTGATCCTCTTTGCAGAGCCTCAGCTTTTGGCTTCTAGACTTATATCGTTGTCAGTGCCGTCAGTCATCACTGCAAACTGCCTGGAGACAGTGGTTTCACACGGCAAGCTGGGACTTCTAGCACATGGAAGCCTGGTGCTTGGGGTGTTAGACAAAGCTGTGGAATTTCAGGGTTGCTGCCAAGAGATTCGAAGGTTATGTTAAGAGTTCCAAAAATCTAGAGCTGTGTGGGTGTTATGCGAAGCACAGTGAAGAAAGATGCCTTTCAATATTTTTTTCGCCAAAGGTTGATGCTAAAACCATGTCTATGATGGGGTCTGAATTCCCTTTTTCAAAGTTGATTCCTTTAGGGTCTAACAAGGAATTAACGAGGGTCATCATTACCTGAGTTGCATTGATGTTGACCTCTTGGTGCAGACCTCGGACTGTCTGGCCCATTTCCTCTGCCTCCTACTTGGGACTCCCTTTGTAGTTTTGCTGCCTCCAGGTGGCTGCTTCCTGGTCACCTCTGTGGGAGCTCTGGGACCCATACCCTGCTCAGTTCCATATCCCAGGCAGACCTTTGACTGCACCCAGTGAAGACCTCGCCAGGACGCAAGTCTTTGGTATTTTAGTGGTGCTGTTTTGTTATAGGGTGCAGCTTCCTTGGATCTGGGCTTTGGGGAAGCTGGGATGCTCTGCAAAAGAGAAAAGCCTCATTGCCCTAGGATCTGGGAAGAGGGCAGTTGCTGGACTGTGGGGCAGCTCATTCTCCATGACTACTCGTTCAGATAAGAAATCCTATCTTCGCTTCAGTTGCAGACTCCTGGATTACTCTCTTTTATTTATTCATTGATTCTGTGTATTCACTTCATTAGCTGAGGACTTCAGTCATCGGGATAAGCATTTTTATTTTTTTAACACCTTTACATGGTATGGTTTCAGTACAGTAAACTACACATACTTCAGATGTACAACTTGATGAATTTTGATAGATGTATACACCAATGAAACCACCACCACAATCAAGATAGCTAACATTTCCATCACTGCCCAAGAGGTGCAATTTTTGAACTCCCAATTTATCCCTTCCCACCTCCTTTACCCTCTGGTAACCATAATTTTGTTCTCTATGTCTGCAAGTCTGTTTCTGCTTTATAGATAAGTTCATTTGTGTTCTCTCTCTCTCTCTTTTTTTAATTCCACACATAAGCAATAACATATGTTATTTTTTTCTGGCTTCACTTAGAATGACATTCTCCAGGTCCATCCATGTTGCTGCAAATGGCATTATTTTATTCTTTTTTATGACTGAGTAGTATTTTATTGTATGTATGTATGCATATATATACTTGGGTTGTTTCCATGTCTTGGCATTGTAAATAGTGCTGCTATGAACATTGGGGTGCAGGTGTCTTTTTGAATTACATTTTTCTTTGGATATATGCCCAGGAGTAGAATTGCTGTATCATATGGTAAGTTTATTTTTAGCTTTTTAAGGAATGCTCATACTGTCCTCCACAGTGGCTACACTAATTTACATTCCCACCAACAGTGTAGGAAGTTTCCTTTTTCTCCACATCCTCTCCAACATTAATCATTTGTGGCCTTTTTAATGATGGCCATTCTGACTGGTGTGAGGTGACACTGCATTGTAATGTTGATTTGCATTTCTCTAACAACTAGTGACATCGAGCATCTTTTCATGTGTCTGTTGGCCATCTGGATGTTTTCTTTGAAAAGATATCTATTTAGGTCTTCTGTGCATTTTTTGACTGGATTGCTTTTTTTTTTTTCTGATATTCAGCTATTTGAGCTGTTTGAATATTTTGGAATTTAGTCCCTTGTTGGTCGCATCATTTGCAAATATTTTCTCCCATTCTGTAGTTTGTCTATCCGTGATAAACAAAATATCAAACTTTTCAATGTTGGTCGCATCATTTGCAAATATTTTCTCCCATTCTGTAGTTTGTCTTTTCATCTTGTTGATGATGGGATAAATATTTTAGTGCAACATGTAAAAAGAAATTGATGCCAGCTATCCGTGATAAACAAAATATCAAACTTTTCAATAAAGATGGGACTGTTCTGCCTCTTGTCTCTGGCTCTATTAGGCCTGGCTCCTCAGCGTAACTGGTCCTTTCTGTGTGATGCTTCTTACATCACTCCTGCCACTAAATGTGTGTGTTTCTTTCCCCAACACTGTATCCTTGTCATCGTTTCCACACCAGTGCGTCAACTCTCCAACACCAATGAGGGTCCAACAATTCAATTCACTTCTGACACTAACTCCTGGAGTTAGGCAGACCCCATGGGTTAAGGGCTCAGACCCACAGCACTGCCCCCGACTTGAGATGTCAGCTGCTGGTGGGGCGCTCAGGTTCACCTCACTTCTGCCTGCTGACCACCAGGGTCACCTCATTAAGATAAACTCAGGTGTAGTTGAAAGGGCCACGTTAGGAATGACAAAGGATGCTTTTGACAGGCAGGAAATTCCAAGGGCTTTAGGGATTCTTTGCCAGGAATCAGAGACAAAGACCAGTAGGCATGTCTTATTATACTACACTGTCTTTACTCAAAATTCTGATTTTTTTTCATGATGGATTTTTCCATCAATGTTGATTTTTTTAAAAATATTCCATTAGAATATTTATTTGACTACTGAGTTCTTTGACACCCCCTTAAATCTGGTGCCTGAAATGAGTACCTTATTCACCTCACCCTAGGGGCCCTGCTTCTCAGCCTCCCATTTCTGGGCCTCTGACAGAAGTAGGGATGGCCAGGCCCTTAATATAAATTGTACACATGTCAAATAATTTGGTGCCCACTATAGAGATCACTTAATGTTCCATGTACAACTCTGTGCAAATCAGTAGAATCAATGAACAGGGACAACATCTAATAGTTGGGATTACTGAGCAGAACACTTAGGGTCAAAGTGCCAGCTCATTTATGCTCACAGGCTGGGGAGCTCTGGGGTACCAGTCACACCAGGAAGTGGTTTCCAACCTCACTTCAGCTTGGAATCTTCGGATGAAATGGTCTCTCTGGTCCTCAGTTTCCTTCCACAGATAATTGAAAATTTGGGGTAAGCCGTTTCTAATTCTCAGTTATTATTTTTTTTTACAACTCTCAATATTTAAAACTGGATTTTGTTTTTCCCAAAGAAGCTGTATCTACACAGTGATTTTTGCTAAAAACTAGCTTTTAGAAATGTACATCGCCATTTAAAATGATGGCAAATTTAGCAAATTAAAAAATGACAAAGGAGACAGAAAAAATTGTGAATTATTCTACTTCCCAGAGATAATTGCTCTTGATATTTTGGTGTATTGATTTTGTGTGTGTGTGTGTGTGTGTGTGCGCGCGGACTGAAAACACCAAAATATCAAGAGCGGTTATCTCTGGGAAGTAGAATAATGAACACACACACATACACAGAGTCTACTAAATACATACTGATTTTGGAGACCTTTATAGATTTAATGGAGGACTGGTGGCTGGAAAGGTGGTAATGAAAGAAATCTTCATTCCTTCAGGGTCTACTCTGGGCAAACTCTGTGTCAAAGTTTAATCTTCACCACAATTTTATCTCCATTTTATGCATGGGAAATCCGGGATTCAGGAAGGTTGAGTCACATACAAGTGAATCAGTAACCAAGGCCAGTGAGAGGCAGGGTCCATCTGCAGGAAAAGCCTTGACTGTCTCTAGCCTGACCTACTATTTCCACTTTTTGCCCTACTCATTGCAAAAGGAGTCTGTAAATTAAAGCCTCCCTCCATGTGTAAGTAAGTACATTTTTACTAAAATTAAATGCAGTGTGGCACTCTGAGAGGTCAAACTTAAAGGCTATGTGACATTCAAAAGGGTTGTTTTTCTCCTCTATTTCTAGAGACTGTCTCTTCCTGGGCCGATTTTAATTCAGGTTTTGGCAAAAATGGCTTCATGGAATTTTTTTCCGACTAGAAGGGAAGGCAGTTTATTTTATTACATTTGGAAAGCACATACCTAATTTCAATACTGGTTGGCAGAGATGAAGCAGAATTTTCTTTTCTGCTTCAGAGCTATAATTCAAAATATGTTGCTGAAAGCAGAGTTAAAACTAGCACTTGGTAGAGTGTCTAGCGTTCGGGTACCACGCAGGTTTGCAGGCTGGGGTTTGAGTCCTGGGCGATGAGGTCGTATCTCACAGCTGCCTTCTAGAAGGAGAAGGGGATGGGCAGGAATGAGCTATTAGCTGGCAGAAACCCACGGCAACTGACCTGCAAGACACTTGCATGCTTGGGTTAACTCTCTCACTTAAAGAGAATCTAGATGTAGAAAAAGACAACGTTCTGTAGACCAAACTGAAATATTTGAGCCTACAATGGACATTTTGTAAAAAGTTCTTACCATTCCCCAATTTCGAAAAGACAGAAGGCTGAGGAACAATGCGGAGAAGGGCAGGGTCAGATGCAGGGGTGATTTTTTGGTCCTTGCTGTGCTGGGCTCTGAATTAGACTTTTCCTTCCCACGACTTGTGTTTCCCATTCATGAAATCCCAGATAGAAAACCTTCTGCCACCTTCTCAATGCTCACCCTCGCTGCTATGTTTTGAGAAGTTAATATCTGCCCATAGATCCATATAGTGAATTCCTAGAAAGAATATTGCCTAAAAATCTCTGGAATGACACTCTGCATTGCCCCCTCCCCCCATTGCTAGGACAAGACGACCCACATGGGAACTTGGAGAAAGGATGCCTCTCCCTCCTGCCCGCTTCAGAGTTTCTGATTAAATTGCAATGCATTCTACAGATGGGCGAGTCAGGCTGCTTATAACTTAATCTACTTAGCTGTAAATAGTCTTGCCCATGTCCCAATTTCTTCATCTGCAAATTGGAGCTAATATTTACGTTGCAGCTCAAAGGGATTTAGTCAGGCCTCATGAGATCAGCGGGGCCGCGGGTTTGGAGCTTGGTGGGTGGAAGGCATTATATAAATATGCCGTCATTTTCATTAGGGTTATTTTCATCATAATTTTATGCTACAACACAGCTGTGGCAACATGTGTTTTAAAGATTTAAATAAACATTCCAAAATTTGTGAAACCTGATTCACTTTTGCCCAATTTGGCTAAATTGGCCATCATTTTGAAAATTCTGAAGACAAGGCTTTCAATTCACAAAGCCTCTCCCTGTGGCATGGCTGAGGCACCAACAAGCATCATTTTCTTTTGTAAGCGCTTTAAAAACATGGCCAAATTGTCCAACATATTAGCCTGGCAGCTCGAAGGTGGGGTTCCCTCATAGGAACTGTGTAAGAGGAGACTCAATCACAAAATATAAAACGTGGGGCCACCCCAAAACCCACCCACCCCTAATACAAAAGCTTGATTTCTGGCTCAGTGGAACAAATAGAAGAGGCTTAAGTAGTTTTTTGGTTTGTGGATTTAACATGGAGATCAAATCACGGCCATGTCTTTAGTAACTCAGAATATTGACTGTGGGCCACTGACATCCTGAGCTATGTTAATAACTATCTGCTTCACCTTTCTCCAGGATTAAGCATGTGCTGACTGAGCCACACAATTTCAATGACCCAAAACACTGAATCAGTGGTGCCCTGAGCGTGTTTCCTGGAACTAGCTCTAGACAGGATTACACCAGCAGAAAGCACTCAAATCTTCTTTGGCCCTTTCCCCAAAGACCGATGGTCTTCAAGGGCTCCGAGTGGTAGGACCACAATTCCCGTTTCTTTTGCTGCGATGCAGATAAGTAATCAGATAAATGAGAGCCAATCCAAAGACTGTACATTGTGGCCTTTTCCAACATGCCCACAGCTGCATATACTCAGTGTCAAGGCAGTGATTAATCACGTTCACAATCTCCTGTTGACTTTTTATTTATCTTTGTACAAATGCATCCTGATGCTCGAATAGATTACATACCCGGTGGGTGATGGCCTGCCTTGGTTTTGTAACATTCCAGGCTATCTCCAGTTGCCTGAGTTAGACATTTTAGAAATGTTTTTATTTGACTTATGAAAAGAATAAATACATACCCAAGAGTGCTTTGAGGAAGGAGAGTTTTTTTTTAAAGCCAAATATGAATAGTTTGGGAGAATCTGGATAAACTGATGGTAGTGATGGCCAGATTTAGAGCTTTATGTTAATTGAAGCTTCAGGGGTGCTCTGGGGGGGATGGAGACCCCGAAAAGTCATGCTCAGGAAGGTGAGAGTGAAGCATTCTTTTCTGGAGACAAAAGAAAGATGTTTTGCTTTTCTCTCTGATGCTAATACTGTCTGTTAAGCCAAAGAATCTCAAACCTTATGAAAACATTACCTTGGGGATAAGCTTATTTTAAAGCAGCCTTCTTAAAGCAAACTGTTCACACAAATACACACACACACACATTCAGTCCCATGCTATGGATTGAAGATACAGCCTAGAGATGGTCCAGTTTGCCAGATGTGCTAGATGAATCTGCTGCTGGTGGCCTCTAGGACCACAACTTGGGAACACCAGCTTTCAGTGACTTCTTTCCTGAACCAGTTCAGGAGAGCTGCAGGAAATCACTGACTTCCAAGAAGACACAGCTGCACTGTCCTTCGAGAGGCACCCTCTGCACTGCTCCCCGACTGAGAAAGGAGTCCCGGAGGCAAGAATATGAAAGTTGGGGAGGAGAGGGTACAGCTCAGTGGTAGAGCGCGTGCTTAGCATGAAAGCAGTACCGCCATGAAAATAAATAAATAAATAAAACCTAATTACCTCCCCCTCCAAATAATTTAAAAATAAATAAGATTTTAAAAAATAAATTTAAAAAAGCTTAAAAAAAGAATACGAAATTTATCCCTAGGGAATTCGTAGGAATAGCTGGCAGAGAGGTGAGGCAGTTGTCCAGGAAGGGCAAAGTGGGGGAATGTGATTCTGTGATTCTGGCCCTTGTGTGGTGTGAACACATTGGCGCTGCTGTAGGAAGAATATCAGCCCCAGAGATGTCCACATCCTAATCCCGGAGCCTGTGACTGTGTTACCTTACATGGTAAAAGGGATTCTGTGGATGTGATTAAGTTAAAGATCTTGAGTTGAGCTTTTTGTTAATTGAAGCTTCTGGGTGTTTCCAGTGTAGTTGTGGGGGTCTTTATAAGAGAGAAGCAGGCAGGTCAGTGGAAAGATAAGAGACCAGGTGATGAAGGAAGCAGAGAGCGATTGGAAGATGCTAAACTTCTGGACTTGGAGAAGATGAGGCCACGAGCCCAGGAATGCAGACCGCCTCTAGACAATAAGAAGACGCAAGGAAATCGAGAGGGCTCTCTGAAGACATGTTCACTGTACACAAAACCAGTAAATGAGCCAACGTCTGATTCTCTGCCCTCGGAGCTGTAGCTGCACCTCTGCCCTGGGCTGCTGGGCACCAACCCTGTGCTCTAAGGCATCCTGAGTCCTCCCGCAGATGTGCGGTTTAGACATCTATTGAGATGCTCAGGGTAGTAACGCCTACCTCACAAGGCGGAGGCTCGGGAAGAAGATACTGTGCCCAGAAACACTTTTTAAACTATAAAGTAATCCTTATCATTATGATGATTCCAGGTCATCGATTCAGAATGATGTGTTGAATGAATAAGTAACTGGAAATTAGGAGGATCGCTCTGCCATTACAAACCTAGGTGTGGGTCACTGGGCTTTCAAGCCACCTTTCTGTGAATTAGGACATTGCTTACGCCCCTGCCGTGCTCAACTTCTTCCTCTGGACGTTCAAGGGGGAGGGAGCGACAGAATGGAAACCTTGGACATTTCAGAATGAGCTGGGGGACGTCAGAGAAAAAAAATCTCTCAAAACCGACAAAATCCTTTAAGTCCATAAATCACAAACTGAAGCCGCCGCTGGTATTAACAAACCTAAATCAAAACATCATTAACGCCATTGTGCCACAGCTGAAAAATAACTTCTGGTAAGTATATTCTAATAGCAGAAAGTCAGTCATATTGATCACATTTCCTTCTTCTGTCTCTCCCTGTAGGTAATATATTTAGAGACTCATTAAAATAGGCATTCTTTTGTTCACTAGGTACCAAGACAATATTCTACATATCTGGGCATTTAATTAGTGGTATGTTTCAAGTGTCAGTGCTGTCTGTCTGTTAATAAAGAACTTGGAATTTGAATTCTAGAGGTGCTGATGTGGCCTTGACCAGCTCCTTTATGACGTCCAGTCTTCATAGCTGCCAAGGAGAGGCAGGGTCTCAGGTCTCTGACTTGGAAGTTAGCAATGTCAGTGGAGTACATAGTGCTGTCACAGTCAAATCACCGGATGTCACCATGCTCAGACAGGGCCCAGGAAGATTGGCCACAGGCTCCGCTCTTCAGTGGTGACAATGGAGCTAAAAAAAGTCCTACAGATTTTCATTGCAATAGCAGGACAAAATAAAAGCCCTTGGGTCCAGTCTGAGCCTCCGTGTAAAATCTAAAAGTATGTGAACTTTGTATGTGGAATCTAAAAAAAAAGAAGAAGAAAAAAAAGAAGACACTAATGAACTCATCTACAAAATAGAAACAGATTTGCAGACATAGTAAATGATCTTATGGTTACCAGGGGGAAGGGGGGTGTGAGGGGATAAAATTGGGAGCTTGAGATTGGCCGATATTAGCCACTATATATTAAAAATACATAAAAAACAAATTTCTTCTGTATAGCACAGGGAACTATAGTCAATATTTTGTAATGCCCTTTAATGAAAAAGAATGTGAAAATGAATATATGTATGTCTATGCACGACTGGGACACTTGCTGTACACCAGAAATTGACACACTGTAACTGACTATGTACTTCAATTTAAAAAAAGAATAAAAGCATGTGAACTTTAAACATGTTTAAAATATTAAAAATCTATTAAAGTCAAAACTGCAGAAGCTTATAAAGTAATACACAGGCGGTTATTTGAAACACCCTGTCCAAGGCTGGCTGATCACCTGCCAACCCATCACTGACCTCATCCAGCCCCACACTGCGTTCCAGGCAGCAGCTCCCATCTGAAGAGCTTGGCATACAGGCTTGGAGATGGGTTTCTTCCAAGTCAGCCAAAGATAGCTTATGTTAAATGTAAGTCCCATGAAAGTACACGAAGACGTTTTGATGGAATTCTGCACGTGTCAAAACAGCATAATTAAATATAAAATTGACAATAGGAGACGATAGAGTTTTGATCAGCGTGCCTTTTATTGTTCCTGTGCTGGTCATAACTGAAGGTAATGGATGTGAACCATTTTACAGGCGAGCTGCTTGGGAGCTAGAAGTAGTCTTTGCCATAAATTCAGAAAGTTTTTGTGTAGGGCCCCTTATAACCCCATCTCATTTGTCTCATCTCTTTTGATTTCTTGCTATTAATATATCTTCCACTGTTAAGCTGTCTGATTTTGCTCTGGGCCCCCTTGTCTTTGGATTTTTCTAGGCTCTTTGGTGGCTGTCTGCCCTCCCCTTCTTGTCCATCATGATCTACACCGGTTCCTCTCTCTTAACCTGTACAGGTAAATGTGAAGGGCTAGCGTTTTATTTTTCCTAAATGAGAGTATGATTTTACATCTCTTTGTAGAAGCATTTAGGAAGGCACTAGGTTTTATGCACAGTATTTGATGAGGGCCATTAAAGTTAAGACCTATGAATCTGGGAGGCCAGGACAGCTGACTCAGAGCTGCCAGACAAGGAGAAGACAGAGAAAAGTGGTAGGTTAGGGAACTCAGCCACTTCTCCCTGTTCTTTAAAGCACCAGGAAATGTCAACCAGTTAGGTTGCCGCGGGATGCACTATTGTCTGAGTTACAGATGTGAATTGCAGTATAGGTGATACTTACAGATGTGATCTGCGGTATAAATGAACACTAGTGGCTGACACTTTAAAAACTATTATAGGAGTTCAGGTTTTCTGAGTTTTTCTTTTCTGATTTTATTTCTGATCAATATAGGCATGGCCTTATTAATATTAATAACAACTCTCCTGCTCACCCGCCTGTGAGAAGTGAGACATTTTAGAAAGTCCTCATCCTGGATGGTTCTGGGAATGCCACAGAGGTAACCGGGTTTATCAGTGAATGCTGGTGGTGCCCACCACTGTGGAGAAAGAATCAAAGTAGAATTTGCGAGCCCAGACCCTGGCATTTCCACAAAGGGGCTGCTCAGGACTGGAACTTTCCTCCCTGTGCGGCTTTCTGGACAATCAGCCATGCCTAGGTGATGGTGGACCTGGAAACCCTCCCTGGAGAGTAGTGCCCCCTTTCCTGGTGCAGAGGCTCCTCCTGTGACGGGCTCAGCCGCAAGGCTGCAGCCAGGATGCCCACTGGCTAGATTTCAAGTGCCAGGTTTCAAATTATATTAATCTGCTATGGTTGTCATAACAAAAGACCACAAACTTTATGGCTCAAAGAACAGAAATGTATTGTCTTCTTGTTCTGGAGGAAAGAAGTCTAAGATCAAGGCGTCAGCAGGGTCGGTTCCTTCCGAGGGCCATGAGGAAGGATCTGTTCCAGCCCTCTTGCTGGCCATCTTTGATGTGCCCTGGCTTCTAGATGCATTACAGTGGCATCTGCCTTCACCTGCACGTGGCATTCTCCCTGCGGTGTGTGTATGTGTCCAAAAGTCCCTTTTTTAGGACACCAGACCTATTGGATTAGGGACCCGCTCTACTCCAGCATGACCTCATCTTAATTTATTACATCCACAAGGACTGTACTTCCAAATAAGTTCACCTTCTGCAGGTGAAGACTTCAACAGATGAATTTGGGGAGGGGCAGACACAACTCGACCCACACCAATAAATATTTCTTTAATGATCAGAGGTGTGAAGTAATTAGGGAAGAGATTCCAATATCTGTTACACATTCTCTTCAAAAACCACTTTCCTGTCCTCTCCTGTTTCTATTTCTCCCCTTCCTCTTTCTGTTTGTAGCAGATTAGAGTCTCTTCTTTACCCTGGGCCAACAGTAGGGAGGGATTAAAAATTAACAGTCTAAGGCCGCCGTCTCCCAGATATGAGGATATGGACAAACTTCTTTTCAGCTAGTGTGGTGGCTTTACATATAAACTGGATCAGAAACAACAAAACTTCTGGGCTTGCTATTTCTCAAGTCATTTAACAGGAGGTGTAGTCCTCCACCAGGGCTGCACTAGAGCAGCAGCAACCTTGGTTCGAAGCTGAGTCAAGGCACCAAGATGTTATCCCAAAAGGGGAAGGGAAAGACCCCACTGCTTGTCTTACCCGAAAGATAAGCATTCTGATGGGAGATGGAAGCGTTGTGCAGCAGAAGATTTCAAGGGTTTTATTAGCAAAAGGAAAGCACACCTTCAAGGACGGGAGGCGGGCTGATCCCAGGGCGGGTAGCAGTGGTCTTTGTTTGCCCCCTTCTCTCACACCTTCACTTAGAGGTGGTCTCTTGATTGGTTGATGGCTCTTGCCCTCAGAGTGCTTGGTCACGCTTGTCCCCTTTTGTGCATGTCCTTACCCATGATGCACATGGAAAAACCCATGGGGGGACCTAAATCACAGTGTTAATTATATTACAGTGAGCACTGGGTCATGTCTGGTTAGGTCCTTGTCACTACTGCACAGTTGCAGTTGTCAGGGTCTAACTGGCTTCCTGCTGGCTCTCATTTAGAGGAAGTAAAGCCCCTTTATGCTGAAGGTGGGCACAACACCATCTTCCAGACCAGCCTCCCTCTCCTGCACCTTCCCTACCATGTGCCCCCACTTGTCTAACTACCTAACAATTTAACAGGGGGTATGTTCCTTCTCTACCTGAGGCTGTTTTGGACTCTCCTTGGGAGGAAAATGAACATTTAACTGTGGTGGGATATGAGGAAACTGGGTGTAGCCCTTCCCGGTGGTGAGACGAAGCTGGACCTTAACAGTCTGCACCCCCCTTCCCCTGCTCCTTTGTGATAGCAGGGTTCACCCTTTGCACCTTCTCTGCTGGAAAAATTAGCCAAAATTAAAAAAAAAAAATTTCCATCATCATTTCACCAAAGCTTAAGATGCTGGCTTATAAGACACGAGAAAAAGTCAAGGGCCAGGACTTATATCTCCCTTATTAGGTAGGGCTGGCGTTTTCCGATGGAGAAAAGTAGAGACACAAGAATAAAGAGCTGAATTAAGGCTGTAGGGAGACGATGGAGGGGAGCCATTGATGAGCCAGAGGGAAGTAAGGAGCAAGAAAACATTCGCGTGGAGACCATGAGGTCACAGGTCCTTCTAGAGAGCCCCTCCTCTGTGGCTATAGTTCTCTCTGGGTCTCAGATCCTTTCTTTTGCTCCTTTGGGCTTAGGGCCGGTGATAGCTTTCCATATGGCTAATCCATGGGCGCTTCACAAACCCTTACGGTCCCCCTAACACCGCCGACATCTTCGTAAAGTGTCTCTTCATTAAACTCTCCATCCATCTGAGTACTAAGCCCTCATCTCCCCAAGGGGGTTTTAAGTTTCAAGAGGGCAGAGATCACTGCTCACCTTTGCACCTGCATAGCCTTGGAGATAAAGCCTTGTGGAAGATTCTCCATGAATAGTGAAGGCAGGAGTGGAGGAAGGGGAGGAGTGGCTGGAGCAAGGAGAGTCAGAAAGGAGGAAGGAAGAAAGGGAAGATATATGAGAGTCTGGAAGGTCGAGGGGGAGGTGGTATGACTCAGTGATGGGGACCCAACTCAGCTCCCCAGACCTGTGCTCTCTGATCACCTAGGTAAAAGCCAAACAGCCCAGGAAGGATGGAGCCCGAACCGCCACCTTGCTCAGCCCTACACAGACAGGTCTTTCTTATTTACTGCCCCACCTGCCTCCTCACTCTGCAAAACGCCTCTACTGCCACCTCTGGTGCCCATACAAGGCTGGGAAAGCAGTGTGGGCTTCTCCTTTTAAGTCAGAGGCCCTGGGAACCTCCCCTGGCAGAAGCCCACCCAGTGCTGGACAGTCCCCATCCGGGCAAGCCGGGCTGCCCTGGGACAGCAGCCACAGGTCCTCTCACTGCACTCATTGTGCTCCTATTGTATGCAGGCCCATATGAGATTTAAATATGGGAAGATATAGAGTCTCTACCCTTCATCCAGAGTCCAAGGAAAAGCAGGAGGGGCACTGACAGAGCATCACATCAACCCAAAAGGATGAATTAGAAAGTCCAAATGAAATACCATCGGCGGAGCAAAATGCACGGTGCAGACGGGGGTAGTCATGCGGGATGACTCAGAAGGACTGGCTGGATTTCGAGCCAGATTTGTGGTGAACACATTCAACCAGGTAGTTTGGAAAATATATTAGAAAACAATCAATCAATGTCAAGCATTGTCCTCAGGAATGTGGGTCTCTGGGTCCTCTGAGGATGCTTTATTGCTGGCGGAATAAAAACGATGTATTATGTAAGGGTGTGTTCAAATGCTTTGTATTTGATTTTTTTCCTGCGTTTGGCAACCTCCACCAATAATGGTGTGCAGTAGAATTAAAGGGATTGGAAATTCTCTTCCTGGAACTCAGATCCTTCATACTGATTGAGTATTTGCATCAGATCCCGATTTAGTCATTCCCCCGCTGCGCTGGTAAGGCCATGGTGTGTCCAGCACGTCGGAGCGATCTTTGATCTTGTCTCAAATAAAAGAGACTAATGCACATTTATTTTTGCCATTTTCATTGTCACTAAAAGAAATGCCAGAGAACGTTCCAATATAACCTCTCGAGAAAATAAACCACTTTCTTAACTGACATCAGTTCTGTCTCTTCGTAAAATGGAACCACACATTTGGAAAGCTCCGTCCCTACCAGGCCAAAGGCACATCTCTGCTTCTCACACTGTTTCAAAGCTTTGGTACACGAAGCTCCCTCTGGAAGAAGCTGATCTCCAGGGACCAGTGCAGGCTGGGGAAAATGGAGAACAGCATACGTACTGAGAAAGATCTTCTAGTTCTGCGTTTTTTTCTTTCTTTGGTATAGTTTTGCTGGTGCCTTTTCACTGAAGTAAACAACAAAAGACTGCTCTCTGTTGTCTCGACACTAATCATAAAACTGAAAGCTTAGTTCAACAGTGGAAGAGAACCATGTTTAGCACATCATAATAAAGGCGAAACAGGTCTAGACTGGCCATTGTGTAGTTGAGGAAATACCATGGGGCTGGTGCATTAAAGAACTAAGACAATCAGCTACTGCCTGCTGCCCTTGAAGTGATGGAACCTCTGGTGATGCAACTGTCTACTCATTCAGAACTCTTCCCCGAGGACCTCCTCCAGGTGGGGGGAAGAGAGCAATGAACAACACGTGAAGATCGCTAGTGCTGGAGAGACACACACAAAAAAACACCAAAACCCAGACAAATAATAAATGAGGTGGGTACTCCCCTTTGTCTTTCTACTCCTAAATCTCGCAATTTTCTGCATACAGTAGGAGCACAATGGGTGCTGTTAGAGGGCCTTTGGCTGCTGTCCCAGGTCAGCTCAGCTTGCTAGGATTGGAATTGTGTGGTACTGAGTGGGCTCTTCCCAGGGCCCCTGATTTAGAGCGAGAGCCCCCAGCTACTGCCCTAGTGTTGTATATGGCAGCCGTTGAGGGCAGTAAAGGGACCTACAGTAGCAGAAGCCAAATAAACAGTGGTGACACACACAGTGTGCTAGATACTGCAGAGGAGAAAAGTAGTTTAAAAAAGGACTGGGGACGTTAAAGGGGTGCACGATTTTAGGGGAATCTCTGCCATCTGTCAACAAAGAGCATATGGGAATATAATGGAAGAGTGCTCGTCCCCTTTTGTGCATGTCCTTACCCATGGTGCACACAGAAAAACCCATGGAGGGGAATAAACCACAATGCTAATTATATTACAGTGAGTACTGGGTCATGTCTGGTTAAGTCCTTCTCGCTACCAAGCAGTTTTGGCTGTTGGGTTAACCGGTTTCTGGCTGGCACTCATTTAGAGGAAGTAAAGCCCCTTTATGCTGGAGGGGGGCACAACTCCATCTTCCAGATCACCCTCCCTCTCCTCCACCTTGTCTGCCCGGTTCCCCACTTATCTAACCACCTAACAATATGATGAGATTTTTGTCCCCTTACAAACCATTCTGTATCTTGAAATTATCACAGATCTTTTCCTCTTTATTTCATTTATTTTGTAATCTTGGCCAGATATTTATACATGGAAAATGTAAAACTTCAACAGGGAGTGGGAAAGAAGTCAAAAATGATACCAGATTCCTGTACTGAGGGACAGTTTCTGTGAGATGTGGAGCCCCGGGGTGAATGAAGCAGGTGACTGGGGAATGCCGGGCGGGTCTGGGAAAAGCAGGGTGGTGGCACCTTCAGCTCTGTGAGTAAGCCGTACCAGGGGCTCACTGCGATGTCCATTTGCTCACCAAAACTTGTTTTTTAAATTATCTACATTGAACAAGAAACCCTGAGGCACAAAAAAATTACCTGCTGGGACCAGGTGATCCCTGGAGTCCCTTACCCAACTTAAATGTAGCATCTTTCAATTATTTGAATCCGTTTTTGAATCCATTTTGAATCCTTAGTAATTACTACATTAATTAACCATGTAGGAGAAAGATTTTAATCTTGGCATCTCATTTCTGTGAAACCTTATTGAAGACCCCAGACCAGTTACCTTTTCTACATTTTAAAAAGTGAGATAAGAAATATCTCATCCTTTGCAAAGAAGGGCAAGGATTCCATTTGGTTGTTTAAAAGCTCGTTGAAAAGCTTCCTCATAACACATTTTCAATAAAATGTTTATAAATGAAAACAGCTGATTTCTGTTTTGCAGAAAAGAGAAAAGAAAAATAAAACCCATTGTGTTTAGAAAGAAAACATTATGAGAAATCCTGTTTCATTAAGACTCCAAGGCTAACCTCGTTATTTAGAATACCTTCTTAAAATGCTAGAAGGAGCTCACATAGTCGACTATGCCACTTGCATGGAGTCATCGCTACATCCACTAATTTTGGCTTTTTCGCTGCTCTTAAAAAGCCATTCGAAAGCGATTATTTTGTGACCCCACATTTCTTCATTTCTGCCCATTGCCCTCTTATTCTTATCTGCTTAGGAGCTCAAGAAGTGATTGTTCCCAGCACGTTAAGTACACAAGAGCATACCGTGTGAAGTTTCTCCCTGCTTTTTTCTACCCTCCTTCCGACTGATTCAATAAACCAGTCTAGTGTGAGCCAGAGCTAGCGGACTGCAGTTCGTAGCTCAGCATGAAGACTGATGCCAAGATTGGGAAGACTCCACGAAGGACTGCTTTCAGGACGAATAATCTGACTTTTTAAAAAATCTCTTAGATAAAAATTGGTTTTCCCTATGAAGCTACATTTGGCAAATCCAAATTCAATACATTTACCTTAATTATATGATCATTTCTGAGGGAATTATTGTTGTTGCTGTTTTGTATTGTTTTAAATGATCCTTAAGAATGCCATGGGGTGCGGGGGAGGGTACAGCTCAGTGGTAGAGTGCGTGCTTAGCATGCACAAGGTCCTAGGTTCAGTCCCCAGCACCTCCATTAAAGAAAGAAAGAAACAAACAAACAATTACCTCCCCCCACCACAAAATAAAGAAATATGTTTTTTAAATTAATAAAAGTAAAAGAATGTCGTTTCTGTCAATTCCCTGTGCTCATATAGTCAGACTTAGCGTTGAGTACCTTTCCAATTGGAGCTCTTTGATAGCATCAGAATATCATATCTACTCAGAAAGCTCTTGATAAATCTTTATTGACTAAATGAAGATCTCTTTAGCTACTTGCAAGCTGGTTTATAACTTCTCTGTCACCTCTTCACACCGTCCTCATGAAGCAGGGAGGGCAAGAAAGATGATCTCCATGGCCACAGAGGCAGAGAACCAACCCCAGGACTCTTAGTAACTCATCCAGAATCCTTTCTCTTTTCATCGCCTTCCCTCCTCCTGGTTCTCATCCTCAGGGAATCTTGCCCCTCCCTTTGTGTAAGGAGGAAATTGTCTGGAGACACTTTTGGTTGTTACAATAGAAGGGGTGCCACTTGTACCCAGTGGGCAGAGGCCAGGAAGGCTGCTAAACAGCCCACAGGATAACCCCCTGCAACAAAGAATCATCTGGCTCCAATGCCAATAGGGTTGTTGTTAAGAAACTGTGCTTGACCTGTGTCTGAAGAACCTTCGATGGGTCCCAAAGCTGACGATACTGAAGGAGCTCAGCTCCTGTGCTCGGCTGGAGGGCTGGCTGGTTATAGATGCAAGAACCCAGGGGCAACTGAGGGTCGGCCTTTTTTTCCTGGAGGTCAAAAGTCACTTGAGATATTAATGTATGGAGAGTATTTAATTTCAGTTTTTAATTGTTTTTAAACTGAAGTATGGTCGATTTACAATGTGTTAGTTTCTGGTGTACAGCATAGTGATTCAGTTAAACACACACACACACACACACACACACACACACACACATAGTCCTTTTCATATTCTTTTTCATTATAGGCTATTACAAGGTACTGAATATAGTTCCCTGTGCTATGCAGTAGGGCCTTGTTTTTTAATCTATTTTATGTATAGTAGTTAGTATCTGAAAATTCTGAACTCTCAATTTGTCCCTCCACCCCCTCACCTTTAAAAAATTTTTTTAATTACAAAAGGATACACACTTTGTACATACATCTTATGTCAATGACCATCTTTGGCCAAAGACCCCTGGGAACAGAGTTAGACTGTTGATCTGACTGCACAAAGAGGGCGGCTGGGAAGCATTGCAGGGGTGTGTTTCGGGGGCTTTCAATAGGATCAAGCTGTGCTAGGTGGTTCAGGATAGGGTTCAAGGACACGCGGGTTTGCTGTGGATGGATGCTGGCAGGAAGTGGAAGAAGGGACATTCTTTGATTGGATATCAGTATTTTCTTTATGGATGTATAGTTGGTTACACTGTTGTGTCAATTTCTGATGGACAGCATAGAAGTTCAGTTATACATAGATTTGTTTTCATATTTTTAAAATAGTTTTTATCTAGGAAGTGGAAGACCAGAGCGGGCTAATGTTATAATTGGCAGCGAAGCTGCAGTCCCTTGTGTTTGGCTGTTTGTGGTTTGCACAGTGTTTTTGTTTTTGTCTGTGCTCAGACATGTTTAGAGAATGGGCTTGTGTTTGTCTTGCTTCACCATGGTCACAGAGGAAGGTGTGAAATTGTTTATGTTCCTCAGTAGAACACTATGGTCCAGCGATTAGAGCCGACCCAGCTCCCAGCAGACAGCCATCAGGGGCTACTTTTTCCCTTCTCACTTGGAACACATGATAAAACATAATGAAAGACAACAAACAATCAAATAAACCAGAAATACCTGGAATCATACCATTATGAGATAAGCCAATTAAAAATTTTTTGCTGTAGATTCTCTGAGTATTTTCCCCAAGAAGGTGACTATCAAAATAATGGTAACATTTATCAAATAAAATTGTATAGCCTGTTTTTTCACTAAGCGAGATACCAAAACATTTTTCTCATGTCGACAAATATTTCCCCATAACATGATTTTTTATTGGCTGCAAAACGTTTTATGGGATGAATGGCCTATAATTTACTGATTTCCATATTGTTAAACATTTACATTATTTGAAAATTTTTACTATTATAAATAATGCTGGGACAGATATCCTTGCATAAAATCTGATGATTTCTTTGGCATCAATTCCTAAAAGTATGACTGCGGGGTCAAAGGACAGCTATCATTTTCAAGGACTGAGAACATTGATGTAATCATGATTCAGGGCAATCACCTCTGTCTGCCAGTCAGGAGATAAATCATAAGAATTGGGTTAAAGTGATTACGTGAAGGTCTCCTTTGCCAAGGTTTGTCTTGTAATTCAGAGTCCAGAAAAGGACAAATGACAAGAATGACAAAGTTATGCAACTGGGAAAAAATCTCATTTGTAATTTGATAAGGGATTTTAGGAGAAAGCCGATTCTTACTATGTGAGAAGTATCTGGAATTTTTAGCTTCTTACAGAAAGATCAAATTTAGGACAAATCAGAATGGAAAACCCTTTGATATCGCTTCTTTCTCTACCCATGGAATGGTGAGTTAACCATTTTTCTCTCTGTATGACAGCTAGAGGAGAGGGTGTCTTTGATTCAAAGCAGAATGGAGTGGGGACTTGACTCCCCAGAAGAAGGGCACACATTGAATGAGGCTGGATGAAGAGGGAGAAACTAAACAGGAAGGCGGTGTTTGAGTCAACCTTTCTTCTTCCCATAGGCTTTGCTTTCTTCTCTTGGCCAGTTGTATTGGACAGTATCCTCAGTACAAGACTGAACAGCAAATGGCCATTAAAGGCATCTTATTCCTGATTTAATGGTACTGGATTTACACTTTTACAACTGAGAAATGCTGTCTGGTGCAAGTTTGTGACAGAAATCCTTTTCTAGGTTAAAGATGTTTCCATTTAGGCTCAGCTTACCTAGGATTTCCATCATGAATGGGTAAGTGTTGAAATTTATCGAATTTTTTGCATCAGATAAAAATTTCCCTTTCATCTATTCATATCATGTAAAAAATTAGTAGGTTTTCTGATATTTACCCCTTCTTACATCTTTGAAATAAACTCTCTTTGGCCATGATGAAAACTCTGCTAAATTCAGCTAATTTTTGCCTCTCTATTCGTAAATAAACTTGGACTATAATTGTGTTGTTCCTTTTCATTTTGGGCCAACTAGACTTCTAGAAGGATCGGACAGCTTTTTAAACTTTCTATTCTCTGAAACAATCTTTATAAAATATAGAATATCTATTCCTGTAGATTTGTTAGAATTTACTTCTAAAACAATTTCCTTCCACTTTCCCACCACCCCCATCACTCCCACTAATGGAAGAATTGACAACTTAGTCAATTTCTTTAATGGTTACTGATTTTTAAAGGTTTTATGTTTCTTCTTGAGACTATTTTAATAATTGATATTTTATAGGATATCATCTGCTTTAAAAAATGAATTAGAATGTGTGTTACATTTAGTATTTCCTTATGAGTTTTAAAACTTTCTACTGTTTCCATAATTATGTTCCCCTTGTTTCCTAATGATGTTTACTTGTGCATATTCACATTTTTCTTATTGGTCTTGCTAGTGACTTGTGGATTTTATGAGATTTTCCCAAAGAACAGCTTTTGACATTCTTAATTCTGTTTCTTTTTTTCTTGTTTATCAATATCCATCCTCATGTTTATTTTTCCTTTCTTCTACAATCTATAGGTTTATTTTTATTTTTTTCTAGGTGCTTAGGTTTCATGCATTTACTTTCAATTTTTCTTATTTAAGTATTTAATACAAGTAGCACTTTAGCTGCTTCCTATGAAATTTTCTGTGAACTAATTTCATTAACATCTTGTTCTAAATAATGTACATTGTGATTCCTCCTTATGAATAACTTCAGATTTGGATTTTAAATTTTCTAACGTATGAAGTTTTTAATCACATTTGTAATTTACTTCATTTATGGTGAGAGGATAGGCTGTATGATTCTGGATCTTGGAAATTTGTTATCTTTTGTGACCTACACTGTGGGTGATTCTACAAATGCATGTGAACTCAAGCTTGCTCATCTTCTTGTTCAGACTGTAAGTCCTTGCTAATTTTTCCTCTGGTCAGTGTCAAGGAGGAAAGAATATTCAGCCGAGATGTGGAGGATGCATTCTTCAGGCAAAGGGAATCATCAGGTAGACGCATCAGTGTGTGTGAATCCCCCTGGGCGGGAAGAAGTGGATATGTTTGAAAACCTGAAAGAAGCCCAGTGTGTCTGCAGGATAGAGCATGAAGACAAGGGGCTTGGCGGAGGTCTCCAGGCCTGGAGACCCTGCTCTCATTTGTTTGTTTGTTAGCTGCGTGTGTATGTGTGTGTTTTGGGATAATGGGAAGCCACTGAAGAGTTTTGACCAGGTGAATGTCATACTTATATTTGTGATCTGGCTATGGTGGGCGAAATGAAAAGGAGATCGGAGGGGAAGCCAGGAGACCAGTTGGGAGGCAATGACAGTAGCCAGGGAAGAGATGATGGTGGCTGAGACCAGAGCCAGTGCATTGAATGGAGAGACTTGAAAGAGATGAGATATTAAAAAAGCCAAGTCACATGGACTTGTTCAGTGGCAGCAGGAATTGAGTGAAGTAATCCAGGTGACATGCCTCTGCCAGGCATCCATTTCCACCCATGCTGAGCCCCTCCATGCTTGTGGGCTGCCCAGCACTCCATCCTCCATAGTAGAAACTTACATTCTTTGCTTCATGCACAAAGGAGAAAAATGAGAGAGAAATAATTAGTAGGAAGATGGTGGATCTCTTGAGCCAAATGGAAGTTTTTATGGCTTCAAGTTTTTTATAAATTATGGTCAAGTCCAGCCACACATGACTAGAGTTTCTGCTCCTTTCCCTCCATTCTGCCAAATCATAAATTTCAGGACTGAGCTCATAAAAAAGATCACTGAAAGTTGTCTCATACATATGCTTTCCTTGTGGATGACAAAGGACATACATTTAATATACCTTTATTTATTGGTTTAATATTCTGGGCTTAAAAGAAGTGTCATTACTTTAATGCCCATTCAATGTCAAGGACGCCATGTTTATTTAAGGGTACTTTATGGTCACCTGCCATCCACCTGATCCAAAGGCTCCAAATGGGGAAAGTTAGAGGTCTCTTGGAGCAGTGACTTCGTGCCACACTGCTTCATCTATAGAATGTTCTGAAGGGCTTTTTCCCTCCTTCTCTAGACAACCCTTTTTCTTGGGTTGAAAGGATGGGAACAGATTCAATTCAGTAGACAGAGAGGACCGCTTGCATTCATATCTTTCTTCCCTCGTCAGGTTTGGCCCAGCAGGAATCATCCAACAGTGTTGCGCTGTGCAGCTCAGAGCCCAGGACAGTGGTGGAGAGTGGCGGCCACTCCTTTACAGAAGTGGTGTCATCCTGGCAGGCTCTACAGAAGCACTGTTGGGGTTCTTCTATGAAGTAGTTCCACACTTTGAAGAATATCAAAGCCAATACCTTTTCTAGAATAAGAGAATCTGGAGACTACATTGGATTGTTTTCTTCAAATGCTAGAGTGAATATATAACTATATTCATCAGGAAACTTCTGACTTTGCTCCAGATACTCCTGTGGTCTGTCTTCTAGGGAGAGCCCTGGTGGAATGGTCAATGTTCTGCTGGCAATTGGACCTTCTTTGTGGAATGATTTTGTAGTTGGTACTGATTCCAGTCTAAGAGGATGACTTCCAGATGTCTTCCTCTATGCTCCCATCAAACATCAAGATGAGAGAAACTGTAGATAGGGAAGTTATCTGAACCAGAAACTCTCAAGTGTAGGGACATGCCTCTCCTTTGAAGAGCGGTCTTTCAGGATATATGTTAGTGCCTTCCCATTGCCTTTTTCCCAAGAATTTGAAAATTATCGTGTGTTGTAGGAGGTATTATTGATGGAATTATAAATGCTTAGGAAAGAGAGGGAAAAGTGAGACCGCTCAAATGAAGAGTTAAGCTGTCTGTTTACTTTTCTAAGGATCCATTTATTTCTCTAAGATCTAACCTTGGCTGAAATTAAGCTATTGAAAGCAGAATACTTTATCCACTCCAAGTTTTGTTTTAATAGTATTCTTTTAGCTTTTAGCAAAATTTGCTACAAGAAACAAACAGATGGCATTCACTTTTTAATTTATTATACAAAAAAAGACATGAGGATTGTTTATTACATTGCTTAATGCTTTCTGGACAAAGCTCAATGTGAGAAATTTCTTCTAGCATCTAGAAGATACTTTTTTCTTTTAAAAAACTGATTTGACTCCTTCTTTCTAAAATGAGAGTAATGTAAATTGTAGTGTCCTTTTTGCTTTGGTTACAAGGACGTTTATAGGCAACTTTTTAGCTCACACTTTTGAAGCAGTATGTCTGCAATCTTGCTTTTTATTTGTTTATGAATTTGTGTTTTCATTTTATTAACCTTTTGTTAATTAGCTTTTTTGCAAGGCAACTCAAAATTTCTTTGTAAAGAGAAAAATTGTGAATATTGCGTACATGAATAAATGGCATGTTCTGCAGTTCCCATGTCCAAGCTCTGCAGAAGTCCTTTAGAATGGAAGCAGTTGGGGACTTACTCATCTCCCATTCTAGGTGAAATGCTCTACCTGAAATTGCACCTTATCCATAATCCCACAAAATCTACACTTCAAGCACCAAAATCTTCCAGATTTTCCCCTTGAACAGAAATAGCTTCAAGAGGCTGAGAAGGACTCCGGAAAGCTAAATGAGCAGCTCCTAATTTTAGACACAAATTACTGGAGATGGACTTGCCCAACACACCTATAAGTGTGAAGTTTCAAAAACATTGGTGGTGGCCAGTTCCAGCCACTCTTAAAGCCATATTTTACCTAAATTTTTACACTCCATTTTTATAGAATTTCTTTTTGTCCAGGCTACATCTAGTTGGCATTCTGACTCTGTTTGATAACTCTTGGAGCCTTTTCCTCCCAGGTTTTATTGCAATATAGTTGACATATAACACTGTGTAAGTTTAAGGTATATAACATGATGATTTGCTGTATTTATATACTGTGAAATGATTACCACAATAAGGTTAGTTAACACATCCATCACCTCACATACTTACCATTTGTGTGTGTATGTGGTGAGAACTCTTAAGATCTACTCTCTTAGGAACTTTCAAGTGTAAAATACATGATTGGTAATTATAATCATCACGTTGTACATTACACTCCCAGAACTTATTCATCGTATAACTGGAAGTTTGTATCCTTTGTCCACCTTCATCCGTTTTTGTTGCTGTGAGTGGCTTAAGATAGGAGCCCAGTTTTATTTTTCTGCATGTGAATATCCAACTTTCCTCTACTGGGTATTCTTGGCTCCCTTGTCAAATATTAGTTGACTACATATGCATAGGTTTATTTTCAGGTTCCTTATTGTATTCCATTGATCTATTTGTCTGTTTTTATGCTAGTACTGTACTGTTTTGATTACTATAGACTGAGATAAAGCTTGAAATCAGGAAGTGTGATGCCTCCAGCTTTGTTCTTCTTTCTCAAGACTGCTTTGGCTATTTCTTTATGGTTCTATATGAATTTTAGAATTGTTTTTTTTTTCTATTTCTATATAAAAACAGTCATTGGAATCTTAATAAAGATTGCACTGAATCTATAGATGGCTTTGGGTAGTACGGGCATTTTAACAATATTTATTCTTCCAATCCATGAACACAGGATAGCCTTCCATTTATTTGTGTCTTCAATTTATTTAATCAGTTTCTTATAATTTTCCGTGTACAGATGTTTCACCTCCTTGGTTAAATTTATTACTAAGTATTTTATTATTTTTGATGCTGTTGTGAATGGGATTGTTTCTTTCTTTTTTGGATAGTTCATTGCTAGTGTTTTGGGATGGATCTGATTTTTGTATGTAGATTTTGTATCTTGCAATATTACTGAAGTCATTTATTAGTTCTGACAGTTCTTTGGTAGAATCTTTAGGGCTTTCTATATATAGGATCATATTATCTGCAAGCAGGCACTGTTTTACTTCTTCTTTTTTGATTTAAATGCGTTTTAATTCATTTTCTTGTCTGAGTGCTCTGGCTAGAATTTCCAGTACTATGTTGAATGGATGTGGTAAGAGTGGGTGTTCTTGATTTGTTACTGATTTTAGAGGAAAAGCTTTCAATCTTTTACCTTTTCAACCTTTCGTGTTTGCTGTGGGCTTGCCATATATGGCCTTTATTATGTTGAGGTACATTCTTTCTAAATCTAACTTGAGAGTTTTTATCATGAAAACATGTTGAATTTTGTCAAATGTTTTTTCTGCATCTGTTGAGATGATCACATGATTTTTACCTTTTATTGTATTAATGTAATATAACATATTTATTGATATGTGTATGTTGAACCATTCTTGCATTACAGGGATGAATCCTACTTGATTATGGTGCATGATCATTTAAATGTGTGGTTGAATTCAGTTTTCTAGTATTTTGTTGAAAATTTTTACATGTATATTCGTTAGGGATATTGGCCTGTAGTTTTCTTTTCTCATAGTATACCTTATCTGTAAAATAATAATAATAATAATAATAAAGAAAAGAAAAAAAGAAAAATTAAAAAAATAAAAAAATAGCCTTATGTGGCTTGGGTATCAGTGTAATGCTGACCTTGTAAAATGAGTTTGGAAGTGTTCCCTCTACTTCAGTTGTTTCAAAGTGTTGAGAAGAATTGATGTTGATTCTTCTCCTAAATATTTGGTGGAATTCACCAGTAAAACGATCTGGTCCTTGGCTTTTCTGTGTTTGGAGGTTTTTGATTACTAATCAGTATTCTTATTCATTATTAGTCTGTTCAGATTTTCTCTTCTTCATGATTCAGTCTTGGTACATTTTTGTTCCTAGGAATTTATCCACTTCCTCTAGGTTGTCCAATTTGTTGATGTATAACTGTTCATAGTAATCTCTTATGATCCATTGTATTTTTGTGCTATCAGTTGTAACGTCTCCTCTTTTATTTATATTTTTTAAAAATTTGAATCCTTTCTTTTCTTTTTTCTTGGTTTGTGTAGCTACAGGTTTGTCAATTTTATTTCTTTTCAAAGAATCAACTCTTAGTTTCTCTTAGTTTTGTTTATCTATTTATTGTTTTCTTATCCTCTGTTTCATTAATTTCTGCTCTAATTTTTATTAATTCCTTCCTCCTACTAAATTTGGGCTTAGTTTGTTCTTCCAGTTCTTTGAGACTTAATGTTAGGTTGTTTATTTAAGATCTTTTTTTCTTATGTATGCATTTATAGCTACATATTTTTCTCTTAGAACTGCTGTTTCCTGCATCTCATAAATTTTGGTATGTTGTTTCCATTTTTTTTTAATTTCAAGTTTTATTTTTCTTTTTGATTTCTTCTTTAGCAACTGGTTGTTAAAGAGTGTGTTGTTTAATTTCCATTTGTGTGTGTATGTGTGAATATTCCAGGTTTCCTCCTGTTACAAATTTATGTTTTCATACCGTTTGTGGTCAGAAAAGATATTTGACATAATTTCTATCTTCTTGGATATTCTGTGACTTCTTTTGTAGCCTAATATATGATCTGTCTTAGAAAATGTTCTGTGTGTGCTTTTGCTTGTGTTAGATAGAATATTCTGTATATGTCTGTTAGGTTCATTTGGTCAGTGTCCTAATTGGTGTTTCCTATCATCTGGGTGATTAATCCATTGTTGAGAGTGGAATATTTAAGTCCTCATCTACTATTGTACTGCTGTTTATCATTTTAGTTCTGTTAGTATTTGCTTTATACACTTAGGCACTCCAATGTTGTGTGTGTAAATATTTACAATTCTTACATCTTCTTGATGAGTTAACTCATTTGTCATTATATGATGACCTTCTTTGTCTTTTGTAACCATTTTTAGCTTAAAGTCTATTTTGTTTGATATAAATATAGCCATTCTTGCTTCTTTTGGTTAACATTTGCTTGTTTATTTTTTCTGTTCCTTTACTCTCAGCCTGTGTATGTCCTTAAAGCTAAAGTGAATCTCTTGTAGGTAGCATATTGTTAGATCTTTTTACTTTAATTAATTTGGCCATTCTGTGTCTTTTGATTGGGGAATTTAATTGATTTACATTTAAAGTAATTATTGAGTGGTAAGAGCTTACTATAGCTATCTTATTGTTTTCTGGCTGTTTTATAGTTTCTTTGTTCCTTTCTTCCTCTTTTGCTGGTTTTTTTTTTTTTTTTTTTTTGGTGGGTTGATAATTTTCTATTGTGGTATGCTTTGATTTCCTTCTTTTATCTTTTATGTATTTACTGTAGTTTTTTTTTCTTTGTCATTACCATGAGGTTTACATAAAACATCTTATAGATAACAGTCTATTTTATGCTGATAACAACTTAACTTTGATCACATATAAAACCTCTACTTTTTTATTTACCTCCCCCCTGTAATTTATGTTTTTGATATCATAATTTACCTCCTTTAATATTGTATCTCCATTAACAAATTATTGTAGCTATCATTATTCTTAATTGTTTTGTCCTTTAAACCTTTATACTAGAGTTAAGTGATTAACATAGCACCATATTACAATATAAGAGTATTCTGAATTTGATTATATTCTCACCGTTATCAGCATGTTTTATATTTTCATATTTTCTTGTTATTATTTAGTATCTATTCATTTCAGCTGGAAGATATAGAAGTCCATTCCTTTCAGCATTTCCTTTTTAAGAGGATTATTCTTAATTCTTTGTTAGACAGTTCATAGATCTTTTTAGGGTCAGTTATTGGAGCTTTGTTAGTTTCTTTTGGTTGGTTTCTTTGTTGGTTTCTTTTCCTTCATGTTGAAATCTGCACATTTGCATAAATGGTCTTTCCCCCTAGACTTTACAGGTTTGCATTGACAGGGAAAGACATTCACCAGTCAGCTCAGCTCAGTTGGGATACTGGCTGGGTCAGCTGGTAGCTCCTGCAAGTAAGCAAGACTTGCTGTTGGAATGTCTAGTTGGGTAAGAGCATTGTCCATGCTCTGAGGTTGGAGGAAGGTGCTTCTGTCTGGTCCCGCAAAATTGGGTGGGCATGCTGGCTGTTCTTTGTGGCCAGGTGAGACCATTAGCTGAGTCCTGTAAGCACCTCTGGTCAGGCAAGTTTGCAGTCTTGGTTCCTTGGCAGGGAAGTGCTGCTGGCTGACCTCTGTGGCTGGGAAGGGCTACAGGGTGAGCTTCCCAGTGACTCCTGGTCAACTGGGGCCTCAGGCTGTGCCTCCCAATTGGGCAGGGCTGCAGGCTTGGCTTTGTTGTTAGGTGGGTCATTTAGTGTGCTTTGCAGTTGGGTTAGGTTAACTGGTTAGGGTTTCTGATCAGGCAAGTCTTCCATCTGTATCCTGCAGTTGGAGGGGGTTGGAGACTATGCTCTGCAGTTGGGCATGGTCTTTGAGTTCTGGTGGGATGGGGCTGCAGGCTATGCATCAAGATTGGGTGTGGTTGCTGGCTGGGCTCTTCTCCTAAGAGAAGCCAAAAGCTATGTTCTGCAAGCCACCAAGCCCTTAATCTGAGCTCTATTCCTGAGTAGGGTTGTAAGCTATGCTCCATGGCTGGGCAGTATGGTAGGCTAGTCTCAGAGGCTGCCCAAGGTCACAGTTTAAGCTCTCTGGTTACATGGGCAAGGCTGCTGGTGTGGCTCACGATCTGATGTGGGCTGTCAGATGAGCTCCACAGCCATCCAGGTTCTCTGGCCAACTTCTTTATCAGGTATGACTGGAGGTTATGCTCTGCAGTTGGGTGCAGCTTCAAACTTGCTTTTCTGCCCAGGTGGAACCATAGAACTGCCTCTATGCTGATATTGCCGATTGAATTGGGACCCAATTCAGGCAAAACTGCCAGCTAAGCTCTTTGGACAGACAGGGCCACTGACTTGGCTCTACAGATGGGCAGAGCCACTAACAGAGATGTTTGGTGGGGCACAACTGAAAGCAGTAACATGGTCTCCAGGATCTGAGTGCTGGCTGCTGTGAGCCTTGCTCTTCTTCTTGGTCTTTATCTACTCCCCACTGGTCAAGTCCTGTAGAGTCCCCCAGTGATGATTCCTGGGAGACTAGACCCTAGCAGACCTTCTAGGAAGTGTCCCATTATGCTGGGGGAGCTGGATGTCCACCTCGGGTTTTCCTTTCCCACTTGAGAAATCATAGGCCCAAGGGGGCCCCTCAGTGTGACACTGTGCCAGCCTGGAGGAGGGGAAAAAGTGAAACTGCCCCTCTTCCCTTTCTGATCTGGCCATTCTTTGTCTCTGGGGTCCAGGAGTATGTCAACCTCATCTCCAGGTTCTGGGATTGTCACAATTGTATATTGTCTATGGGTAATTGTTAGTTGGTCCTCTTGTGAAGGGGCCTGAAGTAGAGAACAACCTCTGTCATCATCTGGATTACATCAGGTCTCCAACATGGGATTTCTTTGGGAGACAATAAAAATGTTCTAAAATTGATTATAGTGATGATTGCCCAACTCTGGAGATACCTTGCTTTTTCCAGCTGGGCCTGGGCCTGGGCCTGTCATAGATTTTCTGCTCATTGACTCCTAATCTTCTTCCAAAGAAACATCTGAATTGGATGGACAATTGATGCAAGTGTCAGCTGAACCAGAAACATCCAAGTACTTTAGACTCCCCCCCTTGGCTGTTTTTGGAAACCTGATCCAGATCTTAGAGAGCTTTTAAGATGTGGCCAGAGCACAGTGCCTAGCAGGACACCTGGCTCATAGTAGGTGATCAGTCATTTGAATTGCATTATGTCACTTCTCTTTGGACTCTCTTTAGGGCACAGAAATGATGTAAAGGATTCTTGTTAATACTGACCTGAGTGTGGCATTCAAAGGCCACCAAATGCAGAGCAGTAGAGTCCTCCATGGAACACCAGGGAAGCTTTTTCAGAGTGTTTGTTCAAGCTCACAAAAGCCCTTTGTGGGTCCCTCCTGGGCACATAATATCATCCTCTATGCCATTAAATCAATCTATTTTAATTGGAAAATGACTCCCATTTTTGAATCTGCGGAAGGTCCGTACCCACCTCCATCTGTATCTCCAGCGGCAGATTTCCAGTGTCCTGACAGCAGCAGGGCTTTTTGTCCTCCTTGTAGTCCTGAAGCCACCAGGGGCCAAAGACCAATTTGCTGTAATAAATTTAATGTTTAGTCTGAGCCATATAGTTTCAGGCCAGCCAGCGAGGGTTATTTTCCATTAAGTGGACCAAAGAAGCAACTGCGGGCGACGTGGGCAAACCCTTCTGGGGCCAGCCTCATTCCAAGTCCAGCCAGCTGCTGAGCCACTTTCAGGGCTGCCCCGAGACCTTTTTGGCCGCAGTTTATGGTGCCTTTGGCTCTTCGAATCTACACTGGGCCATTCTCAAGCACGCATTGTAACTCTTGGAAGCTGCACTAGTTGACTTCTTGTCTAAAAAGTTTGTCACTCAGAATAGTGACAAGAAAGTTTTGTGAGTGATCAGTTCCTATCTTGGGAACCTGTTTTTTTTATGTGAGTTAATATTATCTATATTTAAAGAACACCTAAAGATGACATTTTTCAAAGGAAGCCAAACACAAAATAGTCTTGGGGAGGGTAGAATATAGCTCAATGGTAGAGTGCATGCTTAGCATGCACAGGGTGCTGGGCTCAATGCCCAGAACTTCCATTAAATAAATAAACCTAATTACCTCCCCCCTAAATAAATAAATACATGAATACATAAATAAGAAAAGAAAACCATAAAATTAAATAAAAGATAAATTAAAAAACAAAATAGTTTTGAGATTGCTAAATTTAAGGGCTTCAAAAAATTATCTGGTCCAGGACTACTAAGACCTTCAGGACCCAGGACATCAATATTAAATGGAAATTCCAGGGCTTTTGAATCTGATACCTATTATATTCATCTACTCATCTCTTCATTTATTTCATCAACATCATGAGCAGCTACTCAGCTAAACCTTAGCAGAGTCAAACATGAATTAAAGAAGGTACCTGCCTTTAGAGAGGTCACGGTTTGGTACAGGACACTTATGAACATCAACAATGTGATGGGTGCTGTCAGAAGGGCACAGGGGTCCTTAAAACCAAAAGGAAATTGAAACAAAGAAAAGGCCACTCAAAATGAATTCATGTAAAGTGGAAACTACTACTTTTCCAATTCATTTGAGAAATAAAACTAAAAGCATGAAAATATTTTTTATTAAGCAAAATAGATTATCACTTAATTGATCTATTCTAGGTCTTCTGACTTCTCATCAAGCCAAGGGGGTAGGTTGTGTTACCAGGCAAATGAGGAAAAGCTGGGCAGAAAAGACAGCAGACGTTACAGGGCCAAGCCCTCACCTTCCATCTGTTTTTATCTTTCCATTCATCTCCTGGTAGTATTATCCAGGTCCTCATGTAGGCCATTTGAATTAACTGAGGCGAATCCGACTTGGACTTGAGTTATACTTTCATTAGTGTAGTACTTGATTGGGAAACAGAACTTACACAGGAATAGGAAGTGGTCTACAGATGCCCCAAATTTAATTTTGCCAGCCTCTTTACTGTGATTAAACCTGAGAAAGAGCGTGCATTTTTCCTCCCTTTAATTTAATTTTAACTGTGATTTGATAAATTAGTAGAAGTGTGGCAGCAAATGCATTGAAACTTTCAGCTCAGAAGAAATTTGTGTCTAAAAATGTCCTGCCCTTTCTCAAAAGGCTATGAGAGAAATATAATAGAACCACTTTTATCTTCTTGAATGAAGAGAGCAATGCATTTAAATTAAATTAATTAAATTAAGTTAAATTCAATTTAATAGCATTTATGGTTCTTAATGTTAATACTTTAAGTATATATATATATATATATACTTAAAGTATATATAATATTTATAATATATATAATAAAGTAAATATAATATTTTTTATTAATTTATGGCCTTGAAACTAGTTCTAAAACTGATTAAGGAAACAGACTCACAGATATAGAAATAAATTTATGATTACCAGGGGGAAAAGGAGATAGGAAGTAATAAACTGGGAGTTTGAGATACCAACTAACATACATAAAATAGATAAACAAGTTTCTATTATATAGCATAGGGAAGTATATTCAATATCTTGTAGTAACCCATGATGAAGAAGAATATGAAAAGGAATATATGTATGTATGTGTATAATTGAAACATGATGCTGTACATCAGAAACTGACACAACATTGTAAACTGACTATACTTCAAATAAAAGAAAATGGATTAAGTACACCAAAACTTATTTAGCTGGTAAAATTTGCCCTTGGCTTTGTTAAGAATCAGTCCACTCACCACATACATAATATATATATATGTATATCAAGAAACATACAGTGAGCATCTCACTAGTGCCGGACTCTGAACTAAGAGCTGTGAGACACAAAGCAATGTCCTCGACACGTTTACCATTTAGTTAAGGAGTTAAGACTAAGACTTGAAATCAGGGAGAAATGTGCATGGCAGTGTATGCTCTGTGCAGAATTCAATGATTCAATGGAAGTCATTTAGGGGAGAGACCAGCCTCACAGACTTCACTGCACAATTTGGGAGGGGAGAGCATTGCAAACAAGCAATAATGACACTCCTTTTCGGTCATTCTCACCTTCCGCTGCGACAGGCAAAACCAACTCCACTTCGATTAGCCGCTATTTCAGGACAGGCTGATCTGACCACAAGCCACAACTTCCACCTTTAGTAAAAAATCTCCCTCTGCCTGTAAAACCCTCTCCAGACTACAGTGAGAACTACTGGCTGGAGAATCCATCCTACATGCACGCCCCTTTCAGCATCCCTCATTTGCATGAGAACCCACCAATCGGTTCCTACCCCCAGGCGTAAATAACCAAGCCCTTGCGCAGAGTGCGGGCTCCAGTCTGACTGGAGACCCCTTTGCAGGTTTCTTGTAATAAATCTGACTCTGCCGTTGAGCTGTCTCTGATCCTTTCTCTCAGATTGTGTGAGCTCAAGTACTCATTTGTAGCCACTGTATTTAAATTAAGGGAATGCTAGGTATTGAAACTAACAAACCCAAGTTACATAACAGCTTAAAAAGCTCAAAGTGGGAATTCATGATCACCAAGTAGCGATTCAGAAATACAGGCTTCTTTCATTTTGTGGTTCTTTCCCCTTCAACACAGGGTTTCCAAGGAAGCTTTGTTTGTCTGACTCAAGCCAGAGGAAGCGGGGACATTTGCAGGAGGTTTCTAAGAGCTCAGCCTGGAATGGCACACATTCCTTCTAGAAGTCAGGCCCATGGTCACATCTACCTGGCTAGAAAATATATCATCTAGGTTTTTACACAGGATGAGGAAGAAACAGGTTTGGTCACTAGTTAGCCATAACAGTCATGATTCAAGAAACAAAAAGGAGCTGAGAGAACCGGGTACTAGCTGAAATGTGTTATTTGATGACCATTTCTTCACTTTTTAAAAAACGTGCACTCTGAATCCGATTAATGGAAGAGTGTCCTTTTCCAATGCCAGACGCTGATTTGTGGTGTGTTCAGAGATGGTTGAGCAGTTTTAGATATGTCCAGCTTGTACATGTGTATATGTGAGTAGCAAGAGAGACACCAGAGTAAATCTTCGTTACATTCTCATACAGTGTGTAATACACAAAAGATTGTGTGTCTGTGTGTGTTTGTGTGGGTGGGATGAGTGGGAGCATATGTAACCCCATAAATAATATACGTGTACACAAACCTTTGCTATTATCCCAATAGTAGAATATGCATGTTTCTCAAATGACGTAGATTTATATGTTAAAGTTACCAGTGGAGTGGAAGATATAAGTAATATATTTTCAACATCTGTTCATTCACCCACACAAAGATAATTTTAACATTTTTAGTTGAATGGAAGCACCTTGTTTGGGAGGTGACGGGTGTTATGGATTGAATTGTGTCCCCAAGAAAGATGTGTCGAAGTCTTAACATCTGAGTGTGATCTTGTTTGGAAGCAGGGTCTTGCGGATGTAATCAGGTTAAAATGAGATCATACTGGATTCGGGTGAGCCCTAATCCAATGACTTGTGTCCTTATAAGCAACTGTTTGGACCCAGAGTGACACAGACGCACAAGGAGGACACCATGAGAATAGGGAAGCAGAGACTGGAGAGATGCAGTTACAAACCAAGGAACACCAAGGGTTGCCAGCAGCCACAAGGAGCGAGGACAGAGGCATGGGATGGATTCTCTCTCAGAACCTCCAGAAACAACCCACCCTGCCAACACCTGAATTTCAGACTTCTAGCCTCCAGAGCTGTGAGAAAATAAACTTCTGTTGTTTTAAGCCACCCAGTGTGTGCTAATTTATAACAGCAGCCCTAGAGAACTAACACATGGGTTATATATTTATTTACAGTATTGACGCTTACCTCTTATAAACTTTCAACTTACACATTTTCATGCATATAAGGAAAGGTATGAGCCAGAACATAAGAACCATGACTCTGTCCATTGCCCAAAAATGAGAATAACAGTTGCTTTTATGAAATCGCTTTGGTCTTAGAAACAACTGAATTTGAGAAAACTTTCCAGAAACCAGTCAGTTTGTAAGTAAAGGAGCTTCTGCGTCATATATGTTTATCTCATGAGCAGTGCATCTAATTGCATTTCATACAAGAAAGGAACAAAAAAATCAATCTAGTTTCAATTCATGGACTCAGTGGGAGTTTTGCTTGTCTCACTAATGAACATAAAACACACACACACACACACACACACACACACACTAGCAATGCCTGTACACCTCTTCTCAAAAAGCTACTCCAGACTCAATGCCTCCAAGCTTCCTTTTAGGTAAACTGGGTGCCGACCTGACAGAGATATTGCTAAGTGTCTTAGGTTGTCCCAAACCCATGAGACCAATGATCTTGACCATGATGTCACCAGTGACAGCCATGGCGAGGAGCTGCCCCCCACCTTCCAACGTCCCAGCCCTTGTCCATTGCAATGAGTCTGGCACACCGTGCTTGAGAGTAGGTGCTCGGCACTCATGCTGGTTTTATAAACAATCATGCCTTTCCTTCCTTCTTCTTAGAGCACATTTAGCACCTCCGGAATATAGTTACACTTTTAGGAGCTTCCTACTTTTATTGAGAAGTTGGTACAGGCAGCTCAAACTTGCAGTAGCACTTCAGATTTTCTATCTGGTTATAATTACATTCATGGGAAAAACGCACACATAAATATTCTTCACTCTTAGTTTCATGGAAGAAAGTCTATTTAGATACCGTTCACCAAATGCAAACCTCATGGTCTACCTGAGAGTTGGAATGAATTGAGATTGCATCATTTCTCAAGAAGAGGAGCGGGTAGGTTAGGAACAGGCACAACTCTTCATATTGAGCCATAAAGCATTAAGATAGCATTAATTGCAAAGTTTCCTCTATTCCATTCTTTTTAAGCAGGGCAACACATGAAAACAATTTCCTGTACTTTGTCTTTTGATTTAATGCTTGCTATAGACATGTGTTACATTTTAATGGAGGCGTGGTTAGAGGAGAAATTGTACTCAAACTATATAGTCACAAGAGTGTGGCGGATAAGTTTCTCACAGAGATGGAAAGAATTATATTATTGACCAAATAAATTAGATTTGGGAGACTTGACAGGATTCTATGATCTACTTCCACGTTGTTTATAACGCTGGGACCCTGTGTTTCTTAAAGTGGTCCCCTATAATTCTTTATCCTGCTGGTTTGTTTTTTGGTTTAATTAAGTGCCTTTTACAAGGGGGTGCTTGGAATTGGGTCATGTACCATGTTTGTGGCAGAAGAAGAGATGCTGCCAATAAACAACAACAACAACAAGCTAATGGAGTTTGAAGTTTATAAATGGAAGGTCTAGTTGAACTAAAAATGGAAAATCCAAGTAATGAATCTTCCTAATAAAAAAGTGACCATCTTTGAACGTGTGGGTTTCTCAGGGTTCTGAAGACACTCTCTTCATTTTACTTGCTTGAAAAGTTTAAACCTCAAAACAGCAAAACAATAAAATAAAACTTTGGCTCAAGATATAAAACACTCTTCTTAAAGGTGGAACAAATTTTCTCCTGGAATATTGACTTTTCCTTTGGACCTCGCAATATCTAAGAAAATGTCCCAGAGTTTGGGAACATTCTTTTATTTCAAAACAAGATCTTGTTTCTAAAACCCTCTTAACTGGCCTCTGTCATTTTTCTAATAAAAAACACCACCAAAAACATGGTCTATGAATTATGCCAGAGTAAGACCCCAGAAGAGTCTACCTCAGAATAGTTTTCCATGAGCATTTACAGAAAGGCCAGGGTCAAAATATTCACAGGTTGACTATAATTATTTTCATGGTGTCAGGGAAAGTATCATCAGTTTTTCATGTCCTAGCCCTTGGTGAAGCAGCGTGAGTTGCAATTAATTTAGAAAGCTAAACTTTCCGATACTCTAGGTGAATTGCTATAGCTTTGTTATCTTGTGCTCATTGTAACTCTTAGCTATTTATTTTTATCAGAAGGCTAAACTAGGAAGCAAATAAAATGGTGGGCTAAAAAATGAAAAAAAAAGATGGAAAACCCAGAATCCCCAGATAAGAATTTCAAAAATACCTTCTCTTTGCAATCCAAAGCACATAGCTCAGTCAGTTGATGGAGATGTCAACAGAGGCACTGCTTCCCCAAGGCACCCAGTGTTCTCATCTTTTGTCAGTGTTGGCTGGGGTGCTCAAATCAACCTGACTATCCCTGGTAATATGGGCATAAAAAACTTTGCCTTTTCTCCAGCACACAGAAGTCACAGGAAAAGGACACGCTGTAGCTGGCAGATGTATTTTTTAAAGTTCAAAATTAAAGAATACAAATTGAAATGATAGGACATCAATTTTCATATATCCAATTAGCAAGGTTTGTTTTTTATAATAATACTGAACACTGATAGTCTTAAACATGGCTGTCTGGAAGATTCTTTTTTTTTTTTTTTTTGAGATTACTTTAATCAAATCCCTATTATTTCAAATTACTTTTAAAAATAATATCAGTTCATTAGATGGGTACCTACACATAATACAAAACCATGTAAATATAATTGTGTTAGCATTTCTTTCACCAGTTCATTTGGTCACATCAGCCTGGCACATGGGAAGTGGGTACAACTGCTTTTGTGTCTGAGTGTTTCCACCTGTGTGCTTTATGTTTTAGGCACTCATTCATTCATTAAATTTTATTTCATTTTCCAAATCCCTGTTGTTGTTAATTATACCATTACTCTTGTATTTTATTTTAACTTATTTTGATTGAGATAAAATTGATTTATAACATTGTGTTAGTTTTAGGTGTACAACATAATGAGTTGACATTTGTATGTATTGTGAAATGATTCACACAGTAAGTTTACTTAACAACCATTAACACACAGTTACAATTTTTTTTTCTTGCAATGAGAACTTTTAAGATCTACTCTTAACAACTTTTAAATACACAATACAGTATTAACTATAGTCACCACGCTGCACCACATCCTCAGGATTTATTATCTTATAATTGAACATTTGTACATTTTGATCACCTTTACCCATTTTATCCACTCCATACCCTACATTTCTGGCAACCACCAATCACTTATCCATATGTACTAGTTTGTTTTTCTTAAGACTCCACTTATAAATGGTATCATATGGTATTTGTTTTTCTCTGACTGACTTATTTCATTAGCATAGTGCCCTCAGGGTCCATCCATGCTTTTGCAAATGGCAAGATTTCCTTCTTTTTTATGGCTGAATTATGTTGTGTATCTATACCATTTTCTTTATCCATCCATCCCTTGGTGGAAACTAAAGTTATTTCCATGTTTTGGCTATTGTAGGAGATGTTTTTGTTTGTTTGTTTGTTTTTTGGGGGGTGGTTAATAGGTTTATTTATTTATTTATTTTAACAGAAGTTCTGGGGATTGAACCCAGGACCTCATGCATGCTAAGCATGCACTCTACCACTGAGCTAGACCCTCCCCCTTGACTATTGTAAATAATGCTGCAGTGAACATGGGTGTGCAGGTATCTTTTTGAGAGTTTCCTTCGGGTAAGTACCCAGAAGTGGAGTTGCTGGTTCATATGGCAGTTCTATTTTTAATTTTTTGAGAAACCTCCATTCTGTTTTCCGTAGTGGCTGCACCAATTTACAATACTACCAAAAGTGCACAAAGGTTCCCTTTACGTCACATCCTTTCCAACACTTGTTATCTCTTGTCTCTTTAAAGGTAGCCATTCTAACAAGTGAGAGGTGATATCTCATTTGACTGCAAGATTCTACTAAACAAATTTATAATACATATACAAGAGCTTTAAAACACTTTAACCTAGGAGTTCTGTTGTTGAACCCTGGTTCATGGGCCTGACGCACAGTGAGGCCAAACTGAAATGTCTGAGTTTGGAGCAGAGAAAGGTTTATTACAGGGCTAAACAAGGAGAATGGAGTGAAGTGAGGGGCTGGCTTATGCTCAAAAGACCGGAATTCCCTGATGGGTTTCAGGGAAGAGTTTTTAGGGAGTGTGACTTTCTTTTGGTTGGTTGGCGGTGGGATAATGGGAGGAGCTCCAGGAATCTCAATCACCAGCTGCTGGTTCCAACCATTCTGGGGTCCACATACTTGTGCTCAGCCTGAGGTTCCCATCTTCTGCCTGGGTGGGGACCCCAGCTCCTATAGAAGAACTCATAGATATCTGTTGGATTACTATGCACATTCCCTGGGGAGGAACCAGGACCCTGCACCATTGCTGTTGTGTTCTTGGTTGACTGCCTTTCCTTTTTTCTGCATCCCCTCACTTCCCTACCAGTAACCGCTTAAATCTGCCCTTTGGAACTCAGGAAAAGTCTAAGAAGTGGAAGCCTTTTTCCTACAAACAAGAAGCGGGAGACACAGAAAAGCTTTTATACCCAGGAGGGTCCCACAGGGTCCTGCTTGGTTTCAATTCTATTTTTAGAAAGTAATGAGAGATGCTTTTGAATACATATGAACAAAGGTGTTTATTATGGTTATTTATAATATTAGAAAAATTAGAAATAAAAGCCTGAAATATCCAATAAGAGGCGAAAGAATAAGTAAATAGTTACATGTGTGTAACAGAATATTCAGCAGACATTAAACAAATGAAGATCAAATCAGAACCCAAGCTAAATCTGGCCCAGAAGATGCCAGGTCCAGTCATCCTGGAACAGGGGAAGAAAGCTGTATCTGTATGTAAAACTTAGAAGGACTGAGAGCTTGGAGCCCAGCTGAGGGTGACCCCAGCCGCCTGTGTAGGGATCTAAGCCATCGAGTGCATGACAGTGGCAGTGGTTTGTCATGGGTCCATTGTGAGACATCGTGAGGAAGGAAGGGGCAGGGCACAGCCATTCAAGGAACAAGACAGCAATTAACACCAAAATGGTGGAAGATTCAACTTCCAGTAGACCTTGAGGCTCAAGACTGTAGGAGATTTGACTTCTAGTAGACTTTGAGCTTCATTATACACTGACTGTAATATATTAGCGTGATAAATAACATTCCCATAGACGCCATGGCAGCTTCGGGGCTGCCCATAAAATGTCAAAGAGTGGGCAGTGGTCGAGTTCCTGGGAATCCCAGTCCCTTCCCCAAGGTAGCTGGAACGATCCTCCCACTTGTAGGCATGTGAAACTACCGAGTCCATAAAAACTGGCAACACCGCACCTCATGGCTACCTCTCTTGCTCCCTCATCTTTGGAGATGGCCCACACTCTGTCTATGGAATGCGTATCTACTTTTACTTGAACCCCCAACCCCCACACCTCGTGGCCTTTCTCTCACCTTCTGAAACAGCCTACAACTCTATGTAGTATGTATTTCTCTAAATCTATCTTTACTCAACTGTGGTTCACTTGTGAATTCTTTCCTGCACAAAGCCAAGGACCCACACCTGGCGGGGCATGTCCCAGGGACTCAACCAAGACCTGGGACACAACTCTCCTCTCACCCTACATTTATTTTCCCTGTATCAATTGGACTGGGGAAAGCAGGGACCCTGGGTGTCAGTGACTGAACCCACTTAGTTGTGAATGGATCAGACTTCAGGGAAGGACTAAACTCCTTGGGTTGAGGGAATGCCAATGTTCTTGGTTTGTTCATGAGAAAGATGTTTGCTTTTTTTCCCTTATCTTAGGATAATTTAAAAACTAAAGCAAACACAATTGTGTTTACACCTGGAGTTGGCAAAGTGAATCAGAGAGATGCATAGTTAGGCAGATGGTTCTGGAATAATGTGAAAGAAATACACCAAAATGTTCATTTTACTTCTCTCCAGGTAGTGAGATTTTGCACTTTTTTTTCCACTTCTTTTCAGTAATTCTTTGGGTTTAAATACGTAATTAGCATTTATCATTTTTATAGTGTAAAAAATATAAAAATAATTATAAAAAAGAACGAAAAAGAACACTGTCCTCCCAGAATATGTTGTCTTCTCTTACTCCCTGCACCTGTCTTCCCAAATAAGGGGCCAATGGATACCTGGATTCTGACAGCAGCTAACCCAGTTCAAGCTCCTCCGGTTCAGCAGATGTGTCTGCTCTGGGAAAATTCAGAGCTCCCCTTCACTCACACCACAAAGACAGATATCTGACAGCTTTACTCTCTAACTTCTCCCTCTTCAATAGTCATAGTTCTGTATTTTAGGGAAGAGAAAGAAAAGAACTAATAAGCTCTCTGGTGGGCTGTGGGGTTGCTTTTGTTTCATCACAAGAATTTAAGACCGGGATATATTGTTTAATTGCTTTCATACTTTAAACCATATTTACACGTGAACACTGTCTTCTCCAAGTCCATGAGGAATCAACATGGGACAATGGGGAAAATAGATGTGTTTTACCTGGAAAGATTCAGTTTTGTGCTGGGGGTGGAATTTTGAGCTCCTGCTATGCTGGGTCTGCTGGCTGATTCTCAGCACCATCCCTAGCACCCATCATGGTACTCTACAGAATGGGAGTCTGTAGCCACCTCTGAATTCGGTGGGGCTTTGAATGGACAAAAATATTTGCAATGAGCTTTGAGAATAATCTTTACAATATTTTATCAGGATGAAATTGCTATTTCTTAGAGGCTAACAAGATTTTGGTGGAGGCAAAAAGAGACTTGATGTATAAAAGATTCATCTTCAAAATGTTTCTTTTAAAGGGACAATGTATTTTTGTTATCACTTGAACAATGAACACTGTAAAGTCTTGATGGGGACAGAATTGCCAGAACAGAAGCATTTCTTTTTACCAGCAAAGGAAACTGGGCAGATAGAAACATGAAATTTAGTATGAAAATTCTAGAACTCAGCCTCATTTAAAAAAAAGAAAATTTAAAGGCCATACCACAGATTTTCTTCCCTGGAGATAAAGATCATGATAATTTATAACAAAAAGAATGTCTTTTGAATCTGTAGAAGTTCTTCTATGTTCCAGGTTTCATAGAATATGAAAGCCAACCTTATTTTGCTAAAACTCATTGTTTAAGGTTTAGGTTCAAATTTGAGATATTGTAAGTTACTTTTTAAAGAGCTATGAAAAATTCAAACTAGAAATACAGGTGCTTAGGGGATTTTGTTGCACTTCTTCAATTCATGTAACTATAAAATCATGACATTTTAAAATTAGATTACCATTTAATGGTGGGTGACCCATTTGCAATGGAGACAGATAAGTCTGTGGATAATGTAAGGCAACTTACTCCCAAACACCACCTCTTAACACCGCACACGTACTCACAGGCAAATAGTGTATCATTTTACATTCCTTATGTAATTGGTAAATGTTTTAACCTTCCATTTTCTCATGCACAGTTCACCTTACCAGAGAACAAAGATGTAAAATGAAAATAGGTATATTAGTAGTATGGAAGCTTTAACTTGTCTTAATATGTCCTTTCACAAGAGGAAAATACCAACCTTCTAGAAAGAAGTTTGAGGGGAAAGAATCCTTCAGTGTGGTGCATGTTGGGGAAGCCAATCTGTGGTGTCAGCACATTCTCATCACTGGCTGGCTTGGCTTTGACAATGGTGCACCTGGAAACTGTCACTGAAAGAAAAGGCACAATGTGAAACTTGTGAGTTAAGCTTTACTAAGGATCTTATGGAGGACTATAGCCCATGAGCCAGCCTCCCAGGAGCTCTGAGAAACTGCTCAGAAGAGATGAGCAAGGAATGACGGTTTATATATAGTTTTGGGGGTTTTTTTTGGCCAGGGAATGCACACAGTCAAGCATACATCTTGATAAAAGATTATGGCTAGTCACAAAAGAACAAATGTCTCATGGTAATGAATATAGTGCTTCTCTATGTATGGGAAGATGTAAGAAGATGGATGTATTAAAATTCTTCCTGAGATATGACTAATTATCTAAGGGGTCTGTTTGACCATAGCACACAGCATTCTATTATCATCTTCGTTGCTTCTGTCTGAAGCTCCGAGGGCACTGTTGGTCAGCAACAGCATAACGGTTATCTTTGTAGACTCAGGTGGTGAGCAAAATGCTCTTTCTTCTTCTTTCGTTTGCACAGATATGCCTAATGATTTGTCCAATTAAAGTGATTGGTTTTGCTATTTAATAATGCTTCTCCCTCAATGTCAAAATGAAGACATCTTCAATGTAGAAAACTTAAGAAACACAGAAAAGGATGAATTAAAAAAAAAAACCCAAAACCATTACCTGGGGGTGACCTAAGGTTATATAGCTGTGGACAAAGAATGTCATCTACCACATCAGTAAACAAAGGATGTGTGGTCATCAAGCCATTGGCCACAGCAGCCACCCACAATATGCACGCTGAGGGGACTCAGGATGGAGAAAAGCTGACCCTAGATAGTTAAGGTGCACAGCGAAGAAGTAATTTCAATGACTCCAGACTCTTGCATCTTCTCATACATAGAAAAGTGCTAAATTCATTACTTGGGAAGTCTGGTTTTCCTTTAACTAACAGTCATCTTTTGATGTTCTGACTATCTGTTTCTTTTTTTGGAAAATCTCCTATATATCCTGGCTCCTCCCTTACCTCTTCGGAGCAACCCTTCAGAGCTCTCTGGGAGGCTGTCTCCCAGGCTTAAGTCCTCAGCAAGTTTGCTGAATAAAACATAATTCTCAACTTTAAAGTTGTGCTTTTTCTTTTTCAACCCACACAGACTTTTAGACATTTTTATCTGGCATGCACACATCCCATACCTACTTCTAACAAATTTATACAGTCATCCCTTTGTATTCTCAGGGGATTGGTTCCAAGTTCTTTATATAAAATGGCATAGTATTTACATATAACCTACATGTATCTTCCTGTATGACTAATAATGTATACATTATAAGTAGATTACTTATAATGCCTAATACATTGTAAATATTATGTAAATAGTTGTATATACAATGTAAATGCTCGGTATAAAGCTGCTGGTGTGTGGCAAATTCAAGTTTTGCTTTTGGAAGTTTTCTGGATTTTTTCTTCAGATATTTTTGATCCACGGTTGGTTGAATCTGCAGATGTGGAACCCATGGATAGAGAGGTCTGACTGTATACTTGATAGCATATTCTTTATTTTGCAATCGTGACCATTTTTTTCATACCAATAAATAGCCTTCTACAACATGAATTTTTAATATCAGTACTTGTGTTCCATTGCAAGTACTCATTGTAATTATTTTGTGACTCTCCTGTGCTACCGTAGTATAATAAATGCATTTTGGTCCTCTTCCCCAGTTCCTGATGGAGAGTTTCTAAGACCCCTGGTATCTCTGGAGGGATAAGAATCTTTTGTATGTTAATGAGATGGCTGGTGCCTGGGGGCCTCCTAGATATTGGCAAGATGGGGGCTGATTGCCAGAAAGAACAAGGCAGAATTAGAAGGGTGGAACTTTCATCCTCAACCCCTCAACCTCCAGAGAGAGGAGAGAGGCTGGAGACTGAGCTAATTACCAACTGTCAATGATTTAATCAACTGCTCTTACATGATGGACCCTCCATAAAACCCCTGAACTCTGGGGTTCAGAGAGGCCTTGAGTTGGTGAACACATGGATGTCCTGGGAGGGCGGTGTGCCTGGAGAGGTCATGGAAGCTCCACGCACCCCTTCTTCCTCTGCACTACCCCACCCCACTGCCTGATACCCTGCCCTGTACAACTCTTCCATTAGGCTCTTCCTAGTTATATCCTTTAAAACAAACTGGTAATTGTAAGTAAAATGTCTTCCTGAGTCCTGTGAGCCATTTTAGAAAATTAGCAAGACTGAGGAGGGGTTTGTGGGAAACCCTAATTTATATGTTTAAAGTAAGGGTGGTTTGGATTCATGACTGGTGTCTGAAGTGGGTGCAATTTTGTGGCACTGAGCCCTCAGCTTGTAGTTAGTGTCAGGATTGAATTGAATTGTAGGAGACCCAGATTGTGTCAGAGAATTGGTCACTGTAGGAAAAATAATCTCATGCATTTGGTGTCACAAGTTGTGTTGGGAGTAAAAACATACTAGTGTTAGGTAGTTAGATAAGTGGGGGCATCGGGCAGATAAGGTGGAGAGAGGGAGGGTGGTCCAAAAGATGGCGGTTTGCCCACCTCCAGCATAAAGGAGCTTTACTTCCTCTAAACGAGTGCCAGCAAGAAACCAGTTAGAACCTGACTGCCCCAACTGTGCGGTAGCAACAAGGACCTAACTGGACATGACCCAGTGCTCATGGTAACATAATTAGCATTGTGGTTTAGGTCCACCCATGGGTTTTTCTGCGTACATCATGGATAAGGGCATTGGCAAAAGAGGACGGGCATGACTAAGCACTCCAGGCACAAGAGCTGTCAGTCAATCAAGAGACCACCTTTAAGTGAGGGTGTAAGAGGAAGGGGCAAAGACCACTGCTCTCTGCCCTTGGATCAGCCAGCGTCCTGTACTTGGAGGTGTGCTTTCCCTTTGCTAATAAACCTTTAAAATCTTTTGCTATACAAAGCTTCTGTCTCCTGTTTGAATTCTTCTCTTTTGGGTAAAACAAGAACTGGGGTCATTTCCCCTCCCCTTTTAGGGTAACAGAAGGACCTCCCATGGTTGGATTTAGTTTGTTTATAATTTTTTTTTGTAATTATAAATAGCACTAACATTGAAAGCATTTCAAAATACTCTCAGGCTAGAGAGTGAAGTAGCAGACAAAGTGCTTAAGTGCCAAATTGTTAAAGGGTTATTGATTCCCCACAGAGCAGGCATGGAAGTTATACTGACGAGATACATTAACTAATAAGCCCAAAAGGCAGAGAAGTTTTATGTTTACATTTTATAAATACATCAGAGACCATGACAGTGGTTACAGTGATTGTAAATTACAAATGCAGTTGTTTTTCAATCATAACAACAAAACCTTTAAATAAAATGTAGTGGAAGAGTCCTGTGTTCAATGTTGGCTGATCTGGAATCTCATGTTCTTGGTGTCCAGTCTGAGGCGGGAGTGCTACTGTGGCAGCACCCTGGCTAAGGAAGGAGTATGGGTCCCTGTTTCAGCCCTACCCTCTGAACTTCTTGCTCTGACCCTGAAATAAAATTATCAATAATTACCTCCTAGGGTTGCTGTGAAAGTGGAATTGAAGATAACTGTGAAAGTGTCTCATGGTCTCTAGAACATTAGGCAAATATAAATCATCATTGCTGTTATTTTTGCATTCAAAAACCATTCGATACTATTTCATATTGTGCATTTACTTCATTGAATCCCATAAATAATTTCTACCAGCAGGGTGGGTGGGTAGGGAGGAGGAAGGACAGGAGGAAGAGGCATTGTCCCCCCTCAGTGAGTCCCTGCCTCAGCCGTAGCTGTGACTCTGCTGTTTCCCTGGGACCTCGTTTCCCCTGTGCTCCTCCCAGGGCGAACGCTTTGCCCAGAGGAAGGAGAGCTACACAACCCCCTTTACACGGCCCTTAATGTAAATCAATCAAAGAAACATCTGTTCCATGCTGGAGATTTTCAAGGGCAATTTTGATTACGCATGTGTTTCATCTTACAGACAGACTTTGGAACCTGACTCTCTTGCCACCTTGGAAGCAACTCCTCTTACGTCTTCCTCTTCAGAGGAGGGAAAACTGCCCCGGGAGAGAGACTTCGGTCCCCGGGCAGCGGACTGGTGAACCACGCCCTCCGACCCCAGGGCCACTTCCGGTCTGACTCGCGGCAAGATGGCGGCCCCTAGGAAGTGGCTTCCTTCTTACCAGTGGGTGTGGGAGAGCATCTCCCTGGTGTCAGGGTCCCTGCTCTCCCTCAGAACCTCAATCAGGGAAGGTGCCCATGAGAAAAGGAATTTACCAAAACCCAGAAAACAAAAAAATCCAGTGGGAGAGAAACGAAATGGTTGGCAAATCCAAGATTTGGAAGAGATCACTTGTTCTGATAAGAATTCACTTCGTTGCCCGTCCTCTCATCTGTGAGTTTCTTTTCTTCAGAATTATTTTATTTTATTTTTTTGAGGGCTAGTAATTAGGCTTTTATTTATTTATTTTTAATAGAGGTACTGGGGATGGAACCCAGGGCCTTGTGCGTGCTAAGCGTGCAATCTACCACTGAGCTAGACCCTCTCTTACCCCATCTCTGGATTTCTGATACGTTGCTTGGGGTGAAGGAGGCTCAGTGTTGTCCCTGCGGGAGAAAAGCCCCTGCAGAGTATATTGGTGGCTCAGCTGAGTGATGAATCTCTGAGCTCCCACCTGGTCATGTGGGACAATTGGGCCCCAAGAGGACATGGTTTGCCTTCAGTTTGAAGATTTGAATGATTTTCCACCTTATTTCGTTGCAAAAGGGTGAATGTCCTTGTGGTTCTTGGCCCATGGAGAGAGTTCCTCTGTGAATGACAGTTTTATAGGTGCTGGCAGGTTTGGTCCAGGATCACATTTTACCAGTTCACCAGGTAATCTCTGATTTCCTTATCCAAATGGGAAATTTAGTGTGAAACCGATTGTAGGTGAAAATTGACTGTGTATGTATCACAGAGGCGGTTTCTCACCACCGAAAAAAACCCCATGTCCTGCTTGGGAAAGAAAGCACCAAAAACCAAAACCGCCTTTCCTTTTCATAAGCAAGTTTCAGCCAAAAGGAAAAGGAGTTTTATTTTTTGCGAACCCACAAAAATGTCATATTCACCAGTGAGGAAATCACATTTGTACAACTGTATTAAAGATGTTTTTCTCATTCAGGCAAATGGGAAAGTTTTACATGAAACTGCTTTTGGGGGCAAAGGTGAGGGGAGAGTGTTTTTATATAAAGAAAACAGTCTTCCTTGCTTTGGAAGTAGAAATTGCTCTAAAGAGTAGATTTTGAAGTGCTCTCTCGTCTCTCTGCTGCCTTAGTCCATCACTGATTGAGGTTGAAGTAGGACTCCTATAAACTACACTTTGAACTTTTTTTAGCTAAACATTTTTGATGGATTCAAGCTGTGGCTTGAAAAACTGGCTCAAAAGCATGCACATGACAAGACCACTTTTCCAATGGACTTGAGGGTGTCAGTTGCTTCCTCAGGGAAATGGGCATACTTTCCAAGTCTGGTTGCCTGTAGGGAACAGATCACACTGACTCTCCAACCCTGCTCCATCCCAGAGTCTGAAGCCATGCCAGTCAGCATTCCCAGTAATGTCCAACTTCAGCTCTAGGTCCTTTCTGGCTAGCTTGTAAATTGCCCAAATTGTGTTAGAACCTGTCCAAGGCCAGAGATAGAAATCTCTTGAAAATGGCCCAACTGACAATGCTAAGGAGAAAAATGGGGAGAGAGGTGCATGCGTGAAGTTTAGAGGCACATGACTGCTGAGCCTGCGCTGACTTCTTCCTTAGAATTGTAAATGATTCTGCATGGAGGCAGTGGCTAATGGGAGAGCCAGGGACAGGAGGGCGGCAGCTGACAGTCCTGGGGCAGCCCAAGATAGGGCTGGTGAGAAGTCCCTCCCAGCAATGCTGGGTCAGATGGAGCTTGGCAGACCCCTGGTATGTCCCAGCATGGAGGTGAGGGAGGGCAGGTTGGAAGAGTGAGTGATGTAAGTTGGGAGATGTTAGAGGCAAACCAGAGGAACAGACTTACAGCAGGTAGTCAGGAAACGTGGCAAAGCAGAAACAAACAAGGAGGCAGCTCCAATCACATTATGAATTATTAATACTAAGTTGCATATCAAATCATTTTGGATTCTGAAGACTCCACAACCTGCCTAGTCATTGGTGGGATGGGAAGTGTTTTGCCAAATCTGGTTCCCAGATCAGCAGAATCAGCATCACCTGGGAACTTCTTAAAGCAAATTCTCAAACCCTACTCCAGATCCATTGAATCAGAAACCCTGGGGGAGGATCTCACGAGGTGTGTTTCCACAAGCCCACTAGAGGAGTCTGGTGCACACTAAAGGTTGGAAACCACTACTTTAGAGCACTTCTTCTCAGATTTTAAGGTGTACAAGAATCACCAGGCAATCTTGCTGAATACAAATACAAATTCAGATTCAGTAGATCTGGGTTGGGGCTGAGATTCTGCATTTCTACTAAGCCCCTCGGTGACACTGATGCTGCTGGGTCATAGAGCATATATATGGAGGTCTTATGGTCAGAACAAGGCACAGCACCCATGGCTTGGGTCCCAGGGGCAGAGGGGATGCTTTCCTACATGACCAGAGAGGGGAATAGAAGCTCAGTGCCTTATGAGTGATCAGGTCAGAGCCCCAGGTCATGGCATTGCTTTCCATTGAGGCAGGTACTTAATGGCGCAGTTGGGAGAGAGGCTGAGCTGGTAGGTAGTGAAGTTGAGAGTAATTACCTTTGGCAAATATTTGCTAGATCTGGTCTTGCAGGGAAGGACTTTGGGGTTTTTTCACTCAAACTTTTTTCTGGGGCTTTCCATGGAAGCTTCGTTTTTGTCCTCTGGGATGTGTTTTGACATTTTTTTTTCTGGAAAAGAAAATTGGAGAAAAATTGGCTTGAAAATCCCTCAAAAAAAGTTTATCTAGTAGCTTTAATTGGAAAGGGAAGGGTTTAAGGTACGTATAGGTAGCCAGTCGGACCTTTTTACTTCAATTTCTGATCAATTAGTTGCTTAATGCTGTACTGAAAACGAACAAGACTTAGTAGAGTGAAATGGAAAGACTTTTAGGCAAAACCCAAACCCACAATGTATTTTCTTTTGGCAAGGAGATTTGTCTTCACAAATGAATGAGAAAATACATCAGATGGCATGGTCCAGCATTGACTCTAGTAGAGACAGTGAGGAGACTCACTGTGCCTCAATGAGAGGCTGAAGTTGGGAAGGTACTGAAGATATCTGACTTCCTGAGTGACCGGAGGAATGGGGTTGGAGTCATGCTTATATAAAAGCAAAATTTAAAATAGATACACAACAAGTTTCTTCTGTAGAGCACAGGTAACTATATTCAATATCTTGTAGTAACCTATAATGAAAACGACTATGAAAACAAATACATGTATGTATATGTATGATTGAAACATTATGCTGTACACCAGAAATTGACACAGCATTGTAAATTGACTATAGTTTAATAAAAATAATAAAACAAAAGCAAAAACAGCAGACAGACAGAATGTCCCTTCAGTGGTTATTGCTTTATTTAAAAACAAGAGAGCTTCTTTGTTTTCTCCATTCTGTAAAAGTTAAGTATGTTCTTTGTTCTTTCAGAGAAAAGCAAAGACAAGAACATCATTCTTTCATCCTCAATTTTTGTGACTCTGGAAGAAATCTCTCAGGCTATTGAATTACACAGTTCTAGAAGGAATGTAGATTCTTCTCTAGGCTAGTGCTACAAATAAATATGAATCGCTCAACTTTATGTCATGGATTTCAATCTTGTGTGAACCTAGCCTTTAAAGTGCTATGATTATTGCTAAATAAAAGCGATATTGGGAGTTCTGACTTCAGGTAAGAGAGCTCTCAGACCATAAAATTGGAGAGCTGCAATCTCAGGGACCAAATTGTCTTCCTTTCTCATTGCTTCTGAGTATCTCAAAAATAATAAAAATAAAAATAAATAAATAGAAAGATGAGTTTTTGAATTTTTAAAAAAAATTTTTTTGCAATGTATATTATATATGTGTGTTTGTTTATGTGAATTGTCACATTCCACAAAAAGTAGCAAAGAATTTATATGGAAGTAAATTTTAAAAGACAGCCTAGCTCACAGCTTAAAAAGAGCTATTCTGTCTAAACCAGTATTGGTTCTACTAATACCACCATGAGACAAAAGTTGTAATAATTTGGAGGATGTGTTTTACATTGAGCTACATAACCTAAGTCAACCCATCCTTCTAAGGGGCATAATAGAATAAACGAGAAAAAACCCACATTTATCTCAATAGGTGAGGAAAAGCATTTGACACAATCCAATGCCTTTCTCAATTTAAAAAAAAAAAACAAAAAACTCATCAAACTTGGAATAGAAGGGAACGCCCTCAACTTGAAAAAGGTCATCTATGAAAAACCCTCAGTTCCCATCATACTTAATGGAGAGAGACTAGGTGACTTTTCCCTAAGATCAAGAACAAGACAAGAGTATGTACTCTTGCCCCTTCCAGTCAACATCATATTGGAGGTTTTAACTAGAGCGTTTGGAGAAGAAAAATAAATAAAAGCCATCCACATTGGAAAGGAAGAAGTAAACTATTTTTGTTCACAGATGATGTGATCTTATATATGGTAATCTAGTAAGTCTACTAAATATGTGAACTAATAAAAAAGGTCAGCAAGTTTTCAGGATACCAAGATCAACATATAAAAATCAGCTGTGTTTTTATACACTAGCAATTTTGAAAAAAAAAATTAAGAAAACGATTCCATTTAAAATAATATGAAAAAGAATAATACACTTAGGAATAAATTTAACAAGAGAAGTGAAAGACTCATATTGAAAACCATAAATCCCTGTTGCCAGAAATTCAACACCTAAATAAATAAAAGATATCCCATGTACATAGATCAGAAGATTAATATTAAGACACAAATACTTTCCAAAATGATCTACAGATCCAACGTGATCCTTATCAAAATCCCAGTGGCCTGTTTTCACAGAAAGCCTTTGATAATGAAATTCGTATGGAGATGTAAGAGACCCAGAATAGTCAAAACAATAGTGAAAAAGAACAAAGTTGGAAACTCACACTCCCAATTTCAAAACTTATTGTAAATCCCCAGCAGTCAAGACAGTGTGGTGCTTACATGAGGTTGAACATAGAGGTGAATAGAATGGAATTGAGAGTCTAGAAATAAGTCTTTATATTTATGGGTCAATTGATTCTCAAAAAGGGTGTCAAGGCAATGGTCTTTTCAAGAAATAGTTTTGGGTCAACTGTTTATCCTCATGCAAAAGAACCTCAACTACTTTCTTACACCACATGCAAAAATTTACTCAAAATGGATTATAGAACAAAAGTTAAGAGGTAGAACTATAAAGCTTTTGGAACAAAATATAGGAATAATTCTTGATGAGAAGGATTAGGTAATGATTTCTTAGATGTACAAGCAACCAAAGAAGTAATAGATAAATTAAACTACATCACTTAAAAAAATTGTGCTGAAAATGATGAAATCGAGAAAGTGAAAACCCAACCCACAGCATTAGAAAAAAATTATTAGCCATTTACTTGATAAAGAACTGATATCTAAAAATACATCAAAAATTTTAAAACTCAATAATAAAAAGACAATTAAACAGCGGGCAAAGAATTTGAACAGACATTTCTCTAAAGAAGTTATACAAATGGCAATAAGAACATGAAAAAGTCTTAATATCGTAAGTCATTAGGTAGATACAAATCAAAACCATAATGAGATACCACTTCACACCCACAAGGATGGCTATAGTAAAAAAGACAAGAGTGTTGACAAAGATGTTGAGAGGTGGGAACCCCCATAAATTTACTGATGGGACCATAACCTGGTACAGCCATTTTGGAAAACAGTTTGGCTGTTCCTCAAAGTGTTTAACATACCCCTAGAAATGAAAACACCCATTTTCACAAAATCTTGTACATGAATGTTCACTGTGGCATTATTCATAGTAGCCAGAAACTGGGGACCACTTCAAACTGATAAATGGATAAATGTGACATCCATCCAATGGGACGTTAGTCTGCAATAAAAAATTGAAATAATGACACATGCTACAACACAGATGAAACTTGTGAAAAGAAGCCAGCCACAGAAAAAAAAAACACATATTGGTTCAATTCATACAAAATGTCTACGATAGGCAAATTTATACAGAGAGAAAGTAGGTTAGTGTGCTTAGGGCGGTGGAGATATGGAATTGGGGAGTGATTGCGAATGAGGACAAGGCTTCTTTTGCGGTGATGAAAAAGTTCTAAACTTAGGTTATGGTGATGGGCACATATCTGTGAATAAACTAAAATCTTTAAAGTGTATACTTTAAGTGAATGATTTCTATGGTATGTGAATTATATCTTAAAAAAGCATTTAAGAGTAAATATTATGGCCTTGAGTTTGGAAATCTAAGCTGTACACTATGTAATAATTTATCTTCTCTTCCTGTTTCTCTTTGTTCAGTTGATAGTGAAACAAATGCATTCTTTTTTCTACCTGCAGGTGGCCAGCTTCACAGTTAGTTCTCCTTCTCATGCAGAGCTTAATTTTTAAGGCAAAAATCTATAGTAGGATGAAGAAGAAAAGGCAATATTCTCCAAACACCTAAAGCCTGATCCTAGTATATGCTTGGTGCCTGGTGTTCCAAAATAAGACGCTCCTTGTCTTCAAGAAGCTTTTCTTCTTTACATATTATGTAACACATTAATTAGGGCTAATCAGCAGCGGGACCTTGACAGTCTAATCTAGGAAGGTAAATACGATTCTACAAAGAGTTGTACTATAAGACTCGAGTTTGGAATGCTATAAAGGAGAAGTGTATCTCATTCCACAGACATGTTTCATTGAAGAGGCAGAGGAATAATAACTCAGGAAAAATAATTGCAAACCTTCCTACCACTCTTTCCAATTTGCCTGGCCCCATGGCCAAACACATTGCCTTGTTTAATCTTCTCAAAATCCCTGTGAGGATAGTATTTGCATCCTTGGTAGCCAATATACAGAAGTGGCAATGGTGATTATACACCAATATCTTCTACTCCAAACTCTGGGAAACTTTCACAAGTGCATGGAAGTTGTGGTTCTGTGAGATTTTCTGTGGAAGGATATTGAAGACAACTTGGGAGAAAAGAAAAAGAAAGTGATCAGAAAAAAACCTTACTGTGGGAGTAAATTTAAGCAGCCCTGCCACCTCCAAGAAATGGGTAACTCTTTCCTCCTGTAGATTACAAAACCATTGTGGAAGTACCTTGTGATTGAGGTAGAAGACTTCATCTATTTGGACAACTACTTAATAGTTCATTTTGCTCAATGTAGAGCCTTCGTTTAATTTGTTGTTTTCCTCAGCACACAAAGGGAGCAATAAATAGAATTGCTCCTTGGTTTTAATTCTGAGCAGTAGCATAGTATAACAGGGAGTGTGGAAATAATAGGAACTGTAGAAGTGTGACCATGTTATCATTGGATAATTCTGTCGGAAAATGAATGTGTTGGGCATCGGCCATAATCTGAGACTTGGAAAAGCAGGTTTCAAAAAAATACAGGGAGAGGTTGTATAATTCTGTAGCCAGAGATTCTAAAGGGCAGGTGGATACAGAAGATATGGAAAGGTCTAAATAGGCAAACTTTTGAACCTAAAACTTGAGTTAAAAAAAAAAAGAAGGAAAGTTTCAAGAAATCATCACGCCTTCCCTTGGAGTTAGGAAAGGACTCCTAAAAGTGGAAGGTGGCTTTCAAATTAAGGAGGATACATAATCATGGCCTGGACCATGACAATGCCAGAGAAACACAGCATCAGAATGAGCTGGCATTTTCTATAAATACAGGAGACACTGCAAAGGGGTATTTTTCAAAATAGCGACCGAATGAGAAGAATGAGAAAGCTTGGAATTCCTAACAGGAACAACAGAGCAGTAAATAAATAGACTCAGAAAACAAAACCTCTCCTCTCTGGCCCATGTCTGTATTTCCTGTGACTGAGGAAGGACTTGAACTGGGTAACCAGGTCCAGTGAGAGGAGACCACTGGAAACTCAGGAGCGGGAGGGAGTGTTTAGGCCACCTTGAACAATGTACAATGAGTGGGCTTGGAAAGTAGAAGAAGTGGGGTTTTGTTTATAGACTGAGCGTTGAGAGCACAGGGACAGGCAGGCCACCCTTTGGTGGCGCCCAGACCACATGTGAAGTATTGTGTTCCTTTCTGTGATCTGTACTTTAAAGGGAAAATGAGAAACTAGAGCATGTATACATATTTTTTTTTTTCTTGACAGAAAGAGAGTTCAGGGAAGAGGGACAAAATCATCTCCAGAGTCCCTTCTGGTGCTAAGACTGGCCTTGAAGTTCCCTCCTCCTTCCCAGCACCACCCTCTTCCCAAGTCCTATCAAAACAATTTCCTTTTCTCCAGGGCTGGTCTCCTTGAGTGCTTCCCAAGATGGAGGGACTGGCTTTGGACCTGGACCCTGGTATGGAACAACCTTGCAGGTCTGAGAGCCAAAGCCAACCCCACCCACCCCTGACTGCTCTGCCGCATGACCTGAGCCAAGTTGTTTTTCTCTGCATCTCGTTTTGCTCATCTGCAAAGTGGGGATGATAATATTGACCTCAGAGGACAGTGGGGAGGATGAAATGGAATCACACATCCAGAGAAGTGAGCCCGGTGCTTGCCACTTGGTAAGAGTGTGTAAACAGAGACTAACCAGAATCACACGAGGGGACATTTTATTTTGAAAAGAATCTACCAGGAGCTAGTCCACCAGTACAGAAAGGTCAGGCAGCCAAACCCCCTTCTCTTTAGTACTGCTTATGCATATCCTCCCTTTTAGAAACCCAGTGGCATTCAGGGTAGGACAACGTGTGCAGAACAAAACAAGGGGATGGCCAATCAAGGGTGCCTTTGCTGCAGCGAGAGTAGAGCTTAGTGGTAGAGCGCATGCTTAGCGTGCACGAGGTCCTGGGTCCAATCCTCACTACCTCCACTAAAAATAAATAGATAAATAAATAAACCTAATTCCCTTCCCCTGCGAACAAAACCAGAAAAGTGCCTTTGCTACTCACTAAGCAATTTCAACTCACCAGATCTGTATTAATTTTTCCAGAGGGTTGAGTCACTCCTTATCACTACAGGAACGGAGTCAATGGGGACATTCTTATCTCCCCCTCCCTCTCCCAATCTCAGCATTGACATTTATTAAGGTCGTGGGTGCTGACAGCCAGTCCTTTACATCCTCAGCAGTCCCAAGATTCACAAAGGCAGGAGGGGACAGAATTCCTCAACACTTACATTCTGACCAGAGCACTAAAATGTCAAGGACCTTCCTGACCACTGACCGGCCCGAGTGCACAGGAGAGGCTGACAGGGCACCGTGGCGCCAGGGCCTGGGGAGGGAGTGTCCCGTGCCGGCACAACACACCTACCCTTTCAAAGCAGAAGTGTTCCATGGGCCTCTCGGACGCCAAGGAACTGTTGTAGAGTAGCATTTTAATGAACTGAGTGTAAATACATTAAAAACACATGGAATAAATGCTCCTTGAAATAAACATGGTTTTTTTTAAAAAATGAAGAGGAAAGCAAATGCTTTGGCAAAACACATTTTGGGTTTTTTGAACCCCAAATATTTGAAAACTGTTCAGGCGATCTTACTCAATCCAGAGTGCCAGTTAGCTCTCCCGTGGTGACTAATAATACATACGAAAGTGGGAAAATTCAGCATATTTCTCCAGTTATGGCATTTCATGAAAGACGCAGATCTTTCTGGAAGGCTTTCAGAGAACAGCTTTGACAATCCTTCAGAAATGAAAGTTTTGAATTTTGAAGAGAAATGAGAGGAGTTAAATATGTGTGAATTAATTAATGAAACGTGAAGGAGTAATTAGCTGTTCCATGCCTTTTTGAGGGGGCAGTAGTTAGGTTTAATATTTTTATTTATTTTTCTTAAAGATACTAGAAGATTGAACCCAGGATCTCATGTGCTTTACTGAGCTATACCCTCCCCACCTTTTAAAAATGTTTTTTAATTTTATTTTTTATTTATTGTTTGTTTTTGATGGGGAGGTAATTAGGTTTGTTTATTTATTTTAAGTGGATCTTGTGCATGCTAGGCATACACTCTACCACCAAGCTACACCCTCCCCTTCTATGCTTAATTTAAATACTGAGGTGCTTAGTTGGGGCCCAAACACTGAACATTTATGCTTATGACTCGAAAAATCACAACCAATCTTATTTACAAAAAACAAAAACAAAACCATCCAATAAATGAACAAAACAAAAACCAAACCAAAGCACACCAGATCATATCAAACCCCCCAAAACTTTATTCCTAGTCTTCTGTGCATTGGGACTTGATGAGAAAGTGGAACTCCCTATGAGCCTGGGAGCACTGAGGCCCAGAGCACATCTGCCTACCATATGCACCACCTGGTCTTCACCTTGACCTCCGAGCCCAAGAGTACAGGCCCCTGGAGCCCTCCCTGCTACCTGATCAGAGGGTGTGCTGACAACTGAGAGTCCCAACCCACTCCCGTTGGCCAGACCCAGCCCTGGAAATCTTGGGGCATTCTGAGTTAGGTCACCCTAAGGTCCTAGCTGTCCTCCAACCACTCCAAACCTCTCTGAGAACTGATGTTTCATGGTCACTTGCTGTTTGATGGCTGTCAGCTCAGCTCTAAGTTAATAAACACGATGTTGGTCAACAAAGGCTTAACATCTCCCAGAGTCATTTGCACTTTAATAGGGGACTGCTATGAGAATTCAGACCCCAAAAGGAATGGAGATATGATGGTAAAATGGTAGGAGTCAGTGTACCTATTTTATTTTATTTTATTTTTTATTGAAGTATAGTCAGCTTACAATGTGTCAATTTCTGGTGTACAGCATAATGTTTCAGTCATACATATACATACATATATTCATTTTCATATTTTTCATTATAGGTTACTGCGAGATATTGAATAAAGTTCCTTGTGCTATACAGTACAAAGTTGTTTATCTATATCCTATATTATAGTTAGTATTTGTAAATCTTGAACTCTCAATTGATCCTTCCCACCCCTTTCCCCCACCCTAATAAGCATAAGATTGTTTACTATGTCTTTGAGTCTTTTTCTGTCTTGTAGGTAAGTTCATTAGAATCTTCTTTTTTCTTTTTTAGAGTCCACATATAGGTGATATCATATGGTATTTTTCTTTCTCTTTCTGGCTTACTTTACTTAGAATGACAATCTCCAGGTCCATCCATGTTGCTGCAAATAGCATTATTTCATTCTTTTTTGTGGCTGAGTAGTATTCCGTTGTATATAAATATACCACAGCTTCTTTATCCATTCAACTGTCTATGGACATTTAGGCTGTTTCTATGTCTTGGCTATTGTGTATAGTGCTGCTATAAACATTGGGGTGCATGTATCTTTCTAAATTAGAGTTCCCTCTGGATATATGCCCAGTGTGCTTATTTTAGAGCAAGAAATTCTCTCCTTAGATCCTAGCACCTGCCATCTAGCTTTGTCCACAGCTCTCTGGGGCAGAACACAAACTCATCCTTTCCCTTCATCCTGCCTGAGTTGAGGATCAGCTCCCATAGTGAAAAGGGCATCTCCCAACAGCAGAGTCCGGAGCCTGGTCTGACCTGATGGGATGTTAACACAGGCTTCTGTAGAACTGAGACCAGTCACTCACTGACGTCACCATGGAACATCTCTGGGCCAGACTCTGCCTTAGGTCTGACCTTACAGGTAAGAGTTACATGCAGGCCACTGTTTAATGAAGGAGGCACAAAGGAATGGGGGCACAAAGGAAGGAGAACTTGGTTCTGCTTTGGGCAGGGGAAGTTTCATCTTTCTCCGAGCCCAAGGTATAACTGAGCAGGACCCTGTGGGGCCTTCCAGGGTCAGACCCATCTTCCGTGTCCTCTGCTGCAGCTCCCCTCTGAAGTACCCAGATAATAGTAACTCATGTATATTTCCTGAGTTTTTCAGATGTTGAAAACTATCACCAAAGGGAAGAAACTGACTACTTAATGATCAAGAGCACGTGGCCCCAGACCTTCTGGCGCCTAGAGGTTGATAGTGTTGACCATCCTTTTCCCTCCACATCAACCAGTCAGAGGATTGTACACAAGTTGATCGTGTACCCTGTGACCCCTCTCCCTTACCTGGCCTTTAAATAAGCTTGCTGAAACCCCTTGGGGGGTTCAGGGTTTGCTTGGGCATGAGCCACCCCGTCCTCCTTGCTTGGCCCTGTGATAAACCTTTCTGTGTTGCAGACTCCGCCGTTTCGGCTTGTTTGGCCTCATGGTGTATTGGGCACACGAACTTGCCGTCAACAACAAAGGTGTTCATCACCCTCTGCTGGGGCTCATTCCTGCTTCCTGCACTACTCCGTGCTGTCGTCATACGCACACTTGGGGGCTTTTTCAAATTATAAAACTAAGGTGCGTTCATGTTAGAGGTTTTCAAAATTACAAAAAAGGCACAAAAAAATGAACCAGAAATCACTGGTGATGCCACCATCCCCAGAATCACAGTTAACTGACATTTTATGCTCTTCTAATCTTTAATCTACACTTAGGGACTCAGTTTTAATGAACTGACAATATACACACGTATATAGGTATATATGTGCTATATATGTGTATATATACGTATATACTATGGTTTCCTAGTCTTTTATCATATTATGAGAATTTTCCCACGTTGTTAAATAGTCGTTGAAAATGTTGTGTTCCATAAATAGTTTGAAGGGTAGTAATCAACAAAACTGAGCTTTATGACATGTTTAGATTTCAGCAAAATCTTATTATTCTCTTTATTAAACACAGACTTATTGGGAAAAGAGTTGTAAAACCGTAAACATCTTAAACACGAGAGGCTTGCACTGAGCAATATGTAACATTTTAGGATGACGCATCTTAAGGAAGAAGGTTGGAAAATATTGTGTTTGGTTGACCTTCATTCACAGAAATTTGAAACGTTACCAATTTTCACACCAGCCATTGTTTTGTGACTTATCATCTAAACAGTGTTTCAAACCCCTTGAGGCGATTTTAGGTTAGGGTTCTTTAATTGGCATTACATAATAGGAAAAAAATCTAGTGTCTTATTATTTTTAGGAGAATTTGTATCTTTTCCCCCTTGGATGTCAGGATCCTAGGGAACAGTGAGTACAATGCAAACAAAAATAGATTTGCTTGAGATTGCCTCCCTCCTTGCTTAATGTATCTACCCAATGAGCATCTACACTATTTTATTTTCTAAGAGAGAGAAACTTACATTTCTGAATGCCTGTTTGTCTTCCGAAGAGGAGCTTCTTGGTTTTCTTGAGAGCATGGATGTAGCCAGGCGCTTGTCTGAGACAAAGCTCTGTGTATAAATTACATGCTTGGAGAACTTCCCTTAACGCTTCAGAGTATTTCAATCATAGACATAAACAAGAATCCCCTGGAAAGCTTGTATTCCAATTCATTACATTTGGAGTGGACCCAGGGACCCTTATTTTTAACAAATACCAGGAGATTCTAATGTCCAAGGGCCACCCTTTTGAAACACCGCTTTACTGAATACAGGACCAAATTCTTAGCATAAAAGTCCCTTTTAGTCTGGCTCAACTCTGGTGTCACCAGACTCAACTCCCAGCACCAGACCGACCCATTCTGCATCACACTGGTACCCATTCCCCATTCCCACCTCCCCAAACATCACTCGTCTCTTCTATGCCTTCTTCCCTTTTGTCAAGCAGGATGGTTATCCTTTCCCTTCTGGGCTTATTAAAATCTGTGCCATTAAATATCTCCTCTTCTGTGAAACTATCCTGTTCTGCGGTAGAGTGAATCAATTCCTTCTTTGGTTTTAGACTCCTGCTACCCTTATATACTTGCCACAGAATTATTTGTACATTTGTTTTTCTGCTAATTGGAAGTTGTGTATATATGTTTATATATGTATATATATTCATACATATATATGTGTATATAAAATATACATAAAATTTATCTCATCCTCACATCTCTATTATACAATTATTATTCCTATATTGAAGCTGAGAAAACTACAACTGAGTTAAATTAATAAACAGATGAATGAATACAATGAATATTTATTGAATATAGGAATTGAGCCAGGGCAGCAGTGGGGAACAGCTCCTACTTCCGAGGCCAGAGACTTGAAAAACATGAGAAATGATTATTTCATGGGATTAGGAAGAGAATGGAACACTGCTAATTCAGTATTTGAAAGAAAACTATTTTCAAAAATCCGTTTTAACTTTTTAATATAGGTTGCATAGAAATTATAGTTTAAAATCATTTCAGAATTTTCCTAAATTTTATTTTTTTATTAAAGTGCAGTTGATTTATAAGCAAAGTGATTCTGTTATACTTACATATAAATTTTCGGATTCTTTTCCATTTTAGCTTATTACAAGAAATTGAATGTAGTTCCCTGTGCATTAGAGTAGGTCTTTGCTGTTTATCTCTTTTATATATAGTAACACATGTCTGTTAATCCCAAATGAGGAGTTTGGGGTCGTTTCATAATTTTTAAAATACCTACTCAAGTAGAAACATTCTGTGGAAAGCTTTTGTTTTGTCACACAGTGTGCTCCTTTCCAAAGATGATCTTTGTTGCCCTGGACAGCCCTTGGGTCAGGCTGCAGGGAGATGCTCTGGTCCCAGACGTAGTGGCTTCCTCAATCCCGCACACACCTCATTGTTTCCCCACCTCAGAGCCAGCACCTATGTGAGCCCCTCTGCCCAGTCAGTTCTAACTCATCTTGCAAAGCCCAGGTCAGAGGGGACCACCCCTAACGTTTTCAGGGCTCAAGGGTAGAGCACAGTTGGAGGTTCACCCACTGTAGACAGGATTTGCTGTCTCAGACCCCTCAGAGTTCCATGCGAGGGTGCTGTGTTGTAAGGACAATGGCCCTTGGCTTCTGCCCAGTAGCCAAAACCGTATTTTCCTCTTTCCCCATCCTTGGTTCCTCTGCACATCATGAAAGGACTTGTAAACATCCCCGTGAGCACCTCAAGGTCCAAGCATGCTCACACTATTCCAGCAGCCCCCACTGAGTACCCGTGAAACCTAGGGGTGGACACACTCGCCTGCAGCTTCCCCTTGGATGGCAGTCCCAGGGCAGAGGCCCACACCAGCCTTGGAACCAGACCCGAAGTGCTTTGTGTAGGGCCAAATGAGGTCCTTCAAAGTCCAGCGACCCCCACTCCTGGGCTCTCAGATGTCTGCCTGTGATCCCTTAACAGATCAAGTACATTCTCTACTGGGCGTGTTTCCCCTAACAAACTAATAACCCTAGGTAATGCCTAATCTCACAATAGCTCAGGCTGCCTTGTCCCAGCCCACCTTATCAGAGTCATACACCCCACAGCCCTTCATGGACCCTAAATCTCTTACCTCACCTACAACCAATCAGAGACCTGTGCACAAGCCGATCAGGCACCTTGTGACCCAACCCCAATAACCGGCCCCCGGGGCTCACACGGGCTCCCCTCGTCTGTGTGGTCCCGCTGCTGTCTATGGCAACCCACCCCTAAGGAACTCCTTTCCTATTCTCATACTTTATCTCTGGCAAACTTTTACCAACCACCACGTCACTGCCTGGCCCCTGTTGTGTCCCACAACACTTAGGACAGGGATTCAGAGGCTTAGAGCACCCTGAGTCTGGGCAAGGACAGGAGTGTAGGCTCTTCTAAAGTGCAGACTCAGGGACTTCTGCCTGGACCTATGGGTGATACTGAGAGCAAACACCCCTTTCTCTAAGAAATTTCCCTCACCCCCAGGCAAGGCCGATTCTCCAGTTCAACTTTCACAGCCTCTTCCAGTTCTCTTTGGAGCACTTACAATGATCATTAAATAATCCAGTTTAATGAATTATTGTTTAATTGGTGGTATAAGGTCTAACCCCCTTACTAAAAACTGAGTTTCACAAGGATGGAACTGAATCTGTTTTTGTTCCCTTGTATCAATGTTGCCTGAAACAGTCTGGCACGTGAACGATGCTCAGTACGCTCCCATTGAGTGGATGAATGAGAGGAAATCTCGCTGAAATGTCTAGAAATAGTTAAGGCCTTGCAAAAAGTGTTATGGGAACTCTTTTTCACTTTTTCTCGAATATCCCTATTATTATCACCATCAACAGGTTTACAAAATAAAAGCTAGTGTTACGACAGATTTTCCAGCATTTTGGTTCCAAAGATAAAGTCCCCCTTGGGGCCCGTAAGGATGAAGGATTTAGATAAGATTCCAAGACAACAGGGCCACACGAATACGTACAGTGTAAACCCTGATGTCCATATCACATTATTCACAGCTTCTTTTTCTTCTAGAAAATAACAAGGTTAGCATTTGCAAAATCAAACTGGAAGTAAAATGAATAAACTATACCCTCCACAGGGTTGCATGCAATTCTACTCAGAGATCTTCATAAAATCTTGAGGGAAAAATCTTTTTTTGAAAGAAAAACAGCTCTGGGTGGTGTTTGAAAATTCAGAAGGCAGCTGGAAGCTTTGCCAATGACAACTGTAAGTAATAACATGGTATTAAATTTTATTTTCCATTTTTAAGACTGGATTTTTTTTAAAAACCACCAGGTATGTGGAATTATATTTCTAACAGGCATTCTGAAAAAAAAAATTATAGTCTTATTTATCTTGGTTGGTATGAAAACCTCGATCTTCAAGGGTAAGGTTTTGATTCATTGAGGGATGGGAGCCTTATGGACGAAAAGCCTGGATGCCACAGTTTGGGTTTTTAGCTCTTTCCAAAGTTTTTGTTCTGCTTTTCCATCTTGCTGATTCGTGGACAAAAATGACCTTCTCAAACTGAAAATCTGTTCTCGCTTACAGCTTGTGCTGAATGAACTAGCAGAGACAGTATTGGAGATACATCACTTTTCCTCCCAAGATCACTGAGATGACAAGGCCACCTCAGCCTGGGAGCCCTGTGGACAATGACCACCGTGATCGAATGGAAACCATACTCCCGGCCGTGGAAATCCAGGGTGCTAGTGAAACCAGAACGCTTCCGTTAGAACCTGAGCAGCTTCCCGGGAGCTTAACAAACCGCTGTCCTCTATTGCCTCTGGGAAAGAGCAGACAGCAGACACTCATGTTCTCAGTATTACCAGTCGAATCAATACCTCATGTAACAGAACACTGTCACTCACCTGTCACACCCCCTGTAACCCAGGGCTTTTCAGCCTCAGCACAATTGACACTTTCAGCCAGAAAACCCTCACTCAAGTTTTCTCCTTTGGCTCCTGCTTTAAAAAAAAAAAAAAAGTATGTATCAGGGGGAGAGTATAACTTAGTGGTAGAATGCACGTTTAGCATGCAAAAGGTCCTGGGTTCAATCCCCAGTATCTCCGTTGAAATAAACTAACAAACAAAGAAACAAACCTTATTATACTCCCCCCCCAAATCAGCAGTAATAAACAATCCTTAAAAAAATTTTGTAGGTATCAAATTTATATGAAACATAAAATTTAGCATGGTTACCATTTTTAAGTGTATAGTTCAGTGACATTAAGCCCAGTCACCTGGTTGTGTAACCATCATGGGTGGAGCGTGGTCAGCCATCTCCAGAATGCTTTCATCCTCTCGAACTGAAACTTCATTTCTATTAAGCACTGACTCCCCATTCTCCTCTCCCCACAGTCCCTGGCAACCACTTGCCCTTTATAAATATCTAAACATACCCAGAACCTTGAGGTGAAAGTAAGGTGTGGGGGTGTGGGGTGTAGTGGATCGCACAGGAACTGGGTGTTTCCCATTCCACAGCCACGGTCTGTGTGGCTTCGGGGTTGAGGCTTCAATCCTGCCCAAGCCATCTGTGGACTCTGCCACGTGAGGCAGGTGGCGCAAAGTTCACCTGCCTTGGTGTCCTCATCTACAGTGCGGGGTTGATCAGAGGCATGTCACGTAGGATTCTTATGAGGATGAAATGAGTTAATAACCACAAAGTCCTAGGGCTGCTCCACACTCCACCAACTCCAAACTGCACAATGATGAGAACCAGAGCACTTGCTGATATTCGGCTTAAAATCTGGCAGTGCTGTTTGTTGAGGTGCACACGGCAGACGCTTAATCCCACTGTCCTCTCCTGGTTACAGTCTAACCATCTCTCACTTGGAGCATGATACATTAGCTACGTGAATTTGGATTCTGTTTCCATACTCCAGGATCAGAAGGCAAAATCAACAGCAGACTTGGAATGTGATTCAAATACGTGCCTTGCGGGCAGACGTGATTGCCACCCCCTCAGCCAGGAGTCTCAGTGCTTATGAATCACGAGATGTTTCTGTTGTTCTGCAGGTGCTGAAACGCAGACTCCAAGCCTCACTTCCTAATGTGAGCCCCAAGCACATGGTTTCTGTTCTCCACCTTCTAAGTACTGTTTTCTCTTCTACGGCATAATTTAAATAACTTAATTTAGAGCTAGACAGATTATAAGGTGGTGATTATTACCTAATGTCATGATTTCACAGATCTGAATGCTGCCTCCACCCTTTCACTGCTTATGTAGCCTTAGGGAAGTTCTTGGCCTCAGTTTCTTCATCTGTAAAATGGAAATAATCACGGCTCTTGCCTCATGGGAGAAATAATGAGCTTCCAAATCTAACATGCTGGGCATGCGAATACTGCCCTTCTTCTCAGGCTAGACATTTGTCAGATGAGATCAGAAAAACAAATCAAGGTTTCTCAAGGAAATGTTTGTGGGTGATTTAGAATGATGTATTTATTTTGTGAACCAAATTGAATACTACTTTAGAAAGAAGGCTTCTAGAGTTTAAAAGAAATAGCCCTCAATGATTGTTTATTATGTACTAGGAGCTGTGTTAATGATTTTGCAATATTTCCTCATTCAAATCTTCAGGTAGCTGACCTAAGAGAAGGTATTATTATTTCCATTTTGCAGATGAGGAAACTGAGGCAGAAGGGAGGCTAATTAACTTGTCTGAGGTCACAGAACTGGTAAATGACGGGATGAAATCCAGTTTGGTCATATTCTCATCTACTATGTAACCATATCTCTGCGCCAAAATGTTAACTGATGGTACCTGGCTATTCCATGGTGAATAAATGATAAATGATGAGAGAGTGCTCTCACACTGTGAGCTGCTCTACTAAAATCCATATTCTAAGATTCATAGATTATCTTTTAAAGGAAATCTATTCACTGGGTGCCTGTAGACTGAGGCTAATTTTTTTTAATTGAAGTATAGTCAATCACACTGTGTCAATTTCTGGTGTACAGCACAATGTCCCAGTCATGAGACTAATTTTACTTTTTCATGTAGAACTTAAAATTAAATGCAGTATTTGGTCAAAACTAAAACGAAATATGTGAATGATATTAGCACTATTTTTTTTCCACCTTGAAATTTAATGATTATAGAGTTGCTCTTTGCCAATCTTTAGCTTGATTTCTGCTCACGAGTTCAAGCTCGAAGACCTAATCAATACCTATATGTATTCATTGTTGAGTAAACCTTCACATTTTGAATAAGCAAAACTGGTTAAATTTGAAAAGTCTACTATGAGATGGGCACATAACCAAGTTATAGCTTTAGGAAAAAAAAAAAAAAAACCTGATTGCTTGTTGCTTCCAAATTCTTGACGTGTGTTCAATGTAGAGAGGTGCCCTAAAGAAAAGTGGAGGGGCAGGGGGATTGGAGGAACCTTGAAAACTGTACCATATATGATCTACGTCATTTGCTCTTCTAAATTGTTGTTCCTGGCCAGTGTCAGTGAGCTGCTTTAAGTGGTTTAGCATGTTTGGTTGGCTGTACCTACGCTTACAATAAACAATGCATCCGGGTTTCTCTTTACAGTGATGAAGGCGTGTCTGGAAGGACATCAGAGTCATTAAATTCTTTCAGCCTTTTAGGACAGTGTCAGTTGAGATTCAGAAATTCATCAAGAGTGCTCAAGGTCTGAAGAAAATGCAAGCTGTTCAATGAACACAAGATGTTTGCAATGAGCCCGAAGGAGAAAAGGTGCTATGTGCAGTAACTTGTTAAAAATGTTATGCACTGAGCTTTTTACACGGATTTTCATTGGAATATCTAGTGAGTTATATTTTTAAATGATACAATTCAGTCTTAAGAATGACAGGCAGTACATTGTGCAAGAGTCTGCCAGGAGGAACCTCAGGTAGACTGGGAAGCACAAGGCAAACTCATTTTTCAAGTGATGAAACCTAGTATCAAAGGGCTAGTTTGAATTTTGCTGCTTTGGAAAAAAGAAATAATAAACTGAAAATGTCCATACATATTACAGTTGAGTTATCTCAAAAACAGATTTTTTTTTTCAGGAAAAAAATTGCAAAAGTTGATTACTTGGTTGTGTGAGAATCTTTGATTCTTAAGATTGATAAAAAAAAAAAAGAAAGGAATTTTTAATAAGTAGGTTGGGAATGCCAAGTTCATGGTGTCCTTTCAAGCTGGATAAATCAGGAAGAATGCTCTCTACCCAGAACGGGATGGTCTTTTGGAAGAGAGGCTAATCAACCTAGATTCCTGCTGCTCGGCATAAACATCAAAGTTCCTGTGGCCATTCATAGACAAGAAATCCATTTCCATACATTTGGCCAACTTTTTGGCACCTGGTTAAAAAGCTTGAGCAACCAAAAGCCTGGCTTGAATTGTATTAAAATCTTACAATTGGAGCGGAATGGACTGAGTCCTTTGATTGGGATGGGCTCTTAGTAGACGCATGGTTTGGAGAACTTTCCCCATTTGTCTCATTGGAAAACTTGCTGTTTTCATCTCTCTGTCCAGCCAGGGCCCTCTCTCCCCACAATATTCTTTGAAGAACATGTAGCTCTCCATAAAACATCTAGCAGAGGAGAAAAAAAAAAAAAAAACACTCTTAGTTTCACAAATGCTTGTCAAAATCAAAAAAAGCAATGTAATTTCATACCAAAAGCTTGTTTCCTCTTGTATCTAAATTTGATTAGATGTGATCCTAATCAGTAGGTAAAACTGAGTGATGATAACTGGTTGTTTGTTAAACTAATTAATAGATGAAGACCACTTCGGCAAGCAATCCCACAGAAATCCTGCTGCGTGTTTCCAAGGAAGCCTGTGCTTTCCATTTATTCCCAAGGAATTTGAGGGGAACCATCTATTTTTCTTTTCTTCTTCTTCTTTTTTTTTTTTTTTGCCAGTGGTTTAGCTAGAATTAAAACTAATAACCTCTTGGCCCAATGCTTTTGCTCAAACTTCTGGGAAGCACAGACCTCTGTTGTTCAGGATTGCATGCGTCTTCCAGATTCTCAGTTGGGGAAAATGCAAAGTCTGCACTCTGGCCTTGGGCAGTGGATCCCTGGGCGTGGAAATCAGCGCCTCAGGTTTTCCCAACAGCACCGAAGTCCTCCACAGGTCAATAACCTCAGAAGCTAACCTCTTTCTGCAAACCACAAGATGGAATGCATTGCACAATGTGATGCAAATACATCTCTCAGGGCCTTGCCTCATTGATCAAGGCAGTTATTTTTTTTCTCCCCAATTTTTTCTTTTGAAAATTTCCAAACTACATAAAAGATAAAGACTACTATAATTTTAAAAATCCATATATCCTACATTCAGATTTATCCATTAGTCACACTTCTTTCTTATTCATCCATTTATTTATATATTTTTACTGAGTCATTTGCAGGTAGCAGACACAATGACATTTCACCTCTATGGACCTTATAACGCATCTCCTGAGCATAAGGACCATTATCACACACCCCCAAATTAACCATGAGTCCCTTATATCATTTACCATGAAGCCCATGTTTAAATTTCCCGAATAATTTCCCCAATGTCTTCTGCTGTATTTATTAATTTACCTGTGTAGAATTCAATCATGATTGATGTGTTACATTTGGTTGTCTTTTCAGTCTCTTTTAATCTAGAACAGTTCTCCCACATTTCTGTTCATTCTGTTTGTTTGTTTTTGTTTTCGTGACAGTGACTTTTCTGAAGATCCCAGAAGGTTATGAAACAGTCTACATATGAATTGGCCTGATTGATTTTTCATTGTTAGACTCAGATACGTTCTTTCTCAAGAACGTTACTCTGGTGCTGTAAAATTCTTAATGCTTTATACCAGGAGGTACATGATGTCAGATTGTCCCACCACTAGTGATCCTAAGGTTGGTCACCTGGGTAAAGTGGTGATCAGAGTGAACTCTCCACAGGGAGGTACATTTCCCCCTTCGGGATTAGTAAATTAATCTGTCGGGGAGAATACTTTGACTGTGTGACTTAGTTCTTCCCTAACTTTCACATTATACTCGCTTGTTCTATCAATAATTCTTGCCTGCTGCCATTATTCTTGGTGATTGCCAAATGATGATTTTTCCAATTCTGTTATTCCTTCTTTGAGATTTTTGTAACTCTCAATCTTGCTTCTTCTTTAATATCATTATGGATTAATTGAAAAATTCAGTGTCTTCTAATTCACTGCCATTATTGTCCCTTTTGTCACTCAAAGTTTCCAAATCTGGTTATTGGAAGCTAACTCAGGAAGGCTCCCATGTTTCTTCGATTTGATGCCATTAGTGTTTGAGCACTTTGTTGTTTTCTTTTCCTTGCCCCAGACCCAGAATTAGCTGTCACTGTAACAATCCATGATATCTTACAGTGTGTGGAATGATGTTTAAAAATCAGTATCTAGACACTAACTCAGTTTATTCCTATTGGGATATCATTATTTCCAGCTGTTTTAGGTAGACAATGCCAGAATGCATGTAAGTTGTGAGTTCATATTAATTTCAATCAAAAATGAAAAAAATTACAAGATTTTTACTTCCTTTAATTTTTAATTTCTTTAATTTTACATTTATACTTCCTTTCATTTCAGTCCTTTCTGTCCTGAATATATCCCACAGATGATGTAACATCACAGACATTGTATTTCCAAGTAAATTCAATCGTTTTCTCTGTTTGATTGTGTTTATAGTTTTTAAGTGGATTTTATTTTACACACAGTAAAATTCAGAGGTCTATGAAGCTTTTGCAGTGGTTCACAGTCATGCAGCCACACGACCATCACTCTGTAGAGCATCTCCGTCGCGCACTAAGTTCCCTCATTCTCCTTTCTGTTCAGTCCCCTCCCCACAGCATCCAGCCCCTGGCAGCCGATGATCTGTCTTCCCTATGTTAGCCTTTTCCAGAATGTCGTTTAAGTGGAATCATACATTGAGGGGTGCTGAGTCTGGCTTCCCTCACTCAGCACAGTGCATTAGTATAGTGCAGCTTAATCCACGTTGCACAAATTAGCAGATCCCTTTTATCACTCCTTTTTATCAATGTATGGCATTGTATTGAGGTCCCACACATTTAAAAAAATCTATTTAACATTTAGACATTGGCATGATTTGGTATAAAACTGTCATTTCCATTTGTATGGACAGAGACGTTCATTTCTCTTAGGCAGATAGCTAGGAGTGAAATTGTTGATTTTGTTAAAGTTAAGTGTGTTTTTAACTTTATAAGAGATGGCCAAACTATTTTACGAAGTGTCTATTTCAATTTGCATTCCTTCCAGTAACGTGTGAGAGTTCTCATTCTGGTTGCTCCACTCATCCTGTGTCCTCATCAACACTTATTGTCAAAGTTTCATTCCCCTCCTCCCTCCCTCCCATGATTCTTCCATTACAATAGTTATCAAGTAGTATCTCGTTGCGGTTTTAACTTGCATTTCTCTAAAGACTAATGATATCAAGTATCTTTTCACATTTTATTTGCCATCTGTATATCTTCTTTGGTGAAGAATCTGTCCAAATATGTTGCCCAATAATTAAAAATTGGATTGTTTGATTTCTTACTCCTGCATTTTGAGAGTTATTTATATGTTCCGAATAACCTGTCGTAATCAGTTATATATTTTGCAAATATTTTCTTCAGGTGTGTGTTTTATGTTTGAAAGTTGTCTTTTAAAGAACAGAAAGTTTCCCAAATAAGGACTTTTAAAAACATCATCATTGACATCTCAAGAGAAAGAGAGATTCCAGTCCTCTTCAGATGTGGGTTTGCATTAGAAAACCTCCATCATCTATCAGAGCCGTTAGAGACAAGAAAAAATATAAAGTATTTTAGAGTAAACATAACAAGAATGTGCGTTAACTTGGACAGAAGTGACTTTTGCTGGTGTTGACACCCTATCCAAGAACAAGTTTTATCTTTCTATTTGTTCAAATTTGCTTATCTGTCCTTCAAGCATATTTTAAAGTCTCCCACCCTGGAGGCTTCAATGATGACGTTTTATAAAGTCCTTATTTAGGAAAATGTTACTAATAAAGACTAGAAGTCCCTGAGTTCACCTTTTTCTCCTTAGTTGGCACCTCTTGCAGGTCCAGCTGTGAACCGAGCTGGGCTACCAGGCAGGACTGACACGAGGGGCTTCCTCCCTTTCTCCCCGATGCAGAGCCCTGACCCGGCAAGCAGAGAGGGGGTGCCGGTGCCACAGTCCTCAGCGGAGGCTGCCCCAGCCCCGCCTCTCCGGGCGGAGCCCGGCTAACCTGGCCCCTGGGTGAATCCCATCCGCTGTTGTCCAGCACCTTAAATTCAGTTCAGAGGTAAATTGGCAAAACACTTTTGCCTTAGATTAATTGCATCTGAGTCCCCCCCTTTCTCCAGTGACTCTACAGGGCCCCTTGTAACCCACACCTCCAAGAACTGTCATGATGCACATGGCCCAGGGAAAATTAAAAGATCATCAGAGTGTTTCAGAAAACCAGGAGGCGCATGAGCACCTGGTGCTGACCTAGCGATTGTGGTTAAAGAGATCGTTTGCACATAGATTTACAAACAGGGAAAGGCCTGGTCAGGGCCAGCAGAGGTATGGGGGTGCGGGCCGGGGTGAGGAAGGGATACTATGGGGGAAAGCCAGACGAGTGACCCCAAGGGGCTCCCTTGTGTGAATTGTCTACTGTCTGAAGTTTAAGCTTTCGCTTTGCAGGCTCTGACACAGGATTGCTCAGCACAGAGAGAGCAGGACTCCATCTTTT